>NW_026775547.1:2728347-4092520 GCF_031216515.1 Neocloeon triangulifer
CTTTATGTTCCCGCGCTTCATTATCGGGAATCCCTTTCGCCGCCGAGGGTGGGCCTCGTTATGCAAAACTCCAATATCTTAATGGCGCGCACCATTATTCTTTGCACAGAAACCCCCTTCGGAGCAAACAATATTGTACATAATGCAGCCCTTGGTGACAAACAAGCGCCCATGTGTTTCAAGGAAAATATTTTTCTTTTCGGGGCTGCAAATCGATGTAGAAAATTGTAACAAAAATAAAATACGCAAAATTCTAATGTATGTACATAATTTATATTGCTGACGTTTGATAATCAAATCACGAATATGGCTTAAAATTTTAAAAATCATTAATTCTGTTAGGATTTATTGACTCAAATTTCAAACTTCCGAGTCTCAATTATAGCGAGTATTTTTTTTTTGTCCTAATAACGTAAATGCATTTAAATTTAAAAGCAGTCTCGATTATCAATAAATATAAAGCAATTTAAAATCAGCATTTATTATTATTTATACTTAATATATACCATCTTTCTATTTAAATTGGTTGTAACTGTTGTCACACAGGAGAAGAAATTCACAAAGCTTTCTACTCAACGTTTATTTTTATCTTCTTCGATATGTGTATAATCAAAGGACTAAATAATTGTCTTCATTTAACATAAAAATAATAATTTTGGCATTATATCTTGTCACAAAATCCTAACTAATAAGCAAATCCATGATTTAATAAAACCTTTTGCCAACATTTAACCCCGACCCCATTGCGGATTTTATTATCCTCAGACCCCGTGGAGCTCCACACAGTCTTCAAACATGATTTATAATCCCCAAGCCTGATTAAACACAGCGAGCCCCAAAAACCGCAAATGCACACACCATTAAGGTCACCCTTAATGCATCTCCTCTGGTCACTTTTCGACTGGCCAGGTATAAATCAACCCTCTCTCACCCCTCGTCTCTGACGGAGGCCAGAATGGGGTAACGAGGTTTGCATAAAATATATGCGCTGTATTATTATACGCGGCGTGGGCGGGACAAAGCACAAGAGAGACTGAACTTTTCACCCTTTTATTGCGTGCCATTTATCTTTTGTTTTCATCTCGTTCGTTTCCAGCGAGCCACGGTGGCTAAAAATATAAAAACGTGCCTTTTACGCGACTTGTCGCAAAAAAATGTGCTAATTGAGGCCCGCGCGTACCTGGCTTGTACTTTTTTTATGATGAGAGCGAAAACAAGCACAGGAAATGGACGCAGACTAAACAGGGAAAAGCTTTTTCTAAAATAAACACAATTAATTTGCATTCTAGGAAACTCTGAAAATAATACAATCCAGGATGCACTTTACAAGTTTTACAAGAGCTTTAAAAATAACGTTGCAATCAAGCATTAAAAAATATTACGTTTATAATAAAAATAATATAATTTGTTTCAATAATATTTACTGATAATTTTTGTTATAAAATACAATTTTTTTTTCTAATATTAATTTAAAAGCACTATAATATTTTTATAATATTATTAAAATGCTAAGTTTGCATTGATGTTTTGAAAGAAATTAATGCAATGAATGCAAAATGCAATGAATGAAATAATATAAAATTTAGTATAAAAAATACATATAATATTTTTTGCACAACATTATATTCATTGAAATTTCAATGATAACTTTTACTTCTCCTGGTATTTCATAGTATAAGGAAATTATAAATACAAAATATGATTTCAAATTATTTAATAAAATACAAACTTCAGCACATAATATTGACGTTGCATCATAACCATAGTAAAATCTTTATTATTACATATTGTGAGGGCCTTTTTTTAAATTGTTTTAAGAGAAGTGCAAGGCTATAGTATCTCATGTTTGTGTCGTGAAAGTTATTTTCCAGTTTCAGGACCCAGATGAGATTACATTAAAAGTGCAATTTTTTGTCAATATTGAATATTATTTAATATTCTCATGCTGTACGTTATATGTATTGTTGTACACCTATGGTGTTTAATAAATCTCATTCATTCATAAAAATATCTTATTGTTAGCATCTCTCATGATATCAAGTAATACAGAATTGTTATAAATTAGTGGTTTCAAGAGGAATTTTTCATTTTTAATTGCGATTGTGTATTTCCTCCGCTACATAATGAAATGAATCTTTTTAATGAAAATGCGAGTATAGTAGAATATATTTCTTTGTTATCAAATATGACAAGGAGAATTAAAATTACAACCGTTATCCATTCTTCGCGAAACCATAAATCGCCGAAAATTAAATTTAAAGATTACAAAATGAGAAGAAAATTCTGCATTTGCTTTTTCGATACCAGAGAATTTAGAAAAACAACTTTTTTTTCCAATATTTGATCTGCACACATGAAATAAATTTGAATCTTAATTTAAAAATTGTGCAAAGACTGGGCTTGGAAAATGTATAGAAAAGAGGCTCCGGAAGTAAAGAGTTTTTGCCTGGGTTGCGATAATTATAAGAGGAAGTTCAGCCGAGATGAGATTCGCATCCCAAACAAACAAAAATCCAAACAGAGAGCAGCGCGAGCTTTCATTTCCGTCGCAAATTGAAAAGTCCCCCTTCGTGCGCCGAAGAATGTTGCGGGGCCAAAGGGTGCAGCGACGGCAACCCGCGGCACACCGTCGGCAAACGAGCGAATTTGCTCGCGAATTAATCAAGTTTGCTGAATTACTCGGCGGAGGCACGACGGACGTGCGGCAACCAGGGAAATTAAAGTGGCGCTGCCATAAAGTGGCAAGAGTTATACTGCAGAAAAACAAATTAAACTCGGCGAAACACCGAGAGCGGCCGGCGAAATTAGGAAAAGGGAAAACAAATTGTACAAATGTACGATCGGGATAGGACCATTGTAGGCTGGTGCAAAGTGAAAAGCGGCAACACCAGTGCAGAGAGATGTGGACCGGTGCCAAATTTGTTTTATCTGCCCGCAAAATGTTTTTGCACCACCGAGGGGAACATTGATGTACTGTATTGTAGAGTCAGAGGGCGCGTTCAATGTTCCCACTGAGGATTTGCGCGCGTGAAAAATCGTCTGCTTGTTTTCGCTGTCAAGGAAAGTATTGCTGTGTGTCGTGGAATGCGAGATAAAAACTTTTCTGGATATTAGCATTAGCATGGCGTGGGTGAGTTCAATGATTTATGAAAAAAGAATAATAAAACGAATTATACAGGAAAAGTTCAGCATTGTCCCTAAAACTCAGATTGCTTCTCTAAAAGGCTTGAATTTTTTTTGGGTCAGGCCAAGGCATAGTCTTGTCGGCCTGTGCCCTTTAATGGTGGTACAGAAGGCACCACTCAATTTATTTTATTATTATTTTCTTCTATTTTGATAATACTCTATTTGAATATAATTATTACTTATCCCAAAACAAACAACCGAACATTGGAACAAAATGTTTAACTATAACAAGATATATTATATCATTTTGCGTCATTATTTATTTATTTTTTGTAATTTATTAATTTAAACCGTTCTAATTAATAAAATTCTATAAAACATGTTTAAAAAAAACAAAGTATTTATAAATGAAAACCTGATATAATTATATATTAGAAGATTATAAAAAATTTGAAATAAATAAAACAAAAACTTGAAATCATTATGTTTAATATTTAATATATAATTATTATAGTTATATTTAAGTATTAATAAACTCAATAATAAACTTTGCAGTGTTAAAAGTAAGTCCTGATTATTGAATTGAGCGTCAAGACATTTTTATACTACAATCCGTAAACGGCTTAGCAAACAATGTTTAACATGTCATTGCATCTTACTTTTGGCTATCACAAGGTTGGTGTTCAGATTGCTGAATTTCAATGGGTAGATATTTTATTTTTGACCTTTCGCTAGGTTCATTCTAACCTTAATTGCAGCGAGAATATTAAAAAAAAATCCTCCGCCCAGTTTATTTTGCAGCGCAGTTATAATTAAACACTTTTGTATCTCCAACAATAACACAGGAATTTAAGAATATATGAAATTTTTTTCCATTTTGCAGACCAAAATGTCATTTGCTATCGTGAAACTTATTTGCTATCATTTATTTGCAGAAATCAATTATTGCCAAATGCTAGAAAAATAAAAAAAAATAAAAAATAGAAAAATAAGCTTGATTTTCTCGGAAACTAAAAATAATATTTTAACTTCATCAAAATGCTTGCTATGTTTATTATACTAAAAGATAACAGTCTTTAACAATTATTTTGCAGTCCTGAGCTGTTTAACCTCTTTCAACATGATTTTTTGATGAAAGATAAATACTGTCGTGAAGTTTGAAAGGAAATCAAGTGAAGAAAGTTAAAAAAACCTGCCAAAATTTAAAAAATTTTAAAATCCTAATACATTTTTGCCTTTAAGCCTATACCTGATTGAAATTCGTGTTTTGCAAACTGGAATTGCCTGCGATATCACAGAAACCAAATCCCCCAATCTGCTCAAATTACATTTCCATATTCATGACGTGCCCGGCCAAACCGATCACACCGGCGAACGAGAGTTTATGCGCTCGCAAATCGCCGACTCGTGGCAATTGCTGACACGAAATCTCTCCGGCTCTCGACGCGCCAATTAAACAGTGACTCTTCATTAATTCGCCTGCATTGCGAGCAAAGAGTCTATCAGCGAGGCTTTTAATTAGCGTCGCAACTTTTTGCCGCCCGATCGATTGTCTGGCCGCCGCACGCAGACGTACGCTCTTAATTAAACTACTCATGCCGCTGGCCATTAGTATACATTAATTTTTTTATGCATGCACGCATAATCCGTTGGGAATTTCGTCGAGTCATAATAAAAGGCTCGCGCACCTTTTGTTTTCATAGACTTCTTCTACGTCAATGGCAACGTTTTGAAAATGCGCATTTTCCTGAAGCAAGTGAATTTATACCACTTGGCATTTGCTTAAAATCGACAGAAACGACAAAAACTTTAAAAAAAAAACGAAAGTTTATAATTTAAAAAACAATAATACAAATTGTTTAGAAAAAAAGCCAATTTTAGGATAGAAAATCAATCAAATTGACCTACAACACTTTCGTAACAAAAGGTGAAAAATCCTATGATTCCAGTGTCCTTATTGCTACTGATTGTTCAACATAAAAAATTAGCTAGAGATAAATTTAATTATGATTTTGCCTTGATTTTTACACAACGATGGAGCCTTTACTGGAAATTAAAAATTAAAGCCAGCAGGCTTAAACCATATTTGTTGCGCTATTTATTGTAAACAAAATTAACTTAAATCTTCTCAAAACCATACTAAAAATGACATTTTTTTCATTAGGTTTGAAAATGTACCCTTTTTTAACCGAAAAACCGATAAAATTCAAGTAATAATTCTGCGTCTCTATGACTCCTCTGAAGTTTTTAGGGCGATTTTAGACCGCACAGTTCGGGTTTGTGCCTGAACTGAAATTGGCCGCAAGGCGAAACGAACGGCCGCCGCAGGAGAGGCTAATTGCTGTTTGTTGAGCGTGTCTGGGGGTGGCTTGGGCGGCGGTGCGACCCATTTGCCCAACAAGATGTCTTGTTGCATTTGCCCGAATTACGACTTTTGTTGTGGTGTGCGCTCGATGAACGTCACCCCCCGTTAAAACGATCCCTGGTGATTTGCTGATTGCTCTGCATTAGGCTGGATGACGTGCAGCGTCACGTGTGTGCCACCGACACATCCATCTCACTTTGGAGAAAAACTAGCTAAATTATATTAACTAAGGGTGGTTTATGAAAAAAGATTTCATCCACAATTTTTGGATTTAAAATTATTTGATTTATCAATACAGATTTTGAGTAAAAAAACCCTTACTTCGTCTTAATTCATTTACATAAGGTGAATAAATTAGATGTTATTCTACATAACGAATATATAAAAAAAAATAGAATTTATAAATAATTATTTAGAAAAATACAATTAACGTATATAAATTATTATGATGAATAAAATATACCTTTTATTGAACAAATAATTAAATAAATATATATATTATAATGACCAAATAGTTTTGAAAAAAGCAGAATCAATAAAAATTAAATTTGTTTTAGAATAAAATGACATTTTTTAAAAACGTTGTTTTGTTTTTTAAATGCAACGTCAATTCCAGGGTTAATTCCTTCTTAAGATTTAGCTTTCTCAGCTATAATTAATCTGCAGCTGTTTTTTTTCTTCCATCAATTAATTTGCAAACAGCATCAAACCTTCAAAGGGATAAATTAGTTCGTCATTATGAAGATATCAAAATGGTATGATAAAGTTCCTATGCCGGCCATGGATTTGTGTTCGCCGATCCTTTCTTTTGGAGAATTCCCAGACCAGCGTGATTTATTAGAGTGCGCCGGGTTGTTGTTTGTCCATGTGAGCTGCCTGGCAATTTTTGCAGCCCTTGCTTGATTAATTGTCAGTGGCCCACGCACCGAGCCGCTTTGCACTTCAACGCCGCAAAAGCGTTTCAAACGCGTTTTGTGCGTCATTAGCCAACTCTCTCAGACAATTGTGTCACATCCACCCACAGAAATGCGCTAAAAATAATTCCTTTCTACCTTTCAAAAGGGAAGAGGGATTTGCGAAAAAGTAGCTGTTGTTTTCAGATGATAAAAAAATCAATGATTTAAAAAAAAAAACACGCCTTTTATCAGCAACTGATGTTTGACCAAGCAAACGTTAGATGAAGGAGAGAACACAATAAATAGGACAATGTCAATTTCTTCATAATCATAGATTATATGAGGGAAGTAATCACAATTTTCAAAATTAAATCTTCATTTAAAATTATTTGGTCGGCTTTAATCTTTGTCTTCAAGAAAAATTTGTATTATTCTTAAAGATTTTGAATTAAAACAATTACATTTTCAGCTATAAAAATCCATCGAATATTAGTTAATAATGTTGGAATATTTTGCATTTTTAGATTCTTGCCCAAATTTCAAATTTCAAACGTAAAATTCATATTCAAAATAAAAACAATTCATCTGCTTATAAAACTCTTATCTAGTCTTTGGCTTTTTTTTTGCAAATTTCATTAAAACTCGTCATCAGTATGTGTCTGATTCATTTTGCCTCCAATCGTACTCGACGCGAGAACGGAATAAAAAACTGGCTTTCAACTTTTTCCCTGCGCATTATCTAATTAATTTTTATGTGCTGGCATAAAACGAGCCGCCAGCTGACTAACCTTATTTCGCACACAGCAAAAAGAGCTTTTGCAACAAAATCAATAACTACGGCGGCAAACGAATTTAACGGAAAGAAGGTTTGCATTGTGTACGCGCGTGTAATTCCATTAGCCTCCTGCCCGCAGCTAGTGTGTGCGAATGATTAAATGCAGGTTGGTTTGTTCCGAGAGCACCAATTGGGGTCAGTCTTGCTCGTCTGCAGCCCAGGAGCAGATGCATAGTCTGGGTCACAACCCTGGCGTGCGGCGAACAAGATCTCTGCAGCGCAGCCACCCTCTGATCGGGGCGAGAAAACACCACGTGCGAGTGACGCGGCGAGTTATTGGCGCGAGCTGAGCGAATTGTCAGCAGCTCCACTTTTTGTTTGCCCCGACCTACGCTGCCAGTCAAGCCGGGATTTAGGTCAGATCTGCATCCACGTGGCCAAGCGTTATGCAAATTTGCGGCGGGGGATCAAAGCAGGTGAGCCCGTCTGTCTATTATGCGCCGGCTAATGGACGTCGGGGATTTAGAAGAAAAAAGAACTACGGAAATGAAAGAGATGAAGCAAGTTGAAGGAGGATGATGGCGGAGGCAGACTAATGAAGGGTCGTGTCATCGAAGTTTGAGTTTTATACTGGTTATTTAGGAATTTGTAAAAACTTAAGTTTAGTAATTAAAACTAAATTTAAAAAATCATCATCAGCAGTAAAAAAGGATTTTTTTAAATAATTTTTATATTTTTATTAAAATTTGAGTTATTTTTAATACTTTCATTTCCAACAATACCTCATAACGGATAATTTTGTATTGTAAACTATCACTGTGTGTGTAACCTACACATTGCCCAGATTATTGATAAATTTACGTTCTACGTTGATCATAATGTTCAATGTTGCTTCTTGTTTTAATAATTATCCTTTAGTTTCAAATTGCTTCTGAAAAACGTTGTAGTCTTGAAAATAAAACTTTTAAACCATTTTTAATCTTTGCTCTACCATGATTCTACAAGCCAACGTATTTCCTAGTGAACTATTTTATCAATATTTTAATTCCGGTTAAAATTTCATCTAGTTGGCTTATAATTAATATTAGAGCAGAATATCTGCAATTTTGTTCCTAATTTTACGATTTTATTTTTAAAAATTACTTATTTTTAATTTCAAAAAATCTTACCTGCAGTGTAAATCCGAAGGTGCCATTCTTCCTCTCAACGATGATGGTCCTGCGGTGGCGGTCCTCTTCCGACCTTGACGGAGTGACTCTGTCATTTTTCACCCTCTCCAGAATAGAGCCCTGCGAGCACAGAAATTAATTGGTCCATTAAGTGCGAGGAATGCGAGAACGGTGGCGTTGGTGCTCGCGTGCGAGCGAATTCCGCCTCGCAACGAGAGAATATAAACACTCCTGGCAATAAGGCAAAATTGATTTTACGTATACGGCACTGAAGCAGCGCGGCGCTTTTGTCAAAACGCGTGGGCCAATTTGCAAGCAGAGATGAACAGCTCTCGGCGCCCGGCGTATATTGATGCGCGCACCCTGCATACTCTGCCACCCTCTATTATTTCGCCGCAAACGAAAGACCAGAGGTTTTTGTGAATGGAGAATGAAGATCGACCGCATCATTAAATCTGCCAGCCCTATTCACTCCGTCTTGGCTTCGTTTTAATATCTTACAACTCAATTATTTTGAGCGAGTTCTGGTTTGAGCTGTACAATGTAAGTAAAATAAACTTAAAAACATTGTAAATTTAATGTAATGTTTTTCAAAGTTGATAACAATTTAGAGACCTTAAAATATGAACAAAAGTTCTTGATCTTTTTTAATAAAATCAACTTCTTTGTTAAAGAACGTTTTTTGAAATATGTTTACTAAAACTTGAACTATTTCTGCAGAAAATTAAAAATAAATCAACAAAAGTACACTCTGTGAAAATTTTGGTTCATTGAATCAAAATTTCCCTTTGAAAATTGAGCAAACTCCCAGAAGTTGTTAAAGAATCACTCTCTAAAAGGGTCCTCTGGTCATCAAGCAAATGGGCTTTTAGCAACATCCGGACTGAAACATTTTCTCATAAGAAGCAAAGTGCTCGTGGATACAAGATAAGGACGGAGAGGCACTCGAACGCAAATTGAAATCGGCAATGTTCAACGCGGATGAATAAAATAAAAAAGAAACAAAGTGGCCAAATTGCGCTGACAAGCGCAGAGTCGACTGGCGCTTTGGCCGAGCACCAGAAGCGCCCTCGGCTATGGGAAAAAATGCAAGGGTCGATCATTTAAGACAATTTCGCAATGTGGCATGACAAAAAGAAGAAGCCCGCAGCGTGACACAAGACGCATATTCTCGCAAAAGCACTCCCGCGTGTATGTGTGCATATGCAAATATTGTGTTTGTCCTTATTCACTGACGTGGGTCTTTTTCCTCAAAAGACGCCGCCGCCGTCGCCGGTTTTTGTCGTCCACGGCGGTGCGAATAAATTTCCGAGTTGACTGCCGGTGTCGGCGAAATGTGGGTTGCGTAAATAGAGGCGCGAGAGACTTGGGGATGCTACCCTGCAAGATATACGGGCAATTTTGCCCTTTTTTATGTTTCTCTCTCAACTTGATGCTCAATTTAGACTCCTGAATATTCCGGCGCAGGCAAATATTTGAGCTTTTAAGACGTAAAATTTACCAGTTTAAAGTTTGGCAAAATGAAATGTATATTAAAAATAAAATCAAGACTTAATTAATAAATATTCCAGCCAATTAGGATTAACTCGGTTTTCTTAAGGTTCCTCTGCAGTATTCAAATTGATTTTTATGCGACTGGAATCTTCGAAGAAAGAGTTAGATTTTGTCAAAAACTCTTTGAAAATACTGGCCAGGATGAAATAGGTTTGATGAAAAAAAATTAAATTAAATAAAATGACCTTGTTTAAAATTTTTAATTGAATTAGCATTTAATTATACTCAATTTCACAGAATTTGTAATTTTCAATTTGTCTATAGTATTAAAATAAACTTTGGTTATTTCAAAAGATCAATCCCGTGGATATCCCCTTTGTTTAAGTTTCCAAACTTAATTTGGCGAATTTCGAAGTACGCTGAAATTATTCTATTACTCCCAAAGGACCTCTCAAACTCCCAAAGGACCTCTCAAACTCCCAAAGCTCAAACTTTGCCAGCTTCAAATCAGATAATGACGGGCTCATTGGGCCGGAAAGCGTTCTCGCTCATCGTGTGCGCCGACTGAAATCGACGAGCACCAATTCAATCTGCAAACTTTTGCCCGGTTAAACACGTGGCTGGCATCATTATTATTTGGCTTTGGCTCGCGCGCGCACCAGCACAGGGCTTATTCCCGCCTGGGAAGCCCCTGAAAGTAATTTCGGCTCAATTCGTTATTCCGGCGAGCCGAGCAGCAAGCTGGATTATTACACAGGGGGATGAATAACATATGATGATTCTGCCAGTGTAAAATATTTCGCATAAAGGAGAGACCCTTATCGATTGTCCTAGCCAAGGGTTAAATTCGTGCGGAGCGCCGAGACGAGTGGATTTGCGTCTGTCGCGAAAAATGATTTGGAACCTCTGGAGCAAAAAAAAATGGCCCCCTACTTTGTCTGGCAATCAATCAGACCTCTCGTAAATTTGGCTGATAAAAAACGAAGGAAATTTGCAAAAGCTTCCATTTGCGAACGGCTTTTTGAGGTCGGAAGCCGATTTTATTGAATGGCAGTGCAGTCAAACATAAAAAGATCACTCGGTCCCCTTCTTTTTACGACTGGTCGTCTTTTTTGTAAACACGCGCTTCAGAGATGTTGCAGGACTGATTATTTCTGCAAATGGTGCCCAATCTTCCTTTCCTCTTCAGTGCAAATAAAAGGGGAAGTTTGAGGCAAACAAAAGCACTACAATAAATATATAGAATGGGCAAATTTGCATGAGATACACAGTTCCTTTTCCGTTTTTATATCAGAGGCCTGCATACGTTTTCTTTTTTTTATGTTACTTTGTAATAAAGGGGATGAAATTTAAATAAATAATTTGACAATTGACTAATTTGAAGTGTTGCAAAAATCGAGATTTTTATAGAAAAAAAGCAAGTAACTTCCACAATCCTCTTTTATAGTCAGCAATAATTGATGCCAAATTTAATTGAAAAAAGAAAAATAATTATAATTAATATCAATATAAAGCAAGGTGCAAGAGCATGAAATGATGCCTGGGAATTTCTTTACGCTTCAGCACATACATTATATTATTCTCCTCGAGGCACTTCTTCCGCAGTCATTCGCCCGCACAGTGCGGCGTTGCATAAATCAAAGGCAAAAAGGGGCACAGTAATGGTGCAACTTTGAGCTGTCATTATCTCGCGCACAGCAAGCGTGTGTGTCGCGCTCTCTTGAACTAGTTTCTGGCTGTGAGAGACTCGTGCTTGCATTTGAAATGCGCTGCAGCTGAATGGCACCAACACTTTTTCTCTCTTGAGAGCAAAAAAAAACCTTTTAATAAAATGCACCTCTGAATGCACACTCGGCACTCCGACGCTTAATTGAGATTGCTGATTAAATCAACTGCCACTTCATGAATGGGAGAAATGCCAAAAATTCGTCAATGAATGGACGAAAATTAAAAAAAAAATGACATTCCAGCTCGTAATGAATAAATTTAATGCCTTTTTTGGCGTGTTTCAAATTTTAGAATGAAAGATTGGATAGTTGATATAAATTTTTTTGGCTGGAGAGAGTTCAAGTTCTTATCTGTGGGTAGAAGGTAACCGCGGCCCAGAATTGTTTATTTTTCATATAAACACGCGATTTCACCGTGGACACGTGCGACGTAATGAGACAAAAAAAAGTAAACAAAATGTGCCCTCGAGGTCTCATTATCATAAATTTGGCCAGAACAGCTCAGCTGCGGTTGCATTTTGTGTGTGTTTAGAAATAAATTGCTTTCTCTATATACCATGATGCTCAGTCTTTTATTATTATTATTATTATTGTGGGTAGCGCCAGGTGTGCTTTAAAAAGCATAAATTCATGGAAAGGACTGTTTAATGCCAAAGAAATATTGTTACCATTTAATGCACAACTACAGCAATAATAATTATTAGGAATAGTGATACAATAACTTTTTTTGTTTTAAGAAAAGTAAGCTTATATTATAAGTTTTAAAAATAAATACTTTGAAATTTATATATACTTGCGAACTTATTTATGAACACTTTTGTTAATTTCTCATTAATAATTTCTGAACGGTGATTAAATAATTTAGTTGAGAACTATCTACATCTAATTCGTGTAAGATAAATGTCTAATATAATAACTAATTTGAATCTACATAAACAGTGTGGAACTGATGAAATGTTGAAATAAATGGATCTAGATTTTATAGAAATGTCTTCATTAAAAATATGGGATTAATGTAATACTCCATATGAGACTTCAATTTAATTTTGATATTTTTTTTTTAATTTCATGGTGGAAATTTTAAAAAAGATCATTTGATCAAAATTGACTATTACTATTATATAATTATCATGCTCAAAAACCACATCACATATATTCGCTCCTCTGGGTTTTCCTCAACTGATATTGTGTGACCGAGTGAGCCGCTCACAATTTCAAAGATCTGAACTTACTTTTAGCCAGGTTTAACTTGGATATTTTTTGGCCTGTCGGGTTCATTCAGCGATCGTGCCAGTTTCGGTGTAAATGTGCCCCCCTCAGGAACCAGAAAAGAAAGAGCACGCGTGTCTTCCCAAGTGCAATATTTACCTATCCGAAGCCTAATCCGCACGGCCGGCACCCCTATATCGGCGTTCTTTGCCATTGGCCGCGCCAGTGTTTACGCCCGGGCGTAAAATAAATATATAGATCTAGCCGTGCAGTATATCCGATGCAGTTTATATTGCTTTGATGCTTCGGCAAAAGTAATACGAGGGAGCAACTTTTCCGCCGACTCGGTCGGAAAAGGGTCTCTCTCGACTTTATTATTCGGGGCTCCATCTAACTCCGATTCTTGACAGATCGAGCGCGTCAAATGCGAAAGGGCGGAAGAATAAATAATCCTCTGACGCGGCATAGATCAATGTGTGAGCGAGCCAAGGGTTCCGACCCAAGCGAATAAAATAACGCAGTGGAAAAGCGGGAAATTTTATTTATGGCCTGCATTTGAGGAGAACGTGATGCAATTTTTGAAAATTGAAATTTATGCAATTTTGTCAGCCTGACAGAAGAGGTCAGAATATTGTTCATGGGAAATCAAGAAAAATACTTGAGTGAACACCTAAAAAATATATCTATATGAGGCTTTTTATTGATATTAATATAAAACGCAAAATATGAACATCAACATTTTCAAAAAAATTAATTATGAAAAATGTCACTGGCAATCGATCAGCTAATATTTTTGGGGAGTTTACTTTCAATCAACAAAGAGAATTTTGAGTATGAACAAACCCATCGAAACAAAACCTGATTGTGAGGATTGATCAATTAAATTTATGCTTGATATTTAATAAACCAAAAGTTCATAATCTTCAGACTTGGCGCGCTCTCACTTTTCCGCTCCCCTGTCGCTCTTTAACATGAGCAGACTTAATATTACTTTGAATTTTTTTTTATTAAAACACAATAAGATATTTTTTTTTTTTAATTTTTCTAGTTCCGAATGTTCCTGAAGTTTCCTCCCTTCTCCTTTTTATTTTTCCCACAAGCGGTAAAATTTGCGGCTGGTGTCTGTTGCAAATTTAACGCGAGGGTGTTGCAAACACGACGCGTATGTAATGTGAAGGGTGGCAGCTGGGTACCCAAATTCTCGCGGGAATTCGAAGAGCAGCCAAACTTGTGCACCCAAAGTAAGTTGAAATGTACACAGAAAAACTTTTCTCACCGGTTTTGTTCCGAATGCGCTAATTATTAATAATGAAACTCGGCTTCTTATATCAAACGCATCTGCGTCATGAATATAATATACAGAGACGTGCGTCGCCTCTCTCCGCGAAATATTATATAAATATTTTAATACATATTATACACGCACGCATAAAATCTGCTCTTGTGTAATACTGTGAGAGGGAAGAGGCGGTCGTCGGCTTCATATTATGTATCAAAGGATTAAAGCCGCTCTCTGCAGTGGCAGTTTAGTTGTTGCAGCTTTCACGAGTCGCGACGAGGCAATGCTGGGATCTAGTTTAGAGCTAGAGGTGCTCTTCATATCGGTGGGAAACTCTGGAGATTGTTTTGACTTATTGTATTATATCTGGCTGAGCCTGGGAGAGATTAATGTTGGACAGAAAGAGAGACGTTAAAGAGCTATTATTCCAACCCATTTTTCGCTCTGCTTTTATATAATATAAACGCGCGTCGCTACATTCTTGGTTTAGCCTCATTTTGCAATCTGCAGTCGGCGACTTTAACTTCTTTGTATAAAAAAGCTCAGAGATTTACAGTTCACTCTACGTTTGTGTGATAATGATGACACTGAAAAAGTAGGCATCATTCTTCAGTATGCTGTGTTATTATTATATCACAATAGAACAAATCAGAACTAAGATTGTTATTCTGCTCTAGCCCTTACAGCAATGTAATAACTCTATAAGAGATATCAGTTTTTTATATATATTTTTAACATAAAAAGCGTCAAATTTAAAACTACATTATTAATTATATAAAATTTTAAAATAATATTAACATAGAAAGATAATATAAATACAAAATTAATGTATGTATAATAAATTTTAATAACATTTTTTAAAGTTCATTAAATATGCATAAAGTAAAATTGTATAAATTTAATCGAAATATGTTTTATTTAAATAAATTTAAAATATATCCATAATTATAAATCTTTTTAATTTTATTATTTTGTTTTCTTATATTCAATATTATGTTGTGTTAAAAATTATATAAAATTAAGAAAATTATTAATACCACCCAGGCAATAATTAATCCTTTTTTTTTTTTAATTTGAAATTTTAAATGCTATTTATTTTCTCAATATTCAAGATCTTCAATATAAATAAATGAAGCTATATTTATTTTATAAATTGTTCGTAATCTAGTTATTACAATTCAAAAACTAATTAATTATAGCTAGGTAAAAGTAAGATAAACAAAAAATTAAATATAGTATGTATAACTTCTTCGCTTCAGTGTTTTATTTTACTTTTAACATTTCTCGTCACATCAATTTGTCAAAAAAGATCTCTCTCTTTCTGGATAAAAAACCCTTTAAAAAAAAAAAAAAAATCCCTTTTTCCTTTTATCAAAGAATTTGTATCAAAACGAGCTGCGAGCATAAAAGTTATTCGCAGAAAAATAACGTTGACACACATTTTCCGCATTCCGAGTCAAAATCCATAGCAACCGCAGCGAGCGAGCGACAACAAAACTGACCTGCGAGGACGAGATGTCACCGTCGCTGCCGGCGCCCTTTCTGCTGATGGACGAGGTGCTGCTCTGGTGCTTCCTGCTGAGGCTGCGGCAGATCTTTTCGGTGATCTTGGGCGAGTTCATGTCGTCGGTGTCAGTGGCTGCGCGCACCGGGCGGGCTCGCAGCTGACACTGACCTCCGACCTCGCTCCCGGGCAGCACACTGACGAGCGAGCACCGCACTCCGACCCAGAGTGCCAGCGACACCAGCTGCGGTGTTTTGTGCGCCGCCGATCGCGGCTCTCGCTCGCGCACCTCTGCCGCCGGCACCTCGAGCCCCCGACATCTAGCGTATCCACAGCAAATAAAACCTGTCTAATTTTTATTATTCCTTCTTCCAACATTGCATGTTTTGCTAAATTCTATTAATGTTGCAAAATAATAGAAGGAAAAATGTATTGAATCTTGCAAACTTAATACGGCGAATTTAATTAATTATTATTTTTTTGTAAACTTTATCAGATTTTTGTTCATTTTCTTGGGCTTTTTGTTTTAAGAAGGTTTTTGGGTTTCAAGTTTAGTAATAAATTGCAATCTTTATTCCAACATAAATAGAGTTTGTATTTTAACGAAATGTTCCGTGCTGCTAAGCATTTCTTACATTAAGCAAATTACTTGGCATAAAAATCTTCAAAAATAGGTAATTTTGGGAACATTTATAGATGTTTTTTCCCTCAGGAATATTTAGTTTTTTGCAGTTTTTTGCCAATAATTTTTAGTAATATTGAGTGAAAAATTGTATGAATTGAACTAATTGTAAGAAGAAGTAAAATAACATATTTCAAAAGTTGTCAACGCGTTGAGAATTTAATGAAAAAAACCATTATTCTAAAAAAAAAATTCTAAAAAAAGCCAATTTCAGTCACTTGCATATATTTTGAGACTTCTAAGTTCTCAAAAATTTTCCTAGTTTTCAGAAATGCAAAAAATGTATATTCACTATACAACACAACCACAAGCAAATGAAGTAAGCGTAAAAAGCGCCAAAATGAATCATTAATAAATATAATATTTAATTTTAGGTTTTTTTACTGTCAAATCCGGTCAAATCAATTAAAAATGTGCAGCAAAAATACAAATAACTCTTATAATTTTTGAATTATTGAAAATGGACTAATAAATGAGTTTGAAATAAAAATCAGCCATAAAACGCATAAATTATAATTATAATTTGGTGATATTTTTGGCCGGCGGTGTATTTTTTTTCCGCGCATGATCTGACGCAGCAAACGCGCAAGCGCCTGCAAAGTAAAACACATTCTTAATGTTCTTGATGTCTTGCGTTGTGCATGGTGTTGGGTTATGTTGGATGATCATCTTTGTTATTGCAATAATTACATAATAACACATATATTGCCTTTTTTTGTCTAGTGTTTCTCGTTCGAAAAACGTGGAGCAACTGAACACATTATCACTGCATCGGTAGTCGGTGATCGAGGAATTCGTCTCTCATGGAAACGTAAAAAAGCAAAAGGCGTAACAACAACAATAACACTTGTGCGTGGATTACTATTTTTGTATTTTTCATACATCATGGACTCTGTGGATTTTAAAAATATGAGGTAAAGAATTGAAAGGGTCCTAATGTTAATATTTTTATTTTAAATTCCTCTTAACTTTTAGTTTGGAAGAGCGCGACTGTGTTGCACAAGAAATTCTGCGGAAAAGGTATGCAGTGGACAAGCCCGAAACCCTGAAATTGCTGGCAATCAAGGCCATATGCTCAAATTACAAACTTTTCCTGAAGCAAAATGGAAATCCTCTAGAAATTTTGCGTAAGTATAAAACTTAACTTTAAATCTAATTTTAAATCATATTTAGAAGATTTATTGAATTATTATTTAATACATTATTTTATTTATTTAGCTGGCACCATTATCAAGGATTTTCTTGGTCTGATCAAAGAATACAGATGGACAACACACATACTAATTCCAAAGCAAGATGAGATGAAATTTGTCCTTCTACTGCTCAACCCTAATCTGACGGAATTTGATCCTCAAGAGTTCAATCCTTATGTGAGAGGATCTATAGCACCTCACCAAGTTTACTACAAGCACATGGTCAAGAACTGCCCTAAAATAACCAAAATCGTCAAATGTTGCTGCCGCTTTTGTCAAGGAGTAGTTCCTCTCCTTAAAATTGCAAAATTTCTAAAGGCAGACCTACTCGCATGGAAAAACTTGAGATATTTTGGAATGAAGGGCACCATGTGCGCTGATAGGGAATTGCAAAGAATTTCAAAATACATTCCAAATTTAGAGTAAATTATAATTATCTTGTGAGGCTCAAATATTTAACTAAATAATAACTTTTTCAGGGGATTGGAGGTTTCTTTGTCACGACACACTCTCTCTACGAAGGCAGTCAAGTACTTTTCTAAAATGAAAAAACTGAAACACCTTGACATTGGCATTATGAAATGCAACTACGGTTGCAGTATCTTCTACGAACATTGCCCTGATATGGATCTCATTTTGAAGTGTCTTGAGAAACTCTCAAATTTGCAGACCTTCCAGTTTGACGACACATTTGATAACTTCAACAATGTGGAAGATTTTGTCGAGTCATTTGGTTTGTTTTATCCTAATAAAAAACTGATCGCCCCTCGTCTGAAGTAAGTATTAATAAATAAACGTCTATGCTCAGCGAAATTATTATTATTTTTTAATTTTAGCATCTGCTCACCTTTTGAATTTGACTGGCCAGAAAACTTGCTTGTCAAAGAGCTTGAAATTCACGGAGATCTCAGTGAAGGGACAATTCAGAAATTGATTTCCATGCCTAACTTCCCAAAAAAGCTCATAATAGCAGTTACCCCATTCAGAGACATCTATCCTATCCTTGAAGTACTTGGACCACACCTTGAAGAACTTCATTTCATAGATTCAGATTACGTTGATTTCTTGGATCTCGATCATGGTATGCAACCAAAAGTTTCCTCCAGCTAAAATTTAATGCCAACTCCTAACACACAAAATAACTCCTAAAATTTTAAACCCTCCCTTTTAACTAAAAATTATTTGCGGCACTAGGTGAAATAGATCTGCTCAGAGTGATCGAACTCTGTCCCAACTTGGAAGAGCTCTACTACCGTGCATTTAAGGGTGTTTCTACGATAATGCGGCGCAGAAGAATTGTAAATATTTTTATTTTTTCTGAAAATATTATTATCGCGCCACACAACGTCGGTGATTTTAGGCCGGTTTTCTGAATAGTTAATTAAATACCGGTATGTAAAATATTTTTGAAAAATGCTTATAATTTTGGACTGAGGAGTGGTATTATTATAAATATCGTATTTTTCCATCATAAACTAATGCACAAACCTAAATTTATACAATATACATGTTTTTCGTCGCAAAAAGTCCAAATTTTGGTGAAATTAGAACTTGCATACCGGTTTTTATTACACAATAACCGGTATATCTCAATATCTGTCAGAAGAAACCGAAATTTTTTCATACCAACGTGAAGTTAGCCACTATAGCTTTCGAATGAGACCATAAAAACGATATGTTTCTTGCCTTTTTAAATTTTGGCTGATGGATATAAAACGGTTTTGTTAGTTTTCCTGCTTCCGAGATAGGGCTATTTTTGAAAATCGGCTGTAACTTTTTTTTGGGCAGATGAAATTTTCTGAAAATTTAGACACGTATTAAGGATGTGATAACGAATCGGCCAATGTGCCATATGACCACACTTTCTTGGCTTTCCCGCATTTTCCAACCCTATTTGACCCTTTTTGGGAAATTTTGGATTTTCTCAAAAATGGAAAATGCAAAACTAATTTCCTTTGGGGAAGTTTGTGCCTATGAGTGACGTCAAAATTTGGCTATCTCAGATTTAATTTTCCGGTTGCATACCTTCAGGGGCAGGCATTGAAGTATTTTTACCCTGATTTCAGGGTACTTAACCCTTTCATAGAAAATAATTGTTAATGTAAAAAATATTGGAAATTTTATCAGCATTCAGAATATATGCTCGTTTTTAACGTAGGACTTATACTTAATGAGATACAAGCGGAAAAGCAAACCCCTTTATAACTCAGCCATTTTCCGGAAAAGTCGGAAAAAATTTTCAAAAAAGCTCTTATAATGGGCAAATAAAAGAGAAAAATTTGTTGGAAATATTTTGCAGTCATTTTTTCAAAATATTTGCAAATTCAGTGGGCGTACCCTACGATGATCGCCGAAACAGCCTTAATTCTCAGTTGGCGGAAGGCAACGGTTTTTCAAAGGTGACTCTGAAGCATTTCAGGAATTGGAGAAAGTATGGCTTCTAATTAAGAAAAAAAATATCACTGTTTTCTATCCATCCCATCATTGATCTCTATAGGTTTGCAATTGAAGGGTTCAATTGTGCTTTTGAAGGGGCCTTTGACGAGGGAGTTCCAGTTTTACTCAAAATATATCAAATGTTTGTGCTGGGATCAGAAAACTATGATCGCACTTTAAAGGTGTCGCATTTAGCCTCAGCCAAACTTCTTCTGCAGACCTTGAAGGAAAATACTACCTGCCTAAGCGACTTGCAAAAAGTTTGGTTTCAAGTGAATTCGGAAGAACTGATCGCTATCGATATCCAAGTAAAGCACTTGTTAGATGTAATAATGCAAAATACTAAAATATTCTCATTCCAGATCTGTCAGATACTGATATTGCGCTCGCCATATCTGAAGAAAATTAAATTCATCTTGTATGGGTTAGAGTTTTCCAATGAAGACAAGCGGTTCATTGATTTTGTGACAAACAGCCTCGGAATCCAATTCAAAGTGATTTTAGAGGATAATGGTGAAAATGATAGTTCTTACGTGCACACTGACTTGGATGACTTTCCCAACAATGATCTTTGAGAGACTTTGTTCAACTGCAGTGAATTTGACAGCAAATTTGACCAGTTAATTACCTACTTAACTGCAATAAACAAAATTTTCGTTCAATCCATTTATATTATGTATAACTAGCATTATCATTTGTCTGTAGTCACATTGATCTTTTATTAAATTACATGTGATTAATTAAATTAATTTGATACGTTATGAGCTGATTAAAAATCATATCAAAATTAAAACATAATAGAAACTTGTTAAAAATAGAAGACTGGTAATTTAATGAGCAAAAAAAAAAAAAAAAATTTTAATTTTCGTATTACCTAATTGATAAGATTGACAAGCAATTCCAATTTTATAATAGTCAAGTACTTCAGATTTTAAAGATTTTGACTCTAAAATATTTAAAATATAATTTGCACGAACATGCATTAATTAAACGACAGCACCCATTTGCCTTGTAAAGTGAACAATGCGTTAACAAATATATTTTATCAAACATCACCTAGGCAACCATGACAGTGTAAAGGGTGCAGAGAAAAAAAATAAGCTAAAAATATCCTCAGCTTTTTGCAAAGCTGCCTACTGTTAATCTCCTGACTATCTCATCTCATCACAATGGAAACAGAGGAACCGGAGGAGAATCCACTTTTGGACGAAATCGAAGCTCGCTTAGCAATTTCAATCATGACAGACTGTATCAGCAAACTTGAAATCATTGGTAACACCCTAGCAACTCCACCAATGCCGGCGGAAGATCGAGAATATCAATCGTTGGAAGAGAGGTCACTTTTAAAAAAGTTCCCTTTAGCAATTGACTTTATATATGTATCTTAATTCAAGATTTGGGAGCGAAGTTGCTAAAAAGCCATTGCCTCACCTGCGAGTGAAAAATCCAAATATGCTAAAACTCCAAAAAGAAAGGAAAGTTTGGATTTTCGTACATCTTACATATTTTTATTTAAATATTTTAGAGCCCTATTAGAAAGTATATTGAAAGGGAGTTTGCTGGAGCTGAAAAAGAGCAGGACTTTTAATGTACTGAACGACAAAGTGATTCAATATACGCAAGAACACAAAGAAGAGAGGAAATTGCTGAGAGAACTGGCTGAGTACGGGCTGACCGCGCCAGGACTAACAAGAGAACTTGCCAGCTCCAAGCATCGAACACAAGAGGAACTGAGCCTGAATTTGCAGAAATTGGCAACTTTGCAAGTATAATATCAAAATAAAATATTTAATAAAGTTATAACTGCAACTTTTATCAGGACAAAGTGGCAAGGATAAAAAATGACACAAAGGTGCAGTTGGCGTATTTGGCAAACTGGGAAGAAGCGCGAGTTGAGCAGGTTTGTCTGGCTCTTCAAAAAGAGGAAAAACTAATCGAGGACCAACTGGACAAAGTCAACGAGGATACGTCAAATGAGCTCCGAGTGCATTCCGAATTACAACTAGCGCTGGAGAAAGCTATTCTAGTAATTATTCTATTAAAATCAAATTATTCTAAATCAAAGCATTTCCCTTTCTTCAGAAAGTAGAAAATTTGAAAGCCGATTGGGATGCAATATACGATTTGGATATTAAGGAAAAGAATGAGGAGTTGCAGCAGGCGCAGGAGAGACGAGATGAAAATCTTGATAGGCTTAAGAACTTGGCAGCAGTTGTAAGGCCTTTTTATGTAAAAAAAAAAAACTGAAACACTTCAACGATTTTTCCAGTACAAGGATCACAAGAAAGCACTGAAGGAGTGGAAAGACTTTTGCTACAAAAGGCAGCTGGCTTTGGAAAAGTTGCGTTACGAGAATTCAATGGCAACGAAAATACAGGCTTGGTGGAGAGGAACAATGGTACGCAAGGGCCTGGGACCTTTCAAAAAGAAAAAGGGGCCCACTAAAGCAACAAAAAAGAAGTAAATTTTGAAATAACTCTATAGTGGTATAGTGTATTTAGAATTTAAAAAATTCATTTTGTAAGTTAAGAATATTCAATAAAAATTGTGTCTGAAATAATATTTACAATTCTCTTTAATGTTTCCTTGTAAATCAAAATGCAATTACCTCTAAAGATTTCAAAATTGAAGTTCTTACAAAACTTTGTAGCGAGACTTGTTGACGAGCTGGTGAGATGTGCTTTGCAGTTTGATGAGTTCTTCTTTTATAAGCCTAGTGATCTCAGCTTTGGCTTTAGAGACAGCCAACTCGCTAGTACTCTCAATGGCCAGGTACAACTTTCTTTCGCCTTCAGGTGGCGGTTTTCCTTGTGGTGTAAACGTTCCTCGAACTGTGATACCTGCTTCCGAGTACTCGCTGATCTGAGCCAACGCTTCCTGAAATTTAATTGAAGTTTGTAAAATCTAAAGAGTTTCTGCAATAATCAAACAAACCTTTGAAGTGACTCTCCATCTAGCCTGCTGAGGAAAATCATTGATTTCAAGCTCTTCCTCGTACTTGCGGAATATTTCTTGGTCTCCAAATTCATCAATTTTCTCCTCATCTTCCTTCGGTTGGTAGTTTAGTTTAGTGTTCAGCTTGGCAGCCAACTGCTCAGCCACAGTTTTAGCCTAAAGAAGACAAAAAATTAGAACTGATGGATCACGAGAACCAAATTTTCATTACAGTAATGAGAGGATGCAGTCCACTGCTTCCCTTCATTATAGCCTCGGCAGTCATTTGAGAGGCGACCTTATGTTCCGCTCCCAAATTCTTGGCGATGTTTATTCTCGAGGCTAACCTTCTGGCCAATTCAAGTTTGTCAGCCGTTGCTGCGGCACTGGCAGCCACGGCTGCCATTGTGGGGTTTGCTATGTTTACTGAAAGATAAAAAAAAAATAATGATGATGGCAGATTACACATAAAATAATAAATTCTTACATGCAATGCCTCCTAAAACCGGTGCTTTGATTTCCTTAATGGTTCTCTTCGGCGCCAACATTGTTTCTATTTGCTGATCAATATCATTAAGCACATCTTCGTCATCTGAATCTTGGAGACCTACAGACAAAAGATCAAAATATTTTCCACTTCATAAAATTAAACATCTCGTCATACCAAGAGCAGCTTTTTGCAGTTTCTTCCTTTCATTGACTGCCTGCGCCTCATTGTCATCGAATTTGAAGCCTTTCCCGCTAAAACCTCCTCCACTGTGCACCTTCTTGCCTTCCTAATTATTTTATTTAGAACTATGTAAGAATATTAAGTATAGACTAATTGAACTTACAGCTGCGGCTTTGGCTTTGTAACGGTCAAACAAAGTCTGCAATGGCTCGGGAACGGCTACCCCAGACTGTTCAAAAGCTTTAACGATTTCACCAGAGTATCGCTCTTGCTCCGGGGTAATAAAGGTGTAGGCAAAGCCAGTTTTGCCAGCTCTTCCAGTACGTCCACATCGGTGAACATAATCTTCATAGTGGTTTGGGCAGTCGTAGTTGACAACAAGAATCAGCTGCTTCACATCAAGACCTCTGGCAGCAACGGAGGTAGCAATCTAAGTTCAATAATAAGTTTAGTTTCACATTTCAAACTATACTTTTAAGGGAGACGTACCATCAGTTTGACTTTTCCCGATTTGAAGTCCACAATGGTGCTGTCTCTGTCGAACTGGTCAATTCCTCCATGCAAAGACATACAGTTGTAACCAGCCTTCATGAGGTCCTTCAGCAAAATGTCCGCATTCTCCTGCTTGTCGACGAACACAATGGTGCTTCCCCTGTTTTGGTACAGTCCTAGCAGTTCTAAAAGTTTTAGGAATTTCTGTTCCTCTTCCAGCACCACAACGTTTTGCTCGACCTCCTTGCAAACAACACTGCGACCGCCAACCTGCACCTCAATAGGCTTGTTGAGGATACGCCGAGCCAAGGCTTCCATTTGCCTGGGGAAAGTGGCACTGAACATGACAGTCTGTCTGTCAGGCCGGACGTTGTCCATGATTCGCATCACCTGCGGCTCAAATCCCATGTCGAACATGCGGTCAGCCTCGTCCAACACAATATACGTCACACGCCGCAAATTAGTAACGCGTCCTACAATTTTTTTCAAGTCAATATTTTTCAAATTAAAAAAGCTTTAGGAATTTACCATTGTTAGCTGCCAGCATGTCGATCATTCTTCCTGGCGTGCAAACAATGACCTCTGCACCTCTTTTCAACTCGGCGATCTGCTCCGAAATACCTGTTCCACCGTAAACACAAACAGCGCGCAGTGCCAGATACTTGCTGAATTTCTTTATGTCCTTTCCGATCTGCATGCACAACTCCCTAGTTGGCGTCATAATTATTGCTGGAAATTTTATAAATTGGTTAGGGAGAGAGAAAAAGAGGTGAAGATAACTACCTATGGGACCATCATTATCTTCCAAGGGAGGTTGATCAAGAATATGCCGGAACATAGGTAGCAAAAATGCAATGGTTTTTCCACTGCCAGTTTTGGCAATGCCAATCAAATCCCTTCCAGACATGACAGCAGGAATGGCTTGAGTTTGGATCGGAGTTGGCTTTTCGAAGTTCTGCTTCTTGAGGACATCAAGGACCTTCTTACTGACACCACATTGAGCCCAAGTTTTAATTGGCCTAGGACATCCTTTGCCTTTGACGCGAATTCCCTCCAGTTCCTATTTGCAAATCGAAGGAAATGAATGAATGAAGAATTATTATGATAGAGTTATTACCTCCTTGTAAGCATCTACTTCTTCTTGTGTCATCTTACTTATCTCAGGAACTTCGACGTAAAAATTTTTCCTGAATGGCTTGTACGTCTCTTTCGAGTGGTCTACCTTGGCCAACTCTTTCTTTTGCTTTACTGCCAGTCCAGCCGCAGTCTCTTGCAGGTTTTCAGACTCTTCTTCTGAAGAATACTATCAGGAAGATTTAAGAGTTTGTATTTTGAAAATATAAGCTATTTTTTTACCTCTAAACCATCCTGGTTCTGCTCGATGAGCTCACCCTTACTCTTGCTGCTGTCTTTCTTTTTAGCCGTTCCTGTCATGATGACTACGCCCGATTGTGCTGAGTTTTGTTTCTCCTTAGTGTCCTGCACTTTACCTACTTTGTTTATTTTACACACCTCCTCCTGGACGGTCATCATGTATGCATCCAGAGGGTCTACATCGTCCTCTTCCTCCTCTTCCTTTATTTCCGGTGCTACTTCCATTTTTACTTCTTCTGCTTCAGGTTGAACTTCAGCGACACCATTTTTCTTCTCCGCCTCGGCCTCTTCACCATCTTCTTCCCCTTCTTGTTTTACTTTGTTCTTGTCTTCCTCTTCATCACTGTCATCTTCAAGTGTCCAAGCTTTGGATGGCAACACCAAATTTGCTATTTTTGTTTGAATAAAATAATAAGTGACCAATAGAAACAAATAATATATTAACAAACATTTTGAAATTTCTGACTTGGCATCTTCCAATTCCTTCTTTTTTCTTTCCGCTCTCCATTTTTCAATTCGCTCTCTTCTCTTCATCATCTCCAAATCAAGTCTTTTTTGTTCCTCTTCCTGAAAGTAAATTTAATTATTTGAATATACGTCATAGTTTGAGAACTGGCAAAGATAATGACCTTTGAAACTAGAGGATCAACAACAGGTTCTTTAGCCTCAGGCTTTGGTTCTCTATCCCTGTCCCTGTCTCTATAATCCCTCCCTCTTGATCTGGATCTGTTTCTATCTCTTGATCTTGATCTTTTGGACCTAGATGACCTCTCACGTTTGCCATCCCTAATTGGAAAATTCAAAAAGCAATTCGTAAGTCAAAAAAAGAATTAAAATATTGCTTGCATCCATACTTTCTGTCATGCCGGTGTCTTTCTTCTCTGTCTCTGGAACGACTTCTGCGGTGGCGATTACTACGAGAGGGCTTTTCCCGGTCTTTGCTGCGACTTCTAGAACGTTTTGATTTTTTCTTCTCCGGAGAGACACTTTTGCTCCTAGAGCGCCTGTTGATTATTAATTGAAATTTGGTCATAATGCAAAACATCATGGAAATTAAATTTATATATTCACAAATACGAGGGGTATCATATTATCTCATTTTGGAAATACAAGATAAATGTTTTAACAAACCTGGATCCACGAGTCATTTTCGAATGGTTTTGGTTAAGTGGTCAAGAAATTTTTAGGCAATGCAGCTGAATTAAAATCTTTTTACGCGATTATTCTCACGATTATTTAACACAAATTGAACTTTTTTCAAGTATAACTAAAAAAAATTGTCCAATTTTCCGGTTTAAATGCAAAATGCCGACGATTTGCCGCTGTGTTGTTTGTGTTGTCGAGTTTGTTGACGGGACGGAACAACCTGGGAACAACGGAAGGGAGAAGGGAGGCTTCGCCCACTTACCACGCCCACCAAATGACCATAAACATGAAGCGCGCCATGTGAAATTGTCGATGATTAATGTTGCGTTTAGAATGTTTTCCTTAATTTTCTAACGTGCAGAATCATTATGAACGAAGGAGGCATAATCAAAAAGCTAGATGACATTGTCATCAACAGAATTGCGGCAGGGGAGGTGATTCAAAGACCTTCAAATGCATTGAAAGAGATGTTGGAAAACAGGTTCGAATTTAGCATCGCATTTTTTTTTCAAACAATTTTATTTTATTCATAATCTGTAGAACCTAATAAATTATTTTTTTGCAGTTTGGATGCTAAGGCGACAAGCATTCAGATTGTGGTCAAGGATGGCGGCATCAAGAGTCTTCAAATTCTGGACAATGGGACTGGAATTCGGCTCAAGGACATGGACATTGTGTGCGAAAGGTTTACCACAAGCAAGCTGCGGAAATTTGAGGACCTGGCCACAGTGGGAACTTATGGCTTTCGAGGAGAAGCTCTGGCCAGCATTAGTCATGTGGCTCACGTAACGATCACCACAATGACAGCTAATGCTAAATGTGCCTTCAAGTATATTAATATATTTTTTTAATTAACATGTGGTTATATTTCAATTATTCTAAATCAGGGCAACGTACGTTGATGGGAAAATCCAAGGACAACCCAAGCCTTGCGCAGCAAACCAGGGGACTAAAATTTTGGTTGAAGATCTTTTCTACAATGTGAAAACACGAAGAGACGCTTTAAAGCCGAGTGAAGAGTTCAGCCGAATTTGTGATCTTGTGAGCAAATACTCAATCCAAAATGCACAAACAGCATTCAGCCTGAAGAAGCAAGGTGAGACGACGGCGGCAGTCAGCACTCCGGTGAGCTCGAGTGCTAAAAGCAACATTCAGCTCATTTACGGATCTGACATCGCAAAAGAACTTTTTGAAATAAATGCTGAGGACAACGATCTGAAACTGAAGTTAACAGGCCATGCCACCAGTGGGAGGTAAAACTAATATTATGTCTTCAAACTGCTTAAAAATGTGAATTT
Source organism: Neocloeon triangulifer (assembly GCF_031216515.1). Classification (NCBI taxonomy): domain Eukaryota; kingdom Metazoa; phylum Arthropoda; class Insecta; order Ephemeroptera; family Baetidae; genus Neocloeon; species Neocloeon triangulifer. The sequence continues at coordinate 2,756,117 of NW_026775547.1, forward strand.
TTATGACAGATACAAAGGAGGGCGCTTGGAGTTGATTATTTTTATCAACGGCCGACTAGTTGAGTGTCCCAGCATAAAAAAATTGGTGGAATTGGTTTATATGGAGCATCTGCCGTCAAAATCATACCCCTTTGTGTACCTAAGTCTTGAAATGCCCCAGCGGTTTGTAGACGTCAATGTCCATCCAACCAAAGAAAGTGTAGAATTCCTCAACGAACGGGCCATCATCGAGAGGGTTGGACAGGAGCTGAAAGAGAAGTTGAACGCCAACCACAAGTCCAAGAGCCAGGGGGTGCTGGTCGAACCTAGTAAACCCGTGCAGGCGCTTGTCATTGACCAGGAACAGGCAAAAAAGCCAACATCAAAAAATTCGTCAGGCCCTAAACGGAGCAGCTGTGATCTCGACAGCATCAAGGAGCTGAGGAAAGAGATTGATGAGTTGTGCAGCCCTGATTTACAAGTAATAATTTTTAATAAGATTGTATGCATTTAATAATTTCATTATTTCAGGACATCTTCAGCACACACACTTATGTTGGAGGAGATTGGCAAAAGGCGGTTGTTTTTATTCAGCACCAGACCAAATTGTGTATGTTTCAAGTGCAAGAAGTTTGTTCGGAATTTTTTTATCAGTTGCTCATCAATCAATTTGCCAAAATTGGTCAGCTGAGATTCAAAACCCCCTTGGATCTGCAATCGGCAGCTCTGGAAGCTCTCAATTTGGAGGAATGTGGATGGGAAGAGAGTCACGGGCCAAAAGAGGAACTTGCCTCGGCAATTTCAGCCTTCTTAACACAAAAGCGGGCCATGCTCGAAGAATACTTTGGCATTGTTATTGACGCCGAGGGGAAAATGTTGGCATTCCCCTTGTTGCTGGACAACTATGTGCCCAACTTTGGAGAGCTGCCCATGCTGATTGTAAGACTTGCCACTGACGTTGAGTGGGACGAGGAGCGACAATGTTTCCAAAGCGTTTGCCGAGAAATTGCTTCATTATACGCACATCCAGAGCTTGGTTTAGAGACAGTCAGTGTTAAGGTAATTTAAAATATTTTTCAACTTTTCAAGATCTAATTTGTATTGCGATTTCAGGAACAAGATGAGCACGGAACTATAGAATTTAATACAGTGATGGAGAGTGTAGTTATGAGAGCAATGAGGACAGAATTTATGCCACCGAAGAGTATCCTAGAAAAGCACCATTTGCTTCAAGTGGCAAGAACTGAAGACTTATACCGAATTTTTGAGAGATGCTAAATTCCGTTAATCAAGCACATAATTTAATATTACCAAGAAAATGTCTGTAAAAAATTCGTATACTCATCAACTAAATTATATTTTTTCCATTTTACAATCTCAATAAATATAAACACATCTGATATTTAAAATATACAATTGTTTAACTCATTGGTAAATAATGTTAAATAATTTTCCAATTAAATATTTTGAAACAATCACTAAGTGAATTTATAATCGTATTAGCTTAAAAATTAAACTGGAAGTGTCCGTCCAATGGAACTTGTGCAAAGTCGAAAAAGGAATTGAAGGCCTGTGTGACCACTGGGAACATAGGACAAGAGGAACCAAACAAGCGCAATCACTTGAAGAACAGCGCACAAGCACGTCAACGGAGTGCTTTGGACCATCATTGAGAAGTATATTGTAGCTATGAGGGAGGCCAAGTAGCAAGCTGAAAAAGGCAGTCTCTCTCTAGAAGTCAAGTGATGCCAGTGGGCAGTCAATCCCCACAAAAAGGAAAAGCTAGAAAATAATTAAATGACACATCATCAATTTTATTCAAAAGATTCATAAAATATTAGATTTGTATAAAATTAATGTATTTTCAGTTACCTGGCCATGCTGAAGACGCTGCCCATGGTAAAAAGCAAAGCAAATTTCCTCGCTTTCAGCACAAGAACTGGCAAGTAGAGCAAGGACAATCCAAAGCAAAACAATCCCATCCCCAAACAGCAAGCAAATCCAATTATCCGCTGCAGTCGGGACTGTAAAATTTAAAGATGGATATTAAAAATTAAAATCGAGTAAAAATCTTTACCATCGATGGAAAGCAAGAAGATGTGGAACTCTGCTCTGCAGCTAAAGAGGACGAGGAGGTGCCTTTCGAAAACCACGACGAAGGTTTAGTCAGAACGTCAGGAAGAGAAGGCATTTCAATTTTTAGTGAAGACGACGAGGACTCCTTAGAAAGGAGATACTCCTGAAGATCTTGCTTTAGCTCAGCCATTTATAAAGTCTTCTCCTCACTTATCTAATGTATTAAACACCATTTAACCGCTTTTTACTGCGGATTTTAGAGAATACACATCCAGCTCTTTGTACAAAACAACAAAGCGCCAAGTTGTCAAACAAGTTTCAAATTTTGCCGCGCGGCGTTTTGGTCAAGATCCTGCAATCCTCATAAACATCAATTTAATAGTTTATTTAATTAGCTCACTACTAAATGTTTAACAATATTAATTATTTTTTACATTTTTTAACTGTGTAGCTACACGTAATAACAAATAATATCAATTTTAAAGCAAAATTATCAAAAACTCATTTGACCATAGTGGTAGTTGTCGGCCATTATTCTTTGTCATCCGAAACAGAATGGTAAGCGCACGCCGGCGGTATGAATTTTCCAATATTTTGAGTCTCTCTGTTTGAAATTGACATTTAAACACCACAAATTTTAAAATTAATAATCTTTACATAATTCTACACCGGGAAATCTGTACTCGTACCCTGTATTGGTACCTGTAAACAAAACGCCGCTTTGCCACGTGGTTTGCGCACAGGTCCCTGTTTGTGCCAGATTTTCCAGTTTGCCTTGCATTTTTACCCGTATTTTATGAGTTTGCTGCTGAAATATAATTTTAATTGTCTTTTTTAAACTTTTGCTTGCAATGGGCTTGATTTTGTTCACCCCTTGATACCATAAACCACGTGAAATCTGTTATGAAGTTGAGCAGGCTTCAGTGCCATGACACTTCTCCAAACAATGTGCATGCGAATTTTTTTGCCTAAATAACACGATCTTTCATATTTCAGCCATTCCAAAGGTTCGTTGAATCGGGCCGAGTGGCCTACATCGCCGATGGCGATCACAGTGGCAAACTGTGCACCATCGTGGACGTCATCGATCAAAGCAGAGTAAGTTCCATTTTCGAGCATGTCACTCAAGTCCTGTCAATTCATTATGATGAGACCTTTTTATAGGAATTGCCGTCTGATCGTTAAATGATTATAAGCTTTAATCTGAATATAAATCTTTCAATTGATATTTGAAGCAGACTGGATATTTTGAAATTAACATTTATTTATTTTTTATAGGCATTGGTCGATGGCCCCGAGACCGGAGTCCCCAGAACAGCTGTCCGCTTCAAGCAGCTGCACTTGACCAAGTTCAAGTTTTCTCTTCCCTACACTGCTCCTACCAGACTTGTCCGCAAGAACTGGAAAGATGCTAAGATCACCGAGAAGTGGGCAGAGAGCAGTTGGGCTCAGAAAATTGCTGCGAGAAAGAGGGTGAGGATCTGCATTTTGATTTTAAATTCTTGTCAATCAGAAAGTAAATTTTCTGTGTTTGATTTTTATTTTACAAATAGATATGATTGATTTCTTTTGCAGAGAGACGCGCTCACGGACTTCGACCGTTTCAAGCTGGGCCGTGCCCGCCAGACTCGCAACCGCATCATCACTAGGGTCTACCAGAAGCTGAAGACAAAGGCTGCCCGCTCTGGCCGCGTCTACCCTGGTAAGAAGCGTTGCAAGAAGTCCGCCAATCCTAAGAACGCCGCCGCCAAGGCCGCAGCTAAGGGAAAAGGCAAGGGAAAGAAGTAAGGGCTTGTATGTTAAATAAAAAACTCTTGTATCTCTTAAGAAATCGGCACTTTAATTTATCAAAAAACTTATAATTTTTGTGAGATTCAAATTGGAATATTTAAAAAGCAAACGAGTAAACAAAGTAGGCTATCATGGCCACCACCACAGCTGCCATCGTGGACAAAAATCGGTCAACCATCTGAAATTAATTAAGATTTAATTTGGGATTTGCTTTGTTATTGTAAATTTCACCTTATCCTGCCACTCTTTGTTTTTGATGCACTGGGCGTATGGCATGTGAGAGAAAGTGACCGAAGTGTAGAGGGGGATCCACAGGTCGGGCATCAGGGTGTGCAGGAGGTTGTCGAAGTGCTTCCTGATGAGGAATGTCTTTCGGTTTACGAGATCACGCATCTGAAACAATTCGTTGGTTAAAAATATGTTTCGAGAATTTTTTTTTTTAATTTTACCTCAACGTAGTTGTACATGGCCAAATTGCAAATCGCTTCAGCGTCTGGTCTTCGGGTCTTTGAGAACTCAATCAAGGCAGGTCCTAGGTCGAAATTGTGTTTGAGTAGCACCGCGTCCAGCAAACGGCAGTCTTCAAAGCCCTATCAAAAAAGTGCGATTGATTTAATTTATTTTCCCTTAAATCCAGATGGAGATAATTTATATTTTAAATTCAAATATACCAATTATTTTATAAAAAAGAATGTTCCAGTTCAATATAAATGTTAAATATTCAATTTTTAAATTCTTATTTTTCATCAATTTCCCATTTGGTACAAATTATTTACCGCATTCATGCCCTGCCCGTAGAAGGGCACCATGGCGTGGGCAGCGTCTCCGATGATGATGGCCGTGTCGCCGATGTTGTACGGACCGCACTTGACGGACACAAGGGGCGATGGTTTGTAGGCAAAATAATCGGACACAAGTTTCTCCTTTCCAATCAGTGGCAGAGCGTCCGGGTAGTACTGCTGGAAGAAGTCGAGCAGTTTCTCCGGCGTGCTCAGTTTGCCAAACTCCTCGAAGGGCATGAACAGGGTGACCGTCCAGGAACCATCCTGGTTGGGCAGGGCGATCATCATGAAGCGTCCGCGCGGCCAGATGTGCAGATAGTTCTTGGGCATGGCGTGCGAACCGTCTGACAGGGGCGGAATGCAGAGCTCAAGGTAGCCGTGGGGAATGTATGTTTGGCTGAAGTCGAACAGGGGTTGCTTCATCATTTGGCGGCGCACGGAGGAAAAGGCGCCGTCCGCACCAACAACCAGCTGCGCCTCCACATTGTGGACTTCCTTGTTTGGTTGCCTAGTTTGAATTAAATCCAATTATTTACTTGAGTCTTCAGAGAAAAATTTATATAGCCAATTAGTATTTTAATAGACTTTTATGATTATTATAAAAAAAAATTGATTATGTTTTTTTTAAACTTAAATTTTGAATTTATCCAGAAATACAATTTGAATATAAGTAATTAAGCAAAGTATTTTCTCTATCAAAAAGATTTTACACCAAGTCATTAATATTCCTTTTATTGGATTCTAAAAATTTAATTTAAGAATATTTGAAGAAGAAAAATCACCAAATTAAATGAAATTATATTTAAAAATAATCATTGTCTCGTTTCATTATTCATCTGCTTTTGAAAGTGTAATTAATGTACTTAACAATGCCAAGAATGAGAGTTCACAATTTTTTATCATGATTAATGAAATATTTGAGCAATTGTTATCATTTTTTGCAAAATAATGAACAACAGACCTACCTCTCGAATGTCATTTTTCCCTGGTTCAAGTTTGCCGACACCAGTTTCTCGTTAAAGTGACAATGCACGTTGGAGTATTTTTCAGCGGCTGAAACAAATATTACCAAGAAATTAGAAAGATAAAACTTTAAAAATTGAGCGTCACGCTGCCGCGCCGCAAAAGAGACCAATTAGGTTGAAATTTCATATATATATGGTGCTGGTTTATTTTTTTAATTGTTAATCAAAGTGTTATGTAGCATGCGGGATCGTAGCGCATATATCAAAGTGGTCAGATGGGGTTTGGAAAGAGATTAAGAGTGACACGCAAAGGAGACATCCTTGAAACAGAACGCGCGGCGGAGTCACGTGCAAACCATTGCGGCCGGGGTTAGGTGTCGAGTTACCTGTCAACAAAGCCTCGTTCAGGAAGCGCCTGCCCACCGAGTAGATGCACTATTGGAAATTTTGAATTTTTAATCGGGAATTTCAAATTTCGTCACAAAAACAAACCTGATCTTTTTTGCCGTACGGAATCGGTTTTGTGGTGCCGTCAAGGTTGTGGATCATGCGAGCGAACATCGGGATTCCGTGGCGCTGAACCACCTGCTCCTCGATGCCCACCTCCTTCAGGGCTGCCCTGCCGCGAATCGAGAGGGCCAAGTTGATAGACCGGCCAGGGACGTGTTCCAAGTGGCGAATGTCTTATTAAAAAAAAAATGGAGTAAAATTTAATTTTGATAAATTTTTTTTTTTTTAATATTACCGGGTCGAAGCTCATACAAGTGCACCTCATGACCTCTCTTTGCAAAGAATGACGCGCTCAGGGTACCGACCTATTTAAAATGCAACATGCAACTCAAAATTAAGAATAAAAAATATAATTTGTTTCAATATATTTTTTTTACAAGGTTTTATAGTGACAAACATTTTATTTCAATGTATGTTTTCTAATTTGAGTAAAATGATTATAACAATAAAATTGGAAAATTTAAATAAAAGAATTATTTTATGTTGAAAAATTATAAATCCTTTTGCAGCTCTTTAAATTTTTACCGAAACATGTCAAACAGCAAAAAAGGTGTATTAATCAGGAGGGAGAAATGTGAGAAGCAGACGTGCGTTTTATAGGCTTCTCAAAGTCTCTCTCCTCAAAAATTGGTTGGTGAACGTGGCTGAAGTTAGACTGCATGGTTTGGTAAAAAATGACAGAATTTTGATATTATATTTTTTTTAATTATAATTATATAATTAGAAAATTTTATAAATTGTTTTCAGACCTGGAAACTTTATATTTTTATTTGTTTGGTTGTCTCATTATTCTAGACTAAACTTAACTCTTGGCTAATCGCCAATAATGTTTTCTAAATTACGTAACAATTCTGTACCAAGAGACACCGAGCTCGTTTAAAGCGTCACCAATCAAATAAATAAAAAATTGTTATGCGACCTTCAAATTTGAATTTACAAAATTTTGTCGAATTCTTTGAGATTCGTGCTTTCAAAAAATATAGCGTTGAGTGATAAATTAAAACAGTTCGACTGACTTGTTAACCTTTGCCGATGAAGTTCAATGTCAATCAATTTAAAATATCAAAACGCATAAGTAAAAGATGCAAAACTTCAATATTTTTAATGGCTCAAGATAGAGATTAAAATGAAAAGATATAAACGGCACGGAGAGAAGATTAAAATTAATACATTTTGCAGCTTATTTATTTTATTTTTATTAAAGAATTTACTCACAAGTCCTCCTCCGACGATGGCCACTTTAAGTTTCGGATAGTTTTCGCACCCGTTGGCACCGGTGGTCGTGTCCATGGTTAGGCCGGAAGGCGAATGTAGCAGATCTGCGGTGGTGCTCACTTCTTAAGACGCTGAGGACGCATGCGTGCCGTCGAGAATCTCTGATCAGGGTGCTGTGGTCATCGCGTCCTCCTCCAGCCGCCGTCACGTGCTCTTTCTCGCTTTTATATTATTTATATACAACATGATTTTCATTCAGCGCGAATAGCACGGCTCTCTCTCAACGCATGTGTATGTTACATAAAATGCGCGCTATTTTTAGCAAAACCTGAACTTCTTGAGTAAGTTCGGTGCCTGTTTAAAGTTAGGTTTTTAACATTGGAGCGTGAGCAGAATTATTATTTGCAATTTTTATTTTCGTCAATTAAGATTATATCGTTGAAAGCTTATTCTTCACTCTAAGCAGCTCTGTTAGAAAGTATTTTGCATTTCACATTTCTAATTAATTCTGAAAATTTGATTTAATATAATAAAATTGTTTTTTATATCAAAATCATCAACACAAAACATTAATGGCATTAATTAAAGTTGTGATACCCTTTCTGCTCATTTTTCCAATTTCAATTTTTTTTCTGTATGACTTGAGTAGAATAAATAATAATAATAATAATGCAATTGTATTTTTATCAATTATTTCTATGTGAAGCTTTACATCCCTGGATTGCATTTTGTCGTTTTTTTTTTTAATTTTTAATTATCAATATTGCCTATTGGCATAGCGATGAGCAGAATCAGGTATAGCGCCCTGTCAGAAGTATAGCGTGTACTGGCTGACCCCCATTAAAGGATGCTAAAAGGAGGCATCGAAAAATTTACTTTCATATCTACTTTCATAGCCGCTAAGTCGTACATATTGTGATTATTTTATTTTATTAAGTGACGCTACTTGTACTTTATTATACTAAAAATTCTAGTTTTTCAAATTGTTTAGAACTCTTATAAAAAAGTTAAGATTTAAGGGTGCTAAAAGGAAACAATTCCAATAATTTACTTTCATACAGCTGCTGAGTCGTGTACATTGTGATTATTTAATTTAATTTAGTTACGCTACTTTTACTGAATTTTACTAAAAATTGCAAGTTTTTCACTGTTTTGAACTCAAAAAATAATAAGAAAACATTTTTTCAATGCTCTTTAATGTTCAATTAAAATGATCTATAAAACTAAAAGTAATATCATCTTGTAATTTTAGTATGTTGTTAAGGCTACATTATTTTCAATACCGCTATAAAATTCTGAGGGGGGGCATCTTTGCGGAAATTGGTTCATAAATTTTTTAATTTCAATTAACATTATCTCTAACAATAAGCTTGAGCAAGCCACGCACCGTTTTAATTTTTTTCCAAACAGCTGATATTTAAGACAATATAGCAGTGCAATTATTTTCATTCTTTGAGAGATCATGCAAGAAGGAAATGGGGTAAATTTCTGAAAAAATTTATTATTGATTCTCTTATCATATTGGCAAAATTGCTGCCCTAACGTAAGTATTTTTTTTTTACAACCAATAATTATCAACCTGAAATTGAAATGACGAGTGTATCTGAGGTGCGGCTAAGTTAGCCTGTATATTTTATAAGATGGGCACAAAAGTGTTTAGATAAAATTAAAAAAAAAAAAAAAATTATAAAACTAAATATTCAATTGTATTAATTTTATTTTAAGAATAGTTTTGTCTTTAGAACATGTCAGGTCTCTGGATTTCTGAAGAAAAAAAAAACAATAATTTGATATTTTAAAAGTAAATGCTTTCAATAACACAAAAATTTAATGGGATAATACATTTGCGCGAAAAACTCTCTTCCCGCTGCCGCGAGATTTTTCGACTTCAACTTATTGAGCTCGTTCAGCTTGAGCAGTTTGCGTCCTGACCGCCGGGCAGCGCCACAGTGCACGCCCAACGCTCAGCAGGCTTTATTGCTCTCTCCCTGGCCGCAGGTTACGCGTGCGACGGAGGCGAGTCGGTCGGTCTGTGTTCGTCAGTTGAGCATAGGTCGCGATACCCTGAGAGAGTGTGTCGGTCTCTTCTGTCGGTTCGGTTTTGACTCGAACAACAGGCCGAAGTCGCTGGCCCAGGTCTTCGAGGGTGAAGGACGACCCTCGGACGATATGGAACACTGAGCACCGGCACCACACTCAGGTAAGACAATTCAAACAAAAAAACCAAAGGGTCGGCGGGGGCGGCGGACTTCTGTGGGGCGGGTCAGGTGAAAGGAAGGTTTTTCTGGGCGAGCGCAACTTCAGCGAGTATCTCATGAGCATTTCTAATCGCGACCTTTTTTATAAATCAAAGTACTTTGATTTTTTTTTGCCTTGAATGTTTTAGGTGATAACGAAAAACAAGCAACCCTGATTCGAATCGCGCTTCGTGTTTTCCTTGTTCGACGCGTGATTATCACATTAGTTATTTGTCTCTTTCCGGACGAGACCTTTTTTGCAAATCTCAGCCGGCTGAGTTAATTGCGTGCGTCTCGGTCTTTAGGCAATTTGCACGCTTTGCTGCCCAGCCAGACAAACACACACGCATCTTTTAATATTTTTCGGCGCTGGTTTCAATAGTGAAAATGATTTTCTTGAGAGATGTGCCAGCCACAGGTGAGGTCAGTCCGTCGCGGAGCGGCAACGTCGCACGTCAGGTGCACTTGCTCGCTTGCTTCTTACCTTACCTACCTTCGATCCTCTCTGATGCTAATAACGGTAACACACACAGAAAATTATTAAATCCCTCGGCGCGGCGGCGTCCATTCCATTCATATACGCCTCCGCAATGTTGGGCCAACCTTTTGTCGCGCTCGCAAGACTTTTTGCTTTCGCGCTTCCACTTGTTGTCAGGGTCTTGAGCCTCAAAATACGATTCTAACCTGAGGAGGAAATTAACTGACTGGAAAAATTTGAAACTCAATGATAAACGAGTAAATTGGTGATGAAAGTAATATTATAAGAGAAAAAATCTTTCCATTTTGATTTTCTTTAAATTTGCTTAAAAAATTCATTCTGATAACATAGCACCGCAAATTTTGTCATTCTGATTCAATAAAAGCGACTAATAATATTTTTATTTTGTACTTTTTTGAAGTTATTTTTTTTCAAAACTTTTTATGATTAATTTTAATTTTTTTAAATATATTTTAAATTCTAAAACACTTGTATGCAGTTTGATAAAATTTAGTATCTAAATCAATTATGAATCTTACAAGAAACTTCAAGTAAATGTTTTTTTGGAGAAAAATTACTTAGTCTCCAGTCTTCAGCGTACATTGCCTTTGAACGAGTTGCAAGAAGATAAAAAGAGTTTGTGAGAAAAGAAGAAAAGCGCATGGACATGTAACTGTTATTCACTCAAATTGTCGCGAATGAAGGAAAGGAAAAGGAAGTCGAGAGAGTAATTGCTCGTTAATGTTGGCTTTTTTAAAGGTACAATTGTTACTAAGATTTTATCATCCAAGGTTCATTAAATTTAAACAGATTTCCAGGTGAACGCGTCAAAGCACTTTGTTGGTATGAAATAATAAATTAAATTTAGTATAATTTTTACAATTTAAAGCCGCGTTTCTACAGCCTTTTCTAATCAGTTTTAATTATTAGAATGGTTGATTAAGTAAAATTTTATAAACGAAATGAATGACAAGTTGATTTGGAATTAACTTTGATATTCAATAAGAAAAAAAAATGGAAAAATATTGAGTATTAAAATAATTAGCAAGGGAAACAAAATCTGTTATTGTTATTTATTCTAACTGTGCAAGGCACTATTTTTGCTAAAATTTATATTTTATGTACTACGAGAGTTTAAATTTTATTAAATATAAATTTTATTATTCTATTTTATTATTTATTATAATATTTATTGATTTCTTTTTCTTTAATATTGATTCAAAATGATATGTATAAATTATTCTTACATTCAAGCTTACATTACTAAAACCCAAATTTACTCTTGTCGGAAAAAAGATATCAGAAATTATAATTATAAAAACTAATGAAACTAATTATTAGCAATTAATTTCATACAATATATTATTTCAAATATTTTTTTCTTATTGAATATAAAAGTTCATTCAAAATCAAATTGTCATTCATTTCATTTATAAGAATCAACCATTCTAATAATAAAAACTGATATGAAAACGGCTCTTTAAATTGAATAAAATTAATTTAAGAATTGTAATTTTCAAGTTTTTGACATCTTTGCTTTCTCCAACGATTTGTAAGCAAATAAACATATGCGTTTCAGAGATCATTGCACTTTTGCATTTTGTACAATCATTGCGCGAAATTTCCCTATCGGCTCCACGCACCCGTGTCATGCACCCAATTTCTCTTAATTTCCATGTACTGATCGGGCCGGCGTCTCATTAGCGTATTCGTCCGTCATTCGACGGTCACCGCGACCAACATGGGCCTTGGAGTAATAATGTAATTTGAAACCAGATTCGATTTCACAAGCCTTCAGAGTCCCATTGAATGGCCAAAGTGCAGTGGAGCGTTCACCCTGTCCGAATTCAGCCAAAAGTATTTTTACGCCCTTTGTCAAGGACCACTCATTGCATCGGCGCGTAAAATCCAAATTATTCATGATTTATTCAACTTGTATTTTCTAAACTGCCCGCACCGGCCGAATAATATCCAACGGGCATTTCACGCTCTAATCGCTTCCTCGTCACCCAGTTTGTCGGAATTCCTGTTATTTTCGATTTTCACTCTTTATCAGTCGCAGCGGCGCTCTCGTTTTCGCGGCTCCGCTGAACACCCGATTTTCGCCTATTGTTTTCCGCGCGTCGCCCCAATTAACCCTTTCCGGTTTCGATTCGAATATTTTGTTTGTTTTACGTTCCACATTCACTTTCGATAACATAAATCGCGCTTTAATTTTATATTAGAAACTGAGAGGGGCTTTTTGTTTTCTGTTTGTAATGCCAAAATTTTTTGATAAAACCATTTCCGGTCAAAATTTATCTAAATTAAATCAGATATACTGGTTGAAAGAGGATTTTTATATTTTTAATTCGCTACAAAATTCATTCTGCTAATGGATATATTGAAATTTGTCATTTTGATTCCAATTTTGACTACACTAAACGAATTTTATTCTTGGACAGTTCGAGGCATTTGATTTAACTACAAATTTTTAATTATAATTTTTTTGTATCAAATTTTGACTTAAACTTCTCTCTTTCGTCTTAAATTTAAAAATCAGTTATACTAGAAATATTCATATGAGACTTTTAAATTAATTTAAGTCCAGCATTTACCTCTTTTAAAAAACGGGACTGTTGACTAGAAAAAAATCAGATATCTTTACTTTCAATGCTAAATATTTAATATACAAAACAAATTATTCTCAATTATTTTTTTATCACTCTCAGTCTTGTTTGAAAGAATGTACAAAAACAGGTTCTACTCTGAAAGATTAAATTAATTTAATTCCGTGATGTTTTTGTTTAGCTCGGTCTGCTTGTTCACTTTTTTTTTGTTTCTTTTGAGTCAGACACGGTCACGCCTTTAAGGTTTCATTGACTTTTGACTTGCAAAACAACAAGTGTCTTTTTGATTTCTCTCACTCATACTCTCTGCAGCCATCGGGGACTGGTTTTTAGAAAGCATCTCTCTCTTTCAATGTGCACCACTCATACAACTGATCGTATATATACGAAATGTGCGTTTCCAGCCGTGCTTTTCATTTATGTAAGTAAGTAAGTACTAATGTATTCACGTGCGATCGGAGAGGAAGGAACGAGTCATCCATTCGGCAAACAGGTGCACCGACGAGGCTTTTCGCTCGGGGCCGCTTCTCAAAAGAGAGAACTGGCTGCTCTTTGCTCATCTTGTACGCGCATTTTAATTAGTCACATTAGCTAAAATTCGGCGAGAAAATTTATTTCTTTATTAAAATAATTTCAGTTTAACAATGAATAACCTATATATCTGAAATTTTGCAAGGTAGAATGAATTTTTTTTTAAATCCTTTTCGAGCACTCAGAATCCGTCTAAAATGTGATTTAAATTAATTAAAATTGTACAAAATTACTCTTAAATTCACCACAACTAGTTTAGCAAAATTAAATTCTTTATTAACTTAAAAAGTCTTAATATTTATGAAAATTAGAATTAATTTAATGGAATTCTCTAAAATAATTATTATTGCTGCAAATCTGGCTGACAAAATACATAAAATATTTCATTAATTCAACTTATACTCATCTTAATTTATATGTAAAAATAAAATTAAAGCATAGCTTCACCTTAATATTATCTATTCAAAAATGTTTTGGTAAAAAATATTGCACTGTAAAAACGTATTTTAAAATATACCCAAGCTTTAATGACGTTCACATAGCTGCAACTCCACCCTAATTTGCATCTTATTTAATTAACAACTTTTTATTTTTACCGTCGATCGCAATCTCACACCTTGAAAGCAGAAGAGATAACGTCGCTTTTCTCTGTTATAATTTTTGTTTTTGCGTACTTGAAATTGTGCTGCGGCTCGCGCTTCCTTAATTCTTTCTGTGGCAAATTTTAGACTTTCCATCACGCCCTGTTGACATTTTTGCGCTCGATTAGCTTCGCAGCCAAGGTTTGCTGACGCCGAAAAAATGCGCGCGCGAGTCGTGACCGACGGACGGTAAGTCTCACAAAAGAGTTGCAATTAGGCTCTCGTCTTTTTTTCTCTCCGAAACAATATCAAATCGTGTATGTGTCGCTCTCGGTGCCAGCTTTCTGGGAATGACCTCGTTTCGTGTCGGGGTCAGAGTTCCCTCATTGTCTCTCGCATCTGATGGTAATTCAGCAGCAGCGGCGGTGCAGTGCGCGTAAGGCCTCAATTCTGCATAATGAGCTTTTTAGCGCGGCATAATTTTTTTGCTTGTTATTTTTTTCTGAAATTGCGATTCTGAAATTTTGTGAACTATATGGGGATATCAACGGAAAATAATATTTGAAATTTATCACATGTATACAAAGAATAAAAATTCGGAATGGAGAAAAATTGTAAATTTAAATATTTTCAGTTATAACTGTTTAAGTTGTAGCTCAATTTCCTGTAGAATTTAAAAATGAAACATTACAAAATTCTAATTAAACGGCTTATTTTTTTCTATCAAATTTATTATTAAGATCATTAAAATAGAGAAAAAAGAAGAAAAACCACTTTAAAACCAAACATATTAATGTAAAAAAAGCGCGCTTGCAATAGTTTAAAACATGATTTTTCCAAAACTAATCGCAGGAATTTAGAGAAAGTAGTTTGTTGCATTTTGATAACATATTTTCCACAATAGTTAGGGACATATTTCCGCAAAATGACTTGATTAAAAACTCATGTAGTGTAGACTATTCTTTACATTTTGGGATGGTGCATAAAACTGCATAAAATCTTGAAAATTATATTACATTTTATCTTTTCATTTAATTTTTTGAGCATTTTCTTGGCTTTTCAAAGGTATAGGAATTTCCTAAGCAATTCAGCACGGCCTGTCTCGAGCTGAAAACAATAATATTTGGAAATGGAATAATTTTAGGTCACATCACAAACTGTTTCGTTAAATACTGTACTTTAATTTTTTTATGAAATTAAATGACATAATATTAAAACACTTTCAACAAAAATATGTAATATGTAAGAAAAAAACTTTTTTTTCTTTTTTAATAGTGCTTATTTGTATTTGGCTTAAATTACTCCTTAATTGCACTGTAGCTAAAGTTGTAGCTTTGCCGGCCGATTGAGCAGTAATTGCGGCCACGCTCAAGGATAGAGTAATGGAAAATCGTTTTAAAGACCGTATAGTTCTTTCTTTGCGATATCGCAACACAATTTTGCGTGATGAAATCTCTGAAATCCAGAGACTCTAATAAATTCTCGGCGGCCTCCTCTAATGCGAAAGTTCATTACAGCGCCGATCTTTAATTTCATCAAAAGTCATCTCATCATGACGACACTCGCATCCATCATCTTGCAATAATATAGCAAAAATGTATATTTTTTAGACGCACAGATAAAAATAAATTCAATCTCATGGAAAATTTCTCCCGTATCGAATTGCAATAACTCTCTACAGCTCGTAACAGCAGAAGTCGCTTCGCGGTTTTCCGTCCGTTTTCGAATAAATAAAAAATTCGTGCGTCGCAGTCTCCGGTGTACGAAAAGAGTTGAATATCAAAAGTCTGCAAGCGCGGCCCCCCTATCAGAGAGGCCGCTCGAGGACATGGGAACGCGCGTTCGTGCGAAAACAGCGCCAAGAGTGATTACGGGCCCGCCGCCGATAAAAAGTATAATGTGGCTGCATTTACATGGCCGCGTGCTCTCGCGGCTCAACAAGTTGGACCTTTCACTTTCTCATATAATATTGATGTGGAGCAATCTTGCTGCAGAGTGCGCGACAAGCAGAGTCCAATCGATTTCGGCTCCATGAGGAAGTTGGCATGAGACAATCGTCGGCTTGTGCGAAAAGCCGCGAGAGATGCCAATAAGTTTATTACTATGGCAATTGAAAGTGGATTAATTGCACCACTTTTCAATTACAACTTCACTTAAGAGACTGCTCGCAATTTATCTCTGTTTGCGTGTGGAATTGAATTGATACTCTCGGCGTCGGGAGTGAAAATTGCCAAATAATTGTTGCTCATTTGAGAGAAGAAAATTGGCACCTTTTAGCGCGTTAGAGTGAAAATTACAGGTTTTGAGTAAAAAGTTGATAATAGGGTGATTATTGGAAAAAAATTAGCACATTGAAAATATACTGTGGGAGGTTTTAAAATGCTCACGAAAAACAAGTATATTATTAAAAAATACTTTGAAAAAAGCATAATTTTAAGCTATTCGAATTTGATAATAATTTTTTGCATACATTTAAAACGGAGATAAATTTTTAGTCCCGGTTTGCCTCTCTTTTACAAAAAGAAAAAAAAAACAAATCAAATAATTACTCTGCACACACATTAAATTTTTCATGTAAATTTGTATTTCCTTCGAGGCTCAAACCTGATTTTAAAGCCAGTGCGCAGAATGGAAAGAAATAACGCCCGCATATTTCCTTTCATTCCTATTAATCACAATTATTAATCTATTATGGAAATAATTGCTTGCATCTAATTGTAAAACAGCTTTCAATGTGAACCAGCATAAGCGTTGTGCTCTGTAACTTTATTTTCCTGTAACCTTTTACCAATGTCCATAAAAGTCAATGATTTTAACAATATTCCAAGAATTCTCGTTAGTTTAATTTAAAACCAATAAAAACATTCTTGATTAAAAGTTTTCTAAAATTCTCTGCTTATTTAAAAAGTTTAAGTTTCTGGAAATTTATTTTTTGTTATAATTATAATTAAATTACACTGTAAGACATGCAAATTTCATTAATACAATTAACGTGTAATTCACAAAAATCGTTCGACATGAACAAATTAAATCAAAATTTTTTTGTTTGTAATATTGTTCCACATCTTCAGGTCTGTATCTAAATAAACTTACCAACTTCCCGTTCCATAATTGTACTATAAATAAATAAAAGTAAATTCAGTTCTTCCTAGGGTGCAAAGCAAAGCTTTTAAGATTAGTTTTCTATGGTTGCATAATAGTAAAATCTTAAAAGCCACCCAAACTGATAAGTACTGATACGACTTGTTCTAACCATAAGTAAAATACGGAAGGACCTTGAATCCTGCCAAGTGTTTTAAAATTTTGAATGAAATTTGAAAAATTTTATAATTTTTAATTTTTTACCTTGCTGATTGTTAGGGTGAGTTGGATAGAAATACGGATTTATTTGTGTATAATACATCAAAATTTATTATTAAATTTCTAATAGCAGAACTAAATTCTCGTTTGCGTTAATTTATTAGTGCAAAATTTTTTTGAATTAGTAATTTATATTCATCATTATTTTCTAATTATATCAGATTTGTGGTTGTTTCATCTTAATTTTTTTTTTAAAATTTAGATATTGGAAGACTAACTAAGATACGAATGATGTCTATAAAAAAATTGGTGCATCAACTTGTTGAAAAGAAGTTCGTGTTCCCTCAGGTATCAAATTTTCATTGCCAAATTGCGGGCGAAATTCGGCTCTTGCGGTGAAAATTGCGAATCGGCGCCGAAGGCTACAGACGCGCAGAGAGAGATGTGCGGTTTCGGTTCATTCAAAAGAGTACATTAAACGCGAATCCACGCTGCGAATTATATAAATAAAGCAGTGTTTCTTTTCAAGAGCAAAAGTCAGGGCAGACAGAGTGGTTTGTTGCGGCTGGAAACGCTCATCAGATGGTTTTGAGCTCTCTCATGGCGGAACCAGTTTCCACGGTGTAAATTTCATTTTTACTTTGCAGAGAAACACGTACTCGAAGCAAAGCCAGGTGACACGGGATTATTAATGAGCAGAGCAAAAAGGCATTGCGTCGGCCAGAAAAGTTTGTGAAACCGACGTTTTTACCTCTGCTGCATCCATGGCCAATGTTGTGAAACCAGAGCTCGCAATCTGCGATCAGCGAATGCGTCTTTGCAACGCTCCGACAAAGTGCATCAAGATTGCTAATTAAATAACACTCCCTTTTTCTTTCCATTAAAATTGATAGAAACAATTTTTTTTTTATAAATTTAAATATAGAAATTGAAATCTCCTCAATTTCCTTTCAATTTTTTTTTTATTTTTCGTCAGTTATTTGGGGACACAGAGTGCAGTTTAATTACTTTAATTTCGGGGTTTCCTTCATGAAACTAAAAGTCATGTATTTATTTCACTTATGGCATGAAAAGATATTTTTGCCATTAATTTCTTTATATTGGTGGCCCACATTGGCAATGACAAAAACAAAACTGAATCTTATATAAAATGGAATTAAAAAATCCAGAATAATATTGTAAATTATTATTAGGGTTTGGGAAATTCAGGTTTTATTGGGTTTTTTTAATTTTAGAAACTATGGGTTTATTATTAATAACAGCTATAATTTTTTAACAGTTTTAAATTTCTTTTATATTTAACTTTTTATAAACGTGCATTTTAACTAAATATTTTATTATTATTATTATTTAAAAATACCAACATTTTGTTAAATTATTAATTTTTATATACTTTTTCCTTTGAACTTTATAAAAAATCGTTTAATTTGTAATAAGAAGTAATAATGCAGATCATTTTAACAAATATATATGTATTGAGTGGAAAACAGTAAGCTATAATTAGTAAAATGCTAAATGGATTTATGGATTAGCTTGATCCTTTGTCTAGAAAATTGATGATTGAAATTTTACACCTGATGAGCTCAAGCATTGGGAATCTCATGGAAAAATTAAAAAATTTAAATAATATAGAATTGATCATTTTCAGAAAAAAATTGAAAAAATGCAAAGCTATTAAAAAATTAATTGCAAAATATAACTGATATTATAGTAAAATAAAATAAAAAACGTATGCAGCATTGAAAAAATTTCTCAAAGCATCTTTTTTTCTACAACTCTCGCTAAGCCGATCCAAACCACACGCTCTGTTGTAAAACGCGACGCACTTCTCGCAGGCAATTTTGGAGAGGTTTCAAATGTCCGCGAGGCGAGCAGCATTTCAATTTATTTTGGAATTCGTGCCATTCAACAAAAGAGCAATTGTTAGGCAGTCAGTCGTAGGGAACAATTTGGGCAACATTCTTCCTCGCTGATATGTTTGTACTACTTGCGTGCCAGACGCCCAAAAACGAGCGTCGCCACGTCTTCTTTCTATAACTTGGGTCGCACCTCAAAACTCGGCTAGGCGCATTCAAATGAGCTATTACAAATTTCACGCCCAGCACGCGCCCGAATTCTCTCTTGCGATTCGCCCGGCTAATGAGGGCCCCGCGGCAAAACTAAAGAAAGAAAACTCTCTCTGTCAAGCAACTCAATTTTCCACTCGACAGGGCGCAAATTGGTTAATTTAGTTGGGGTGACAGTCTAGAAAGATTTTATTACATAGAAATATTTCTATTTGTTGCAGAGACCAGCATGTGGTGGAGGACGTGGACGCTGATGCTCTTGGCCCTTGCGGCTCATGCCAGTAAGTTAATTTCAATCAAATATTAATTTGATTTATTCAATTTTAATGAAATAAATATAAATTGATTCAAAATTCCAAATAAGGCAAATTTTAGATTCGCTGAAAATCTATACTCACAATTTAACTTGTGAGAAAGTCTAGTTTTCCAAACAAAGCTAACTTTTTTATACTCAAAAACAAAAGCTTGTAATGAAAAAGTCCCATTACGAGATTTTAAGATAAAAAAGTTTTTTAAGAGGATCAGTTTTACATTATTTGAAGAAAGTATAATTAAATTAATTATTTTTAATTTTCTCTAATTTTTAGAAAATTTATTGAAGGTGCTGATGTACATTGTAATATTATAATAAAAAATAGTATAAATTTAAAGTTTACCTGTAGTATCTATGGAAACTTGCCACAGCTAATATCAAACGCCTTAAAGTTGTAAAAATTTAAAATTAGTAAGTAGAGAAGTACCCAAATTCAAACAATAGATACAAAAAAGGTAAATATCTCATTTTTTGAATCAGCAAATTATACAAAATTCTTAAACTATTTATGATTGATTGAAAATTACTTATTACTACACATTCGATTATTTAATTTTGAATAATAGTTAATCAGTCACATTCAACATCAAAGTTTAAATTAATAATATTTACAAAAATCCTTTGTTTCACTTTAACTACAATTTGATTTCTTAATTAACAAAGCTCAATAATTATAATTGCAGGATAATTTTTATAATTATTTCCAAACTCCATTTTTATAAAGTGTTCTTTGTTTGCTACAACTTTCTATTCAAATTTAGAATATGAGAAACCAAAATCAGCTGTAAATGTAAAAATAATTACAGGCAATAATTGCTAAGCATCTATGTAAGAAGCTTATGATGTAGAAAGAGAAACACGTGTAAAATTAATGATGTGGCGCCGTGAACGAGGCCTCTCAGTCTCCCTCGATTACAATACAAATTAGTGGAACAAGACCATGGAGAGTAAGTTGTTAATTTGCATGTCGTCTTTGTCAACAGGCGGTTTGTGCGAGGTCGAAAGCGGACAGTCGAGCATTATCTTGGACATCGAGGAAAGCCGAGGAGAACGTAAGTGACGTTTTTTGTCTATTTTTGTTTTTGTTCACAATTCAGGAAATTATCTTTTTCCACCGCGTTTCCTGTTTTCGGAGTAAAAGAAAAATAAATTGCATAATTATGAAAATTCTCCAAGTGCATATACAAATAGTCCGATTTTATGGAGCGAGGATCGCATTAATTGTGTGAGAACGACGCCGTTTAATTTCGGCTCGATTTTCCCACCGAGATATAAAGAATAAAATTCTGTGTGAATTTAATTACGTCGCTTGTGATGAGAATAAGAAGCGGCGGCTTTTGCCTTTATTATTGTTATTGCTCGGGCTCAATGGAGACACAACACGCTTTTTTATTCATTGCGCGACGTGGTGCACTGACCCCCTTTTCGCTTTTCTAATGAGCACACCGCTCTCGCGCGTGTTTATTAATTACTTTTGCTGAAATACGCGCATTTGTATACAGCCGGGCGCTCGACGAGAGCGGCGCCGTCGGCGCGCAATTTCGTCTCTCGTTTGTAAGCAATTAAGTGTTGTTATTGTGACGGCCGGACGGGAAATTGCTAATTGATAGCCCTCAAAACAAATCGCGCACAATTTAATTAATTGCATTAACTTTGGTGTTTCCACTGGTCGATTATGATTTGCTTGAAGCAAAAATCAAAATATTATTAATCGTTTCTTATTTCCAAACGCAATGTTGTTAAACATTCATTTGATCTAAATAGTAGAAAATGTAGGTGACCACTATTGACCCCTTAATTGAGAAAAACAATTAGAATTATGCGTAATGGTTTGCTCAAAATTTAAATCGGAGCACCTTAATTAAGTTTCGAGGCAATTCGGAACGCATTATTTAAAAAAAAATTCACTATAATGGATTTGAATCTGAAAATTGCTGACTATTTTATTTTGTTTTTATTTTGTTTTATTTGTATAGATTTGATTTATAAAAATAAATACATATATTCTTAAATTTAATCAATTACTTTATCTTGTTCTTGCTTTTTTTAAAGAAGAAATCACGTGTCACATAAATTGGATAGAAATGATCAAAATGGACTGTCGGGAATTTTAAAACAGTGATTAGAAAAAAACTCTTTGGTTGATGCTTACAAATTAATAATGTTGGATTTCCTTTAATTAAAGAGAGGAAAATTGTAAAAAAAGATGACTTTTACTCCGAGTAAATTTTCGATTTTCCATAATTCATTCAAACATACAAAAATTTCATTATTTTTGAAGCAGTGTTGAGGAAATTCATAATTAGTAATTTATTGTTGATTAGGCGTTTTTCCATCTCTAATTATTTTGCTGTTTTTTTTAACCAAATTAATTTAAAAAAGTTTTTGTGCAGCTAAGAAGCGCATTTAATTTTTATAATATAAAATATTTTGTGGAGCAAAAATAAATTTGAATTTTACTCTTTTTTAGAAATTGACCAAGTCACGTCACCGGCGGAACTTCCAATAGTAGGCGATCCGGGAACGCAGATCCAGTTGGACGCCGTGTTTCCCCAAAACAGGCAGCTTTTTGCGTTAGACGGAAAAAAGTTGAGACTCCTCCAGCCCATCGACAGAGACACCGGCAACGTCAGCCATGTAGTTTTTCAGGTAAAACTAATGCGACGTAATTAGTCACTATTATTGATAAATAAAACTATCTATATCTGAAAAACAGGTGGTTTGCCAGGACAAAACCACACAGAAAAGGAAAAACATTCCAGTCATAGTCAGGGTGTCCGACATTAACGACAACGCACCCAAGTTCCTCAACACACCTTACCAGGCCACAGTCAACGAGGTAAGAAGATTTTTGTGGTTTTTTATATATGGCTAATTCAGGAACTCTATTTTTGAATTAAAACATTCTCTGGAAAAAAATAAAAAAATTAAGCATTGGTTTTGTTTGTTAGAAACAATTAAATTGCATTATTTTTAATAATTAGTTCATAAAAAAACTTAGCATAATAATTTAATTAATTTTTAGAAAACTTTTAAATACAAATTAAATTAGAAACGGTAATATCTGTGTTGATTTAATTCAAAGAAACCAAATTTTCAGGAGTTGTTTCTTTGGCTAATTTGTAAGAAAAAATTTAAAATAACATTTTTTTCTCAATTTTTACATTAATTAAATTTTTTATTACTACAGTTGACACCTATTGGAACTTCAATCTTCCAAGCTCAGGCCGTCGATGCTGACACAGGCGTCAATGGCATGGTCGAATATTCGATTGTGCCCGGTGGCCCGGACGTGGCCGCCATGGCTCAAGAGACGAGCGGCCGCGTGGCCGACGGCTACGGGTACTTTGCCATTCGAGCGCCGCACCAAGGCAACATCTTTGTCAACCAGAGTCTCAACTACGAACGCACAACCAAGTACTTGGTCACTCTCAAAGCGACTGTAAGTTTCTTTTTACTAATTATATGTACGTAGAGATAATTTTTTTTTCATTTGAAAATGGGAGAAAAAAATGAATGGGTAGGTGGGGATTTGCTGGAAGGGATTTCAGACGGAAACTGGCAGTTGGCCAGACGGTGTGGGTTCGCATGCTTCCTTCTGCAGTGGCCTTAGCGGCCATCCTTGCGGCCGCGGCGGCCAATCATCGCGTCATTCAGCACATTGAACCGAAACCGAAATCAATCGTGAGCCGGAATATAATTCTTGCGCATTTTGCTCCCATATTATTATAATTTATTTGTGGTTAATTATACCGATCGCTGCAATTTTCTTTTGCGGAGAACCTTGCTTTTTATGTGGGTTTTTTCTTTATTATATTTTGAATTGATAACGTTCGCAATCGTCAGCCTTGTGATTGTCTTGTTGTCTATAGCACAAGCCTTGAAATCGAGAATGGGCGGCCGTTTTGTAATTATGCATTCAAAATTTGATGCGCCCCTGTTTGTAACTTTTGGTGCTTCTTAGCATGAGGTGGATTATCCTGCTTCAAATTTCTAGAGCGTGCGTGCGTGTTTTCTGAGAAATTATATAACAGGAAAAAATGGAATTTATTTATTTGGTATTTAGCGGAAAATTGGTGTTCGGAGAGCTACTTACTTGTTTCTAGATAGGAGAGGCATGCGTGAAAAACAAACCGTGACTGTGATAACGCTGTGCGAATTATTCACGCCAAATTAACGAACATTTCACACAGTCTTCACATGAGCTGTTTAATTAGTCTGAAGCACATTTCAGCAAATACGAGACCAAATGCTTTAATTTGTAGACTAAAAAATTCATATAATTTAAATTATTATTTATAAATTTTTACAATAATTTTAAATTAATTCAGTTTTAAAATCATTACTTATACAGGACCGAGCCCGAAATTCATCCGAACGATTGTCTTCGACAACGACCCTGATCGTCCAGATTCAGGACGATGACGACCAAGACCCCAGTTTCGTTTACAGGGGCTGCACCCTCATGGACGGAGCGTGCATCAACCCCGAGTACTACGCATCAGTGTCCAGTGGGGTTCTTTCGGGCGTGCTTTCGGTACGTCCGGAAAGGATACACGCCGTGGACATGGATTCCCTGGGGCGTCCGGTGCAATATTCTTTTGTGGATGGAACGCCGCCCAAATTCAGGGAGTACTTTGAAATTGACCCTCGCACCGGCGCCGTCAGGCAAACGCGACCAGTGGACACTTCAGTGGCGAAAAGATTCGAGCTTTTGGTGAAGGCGGAGGAAGATTCGCCGAACAAGAGAAGTGCCACCGCCAAATTAATCATCACTGTTAAGCCCATCGACAGTAATCCGCCGGTGCTGAAGGCGTCGGCCCTCGAAGGGGTGGTTGCGGAAAACGCACCAATTGGCACGCCAGTTTTGGATATGGATGGGAGAATTATCGTCCTCAAAGTCCATGATCCTGATTTGGTAAGTTTTTTTTTAATTTTTTTTTAAATGCTATCATTTTTTTCCTTTTTCTAACTAAACATAAATTTTTGTATTTTTTATTTATTTTTTTGCAGGGTCCTGGTGATCCGAAACCCACTTACACGTTTGAGCTGACCACCACCTTCTTCAGGGTGGAGTCAGACGGGCGGCTTGTTGTGAACGAAGAGGGTCTTGACAGAGACCCACCTAGTCCAGGGCGTTTCCGTTTCCAGGCAAGTTATATTTTACTGCATATTACTTGTGAGGTCATCTTTTGACTGTTCAATCGTCTCATTCAGGTCGTCGCTCGAGAGAAAGGGGGAACGGCGGCCTCTGCCCCGTTGTCGCTGATGGTCACCCTGAAGGACGTCAACGACAACTCTCCGCGTCTGCCAAACCTTCCGCCAGTTACGGTGGAAGCGGGAGACGCATCGAGGCGCATCATCAAAGTCAACGCCACCGACAAAGATGAAGGAGAAAACGCAGAAATCACTTACTCCATTTATCACGTCTCGAACAACGGAGGTCACAAGTTCAGAATTGACCCTGCACTCGGGGTCATCGAGTCCCTCGGAAGACTGACTGCTGGTGAACAATACAGCATAACGGTTCAGGCAAGTTTTTTTGGAATTATAATTTAGAAAGGAAGCTTTTAATTTTGAAAATATTAATTAGAAAAAAATAACAAATAAAGCAATCTGATAATTATCATTAAGAGAGGGTAAACCAGGATTTTATTTCATAAATTATAGCTTTTTAAAAACTCTCTCTCTCTCTCATGTAAACTTTATATTAATTTAATTTTATTTAGGCAACTGACAAGGGTGGTCGCTCAAGTCAGGGCATTGTGGAGGTCACTGTTATTCCTGGACCCAACACTCACAGGCCGCGCTTCACCCAGACTGTTTACGAGGCCGAGGTCAGTGAAGGCGCTGCCCTGAACGCAACAGTGTTGACTGTAACAGCGACAGACCCTGAGGATGACCCTGTCACCTACAGCATTGTGGCCGGAAATGAACTCCGACAATTCTCCATCAACGCTCAAACTGGAGTCATATCTGTAATCAGAAGGTTGGACAGGGAAGACCTGACCAGGTACCAACTGATGGTCAGGGCGGAGGACTCTGGTGGCCTGGCTTCCACAGCCACTGTCAACATCAAGGTTTCCGACCTGAACGACAAGAATCCTGAGTTTGTCGACTTGCCATACGAATTTAAGGCAAGAAATATATTAATCTTTTAAATAAAATTTATAACAAATTTTTTAAAATAGGTCAAGGAAGGTGAGGCTGGAGTCACCGTTGGAAATGTCAAAGCAGTTGATGCTGATGAAGGTCAAAACGCTGTTGTCTACTATTCGGTGCCACCGGACGTGTCCTTCAGCATTGACGCAATGAGTGGTGAAATTCGAACAAAGGTGGCGCTCGACTATGAGAAACAGCCATCTCACGTTTTTGTGGTCACTGCGACCGACGGTGGACAAGAACCTCGACTTGCCACGGCTTCAGTCACTGTACTTGTTGAGGATGTGGATGACGAGCTGCCCATTTTCGAGCAGACCATGTATGAAGCTACGGTACCTGAGAATATGCCTGAGTTCATGGTCATTCAAGTGAAGGTAATATATTTTTTATATTTAACAGAAATTATATTAAAAATAAAACTGATTCAGGCCGAGGACTTGGACTCGCACCAGCAGATAACGTACACCCTACGTCAAGGCCCAACAGACCTGTTTGTCATCGACCCGCAAACTGGTGTCATCCGAACAACCAGAGGACTTGATTATGAGATGGCTCATGAGCATGTCCTTGTCGTCGGAACTTTGGAAAACTCGAATACTGGACCAGGCGCGGAGGCCAGGGTTCACATCAAGGTAGAGGACCGCAACGACAATGCACCCGTCTTCACAGTTTTGCCTCCGAGCCCAGTGACTGTGGAGGCCGAGGCGTCAATTGGCCATCCTGTTGCAAAGGTGACGGCCATTGATGGCGACGGCACCGCGCCAAACAACGAAGTGCGCTACTCTTTGATCGGCAGAGGAAAAGCTGCAAAATACTTTTCGGTGGATTCAGTCAGTGGACAGGTTTCTATCAGGGACGACCTTACAAAGGTAATTAATAATTATTGGACCCCTTTTCTGGAAAATTTATTTAAATTTTTATTTTATTGCTTTAGCCAAAATTTTAATTAATTTTTTTTCGGGACTCAAAATGTTACATTTTGAATCAATAGTGAATTAATTACTTATTTAGAAATTAAAATATTTTTCATTGTGTTCAATTCAAATTTATATTCTACTTCCCTATTTTCAATATTGAATTTCCCCTCAGGAAACGGATACAGAGTACGAGTTGGATGTGGAGGCGCGGGATGGTGGTGAGCCTTCCCTCTCGTCCAGCATTGCGCTCTTTATTCGCGTTCACCACGAGCAATCGGCCACTGCTGATGGCGGTCTTGGCTTCCCTGATGACTCGTACACCGTGGAGCTGGATGAGAATGCTGCTGTTGGTGATGCCATTAAGGAATTGACTATCATCAACGCTCAAACGCACCCTAACGCACCTTTGAGCTGCAAAATCGAATCAGCTAAAGAGCTTTGTCAGTTCTTTATTTTTTTACAATTTTTTTCACTAAAACATTAAATGCATTTTTCAGACATGTTTGCAGCAAAAATCACTCCTAACAAAACTTGCTTGGTTACTCTCAACACAACTCTGGACTTTGAGGTGGACAAGGCGTTGAAGTTCAGAGTCACCTTGGAGTCCCTTAGTGGAATTTTGAATCAGCAAAAGTCATCAACTATTGTATGCATATTTAATTTTTTATTTTTTGTAAAAATTATTTAATAATTTTATTTTAAATTTCTAGATTAAGCTGAAGGTGCTGGACGTGAATGACAACGTTCCCTACTTCATTTTTCCCTCTTTGCCGGCGCCGCGTTCTCTTTACATGGGCGCCATTTCTCGTGAAGCTGAGGTCTTCACTCCCATCCTGCAGGTGGAGGCCAAGGACAAGGACGGCGGGACCTTTGGCGAGGTGCGCTACCGCATTCCTCCAGGTCAACCGGCCGCGGCCACCTTTGCCCTGGACGCAGTCACAGGTCTCCTCCGCACCAACGGCTCTTTGGCGGCCCTTCGAGGACCTCTGCGTTTTGAAGTGGAGGCGAGAGACGACCCTGAGGCTAAGGATGGATTCAACACGGCCAGGGCCACGGTGGCTGTCGACCTGTTGGAGCCCCAGCACCGGATGGTCCTCGTCTTGGCCGACGCGCGACCTGAAAGGGTCAAGACGGCCGAGCAGCGCCTCCTCAGCGCCATCGAAACGCATACAGGCCTGGCCGTTGGCGTCGAAAGGGTCACCGCCCACTCCTACCTGACGCCCAACGGCACCCTGGCCGTCGACGAAGGGGCCACCGACGTTTGGTTCTATGCTCAAGACCCTGAAACCGGCGCCCTCCTGTCTCGAAATGCCTCTCGGGTGCAGAGACACGTTTTGGGAAGAAACGCGACGGCCTCTCTCAAATTGGCCGTCTCAGCAGCCCTGCAGGCCACAGCCTCCGAGGTGCGCGAGCCTCTGGAACAGCCCAAGCCAAAGGTCGTGGCCGCCACCGCACCGGCCAGTTGGGACGCCTTCCCGTACGCCATGGTCGCAATTGCATGCATCGTACTTGTTCTCGGAGTGGTCGGCATCGCGTATTTGTGCGTCTCTTGGCACAGGTGAGAGAATTATATTTTTTCTGACAATCTTTCAATTTTTATATAAATTTGTAGGTACAAAACGTACAAAGAGCGGATGCAGCGAATGTATGTGGTCCCCAGATATGACCCAGTTTTCGTTGAACCAAATCTTAAGGAGTATGAAACTCAGGTAATCAATTTTTAATTTATTGATGTTATTTAATTATTTCGTAAAAAAATTAAATAATAAATTTTCCTTAGAAAGTTTAAATTTTAAATACCAGCAAAATTAAAATTCCATGTTAAAATAATAAAACAAATTAAGAAAAGAAATATTAGAAAAAAAGGATAAAATGAATACAAAATTTAAATAAGCAATGGGATTGAGCTTATTTTTTTCACTTACCAATTAAATTTCCTCCCAAGGAACTAAAATTTATTTTTGAATTTAATTTCAATTTTAATAATTTTATTTGTTCATTTCCATTGAATGTTGAAATTAATTAATATAAAAATCACTATTAATTTTGTTGGTTATTTATTTACTTTATATTATTATTGTCAATTCTTAGGTCATTGAAATTATTAAATTGTTGTAGGTTTTGCAAATGAGCGTGCCGATTGACGATTCCGACAGCTACAACGACCTGCAGCTGGATTTTGATGCTCACAAGAATCACGCCTTTTCGTTGGACAACGTCAGTTACATTACGAAGAGCACGGGTCAACATAGCCCGACCAGCTCGGAGGCGGCCACCACGGCCAGGGCCTCTGAGCTGGGGCCCAATCTGGTGTACGCGTCCAACAACGACAACGTCATGTTCCGCGACAACAAAAACTACCAGAGTTCGTTCTCATCATACCTGGCCGAGACCACCACTGAACTGTGAAAGACTGACGCTCAATTATGTTTTACTGAACCGAAATGTATTCCACCAATGGACGCCCAAAACACGGCCGACTGCTGCAATCTTATGAACTAGCTTAACTACCATACTAACTGAACGAGAGTGAGTGTTTCTTGTTATTATCTTAGACAGCAGGTACTTGAGATGCTCCGACGGCTGCAGTGTTTTTAATTAATTTTACCAAACGAGCAAAATATTGAATATTAATTTTGGATCTCAAGAGTTAAATTGATTTTATTGCCTATGATCAGATTACTCAAGCCGTAGGAGCAAGTTGTTTCTAGTTATTGGAAGTGCCTGTTGTTGTCTGCCAGTGCCAACCGGAGAGCATCAAAATGTGTTTATATAAAAACTATTTAATGAAGAAATATTATATTATGCTTTGTCTGCGGGAGAGATGTGAATGCAATACACTTGTACAATGTAAGAAAGTTTGTAATCTAAGGAACGTCGTCACCAGCAGATAAAATTAATCATCGAATAAAAGGCCATTGAATATTATTGCTAAATAGACTGCTATTTATTTTATTTTTTTATATTTCGTTTATCAAGTAAATGTAGATATAGATATCAATCAAATGATTGGTGTTGCCTGGTTCCAAAGTCTCGACATAAATTGCTCCCAATACAATATTTTACAAAATATGCATCTCCCTTCTCCTCCGATAAAAGTCACAAACTTTTGATATGCTCGATCACCATGGAATACACATGCTTAATTGATTATATCATATTATCAAAATAGATTAATTTCACGCTGCCTATCATTTAATTGGAATGTCACGGCACCTGTGGGCTTTCGATGTCCCGCTGAGCCCTGGAGTTGCTCACCTTATTCTTGAGAGGGCCAAACTCGCCCGTCTCCATGGCAAACATCTTCATCTTTTCTTTGAAGGATAACTTTTCTGGTCCAGTGCGACTAGCCATCTGCTTTTGCTGCTGCTGTTCTGCCAGGCGCTTGTTGCGCGGATCTCTGTTGAAAAATTGAAATTTAATTTGACCCTAGGAGTTTTCTTGACCAAAGTCTTACTTGTAAACTTCTTGTGCTCCAATTACGCCTGGAGTGTTGCCCACGCCAGAATTGTCAGCGCTTGATGGGTGGTGCATCAAAAGCATTTCAGCCTCATTGATGAAACTCTGTGCAAGGAAATTCAATTTTTAAGAAAAATTCTCTGTACAAATTATGATCAAACTTACATTTGGGTCCTCATTAGGGTACATATCGCTTGAATCTGTGTCATAATAGGATGACCTGTGAGGAGATTCTTCCTTATAATCATGTCCTTGCTGCGCCATCACGACGTACGAAGAGTTTCTCTCTGGGGGTAGAGGTACCGGCGTGTCCCTTGGGGGCGATGTGGACGGTAAGGGAGGCGGCAAAGTGGGGGTGGTTGGAGAATCCTTCCTGGAGGGTTCAGGTTGGTCCATTGAGAACGAAACGGCTCTTCTTGGCACTTCGTCATGTCTTCGGCTCTTTGGCTCGTCAACAAAGGTCACGGAGCGGGTCATCACCTCAGCCATGGGTGGACCCTGAGGGATTTCTGGGCCTCTGATCATATCCGCTCGCATCATTTCATTGTGCCTCATCATTTCCTGCTGCCGCATCATTTCCGGCTGTCTGGGCATTTCCTGAGATCTGTCCATGGCTCTTGACATTTCGTGCGACCTGTCCATTGACCTGGACATTTCATGCGACCTTTCTAGCTGCCTTGTTATTTCTTGCGATCGTTCAAGCTGCCTGTTTATTTCTTGCGATCTTTCTAGCTGCCTTGACACTTCGTGCGACCTCTCCAGCTGCCTGTTAATTTCTTGATTCCGTTCCAACTGCCTAGACATGTCTTGGGACCTGTCTAGAGATCTAGACACTTCATGTGACCGATCCAAGGGCTTGGTCATTTCTTGGGAACGACTCATTTCAGACTGACGCATGCTCTCTTGCAATCGGATCAACTCCATTGGTCGTGGCATCTCTTGCGACTTTGAAAGATCGGATGGTCGGGCCATAGCCATTTCTGTTGACCTTGCTATTTCGTGTGCCCTGATCATGTCCGATGACCTTGATATGTCTTGGGTTCTCATCAGTTCTGACTGCCGGTTCATCTCATGGTGCCGCATCATTTCTTGCGACCTGGACATCTCGGGTGGATGGCGCATCATTTCAGTTCGTTGAGGCAAGTCCTGTCTGTGGGACATTTCTGGACGGTGAATTGTTTCAGGAGGGCGAGCCTCTTCTCTCTGCCAGTTTTGACGTAGACTATCCAAAATACTGTTACTCGAGCTAAATAAAAAAATAACACGTCAGTCTACATTCAAAATAAAAGACAGGAAATCCTTTACTTAGATCTGTGATTCGTTGCTATAGCATCATGTGAGAAACTCACTGAAGTGGGTATTGCTTTATGAGTGGCTACTGGAGGTCCAGCTTTATCACCTGCAGTTAAAAATTAGCTTTCTTTAAGTAAACAGCAAAATATTCTTACTATTGTTTAGAGCTGGCACAGACTTTGAACTCTGCATTGGTCTCCTAGCTTCATTTGGCTCAGGGTGGTGCCATGAATCTAAGAATAGAATTTATGAGTAGAGATATTTTTTTTATATAGGGTTTACACATACTTCTTCCCATGTCAGGGGATGGTTGACTTAAGAGAGTGGCTAGTCCATGGCATATAGCACCTTGTTTGGCAATTTCCAAAGTAACCACAGGTCCAGTTTTCACTAAATATTCAGCTGCCCTGTTAGCAAAAACGGTAAGTTATTTAAAGGTGATTCTATGAAGTAGTAAAATTACTTTTCTTGAGTGATGCCAACTAAGCTTTGACCATCAACCTTCAGAAGTTGGTCTCCTGCTCTCAAACGGCCGTCAATATCAGCTGCTCCACCTCGAACAACCGTCTTGACATATATGCCCAGCTTGTCCTGACCGGCACCCTTTGCTGCCACTATACTAAGCCCAAGTCCAGTAGCTGCTTTGTTTAGCTGGACCACGGCTCTTTCGGGTTGAGAACTGGGTCTAGGGATAGTGCCCTGCTGCTGCTCCATGTAGATTGTCCACAAACCAGATGATGTCGGCTGAATAGTGAAACGGCAAAGACCAGCTTGCTGAAGACCTCCCAACAGTTCAAGGAGACCAACTGGCATCCCACGCACAACATCACAACTGTAGCCGTCTTCTGGCAAAAGAAATGGCAGCTGCAGTTCTGGTTGTTCGTCAAGACGAACCTGTGGCAAAATAAAAATTAGCATAGGGAAAAAGTTTAAATTTAAAGTTCTACCTCTCGTCCGTCAGCCCTGATGAGCTCGTCAGCAACACTTTCCGCCACCCTGACCACATTTTCCACCAACTCTGGTGGCACTTCAGGTTCATTGGGTGCTCGCCAGTAACGCTTTAAGAGGGCAGCCAACTGCAGCGAGTTGAGTTTGAAGCAGGTGGAGCTAAGGGTTGCGAGCTGGTCAGCCGTGTACTTGGGCGCCTGCAGAAGATAGGCTGCTTGGAGGACCCTCGAAAGGTGGCAATCTGCAGCCAGCTCCAAACCTTGTTTTTCAGCCCACTGCTCTACGTGGCTAAGTCTTAGTTGAATTCGACCACCCCACCTGCGGCAGCAGAAACGGTTGTCAGGACCGCAAACGAGTCGGTTGAAAATCCACATGTTCAGAAGGTGGAAGAGTTGAGAGAATAGTTGGATGGTAAGAGCTGCATTAACTCGACAGCGGCGCATTAGGGCCATCGCACTCATCAAAGTGACAATTATCTGGAAAAAAATTATTGTTAAGATACATTTTTTCAATTAATTTGACTTTTTTACAGCTGCGGCTGCATTTTCGTTGTCATCGCTATCAAGCCAGAAAGAGGGCATGCTGGCCGCCAGTTCGTGTTCTACGATGGCCACCATGTTGTTGAATGCACTGTGAACAGTCTCGGCTAAAATGTCTTGGGCGTCCAGGGTGAAGGCGGAAATGTGGCGATCTGCCTTCAAGAAGTGCAGCAGTTCGCTGGCATTGGCCATCCAGAAAGTGAGGGACTCTGCTTCAGTTGGTCTCTCAACCACAACTTGCTGGATCTGAGAGGCAACTTGCTCAAGGAGGACGCTTAACCTTTGGGCTCGCTCAGTGGGCGTTAAATCTGGTCTGTAGTGCGTTGAGGCACGGTATCTAAACAGAATCGAAAAATTGGTTTTAATTTTAAAAAAATCTGGCCATCTCCCAAGGTTATCTTTTTATCAAATATTATACTTTTTTTTATTTTTAAGTAAAAACTGCATGGCTATCAAAAAAGAAAAAAATATCAGGTAATATATAATTTAATGTAAATAAATAAATATTACCTTGTTGCCAAGTAAAGGGCGTAAGTGGGTGCCAGTTTGAAGTGAACAGACGAGGTGTCGAGCGACCCGATGAGCGTCTCCAAAAGCGCGTCTCGCGTTTCTTCCCTGAATTCCAGAACAGCTGGCAAGATGGGATCGCACCTTTGAGGTGCCTCGGTTGTTTCAACATGACCAGTGACGTCAAAAGTAGTCTCAAAAGTCTTCTCAGGCGAGTCTCTGCGGACAGACGCCGTGGCCGGATCGACGAAGCGGAACAAGTGGTGTCTGCCGAGGCGGACGGTGCAGCCGTGCTGAAGGATCGTCGTTTCCCAGATGCGCTGTTCATTGACGTAGGTCTCTGCCTCGCGACTGCATGGGGTCACGGTGACCAGGCCTCCACTGGAGGCAAAGACGCAGTGCCGGGGCTGCACGTCTGCCCCGAAAACTTGCATTCCCAAGCCTTGTTCCGAGCCGGCCTCGGTTACGTCGTAAAGCAGAGCGTGGCGTTGGCTAAAAGCTCCGTCTAAAAGCAGAAGAAGATAGGAAATAGATAAAATAAAAACATAAAACCTTGATAAATAACAGGTCGTAGGAATCAAATTATTTTCTTTCGATTTGGCTAGCAAGTTTTGTTGAAGAGGCAAATAATATCGATTCAGAAAATTCAGAAGGAAATTTACTGTATTTAAAAAAAAATGAAATTAATTTGGGCGTTGGCTAATAATTTTGTCAGAAATACGACTGCAGAATGTGTGTTTGATTGAGATTAATTTTTTCAATAATAAATTTCAAGTTTTTCTGATATTAGAAAAAAATGAAGTTCAGACATTATCGGGAAATTGTCTGCGTGAATCATTTTGAAAATTCCATCTATAATAAATTGTGCAGGTGAGCAGTGAGCTTGGGTCTATTTGACAAGCTTACCGCCCTCCACCAGACTACCAGTATTACAATTTTAATTAGGTTCAGAGGTTGGGGGAAGGTTCTGTTTGAGTTTGACTGGCAGCTTCATTTCCCGGCGACCTCTAACAATGTAATTGGGTCGAAGGCTGCGATAAAATTTTGATGCAGCGAAGGAAACTTCGAAGCGTCTATTCTATTCAGAAACATTTTATTGCAAGTTAATAAAAAGGCGGCCGCTGCGTGGGCAAAGTTTGTTTTCTCGCAGGAACAAAAGCGTCTGGAGCAGAATTAACTTTTAACTACTCGACGTGCCGCTTCTTGTTGCGGCGCAGAAAATTCAATAACCAGGAGGCAAAGACGGTTCCCCGCTGCCTTGCTTTTTATATAAAAGCAAACTCGCAGCTCAAGAATTTTTTACTAGCTTTTTCTCCTTGGGAAAATTGCAAAGGTGCTTACCGGAGCGGAACAGCAAGTCCTGGAGGAAAAACAAACAGAGTGGAGATAAGGGCGCAAAAAGGAAGTACGGGTGGCGTGAGAAAAGCTGCCGCCGCCATCTAATCGTCAACCCCGAGGGAGCCGCCGAGTGTTTACTCGCGTACGTCACGACAAAAAGCAAAAAGAAGTCAGGTGCTCTTTGCGTTCCGAGTTGTTAAATTCGCCATAAAGTCGGCGCTGGAGCGAGCAGACGCGCAGCGAGAAAGCCGATAGGGGTGCCTGGGGCGGCTCGGCGTGATCCCGAGCGCGTATCAAATAATCGCGAAAGGCTCGATTTCAACAACCAAGAAGTCTTTTCTTTTCTGTCTGCACCGGTGATAATGAACATGGTAAATCTAGACGCACTGAATCAATTTCCGCCGATCGATCCGGTTCCAGGGAAAAGCGGAAAAGTGGACTGGCGCCGAGAGCTCGTAAAACGAGATGCTTTTTCACAGAATAAAAGTCGCTTTGTTTGGAAAAGGTTTCTTTTGTGACGATGAATTATATGGGCACAAAGGTTCGTTCCTATGTCAAAGCAAAAGGCAGCGGCATAAAATGAATTGGGTCACCCCGGTTCGTGCTTGCATGGGAATTTGTTATTGTAATTCAATCCTCCAGGTAATGTTTCCTCTTTCTGAACTCATTTTTACCAAAGAAACCATAATTTTTTGTTTCATTTCAATGCTGATTTCCAAAGAGAAATGCAAGTATGTAAAAAATATATATATTTTTTCTTTATACTTTTGATCATCGAAACTATTTAAGGAAAATAAATATTGCTTTCCCAGAGGAAAATTATTAATAAATAATCAATGATTGTAAAGATCTTAATTGAAATTTATTCGTAGAGAAGTAATGATTTTCTTTTCAATATTTTGTAACTGCATTTTTCATACGTTATTTTATATTCTAAATTCTGAAACTTGATATATATCAAGAAGTGGACCGAGTTTATAGGTGAAGGCCAGAAAATATTCATTTTCAATCAATTAGTGTCCTGGCTTATCAAAATGACATATTTATAAAATTTATTATAAATTTAGAGGCATGCAACGCGCTAACGTAAGCAAGAGCTGACCTAAATGAAGATCTTATAAAAAATATTAAGGCGCGAAACAAACGCTAACAAAATGATCTTTTAAAGCAGCTATTTTCCCCTAAATGCCAACTCTTGCTTTCAAAAGCAGTGCAGCATTTCGCAATTAAGAAGAACAAAGGAGGCAAGAAATGGGCCTCAAGCGGAAGGACGTTTATCTTGGCAGCACTCGAATTTCAAAGGCAAAGCGCCCTCAAATTTTACACTTTGCGGTTAGCTTGCGCAAAGCGGCGCACTCTTTGTAGTCATAAAAAATGCAACAAACGGCGGCGAAACGAGCGTCGCACGTAAAAAATGGAAAAGCCAATTAAAACAAAGCCCAAAGGTCGCAGCAGGAAAAAACACTCATAAAATATTCAGAGCTCATCATAAAAATTTCAGCCCGAATCGATATTTGGAGTGACGTGCAACATATGTCACTCACTTGACCTGAAAATGCGGCTCGTGTCACGTCCGGGGACACTCTCGGCGAGAGAAACACACACAAATGTGTGTGTTTAACAAGGTACTGCGCGGCGCGTCCTTACGCAAACAAAAATCAACACCCACCGTGGCGGAGCTCAAGCAGGAAGGGCGCCGATTCGTCCGGCTGCTGCTCCTTTGCGTGGCTGTTGGCCGTCTGGTACAATTTCTTCTTGCGCTTCCGCGGCTGCATGTCAGCTGGACGTCTCCGGATGTGGAACATGATCGAGCCTGAAACAATCGAGCCGGAATTAATTTTTTATTTTGCTCTGGGCCGCCGAGGGCCGTGCGGGGCTGCGTACGCCTGATCCCCCAGTCAAGCATGGTGCTATTGAACTGACAGACTGACTGCCTGCCAGGCCGACCGGGAACCAACGGGCAGGTCAATGGCGGGCATGCGCCCCGTCGCTCGGATGCGCACTCTTCTTTTTCCCTCTTACATTATTTCTCGACCCATTACGACTCCATTATCTCTGATTAATTCATGTGCCCGCAGGGTGGGTGGGCGGACAGGGTGCGTCGCCGCATGATCAATCCGATCAATCGCCGGCCCCAAGGGCAACGTCAGCGGACCATTAGCCGGATTATTTTGAGATACGTTCATTCGCGCCGCCAACGAATTACGCCATTTCCCGCAAATGCGTTGGCGGCCCACGATTTATTTTGCAATTAATTCAAGGTTGATCGAGATTATGTAAATGTGCCGAATTTGGGATACGAATCGGGCTTGCGTGTAATGGAAAAAAAATGAATGGGACGGCATGCAACCACTTCAGCCACAGGTATCCTTACTATTGCGAAACTTCTGACATTTCTCTTGACCTTTGCTGTTCGGATTTAATTATAGGGGTGACTTTTCTAGCTCTACATTAACCTTTAATTAAATGAGAAAGAAAAACTAATTTATTGTTTGAAAGAGAAATAGCTGCAAAAAAAAATTCAGCAGAAAATGTCAGTCAACATTGATTTTGCAAAAAAATAGCCACCCAAGTCAGTGCTTTTCTTAATTTTTAAACAAGTTCCACTCTAATCTTTCCTTTTTTTTTTGTAAATATTAAAAAAAAGAACTCGCTTAACAAGATTTGCACCCTCATAAAATATAAAAAAGTCACACCACAATTTTTATGGAATTCACTAAACATCTCATTCTTTTAAAGTAGTTTTAGTTTTTACTCTGGGGTTGCTAACTTGGGTTTTATTTATTATTTTTAATTAAAATGGTGTTTCCGTAAACTGATCTTGTATAAAAGGTCTGCTTACTTATGAATAAACAACTCTATTTTTTTAATCATTTGCATGGGCACTATATATCATATTTCACAAATACAAATTAATGGGCATCAAGGGGGGAAACGCACATTATATTTCTAGCAAAGATTAAATTACCTTGTGATGGAGGACAGTTCATCAGAATGGCCAATGGGCAGTCGTCGTCATCTAAAATGTACTCCACATTACTTGGCGGGTGATTATTGTTTTCTTTAACATCTTCATTTCTTTTGAATACCTGGAGCATATAATTTTGGTATATAATTTTTTGTATAGAAACATAAAAAACCCAACTCACTTGAGTAAGACAATAGTTGTTAGGATCCTCTTGGGTAAGGCCGTACTTTGAAAGCATTTCTTTGACAACAACTTGCGCTGTGTCGCTGACGGACAAGAGCAAAGTCTTATAAGGCACATCTTTGCAGAGAGACTCTCCGTAAATCTTGAGGGTACCGCCAGTGTCCGGTCCTCCGTCCTTGCTCCGGAACTGCTGCAGTTTCCGCTCGAGCTTTTGCTGCCGCCGCCTTCTCATGACGGCCTCCGGGTTGGATATGGATCTGGTGAAGCTGGTTTCAGGTAACTCGGTGTAGAGCTTTTCGGCAACGTTGGCGTTCTGATCCTTGTTTTGCTGCTGTTGGTGCTGGTCACGCTTTTTACTCTTCTTTCCGGACGGTTTTCTCTTGAAGGAACTTTCCTCGAAGCTTGGCTGGACGGAGACCTCGTTGCGTCTGCGGAGGAGGAAGCGGCCTTCGAGGTCATCTTTGTGCCAGTTGAGCTGCACCATGAGCGGCCGCTGCTCGGCCTCCAGACGTTTCTCAACGCCATTTTCGTGGATTTCATACAAGGCAAATTCAGGTACCTGAAATTTTTATGTAGAAATTAACAATCTTATGATCAGAAATGAAAATTGCAAAAAAGCAATTATTCAATTTGAATAAATAAGAATAACAAAACATATTTTTTTTTTTTTAATATTATTGAATATTATGAACGCGCTTCAGTGTAAGGGAAAATTTAGATTGAATTATTTTATTAAATCAAAGAATAATATGACAATTTTTCCTTCAAATTTAAGTAACTTCAATTCTACTTGGTCCAAGAGGACAAGTGACTAACAAGGAAAGATAGATAAATTACAATAAAGTGGACGTGCAATTTTATTTTGAGTCACTCGGTATATCACGCCAATTGAGTCGCAATCTAAAGAATAGGCCCATAAGTAGAAGGAAAGAGTTAGCCGATGTATTTATGATTCATCCAGCCAATCGCAGTGTCCATACGACTGGCGAACTTGTAAGCCTTCCACATCTAAAATTACATGCGCCATCGCTCAAGACCCCATTGAAAGTGAAAATACGATGGATTATGTTCTCAAACAGAAATAAAAAATATAAAAAATTCCTTGCTAATTATGTACAAAATAAAGACCCGGCAAATTTTAAAATTAGTCATCACGGATGAATCATCAAGTGGTTGAATAAAATTGCGTATTTTGAGCAGGATTTCTGGAATTTCAACGTGACAGCGATTCATACCTCGAGCATTCTCATATCCGGACGGAACTTTTCAATCAGCGTCTCGATGACGGCCTGCGTGGTGGCCGTGGAGGACACGCGGATGCACTTGGTGGCCACCTTTTGACCGGCGTCTTGGAAGTAAAATCGCATCACGCCGTGGAACTCGAGATTCTGCAACGGAAAACAGGCTTAAGATTGGTGACGGGGTTGAAATCAGGGCGTTTACCTCGTTGGGCTGCGACAGGGCGAACAGGTCGAGGCGGTTGCTGTTCCATTGCTGGATCACCTGAGCCAGGGACTCCTGCTCCGGTGTCGCCATTTTGCTGTCCGGCTGTGTCCGAAGGGTCTGCAGATCACCGAGCGCGACTCGCAATGCGTGCATACGTCATTTAATATTCGATTTTAGCTGCCAAACGGTGCCATAACAACAACACACGGCGTCAAATCAACTGTCACCTCCCATCTACCTGCCCCTGGAATGCGATTGCGATAGAGGAACGCGTCGGGACTCGCGAACGCAGCCCCTCCCTTGAGCCTCACTTACGCGAATCCTACTTTCAATCACTGGTTTCACCTGCGCTTTTTTGTGCTCGCTCAAGCACGAATGGAGAGAGGGGCGGAAATTAACTTTGATTTTTCTGCTTCTTCAAATTGATTTATTTTTATTCTAATTTTCATTATTTTATTCAAGATTTTTTCTCTTATATATTTTTGTGAATTTTTCCCGCCGCGTAGTTTGCGGCTTCCAAAAATATCGCAGAGCCGCTGTTTCTTGTGGTTTCTAAATCCCATTAGCGATCGCATTTGTGTAGTAAGACCAGCGTAACTTCCAAGAGGAAAATCTTCGAATCGGGGTTGCGTAAAACCACATGTTGATGATTTGATTAAAAACCGGTTTGCAAAAAAGCGCCATCTATATAAAAGAAAATACTGAAACACATTTTTTTGTTCCTAATTGATAATTTTACAAGCGCATTCTAGTATTAAAATACGTCTTTACTTCTGGAAAGGACAAATAATTTTCAAATCAAGTAATTCATTAAGTATCAGATTGAATCTTCTATAAAGGTTTAAATCTTCAGTTTTAAAGAATTATAATTAACCGGTTATTTCATTCAAAAATACCACCCGCCGGCAGCTCCGTTTTGTTTACAATTTCAACAAAACCACCCTTCGATCGCGAAGGGTCGGAGAACGAAATGCGGCAGGTCTTGCTGGCTGTGCTGGTCGCTGCCGTGCTGGACAGTGTTCGAAGCGAAGTTCGTCTGCATTCAGTCGCCGGCGAGGTGGGACGAGGCAACTTCACGTACTACAGCCTGATGTACGATGGGCCAATTTCACTGATTTTGCACTCAAACCGCGGAGACTGCGACCTTTACGTGTCTCAACACAACTCGAAGCCCACCTACGAACCGCACACGTACTGTCTGCACAGCAACACGTGCGGGCTGGACCGTGTCGACATTCCTGAGCTGTTCAAACGGCCCGTGGGAGTTGGCGTTTACGGACACCCTTCGCACGAAGTCTGCGAATACCTTCTAGAGGTTTTAAAAAATAATTTTAAATTGATTTTTTTTATAAATAAATATTATTTACGAAGGTTCAATTAGAGAGAGGGGAATTCGGTGACGACCCTCGAGTGTCCTACGAGCCACAAGAAACCACTGGACATCAGGAGGAGCAGAGTTTGCTGTGGGGCATCATTGTGTCTGTTGCTGAACTTCTGCTCGAAGGCCTCTTGCTGTAGGAGGCATGCCAAGGTGGAGATTAAATTGGTTCTCTTTTTAGTATTAATTTTGAATAATTAGGTATGAATGTCTGATTGAGAAAAGATATCTTAAAACTGCAGTTTCAAAGTTAAAATTATAATTCAATGCAAAGGAAAAAAATACCTTGCATATTAACTATCAGAAAAATTATAACATCTGCTTTAAAAATTTCTACATGAAATTTTGCTGGTCTGTTTTTATTTTCATAAATAATAATCGAAGAAACAATATTTAAAATTGTTCATTTTTTCAATTGCGCAATCAAAAAGATACAATTTTTGGCTACTTGAAGCTTTTAATTATTCTTTATAAAGATTTAGGATTCAGCCTTGCAAGATTTGGCAAGTGCGTGCAATTTTATTGTGACGCTACCTATTTTGTTTTGTGTGCCAAGAAAGCAAAGACAAACAGTCTAAATTTGGAATTGCTTAATTATTTTTCCGTCTGTTGATCTCTCCTCATTTCTCATTTTTTTCTATTGTAAATTTCAGAATGCTGGAGTACGAGCGCCAGATGCTGCTGGAGGCAGTCGGCGTCAACTGTCTGATGATCAGCGCCGCTGGTCTCGACATTGAACGCGTCCTTGAAGCCCTTCTGCGCTCCCACCTTGACCCCCGCAACCTTGTATTGGTGGTTGGCACCGGAACTGAACTTGAGCAACGCCTGGCTGACGCTCTCGGCGTCCCTTCGAATGCCCAGAAGGTGAACTATGACGAGGGTGGCGTCGTCTTTGTGACTGCGAGGGTCCTCGTTGTAGACTCTCTGAGGGATCGCGTGCCTCTGGCCAATGTCACGGGGATTGTGATGCTGAGGGCGCACGCCATTCTTGCCCAGGAAGCCTTTGCATTGCGCCTCTTCCGACAACGCAATCCCAATGGGTTTATTTTAGCCGTTAGCGACGCCCCGTACCGCTTCTCATCGCACACAGTGCGAAAGGTCATGCGCACAACCTTCTGTGATAATCTTTTCCTCTGGCCTAGGTGATTTAATTAAATAGAAACTTAAACGAGATGAGACTCAAATTGATTTTTATTAAAAAAAAAAAAAAATAAAATTTCTTTAAAACAGCAAATTATTGCTCCGCAATGGATCCAAATTTTTAAATAAATTTTGAGAGTAGAATCTGATTTTCCCCTCTATATATTTTTTACCTGACAAATATAATTATGCTGTCATCAGATTTTAATTTAAATCATTGTGATTTTTGGATTTTGATTAAACTTTATTCAGCTTTATTTATTCAGAACCATTGGATAGTGCTAATTGTTTTTAATTAATTAATTTTTTTAGTTTGAAATATTTTGACAATTTATCTATATTGATAAATCATATCTGTTTTAGATTCCACTCTGTTGTGGTGAGTGCCCTGAGCGTCGCATCCCCAGAGGTGATTGAGCTTCATGTAAAAATGACCCCAACCATGGTTAAAATCCAAACTGCCCTTCTGGAGCTGCTCTCTTTCTGTGTGCGAGAACTGAAACGAGTCAACCCCGCACTTCTGGACGATCTCAATGTTGAAGAAGCTCTTGCTGCCCCTCGAGTGTTGCAGCGCCTGCTGGAGCCAATTTGGCACCAGCTGGGCCCCAAAAGCAGGCAGCTTATTGCCGACGCGAAGACTCTGCGCACCCTCCTCCGCAGGCTTTGCCAGTCCGACGGGGCTTCTTTTGTGGCTCAGTTGGCTCCTCTCAGAACTTCCGAGTACGCTCAGCGCAGTGCAGGGTGGCTTTTGCTACCTGCGGCCGAATCGCTTTTTGTTCTGGCAAAGACAAGAGACGGAAACGAAAAAGAAATTTGTCCAAAGTGGAGCGCCCTTGCAGATGTGCTTGACGAGGAGTCAAAGGAAAATGCTGATACAAAGGTATTAATTGTAATTTGATTTAATTTTTTTAATCTGCATTAGTTTTTTATATTTTTATGCAATTCTTCAATGGAAGATAAAAATATCAAATAAAAAAGGTTTAATTTGTTTCATAAGAACAGCAATTTTCTAAATAAGGTACTAAAAATGATTCCTTTCCCTAGATCCTAATCCTCTGTGAAGATCGCCGTACCTGTCGCCAGCTTCTTCAGTACCTGTCCCAGAAAGAAGTCACTCCTGAGGAAGATCAGACCTTCTTTATGAAAGGCCAGTGCCATGTGTCCCTAGAGCCTCTGGTTTCGCCCCTAGAACAACTCCTAATAGCCTTTGACCCTCAAATCATTGTCCTGTATGACGCAAACATTGTTGCCGTCCGACAACTGGAGGTTTTCCAAGCTCGACATCCAGAGCCACGCCTGCGAGTTTACTTCCTCATCTTTGGTGGCTCCGTTGAAGAGCAACTCTACCTCACCTCCCTGAGGCAGGAAAAAAACGCCTTTGAAGCTCTAGTCAAAGAAAAGGCAATGCTGGGAGCAGGAGAAGTGAGCGTCGAGGTCGGCGTTGAATCTGACAAGCATGGCATTGTTCTAGTGGACGTTCGTGAATTTCGATCGGAATTGCCCAATCTGCTGCATCAGAAGGAAGTTCGTGTTGATCCCATCACTCTGAAGGTAGATTAAATCCTTTTATTTAGCAAAATAAAATTAAAAAGAAAAAAATAATTAACGATAAGTTTTTATGTTTTTTTTTCCAAAATGAATCAAATTTGTGTATGGATGAATTTAAAATATAGTTGTGTTTGCTTAGTCCAATATAATCATTAAAATTTCAGGTTGGAGACTACATCGTCACTCGAGATCTTTGTGTTGAGCGAAAAAGCGTTTCTGACCTGATCGGCTCCCTGAACAGTGGTCGTTTGCATAAGCAGGCCACAGCAATGCAACGTAACTACAAGAGGCCGGTGCTGCTCATCGAGTACGAGTCCAAAGATATATCCCGACTGCCCATGCAAAGACTCCAACTGCTCACAATGATGTTCCCCAAACTCCGCATCATCTGGTCTCCAAATCCTCACGCGTCTGCAGAGATGCTGGTCGAACTGAAGACAGGCCATGAGCAGCCCAGTTTGGAACACGCCGCCGCCTCCCATCGCTATGACACGCCACTGATGCATGAGCAGTTTGACACCACCATGAAGGAGTTTGTGTCCTGCTTGCCTGGTGTCAACTCCAAAAGCTTGCGTCGAGTTTTGTGCCGAGGCGGATCACTAGCGGAGTTGTTCTGCAAGAATGAAAGTGAGCTTGCTGATTTGACTGGCACCAAAAGTACAGGAGCTTCTTTGCACATGGCCCTACACAAGGCCCTCAGTCCTCATTTGCAACAGAACACCACCAGACCCAAGAAGCAGCCCCTCAAAAGAAAATGGCCTTCGAAGAAAACTTAATCGCTTAGTCCGGAATGAATGTTTGAATTGCATGAACTGGTTTTTTTTATTTGTGCCGAGATTAACACAAGAGCATGAGCAAGTTTCTGCTTCCAAAATGTTGTTTTATCAATAAAATAATTCTTAAATCAAATCTCTTTTTGAGTTCAGTGAGTTAGGGTGTTGTTTAATGAGTGAAAAATGGTATTTAATGCTTCACCACAGGTCTCTTTTAATCATTGACCACAAATACAAAGCGCAAGACTTATCTAAATCTCATTATGTAAGCGATGAGCAGCCGAACTAAAAATCTCGCACAAGCCGCCTAAATCTTAAAATGGTGTCAGGAAAACACAAAATAATAAGAGCTCACAAATTAAATTAAATTGCCAACTGACAAAACCCATGAAGGAGACGCAACAAAAACATTTCTACAAAATAATTGATTCTCTGTATTTCTGGTTCCTAGGGTGGTTGTTCACAATCTTCCATATATTTTTGTATTAGTTACAGCTAAAACATTTTTGTAAAACGTGTATAAACAAATACATGAAATGT
Organism: Neocloeon triangulifer; assembly: GCF_031216515.1. Lineage (NCBI taxonomy): Eukaryota > Metazoa > Arthropoda > Insecta > Ephemeroptera > Baetidae > Neocloeon > Neocloeon triangulifer. The sequence goes on from NW_026775547.1 coordinate 2,800,689, forward strand.
CGATTTAATCTATGCAATTGCACAACCATTGAAAGGTGAGCGATCGAAGGTCAAAAATGCTAAGTTACAAGTTAAGTTTCTTTACCATCGTATTTTTTCTCTTTAGAATTTCTTTTAAATCCTCTACGAACTAGATGCAAACTCGGGCATCTTCAGACTATTTTCCACAAACAATGTGATGTCTTCACATGTCACTATTTAGTTTTGTGATATGCATTTCAGTGTAGTTCATTTTTCAGTGACGTCTTTCTTTCCTTAAAATGCACTTTCCACACTCTTTTCTCCTCGCTCCGTCCAAAATATGCCTCTCAATCTCGTCTGCTTGAAATAAGGCACACCTATATTTTAGACATTAGCAATCATGCTCCACCACGTTTTTGAGCCAACCAACTACAAGATTGATTAACCTTAACGTTATCACTAACTTACGTTATGAGCACAGAATTTCAAGATTGATTTACTTTGCCAAAGGGAAATTTGACAATTTACATACAAAGGAAAGAATGAAAAGAAATATTTACAAAGTCCATCGTGAACAGCCAAAAGAGCTCATTTTGTGATTTTTATTGTCAGACCTTAAGAAAAATTGTTATGTGCCAATATTTCTTCATTACGGAGGCACGATGATGATTTCAATTACGGAGACAGAAAAATGAAGTAATTAGGGCATCTTACAGCCTACGCGTACTACAAACAAATACTACGAAAATAATGATTCCCAGAGTACATACAATTACACAGAAAAGTATGCAAGTTTCTTTACACATCATTATAGAGATTTAAAATATTGAGCTGGGACGCCGTCTGGCATGGAAAAGTCAAAGTTTGTCAGCTTATGGCACTTGTGGATTTTTTTTTGACAAAGCTAGGTAGGACACTTCCCCTCGGCATGACTCCAGCAGAAAATCTCATTTCAAAAATGCGCTGTACACACAACTTAGTTTCAAGGCACGAACTCAGCTGGCAGGAGTAGTTTTGCTTTTATACACAAATAAAATTAGCCAAAATATTAGTGTTAAAATCTCTCGCATGGTAAAATTTTTGAAATAAATCCCAGCCAAGCAAAATTCGCCGCCAGAGTGTTTAGAATAAGAATTAATTCTTGTTGATTTGAACACATCTACAACAGACCCAGGCCGCCAGCCTCTCAAAGATGGCCTCGGCGGGTCCGTTTTTGAACTTGACATTACTTTTAAGAACTAGACTGAGGCTCCCCTCTACAAAGTGGCCGGCATGCGCTCCTCGTCAGGGGTCAACATGCCCATTTCCTTCTCTCGCTGGCTCACAGCAGCCTCGACCAGCAGATAGAGGCACTTGAACTGCTCCTCGTGTTCCTCGTTGGGCGGCGTCGGAGGGGCGATCGACGGCTCCCAGCTCTTGTGCCTCTTGAGCTCCGAGGGCAGCAGGGTTGGTCGGTTTCGTCGCTTGATCTTGCGAGGAATCTCGTCTTCGTCCTCACTGAGGGTGTCACTGCTCAGGTAGGGGTGGTGGTTGTTGTTCTCACTGAAGACTGAGCCCGTCGAGGAACTTGCTTCGTCCGAGCTGCTTTCGGAAGGGGTGCGGTGACTGCGCTGGGAGGGGTTGAAAGAGGGAGTTTGGGCTCCAGGGGCGGTCAACATGGGGCTGCCCTGCTGCTTCTTGCCCCTTCGACTGATGGTGAAATGCTGGGGGTCTTGGCCCTCACGTCTTATCATCTCCGGCAGCACTCGTCGTCGTGCGTTAATGAACCAGTTGCACACCTAGAAATATCAAATCAAGTAAGAATTTTTGAAACTGATTACTTATGGAAAAATAGAAGATTGTAAAAAAAAATACAGTTTGATTAATTTAGTAGGAAAAATGAAGACTTTCAGAGCATTATATGAAAAGGAAATTGGTGAATTGAAGAATTACTTAAAAATCCTTTTTTTTTTAACAAAAATTATACAATTTTGAAGTTTTATTTGTAAAAAATTAAAAGAAGTGAATAATTGATGAAATTGAGACATAAAAATGTACCTGAAGGACGGTGAGACTGGCCTCCCTGGAGAGGGCAAGTTTTTCCGCGTCGCTAGGGTACGCATTGTACCTGTGCTCGAAGAGCCACCGCTTGAGCACCTTGACGGCCTGCTTGGGCAAATTGCCCCTGCGTCTGCGGTGGGGTTGTTGCGCGCCGTGGCTCCCAGGGTCCGTCGGCAGGTAGGTCTGCGGCAGGGACAGGTTGAGCGGGTAGGCCACCGCGAGACCTTCGTCGGAGTTTAGCCGCTCACGTGCTGCTGGAACAGAACGGACGCATTTTTTTACTCCAGTTTTGGAAGGAAGGCATAAGTGCTTGGGCAAATAGAAGCCCAATTTGTCTTGCTCGTTAGCGAAATTGACGTGTTTGACTAAAACAATAACTGACAAGGCGATCCTTGAAAACAAGCGGCTTTCTTCAGGTACCAAAATAAATTTAGTCTTTTATTGTAAAAAAAGACATTTCTGTTATAAGTAGAGGCTTTGGTGCAAATTGAGATTTTGTCTATTTGTAAGATAATTAAAATTTGAAAAAAAAATATTGAATGCTTTGAGCATTAAAAATACTAAATAGTGCAAATCATCAATTTTTAAATAATAACAAGATTAAGTTTCAGCAAAAAAAATTGCTGATTTTTTTAGCACGCAATTTATGTCAGCACAGGACTTTGGAAAGTTACTCGGGTGACCCATGGGAATGCTGGATTGTCGGAAGTTTGAGTCAGGTGTTTGTTGTCTTCTGGCATTCCCACGTGAACCCTGACACTGCATTTCAATGGCTCGATATCCGGCCGAGCGCCGGCGTGAATTCTTTAGTCGCATGCATAATTCAGCTCGCGACCACCAACTTAACTGCCAAACTATATTCCCCAATGAAAATAATAACAAAACCCCGAAATAGAATTTCAGGTTTACAAAATTTAGAGTCGTTGACCGTCTGTTGTAGTTTCCCCTTAAAACGGCCGTAATTTCCGGTGCCGTAATTATGGCACTTCCACCAAAAGCGATTTTTTCACACAAAAAAGGTGACAATATCGCGGCCACGTGCATCTGCACTGTATATTTTCCAAATCATGAATGTGCACGCGGCGCTGGAACAGGAAGTGCCTTGGGAGCGTGTCAATTCAAGGCGACCCGCACAATCCAAACCTGCCTCTCGGCCCGACTGACCAGATAAATGTAATCCAATTTGGTGGCCATTTTCGGCTCGCGAGTTTGAGCAGTCAAGAGGGGACTTAAGCTTTGAACCGACAAAATTGAATCACACGTGAAGAGAAGGTACTTGCAGTTACCAAATTATTTAAAAGAAAAAAATAATTATAGTAATAAAAAGCGTGATTTAATAATATTTAAAAAAAAACACAATTTTTTTATTGAATGAATTGTATCCTCTATACATGCAATTTGTCAATAATTAGTAAAAATTTTGAAAACTTATGCACTGATAATAGAGACAAAATCAAGGTAATTTTTTAACTTTCAGATTCATTCAAATTTTAATTTATCAGTTTGACAAGCGTAAAAAAACAAATTGCCATAAACCATAAAAGCGGCTTGTTGGTTTTCAAAGCGGCATTTAATGGAGCGTGTCGCTAGAGTGACGCAGTGGCCGCGGATTTTGATATTATTATTATTTTTGTGACCAAGAAAGCATGCTTGTTGGCGGAGAGCGGGTGACCTTTGAGGCGCTCTCACAATAACAATCGCTGTGCGAGCCTCTCAGTCATTTTGATACAGATTTAATATACGAGCACTCAGAGTTATAAACGCGGCGGCAGGGAGTGTGTATCAGTGTTATTATGCAGAGCAGCTCATTGATAATAATACGAGTTAAAGGGTCGCTACGAGAAAAAGGGCAAAAGCCATTTCGAGAGAGGGAAAGAGAAAATAAATCAATGGGAAAGAGCTACAGTTTAATGAACTTATTATACAGTAGGGAAAAATTGTTCACATTATGTTAAATTAAATTAGGTTGAATTAGGTAAAAGTACCTTTAGTGAATTTGAAAGTGGGGCATTCAGAAACTAGTTGAAAACTTTTTTTAATTTGAGGAGAAAAATCGCTAATAATTAAATGAATTAAATGTAAAAAGTAAAGAAGAATTAAAAAAATTAGATTATTATCTTTAACATTTTAGGTTGTTTACATATAATTTCTAGACTGGATTCCTCCTTTTTCTTATTTTTGTTCACTTTTTTTTAGATTTCATTTAAATGCTTCTTTTTAAAATCCTCATTTAACTCAGAATTTATTTAATTTGATCCTCTTCTCCTGTTCTGGAGATTTCTGCGATTTTTCAATTGAATTCGTTTTGGCGTTTGGTCGACTCGGGGTCTATTTCTGCGCGAATCGAAAATAATGCCTTTTGCGCCCCCGGGGACTGCATGTTCGGCGGCGGCGGTCGCAGCGAGGGTCCTCCGCTAATTGCAGCGGCCGAGTAAATGTCATGCACCTAGCAAGGGGTCCGTCCCTTGTCCTAATGGAGGAGGCGAGAGAGCCAAAGTCAAGTCGGCGCAGGCTGAGGGCTAAAACCGGCGCGGGATATTAATAGGCGAAATGAACAAGAGCCTCTTCCAATATAGTCGCGCGCAGCCTCGCTCTCGCGCCGGCCACACAAGAATGTAATACACATTTGAATACATACATGAATTTATTTTTATTTATGCACACGGCAAAGGTGTGCGCGGGCGAGAAACAGAGCCGCCGATTTCGTCTCGGCTCACGTGCTTCGCACAGCTCTCGTTTGACGCTTACAAAATATTCCTGCGGCACCGCACAATTCCTTACATAATAAATACATCATTCTTAATATTAGCAAAATAATAAATCAGTCAATTTAAAATGTTTGAATTTAGGAGAAAGTGCAATGTTTGATTTCTCAAAAAAATCTTAGAGATCGTTGAAAAGTGTTCTTACAATTGATGTAATTTTTATTATTATTATTTATTCTTCTCGGTCAATACAGAAATGTTAAATTGGAAACAAAAGTAGAAAAAATTTACATCTATTTGATATAAAAAAATTCTTAGTTTAGTCTCAATAGTTCAATATTTTTTTTCTACCTAATTAATTATCCAAAAACCATTTTAAATTCATTTATGAAAATATTATCAAAAATTTTAATTTAATTAGACAATTTTTTTTTTTAAATTGAATTGGTTCTTTTTAAATTTGTAAAATGGTCACAACTTTAGGTAAATTTAATGTTTACATTTCTTTTAACTTTTCATTTTGAAATTTTTCTTACAAATTTGATTGACAATTAATTTCAAAATAGCCAACAAAAATTATATGAAATTATATCCACCTTTAAAACATTTTTTAAACTACTTTTCTCGTTTGTTGGCCGCATTTCAAAACTCTTTTGAGAACAATCGATTAAACATCCATCTCGAATTACATCGCATTCTGAATGCAGTGCACCTTCTGGCGTGATTGAAGAGCTCGCGTTGTTCTCTTCGCGGCCTAATCAAGACTATTTTTAACAACTATTGTTTTCATTCTGTGAGGGTCGGTCTCTCTCTCACTCACGTGTTTACAAAGAGGTATACGATTCTTTGCTTTACCCAGTTGCATAACCAATAAGGCTATATTTAGCATGGGCAGAGAAGGAGCTCAGCTGCAGCCTGATTCTCCTTTTTGACGACTCGGACGAGGAGCGACACCGGAGACTTTCAGTTTATAAAGAAACACGGCTCTTAAAGTGAGAAGGACATAATTTTGCCATAAATAATTTTGGAACCAAAAAGTGGAATTGTTTTGTTAGAAAAAAATTACAAAATTCCATCAATATTAAGTAATCAAATAATTTTCTCCACCATAAATATACTCTTATGAATTTTTAAGAATAATTTTATAAAACTTAATGATATTCTTAGAACTTCTTTATTTTCCTAATCGATTCAAAAATCAATTATATAAAAAAATTCTTTCCCTAAAATTATTAGTTAAAACATCAAAATTTATTGTTTATTTACTAGTTACAAAAAACAAAAATTGGTAAAATTTGAATTTTATGATTGAGAATTAATCGGAATTATTAACAAAATTTATATTTTATAACTATCAGTTTAAAGCCCCGTATCCAAGAAATGACCAGAGCTAAAATGTAAAATGAAATACGGACACAGTCGTTGCACCAGCAGGTGCGTGTGTTTGAAGTTAGAACTTCTGTTTTTTCTTGCGAGAGGAGGATGAGAGGGCAACTTTTGAGATGAGTGGTCATGCGAATAAATTATGATCGTTGACGGTGCAGCCACGGAGGCAAGGTCACGTTTCGAGTCTCCTGCTTCAATCGCAGCCAGGGTCAAAGAGTCCAAGGAGTTTCTCACTCAAAACTCGGCAGATTTTGATAAACAAAAAGGCGATCGACATCCCTTATCACAAAATTTTAATAATAGCTTAAAAAATTAGGCAAGATAAAAATATGAAAGTCATTCACAATACATTTTGTCTATTTTGTTCAACAATTTTTCTTTTAATAAAAAAGTAAAATAATTTTTTTTAATATTAGAAAAAAAAATATTAAAATTAATTATGAATCTAAATATTTGCCGATTTTAAATTCATGCTACGATGTTTTTACACAAGTTTGAGCATCCTTGGAATAATTTTTGAGGGTCGTAAAATCTGTGGTACTCGATCTGTTTGCCCTCGCATCGCAAGTCAAATGTTTGCACTTTTCGAGAGATGCGAGCCTTATCAGCCGAAGAGACTCTTATCAAAAAAGAGTGGCGAAGGAGCACCATTTTTTTTCTTTTCATCGCACGCCACAACGGCGGAATCGAATAAAAACAACTAATTTAGTTAAAAATGGTTTCGATGCAATTATTTTGTATAATTTCATCATAACAAGAGTCTCAGTCTGGCCGCGCAATCAGATAAGAGGAGGACCTCTCGACTCGAGACAGCCCCAATCCATCAACCTCTCGACCGTTAGGGCTTCACTTGCAGCGGCGGAGACACATTTTTTTTTTCTTCGCGAGAAGCACCGACTGACAATGAGCAACGAGAAGCGCCGGGAAATGGCAGACGTCTTTGCAAGCGCTTAAATAGACCCTTCAGACCATGACTCGGGACTTAACAATGACATTAAATTATTTCGCAATGAGTAATTTAAATAATTTGAAGCAGCTCTAGGAATGACGATGGAGTCATAAATGTTTTCAATGAATTAATCATTATCACTTTTCTCAACTAACTGCCTCAGGATATGTTTGATCAGTTTTTCAATAAAATTTAAATTTATAGAACAATTTTTGTGAAACTTATTGTTTTTTTAATAATTGCTGTGGGATTTATTGAAATTATCAATAACAATAATGCATTCAATTACAGATTTTTTTGACAATCTTACTTAGTAAGTATTTTATATTTTATATATTTATTTTTCTTAAGTATTCCTTGCTTTTTAGTTTTTAAAAATTATTATATAAAAATAGAAAATTTAATTAGAATTTGTATTTCGACTGTTCAAAGCAGCAGAAGACTGAGGGCTTCTGTTTTTTTTTAACTGATTTTCAAAAATTATTTTGTCACTAAAAAAGGAACCAACAATTGGTTTATTTATTATTTTTTTTTTTAATAGTTTAATTTGTTTGCAAAGGACAAAATTTGATTATCAAAAATAATTTTAAAAAAAAAATTATAAAATAAACTTTTCTCAATTATTTTTGTCTGCTTTCAACAAAATATTCCATTGAAAATATTTTCACAAAATATAAATTTTAAATTATTTTGTGTAAAGATATTTTAAAATCATTCAGTTATTTTTTTCTTGCTCACTTCAATTTAAAGTAATTAGATTCAATTTCAGTTAAATTTGTCTTATTTTTAAGGCGAGTGTAAGCAGTGTCAGTTTGACATTTAGCACAGCAGCGTGCGTGCGTCATGCTTTGCAGTCTTGCTTTGCTTGCCGACCAAAATTAAAACTCGCCGACTGCAAAGCTATTTTTTTCTAACGAGCACCATTCGTCCTTAAGGTCAGCAGGCGGCGTTCAAGTAAAGGGCGTTTGTGACACCAGTTACAAAAAAAAAATATAATAAAATTACATATTAATGGAAAATAAAAATAAAAAAGAAATTTGCTGAGAACAGATAATATTATTTTCATTTTGTATCACTCGTAGCTCGAGAGTTACTTCTAATTTTGACACAGACTCTTGACTTAAGTCCTAAATACATAACACAAAAAAAAATGAACAACACAAAAGCCACGGGAGGCAAAACGTCGGGCTAAAAACACACGCTTTTGTACACGTGACCGCTCGTCTCCGAGAGCGAGAGATGTGAGTCAGGAGTGCCAACCGCGGCGAACCAAATGCGGCCCTAAACCACGTGGTTGCCAAAAACAAATCAATTTAATTATAGAAAATCACCGATTGTGTTCGAAAAAATCTCAAAATAACCCAAAAATAAAAAGCAATCTGAGAAAATTCGAAAAAATCCGAAATCAAAGGGGGGAGGTGGGAAATGTGTGTTTGATTGAAAACGAGGGCGCACGATGACAGATCAAAATAACACTGCGGTGACAGTTGACAGCTAATTTACTCACGTCGCTTGAACTTCATGCTGGTCTCAAAGAGAGGCTCGTGCACGGAGCGGGCAGAAGATTTGGTGAGCAGAGCTCGCTTCAGAAGCGCCGAGTGGCCGATCAAACTAGTCGAAGTCAGTTGCGTCGAGCACATGTGCTTGCATATTTCGCCTCGCTCGCCAATGAAAAATGCAAGAACACGGATGTCAGCCTCTTTGATTCGGCTTCCAACACTCTCCGTCGGCCGTGCGACACGTTTCCGTAGCGCGGCCCTTGCGAATCACTGCCGAAACGGCCAGAAAATGTCACTCAAGACGTAAAGACACACTCGCAGCACGACAGGACGGGTCAAAGTCAAATAACATCAATTTGACAGCAGGTGAAGAGTGTGCTTCTTTACCAACACAACAAAAATATACCTACACTTCCATCCTTTAAATTAATTAATTTCTGCTGTAAAAATTGCAATTAAAAATGCTTAAAGCTGTGAATTTTTAGTTTTTTTGAATTATTTTGAAGTAAATTGGCACAAAATTTGATTAAAATTATAATTAATTAGCATTCTTTATTTAAGTTGGTAATGCAAATTTACTGCGCACTTTCGTTGTCAATACGCCACCTCTTATCCAACTTTCGAAGCTTTTTGCACGGAGAGGCTTTTTATTATTTTATTATTATTGTTGTTTATTTGTCCACATTGTTACAAATACATTGTTTACATTCAATTTTTGAAAAACAATTATTTAGAAAAAAAGAGATTGTTGGACAAAAAGGCATCACCACTAGCAAAAATTTTGCTAAAACTTCCGAGATCAAAAAGACCCCATCCGCCGCAGTGAGCCTCGGTATTTAATACTGCGCTCTTTCAGAACTGAATAAAAAATATTTTACACGTACAGTACTTGCCCTAGTTAAATGTTATTTCCTCCTAAATTAATTTTAATGATCCTCTCAAGATGTTAATTAAATTAATTATTATTTACCTGAGATCTTGTGGGAAAAATAATATACCTTTTGCTCCGTAGCAATAATTTTTCCGACCTTTTTCCTCTATATTTTGACAAAGCGTAAATTAGAAATATTTTATTTTTTGGGCCAGGCCAAGACAAAGTCTTGTCGGCCTGTGCTCTTTTCAATTGGCTCAGAGGAAGCCACACAATTTAGTCTTTTTATTATTTTATTTTGTTTTTGGGTTTTTCTTTATCTATAATTTATTGATCATTTAAACTATTTTTCGTATTTAAAAAATAAAAATAAAAATATTTATTAAATTGAATTAAGTAGGATGAAAAATATAATAGCATAAAATTAATTATAAACTGTTTCGATTCCAGCACTTATACGTTTCCACCGTCATCATTGCAAATTGTAGAGGACAGGATGATAGAAACGAGATATTCAATACAAAAATGTAAGTAAAATTTCAACTGTTAAATCTTTTATATTACCAAATTAATTGTAAGGATTTTTTCCGCTCAAATTAAAAAAAAAACTTAATGCATAAACATTATAAATTAAAACGGGCCATTTATATCAATCGCAGTTTATTTATTAAATATAATGTTTGTTCCAGATTATAGTAAGGTCCTGAGATGAGTAACATTGCCGTTGCCAAAATACTCAGAATGAATCCAATTGCGCCGTGTTATATACTAGGATTTTAAATGTATCAGAAAATTAAGTACGATTTTTTATTTTTGAAAAGTTTCTCAACGACTAAATCATAAGCTCTATACGTTAATATGCGTATTTTTCATGTTTTCGTTGCACTGCTCTCTGAAACTTTCAAAAGCAACATTATATTTGATAAATTTGATTATATTATAAATTATTTAAATTTTCTGTTCCGGTAGATTTTTTGTATTGGTATTTTCCGTATTTTCAGTGTTGAAACATTCTTGAGTTTTTTTTAACGGTTTTTCCTAAAATATTAATCTCATTGTTAAGATTTTGAATGTGTGCTTGGCTTGATTAATTTCAAACCGGCACTGACTCTCGCAGAACCAGTCTCTTGCTTTTTGAATCTTTATTTTTCGACTTTTTGTCGCATTCGCACATTACTTTGGCGGGGTTTCCTTTGAAAGGGACGATTCGCGCACGCGCACGAGTGCAGAAAGCGCCATCTGGTCGCAATCAGGTGAGTTGCTTGCAGTCATTTTTGGTTGCGATCTGAGTGTCATGGCTGCTGTCCTGCCAGTTTACGTTTTGCGTCTCATTTGAGGCGTGGATTCGGCCTGTATTCGCAGCTGGACAGAATGAGCGAGGACAAAGAGGAGGATTTGGAGCCGTTGAAGTACTTGGAGCACCAGTGCGCGGCCCAGATCGAGGCGCAGCCCGACCTGGAGGCCCAGCTGGGCATCGACCGTGAGGCTGCCACCCAGCGCCTTTGGGCTGGATTCCACAACTCTGCGGCAGCGATTGCCCACCTTTACCGAGGTCCTGACCCTTGACCTGCCCTGCAAAACCTTAAACTAACTTTGCTTTTACTTTCAGAGCGGTGCCATGGCGCGGAACTTTGGCTGCCCTTTCAGACGGCCGCAGGCACTGTCACGGCCCTCTACAAAGGTACAAATCGTCACCCACCTCCACTTTCGTTTTTTCCTGATAAAAAAATTATACCTACTTTTCGCCGAGGCTCGAGTTTTACCGAATTTCTGTTGGAATTTGGCCACTCGAACCCGGCGAATCGTGAAATGGCCGACGAGGCTCGTGGGTTGGACTTTCTTTCTTTCTTTCTTTCTTTCGTTCTTATAATTCCAAGAATTTTATACATAGAATTTGCGCCATCAAAACATTTTGATGGGTTTTATATTGAGCAACAATTTTGAGCGTCAGGCAATGAATGAACCTTTGTGGAAATTTTGAGAATTCGTTCGAACGCTTTCGTCTGGCGCTGAGAGTGCTTTTGCTGTGTATTTATTTTTGTTTAACTGCCTATGGGGCTGACTCATTGTGGCATCATCGTAGGCCTCATTAATTCTTCCTTCAAGTCAAAGGCTGATGTTATCTCTCTGCACATGGGCTCACATTTTAGCCACGTTCTGGAGTATTGACGCTCAAGAATTTATCCGCAGTTCAGATCGTTACTTTAGTTTGGGCATGGCCTTGAGATGCGTCAATTTAATCTTCAAATTGGCATGAGGAAAAAAGACCAATAAATTCCTCAGTCAGTCAACTTCCTGTCTTGAATGTTAATTGAACTTTTAGAAAAAAGTTTCTAGTTGAAATATTTCAGACAAATTAAGCTCATTAAATAAATAAAGCGTTGAATTATTGAATTGGCCTCTAGAAACCATAAGATTTAATTCAACCTTGATAACAGTGCCAAATTTAAATTTATGCGAGCAATCTAAATCAAGAACAGACATTTCCCTTCTTTAAATTAAATTTTATTTGATCATTTCAAAACTCAATGAAATTTTATTAGCTCATAATTTTCTAAACTTGATTTATTAAAATAATTTGTGACTATTTTAATAGTTTAAGTCTTAAAAAATAAAAACTCATTCGACTAAATTTTTTGCAGACTCGAACGACAGTATCCGTCGGGTGTGTGATATGGGCTTGCAGGCCGGCTACCAGAAGCGCAACAAGGAGGTCCTGAGCTGGGCCCGTCGCCGCCGCCACCTCATCCGCAGGGAAGAACTGATAGCCTACTTGGCTGGCCGCTCCCTGCCCCCTCGTCCCCACAGATCGTCCCCCAAGCCCAAAATACTGCACGAAGGCCCGCCAGTGACCAACCCGCTCGAGGACAACCTCAACACCTTCAGAGAGGCGTTGGCTCTCTCAGGTAAAATAAGATCCAAGTTGATTAAATTTTAGCTAATGATCTCTAGAGCCTATTTCCTGTACATTGCTTTTTTGTGTCATGTTTTGTGAGAGGAAATAATTTCAAAGTCACAACAAAAATTATTTTTTATTTAACAATTAATTTATTTTAAAGGCTTATAAAATTCAACAATTCGTTGCATTCGTGAATTCAGTTTTTGAAAATTTACTGTGTCGCATTCAGTTTCAACAATTAAAGTTGAGTTTCTTCGGAATTGATGTTATTTGAAATATAGGGGGCGTCTTTCACAAATAATGTTTAATATTTTTGGGATTTTTCATTCACAAAAGGTTTTACAAGCCACCGGAGGACACGGTTTGTTCAACAGAGTATTTTCTTCTTACTTTAGTCTCGTAGCAAGTTTTGATCAACTTTTTGACTGAAATCGTTTTCCAGGAGCCACTCGTCGCCGCTCGTCTCCCACCCAGAGTCTGCATGAGCTCAACTCGTTCATCAGCAGTGAATTTGCACGGCACTGCAAGCGGCCGGCTGCCACAAGTCCCTCGCACGACGTCAACATGGACTCGCCAACGCACAAGCGGAGCCGTCTCATGTGAACTGATTGCCTACTTGGTTGTCTGATTGAGTGACTGATTGGGTTGGTTGAGTTAGCAATACCAAATGACTGTTTCCGATTTTTGCGGTGGCACTTTGCGTGGGTGCCACGTTTTGAATTTGTTTTTGCCCTCATCAGCTACTGCCTCCTTGTTTTGTAATCAAACGCGATTCTTGCTTGGTCATTGAGTTGATGAAAAAATATATATATATTTAGTTACGATCGATCACCTATTGATTGTGTAAATTAAGCATTTAAATTTAAATGATCACTATTTTTCTCTCAAACGATAGGTGAGCATTAAATTAGTGCCGAACTTGTTTTTGTCGCTGAAAATTTGATCAGAATCAAAATTTTGATGTTTCCCATTGGAGCACATTGTACATAATAGTTTTGTAATGGCCAAGTGTGTTTTGTAACTTAAGCTGCAACACATTGATTCTGTAGGACACCAAAACGTGACCGTCGAGCATAATTTGCTCGAAATCTGCCTCAACGTGGCTTTCTTTCTAATCATTACACCTTTTTTTCTAACAACAAGCTTCAAAAAAGCGAAGCAAGACATGATATAAAAATTTCACACTTAATTTGCCTTTCTCTCTTTATCATTACATTCGGATGAATGCGAATTATAATATAATTTGATAAATAAGCTAAAAACACCGAGTTGAAAGAAGCATCAAATTATCAATTTTGTTAAAAGAAATATCATAGAGCTTAAGAAAATTATTTCCTAGGAAGTGCGATTGCATTAAAAATAAAGAGTATGAATTTATTAGTTGCTTATTATTTTCCAGACAGCCTCCATGTGTTGGCTAATGTATTAAAAAGACCCTTGATTTGTAAAAGTATCAACAGCGCTCGATTATTTATTTTTTTGTACAGGTGGAACGTTCCATTTGTATCTTCCCAATTACACTAATTACAAAACTAACAATAGATAATTATATGCAAAGTATATTATGTGTATGTATATATTTTTTTTCATAACTGACTATCTTCAACTTCCCCTGGCTCATCCAAAGCTCTCCTTCGGTCTTCCAAAGCCTTCAACAGTTTCCTCCGAGGGCCTAGTGGCAATCCGAGAGCCACCAAGTCATGATCAGTTAGCAACATCAGAGCTTCCAAATCAATTTGCTCATTAATGAAAGTTTGCACATGTTCGCCGAGTCCATGGGCAAGAAGGAATAATTGCAGAGGAGACCATTCGGCATCATCCTCGTCGTCTAAAATGGAATTTAGCAATTAAACACAAGGATTGGGTTTAATTTAGTTATTGATTTTACCACTTTCAACATCTTCATCGTCCCAAGGGACACTTTGTCTTCTGCCCCTGGAGTTTGAACTTCCTGCACTGCCGAGGGAATTTCGTCTGTTCCGTAACTCTTCCTTGCCTCCGTCACGAACCGTGGGTAAAGCATTGAGGGTTGCAGTTATTGAATTTCTGTCATGATAAAATATTATTTTAATGAGCAATTTTAATATCAGCTTTACCTGAAAGCTACAGAACCAAATCCAGGCCTGTCGAAAATCGATGCCGGTTCGGACATTGCGTCATTGTGTAAATACTCTGGCTCGGACAAGGTCCGGTTTGCTGAGTTCAGGGCACCGTTTGTCTTGCCATTTTTGTCAAAGGCGCCTACATACATCACTTCTGAGTCTCGCCGAAGACCACTTAAACTGCGCACCGTCCTTTGTCCATCACCATTGGTCACCTGTCAATAAAATTTAATTGTGACGATTTTTTTCTCCAAAAATATAGAAGAATAACCTTAAAATCTGTGGTTTTGCTCAATAGCTTCTTCTGGACGCCAGCGGCGTTCTTCTTTGGTCCATTGCCCTGGACAATATCAGAAAATTTTGCTGAATCAACAGCCTTAGCTTTTTTGAGGGCTGCAAGGACGTGTGATGGCCGGTGAGGCATGGTCGTCTCTGGCCCTTCGTCCATTTTTGACCTCTGCTTTTTCAGCCTCCGTTGTTCTTTCTCCGCAAGTCTGTCAGCCTGAAAATTACAAAAATATACTTTTTATTTTTGCTACCAAAATTATAATGAATAATATTTTTACCTTTTTGTGTTGTTTCTCGAGCGCCTTGAGCCTTTTTTCCGCTTCCTTCAGGGCCTTGTCGCGCTTGGCTTTGGCCGCCTTTGGTTTGGCCGCCTCCTCAGCGGCCACCGAACCGTCCAAAAACCGCAAAACTTCGTCTCTGTTGTTCATGGCGGCCAATTCTTTGGCAGAGTGGAAGTCAATGTCGAGTGCCCACAGATTCACACCGAAGTTGGCCAGAAAGGTGACGCAGTTCATGTGGCCCCTGGCTGCTGAAAGGTGCAGGGCGGTGTTTCCAAAGTGATCAGCCTTGTCCGGGTCTCCACTAAAAAATAAATAAAAAAAAAAATATTATATTTTAATTTATTCTTCTCAGTTGGAATTCAACCGACACACTTTCTTTCATTTCAAAGTCTGCTAATAAAAAAGTAATTAAAACTAAATTATCTTTTTTTAATGCCAAAAAGCACGTTCGATCAGTTTCACAATAGAGTGTGTTATCTTCGTCGCTCAATAAATTCTTCGAGCTGCCGCGCCGATATGATAAGATAATACAGAGAATGACAAAATTTGCTGCTTATATATTAATGGCTGTTTTATTAACTTAGGCGAATGATGCATGTTGTAGTGTAAAAGGATGAAGCCATTATTATTATTGCGTTGGTGTTTGACTCATCAAGGCACTTGTAATTTTTCAGTACTTTTCACTCTCTCTCTCACAAAGATATATGACGAAATTGGGATCGTTCACGCAAGATAAGACGCAAATTCACTTTTAATGTACAAGGCACTCGCGCCTCCGATCTGTGAATTTTCACTGCAACTAGCTCGAGTGGTGAAATTAAATCGGCGCGCCACCGAGGCAAAAAGTGTTGGTCTCATTTCCACACTGATAATATAATAGTTATAATCCGAGCTCAGAATCGGAGCGCAGTGAGAGAATTTTGGTGCAGACACAAAAAGAACATTAACAAAAGAAAAGGCACGCAGGAGAGAAGCTGGAGCAGCAAACTCTTGATTTCATCCTTAGTTGCCTCACATTGTGCGCGCTCTGCTTACGTTAATTCCTCTATTATTCACAGAGACCAAACATATGCAGCTATTTCTACTGTCATCTGTGTAATTTCATGCATACTCAGGTACGAACTAAATGAGAGAAAAATATAATGAGCTAAAATGCAAACGTCCTCTGAACCAAAAATTTGTTGTCAGAAACTATCTAAAAGGAACATTTCTTTGCACTTTTTGAATGAATATAATTTTGTTTACCAGGGCTATTTAAAAAATCTACTTTTTTCATTTAATACTTATTTATTAACTCTTGATTCAAATTTTATATTGATAATGAATTTTGTCACATTCCTGATTAAAAACGAATAGAATGCAAAACAACATTTTGGACGCTTTCACAAGAGAGATAGAAAAATTGAAGTATTGACTTTAAAGAATCTTTAAAATTTAATTATGTTGCATTATTTTACCTTGAAATTGTTACGTTGGCAATATAATATCACAAATTATAAGTTTTCGTTTCATTTTAAGCCCCAAGCCAATTATTATTATTTTTTTTAATGATTCAAAATTTGAATAAAATTGCCTTATCTTGAAAAGCAGTGCCGTATAATACAATCAACTATTATTAATTCTTTAATTTTATTTCATGTCTGAATAAATTTAATGGCAAGATAAAAAAAAAAAAATGTTTTTTGCCTTTAGAACGACTTTTTTAACCAGAATTTTCACATTATTATTTTTATTATTTAAATGAGACTTTTAAACATATTCAAATTTAAAATTCAAAATTACATTTAAAAATTGTAAAATCTAGAAAAATCACAGCGTGGCGAACGCAAAAAACGTAACATAATCAGTTAAGCCTGCTTTTTCCTGTCCGCCCCTGCTGCCTATAGCGTCAAATGCACCGATCAGGGTATATATTTAATACGATAGTGCTCCCCCTGAGGATGGGCGCGCTTCCGGTCCAGACAGGAAGGGAAACTTATTTCCTAGTTAATTAAGCTGGCTGACTGGCCACGCGGCGATAAAAAGCAGACTCACCCTCTGCCAACCAGCAGCCTCAGGGCGTCCAAGTTGCCCTCGAAAGCGGCCCACAGCGTCGGCGTCATGCCGTCCTCATCCTTCAGGTTGCAGTCTCTGCGCGTCGCTTCTTTCAAAACGTCCAGCAACGAGTCCCTTGCCGCTCTAAAACAAAATTATAAATTAGATTTATTAATATACACCTATAACAATAGAGACAAAGTGTATAAATTACTTACAATCATTTTTATTAACTTGGTGCAGTCATAATATTTAATAATCAGATTCATAATTTATCAAGATTTTATACTTCTACAAAAGCTACCCAAACAATTTCAGTATTTTTGTAATAAGAGATGAATAGCTATTTTACTTTCGATTCAGCACATGCAAGATTCCTCTCTACTTTTAATTGTCTTACAACTTTTGCTTCAGAACCTGAGCATGGAGAACAACATAATTATATTTATTTAATTTAAATTTTATTACAGTAATTTTATTTAATAGGGACAAATATATTCAGCAAAGTAAAAATAAATAAGATGAAATAATATTAAGTTGCGTAAATTTGATATTTTTAAATGTACGAAAATTTAAAAATAAAATAGCAGAAAGCATAAAAGATATTTTTTTTAAATTAATAATAATTATTTAAAGCTTTTCTAAATAAAAAACTAGTTTAATTGTAAACTCCAAATTTTAAGCCAGTATAATAATAATTATTATCTTGTAATTCAGAAGAAATCTTTATATTCTTAATTAAGGTTCGCCAGCTCTCCCCTGCTGTCAATATTTTCATCTCATCACGCCTTAACAGATTCACGCTCATTCACATCAGCAGATCCTCTTTCCGCTCTCGCAAATTGTGAATGTACAATTTATTTTCTCCAGCGGACGAAAGGAAAAGTTTGAATCACACAGTGGCCGGCAATCGACGTCGCTTTTCGGATACGCCATTATCGAGGATGCATCATTTAGTTCACGGTCTGTTTGCAATTTTCAATCCAAGTTCATTGCCTCTCTCGTACTTTATCCGCTCTCATGCGCTTTTCACTGCGTATATATGTACGTGTGCTTTACAGACTATCAGTGTTGTAAATGAGTTCCAGTTCATGCATGCAAGTTGGCAAAAAAAAAAACATGATTCGAGGGCATTTTAATTATATGCGTTTGAAGCTAAATTCGATGAAACACCCATGCATATTAATGGTTTCCTGCAATAGCGTGGTTCCAACAACAGCAACCAAAAAAGTTGCACAAAATCATAGCCCTTTTATAAGTAGAGAGTTCGATGCGAGTCAAGTTAGGCCAGCAGGGAGGGTTGAAATAATAAAAAAAGGAAACGTGTTAAGAAAACCATTAAAAAATGTAGTTCTCATAATTATTTTTGAAATGTAATATTACATTTTTTATTAATGTAATTTGAATATCAATTTTATTCAAAACTCAGGGACGCAGGACTGAGACTAAAAATTAACTATATCAAACATCTAACAATCAAGCTTTGATATTAAAGGGCACCATTTTTTAGAATCAAATATTACATGATTGAATTAAATAATTATTTATATTAAAAAGAAAAGAAAAAGAGAGTGAAACTTAAAAAAAAAATGATAATAATGCTGTTTCAATCCTTTTACTTTAAGAGCATTAATTTTACTGCCCAAATTAATTGGCCTTGAAAGTCCCAACCTTCAATTTGGCTCATTTTTATTACCTTTAAAAAAATTGTCGGAGCGAATCTAATCATAAAGTTCACATGTCACAGGAATATAATAGTAATTATTGCAAGTGTGATTGCATATATCCGTAATTAGTGAGCAGTACACACACGTGTTTGCCTGTGTTCTATGTCGCAACGTACCTAGAGATTTCATCTGCTGGGCCTTGGTGTGGCCGCCAAACGTTTACTTTGATAATTTTATTCCACAGCCGCCTACATGGTTGAAAACCGTGACGAGACGTTAGTTTTAACTGCGCTGTGTCGTTATCTCAGATCGAAATTGACGCGACTTTCAAGTGCGCCCAAAATTCAGGTTCAACTAGTTTAATAGAGTTCAGCAATTAATTCACTATTCCATCCGTCCTAAAATTTCGAAATTTCATAGAAAAACAAAACTTTTAGCAATTAAAGTACAAAAATTTGTTGCAGAAAGTGAAATTTGAGGGGCGAATCACGATAAATGATGAACCGGGCTTTTGATCGTTGCGAGAACATTCATCATAAAAAAAAACAGATCAAATAATTGGGCAAACAGCGGAAAATAAAATAGCAACAACAACTAACTGAATGTATCAATTTCAATCAATATTCATGGAAACCTTTGTTTTTGCTAATTTAATTTTGTTTTTGTTTATTATATAAGATTTGTTTTGAAGTAGCTGAGAAAAAGGCTATTTTTTTTTCAAAAAATTGTTTTGATTTCTGTGCCAAAATAAAACAGTAAAATATTTGCCACGTGGTGGTCAAAGAGCGGGTAATTTTCGTTTTTTAATGAAGTAAGAGAAATCGCGATGCAGTAACGCGGTTGATGGATGCATTTGGGTTGCATAAGAGAAATCTGGAGCGTCAAAAGCGATTGATGCACCTGATTGAACCCTGGCTTTGCGCCGAGAATGACCCACTTGGAGCCGGTCGCCTATTCTATTATCCAGACTCACCGCAAATCGAAAGAGGCAACTTTTTCACCTAGACGAGAATAATATTGATTTACTTTTCTCACACGTATACTTGGCCATAAACATAACAGTGCTTTAAATAGGCTCTTCACTCCATCTGTGAGAAACAAATCTCCAATTATACGGAGAAGCCAATTGTTGTTTTGCATAATGCAACGTTTTGCAGAGGGAATGAACTGACGAAACTTAAAATATTCAATATTTTAGATGTTTTATAATAATGTTGTTAAAATATTTTGAAATGTTTAAACTTCTTTAGGAATTTTTCAGGCTGAGAGTTGATTTATGATAACAGTTTACCCCTAATTAACAGTATGTGTCTCTTTTAAATGTATTTTCAACTTTTTCTATACTTTTTACGTATGTTTTTTTTCTGTGTGTTCATGATTGTATCGAGTAGAGAATAAATAAATAAATAAATGAATTTAATTAATTGAGCTTTAATTAAATTTGCCGTTTCCTGTTTTTTTAATGAAACAACGCAAACATAGTCGATAAGAAAATTATCTAGATGAAGCTAAATTTTAAATCAAAATCCTAAAATTAATCATAAAAATTAAGTTAATTGCAATTATATTCATTTTATTTTTCTTCAGAAACACGACTACGATATTTAAAAATAAATTTGTAAAAATTGACTAGTTTTCGCAATAATTTAACTGATTTATCATGATCCTGATTTCTCCTTTCTACATTTTTTTTTCGTTCTGATTGAGACGGAGTAAATCAAGAGCAATTTTATCATAATTTCACTCTGTCAGCGTCAATTTAACAAATAAAACGGTCGCATCAGCGCTTCTCGTCTTTTACTTTGTTACTTGCCATGGGCATATCAAATTGCGCTTGAGTCAGCCCTCTCGTCAAGACCACGAAACCATTGAAATTCTTTTGTGATTTTCGATAAACGCGCTCTTCGTTTTCGAGCTCTCGCGTATGTTCATCTATCATCTTCTTGTATAATATTATCAGACGAGAGTGATGTGCAAATGGCCAAAGTGACGCGCTTCCAGATAAAGAGCGGCGCAATATAAAAGTCATATACGTGATGAATATGATAAATTGTCCTGTCGATATTGATTAAAGGTTGGTGTAAATTAGCGGCGTTTTTATTTACTCAAACGGTGACGCCCTTAATCTGACCGTCATTCTGTAATATTCATTTGCCTCATAAATAACTCTTAATCCTGTGTGCGTGAAAACTATTGAGAGATTATATTATGAATTTATATCTATCGTGATCGATTGATTGTTTATTTGTTTGGCCTTTATTTATTGTTTACTGTTGCAATTCTGGAGTTTCCACGGGCAGTTTAAGTAAAGAAAACTAATTTCAATATATTTAATATTATTGTTTATTGTACTTGGTTTTGCACCTCTCATTAATACATATTATATATTTAGGATTGATCTCATCCTTGTCAAATCATTGTTAAAAAAAAATGTTTAACTAACGCTCCAACGGGCAGTTTTTTGAAATTTCTATCAACAAAAAATGATTAAAAGTTTATTTTACTGGAAGAAATTTGACGAGAAATTCATGATATGTACAAGAAAACCAATAAAGTGAATTTATATGTACCAAAATTTCATATTTGAATCAAAATTGTAAGTCCCCTAACACAGAATTTATTTTTAGATTTCAAAAATTAAAAAAAAAAATGCATTTTGGTACCCACTTGCAATGTTGGATTAAAATATAAATGGAATAACATTTAAATCGTATTATTAAAATACTGCATATAAATATATAATTATGACTGAATATATTTATATAATTATATGATTAAATTAAATAAAATACCTATAATTGATATTTATAATTATTGTTGTATTTTTCATTTAAAAATTTGTTTTCGTTTTTGAGTTCAATTGATTTTTAATACTTTATGTTAAAGTCACAAAATAAATAGTATTGAACAAGCACCAAGCTAACACGATATACTTTTTAAACAAATTCTATGTCCTCCCAATAATTGTGCTTTAGTAAACTGTACGTAGATAATTTAATTTTTTAATAATATAGTGAGGAAAATACAATTCAAAAATTTTATTTCAAATTGCAGATATGCGTATAGGACAGCATAAATGACAGCAAGCCTTTAAGATGGTTACAATTATAGTATGAGTAGCATCATTTCCAAGTCCAGGGCCAATTTGAGGTCTATATTTTGGATTATTAAATTGAGGTTAATTCTCCATCTATTATATTACTTATATTATGCTTATATTGAGGAACTGGATATTGCGTGGATTATTCATCACGCAATTTAAAATTCAAAACAAATCGCAAAAAATTATCTAGACTCGGCGATCGCCGCAGCTGACGTTGGCCAAAATGCCCACGTAATGAAAAATCACTTCCTCCTCACAATCACGATGCGCTCTGCTGGTCGCGTGCGTTCAGAGCGATCACCAAAAAAATGCAAAAAAGACAGAGATCTAAATCGTAGCGGTGCAGCAAAATTAACAGTTGCGAACTGCTTGTTTGGGCAGATTTATAATGCGTTTATTTGCTCAACGAGCAAGAGTTTTGATTCGAGTGGCTGCCCACGTGTTTACATACGGACCTAATTAATTTAAATTGCTAATTCAGAGTTGTTATATAAAACTAGTAATTTTTCGTCTCTAATCAGAGGAGTGTGTATTAAAAATTCTATCAAGATGCAAATCGGTACGTCCAGCTATTGTAAAATCTTTATCATTAAGGTGAGCAATTTCACATGACAGTCTGCGTGCAACTTGAAAAGATAAAACCTTAAAATACCTGAATTCTTCAAGTTCAGAGTGGTTTGTTTTTGTCCCTGATCATCTGATTTTGGTAAGTCTATGTCTAATTATAAAACTATTCGGTAAAGATTAATACTCGAGTAATAATTTTATTGATGTTTATTATCAATTGTCGGCTTAAACTACAAATGAAGTTTATTGAGGCTATCGGTATTGCCCTGTATTAATTTATGACGTGCTAATTGATTTGAAAGTTGCTCAATGAACTAAATCGCGTTATTAACACATCTGGAGATTATCCTCATAAACTTCAATGAGCTTTTTGCTACGTCGGTAGTTGTGCAAGTAGAGTGTGCAGATCTATAATCTATATTAACCCATATATCTCCACATCAAAGTACAAACTCTGTTGCAGCATTATTTAATAATAATTTCAGTTTTAAACAAAATTATGCATAAAAAAATTAGGGGGAAAAACAAATTACAAGGAAAAATCATAGAAAATATGGAAAATGATATTTTGCCTTCAATGTTTCATTTTATCCTCTTAAAGATAAAAATTTAATCAATTTCTATTATTTTGTTGCTTAAATATGATTAATTTAATTAGTATATTGAGGCAGGAAAGCAAATTTTGTAACAGAAACTAGGGTGATTTAGTATATTTTCGACTTACTTGTGAAAGCGGTCCGTCGCCATGGCTGGTGCTTTGTTGGTCCCACCGCGCTCACTGCTCAATTACTGCATTACACGCTGCACGACCGACGGTTCAGTCACACCTGGCCACATCCCACGCAGGTGGCGCCCCCGCGGGGGTGGCCACTCGTCCGGAACACGGCCTCCGCCGAACACATCCGAGCGCCATCTCCACGGTGCGCGTTCCAGTTTTGAACGTGCGAAAATCGTCGTCGGCAATTAGGGAGCGCTGCGGACAGAAATGACTAATTAAGGCAGATAAACACGAGTCAAAGGAGTGCGGCGAGAGCGTGCTAATCAGCATGGCTTTCTGATATCGAATTGATTAGCCCTCTTGTGAGCAATGGCAAGTCCCAAGAGGTTCGAGAGATTCTTCCAAGGACTTTTAAAGAAAAATAAAATTGAAGAGAGTGATTTAAACAGACAGTTGTGTATGAAGCGTAGTTTGGCTAAAAATTGGAGCGTGTTTGAAGTTTTTCGACCGTGGAAACAATTCGTTGACATTATTTGATAATGTAGTATCAATCGATGGTGTAAATTTGAGACAACTACTTGATAATTAATTTTCACAATAGTTAGTGAGCATATTTTTCGCAAATCTATCAACAAATTAAATTAGGTCATCAACCTACATTGACAATAATTTCAATTAATAATTAGTTTTAAATTGAGAATTTAGACAATGGTCATCTTTTCTTACTTTTGGTTTCATTTCAGTTGTTGAAACGAAAATTATTTAATCACTTAATATTCTTTTGTTAAAATATATTTATTTATTCATTGATTTTTGTAAGAATTAATCAATAAATATTGACTTGAATGACTTTAAGGATGCAGAAATTTTACATATTTCTTCTCAATTAATTAAAAATTGCTCATGCCGACGACAGTAATATTTATACCATTGTAAGTTATCGTTCTCAATTCCATCAAATTAATTTGAATAATTTAAATTGCAAAAAATAAAACTGAAAGATTTCCATACCAGCGACAAATTGACATCAACTTATACGATAACATCTCTTATCTTCGCGTGGACGAGCCTTATCGTGTGGGAGTGAGGCTATTAAAGTGCGGAGGTGGACCTCACATTTGAGCACAATTATGCCCGCCACTACCATCACCAGTACACGGTTCCATCGAGCGGCCCGCGATGGCCTCTTGGATGTTGTCCGCGAGGCATCGTCAAAGGAAGCCAACCAAAAGGACGAGCATGGCCTGAGTCCAGTGATGTGGGCCTCCTTCGCAGGCCATAGCCACGTACTGAGGGTGCTCGTCAGCAAAGGGTAAAAACCGATAAGAAAAATTAATCATTTATTCAAGTTTAAATTATTTATAAAAAGAATCTTCTAAATTTAAATAAAGAACTATAAAAATTTAAAGACACAATTTTCGGTCATAGACACAGAAAAAACATTAAGAAATTAATTTGTAAATTTTGAATTTAGAAGTCAGTCAAACAAGCCCCCAATTCACAGCTTTATTAAGCCGATCGATTGCTATTTTTTAGATCTCAAATACTGCTAAGATTAAAGTCTAAATCGCTTAATTAATGTGTATTAAAATTAGCACAATTTAATTAATCCGTAGTGGTAAATAGAATATTAAAAAATGTTAATCTTTTGTAACGTAAATAGAAATTATATAATTAATCAAGAAATTCACACAAAGAAGACGTTGAAATTTAAAAATTCATGAATGTAAAAAATATTCATGTTCAAAAGAAAGCCACGTTCGTTTTAACAATTAAGTGATATTTTCTCAAAAATATTCCTTGTAACCCCCAATTTTCCAAAGCAATGCATCAATCAAAACTCCTTTGGCAAAGTTTTTGTCATAAATTTTAGATGCTATCAAATTATTTTTCGGTAATTTTTATACAATCAAAACTTCAAAAACTCCAATTTTGCTACACAAGATTAACTATTCTTTTTAAATTGATCTGTAGTTCCCTCATATCATAAACGTTTTTTATCTCTTTAGCCACTTCAATTAAAATTTCATCCATAACTAACTTTTTTATATTGACTTAAATATTTTTGGTCAATTTTAGTGGAGAGATTAACAAATACGACAATTTGGGCAACACGGCACTCCACTTGGCCGCGGCCAACGCGAACACGAAATGCGTGGCGTTTCTCTGCACGATGGGTGCAGACGTTTGGGCCCTCAACATCGACAAACGCACCCCTCGTGACATGGCCGCGGCCCACGCTCGGGGCGAGTCCTCTCTGCGTCTGCTGGACGCGGTCATGGCGCGCGAAATGGCCCTGGACCCAAAACGCTGCGACCTGAAGTGCCAACGCGCCCGTCAACGCGCCGAGAAACACCTGCAGGCGTTCCAGCGACTCTCGAGCGAAGAGAAGCGCAAACAACTGGACGAAACGCGCAGTCTGCTCGAACGCAGCACGGCCAGTTCGCCGGAAGAAGACGCGACGTCCCTCGGCTCGTCGAACGCGTCCACCACCTTATCCGCGTTGTGGGCCGTTGTCCGCAACACCAACAAGAGACGCGCCTCCGCCGAATCCAGCACGACCACTTCGTCGGTTGCGACGAGGAGTTTCAATTTCGGGGTCGGGTCTGTCGCTTCCGACGGCAGCAGGACGATCCGACCGCTGTCCGGATTGGCGCCCAGCACCGAGGTTCTTTACTCGGGTGGCGCTCTGGGCCCCCGACGCTCTTCAGTGCAGAGCACGGGTAATTATTTTTACTTCAAGAATATAAAAAAGATTAAATTTTTTGAATAGAAAAGAAACGAGAAAGTCTTTGTAACATTAATTAAATTACAGATAGAAAATAAAATAAAATTCATTAATTTAAAATATTAATATTCTCATCAAAACAAGTTAACAAATTTAGAATCAAATCAAAAAGTTTAAGGATATTTAGAAACGTGCCCTGTGCAAGACATAGATAGCATGCAACAAATAATCAACAATGCTTTTATTTTTAAGAGACTGTGATCTTTAATAAAATAATAGCATTGGAAAACTTTATTTTTTGTCGAATATTTGATGTTTATTAAGTTAAAGAAGGTGTTATCAAATCTAGAAAAAACGATTGGCCTTAACAGTCAGTAAAATTAGTTACTATGAAACGTCCAGACGTAACTTTAGAAGGCAAAAGCAAAAATAAATGATTTCCATACTTAAAATGTAGATCCACAATAGTAACACTTATTCAATTTGCATGGATTATTTATTCAATTGTTGCACACCATGTTAATATGCACCTAAAAAAACTAATAATTAATAGAAAAAAATTCTGATTTTAGATTAAAAATTAATAATTGAATTATTGGATTCTCACCTCATCCTTTTTGCACACAAACTTAACACAAACAAATCTTTATAGGCTCTTCGATGACAACAGATTCAGTGACAGACGCTTTTGATTTGGCCCAAAGAAACCAAGGAGGGCTCGTCAGCATCATTGCAACCCCTTCCGACTCGGACCCTGAACTTGACGACGACGTTTCTGAATCAGGACGTAGGCGCTCCAGCCTCTTCGACAGACCAGGTTTTGGCAGTGTTGCTTTTAGGTAATAAAAATGTTAATAATTACAAATAATAAAAATTTTCATTAAAAATTTTGGTGGAAATTTTAATTATAATTTAAAAGTTTGAAAAAATATTCAATTCAACAATTTAATTAACTGTTTTTTTTTTTCAAATTCCAGACACTCCTTGACCGGTTTGGAAACGGAAACCGTTGCCACTTCAGACACTCCAAACGCAAACTGGATTTTCAAAGCGCCGGACGTCGTAGACTCGGCAGGCAAAAAGGACGACGTGTTTGTCGAAGACAGTCTGCCTCTGGACGACGAGGAAGTTTCGCCGCTGGTTTCGTTCTTGGTGGCATGGGGCTTGCGCGACCTGGCCCACCAGCTGATCCCAGTGTTCAAGGACGACCTGGAGGCCCTTTTGGTAGCCAACGATGACGATCTGCAGATGGCGGGCATCGTCACCGGACCACGCAAGAAACTGCTGCGAGCCATCGAGCTGCACAACCAGGATATCAACGGCGACTCTGCACCGGAGGAAACGCGATTGTGACTTTTGCGTGACGTTGTAAACTTTGATTCTCTAATTTTTAAGTATTATTATA
Organism: Neocloeon triangulifer; assembly: GCF_031216515.1. Lineage (NCBI taxonomy): Eukaryota > Metazoa > Arthropoda > Insecta > Ephemeroptera > Baetidae > Neocloeon > Neocloeon triangulifer. The sequence goes on from NW_026775547.1 coordinate 2,827,892, forward strand.
GTAATTTGCGTAAGTTGACGATGACAAATAAAGAGTATGTTAATATAAAAACGAACGATGTGTACTGATAAGTTATGAAACGTAAGAAGCTAATGGACTTTAAAATGCAGACTTCTTGCTATTTCACTTGCGATATGTTGATAAGAAAACGGGTGCGCATCAGCATTTCGGTCACCCGCTACTTAAAAATTATTGATAAAGCGAAATCCCTTTTGACGCTTCTCTGCGCCGCCTACAATGACAGCCTGTAACATTTTGATAACTAAATGCTTTCAACTTAATTAAAGTGGCGTTTTTTTTGCGTAATTTTATGAGTACCCTAATTGCTGCAACGAGAGTGCATTCCTCAGTTTGTTCGCACACTCTTCACATGCAAAAGATAGAATCGGCTAATCGCTTTTTACAAGAAAGCAGATTCGCTTCTTCAAATCTAAAAAAACGATTAATCAAAATTAAAGGAATGAAATTAAATTAGTATTTTTTTTTTCAATCTGGCAGCGACCAGTTGCCGAATAGTTTTTTTTATCTACGATCGAACTTTGGAGTTATTCAAATTGCCTCAAATGATGTTTCCATGAAAATGCTACTCGCCGCATTTTATCAACCGTTAATTCTGTTGTTTGACATATGTAATTGCTGGTTGAGTGGTCCGCTCTGATTGACATTTATTTGCTCGGCGTGCCCGATAAAAAGTCACATTATTATATTCGCTTATCGCGTTCACCCACACAGGTGAAACCAACCTCGCTTCTTTTCGCGCGACGAACGCTACAAATTGATGCAAGGACGGGCTTTTCTTTGAACGAACCGCGCCGGCTTTCAGACTCGAGTGTGGGCGACGGTCGAAAAACAAAAGATGCTAATTGTTTTGGTTTTATCGGCCATTACTTTTTTGTGTCACTGGATACGCATTCAAAACATAAATATCGAACACCAGGGAATGGCTTTAATAGTTTTTAGATGACCGTCCCAGACAGCGATGTTATGCAACCATTTCAATAGGGAAGTCGTGCCGGTTGCATACTGGACTGTTCCGACGTATACTTTTATCCATGATATCCACCGGGTTTTAGCTCTACATAGAATTATGTAATGTTTACCTCACTCACGAATATTTTTGATAAAAAAAATTAAAATAACATCATTAAATATAAATTGATCAATATGCACCCCACTTTTTATAATTAGGTTGGGTTTTTTTGTTAAACCAGATTTTTTTTTCATTTTTAAAGTAAATATTACGATTACAAGGATAATGACGAACCAAAATATGAAAATAATTATTTTTATACTACAAAAATTTAAAATTTTCTTATTTTGATAGAATTTTTAATCCACGTCAATTAAATTTCATTAGTTTCCGTACAACTTAAAAATTTAAAATATTTCCAAAAAACTCTGTAAAAATGATTACATCTTATTTGTTCTCCTCTGCTCAAAATATTTGTATAGTACTTTGATGCATTTTAGTTTTGTGTCAAAAATACAGTTCTGGAGAGGCTAAATAGCAAAATATTTGGATTTTTTTTTCATCCACTTCATTTATTTTTAAATGAAGAGCTGCAAGAAGTGATTATAAGTCGACGCCCTTCAAATACTTATAATATGTCTAATGCCTTCACTTCCAACAATTTTTCAAAAGGAGGAATAATTGGCAAAGCGATAAGTTTTTAGGACTTTTAGGAAAAATGACGCTGCAATTTCTTATTTTAGCAGCTTCAATTACATTAAGGACTCCTTATTGACATAGTCATATCAAGTCTTTACAACAATTTAAGCCTTACTAGGCAATTAATATAAATTTAACAAACCATTGTTGTAAAGACTGGAATTGACTATGTCAATAAGGAGTCCTTAAGCTCTTTTGCACTAATTTTTAGATTTCTGTCTTTATTTGTTAACCATTCATCATAATTATTGTGACTTATTCAAAAATCAATAAAAAAAAATCAATGGAAAAAGAATTAGAATTGACTTTTGACTATTGGCTTAGATTTAAAAAAAAATTATTTTGTAATATTCGATCGTTTTTATTTTTTAAAATTATTCAAACTTGCTTACTGAAGTACATATAACATATAATATTTGTGTGAAATGGTTTTATTATGCTTTACTATATTTATCAACATGTTTCGTGTTAAGGGTCACTTTGCATCACGAGATGAGCGAGTGCTGCGGAGCCATAAATTAAAGTGGGCACCGCAACCTGGCTGCAGCAATAATGATGGATCTGCCGCGAGCTGCAGCGCAAGGATGGCGATTGCGCCACTCTATGGATGCAGAATAAATAAATAAAACGAACGGACGAATGCATTTGCACACGTATGTACACGAATGGATGAGATTGAGCCGCATTAATACGCAGACAAATTGAGCGGCTGCCGTAACGGCCTCTGCGCTAATTTATGGCGTCGACTTCTTGCCTATTCTGCGGCGAACACGTACACGGAGCGTTTTTTAATAAATGGCTAGAAAATAAGTCAGCACAGAGCCGATCATGGAAGTAGCAGCGAGTTGCAAAATGCGCGTGTTTGTACGCGAGATATTGTGTATATATAGATTCAGTTATAGTCAGTCTCAGTGAGGTGGCCTTGTCTTTTATGATGATAATTATGTTGTTGATTTCAGCCGCCAAGTGTGGGGGGCGATTAAAAGTCGTATTCTCGATACACCCATTCCGCCCGATTTGAATAAATGCAAAAAGCTTGCAGATACCGTCTAATGTGAATTGAAAAAACCTTCACACTGACTTGGGCTGCACGCATAGATTCGCGGTTGAAATGTATCATTATGGATCACTATTGACTGGAGAAAGGAACGCGCGAGAGAATTCATAATTCTGCTGACTTAGATTAGAACCTTGAATTTCCATATTTATGTATAAAATTATGTCTGACCTCAAATAATAATGTAGCACTTATAATTTTTGTCTCATAACGAGCAAGCTATTGCGTAGCCTGCACAGCTGTGTTTAATTCAGTTCATTACTTCAATCATCAAATCAACTTTTGCAGATACCACCATGCAAGAAGGATTATCAAATCAACGGGAATTAAATTTTTGGCGTTCTTTATTTCTTATCTTCTCCTTGAAAAATAGCACATGTGCTTACAATTTATAAGCACACAGGAAGAATATTTAATCATTTATTAATTTTTGTGATTAAGAAGTAAAAAAGTGATCAATCAATTTTATCAGATTCTTAATCTTAATATTGCTCAATAAGTCAACATATCAGATCATTATTTTGGCTTACGATACATTGTAATTTTTTTTTTATTTTGCTTGCAGATTAAAGCAAAGAAAACGGGAAAACTCTGGCAAAAGTTGTTTCGATTAAAAAAAAAAATAACTTAATAAACTTATTATTAATGAAAAATAATTTTTTTTCCGGCCTTTGCAAATATTGTTCAATTGTATGTCAAAATAATACTTTTTCACACATTTTATTTTGCTCAATTATCTCAGCTTATTATTTTACTTATTATTATACTTTAAATTTCATAAATTTTCCTATTTATCCTCAATTTTGCAACAATCCTACGATATTATTTACAATTATTTGCTTATATCAGCTTCTCTTATTTGTACTTGTAAACAATCAAAGTTGTTAATTATAAAATTGTTATAAAAGTCATTTTTCAAATCAATTAAATAAATCAATTTTTTACAAGAATGAGTCACCGGTGAGGAAATAAAATTCAATTATTGCAGTGTGTGTTCGCATTATTTAGTAATGCGCGGCGGCGTTGAGACAATTAGCAGTCATTAATAATCATCAATGGAGGAAGCGCGGCTGAATTCCGATTGTAGAATAATTTCACAATTGCACTATCTGATGATTCTGCGGAGATGAAATAAATAAATAAATATTACCCAACAGGCGCGCAGAATCATTTTTTTTCCACAATGATCAGGCATAAAATACATCTCGTTTTCACATGACTGTGCGTGTGACAGACAGCGAGCGCACAATAAGACAAACACCGCGATATTCGATTCGATTGCATTTCGTCATCCAGGCTTATACGAAACGGAATAAGTATTTTGAAACGCGAGGAGCTCGTTTTTCACACACGCAGACATCCAGCCTGAAGCTTGACCATCCGATTTACGATCGAGGGTCAGAAGGCGAAATAAAATCCGCGGGGTTTTTATTTGTAACTGTACACCGGCGGCGGGCAAGCAAAGGAATAAATATTTAGGCTGCTGGAGGCGTGGATAGTTTTTATTCTCTTTTGGCGAGAGAGGCGCGCGCGTTTTGGCGCAAAAGCAGCGATAAAATAAAATAAATTGCGAGGTGCCATCACTTTTGTGGGATCACGAGGCCATAAATATAAAATGCCCTCTGCGTATGTGTTACACTTCTGCTTTAATCTGGGCACCGTATATACTTTATAAATATATTTTTTTTCCCATTTCATTACTCCACTCTCTCGTCGTTTGCGCCTCGGGTTGGAGGTTGAACAACCTTTGCTTCTTTAATATATATTCTCACTGCGCCGCGCCAGCAAATTAAAATCCGACGGACGCGGCCGATGATTAAAGTGTATTAAAGTTTTAAGGAGGCGGACCGACTCGTTAACTTGTGCTCTCTAATCAGCGCAAAACGTGCAGGTTAATAAAAATGAGAGACGGCTCAATATGCAAATTACGCGCTGAAACTCCATTAAGCAATATTTTTTTATTGATGTGCGTATGCAGGAATTTTGAGTGGGCTGACACAAGTGAATTGAGACTTTTCGACCGAAATCGCAGCCCCCACGCTTGAAATTTTTGACTTGGAGTCGGTTTCAATATGGGATGGAAATATTAATATAAAGGCATATCCTCGACTTAATAATTAATTTATCAAGCTGAGATCCCAAAGCGATGGCGATGACTCAGGTAATCATGTTACACCTTACGTAATTTTCTTAGTACCCCATATTTGTAATTGGTTATCTTGATATTCTTGTGATTTGATGTTCAAAAATCTTTCCATGAAGTTATTAATGTTAACATATTTATAAACTTTATACATACTGGTGTAGTAGGAAAAATTATTAGTATATTGTGAATTTTTAATTATTGTAAATGAAAAAAATGTTAACAAAGATTTGATTTGAAGAGAAAATACAAATATTGTGTAATTTATTGTTAAAATATATTTAATATTAATTTTTAAATGTACATGAAACTGTTTTATTGGTATTAATCAGGTAAATAATAACAGATTTAAAATAAAATTAAAAATAATTTAAAACCCGCACACAATTTTGTTAATAAAAATATTATTCTGATGGTATTTCATGTTAATTTCCTCAATATTATTTAAAAAAAAATAATAATAAATCAAACTTCCAACCAAAAAAGGAAATATTCGTTCCATAATTTTTCTAAATAAAATTATTAAATGTAGATAAAAGCAAATTGTCATTTCACATTATATGACTTGCGACCGACTTGTAAAATTTCCGTAATCATTTTTCAACCGCTTTTGTTGAATCGTATGAATTTAAATTAGGTGCAACAAACAAGCGTCTTTTATGAGATCGTTCTCCATGGTGATACTAATGGAGTATAAAAAGAGCCTAAATTTCACAAGCTGCGCCCAATTTGAATGTGAATAGACGTGCGAGTCTTGGGCCGCCAGATTCTTATTCTCTTTCTCTCGAGTGCTTTTTTGTGTAATGGTCGAACGGATTCTTCAGAGGCTGGAGAGGAGTGAAATTTGAATGCAGGAGCTCACTCGTGTATTAGCGGGAAAGATGCGAGTTTGATAAATATCTGGCGGTGACTTGAATAGCACAACAATAAGAACAATGCACAATGCGCGGCGCGCCAGCCAGGCCCAATAAATCTGGCCGCTTATCTCCGTATTATCATCTAAATATTGCGTCACCCCATAACTTGCAATCCGTGCAGATAAACACGCGACGAATCCACATTTTTGCTCCTTCTCGCGTTACTTCCAAAGACACAAAAAATTTATTATTTCAGACAAATCAGAAAAAATTTTAAACTTAAAAACTCTTTCTTGGAAATATAAACGAATTTATAATTTTTTTGATCAGCACTTCAGAGAATGAAAATTGCTGGATTTTTATTTCGGACGTTTGAGAGTCGGCAGCGCTGCATTCGAATTCATACGACGACGAGTCGGCATTTTGTGGAAGAGTTTTTGCGCGAGTGAATATAATTGTTTGCGGCGGTGCGTGATTTGACTCTGGCTGGCCATTTTTGGTCACTCATTGGCTGTGACAATTGGCGCAAAAAAGGTCGGCCATTTCTCGCGACATCAACTGAATTCGTAATGCGTTTTGAGGCGAGCAGGAGAAGTGTTTCGCTCTTTGACAATCAGTCGCTCAAAATGACAGCAGCCTGCATCGCAAAACAACGTCTGCAGTGACGAGAATTCCATCTAAATATTTGATATTCAGCTTTTGATTGAAAATTTAATACATTCACTATTTAATCTATGGGAGATGATTTCACGCCTAAATATCAATTTTGTAAGTGAAGTTCAAAGTTTTATTCAACTGAGATTCAATTAAAGCGCTTTGGCAGATAAGGACGCTTAAAAAATAATTTAATCAATAAAATTAATCAATAAAAAATTTGACTGTATTTTAGTTTTGAATGGCAAATGAAAAATCTATAATGAACTGATAACAATTAATTAAAATTCAATTTGATTGTTGATAAAGTGTCACTGATAGACCCTAGTTAGAGAGAAGTCCGCCTCAGACGACGCATCTGCCTACTGATTTTAAACGATGATGAATCCGCCATCACTGCTAAGAAAAATGACATGACATCACCATAATATGCGGTAAACGTTATATCAAATTTTAACAGTGTGATATAATAATTAATACAGTTTGTTTAATAAAATGCTTAACTGAATTTATCACTCATTACAAGCATAACAAGAAGATAAATTTTAAATTAATATTTATCAACAAGATCAACATATAATCGTAAAGTAAATTTTCTATTGAAAATGAATCATAGTGTGCACACTTGTTTGGCGATTTTAAATATATTTTTGTACAAGTTAATTATTTATATTTATAAACAACCGAAACATTGTAAATAAATTTTGATAAGCAAAGAACCATAAAAAAGAACAACAGTAAATATATATTTAAATTCAATTTATTAATTAATTAATTATAATTAAAAAAATACATATTAATAAAAATACTTAAATTTTTAACAATCAACTCTACAATTTATTAGTAAAGTTGTAAAATTTAAAATAATTACAACTAGATTTTGCTAACATCAAGTAACAATGAAAATGACCTCAATATTAAATTTAGTGAGTTTTACAATTTCGTTCAGCCATTGTCGCTTGAACCACCAAAATAGCCAGCGGCTAGTTCAAATGATGCTTGAATTATTTTGCAATATTAAGTCAAAACTTCTACCATAAGGTGCACAAGCGAGTAAAACCTTAAAAAACAGTAGATAGAATGAGGTTTGATTAATTAATATTATCGTGAGGTGTTTCACTGAACTTGACAGATAAATTCACAGGAAATAACTTCCAATCGTTATTTACAAGAAAACTTATTTTTAGAATATCTAAAATTCCAATATATAGCAAAATTAATACGGAAAAAAATAATTAATAAATCAGCCGATGAATCAAAAAGACACTTGAAAATTTGTTTGTAATATTGCGAAAGTTTGGCCTTCCTGCTCATTTTTTTATAATAACAATCAACATTTTGATGGAATGGTCTCCCATTCAAAGTCAAGGATGCAAATTGACACTCTCGAGTTGACAGAATGCATGTTCGAGCCATCATTATCTGCGCATTATCAAGCAGTGAAAACATTAAGCTAATCAGTCGCCATACTTTGATAAATAATAGACATAGAGGCAAAAGCGAAATTCCTTTTGAGCGCGCCGGGGCGCATGCAAATATGCGCTGATCTAATCAGTTTGCGAGGACCGTTTTCTTTTAAAAGCGCCTTATCTCCACTCGATCATTTATGCGCGGAATTTAATTAATTTGGGTGATGGATGCGAGTTGGAAAAAAACCAATTGAAATTAATGGCCGCCACATTTTATTTGCCGAGCGGAGTCGTAAATATAAAGAGGAGGAAAAAATGTATGGATTTCTACAAATAAATCCGCGCATCGGAGGTTATTTATCAAAGTGTCTCCACCGGAGTGGTCCCATGTTGCTCTCCGCTCGCTTGTTATTTTATTTTTATTTTTTTTTTGTGTGAGTGCGCCGCGCGACACTCGATATCGCTCACATCATCTCGACCGTGGTTTTTGTGGTGCAGCCTCAGAAAATGAGGGCCTGAGAAAATAAATACACCGCTTGCACCTAATCCAATATTATATACACACGGCGTACATATTATAGCGGTGGGCCGACCGGCATTAATTCCCCCCGAGACACCCCCGTTTTCGCCTTATCGACCGACAAAAAAGAACGAGGTGCATTTAACTCGGTGAGATAATCACGAACTGCCGCTTGACCCCTTTAGGAAAATTTGATATTTAACACTCGAGACGTGGTGGAGTTCCTCCGAAAAAAAAAATTAATCAGTGTGAATCACGAGAAGGTGCGAGAGGAGGAAAAGGTTCTCGGTATTATAGGTTGCTGATGGGCTTGTCTAATATTACAATTTAATCTGTGATAATTTATATATTCGCAGATAAGGAAACTTTGGGATTGAACTGTTTTAGAAAATTACTTCTTGCAATTTAAAAGTTTGTGTTTAAAGTAGATCAATGAACATTTTAAACATCTTTTTCAATATATTTGGAAGAAATTTATTTTATAAAATCATTCGAGATACAAATATATGAATTAATTTTAACTGTTGCTCAAAATTTGGTATGTTATTTGTGATTTTAATGTTATCATTTTCCAATGTATTATTTAGAATTTAAATTTATGGTTCAATTGATCAATCAAGATATTTTCTCATAAATTGAAATTTTTTCCTTCTAGATGTTTTCTAGATTGAAATTTGATAACAAATAATTATAATTAATGCCAAATAAAATCAAGACAATATTTTTTTCAATTTCTTTAACTCTTTGATGTCAAAGTTTCTGATCCGCCTATGTGTCGGTCTAAATAAGCAATAAGTATTCTTGACAACAAGATCAAAATTTCTTTAAAGGTTCATGTGAGCGTATTAAGAACTTTCATTTAAAATATTTTCCATCCTTAAAATTAGGAGCTTTTTTATATATCAATTTTGCAGTCATGGAATTTTGTGTAATTTTGAAATCGGGAATACAAATCCGCGAGAAGAGGCCTTTTAGATTTTCTTTACTAATTACTGTTGTAATTAGATAACTTTAGATCATATTAGTTTTTCTACAAAACAATATTAACAGCTTAAAAGCCAAAATTCAAACATCATACATAATTGGCATAATTTGATTGGAAATTTAATCATTTGAACTCACAGCTGAAAATTTATTAAATTTTCATTAATAAAAGTTTAATTTAATTCAATAAATTAATTCTATTGAAATCAAAATTCTTTCACCAAGAAATTCAATTATTCGGCCAGTTTGTGAGATTTGAAACGCCATAATGATGGTTTTAGAAAAATGATGATATTTTTCTTTTTCAAACGAGAAATGGAAATAATAAGCACAATGACAGCTTTCCTCTGGTCGTGTTGTACACTCGCGGCTGTTGATTGACACTTCCCATTAAATGTTACAATCTTCGGCATCATCACAATCACTCAACGTCTATTTTTATCCCACCAGTGGAGTCGTGCATATATATAAATGTTATGCATACATTTATGACGGCGACGGTGGTTTCACTCCGCTGGATCGAGAGTGCAATGCATTCGAACGAAGTAAACACGGCAGAGGGAAAATACTATGTTACTATTATTACATTACAAGTGAGAGCGTTGAACTGCGCATTGTGCTGTGATTAGTGCGAGAAAGAGAGCTCAACTTCGAGTTTGACTGGTTGGTTGGCAAAGGTCAGGGTGATGTGGGTGTACCTGACGAGAGCAGAGTACCTGCAGGCAGGCTCAAAACCTGATATTCCGCCTGCTGATATATAATTGCTAATAGAGCACGCGGCGGAAATCCAGAACTGGTTAGTTAGTCCCTCTCTGACACATCACGACGAGAGGGAATCCGCGAGACGATTTGCATCTCATATAGTGTGTTGTAAATAATTTTTTCCGTCGCAATCGGCAACCAGCATCGCGTGCGTGCGTTCAGCTCACCGCGAATTTGCAGGAGAGAGAAAGTGCTGAATCACCTCGAGAACGTCCTCAAAACTCGTGACTCGGGCAACCCGATCGCGGCTCCCGACTTGCAGTTTCCCGGCAATTATTATACGTTCTGTTTTGACTCGCTCAGGTTCGACCTCTAAATGGATCGTCTGAGCGGAGATTTTACATCGTAATTTAGAATGTTTGTTTAGGATTTTCAAGGAACCTGCCAAAATAATTATTTAACTGTCACAGACCAAACATGCAAAGAGGTGAATATATTCAAACAACTTATTAGCTTAAACCATCAATAGTCTTGCAATAAGCCTCGCAGAACTTCCAAAAAGAAGAGAACAAAAGTATTAGGAAATTAAAGCTTTTGAATGATTAATTATGTAAAATAATTAATTAATTAGTGGAAAATGGAAGAAATTCACTAATCTAATCAATGATATTTTAGTCCACGTTCTCCTGTATAACATCTTATTATTAATTATTTTTATCTACATTTGTATGTTCTTGTTTAATCAGGGTCAAACTAAGAAAATCTCGGAAAATCTTTGGTGCAGGCCAAAAATTACGTTTTCTTTTGTAACAATAAAGAGCAACATTTCTTTGCTTCATTATTTTGATGATGAGTTGATGACAAAGAAATCTGAAAAATAAAGATATAAATGTTATTGGTTGTTTGGTTTTTTTTATTAAATCTATTTTTGAATTTATTTAATTAGTTCGCTGACGAGTTTTTTTCCATTGTATTGATGATTTGTTTCGCGTCCTTATATTATCAATTGTATTATTTAATTCCTTTAAAATTTTTACTTATGTGTTTCAGCCGTGATTTTGTTATCGATTGATTGGCTTTTGTAACTATTGAGCTAATTTTTATTTGTTTTACAAAGAACAATGGCCTTAATGCCCAAAATTCGCACGTGTTTTTTTCATATTCGTCTTGTTGTTAACGACTGGCGCTGATAAGGGGAAATTAAAAGCAGAGATAACTTTCGAAATTAAGCCGCTAATGAGTTGGATTTTTATCGAATTTCGCACCGGGAGCAGACTGTTGATTGTGAATGTTAATTGAAAACAAACTACTCGTGTTGTAATTTCCGATTGATTGAACCGCGCAATTAACGGTGAGGATCTACCAAGATACCCAAAAAGCTTCCCATTTATTGCGAAAATGCAATTTGGCGAGTTTTCTTATCTAATAGATTAAAAGCTATCGATTTTTGAGTATTAAAAATAAAGTGGTGCCACTTTGCATCATAACGAAATCACGAGTAAAATATACAAAAGACTAGATAAAAAATTCAATTAAAGCCAAAAAGATGCGACTTGATAACAAAATAATATTATGGTAATATTTTCAGTACAAATTTATTGTCAAAGGAAATTATTATTTATTTTTATGACCTGCTTCAGTTTTTATCAAATCGTTGAAACTTTTAATCAGATTATGGTCTGTTGGCGCGTGACTCAGAAGTTCAATAAAGTGCATTTTAAATACACTCACCTTAAGTAGTTTAGGTACATATTACAAGTAGCTATTTACGCATCAATTGCGGCAGGAAAAGCAGCTTTTTACATCTAAATCCAATATCTATCTCAATTCAAATTCTATATTACGTTGAACTATTACAACAGTTAAAGGTTTAAAAATGTATTTAATTACCTTCAAATTTTGGAGTTCCAAGTAAAGTATTTAGTTTATAAGCAAAACATTCTCAAATTAGTTAAATAATTTTTCTAACTAAGTAAGAAAAATTCAAAATTGAATGAAAAGGCCATTTTAATATTTCTTTTAACAATTTTAAAATTTACAAAACGCAATGATTTCTGAAACTCCAAAATCTACAAAAATAATCTATTGAAAATTAACAAATACCATTAATTGTGTATATTTTCCAATGACATTTGATGTTATCAGATATTGTTAGAAAAAAATTGAAGTTTTGCAAAAACAATTGTGATAATAAGATTCACACACAATGTACACTTCCCATCCGTAATATTATTGAAATCAAATACAGCACAAAGGTAAGCAATATGCACAATATTTACAGGGACTTCAAAACAACTACCAATTAGAATTCTCAAAAAATAGTAATAATACATATTAAATTTTTACGTTCAGTTTTTTTTTAATTTAAATTTTTTGAGGTCGGATTTAAAAGAATAATAGAAAATTTAATTCAATAATTTTTCGATCATTTATATTTGAAAATCTTTCATTTTAGTTGAGGGTAGACTGCAGAAAGAGCAGAACTGGTGTATATGCTGATCAAAACTTCAGCTGTTTGTTCTTGTCCAACAATTTCATAGATGACACAAAAATTTGAGTATTTTAAGGGAAATAAAAATGTTTTTCACTAGAGAAGGCGTCACCACAAGCAAAACATTTGCTCAAATGCTTATTTTCTGAAGAAATGTTATGAAATAAGCCTCAATATGTTAACACTCCACCACATAAACTGGTGGTTTTAATTTATTGCTTGTGGAGAGTCGATCACCTACATTGAGATCCCGATGGAAGAAGAAGAAGAGGCGGCTGATTGCTCCCTCGAGGCCGGAGAACGGGTGTTTTCTGCCCATTCATCCTTTCATTCACCTGTTTGCGTCGTTCTCGCGCGAGTGAAAGAAGATTTGCCTGTGGTCGTTGATCCGGTTTAGCCTGAATCTGGTCTCTCAGCCTGTCCGGTTAGTCGCTTTGTCTGGCTCGCAGCTTTTTAACTAGCGAGTCGCCTCCTGGCTCTCCGGCATCCAACATCATCTCATCGCCCCTGGAGCCCGTGGTGTGTTTTACCGGCGGAGCGCGTTTCTTCTTCCTTGGCAGCACAGCCGTGTCCGTCCGAAAGGTCAGTTACATTTAAAACCGTTTTATCTTGCGTTTTATCGGCGGTGCATTGGGAAAGCAGAGATTCGCGCGTTCCGATTCCGCTCGCGGCGCCAACGGAGAAATCGGGTCACCTCTGGATCACGCACTCTTATTTTGATCGAAAAACAACGCGCCCTGTCAACACATGATATTTCGTTTAAAACTGACATGACCTGAATAAATTCTGATTTTAAAGAACAATTCATGTTTAAAAATTGATAAATTAAAGCTATCAACACCTTGGCCAGACAATTTTCTCATATAATACAAGTGTCTTTTGATTTTCAACTGCAATCCTGTTTTAAAAATTTGGTTTTTTTACGTAGTAAAAAAAATGTGAAGATTGACAATATTTCATTATAAATAAGAAGCTAAACTTTGACGGCTTGAGCTATTTTATTTGAAAAAAAAAAAAACTGTTCCTTACTTTAACGTGGGACGATTATTGGGCATTATTGAAAAATCCCATAAATTATAAATTAATGGAGAGCAACAAGATAAAAATACATCGTGATCGTATTAAATTTTTAAATTAGACAAGGGGCCAGTTGGTAAGCACAGCATACAACATGAGGTTTAAAAATCTGATACACTTTTATCAGTTATTCAACGAGAATGTCTTCAATAAAAATTTAGTTCAGTTTTAGCACTTTAAAAATAGAGATGATCTCAGGAATAGCTTATATAGTCCTTTGAATTATAAAATCAATTAATACCCAGAACCCAGATTTCGCTTATGATTTTTATTTTTTGAATTTTTCTCATTTTTTTTGGTACGCTGGAAGTGGAAATTACAGTGGGGTGTAAATCAGTCCAAAATTTGATTGCATTTAATGAACCTGTTTGCCAATTATTTGAGCCAAATTAATTCCACTATAAATTTACTTACAATACCAAAAATTGTTGTAATGTTGTGTTTTTACATTGTCTTTTATTTTTGTTCCTTTTGAATGTTTAAAATTCGATTAAATTTTTTGTACTCGTAATTAATAAAAGTGGTCAAATCACATTTTTCACGTATTTTGCAGACTTAATTTCACAATTCGGGCAAAAACGTCCGGCGAAGGAAAGCCCTTGTCGTATAATTACGCGTCAATTACCGCTGTTTTCCTGTTGTTGCACACACAGACAATTATCATTGTCAGGCGGCACACGGAAAAATGCAGCGGCGGCTCCCGACTTAACTTCTATTTGTTATATGATAATGCCGCGGCAACATACGCGTGTAAAAATAATATACTCTCTCACATTATGGTTATTGTTACGTGAGCGTTTTTCTCCGGCAATTTCAATTTTATATTCTCCTTATGCCGCGAGACAGAAAAACTAGCGTCGTGTCTGCTGACACCGAGCCGCCGCTTTTTTACCTCCGACCAAGGAGTCATCGCAAATAATAAAGTCAAATAGCAAATAATTAAACTTCCTTCTTAAAAAGGGCTAAAAATTTCAAAAATCTAATTTATTTTTAATTACTTAATATGAAAAATATAAGTATTTTAATTGATTTTTTTTAGAAATCTTTGTGAGGCAGTGTGAAAAATTAAAATATTAATGTCCTGAAACATGATGATGCCAAGTCATTTTTATAATTATAATTTATAACATTAATGTGTCAATAAATTTAAAAATTATTGAAAAAAAAACTTTGTGTTTCTAAATGTGTATATAATTTTTTTTTATAATATTTTAGGGCCCCTGAAGCCTGAAGTGAAAAATATTATTTGATTGATATACTTCTGCTTTGATTGATATTACTACTGCTCAATTTTGAATTAGTCTCGGATGCCTCGGCAGGCAGAAGCAGACGCGAGAGGGGTGACATGGGCCGATACGACACGGCGAAACGAATAAATGAGCCCGGCGCGCATTTAATAAAATTAGAATCACGGTTTTACCTTATCTTGGGGGCTCGGTGACAGTCCCTGGTCCGTTTGAGGTCATCGGCAGGTCGGCGAAGTCCCAAGTCAGCTAAAAATCCGGGTCTTCAGGGAGATGAGGCGAGAGGTGACTTTCGTCATCATTGCACGCACACCCCCTCCCCCCTCCTTCCAGCCGACGCCACCAGTCTGGCGGTGGCTGCTGCTGCTTGGGGCTGAAAGACGAGAACGTACAAGTCAGGACAGCGATGAGAATTGTGAGAACGTGTCGCGGGAGGCAGGCAGAAAAGTAAAAATGACATCGTTTTGAAAAATTCCTCAACTGAGCTCGCCAAAGTATGATTATTTGTTTTGAATTAAATAATTAAAAAAAAAATTACATCATTTCATCACCTATCAATGCTGAAAATATGAGGATTATTGATATTTTTAACCGGCGCGATGTCATTTTTACTTTTCTGCCTGCCTCCCGCGACACGTTTCTCATAATTCTCATCCCTGTCCTGACTTGTAAGTTTGGGTCTTTCTCAGCACCAAGCAACAGCGCCAGTTGGAAGGAAGAAAGGGGGTGCGTGGAATGATAACGAAAGTCACCTCTCGCCTCATCTCCCTGAAGACCCTGAATTTGATCTGACGAAGGACCGCTGATGACCCCAAATGGACCAGGGACTATCGCCGTGCCCCCAAGGTAGGATAAAACCGTGATTCTAATTTCATTAAACGCTCGCCGGGCTAATTTATTTGGTTCGCATCGGCCCATGTGGCCCCTCTCGCGCTTCTGCCCTCACATTCTTCCGAGATTATTATGTAGTTCAAAATTGAGCAGACGTACATGGCGAAAGCGCAGAGAAATTCCGCAACGACGATTTTTTCCAAATTGCCAATTGAGCCAATTCGAACGCCTTTTTTCGTTCACTCGGCAAGAAATGTGTTGTTCGGACACTTCGGACTGCTTAATCAAGCGCGTAAATAAATTTCACTTCAGGGAACCCTAAACGTTGTAAAATGTAATTAATTTAATTTGCTACATATAATTGAAATTATCATCATTTAAAGCATAAAATTTTTATTAATCACATTTTTTTTATCTTTATGAAACAAGAAAATAAAACAGTTTTTCATTCACGATGGAAGACTGTAGGGCTGAACACAGAATTTATTAATTGATTCAGGCAAAGTAGGCAATGTTTAATTAATTTAGAATTTGCAAGAAACCGAAAAATTATCTTTTGCTTTTCTAAATTGTTAGTTATTCAAGAAAATAAATTCTAAAATACTTGTTCTTTTAAATATATTTGCATTGAATTGACAACTATTTTGTGAATTAGCTACATGGAATATTACAAAACTAGCTCCATTAATGGCGATATTGGAACAATTAAACATTTAGTAAGAATCCCTCAATATAATTGTGAACTGAAAATAAATAGCCCCCCATTTGATTAAATGATAGAAACAATTAAAACTTGTCATTTATTCAAATAAAAAAGTACTAAATTTTGCATAAAAATTAAATCAATTAGCATTCTGGATTTCGGATGGTGCCACTTTTTAGATAGAAAGGTTTTGCATCTTCTTTTTTTTAAGTTTAAAATATTAATTTCTTGTCTTGATTGTCAGTCGTTCAGATCAGAAATTTACCTTTGAGTAGGAGTGCTCACTGAAGATTCAATTTTCCTCGCCTACGGAAAGACAATCTCATGAATGATCTCTCCCGTTTTAATATTTATCGCGTTTCGCCACCGTTTTTTCTCTCTCGGATTGGCTGCTCTCGGCATTTGCTTAACGCAATAAATATTTATTGGCCATCTCAGGAAGAGAGGATGTATGCAGAATGCAGCCTCCTATGTACATACACAAGTAAACGCGAAATAATGCGCTGCTCGTCGTCGTGTGTATGTTTTATTCGCGTCAGGTCCGGAGCTGATTGTGATCTGGCCGGCAATGCATAATAATAATAATATGAACGCCGCATTGCAGCAACTTCAGCGGCACAAAGGCATTAATTTCAAGTCATTATGCGCACTTTATAAGCAAGAATGATGCTCGATCTCTGCGAAAACCGTTTTGATTGTTCGGGCAGCCAACGGAGATTATGCTATAGAATGGAAAAGCGCGCGAGTTACTCGCTGGAGCGGTGCGACCTTTGATTGATTGCGGACGAAGCCTTCAGGGTAGGAATTTATATTGTTATGAAAACTAGCTCGGAGAAAAAAATGCCTTTTTATTTGTTAATAAAAACTCTGTGGAAATAATAATTTATTTTTTAGAAAACTATATTAGGTGAAGAGATAAGAATCGAAAGAGAGTCTGGAATTATTTAAATGCCATGTTCAATCATAAAATCCCACTCGCACAACAACGTGGAATTCATCTATCCTATCAAAATGGCAATCAGAACTATTTTTTATAGCCCTCCCTTTAAAGGCCTCATAGCAGAGAAATTTTATTCCCTGACAATTTCTATATCCGTCTTTTACTTCTAGATTAGTATTGAGTGAAATCCCTCTCGTTATTTGATACCGAAACATGAAAATTCAGCTAAACAAGGAAATTATTAAATTTTGTTTTGCTAAAAAGAAATTTAATATACAAGTTACATTAAATATCAACTATATTTTAAATGAAATTTTAACAAATAGTTTATTATTATTTTTTTATATATAACACAGTTTTACGATTAAGAATTTTTAAATTTTTATTATTTATAATTAATAACAGTTTGTTTGTTTCATCAAATAATATTACTGCCAATAAAAGTACATACACAATCTAGTTTATTATTATAAATATTAATTATATAATTCAGTGGAAACACTTTAATCCAAGAAACATTTTGCAATGCATGCATCGCTACTGAAGATTTTCCAAATTTTTCATTTCTTTCGCCACTAATGGGCAACAATTTATTTAAAAAGAAAATTGCGAAACAATTATATTACTTAAATATTTTTACATCTCATTGTCAATCCCAATGTGAATGTGAATCCTTCACAAATGCACAATAACCAGAAATCCGTCACTCTTTTTTCTATTATTATAGAGAATTTAAATTGCCGCATTTTCAATTTTCTAAGTAAATGTGGTGTTAAGCAGGAGTTTAAATTCTATTAATTTATGCACGCGAATCAGTAGCTCAAGTTTTTTATCAGAACTTTTTCGTTTGCGCGGCATCCTGTTGGGAAATAATATAATTTTAATATATAAAGCGCGGCGAGGAGAAGCAGCAGCGAATTAAATGAATTTAGTGGCTGAATACATAAGAGATGCCTTTTCTTGGCCAATAAATTAACAAATGGCTGTCGCCTCAAGGTTAAAGCTGTGCGTAGCCGTGGCGGGGACCCTTTTTATTTTAATTCCCTCATTTTGACCGACTAATCGCAAAGAATACGCCGGCGAGCACCGTGAATACATTAAAAAGTAAGACACTCGGCGCGGAATTGACGAAAAATTCTAAATAAAATAAAAGCCCGCGCCTCTTTCCTTGCTGCTGCCGAAATTTATTATATTATCCGTCGTCAGACACAATTTTCCGTGGCTGAAATTTAAGGAGCGAATTTGTAAGCAGAAGAGAGAAAATCTAGACGCTGTGAAAGAGCGATGTGGGCTCTTGAATTTGCATTGACGCTTTGTATAATAACTTTTAGCAGCGACCTTGAATCGTGATTTTTGCGCTTTTAGCGATGTTTATATGTGCCGATATTTTTTTTTATAGCCTTCTTTGTAATTTTGACAAAGTTTTGTTGTTCCCCGTAATCTAAAAATGCTCACATTTCCCATTCTCAAGTAAAAATTTTCATAATTTCAAAAATTTAGAAAATATGCAAATATTTCTTGAAATTTTATTATAATGTTATTTCCTAATAAACTCATTTGAAATATTTACTTATTTTTAATTCCAAAATGAGATTTTCTTATTCATCCTCACTATTGGAGGGACCATTAATTTTAGATAACTCAAAGATGAGCATTAAACAATTCTTGCACCTCTTCAAATTCACAGCAACTATAATAGTTTTTTCCTAAAAGTATAGATCAAATTTATAAAAAATCACTCCTCATTCTTAGAAAATTTACATAAAATATATATAATTTTTAGTTTTAAATTGTTATGAAATGCGAATTAAATACTTCATACATTATTTTATTTAGGGTGATCCAAGAGCACAACCTGGTCCAGTCTATCAACATTCAAAGTCAAACATAAAAATTGAATGGTGCGTTCAACTAACATGGGTCTTGGATCGCCCTCATTATTTTTTGTTTGTTTGCTGAAACATTTTATGTTAGCCTTTCGGAAATCGCGTTGGGCGGAAATTTGAATGACGTCGCATTGTCGCGTCCTCGCAATTTTGATTTCAACACTGGCAATCACTGCCAGCATCCGAGTGGTTTAGTTTCCACTCACTCATTTCATTCTGCTTTCGAGCTTAAAAATTGGTGGAATAGTCAAGAGACTATCATTTCTGCACGGCTTTAAAATGAACAAAAATTATCTGTGGACTGCTGCTCCACTGGTTCTCCTTGTATTACTGGCAAGTTCAAAATTAAAATTATTATATTTTTCTCATTGCAATTTCACAAAAATCGTGGTAAAAAAATATTTTTTTATTCATCATTAATTGAGCAATAAAAGTAAATTACAACTTGTTTGCACCTTTCCCTCAGTTTTTGAAGGTAGATGAATCTGAGGGCAAAGTGAAGGAATTTGGAATTAAAATGAAAGGTACCATCTTTAAAAAAAAAATCAAGTTTAAATTTTTTCGTTTCTTCTACCCTGATCCCAAAGTCAAGGAATTCAACGATTTTAAAATGCCAAAAATTGAGGTCATGAAGGCAAAAAAATCAGGAACCAAGAAGAGCAAGAAAACAACCAAAAGAACTTCCAAAAAAACGACATCAACCACTGCTGCCGCCGACACTGCCGCAACCAGTGCTGCAGCAACAAATGCTGCCGCCACCGATACGGCTACTGCCGTAAGGATATTTTAATTTCCTTTCAAATTTACCCAAAAAATTAATATGATTTCATTCAGGGAGATACAACTGCTGCAACCGATCCCGCCGCTGGGTAGTCAGTTTTAGATGCTGATTTTAATGATTTGAAATTGAAATACATCACACGTTGACACTTCAATATTTACATGTTTCTCTAATTTTATATAAAATAAATAAATAATTTCATCCAATTATTATTTTACTTCGTTAATGTAATAGTTGCTGATTTTTTTTCAAATCCACCAGAATATTTCTTTATAATAAATGAAATATATGCGCCAAATGAGCTCAGAATGTCAGGATTTTTTTACATATAAAATGGCAATCAATGTAAATATGCGACGAAATCATTGCAATACCTTGTCATACAAAAATTGTTCTAGAATTAAAATTAAACACAATTAGTAAGCAATTAATTACATCCACATTATCCATATTTTTCCCTTTCAAAAACACGCCCATTCCAAATTACAGTATCAAGCCTGGAGGCGAAGCGCGCCGACAACGCTGCAAATTTTCTCTTCATTTTCGTAATTGAAAATAACCCGAGGTGCTAAAAGGCGTTGGTGCTGCGGAGAAACAATTTATTGGCCGACCTTGCCACAAAACTCAACAATAAAAAATATGCTCTTCGCTGATGGTCCCTCGGCTAAATATAGCACCGCGGCTCGAAACAAAACAAAAAAGCAGCCATAAAATTTGTGCGCACTTTTTCGGGGGAGGAAAAAGTGGCGAGATTCCGAGGACTCGGGTTAAGGAAAACTCCTGGCGTGTTTCCTGAGAAATTACGTGCAATATTATTACCCTAGATCGCAATTAGTTGCAGTAGATACAAAACGCTAATTGCAGCAGAGGCGTGTTTAAATGTTGCGAATATAATTGAAAAGCGCAGCTCTCTGACATTGGCACCTGGAAGCCCGTCGGCACTTTTTATATGCGAGGTGTTCCTTGAGAGTTGCGGCGGCTCCGATTGGTCGCTCCCATACAATGTTTATCTGATATTGCACACATTTATAACGAATGCAAGCAACTGCAATTGCACTTCTCATGTGATACATAGTGTAATTTGCCGCACGTTATTATATTATTTCATGCACTTGCACGTGACCTCGCACTTAGGCGTACCGCGCATCTCACAGTTAGAAACGATCTTTCACGCTTATCTGATTCACAATCACTCAAAACGCCCGGACTTGTTAGAAACTTGCGCCTCACACACGCAAACTTTTACCGTTTGACTGAGAACGATTTTGGCACATTTTTCAACTCCAGTCAGGTGGAAAAGGTGCTTATCTAAAAGGGCCAACAATCCAGTTTTCAGGTTGGTGGCCAAATTTCATTTCGCTTTTGACAAAGTGAGTTGTTGAGGCAGGGAGATAAGCTTGACTGAAATTAATGATGTATGCAACCCCGCTTGCACAGTCGTCAAGCAGGTTGCGTTCTTTAGCATTGAAGGGTCTGAAAGTACCACTTCATTGAAAGGAAATAAGGAAGAGAAAAATGACGTGGTGCTTCTTTTTTCATCAAAACTTTTTTTTACGTTTAACAATGAAAAAAAAACTAGAATTTTTTTAACGATTTTTCTTTTTTGGTAAATTTCTCTAATTGCGAGCTAGTTCTAATTTTATTTTTTGAATAATTTAGCAATTTTATCAACAAGGAACATCCCGGTTCATGCATGATTTTTCCTTTGTTGAGTTTATACAGCAAAACTGAGTAAATCTTTGATTAAAATCGACAATGAAAGTTTTAACTAAAGTTTTTTTTTACTCTTCGTAATTTTATAAGATGAAATGCATTTTTTTACCGTTTGTATTTTTTTCTTTTATGAATTTAAACTTTTCCATTCTCTTCATAATAATTAAAACTGAAATTTATGTGTGGAAATCGACGAGGAAAAATGTCCGGACAGTTTTGTGTCATAGAAAAATAATAATATTCCTTCCCGTCATAAACGTAAATTACATAAATTACACGCTTGGTTTTAATTACTGACTTCAAGGCGAGATGGACGCACAGTTTGCACACATTTTCCATCATAATTAAATTATCCTTTTTGCTCTCGCAAAAGCAATCAAATGCATATTATTTGAATGTCGGTTAGAGTGGTTTCTCAATTTTAATTTATTGACGCTAGAAACTCTATCATTATTTCAATAATAAATATTTCCATATTCATAAAATGGCAAAAACATTGCCAGCAGCAATGTTTTTTACTGCCAATTTTTACAACATTTAAAAAAGAATGGTGAAATCTGTAACTTCAACTAAACTTGTTAATTGAATGCATAATTTTATTAGAATTTTAACGGTACTATTGATTCGTGTCCACAATGCTCGGCGATAAAATATGAAATTCCTGAATTTTCCCACTTAAAATAAAAAAAGATCTCAATTGAAGCTAAAATTATGGAAAAATATATTAATGAAAGTTTCTATCCAAAATTTATTTTATTATAAGTACCTTCATTTATATAAGGACAAGAAAATCGTTCTGAAAAAAAAATCGTGAATTTTATTCTTAATTATTTTTTGTCTTTTTTTTTCAATTAACTTCTTCTCTCATTATATTTAAATTTTTCAATTATCAGTATTATTTATTTTTCATAAGTAAAAGAAAAATACAATCACAAAATACTTCTCCTGCAAAGATAAATGCAAATGTGCTTACAACAATAGCAAACGCATCTTAGGAAAATCTGATCGGAAAAGTCATGATTTACGTAAACCAGAAGTGAGTGGGTTTGCGTGACGTGCATGGCTGGCGTTATGATTGAAATGGAAAGATGATACATACCTCTGGGTAATTATCGGTTACGCAAGTGCCCGGTTGCGTTCATACATAATCCCCTCGACCCATTGCTGCGTGCGATTTTTCCACTCAAAACGTCTCATAATTTACTCTGTGAAGCGACTTGCATGTTTTTTTTCCAACTCGCGCAGCCAGCCAATGAAACGAATGCGGCTACCTGATTAGCAACACCTTTTGCACTTTTGTTAATACCTTCTTGGCTGCCCTCACTGCGATGATAAATCGGCATTTCAGTATTCTCTGTGCCTGTAATTTCGAGGAAGCCCCGCAAACTCCACTTGGCGAAAACCGCGAGTGGCCAAGGTTGCTCCTCGCGTCGATTCAATATTAATCGATAAATGGGTGCTGATGATTTATGGCGGCTGCCCCATTCGAAAACACGCCACATCAATAACAATTTCTTGAAAGGTAACCAGCGCCTAGCAAAATGATTTGTACTTGCAATTAGACCGGACGTAGCGCATGAAATTGATGCTCAATTGTAAGTTCACTCGCTCATATGTAATAGTTTCACAGTTCAAATGGCAACGGAATCGAGCCAAATTAATATATTTTAATAATACTTTTCAAAATAAGTCAGCAATTATAATGAGCACTGAAAAACAACAATGAATACTAAAATTTAATTAAAATTATATATTTTTGAAAATTTGACATAACTGTTTGAATATGTGGACTTTTAATCTTTTATTTTCTTTGCAAATTTCCTAATTTTTACAATTCAAAATTAAAACGGAAACGTTCTACGCCTGGAAAATATCAATTACGTGCTGAATATGACACTTTTGCTTGGTTTAGTGACTTTATAAATATTTATATTACAAAATAGTGGCATCATGTTGCTGGAATTCAATGAAAAAGAAAATGATATAAAAAACTGTTTATCATAAAATAGTAAATAGTTTGAAAAATAAATATAATTATGCAATAAAATATATTAAAAAAAACATGACACAAACAAAAATGCAATAGTAAAGTACATAAAATATTATGTTATATATAGTGACAAATTTTCATTTTTAAATGGCTTATAATTTGGTAAAAAAATAATTTTGATTAAAAACATTCATTTAATTAGTGAAAATGGTTACGTGTTAATTTACGGTTGCAATTCTTGGCAAAATTCTGGGTATAAAAATAAATTTGATTACTTTCCTTAATTTGACAGTGTCTTTTAAAGAGCTCTCGCCATTAAACGACGCAATATGTGTTTTCCTAGCAAACCTGCACGGCGATGACGCAAACGATGCGAAAAAAGCAGAGTGCTGAAAATTGCAGAGCGCCATTTTGGTTTTGATGGATTTTATGCTGGTGCGGTGGCTGGCGAGGGCGATTAGTATGCGACACACAGAGCGCACGTCGGCCATTTATTAATAATTTATATTCTATGAGAGAGACAATTTAAAAATTGTTTTGCCGAGCGCCGAGACTTTTTGCTCGGCAGGAATTTATTTGTGCTGCTGGAAGAAGTGCCGCATCAAAAATGGCCTGGACGCGGCTCACGTGGGTTTTGTTAATGAGCCATTCTCGGGCACGGCCACTCTTTGATCCTCTTTTTGTCCCCGCAACAATAGAAATACAGAAACGCGCACATTTATTTCGCTTGTGAGAGAAAAGTCGCCGCGCTCGCTCGCTCGGACTTTTATTCACTCGCAGAGCATAACCCACCTTAATATGCCTCGTTTCGCAAAAGGGACGCCTAATTTTTTTTCCATTCTGTACAAACAAGGATGAGCAGTGCTTGTTAAGCAAAATTAGATTCCTGGAAGCATAAAAATTTCTCTTTGCATATAGATAGATGTGCGCCGTCGCAAAGACGCCGGTCCGTACATTTGAATTCAAATTTGTGCGCTTTGAACGGGCAATTAGACGAAAGACACTCAAACCTAATTGTGCAAAATGCCCTTTTGTGAACACACAAATTCCTAAAGCTGCTGCAAATTTTCTAGCTTTCTCGTTAGATTTTTTAAAGTAATTTAAGGAATTGTACATAAGTTTGTTGAGGTCTCATTGCTGACTTGTGAGCTTAAGCAAAAAAAAATAGTAGAAAATTGCGTAATTAGGAGTATAATTTGTGCCATATTCTTCTGACGTGTTTGGAATTTTTAATGGCAACAAGATTTAGTAAAAATTACTTGAAGGACTGTTTTGGGATTTATTTAAAGTTTTATTGAACAATTTAAAAAACGTAAAACGTGCAAAATGTACAATTAAAGTAATAAAAAGTAGCACTAAATTGTATGAACCAATTTTCTTTGTTACACCTTGGATATGGAGATATTACATAAACTAAGAAAAGGCAACTTAAAGGAAAAAATGAAACCGCTACTTTCAAGCAAATTAATTAATAATTAATAATTATTCAATGGTCGTTGACAAGAAATTTGCTTTCATGTTTTTAAATTTGCAATTCTGAGGAAACAATGGTTTTAGCGACACTTTTTTTCTTGAATTTTCTTTATTTTTATATTGTTATGACAAATTTTAATATTTTAAAGAAAGTTAAATAATTTTTAATTATAAGATTAATCTTAATTTTTTTTTAAATTATCAATGTCACATTTATATAAATCTCATCAATGAAAAATGTATGGAATCATTTGTAGAGGGATTAATTTTGAATAAAAGATACAACCAATTTTGATGAGGAAACTATGGTTATAAATTTTTTGCAATATTTCTTTTCGACATTACGATGATTTCCGTTGCATCATATTATTACTTATTACCTACGCAAGCAATCGCGATTTATTATTATTAATTTTATCTCTCTCTTGAAGATGCGGTTCTCCTTAATTAAGTGTCCTGCACTCACGACCGTTGCTGACCAGCGCGTCACGGCGAGGGACCCCCACGCCAGTCACATTATTTACCCGCGTTTGACATATTATCGTTGGATAAGAGAGTCGCGCTCGGAAAGTCGGCAATATTGCCTCTAATCGCCGATGAAAACCTTGTTTTTATGGCGCGAGATCCGAGCACCCGATATCTTTTCGCATTGGCTGTCGTCATAAATAATTGCAACTGCAAATGCACCAACCGCTCGAGCGATTCTTTGCCAGGCAATTTGCTCGGCGCTGGAACGTGAACTATTGGCTGGCAAGGCTGCCGCGATCGCGAAATGAGTTGAAATGCATACATAATTGACCGCGAGTTAATTTACGTCGAGGCGCTGCAACTCCTTTCGACAGACAAGACAGACGTCTCGCATTTTGCGTGCAGTGCTTCGGACGCTCTTCACAATATATCGCTGCAGCTCGGGGCGATGGAGCCCTTTGACCCCTTTCAGCAGCTGCAACCCTCCGAAACGCACCCCCAGCAGCAGTGAGTACAAAACCAACCCTTTCTTGCAACGTCTTTTGGCGATTATATTTATGACCGCTAAAGTCTCTCTCGCTAAGTAGTTTTCTAACCGAAATTGTTTGTTTGTTAAATTTAAAATATATGTTCAGTTAATTCAGTTCCCATCTTCAATTCAATTTTCATTGAAGAGGTCTAATAAATTAGTATTTATTTCTTAATTATTTATAAAAAAAAGTACAATTTATAAAATTAGGATTATAAACCATTTGGCTTATCAATGCTGAAATTACTCAAACGTTAAAAATATGTATATAAATATTTTAAAAAAAACATTTTTATAAGAATAAACTACAAATAAGTTCAATATTGTGCTTTAAATTAAAATACTTTAAAGATTTAATATTATCTTCTTTTTCTCTGCTTTAATGAAAAAAGTAATTTTAAAGTATAGTTTCCAATTAAGAATCAAAACAAGTTCCTAAATCATTTGGTTTTTTCTTCTGTCCTAATTTGATGGCAATTGTATTTTCTTTTTTTTTATGGATTATTGGTGTATTTGACAGGGAATTTAGTAACATTTTGATACTACAATACTTTCAATTAAAATATGATCTCATTAAATCGACCCTACTTTTTAATCCAGATCATTTGATCCATTTTAGGTTTATGCATTCTACTAAAACGATTTGAATTATTTAAGGTTGGAAAAAGGCGGCATTTTTCGAGTTTCGTTAAACAAATATTTGCTTCATTTACATATTCCATAAAAAAACTGATGGCGTTTATGCCGAATTATAATTAAAACATAAATTTCTTCAAAATAATAGCTTTCAGGTCTTACATAAAAAATATCCCATCTTCCTTGCCACGGGCAGACAATTATTGGAGTTGTTTTCACGCCGCTAACAGTTTGGCAAATATAAATCCAAAATATAATTGTTACTTTTCAACCACGCATACTCTCAAAGTGGACCGAAGGCAATTAAAAAGCAAGACGAGTCAAAAAGATATCTCGGGGCGGTATTTACAAAATTTATGAATCCAGGGCAATTCGAGCTATACGAACATTTTCGCAGGATTTTTCGTTTTATTGCGACTGTTACTCTCCGACACATTGGAAATTTATTCGATTACGGTAAAATAATGCGAGCGGCTCCCTCTCATAGAGCTACTGCTACTGAAATTATTTGCGCTGCAATAACTTCTGCTACAAGTTCATTAACCATGAAATAAATTTTGTAAAATCGTTTCCACGGAATCGATGCGTAATTCATCGGCTCGCGGGCAAAAAATCTTCTTTTATATGTGAATAAAATAAAATAATGCCCAGCATCAAATCATCTCTCTCGCAGCCTGTTTGCGAAGAGACTTGTTGCGTCGACACATCCGACACCATAATTTAGAAGAGATGCAGCATAATCATCGTGCAGTAATAGAGACCGGCGTAATTGTAATTGTTCTCGTACCTAACTCGCCGCCGCTATGATGTTTTAATGTAAAAAAGACGCAAAAGACCCGCGAACGTCTCTCGTTCGTCAACGGAACCATTATTTACTGTCGACAATTACCTGACAACTGCTTTAATTAGATAGATATTTGTAAACGCCTTTGATTTGATTTTAATTGGATCACGTGTTGTTTGCGATCTGAGAGTAAAAAGTATTTATTTTTAAACTCGAATAATAATCGTTTAGAAAAACTTTGGAGAGGAATTTAATTAAACAAACGTTTCTTCTTTTGATTTATTACATTGTACTTGATTAAGAATGTAACAAATTTAAAATATTTGAATTGGAATAATATTCATGGTGATTTGAATTTAAAGTCGGCTTTCCTTGATGGATTTTTGTGAGTTTCTTATTGTTTAAGAGAATCCGACTTTAAATTCAAATCACTATGAATCAACCCTCAATCGTGAACTTCTACTACAAAATGGGATAATATTATTGCTTTTATATAGTTGAATTTTATTGCAGCTTTATTCTAATTATTCTAATTAACATGTTTAAAAACTTTGTTTTATTTTAAAAATATGATTTTTCTAAATAAGTAGGAAACGCTTCATCCATAGCACAAATATTGTTAAGGTTTTTCTGTACCTTCCATGGCACATAAATTACATTCATCCATTAACTTAACTGAATAAATTTATTAGAATGAACAAAAACCAGTCAATTGTTTTAGGTATCCTCGAAATTTATACAAAATAATTGAAATATAAACAGAAGTAAAAATTTTTAAAATTTGCAAAATTTATTTAAACAAGACATTACAAACAAATGAAATGAAATGCTGCGGAAACAACGTCAGATTATATTCCTAAAATAAAAAAGGTCATTTGTATACAACTTAGATAAAAAAAATAATGACATTTAAATTAAAACAGATCCTTGGCCAGAAAATTCATTTTAGCTAGAATTTATCAGATAAAAAAAATAATATCAGGATGCAACGTTATTTTTTTTTTTTTTTTTTTTTTTTTAAATAGTCAAGAATTTTGAAATTTGAATGAAAAGGGTTATGTTGAAAATTGTGACCATTCATTTTAATGAACGGTTAAATTTGTGATTTAATGCTTTATCTAATTCATCAATTCCTAGAAGCATTTGAAACTTATTCGCTTGTAAAAGATATGCAATTTGCGATCACTGACCTTTTCCGTGCAGTGCATGCCCATCTTACATCTTATTATATGGCGGTTGCGGAGCAATTCCACAAAAAAAAATCGCCTTCTCACAAAGAGCCGCAGAGGGCAAGAATTTCCTCCCAGGAAGACGTTCATTGTGTTTTCATTTTATTGAGCGTGCAAATTCAGCCTTCAGGCTCTCCAGGGTTGATCCTTTGAATTTATATGTGTCTGAAACCAGGAATTTCCTCTCTGAAGAGGCATGCAAATTGGCGCAATTTCGGAGAATTTTACAAAAAAATACGTATAATAACGAATTACGGTTCTAACGTCGGTTGGCCGAAGAGAGAAAAACTGGTTGAGAAATATATATGGTCGAACAAATTTAATCCCCAGCCGGAAATCGCACGCCAATTATTACACAAAGTGCAGAGTGCATCTGAAAATCCGTTGCATTGCATATGCAAATTAATTCTGCAAAAAATAATCCAAAGTCACTCTTGAAAAAAAGGAGAAGTTGGCGAGCTGCAAAATTAGATAAGCCGTTGACATTTAATTCGCTTAAAGAAAACTTCAAAACAAAGTGTCTAAACTGACCTAAAATCTCAGTCTTTCCTTGCAAAAAAAAAAAATTGAACTTCTTTTATAATCACATTTTGAAGGAGAATTACATTACAAAATTAATAATGAGCCCCAGCCGGCGGAAATCGCACGCCAATTATTACAAAGAGTGCAATTATAAATCCGTTGTGCATCTAATATGCAAATTAATGCAGTAAAAAAAGATAATGCGAAACGAAAAGGAGAAGAAGAAGTTGCAGAAAGAAAGAAAAAAAGGTAGACAGGCCGTTCGTCATTTGCATCAGAGAGCGTGGCAAAAGTAATTAAGCAAATTTATATTTATACTGTTGCGGTTTGCCTTTAGAAATAAATGCAGTTCCGACTGACCATGGACCTTAAGGTGCATTTCTATATGGAATCGAGCGAATGTGTGCCATTTATTATTCCATACTTGACCTGGAATCGGAGCAGCGAGCGTTTCTGCAAATGCGCAAACAGCTTATTTTCCAGCGGCCATTGCGGATTACGCAGAAGTGTACGTACGTATGTACGTGTGTGTGTATAAAAAAAAATAATAATGTGGATCTGCTGTAATTAACGTTGTGCAGCAGCTTATCCGTGGTGCCGAACGAGCGAGCAATCGCCGCACTGACGCAAGGCTAATAATTATACACGCCACAGTGCAGATCTAATAGCCTCACCTGTCATCCTCTCCTAGCTGTGCAGAAAAATATTATTTCTATCAAATATCACGTTTTATTCGTTCTCTGCATGTGCAATCCAATCTCCCGTCGACCGCAAACGCTTTATTTTTCACATCTAACAGACGCGCTTTGCGTGCATTTAAATCTCCAATAATAATAATGCGATCGTGCATGCACAATATTCCTCGCGCCGTTTGACACCTCGTTCCGTCCACGTATAAATCTATGCGTGTCTTTAAAAGAGAGATGCCTATCAAATTACCCATACCTACAGGCTGTGCGATTTATTAGCGTTCATGAAAGTAATGAGATCGCAGTAAATCATCAATTGAAGTCGGATTTATTAAATCAAAAAAATTTATTGCCTGTTCGTCTGTACGGTCAATAAAATTATATCGCTCAAGAACAGTCGTAGAAAAAGTTGATTTAAAAAAAAATCTCATATCTGGACTTCTATTACAAAAAAAAACATTTTTTTTTTTTTTTTTTAATCAATTTAAGGCAAAATTACTTGAGACAAATTTTAACAAACTAACGATAAAAACTAGCATTAAAAAAAGGCATAGGGCATAGCTTGGCCTAGACCAATAACTTTTAACTCTACGTGCTGTATCACCACATAGATTTAATTTCAAATAATTATGTTTATTATGTATCACCGAGCATTCTCTTCCCAAATACATCATCCATAAATCCAATATTTTAAATTTCATTGGTTAAAAGAGAGAGGAATACTAAGAAAGAACACACAACACAGGCCTGAATTCATATTGTTGGGTTATTTATATTTTTGCCATTATTACAAAGGTTTAGCTATACTCTTAGTATTGTACGCATTATTATTGTTAAAGTATTTAAAACTCATTTTTAATTCAGGGTAAAATAAAGAAATTATACTGAAAAAAAACTATTTTTAAATAAAATAAATAAAATTTTTTTTATTTGTGCAGTGTAAGGCCTTTTTTGTGCATAATTATATGCATCTTTTTTTAGGACATTGTGAGAGAAATTTTTTAGTTTCAATTTATAATTTAATTTGAAACTATGTTGCTGCTATATTATGAAAAGTTTTTCAAAAAGTATTTCGCATTTCCCTGAATATTTCGTCATTTTTAATATTTATCTGATACAGTAACAGACTTTTGTAATTGTCAAACTAGTGAAGTAAATCTTCTTGCTTCTTTTTAATTCGACCCAAAATGCATCAACTATTGACATGAATTGGGTCATTATAATCTGAATATAATTAAAAAAAAAAATCATAAATGTTTGCTTTATTCAAGGAAAAAAACCAGAATCCACTTTTTTGGATTTGTTGCTAAAATAACTTGACTCAGTATTGAGCCTATTTTAATAAACCTGTTTCTATTAATTTATGACATTAATAAAAAAAATTATATTTGAATTTAAAAACATCTAAACATTTTTAAATTAACCATTCTAACTTTTTTCAAGTTTAACACTCAAATCCAACTTTTTACTCAGATTGAATGTGATTCTTTTGGAAAATTTGGTCAATTCGTCCCAAAATGCGAGGGGTCGCGGCCTGCAAATGTGAATTTTTATTGTGCTGGAGAGAATGCGCGGCCTTAGTTTGACCCTTGTCGGCGAAGCTGCTGGAATTTACGAGTGTGTAAGCCGAGCCGCCGTAAATACGCGTATAAATTAACAAATAAATAGCAGCCACTCATATACACTCTCAGCTCACCTGCAAGCATGCAGCATTACTTTAAATGACACCGAGCAGCGTTTTCAGATAAATCCAAACACACACATTCGCCGCATGTAAGTGTGCATGCTCGGACTCGAATAATTTTACTTATGCGCGCCTCCAACCTCGCGAGTGTGCAGCACACAGAGACATACCTACAAACTATTCTCTAGTGACAAGCGTCATAAACTTTTTCAAACCCAGAGAGAAACCTTTCTTTCTTTCTTTCTTTCTTTCTTTATGTACCGCCAGGCGACACTTTTGAATTTACATTTTTACCCACTTTAATGGCTGCCGCCGCCGGACCGAAAGCCTTACTCTTCTCCTGACGTTTTATATCGCATTTAAATTTAGTGGGGATGTGCACAGTTGTGCATTTCAAACAGCAGTTTTGAATAAATTTGAATTCATCTCTAATGGAATGACTGGACTTGTAAATTTCAGTCCTTTTCTCAGCAAAATTAACGACTTTTATTAGTATTTTTAGCCTTATTTTTTAACTTATTATAATTTAGTTGGTTTTTATTCTAAAGTCGTTAAAATATATTTGGTATAAATAATGAATAAGCTAAAGTTACGCTGGAAAAGTTACAACTTTCTATGATTTTATTATATTATATCTAATGCATATTTATACCTCTAAAAATATTTTAGTTACAAAGAAGAAGGACAAATATTATCAAACTTGAAGCATATGGAAATTTTGAAAACTAAATTAATCAAATATTCACAATGCATAGAAATTCAACACAGATAAAAGTTTATCAACATTTTCGAAAGATTTTATACACATTTTGTCTGTTGTCTGTTTTAGGTAGTTTCATATTTCGTTTAATCAATATTTTAGATTAAACTCTCATTTTTTTTTGCTTCAGATTGCTAAAAGAAGCAGAAAATGTTTATAAATCCGACATAAATTTATAGCCAAATATGAAAAAAAAAATCTTCTAAATTTAGTATGAAATAAATAAAGGGATTTTTTCTTGACTTGGCCTCGACAACAAAGGCTACCTTAATGGTAAATAATGCGACCTTTTTATGCAAATTTATTACATGAACGCCAATTTACTGAAGAAATTACAATTTTTTATTAATTAGCCTCATAGATTTTCGATAAGGAGCAGCGATTCATTCTCGTTTCAATGGAGTGCATTTGATTGCATACGCAAATTAAATTCTGATGAGGAGTCAAGGTCATAATTCAGGTGCATCAGCCACATAAATACGTGTAAAAAGCGCACGTCGTTTTCCGCTGGCACAAAGACAAGCCGCTTGGGAAATGATTCGTCCGCAACATAAATTAAGAAATCACTCAATTTTGCAGCCGAATGCATTAAATCAACGGACAGCGGGAGGAAGGGAAGCTGCGTCCATAACTTCTCTTGCAACTCTGCTGCTTTTTCGATCAAATTAATTCAATGGGCAGATATTATTATGTAAATTTCAACAGAGCAGTTATCGCCGAGTGCAATCGCCGAAAATGTCAACTTATTATTTTATTGACTGGAGCGGCTTTTATAACATTTTAATAATGATACAACTCTGTATTCAACTAGCCGGTAGATGAGGGAAAATCAGTTCAAAAACTTCAATTTAATTTTTTTTAAAGGACTCGTGAATTTGAAAAAAAAAATTATATGAGACTGTTATTAAAATTGCTATAATTATCTCATTCTTATAAGAGATGAAACAGATTCAACTCTGCCAAAAGCATTGAACCTTGAGGGAAATTTTACAAAGATTGACAATTAAAAGTTCAAATAATACTTTCTGCGGGAATGGTGAGCCTTCGATGAACTCCTTCTTCAACCCCTTTGAGTGCAAATTTTTTAATTTGAATTATGAAACAAAGTATAAATGGACAGGCCCTTAAGGTTAATTAAAGTTAACTTATATTAAATAATTGCTGACTGAGTGAGGAAAACTTCAATTGTCCTAATAATGCTTTTAAAATAGTATTTTCTTGATATTTTTTTTTCCAATTGAACCACATTAATTTAGACCCTGAATATCACAGTTTCTTAAGGAAAAATCATACGATCTTTTCAGTCTTGTTTTTATTATTATTTTTTTAGAGAAGAATAATTAATAATAATAATAATAAAATAGTTACTGGAATCTGAAGTTTTATAAGGAAAAAACAAAACATATTCGTCCACATTTTGCTAAAACCACATATTGTTTGCTTGCAATAACTGAAAATAATTTATTTTGAAGGAGAAACAAAAAGTTTTCTGTAATTATTTTCTAGGTTATTATCAACTTAAGAACAAAATTACATATTAATTATTAAAATTGCATCCAAGTACAGTTGATGCATCAGATGTGATCATTTTAAAAGAAAACTCTTAAGGAAATGAATTTGTGTATCATTTTGTTCATATCTCCTCTGCTGCTCTGCTTGTGTCTGTGATGAACGATTTCATTATTTATTAGTTTAAATTTTTCATTCTGCTTTATGTGAGCGCGCACCACGCATGACTGAAGGTGGGTAAATAAGTAATATTTTAATATATTCATTTCGAATCTCACACTCACTCATAGTACCAAGAAAAAGTGTCCAGTTAATTGCAAGAACAAGCATTAAATGATGAACATAATGGAGTGGTAATGAGTTCTGCGTCGTCGACGGCAGTCTCTGCTCGTCGGCCAGATTACGAGGAAAAAAATTACGAGAGGAGCGAAGTGAGCAGCAGAGGCAGAAAGAAAGACAGTCATAAAGCATTAGAAACTATTAGTCATGCGCGTACGTACGTCGGTCTGCGTATGTATTTTTAATTGAGCTTAATGACGGCCGGCGCGCATTTGTTTAACTTTCTAGGCGTTTCTGCCGCGGACAAGTGAAAAAATAACAACTGAAAACCTTTGGAATTGGAATGAAGAGATATCTTTAATTTCTCCTCTAGCTGCGGCAATTAATTAAACAATTAGCCTTTTGTAAAGCAACGATTTTCTTCTTTTTTATTTTTGGTTCATGAGGAGTAAAATTTTAAAGGGTTGCCAAAAATATTTGGCCGCAGGAGATGTATGTGTGTTAATTCGTCATTTGCTGCCCACGAGTAAAATTGGCGAGAGGCATTGGGCGGATGAAAAACGTAAAATATGCCCACCAACCGCGCGAGATGCATTTGCATGCCAACCACGCAAGCAAGTTGCGGAAAATTGATAGTGATTTAGATGATATAATTTTAAGTCAAAAGTATTAAACATAATTAAACAACAATAGTATTATAATTTAATACAAAAACACTTATACTTATTTCACAATTTTATTTCTTTGAATGTTTTAAAATACATTATGTTTTGTTTAAAATCTGGCAATTTATTTTTGTAATTATCAACATAATTTTTAAATTTTTGTGAGATAAAAAACTATAATTTATGTTTTTTTTTTAAATTTAATAAGTTATAAATAGTATTATCGTAACGTGTATTTATCATAGTTATTGTAGAACTTACGGATTTTATGTCCTGGTATATTTGTAGATTTACTTATCTATTATTTATTGCATGAAGAATCAGAAGAATAATGCCATTTTTATGAATTGAAATTAATATTATGATGAATAGAAGAAAACATTAATTTTTAAAACTAGTATCTCTTACTTTACAAATTTGGAAAAGTCGTTTTGAGCAACAATTATTATGGTTAATTTTTCATATTTGATGCAATTAGAATAAAATTAATGATTTTTTTTTTTGGGTATTATTGTATTCAAATAAGGAAACAAACCTGGTTTCCAAAGAATGATCAATAAATCTTATATTTTTTCTCCAATTTTCTGCATAATAGGCAGTCAATTTTAGTCCCTCATGTGACATTTTGATTTAAAATTGCAGAATTTCGCAACGATCTTTAAAAAAATTATAAAAAAAGACTTTTTTGTAGGTCTAGAAATCATATGCAAGAAAATTAAATGTTTTGCCGACTAGTGAAATTTCCGCCACGGATGCTGGGCCACTCCTTTGGACTCGTAGTGCTCTCTCAGCAGGTGCCGCTCGCTGTTTTCGAGAGACTGCACACAAACACAGTCTGCCTAATCAGAGGATCACGTGAGATTTCGAGCGCGCCAGCCACTAAACAAGTCAGAATTATTGTTTTCGTAATTACACGCCTCCGAGTTGGCGGGTCAAACGCGAACCTAAGCGTGTGGTTTATGGCCGGTGTTGGCGAAAAAGAAAAAATAATATATAATGCTCTCGCACCGGGAGATGCACAACGTTTTATTTATCTCGATTGCGGCCGGCCTGGCTCGTTGGCGCGGCCCTTTTTATTTTTATGTCTTTGTTCAATCCATTGAATATGAAAATGAGATGTCTCTGTTTTATGCCCTTCGATCCATCATTGTTAGCGCTGGCCATATTGTTGTTTTGCAATTACTCCGAGACCTTTTTCTGCTCTCCAGTCTTTCTCATCGGCGAATACAATTTAAAAAAGGGACGTTTTCGTCAACTCAAGTCTCGCCAATCATACGCAAATAAAATGCATTGTCCAAAAGTAAATCTGAATTTAAAGAAGTACGGAGAAGAATGGAGCGAACGTTTGATCGGAGGTTGTGAGGGAAAATTTATTTTTAACAAGCAGCGCCTTTAAGGGTAGGCTTCGTTGCATTACTCAAATTTTAAACAAGTTGTATATTCCCATACTAAATAAAATTATGACAATAATTTTAGAAGTAATGGAAGTAGTAAATTTCAAATTATGTAAGGATTTGAAAAAAAAATTTAAAATTAATAGTCATAACTGCTCATTTGGGCTTGGAAAAAAAGATGTATGGGTAAACCCCAATACTTCTAAACATGCAGAGTTGTAATTGACGTTTGACATTGCGGATCAGCCATAATGTAGTATTTAAATTTTAAAAATTTCAATGATATCATCATTATATTAAGTGTTCTGTATAATTTAATTAATTTAATTATTACCAGAGTAGGAGCGTAAAAAAAGGTATAAAATCTATAAAAAGAGTTTTTATATAGTTTTGCTTTCTTTTTTATCTCTATATAAGTTTTAAAAAGACTTTAATTATCGTTCTTTTTTAATCTTGAGTTTTTACACAAGATTTTTAATTTTTGAATCTATGGTATAATGTGATTTAATTATAATAATTCATTTATTTAAATTGATGTATTCATAATAATCAAATTCTTTGTAACAAACAAATACATTGTCAAACAGAAGTCATGGAGAGAATAAATTGGCAAATTATCTTTATTATGTTGTAGACATGTTTGAAAAATATGTGATTTTAATATCAAAAAATTAATATATAAAAAAATATTTTTAATATCTATACCGAAATGTATTAAAATTATTGCACTCAATTGTGTTTAAAAATATTGCAATAAAAAAATAAAATTTGAATTAAATTTAAATTTAAAGGCCAAGAAATAATAATATCAATTAAATAATAAAATAATAAATAATATAATATTAACGGTAAATTTCAAGATTACTTTTTTACAGTGGATTTTTTTGAGTTGTTTACCCATGTTTTTTATACAATAAAAAACTCGCACAACCCATCAAGTAAAAGCCGACTTCAAATTTACCCATGAATCAACCCTCGATCGTTAATAAATTCTACTACAATATTATATTAGTATAATTGTTTTATGTTTTACTTAAACTTCAATAAATAAAAGTGACTATATTTACATCTTTACAATTTTTATATTTTATTATTAGATCAGACTGGATCAGACAATCATTTTATGCTATTGAGTTTTTTGGCAAGATGAAAAGAGCATTATTTTAAATTTTCCATCTCGGCTAATTGAAAGCTAATCCCCCATTCAGAGAGACTCTGCTCTTCCATAAAGGGAGTCCATTACGACGCACACACACGCCTATGTACGAAAATTATACATACATACAATTGTTATGTATAAAGGGCATAATAATCGAATATGCTGCTGGATGCGGCGGCGACGGTCGGTGTCTCGCGGTGCTCGTTGGCTGCGCGCGCACCGGCCCAAGCATTTTCCTGGGTTGCTTTTTCGTTTTGTGTTCAAGGTCTCGAGTGGGCCTCTCTCTGACCTTAGCAAGGCGAGCCTCTTGTGCGCGCGAGTTGCTTTTATACACACACAGATTTTATTTATACGCGGCAACTCACGCGGCCGCGGCGGCACCACCGACTCGCTGCTTCGTCTTGAGACTGGATTCGAGAAGAGCAGTTATTTCGATTACACTCGCCGGGGCTGTTTCGAGAAACGAGACCCGTTTCCGACAACAACCTGAAACACCCTCGCACTCCATTCAGCCGGCAGTAGTTTTTCGTGCCTCGTCACACACGGCGAGTGCCAGTCAATGGCCCGTGCGCGCATTTATGATCTCACCGCACCGAAAATTGGCCTTGTTCAAATAATTTGACGCTCTCAATGAAATTTATTCACATCTTTAACAAACTCATTTTAATTAAATTACTTTAAATGATGAACAGTGAAAAGATTCTGTCACATCTAAAATTTAAATAAATAAATTTTTGGTAATTTTTGAAACCATTTAGAAAAGAAGAAAAAACAGACAATTTTAAAAGTCAAGAAAAAAAGGCAAAAAAGGTGGACGAGAAACTCAAAACCAGCCAACCGAGATGCTTTGATTGCCGATTTTTTTAGGCAAATAGCTTATTTTTTTTTTTTTTTTTGCAATCAAAAACAATTAATACACAAACCTTGAACACTTCAACGCATTTCATGAAAAATTGAAACAGTTATAATATAAATAAAATAAAAGTATGGTTAACTTAATAATTTGATAATTTTTGATTTAAATCAATTTAAGTTTTACTAAATATTTATTTTCATATTTTATTTTATTTTGAATTATCTAAATATCATAAATTTTTATCGCATTTGTTAAAATCATAATAAATAAATAAAGTAAATATGCCCTTCATATAATAAGCTTGAATGTTGTAAAATATACTAATTTATACAAAGTAAACAGTGGAGATTAGTAATAAATAAGTCGGATTGATTTGAAACTAAAACATAAATTTTGGAAGATTTCATTAGCTATATAACCACATATGATTTCTGACAATGAATGAAGAGCATAGTGAATATAAAACAGAAACTCATAACTTATGACTGCAATGTTGTTTTTAAGAACAACAATGTCAGGGATGAAAGTTTAAGAAATAGTTAAAATTTGAAAATGAACAATGATGAGGTAAGCTGTTCATGAATCATAAAGCAAATTTAAAAATGTAGTCATATTGACTCTATTGACGTATCTCATATTGTGATTAATCTTGTTTTTGTTTAAATTTTCTGGAAAAATAACTCCGAATTAAAATTTTTGGAGATATTTTGCTGTATTCATAATTAAGTAGTTCATTTTTTTAAACTTGTAATTTATTCCCTTTTTGAACTTTGAAACTTATTTTGCTTTGCTCCACAAATCATGACCGCACTCGAGATTTTCGCAGCCGTAATCCGTCGTTTCCTGAGCGCGTTCAAATCTCTCTGACACTAATCACAAAAGAGGCGAGATTTGAACGCCTGCACTGCGCGACAAACCTCAGCCATAAACTCGCGCGACACGCCTATTTTGCATTCAAGGCAGGCGATGACGAAAAGAAGCCAAAAAGGGAGCACGTGATCGTTTACAACACAGACCGCCTCCGGCAATCTAATTGGGGGAATATTTAAATATAAATAAAAAGATATGAAAGAAGCAGACGTGCAGTTTCTCTGCTCTCGGAAATTTATTCGAGATGATTTGTTGCGTGTCGCGCCGGCACCAACACACGTGTCCGCCACGCAGCTATTATAGAGAAAGAAGCCAGACGCCAACTTTCTACAAAATATATAACCACCAGCAGAGTTTTTAAACATGCAGTGTGGCCACGAAATCAGCAGCTAATAAAATCGTCCCGATGATGAAAAAAATTAACAGCTGTGAGCGCGAGTGCCACACACAGAAGAAAGTTTCCGCTTGGACACCAAATTTGATATGGAGAGCCATATAATTATATATGGTGCCAAAAAAAAAAAGATCAGGGAGAATGGCTAAGGAAGTGTATCATGTAGCAAAAAATGATGCCCTTATAAGTGTTTACATTAAGAGGATTTGAAGCCTTTTCCAAATTTTATGTTTTTTATTTTTGAAATAGTTCACAATAATTAAGAAAATAACCGACGAGAAATTTCTGGTTTTTGGATTCAATGATGAGTTGTATGAGTCGTTTTTCTGTACTTGTGTTTACTGTTCATAAGTTTTCAACAAAAAAGCAACTTAAAATATTTTATATTTATATTTTTCTTTATATATGGACACCCTTGCCATCCGTGATCTGCTGATATCTGTTTAATTGTTATATTTGATATTATTCGTGTGTTTAAAATGAATTCAGTTTTCAAACGGTATATTGTGTTTAAGCTATTTCTATATCGAAATAAACAGGGTTCAATTGCGGAGATCGAACTGCGAAAATGTGGTCTTTGACTAAAGTTATAGACTACAGACCTGTGTTTTTAATTATTTTAGTTTAAACTCAAAGTTGCAATATCAATTTTGCAAGGAGCTATAAAAAATTTCTGATTGATATTGCTTTTAGAAAGATTTTAGAACTTAAAAGTAACAGCCAAATAATAGTTTATTTGTTTTGTTTTAATTTTGTAAGCTGATTGCACCGCTTAAGAGAAATAAGGCGAATCCATAAATCACCAAAAATCTGCCAAAACAATTAAATATATTTCATGGTTTGATATAAAGAAGCCGTGGCACAAATTATTGATCCCTTGATTTCATCAGTTATCACTGAAGATGAAAAACATTTGTGCATGTTTTTATTATGTATTTTGATTCTTGTAAAAACCTTATAAAAAAATTAAAATATGCGTCATTATTTGTATTAGAAAATGAAAGATTTAGTATAAATTTTCTGATCTATATAAATAAAGTAATAAATATATAATCAAAAATAAATAAAGTAAATTGTTATATTAAAATTAAATTAAAAACAATTTAAAAAACGTTAAAATATAAAAATTATTTTTTTTTAGCACTTTTATAGTTATATTTGAGCACCAACCGCTCAATAGTTGAGTGTGGTTGTGTGCACCTGTTCTCACACTAATAGTTGTTTTGTTTGCTCTCTCTGGTCGGTCAGGCTAGACGAACACTAGACGAGTGGCGGCTTTTTGCTTCCCGAGTTGAGAGACGATGACTTCCACTTGTAAACTTCACCTACCACGCTCTCCTCCCGTCTTAATAACCGCGTCTTCTATATTTATATAAATAAATTTATAATATTATTTGTTGTTGTTTTGCGGCCAGCGCACTCGGGATGAAATTGCACTCGATCCGTCTCAACGCGCTGCTTCTATTGCGTTTCAAACCATTATTTAATTTTCCGTCTGCTTTGTGAGAGACGAGCGAGCGCAGCGTGCGATGATTGAGCTCTCGCGGTCGATTCACCCACGGTGAGCGACTAATGGGACGGAAAATTGCCTGTTACACACCGCGTATCTTTTTGTCTGCTCTTTCACTTAATGATCTCTCGTGGACCCGCCAGATATCATCACGGCCCAGATTGAATTTTGGTGTTTTTTTATAATACTCTCGCGCGGGTGGCTGCCAAGAGAGAGAGAATTGATTGATTTATGGCGCGCCTTGTTAGGAAAAGTAGCGATTCCATCGACTTGTTCAACATTTGCTTGATGTTCTCGTCGTGAGATTTGCATCTGTGCGTGGAGGGAACACGAAACGGACGAGGAGAAATGGAGCGAGATGAAACAGCGATCGGGAGAAATTTCATTTTAAATGCATGTTTTAAATAAAAATTTGCGTGCTGCACGAAATCTCTTTGACGTTTTAAACTGAGGGGTTCTGAAAGTTGCCGTTTAAAAAGTGCATTTTCTTGTGAAAGTGATATTTAAAAATTAAAATTAATTTTAAATGGACAGAAAAAAAGTAAAAAAAATAATCGTAAAAAAAATATAGCTATTTTGATAACAAAAGGTCAGAAATGAATATATAGCAAAATAACCTTTTCTCCTGATTCCATTTTATTTAAAACGATTTTATTTTTTTCCATAATTTGTTTCAAATATTTAAAGAAAACTGGCTCATTAGTTGGGTTGGGATTAAAGTTTATTCTAAAAATATTTATTTCAGGGCTTATAACACGTATTATTAATTAATGAAATCAATGAAATTGACACAGAAATAAAATTCCTTTTGGAAAATTAAAAGAAATCCATTTTTGAGAAGAATCCTTAAAAACTTTTAAATTAACAGCTCAAATTTTTCGGATTTTTTAATCAAATTGATCACATAAGAAACTTTTGCTTATAAATTATGGTATTTCATATTTAAAATAAATTTATAAATTATATAACACTTATAAACTTATTCATTAAGAAAACACCACAAATTTATTTTATTTCCTGGAAGTTTTCTTTGCGATATTATATGCACAGTGAATAATCTCTTGCACAAAGAACAGGAAATAATGCAAAAATGTCCTCGCCCCTTATTGCATTTGCGTGTGTTATTGTACATTCGTACAATTGTGCAGTACACAGACTACTCTCTCGAGAGGGGACATTAAAAATTCATCAAAGCATCGCAAAGGCGATCTTTTCCTCGGCTCCAGCCGCAGCATCTCTCTCTCTTTCTCGACGACGGCGCGGCTTATAGGAGGGGAGAGACGGGCGGAGGCGTCCTGGCGGGTGGAGGGGGTCTCAGGGTCCGGCGGACTCTGCACCGGCAGACCCATTGTTGAGCCGATTGTTGATGGAGAGCGGCAGCAGCCAGCCGCAGTCGCCCGCCCCGCAGGCGGAGGCGGCCCCTGCCCCATCGCCACCCCCACCGACAGAGGAACAACCCTTCCTGGAGACAGACACCCCTGAAGTAGCCACCGACGAAGAGGTGGTCACCGACAAGGGCGCCATGCTCATCGTCATGACCGCCGTCGATCCGAACGACCTGCAACAGCCACCCCCGCCACCCCCGTCCGCCTCCATCCTTATTCCTGCAGACGAATTCCTCATTAGTTCAGCACAACTCAATGAAGAAAGGCAAGTGGATAAAATGAGATAATTACAGCATAGGTTTCCGGTATTTCCGGTTTTGACGTACGCGTGCGCACCGGTAGTCTCACATGGGACTGCGCATGCGTGTCTGGTGTCTGGAGCACAATAAGTAAAAAATTTAAATTTTAAGTATTAGCCATGTTGAAAATTTTTTTAAATATAAAATTTTTTAAACAAAATAAAAAATTAAAATAATATTTTAATTATAATTGACGTGTCTATTTATTATCACATATAAAATTATTTAAAAGGATTTTTTTATTGCAAAACGTCAAAAGGACAAAGCCCTTGTTGGTTTGTTCAACGGCCACCGGCGACGAGCGTGCAACAATCGGCCGCATTGTTGAGCATTGACATGCAAATCGAGCAGTGACTTGGCCAAACTAAGACATCACTCAAATAACACCTCAAACGTTTTTTCAATTTTTTGCGCGGCTTGATTTAACGCGATGTGACATTTATTGATGATGTGTGCTCCGGAGAAAAGGGTCGAACATGTAGGGGAGGTTTGGAAGAAAAAATAAATGAATCGGTGAAGCAAGGGTTGCTGATCAAACAGAGCATCCCTCAATGTCACGGACCCTTATAAGGAAAAACAATATAATAATTCTCTTCGCCATCTCACGGTCAAAGTGTGTGATATTCACATTTGCCTAATGGATCGTCATTTATTTTATTTTTACGACACAATCACAGGCGGAGCGAAATAGGGAAAAAAACAACACGCACATTAATTCAGGCGAGAGAGCCGTGCATATATTAAACATCACGAAAGATGGGCCTTTCTTTCTTCTGCCTGGCTGCTGTTGTGATGAATGAAAAAAAATTAATAATATGCCATTGCTGCGAGCGTGGAGAGAAATCAAAACTGCCGTGCTCGGAAATTAATCTCAGCGTAGTTTGCGACGATAATAATGCAGATATTAATTAGCGTAGACATATTTCCTAGCAGCACCGAGAGCCTTCAATTTCTTTCACGTCGGTCTTTCAATGTTGCAATTTAATTGTCTTTGATCAACGTTAATTTAAGCCTCTCTCTCTAACCGCCGGCATGAAGAGTTAATTAATTTTTGTTTGCTACGGCGCACACGGGAAAGCAATTTCCTGTGCGAAAATAGTCGATTAATTTTTTTTATTTTAAGCCCCGGCTTAAATTTCAATTGGTTCCTCGTCAACGAGTAAAAAATAAATGGTTGTTGTTAAATATTCAAAATTGCAACATCTTTATATAGTTTATTAATTAATGAGAAGTTTATATTTTTAGACGCGCACCATCAACGAGAGCTTAAGGGCAATTAGATCAAATTGGATATGGAAATCCCGTGGACATTTATTGCAGCGATTGAGCACAGCCATGCACGTATGGCGCGATTGAAAAATGAGCGTTGGTTAATTTCGCGTATATATGCCAGAGAAAAGTGCCGAGCATGTTTTTAAATGTAAATGCGCGTTTGATGCTGAGAGCGATCCGACAGCGAGAGAAGACATCACAAATTCCATGTGGGGAATAAAAGAAGGAAGGAGAGAGAGAGATGAAAATTTCGCAAGCGGCGCTGTTGCTAAGTGTTTAATTAATTTTGACACCCGATGCTTTTGTGG
Source organism: Neocloeon triangulifer (assembly GCF_031216515.1). Taxonomy (NCBI): domain Eukaryota; kingdom Metazoa; phylum Arthropoda; class Insecta; order Ephemeroptera; family Baetidae; genus Neocloeon; species Neocloeon triangulifer. Next base: position 2,872,217 of record NW_026775547.1, read on the forward strand.
CCGCGAATGCCCCTCATAAAATAGAGTGTCCGCGAATTTTTTCGATTCTAAAAAATTCACTCGGAAACAAACAAAATTTTGACCACGTGGTCGCCGGATTTACATTGCGCGGGTCTCCGAGAGGAAAATAATCCTTCTTGAACAGGAGGGTCGATGAGGAAGAATTAAGTAAGAGAGCCGCGCTCTTTGAACGAAATAAAGAAAGAAAGGGTTGAGATGAAAAAGCGACAACAGCGCTCGCCGCTCGTCTGCTGTATCCAGGCAGGCGCCTCTCGATGCTCGTGACGTCACTCCATTAGCATACCCAGACGCACTCAAAAATCCACTCGCTCGAAAATCGAATGAGAGAGAATCGCCCAGGTCGAATCACTAATCTACCTGCGCTGGCCTAAAAATCTCCTTTTAACGAGAGGAATTTTTATTAATTTTTTTTTTTTATAGGAAAGATGCAAAATTATATATATGCCGCCAATTTTCGCAAACAAAAGCGATCGTTTTTGCTAATCGCACGCGTGCACAATGGAACGATGATGAAGTGCAATCGAGCACTGAATGGCCCTTGTTGTTAAATTGGCCATTGGCGCACAAACAAATAAGAGAGCTTGGCGAGAGCAAGATTTCAGCCTGGGGCTACATTTTAATATTATTTCAAGAAGGAACGAACTCTTTTCACTTGACCCTCCGCTCTGTGGTTTCCTAATCATGAATCAAAAACACGCTGCGTCCCTCGAGACACCTCATTTTTCTCAGTTTCTTTCGCCGAAGGAATTTTCCTCAATGCATAAAATCGTCTGGGGACTTTTATATTATACGTGAAATTTATATACTCTGCAGAGGATAAGATTATATTTGTCCTCTGTGTACGGCACGGCCGCAGTCATTAGCGCGCTGCTTATAAAGTGCATTTCGCTGAGAGAAGCCAAAGCTTAAAAAGACTAAAGAAAGATACATACACAGAGTTGCAGAAGTGCGGCTGATTTTAGCCGTGTTTCGCGTGGGCAGCGACTTTCGTGTGGGTGTGCTGATGATTTTACACTCGCGCGCGCTATTTAGACTTTTATTTCTTTCCCACTTGCGGGGTTTACCAGCAATCAGAAATTTCAAAGCTTTTGCACAACACAAAATATCGTAAATTCGTTGCTTAACCCGGAAGGTTGCAAAATAAATAAATTATAATAAAATTATATATGTGTAAAATAAACAAAAGTTTTCATTAAATATTGAAGATTAATCATTCAGGTGGATTTACACGGAACAAAATTTAAGTTGTCAATGTTAATTTTCCAATAATTTGATTTACCATAAAGTTCAATGATAACATTTTTACTCTTAATTTCAGCTGTCCAAAGTACAACAAATAACAATTATATGCGAAATTCCCATAAAAAGAAATGATAATTTACAAAAAGTGTCAAAAACTTGGTTTCCAAGATAAACCAAAGCTCTCCTTTGGTGTCTCTAATGAATTGTTGAATTAAAATTTGCTCTTTAGGAATGAAATTTTCATTATAATCACTGTTTTGCTGATGAGAACCCAATTTTGAATAATTATTTTGAAATTTATGATTAAAAGTGAGACTTTTTCCTCTGTATTTAAATTTTGTATGTTTCTGCGTGGGTTTCAGCAATGATTAGAAGGTGTTCCTGTTTTTTTTTTTGTGCGCTCGAAACGATTTCACAAATCAGCACAGACGCGAGACATGGTGAGGCGGACGCGAATTGCTCGCTCAGCACATTTTTTAATGAGAAGTTAAGTCTGTGTTTCGGAATTTAAAATACACACACACTCGAAACGGTCCTTCAGCGGACGCGAATCTACATGAAACGAGCGTTGGTCGCGCTCTACACAAAAAAGCAGCAACATCGAGTGTCGATCGAGTGACTCGGAACAGAGAGAGAAACAGAAACAACCTTCTTAAGGGCGTGGTCACACTTTTATCCACACACACATGCATGAATGTGTACATTTATTTCTACACAGCTCGGCGCGCAGAGATAGATTTTCCGAGTGATGCATGCCATGCCATCGCTACTCGCAGATTATATATTTTATTTATTTGAAGTACGTATATAGCCTTATGAACACTCGGCGGTTTGATTAGCATTTTTCATACAACGCCGGACAGTTACGGACAAACATTTATTCTTTTTAATTCCAGCCGTCGCTCGCGAAATTTAAACTAGAGCGATTTTCTCACTTGGCATATTTGCATAAATTAAGATGTCGAAGGAATAAGAAGTTAAATTAGCCTCGTTCCAATAAGGTTGATTGGAAAAGGGCGAAGTAAAATAAAAACTGTTGGCATCAACGAGTAACGCAGACTCTAAATTGAACAAAGTTGAATTTTTTCAAAATATTTCACTGGATTCATTTAAAAAATTAGACTTTGAACATAATGCATATTTAAAACGTTCCAAATTGTTGTTGTAGATGATTCCGCTAAAAAAGATAATGGATTCAGTTTCCTTATAAAATTTGTTCGTATAAAGCACTTCTTCAAAATTATATATCAAATTTGGTTGAACAATTCAATTATTAAAGCTTCTCATGAAAAAATTATTTAAACTTCGGAAAAATATATTTGACTGAGAATTTGTAGAGCTCTTTTTACTTAAAATGTATTTGCTTTGCTTATTTTTCTATTAATTTATTACGTAGTCAATTTTTTTTCAAGAGCTCACTTTGGATCGTTTACAGTAATCAAAATATGCATGCACAGTAACCATTTAATTATAATACGCAAAACTAATTTAAACTTTGCGTCTCGAGTGTAGCAACACGTTTTGATATTCTTTCTTGACGGGCCTGACGGTTAAATTTCACTTGAACGCCCGTGGATGTCCGAGCAATAAAGGTGAATGAAGCGAGATGCTTTGTTGCGAAACGCGCGTCCCAGCATACGCACATTATATCGCTGCTCTCAAAGTGAGACTTTCTATTGGACTGAAAACCAAGGCGATTTTATAGGCGGCATTTATTTTATGCTCATTTTATGTATTTGATCGCCGGTGGCTGCCGGACTGACTCAACTCTCTTGAATACATTTATAAAAGAGTTGCCCGCGAATTTCCAAATATACTTTTACCAATCTCAGTGATAATAACGAGAAGAAGGGAGACGTGTGTGTGTGTGTGTAATAAAAAGCCGCCGCCAAAACGATTTTTTGCCTTTGCTCACAGGTGAGATGTTATCTCTCTTTCCAGTCAAGAGCGAAGCTATAGAGGATGGAAATGAGAGAGAGAGATCTCTCCCGCAGCATCTCAACAGGTGCCGGCCAATGGAAAACTGACGCACAAGAAGAAGTTAGTAGTGCTCTATGTGCGGAGATCGTATGAAAAAGATTATTTTTTGTGTTTGTGTTCGGAATTAAATTCCTCATTTTTCATATTACAACTCCAAGCTAGCTGTGCTACGCAAATAATATTTCACGTTCAAACAGAATTGTGGTGAGAAAAATAGGATAAATAAATTTACTTAGAAAAATTCCCAAATGAAAAAAAATGCCTTTAATGAAATTAATTCTTAAAAAGCCTTAATTTATTATTATTATTTTTTTTTTAATTAAATTGAGAATTTTTCAATTTTGCGAACTTGGAAACTTGAATTTAAAAAAAAAACGGAAAGAAAAAAATAATTTTCATAGAAGTTTCTTTGAAATTTGTACCAAAAAGTCGCAATATTACAATTGCTGTGGAAAAAAGAATGTTAATAAGAACAAAAATCACAAATCTACAGCCTGGAAAAAATTAGGTCTTGAAACAGCTCTTAAAGGATAATACAAAGTTTAAAAAAAAAAAAATTATTTTCTATCAAAATAAATAATTAAGTTGTCAAAAGAATTTTAACGTGGATTCAGAAACATTTGAATCTCACAAAATGTAAAACAAACAATTTATAAAGAGCCACTGACTAATTTGCGGAAAGCAAATTAAAAAGAACTCCAGGACGAGAATTATTCGTCCAAAAATTAACGAGTAAAGAGAGACCTCAAACTATTTACTCGCAGAATTACAGAGTGTAATATTTTTTAATAAATCATAAAAAGCAGCTACACATAAATTCAAGTATGACATATTTTTTACCTGGGTTGTCTACAACATTTTAGCCGGAATTAATGAATACATTATAACTTTATTAACGCACACGGTTTGCAAATGAAGACTTAAAATTTTCCATGCACGTAATTCTCCAGTGTTTCGTTAAAAAAAGGCCGCGCTCATTAAACGCCCAACCATTTGAATTGTAAATTTTTGTGTAAATTTTCCTCTCTGTCTGCTTTATTAGTTAATTGGCGAATATTTCAGTGACGTCATTAGTTGAAATTAACTCAAAAAAATTGTTCAATGAGTTGAGACCAAAAAGCAAAAATTAATCATTTTCATAAAATGCCTCTCTTTTAAATAAACTTGCGTTTCCAATTATGCAAGTCCGAAAGCGAGACGAATCGTTCCCAAATTTCTCTCTCAAGCATTTGAAACTACATAATTAATTAGCAAATAATTTCTGCTTAATTTAATTATCATTGGCTGGAAAACGCGGCGAATGATGTTATTTATCGAGCGGCCATAAATCGCCAGCGTCTATCCCGCGGCCAGAATGGAATAACAATATCTGCAACCAACAATGCGCCATAACTCAGCCGAGAGAGACACCCCGAAAGAGATGCAGCCTGCGAAAAAAAATCCACATAAAACGCCGCCCTGCCCACCAAACTCTCGAGATTCATTGCTATTTGCAATTTAAATGACCGACATTGTTGTGCTACGTGCTTTTATTTCTCTCTCGGTGTGGGTACGAGAAAAAATAACACCCACATCGAAAGAACCACGCGAAACGAAAAGAGTCCTCTCGTATCGCTCGGGCTGAATTTGAATCTTGGTATTATTTCTCTCCTGGGGAGATCACAAATATTGCAATTTGAATTAACTTTGAAAATAAACATGTATTTAAAAAATTTACATTTTAAATTTGTTCAAAATTAAGTAATGTTTAACAGTTTAAAACTATAATATATAATTTAACATTTATTCAATTATTTGTAATTTATTAAATTGATTGAATTTTGTGCTCATAATAAAACTTAATATTCGAAATTTATTTTTAAATTTATTATTTCCAAGTTAAAATAAATTAAGATTTTATAAACGCTGCAGACAACACATAAGTTTGCATCAGTATTTACTGGAAACAAGTGTTACTGCATTGGACAGCCCTGTGTTATTATAAAAGGTAATCAAATTACAATCATGAAATTTTAAATGTTAAAGGACATGTTCATGCACTGAAAAAATCATTTTGTTTTTTTAGAAAATCTCACACATTACGGCAACAGCCTGTGAACCACTTTCGTATGATTTTAGAAATATTTAAAAAAAAAATAAGCAAAAAAAAAACTGTCCAAATTTTAATTCTCTTGGCCACTCTTGGCATAAAATGAGGAAACAAAACATAGCCAAAACTGATAGCGCCATACTTTAAAGAAAACAACACCTTATTTCTAAGCGAAACATTAAAAATTTTATTTGATGAAGTTTTTGCTCCAAGTCATAAAATTTTACATTTTTGTTAATTGAAATTTTCCTCGACTCCAGCTGGACTCTATGATTCAAGGAGATGCAAAAGTGTAATTTTTCCATCTATTTTTTAATTGAATTTACTTCATTGGTTAAAATATTATCAATTTAAGAAAAAAAAATATGCTTTCGGTAATTACATTTTATTTTTAAGAATTCTTTAATTGGATTTCTCATATCCAGTGGCACTTTCCGCTAATCAGGTCCACACTTAATCTTTCTTTGTTCTCCTCTAAATTATCACTTTCAAGGGTCGAATTAGTTAGATAATTGGACTAGCGTTGTGTTTACTATTTTTCTTTTTTCGGAGCGACGGAGGCGCATTTAAATTTCACCTTGATGCATTCGTCGAGATTTGAGCCGAGAATCAGGTGCGCGAGCGAGCGAGCGCGGCCACGCCGTGTTCATTTCCTTGAGTGTCTGATGCGGGCTAATTTATAGGCTTATTTACCGAGATGCAGGTAGAAAATAAATCGACAACGGCCGAGGAAAATACACTCGGAATCCTCTTCTCGCCGCCGCCGTTAAAAGTTAAAAAACTAAAAATATTATACTAACTCTTCGCCACACAGCGGGCTGCTGCTTTTCTCCTTGGACTCTCTGTCGCGCACATAAAAAAAGGAAAAGAAAAAAGAAATAACCAAATGCGCGTCACACTCAAGGATTATTGTTTGGAAGCTCTGTCAGTTTTATATATCAAAGTTCGAAATCTTGACTGTGATGGACTGCAAGGAACGGATTGCGTAACAAATTCACTCTTGTGTTCGGATGAGAGGAGAATTATAGAATAAAAACCTCCAATTTTCTTATTAGACCCGTTTCCAGAAAAAAAGTGTTGTGCGTGTTTGCTATCGTATATGGCTACATCTGCGTTTTTTTTTGCAATGTAGAAATTACGGGGCTTTCCTCAGGGCATTGCTCACAAAAACTTTTGGCTTTTGTTTATTTTTGGTTTATTTTGTGTGCTGTGCAAGTAATTAAAATTCCTTTAAAATTCAATTTCTTGTTGATATTTTGCATTTGCAAAACTCGTTAAATCTTTTCTTAATACCAATTCTAAATTGCCTTTTATACTTTTTCTATCTTAATATTCCTCTTCGATTCATAATTATCTATACTTATCAAAAAGAATTAATCTTTCACGGCGTAAACATAGGCGAATTTCCGTAAAATGGATTGAAATTATTTTGGGAAGCTGATCAGAAAATATATGTATTCATGTAAATTTGATTAAATCATTGACATTTTTCTAAATATCAAAACCTATCTACTTGATACACGTCTCAAATTATCAAAAAATATTTAGCACTAAAATTAATGAATTGATTATAAATAGTTAATTTTTACAAATAAAATGAAATTAAATTACTAGTCATGATTTATATTAATTATTTATAAAATATTTAATTTACTGTGGTTAAATTTTAAACAAAAAATTTCAGCAATGTTTTTCATTCAACGGCCAATGCACCTTCTAGACATATTCAGTAGTTCAAAAATAAAATAAAAGCAAATAATTCAACCTTAGTGAGAATTAACCTGGGTGTGTTGTAACTGCCAATTGAGAGATATAGGTAGGACGTGATCATTTCTCGGAATCATTTCATTAGAGGTTTGTGCAGGTGTGCCCCTTTTGATAAAGTGATCCGATCTTATGCGTGTGAATTATATATTATAGATTCACGCGCCGTCTGCTGCGTGTGTCTTTTGGTTCCTAGGCTGCTCGTGTTGATCTCCGCCCACAAATTGACCCGTCATCGTTTTCACCTCTCGCCGGCAATCATCATCTATATCTCGTTATTATTTATTTCGAATGAACCGAAAAAGTATATAAGTGAGTCGTGCGTGTCCCTAAATACGAGTCAGCAGGTCGTAAATCAAGCCCGTAGGATTAAAAATGCAAATCGAGATTGGGTTTTCAGGAGAAGAAAAATTCAGCTTTGAGAAAATAGAGTCTTTACTCAAATGGTATTTTATTATTTCGAATATAATAAGTTAATGGACGGAAAACCGACGCAATTTATCTTAAATTGCCATCCACGCAAACTATTTTGCATTTTAAACTGCTCTGCGCGTATAATAGTCTCTCTCTCACTGAAGAGAGAAGAACAAGGAGCGGTGCTCGAAGGGGAAAAATTCAGTCGGCGCGAATAAATAATTTCAGAGTTTGAGCCACCGAGAGAGCCGCTTTTAAAATTTATACGTATACAAAATGTGCATTTGCCTCTCGCTGATAAATAAATCTCGATTGCGCGACGCAAGGATGGAAATAAATTTCAGCCGAGAGAGAGAGCCCTGAGCGAACGAAAAGAGCCTTGGATGGCCACCGAGCGGCGCTTAATAATCCTTTTCTGGTGACAACGCGAGGAATTAAAAAAAAATCGCGGCCCTGGCGAATCTGGCAAATGGCAATCTGCCGAAACCTCCGCAGGAAAAGCAGTTTTAAATTTTACTTCCCGGATATGAATTATTTTCAGAGGGAAATCGTTTTGAATTAAATAAATTAATTAATTAGCATGAGTAAAATACATGAATAAAATGTTGCTTTGAGACGCAAAATTTAATAATTTTTGGATAACTTTAATTATTCGTGTAAATTAAATAGAAATGAGACTAATTTTTAATTAAATTTGTAGAATTTCAACTGATTCAAAGAAAGTTGTTAGAATTTTTTTTTTATTTAGATCTTTAAACATTAAATTATTGATTCAAAGTTAAGTTTTACAGTTTTAGAGAGTTAAAAACAAAAATGTGATGATTAGTGCAACAAATTTTGGATATGCAATTAATTTTTTTTTTTTTTTTTTTTTTTTTTTGTAAAAATAATTCAAACATTTTTGAATTATTTAAATCATTTCTTTGCAGATTTAAAATCAATTAAATAAAGGAAGTAAAATGGAAATTAATTAATTGCACTTATCCACCACATTCTGTTCATCTTGTCAGTCTACTGAAGAGTACAATTCAAATCATTTTGACAATCTTTGCAATTAAAAAGTGCATAAGAAGTAATGCAATCGATCATATCCTTCTCACAACATCATAAATTATATCCAACTCGCGCATTAAATGTATAATATTGTAAGAAATAACATGCACCATTGGTATAAAAGTTTAAATTTCCGCAACATTGAAAGTGATTTCAACGCTCGGTCGGCGTGCGGCCATCGCAAAGGCTGCAACATTTCCATTTAAGGCGCGGCAATCGAGTGATCTGAATAAAATGATTTATGAATAATAATTTTCTGCTCGCTGATTTGACGAAGAGCGACACACTCGCTCTCTCAGCACTCGATAATTTTCTACACACTCCATTAGCCTGCGTGTCAATTATGTGAAACCGTAACTGTGGAGAAGCTAATGGAAAAATAGATTTTCGCTTTTAGCACGGAAACTAAAATAAAAACATACTTAGCTCGGAATGCGGACGAACGCTATCTTAATGTTTGAGAAGTCGGTGGAAAAAAATCAGATCTGAACCCTTAACTTTGAAAATAAAAAGTGCGACTGCAATACATTTCTGATGTCACCCCTCGGGGGTATAATTTCATTAAGTGCGAGAGAAAGAAATAAAAAAAGAGGAATTTACATTTATTTATTTCTGCGTCGGCTGCAGGAATTAGACAAAGGCTTGTTAATTCTCAGGCATCACGTGCAAAAAAGCTGAGCCTCTCTCTCTGGTGCGGAGAGCATTGTGCCTGTTGATTATTATTATTTCTCCGCTTTTTATCCGTTTGGTTTCCTTTTACACGGTTTAGCATTTGAATGGCCTTTCTGTGTATCTGGTCTGGTGTGTGTGTGTGTTGGCACATAAAAGGACCCACCTTAAATCCCCATACATAATAATGTTCCAAATGCTCTCACCAACATATTCAAATCCCCCTCCCCCCTTCGCGTGTGTTTTTGTCACTGCGCCGATCCTTGCAATATTCTTGCAAACATACATACCGAGAAAGAGAGAGAGAGAAAGATGGCTCGATACTATTGCCGCCGTTTAATTTTCAACAACGCACCCTCAGAATAAATTGGAATTAACTCATTTCAAAATGGAACGAAGAATTTTTAATAATTTATTAAATAAATGGATTTTGAATTTTTTTTTGCAAAATATTTATTTTTCCAATTGTAAAAATATTTACAGGAAAGCTCAAAAACTTCAAATTAGTCCATAAATTATCAATGTAAGTTGAGTAATTCGTCCAGTAATCTCAAAAAGTTTTATTTTTCATTTTCTTTTGTACCAGTCAAAAGGTCGCTTTTAGTTTCATAATTTTGAAACCAGTCAATAAAATTTATAAAAAAAAAATCGGAATTAATTTGAAGCAAATATAAAAAGACTTTATCCCTTCAATAGCAATTTTTTATTTATTTTAGTAATCAAATTCAAGAATCAAATTGATAGAAAAACAATTCTGAAGTAATTTTTTTGCATATTTTATATTTATTTTTTGTAATTTGGCGATGTCTCCTGCAAAGCGGGACTAATAAGATTTAACATTTTCTACTCGAATGAATCATTCTCATTTTCATATCTCTCCTTTTCTTCTCTCCGCTCTCTCAAATATATAAATTCAAAAGATACGCATGGCCGTCCGCCGCTAATGGGATTAAATCGAACTGCAAGCACGATCTATACCAAACTCCGTGCACATTAAATGTATTTATGCGCGCACTCCCAGCAGCATGGACCCCATTAGGTGCGCGCTCTTTTATTCCTTCCTTCTTGATACGTATACAGAAATCCAGCCGAACTCCGGCGGGCACTCGAGAAAAACTCAACAGTCGCCGAGAGCCCTTGAAAATCACTCTGCGCGAGCATTATTGTCAATATCTTGAACGACGCGGCCTCTCCAAACGCAAACGACCCTTTCGGTGCAGCATACCTGCGAACTTTCATTCAGGCCTGCAGAATGTTTATTTTGATTTCTTTTGATCACTTTTTTCGCCAGTCTCGTAGGGTCCCATAAGGATGGAAGTTTTAGTTTTTCTAGATGTTTTAAAACTGAATCAATTTTTCTAAAATAAAATTTTAATCAAAGAAATATAAATAAAACTGAAGTGGAGAGCATGAATACTTTTAAAAATTTCAAATTATTTTCAACCGTTTTGAGAATGTCTGCTTACAAATTGAGCTTTCTCAATAAGCGAATATCTTCCATAAATGTAAGGTCGGGTAAAATTTTTGCACCCACTTTGTCCAAATGTATGTCATTATATAGATCTAAGGAAATGAATTTGGACCCCCAAAAAAATCGATCAACGGGCAATAAATTTTTAAGATTTGTCCAACTCAAGTTTTGAAAAGGAACCTGAATGTTTGAAAGATTTCAAAAAGCTTTTATTGGCTAATGGGCTCAATTTTTTTATCATTGTTTACCCAGGTAACAAAATCTTTCTGCTGTTTAAATTTTTACAAACGTATTTATTTTTATTAAATATAATTGTTAAAAGTTTATTTTTGTGATTTAATCTACTTTCTGAGTTTATCTTTCATTTTTTTTCTTTTTTTAAATTTAAAATTATCTACTTTGATTTCAGTTACTCTATTCACATGGAACTATTTAAAATTTTTGAAAAATAAAATTTAAAATTTATACTGAATCAGTAAATATTCACAAAATTAAGTAATACTATTATTCTTCTCGAATGGTATGTGATGTGAGAAAAATTATGAAATAATAATTTAACTGCAGATATTTTATAATCAATTTCAAGCATTAAAAACTAAATTTAAAATTCTGTTGTTTCTTCCTTGCAGATTTATGTTTTTGACACTGGAGGTACAGAGCTGCGCCGAAGTCTCTCCTCTCGCTCTCTTCTCTTTTAATAATGCAAGATGAAAAGTATCAAATGCGCGCAACGAGGTGGCTAATTTGAATAACCCTTTGCTCTTTCTCCACGTCCCGGTGTGCCTCGGCCAAGATAAGCATCTCGGCCGAGAGTCGTCCTGCATTTGCGCTCATTTGCTAACAATGAGAAGAGTTTTCATACACGCAGAGATGAAATAAAATGCACCACTTTTATCTCCCGCATCTCGTCTGTTGCGGGTCCTGAATTTGCTCAAGCGGCGTTTTGTTGCACATTTGCATAACTTTTTTTTTAAACTTTCCAGACATGATGTTCTTCTCGCCGAGAAAATTTCAAAAATCGGTTGCTCATGCAGCTAATAATTTTATTGCTTTAATTGGAGAGAGGAAAAAAAAACACATGAAGGAAGCGTTTTTGCCTTTTTGCGCCGCCGCTTTGGAATTCCGCGACTCGTTCTTCCTGCATGTCGGATTTTCATATATTATCACAATTAAACGTGCGCGCGCTCCTGCGCCGCCGTGACCTTGCCTATTTTATTGGCACGTTCGCAATAAATAATCACGTCGCCCGCGGAGTGGATTTGTTTTAATTGAATCGCGCGCCACTTTTCTGCTCTCGTTCAGTGCGGGATTTTATTGTCCGAGCATACAACTTGGTTACGTCGCCCTCAAACAATAACAACTGAGACTTTATGTCTCTTTTAAGGTAATCGTTATGGACGCGAAATGCCAGCAGTAAAATATTTTATGTGCTTTTCACTATTTAAATGCTGTACAAAGGCATCATTATATGCGTTCCAGCTTATCACAGTATATTAATTCAGAAATATTCATTATATAGCTTGATTTTTTTTTAAATCATAGTTTTTTCCGTAAAATTATATACAATGTTTCATTAATTAAAATAATTCCAAGAAAATCATGAATCATTTTATTTAGAGTTATCGCGATGCTTATGTGTATTGAATTAAATCTGAAAAAGTCTTTTTACGCCAAAGTACTTAAAGTAGTATTTTTTTTTCATGTTAAATATTATATTTTAAGTTTTTTTTTTTTTAAATTTTATAACCAAAATGAATTAAATACCTGTTAATTTAATAAAATTGGTTTAAAAACATCGTCATCTGGTATTGTTGCTGAGGAATGTGTGCTGCTGCTGACGCGAGAGAAAGAAAAGGGAGACAATTAAATTTCCTGCTCGCCAGACCGCACGTTTATCAAATGAGAGCGCGCGCACAACTTTGCAAGCGTAATGAGATGAAACATCGCACACAAATTCAAAGGAAGAGCATGGCAGTGTAAAAAGTTTTACTTTATTAATTTTGAAGCAGAAAATATTTTGTTGCCTCACTTTGGCGCAGCTACTTGGTGCATTAAATTTTAGGATGAATAATTGTAGCTTAAAAATGAAGTTTTACATCAAATTTTTATTTGTATTTATAACTAAATATTTCAAACCACTAAGCGCATTAAAATAAATAGCACAATTATATTTTTTTTATAAATTAATAATTAAGAGGTATAATATTTCAGGTATACAAATGTAATTTTTTCGCTAAGTTCACTCGCGGATTTATTTCCTTCAATTTCTATTTTAATGTGCAATCATATTATTTAACTGTTCATTATTTTCGAAGAAAACTCATTTAAATATTTAAAAAAATTTCAAGTAGGGTAAAATAAGCCAATAACTGCCCTCTCGTTGCAAGCAAAGCGCGGTAGATATCTCTGAAATCAGATATTGGCCTCACCAGCTAGCAAAAGGGGCCCGCTAAGGGGCGGCTGTCTTAATAAAAGCCGGCGAGCAAATTTGGGCCGCTTAATTGTTGAAATAATGTTAGTTAAATTATACCCAGATTTCAAATGTAGAAAATTGCAATTTTTATTCGTGATCTAAAGGTCGAGTCGACGTATTTGTAATTGCAACCTTTTTAGGCGCCGGAGTCACATCAGCCTCCACTTCCGGCTCTTCGGGGTCCATTTCAAACCTCTTGTTTTCCGAAAGCCTTTGTAAAGCGACGACCGACCACAGCGAAATCGGATATATAATATATATCCGAATGCTAAATCTGCAAAAATTGAGCGAATAAATAAAAATTGTACTCACCATTCCTCAATTATTGAGATTATATAAAATAGAAAACTTGGAAATGTGGGCCATAAAAAAGTCACTCACATGCAGTTTTCTACACAATTTGACTAGACCCACTAGACCTTCTGCACCGGAATCTCGGATGGTCCAGCAGACACTGTTTCCGCACTTGGCACTTAGCGGCGTCGTCGCCCCAACAATTGGGGTTTGCGCACAACGCATAACCTTGACACGAATCTAAAAACTGCATCAGACGCGCACGGCGCCAGAAACGTTAGGGATAAGGAACGGCTCGGATGCCCAGGCGTCAGGCATTTGGCGGAGGAAAATTTATTTTATGTGCAGAATCCGATCTCTATAATATCTGAGCTCTGAGCATGTCTAACAATAATTAAATATTAAAAAAAGTCAAAATAATGTTAATAAATTTAATAATGTGTGCAACAGAAACTAATAAATTTTAAACCTTAAAAACATTATGAGAAATCTCTATACACATAATTTAATTTAAAACTCAACATAAACGAGAAAATTTGTGAGAGCATTTGGAATTGAACTCTCCAAAATAATCAAGCATCTGAATCTCCATGCTGAACTCTCGTCGGTGCTGAAAAAAAAGCTGTCGTCGCTCTTTTTCCAAACAAACGAGCTTATCAGCGTGAGCGCCAAAAACAGGTCCTTAAATATTTTTTGTGTGCAATTTAAATCGCTGCAAGTGGCACGAAAGCACACACAAATAAACGCCGGCAGTAACAAGTGCGCGCGCGGTACATTTTAAAAAATCGTGAGTGCCGCTATTTTGTCAAACGAGTTTGCGACGAAACCAGTCCGTTGTGCACCTCTCCGCGGCGGCGGCCCCGCCCACACCGCAAAAAACCAAAAAGAAGCAGCCGCAGTTCTTAACCCCTTTGGTGCAGACACAGTCATCGGCCACCAGGTGGCTCCTGCGCGAGGGAAGGGGTCGCGCGGGTCGCGGGGTGGGGCAGAGGTGCCGCCTCCGAGGTTTGTCTTTCAGTCCGCTCGCCGACTCGGACAGGACAGGACACTCGAGTGAGGATACGTTCGTACGCGACCATCAAAGCTCTCGAACGCCGAGCACCGGCATTTTCGCAGGTCAGGAAAGAACACAAACCCTTATTTTGCCAATGGGTAAATTTTAAAAATTTTTTTTTTTTTTATTGTTCCAAATTTGAGTTAAATTTTAAGAGTTGTAAAACCCTTGCTTGGAGACTTTAATGACTGATTACAAGCAACAGGTTTTAATAAATTTAATCAATATTTTATTTATAACTCGTTTAGTTAATAGTTAAAAATCTTATATTTTCTTTTGATTTTACATTTTATTAACATACATATTTTATAATTAAACAATTTATGTATATATATTTTAAAGCACACTTTAATATTTTTATTTATTATTTGAATTGTCAAATAAATTGAGGTTAAAATTACTAAATTAATTTAATATATTTTAATATTTGATTCCACTCAATAAAACTGAACTTTTTTGAAGATATTCTTATTTGTCTTCCGAAGGATTGCGCTGTATCACTGAATGTCAAATTAATTAATTCTTCTCCATCCATAACAATCATTACATGGTAATTTCAAAATTGATATTATAATAAATACAATCCACATTACTAAAGACACAAAATCATTCACTAATTTTCGATGTAGTAAAAGCCTAAAGGGTTTAAGTTGAAATAAAAAAGATATGAGGAATCTGTTTATAACAATAAAACCAATTTCCATTGAAAATTTTAAACTTTTTCTTATAAAATTATCAAAAACACGCTTCTGAATTCAGAACATCCACTGTGCACACGTGATCTGTTTATTCTCTCTCGTTTTTATTTTCTTTTTATTATTATTTGCATCTCGGCCGGCCGAGAATGAGCTTTTGTGCACCAAGAAGGGGAGCCGATTCAAAAACACGCTTTGGTTCTCTGCGAGCGATGTTCGTTCTTCGGGCAGCAGCACGCATTACTATTATTATACACCACGTTTCTCATATAATGGAGCCGTACAGCAGGGCCCAAAGGGTTGTCTACAAACCAATTCGGAGCTGCGGCCCGAGGCGCTGAATTTTTAAGCCGCAGACATGCGAATCTTCTCCTGCTTTTGTGCGCTGACAGGGATAAATATTAATGAAATGGAAAAAGAAATGAGATCGGAATATTAAATAATGTACTGTTATACAATTTATTTTTTTTTTTACAATATCGCGGGCCGAGATTTCGGTGGGAAAGACTTTTGAAATTTAAATCGACGATGAATATATTTGATAATCGTTTTATTGTGTTGGGATCGAGAGCGCGAATCTTTCTCTGCGGACGCGCGAATTCGGAATTTATTTAGGGGTTTCGCATGCAGTTAATGATGCTGCATATGCGTGTGGTATTTCTGGTTTCGGCCCGGCTCTAGGTGCCCAACTCTTTTATCAATTGCACACAGCATTTGCGATCAAGTCACGCTGACGCTGTAGCTCCGCTGGGAACCTTGCCGCAATTTTTATATATTTGGAAATTTTAATATACACTCATCTTTTGTGGGAAATCACGAAATGAAGTGCTAAATTAAGGTCGCTCAAGTAAAGTTATTTTGCATATTTTATTGCTGATTTCGGCCGATCTTAAGATAATTACTTGCTGAAAGGGGCGTTCTAAGTGTTTTACATAGGATGAGGCCACGAACAGCTACTTTGGAATGTGGATATAAATTTCTCATAAATCGTTTTGTGTAAATTTTGTGCATAAATTCAAAACTCAAGCCTAAATTTAAATTGAAAACAAAGAACTTAAATAATTCAGGATTTTTAGAATTCACAAAGAAAATTTAAATGAGCAACTCATGAGGCTCAAAAATTATTGAATTTAATTATTAAGTAATAAAGTTTCAGGCTATAAAAAAGGATTTCAACAAAACATGCATTTTTAAAATTCTTTTATAATACATAATCCAGGATGAATATTAATTTCATTTTTGTAATGAAACTTAAGAAGGGACTTATTTTGAAAGTAGAAAGGGAAATTTGTGATTTTAAACAATAATTTCTAATGACATTAGTACGATCTGCTTACAAAATAATGTATAAACTACAGTAAAACTTTAATATAATACAAGAAAGATCCACGGAAAAGTCTAAAAGTAAAAACTAGAAAAACTTCCCTATTTGTGAAAATGAACAAAAAGCCTTTTATATTAAATATTACAAGTAATTTGTATTAGACTGCATAACACTCGCGATGATCCACCGGTGACTGTTTGAATGAATTTTTGGGAGTTAATTAAATAAAATCACAATATTTTTCCGCACCGCGGTGTAGCATAAAATTTTTTTATTTAAATATCAAATTATAAATTCGGACTAAATATCCCTTTTCATATATTTTTAATGTATAATTTATAGAAGATCAGATAAATAATCAAAGTATGTATTTTCAATTCTTGCATTCTGATTTTAAAGTTAATTTCCTTACCTTTCAAAGATCAAAGTTCATTTCGTAAATAGCAAACAATTTATATTTTTCGCCAATCCTTCCTGTTGCCATGGGTAGAAACGATACCATTAAGAAATAATGAGGAAAAATAAATACCTGTAAGAATTGTACAATATTGTGTGTCACCTGCGCGAGAGAATAAAATGTTTTCGATCTGTGGCGCTGCACGGACTGGCTGGAGGCCAAGGTGTGGCCCATCTGTGTATATCTCTCTCGCGCGAAGTATCCATATCCACCCAGGATGATCCGATTTCACCATCCTCTTTCGCACCTTTCTTTCTTTTCCTGATGGCAGGTCAAAATTGAACGCAATACAATTATTAACTTTGATTTATTTCTGACTTTTTCCAATTATAAACTTTTACAAAGATTGACTCAATCTGAGAGATAAGAAAAGATCTCATCGCCAGCTAGAGTGAGAGAGAGAAAGAAAGAAAAGGTTTGCGTGGAAATTTATATAACTACGGAGAGAGTAGTTGTTTATGTGCAGAGGTGCTGGCTGCCGCTCTTTCCAAATCAGACCCCCGCAGACAAAATAAATATCAGAAGAATCAAGAAGAAGTGTTACAGGATGCACATAAATTAGCCGCACGATTTATTTATATAAATATGCAAGTTTTAATGCAGGAAAATTTATTTATTTCCACCTGCGAATTATTATTCGCAATCAGCCGTGCCATTCAAACCCTCTATAAAATCTAATCTTTCCAAACTTAAACAAGAAGTACGTTTTTTTCTTGTGTATAATTAAAATTGGATCGCGCAGCTGCCCGCGATAATAGCAATTTGTTTAATTTCCAAGGCACAGAGAGTCTTATCCAAAATGGCCGACGCGCTCATCGAAATAGCCGTCGTTAAATTTAATGAACGGCTCCTTATTTAAGCGCGTATTACAGCGAATAGGACGTGATGGGAATTAAAGCCGAGCCGAAGAAAGAAAGAAAGAAAGAGACGCGCTCGGTCCTGCCGGCTGCATACACGCCCAGGGGCTTTTTCTCCTGTTTCGCACTTGATTTATGCACTTTTTTCCAAATGTTGTGCCCACTGTGGGGCAGTGAATCAAATGCGAAAAAGTATCGTAATTGCGGGATGAAAACGTTTGTGGAAATTTATGCTCGCTTTACTTCCTACACGTGGTCGCGATTATTGCTAGAACGGCCTCAACACAGATCATTTGCAAGCCCACTCTGCTTACCAATGAACGGTGTTCGTGTAGCAAACAGCATAAATCAGACTTGAACTCAAAATATGAAATGAATGGTTTGAGATAATTTCAAGCCTACTTTGTGCCTTCTGAAGTATCAGAAGTTTATTAGGTATTTTTGTAACAATTGCAATGAATGAAATGAAAAAAAAATACAACTCAATACGATTAATTGTAAAAAATTTTGATGTATTAATCTTCACCTGAAGTTAATTAAATATATTTTTTTCGAACAATTATATGCAAAATTAACATATCAAAGGCTATAAAATAGAAGTCTTGAAGCATTTGCGATCACATTGAACAAAAATTTAAAAAAAATTAATTTAATCAATATAATTTATTTCAATAATTGTAAAATTATCATAGTTTTATCTTAAAATATCATGATAAAAATTGATTAAATCAATAATATACCTAGCTAATTAAAACATTGCTTGATTTATCATATTGTGAGCTGGATTTATCCATTTTAATGTTTAAGAAAAATCGAGTAATAATTAACAAATATGGCAAAATAAAATCCATAATAAAATTGAAAATAATGGTTAATGTGATAAAAGTGTGGAAGTTTTAAAGTGACATTGTACTATAAGCATATGAAATTGAGACAGATATAAATTGGTTTAAATTTTCTTTCTTTTTCATTTTCATGGTCACAGCGAGGGAATTTTATTGAGAAGAATTCAATTATATTTTTAGAAAATCGTTATTTACAATCAAAAGTTGGAATTATATGACATATAAATTTGATCTCAGATTGATAATTCTGTAATTCATCTTTGGAATTCCTGTTTATATAACTTTGAAAAGTGTTACTTAAACTGAAATACACTTCAATTATGAAAAAGAAACTAAAACATTTTTAATTAGCAACTTATAATTTGTAAAAGTTTACATATTTATTTTTCATCGTATTCCACGCCCAAAGCCTTCCCCATAAAATTAATTGTTTATTTGACCCTCTGGGCCACTAGACATTGTAAAACATAGATTCTCTCTCGAGATAACACTTTTGCCATTTAAAAACCTTCGGCCATAAGAAGTAGGACAAAATAAATAAGTCATAAATCGTCATGTATTGTAAAAAAACGGGACCCACCTTATGAATAATTTCTTACTAAACAAGACAGTCCTATATATTTATATACTTTCGCTTTCGGGCTCATCTTTGGCGCGTGAATTTTTAATTATACACCTACGAAAAAAATTCGCTAGAGACTTTGAGGGGACCACCTACCCGGTGACCCGCTCTGCTGCCGGCCAGAGCGGTCCGCTAGCTCTCGGTGCTCACTAGCCGCGCCGAGAGCGAACAGTTAGCTGGGGCAGGGTCAGCGCAGGTCAAACGCACCGACGCCGCGCGAACACACGCGACACTCGCGCTATCGCGCAATCTAAATTGGCTCCCTGGCTCTGCACGTCGCATTTCAATTTCTCGCCGATCCAATTTCTGCAGGCGGTGCCGAGCCGATTGTTTGCTTTGCATTTAAATTTATCATTGTCCGTCGCTCTCTCGAGAGAAAAAAAAAATTAGATTTATTAGAGCCCTGAGCATGAGATAAACTTAAGCTGCGGCGGATGAGTCATTTGGTGAAAATGTAATTTATTCACACTCCGAGTGTTGAAATCGTTTTGGCGCTGCGCAATTTTTTTCGATTAGGAAATACATAGTCCATGCAGAGAGTTAAAGTTTGTAGGAATAAAAGGGTTATTTTTAATAACCGACTCAAGTTAATACGTTACAGAAAAAATTACAGAGGAAGTTAAAAGAGATTTGAAACTTCAAAATTCAATATTTGAAGGTTACAAAAATTTGTTTAAATTACAAATCCTGAAATTTTTAATTATATTAATTAAATTTGCAATCCTACTGGTTTATTTGAATTAAAAAAAAACTGATTTAAATACCTATTATAAGATTAATGAATATAAAACTAAGAGTTGCTGATGGTCCTGAAAAGGACTGTAGTTTTTATCCAATCTCAGCTTATAATGGAACTTTCAACATTGTATCATATTATTTAATCAACAGTAATGAGCATTAAAATTAACTTTTTGATTTGCTTTTGTTTGCAGACGGCGCAAGGAATTAGGTCTGGTTGAGGGCGGCGAGCAGGCGGGCCCTGTGTTCCTCACAGCCACACACATGGCTGAGCTGGGGGCGACCGAGGGGGCCGCGCCGCCCCGCTCAGACGGCGACCCCGACAACTGGCGAGCCTACTACGAACATCCTTTGACCGCAGCAACCTCAGGTGAGAAAAATATATAAATAATTAGAAAAATCCCTAATGCAAATCAGTTTATATAAAAGTTTAAAGAAATTAAAAATGCAGATTAAAAGAGATGAGAGATAATTGAGGATGAGCCAAAAGTTAATCTGCCATTTAAATCATTTAAATTAACCCTGGCCAGGTTTTCGGATCAACTAAATTAAACATAATTTTCTCATTAATCCCTTTCTTAATAATCTATTAATTTAATTTTGTTTTATTTCTTTTATTTTTCCCTTCAGTTCATAAGAAATTATTATAATTTTTATTTTTTCCCTTTTTTAATCTGAAAATCAATCAATTTTCCGATAGCTATGCTGAACATAAGCGGTGGTGGCCACGAAGAACAACAAACAGCCTCCATGGGCTTCATCTACGATTACTACAAACCACAGGACAAGGAGAGTCTGAAAATCGGCCCACAGGCCAATGCGGCCACTCTGGCGGCCGCCTCCACCCTCAGCGACTTGTGGCAGTGAGTACTTTTTTCTATTTTTAACTTTTAACTATAGTGAAATTTTGAATATTTAAATTCCCGCCAAACTCGATCGGCTTTTTCAGCGAAAAAATTCAACTTTTTCTTGCATTAGAAATCGCGTCCGGTCTTTTCAATTTGCAATTTTAATTCAAGTGGAACACTTTTGGTACTTTCTTTCGTCACGCGGTTCGAAAAGTTTTGAGGTGAAATTGCCACCCGTGAACGTAAATTATCAGATCGGCTCTTTAATTAATGGATATATCGGCCCTTTCGACGCGCACTCTCGTTCGATGCAAATAATCTTGGCGAGCAAAAGGCTGGTGGGTGAAATTGACCGAGGGGACACCTTAATTTGGTCACTCTCTCGAGAAAGAAAGTCACGCGCGGACGGATCAGGTAGCAAAGGCCCGCTCGAAAGCCGTCGTTAAATTGTGAAATAATTTCTTGCAGAGGACATTACGTGCGACTTTTAACTTAATAAATGGGCCGCGATTGGATCGAATTACATTTTCTATATGCATGAAAAGACGGCAGGATTTATTTGGTGCAAGCGGAGTGTGTTTTTTTCTCTTTTTTTTTTTGCATCAAGATAGTAAAGAGAGATTGTTTGAAATGCTCAAGAATTGGTAGTGCTGAATTTTTAAAATTCATTTTTTTTTTCTTCATAAAATTATTGAAGGATTGCATAATCAGATTGGTGGCAAAATGTTCCATGTTCAGCTTCAGAACAAGTGCAGAAAATAATATAAAGTTTTAAATTAACTAAAACAAAAATGCTTTTTTTCTGGAGAGTAAAAAACTAGAGCATTTTTTCCAGTTGAAGATTATTTTTCAGTTTTTTTTTATTCTTCTATTTAAAGATGAAATACTCGCCACCAGGAAATTTTACACTTTTGATTTTATTTTCGATTGCTTGTTCAACAAAACAAAAAATGTGATTTTCTCTTTTAATCAAATTATTCAAGACAAACAGGAATTCCTCCTTGATCTCGTTAGTTATTGAATTGGAATGATCGTCTCGTGTTTTTTGATGTCGACTTGACGCACTCGCAGTCGGTAGATTTTTTACACACAGCTGGGCGGGCTCTGCGATCGGAGAGTGATTTTGAATAAATCACGTACGGTAGCCTGCGCTAGTAATTATCTAAATTGAGGAGTTGCGGTCAGAAAAGCAGCGCAGTAATAAATAGCCCCGTGGTGCGCCCGAACCGCGAGCGTCCGTGTGTTGCAATAAAAATAAAAAATAAAATAACCGCCCTCGGCTCGATTATTGCCCGCAATTGGCCTCCGTTTATGAAATATTGCTGCACATTTCGAGCAGACGTCTTCATCATGGGAACCGAATTACAAAATTTCAGGCCCTTGGGGAGCATTTTGGGCGAATACATTAAACTGGGAATAATTATTGTCGGGCGCCGAAAAATAAAAAATAAGAGCGGCTCTTTGGCAATCTGGACTGCTTAAATTTCAGATGGGCCCCCTCGGCTGTTTTATGATCTGAATTTAATATAGTATACCGCACCGTTCAATAGCTGAAAGTATAAATTTAAAAAAAAATATTGAAATTCTTTATTTTAAAGTGTTATTAAATGACTTGAAAATTTTATTTTTCGAAAATTTCATTTTTAAAAGTGTTGAATGAAAAGATGCAATTAAATTGATCAAATTTAATCATATAATTTGACACTTTTAAACACGAAAACTAGTGTTTTTATCTTTCGTTGTCTTCCAAAATTTCATCATTTTACTTAAAACTTTCTAACTGAATTATGAAGACGGATAAATCTTATTTTTAAACCTGTTATTTATAGCTGAAATTATTCTCGTGCAATCTGAAACAGTTCGGAAATGTAATATTCCAATAATAAAACAACTCGCAACCCGATCAGTTGTAAAAAACATTAATTGTGAGAAAAAGGCATCGATTTCATGAGAAAATTTAATATACATTGTGTGATACAGCGAAGAGTACTCGCCTCTCGTCGTGCCTTTATTTCTTCTTGATCATGTCTCGGCCGCCGAGATAATTATTTTATTAACGTGAATCAGCATATTTCCTAATGAGTTTTTATTGCTCAAATAAAACTCCGCGTGGAGAGAACACAAGAGAGTCTATTGGCGAGAGCGGCGAAATCTGATTGAGTGTCGGCATGAAATTGAATTGTCTCACGCATTGTCTGTCCCTCTGTTAAGATACAAAACAGAAACCTGATACAACACACGATTTAAAACCTATTACGTGCAATTCATAGACCGTAGACTGGTTAAAATGAAAAACATTTCAATTTTTATTCGATAATAAAAAAACAATTTGAAAGAGAAGTGACATCAAAAAATAATGGTGCTTTTGAATTTTTGGGGCAACTTTATTTTTTACTCTAAAATAGTTTTTGGCTGTTTGAAAGTAAACAACAAATTTAGAACACATTTTAATAAAAAATTTAAGAAAACAATGAGGGCGATCCAAAAGCCTAACCTGGCTCAGGCTAACTTAGCCCATCAGCAAAATTTAATGGCGGGTTATATTAACCCGGACCAGGTTAATTTAGCATGGGCCAAGTTAGCCTTTTGGATCGCCCTCAATATTTTTAGTTCAATTAAATTTGTTTATTTCCAATGAATTCATAAAAACTTGCTGCATAAAAATACATTTATGCTGTAATCATGATGAACTTGGCCTGACACTTTTTATACTAAAAATGTTCCATTTTTCTAGATAAGAATAATTACTCTTTACGCAATAAAACGTACCATTTATTTGAAAACTATAAATTATCCACAAAGATAATAATTTTATTTAAAAAAAAATTTAAAATAAAATAAATGTTGGTTATATTAAACAAAATTTGCCAAAACTGTTTGAAAATAAAACAATCATAAAGTTCCTCAAATTTCAGCAACGATCTGAAGAACAAAATTCAGAGGCACAAAATGGCAAATTAATCATCACGTCTCGACTGCTAGTCGTGAGTGTGGTGTGCAAAATCTTTTCTTATATTTGACGGCCGTCGAGTTTGTTTCTCTCTCTTTCGCTCAGTCAGCAATATTACTATTATCATCTCTCGCTCTCCGGTTGTTTGTAAACAATGGCGGTGCCGCTTGTAAACGCGCTCTCGGCAGCACCTGTTTGAGTTTTCAGTGCTGGCGGCCGCCCACGAGAAATATATATTCAAAAGTGGCCAGACCGGAAATACGAGAGTGCCGCTCGCTGCAGAGCATCTTCGCCGCCGCTCGCTCTCTCGTGGAGTAAAAATCGTGCTCAATGAGAACCTGAACAGTCAACTTTTCATTCATTCATTCAAATATCGCCTGGTAATCAGCGGCGGCACGCCACCGGCCGCAACTCCTCAATTATCCCCACCCAATATCGCACCCAACGCTGCTCGCTCCGTTTGTTGTTTTCGTTTCTTTTCAACTGGTTTTCATTTGGCCGAGTGTTAACTTTGTTTGCGCCTAAACCTGCCTTCTCCGCTCACACACGTGCGTTCCTAATTCTGAAATCGGAATATTTGCAAATGAAGTTGGCAAGAAATCCATTACAGAATTGATTTGTGTTTTCAATTAACTTTTCTAATGGAATAAAAGTTTGAGGATTTGTCATTGGCAGCAAAATTAATTAAATTACTTTATAAACATTATTTCAAAAGTATTTTGATTCTTTTTTCATTTCACTTTAAAATGATGACAATTTTTCAAAGATTTCTTCTTTTTCATTAAAATTAAGTGCTGAAAAAAGCATTTTTTGGTAATGTTATAGTACGCGCGACGTGTTTCCCAAAATCCCTGATTTCAGTTGGCATCACTTGCATTACGTCGCGCGTTCGATAGTGGTTTTACGTCGCGCATACAATAATGGTTTTACGTCGCGCGCTCAATACTGGTGGCGGTGAAATTGTTAAGGAAACCGATTATTCCATCGATACCTCGGCAACATGTATAGCACGCGCGACGCAAATATTTTCCTACAATCTCAATTTAGGGGACTGCTAGGAAGAATAAGGGCCCTTGGGATGGGTTCAGAATGGGGCAAGACGACCTCTGGAGGGCCGTGCGCACCCTTATAGCAGGCGCGACGCATCACTATGGGACGCGCGACGGTCGAAAAGCGAACTCCGGAGGGCGCTTTTCACCATCGTCAGAGGCGCGACGCATGGTTATAGGACGCGCGACGTATGCTTATAGTACGCGCGACGCACGGTTATAGTACGCGCGACGCATGCTTATAGTACGCGCGACGCATGCTTATAGAACGCGCGACGCACGGTTATAGTACGCGCGACGCACGGCAAATTAATTAAACGCGGCCGGAGTTGTGGGCACCCCACGAACCGGCAACTCGGAGGTGGGCAACCCCCAAGATTAATTTTTGCAGAAGCCGCGAGCGAGGGGTGGAGGCGCAGCGAGGTCGAGGACGTGGGGAAGGCCGTGCGGAGGGCGAGGACAAAAGGGCGGCTGTGTTCATGAGGGGGCTCCTGCGGAGCCCCCTCACGAACCCCGCCCTTTTGTCCCGCCCGGAGCCGGCCTTCACCACGTTCTCGGGCGAGCGCGCCTCCAGCCCGAAGCTCGCAAACCCACAACGGAGTTGCTTACAAAAGGAATTGTCTGCAAAAAGGGCTTAGAATGCAAAAAATGTGGTGCCCACAACTCCCTTTGCAGACAACTCCTTATGTGGGCAACTCCGTTGTGGGTTTGCGAGCTTCGGGCTTGAGGCGCGCTCGCCCGAGAACGTGGTAAAGGCCGGCTCCGGGCGGGACAAAAGGGCGGGGATCGTGAGGGGGCTCCTGCGGAGCCCCCTCATGAACACAGCCGCCCTTTTGTCCTCGCCCTCCGCACGGCCTTCCCCACGTCCTCGACCTCGCTGCGCCTCCACCCCTCGCTCGCGGCTTCTGCAAAAATTAATCTTGGGGGTTGCCCACCTCCGAGTTGCCGGTTCGTGGGGTGCCCACAACTCCGGCTGCGTGCAACACCTTTTATAATAATTAATTAGTCGTGCGTCGCGCCTCCTATAAGCATGCGTCGCGCCTGCTATAAGGGTGCGCACGGCCCTCCAGAGGTCGTCTTGCCCCATTCTGAACCCATCCCAAGGGCCCCTATTCTTCCTAGCAGTCCCCTAAATTGAGATTGTAGGAAAATATTTGCGTCGCGAGTGCTATACATGTTGCCGAGGTATCGATGGAATAATCGGTTTTCTTAACTATTATACCGCCACCAGTATTGAACGTGCGACGTAAAACCATTATTGTATGCGCGACGTAAAACCACTATCGAACGCGCGACGTGATAGTTTTACATGGGAGCATAAGTGCTGCCAACTTATGAAAAAACACGTCGCGCGTACTATAACATTACCCATTTTTTTTTTTATTAATATTATTGAGTTATGCAACGCGCCCAACACGGAAGCCCAACTGGATGCAGAAGTTTCCACCCCTGTTAATTTTCCCTTGCAGAAATTCATAAATTCATTTATTTTATCTTGTTTTATTTGAAATTTTTTGTAGATTTACTGTGGGAGAAAAACTACAATTTAAAGAATGGAGATAAAATCTAAATTTTGACTTTCAATAAAGAAAATTTTATATTTTGGAAGGCCTAAAATAAGTAATTTGCGTCTAAAAAACATTAAAAAAAAATCTTGAAACAAATTTGTATTATTCCACGTGTTGGTTTCTTTTACCAATTTACCAGTTTTTATTTTTTGAGAACACAAGGCTGCAAAGTGCACGCCCGCCCAAAATCATCCGGCCAGTGCACAACAATGTGCTCGGGTTTCATCGCCCTGCGCGGGCCAACAATAGGCTCAACAATGCGTGTTCAATTCGGAGGACGCTTATTTGCTATTCAAACCGACTCGGCCGGCAAAAAAGAGCACGCGCTTTCTCATGCAAATGCGACAGGCTTGGGGCCCGGGGGTGTCCGTCGGGGGCCTGGAGGGGCGCGCACCCCTTTTCGCGCCACCGTGCGCGCTCTGGTAATCAGATATATTAGCGCCTGTTGATTTTCAGCCGCACCGCCGCCGTAGTGTGACACTTGATGCTTTTGCGTCGCTTTTTTCACAAGCGCTCTCAACACCTCCGGAATTTCCTCTTCATTCCGAAGGACTGAAATTGTTCAAATTAAGTAATTTTAATTTATTTTGAAATCTAAAAATTAAAAAGGAAATTTTAAAATACAAATCATTACTGAATTTTCTCTCCAAATTTCCTTTTCATCCTGAAGCATATTTTTTTTATTAAAATTTTCTAAGTAATAATTATCTGCTTGCAATTTTCCCTCTGAAGGAAACATTAATTTTATTTAAATAGGAAAAATCAGTTTAATGTATTTTATTTTTTCAAATTTAACAAAAATTATGGATTTAAATTTTTTTAATACAATAATAGAGGCCTTTGAATTTTGCTTGAAATTTTGTTGTAAATAATTGCAAGGTAAACGAAGCAAGTTTGAATGAAATTTGCCTCCAACCGTGCAACACCTCCCCGCAGCTTCTCATCTATTCACGTTCGGGTTCAATTGCGCGTCTCAAGCCAACAGCTCGGCGCATGCAAATAAAATGAAAAGAACGTCTCTTTCTCTCTCTCCGTGCATACAAAAAGCACCCCTTCTCCTTCTACTTATTCTTCCCTCCAAAAAAAATCTTCGCGGAGCAGGACGACGCATAAATAAATGTACTTACTTTTGTCTTTACACTTTTTGCTCGGCGGCAGGTAAATTCCGCGCCGTCGCGAGAGGGGCCGCGCATTCAAGTGTTGACACGAGATGGGTCGGGGCGCGACTTAATGAGATTTTCCACCACGCCGAGCCGCCGATGCATTTTGTTATAAGTTTTATTTACTCTCTCCATCAAGCTTCCGTCGTCGGGACTTAACCGATTTTTGAGCTTCGGAGTGACAACTCGAGAAAGGGATATGAAATTATTATAATATGCGTGTGTATATTTTCAAGATGATCTCCTGCTTCCTCGACATTATATTGTTGTCATATTTCAAGTAGTGAGCTCGGTGAATATAGTGAGAGTGCTATTGTCACTTCAGGATTTATGTAATACATACACAGAAATGAAAAAGAAAATCGAGGAGGACCGAAAAAGATGAAAAGATTTAATGAAACCGATATTTTAATCCTCAAAGAGAAAAAAAATCATAATATTTATTGATCAATTTTTTTCTTTCTCTCTGATTTGTTATTTATCAAAGAACATTAGTCAAAAACGAATGCATAGAAAACAAAACACCAATTAATATAATTCACAAAAAAATGAATTATTAGCAAAAGGATAATTTAAATAATAATCCTAAAATGAGCGTGAAAAATTAAAGCTCTAAAACCAAATGAAAATTTCCAGCATAAATTTCCAAATATTTACTAACTCAATTTAAATTTAAATTTTCAAAAATTATTTTCCAATGTAGAAATTTTAGCATTTCCAAAAGAGTACTGGTTTTTCTCGCTCTCATTGTCAGTTTCACTATTTAATTTTCTTTATTATTATATTCCCTAAATCTAAAGATCTTTTCAATTTTACGTTCTATTAAATTTATTCAAACTCTGATTTAGGCGCACTTTGAAGGAATCAGTTGAAAATGTATATCCGTCAAAAATCCGAAGCCTCTCAAACTTTTCTACGGTCGCATATTTTTAAATTGAGTGGCTCATCTCGCGCAGGTCTTCTCTTTGCATATCTGTTGCACGCCTTAATGAAGAATTATCGGCCGCAGAACGAGATTAATCTACACACACACACACAAAACCTGATACGCGGCTGAAATCTAGCGTCACTCGAGCCGCGTCGGTGAAGAAGCAAAAATGCATCTCATCGCGCGCCATGTGCGCGCACATCGCCGCGTTCTCACGGCGAGCAACCGCCACAAGTGATAATAGTGCAAATAAAAATAGTCGTCGAACCGGTCCTGCTTTTTGTCTAGGAAGACACTCTTTGAAAAAAGCGCGCCGTAACGAAAAGTTTCCGTCCGAAGAAAGAAAGAAAGAAAGACACAGAGAGAAAGAAAGTTTGCGCATGAAATGTGTTTTAAAACATAGCGGGGCGAATAGAGAATCATCTGCTCTGATAGAATGAGAAATAATCGTAATCATCTCTCTATGTGAGAAAAGGCCGTGCATTAAAAACAACCCTTTCGGGCTGCCGGCGTTTTTCATCAAAGCCACTCGTTCATTATTTCGCTTTAATGGGATAAATAATGATCAAAAGATGCCATAAAGCAGCTGACCATCACCTCGAGAGATGTCAAAATTTGTTTTATATTCCCACGTAATTTCATATCGTGTTGAATGCAATCCCGACGCACAACACAAAAGCCTCTTGATTAGGTTGGAATTTTACGCAGGATGCAGCAGCACGTCGTAAAATTTACAGCTTGTCTTGTTAATAATTTTATAATTCGCTTCGCTGCAGGATTATACACGATTGGTTTATTATAATCGCTGCATTTTGCAATATCAAAAGACCGTATTTAGACTTTTGAATTGTTGCTGTCACGACAAAAGTAAAATGATGAAATTAATTGTGTTTTTAGGGGTCATAAATATTTTTATTGTCTAAAATATTGATTTGATGACAATTTATTGCTGTTTAACTGTCATTTTATGGATATTTCCATATCATACACATATATGAATGAGAACAATCTAGAAAAACTGATTACCATTATCATGAATGTTAGATATTCTAATATAATTTTTTGCGCAAAGTTAGTTAAATTAATGAAAAAACTTTATTTCATATCCTAATTAAGTTGTCAAATCAAAACTACCAGAGCTAATGAAAGAATCACAGTTTCTCATTTTGAAACCCGCATTCAAATGCAATCCACTTCTAGAATTTCTCAATTTGACACTTTCGTCACCAATGTTTATTTCCACACCTGGACCCGCGTTTTTCGAAGTTAATTAAAATCGCCGTGTGTTTTCCTCTTGTTGCAGAACGTCCAACTCGGGAATGCTTCCTCCGCACCATCACAAGCTGACCAATGGCCTCTCGGTGGGCGGAGCGGGCCTCCTCGCCGGCCCTGCCCACGACTACTCGTCGTCGTCGCCGGCGGCGCCCTCGGCGGCGCCGAGTCCTGCAAGGGACGGCGCCGATTCGCCGCGCCGAGCGTCGCCGGCCGGTACGGAACTTTTGTTCGTCACTCCCGGGCTAAGCGTGAAGCGCGAACCCGAGGACCTGAGCCAGCCGGTGCCCCGAAAGCAAATGTTGCTTGACCGGGTCGTCGACGCCGCCAAAGTGGCTTCGAGCAGACACGGCACCGACAGCGTTCTCGTACTCGGAAGGAAAGCAGTCAAGGTAAGGCTCTTAATATTATTCTAACAAGCTTATTGAAAATATAATTTATTTTCCCTTATAACGTATGATAGCTTTTAAATTGAATAAAAAAATGAAAAAATGCATGAAATAAAACTCACAAACTGATACGTCATCTGAATCATTGATGATGCAAATTTTTTTTTTTTGCAAATTTAGCATAGTTTAAAGTTTATTCAACATAATCTAATTTAAATTATTTTTACTTTATGTATGATTTTTAATGTAATGTCTTTTTTTAAATAAATTTAAACATATTTTTATTATAAATTTTAAATAATTTTTCCATTTTTTCTAATGAATTATTTCTGTTTAATGCTACTATTGGAAATTCATTGACAAGTTTTCTTGTTCAATTTGAAATTTCTATGAAATATATATTTTGTCTATATCACCATGTAAATTTTATAATCTGAAATTTAAATGTTACTCAAGCGAGTCCAGTGAAGCTCTTTATTATGTTCTTATCGGTAATAGATTTTATTTCTTTTCCCCTCTTATAATGAAAATTTGTTATTTATGACTAGGGTGGCGCCTGTTTTTTCTATCTTGACATTATAAATTACATAAATTATAACACAACAAAAATTCTAGCGACTTTTTTTTATCAATTGCAGATCGAGAGCATAATTAATGTTTAAAAAAATTAGTGATGCATACATTCAAAGTTATTTTTTATTTGAATAAAATACATTAAATTTTTCATAATTAAATAAAAATTTAAATGATTGATTCTTCGTTGATCATTTCGGTATTATTAAAAAAAAAACTAATGATTTGCTGTGATAAATCTAAAATTTGGAAAAAACAAAACCGTTAACTGAAAATGAATTTCTCAATAAGCAAGTCAATCTTTTTGGTATTTTGAACGCCTCATAAGATACTTTTTTTGACGCATATATATATTAATTCTGATAAGTTTTTCTATTTAAATTTTTGTATTATAGACCTTTTATTCATTAAATTATCGGCAAAATATAAAACAGAGGGCATATTTTAACATTGAATTTGATTTTTTGCTCCTGGAGCAGGACGAGTTTGGAGGTCGGGGCAGTCCCGTGGACGAAGCCCTTCTGCTCAAGGCGCCGATTCCGCCGTACGCGACGCAAATGTTCGGCGTTTCGCCTGGCGGCGGCGGCGCCACCTTCGAGTACGCGCAACAGTCGCAGCAGTCGGCGGCCAACTACGCGGCCGCCTCGCCCGGCCGCACGTCCAGCGCCTCCTACACAGAGCCCTACTACCGCGACTACTTCGGCGCCGACTATCAGCGCCAGTACGCGGCGGCCGACGGCGCCGACTCGGCCACGGGCGTCACGACCAGCACGGCCAGCGCCATTTCCAGCGCCTTCGTCGAACGCTACGTTCGTCAGAGCGCGGTTTACAAGACGGGCAACGTGGCGCTGACCGTTGACCTGCCCTCGCCAGACAGCGGCATCGGCACCGACGCCATCACCCCCAGGGACCAGACGGCCATTCAACAGGTAAAAACATAAAAAAAAATCACTAATTTGTTCAATCAATTTCATTGTTTACATGAATTTTTTTGGAATCATTTAATTTAAAATTCAAGACCGTCTTTGCTTCCCTTTTTCCATAGTAATTTCTAGCTTTCATTATTCTTCAATTCACAAAATAATGTGTTAAAAAAATTGATAAATGCTGAATAAAGAAACCAAAATTTATTAAATAAAATTATATTTTCAAATACAACATATTTGCACATACTTCTAATGAAAACTTTTGAATTTAAACTAATGACTGTGGGATATAGAGTTTGACCTCAAAATCTAGACATTGATGTAAGGCGTATCATGTTTACTGTTACTTCTTTATATTATATTCAATAGGAAACATTTTATAACTTTTTTGTAACAAACAATGTTTCTCACCATTTTTATGCATTTTAAACATCTGAATATCTTCAGAACTTTCATAACAATAAGAATCATTTTTACACTTTGAAACTTATATGTTTTAAATTTTAAATTCCTGCTTATAACCAACAAATTTTAACTTGAAATTAAATTAATTTTTTCTTACAAAATTATGAATTTTGAAAAAAAAATTAAATTGACATTACGCAGCTTTTTCTGCAAACCATAAAAAATTACTTTTGCATGAATAATATTTGAAAATATCACACCTCAAAGTAAATTGACACCAGTCCTTAATACCTTTGAGTCTTTTTGCATTCATAATTCACATATCTACACACAAAAGAGCAGTCTTGGCGCGACACTGCTTATTTTTTTTCCCACCTGTATAAATTATTTGAATCAGCTGCCGTCTGCACAGCGCGACAAACAGAAAAGCGTCTCTTTTTCTCTGCACGTAAACGCTAATCCGTAAAACAAACACCGTTCAAAGGTGCCAACTGCCTTTAAAATTTATGAACTCCTTCAATTGCACGTCCCCTTGTGATTTTTTTTCACCGTGCAGTAATATTTATGTGTTTGTCTTCGACGCTGATCGTCACCCCTTTTGCTTTTTGTGCCGCAGAGTTTCGACTACACCGACATGTGCCAGAATCCGCTGCTCCCCGAGACGCTGAACCAACAGCGGTCCAACAGTTCCGGCAGCCTGGCCTCCCCCAACGCCTCCAACACCTCCATCGGCACCCCCGGGGGCCGCTCCAGGCCGTGGCACGACTTTGGCAGGCAAAACGACGCGGACAAAGTGCAGATTCCAAAATTGTGAGTACCAATATCAATGTTTTATTTTGTTTAAAATTAGAGCTAATTACAAATGAACGATTCTACAATGCGACTTTTTATTTATTTTTTTTAAATATAATACATATTTGAAGGAATAATTAAATATTAGAGAGAGAGAGAGAAAAACTTATTATTTCTAATTTTGATGGAGACATCTCAAAATCATTTGTGCTGTTTCTCTATAAAAATTTAATTAGATCTTTAATTCCGTGAAGTAATCAGGCAACTAACTTGTCTTTTCATAGAGATTTTGCCTATTTTATATAAAGAATAAAACCAAAAAATAAATTGCAAACCGTTCTGGGCAACCCAAGGAAGGAAACACTGACAAAATTTCGTCGAAATCAGTGTACTTTGTTCTTTCAAAATCATACCTTGTTAGTCTCTATTTTCCCATAAAGCAATTAAAGACCATTTTCGTCTATGAATAACCAGAATTAAATGCCAAAAATCGCTGGCTGATTTTTGAGGAAAACTCTTCATTTTCGGCAAAACTTCCTTTCCTGCCGCACTTTCAGATGTAATCTTTCGCGTCCGTCTCCGACAAAGGAGATAATTTATTATCGCTAATTTTTCACGTTTGACGTAAACGTGTGTCTTCCGAGAACGCGAGCGTCCAGAGTGCGAAAATATTCGACATTGTCGCCATATTCCTAGAAAAATTTTGAATTCGAGTCACGTTTCGCTAAATGAAGTGCCTCTAATTTGCGAGTTTTGCGGGAAAAAAACCACCGTGGAGAGAAAGCGGGCGCGTTTGGTTTAATTAAAAAAAGCGAGCATTTTGCGGTGAACAACGAAAAAGGAGACTCTCGTATATATTTTAAAGTCGTGGCGAATTTTGGTGCTCATTAGAGTGTTGGGCTAATTGGTATGGAGGACAACTCGGCGGAAAGGGGGACGGCGGCATCGGCGACACACACACACGTGAATAATTAAGCCTGAATTTTATCCGGGCCGGCGAACGAGGAGATTTTGTGTCCCAAGAGAGAGAAAGAGGTGTGTGTTTTTATTTTTTTTTTCTATCTCTCTCTCTCCTCCTCTCCTTCTCTCATTCCGCCTGATTTAACGAGGGAGCAGCGAGGCAGAAAATAAAAAATAGCAGCCAGATTTCAAGGCACAGATTGTATTTTGGAGAGAGAGACACTCGCTGGTGCGCCTCAGTTGACCCGCTCAATTAAAAATCCGGCCCGGCCATCCATCAACGGCGATGAGAACAAGGATGGATGGGTTTGTTTTATTTTCCTCTCTGCCTCACGGGCCAAAAGGTGGGTGCGCCCGAAAAATCGGCTCAAAAATCAGAGCCCGCATGCAAAGCGGCCAAAGTGTCGCCTCCGCTGCGTGACTCTTTATATAAATTATTAACAAAATGCACAGAGGCCGAGCAGAAATGCGCGAATTAGCATTTCTCTTGGGCGAGAGAACGTCACAAAAGGGGGCAAAGGGCATTCGTGCTCAATCCTTCAGAGAGACTTTAACACTCGCAACACCATTTTCATGCAGAAAAGGGCAAGAAATGAAAAATTTGAACATACCTTAAAAGAATAATAATAATTGTTGTATATTAGTATAATTGTGTCCAATTTAATAAAAAATAAACACTTAACACTTGACAAAATAACAACTAAAGCAGGGAAAAACAATGTTTTTGTAAGAAAAAGTTTGATCAGATAAACTGGTAAGAAAACTGTCAAATTCAAATCAAAGAGAAATCTTCCTCTGCACCAAGACCCCTATATTAAAATGGAAGTAAATTGAATCAAATGATTTAAATTTATTATTTATCATCCATAACTTAATCAACTTTTAATTTTTTTATTGTATGAATATGTTATTTAACTTTATATTTAAAATTTTATTTTACTTGTTTCATAATTTACTATATTTTATAATTTTGTCCTTTTTTAATTTCATTTATTTATTTTTAATTTTTATTTAAACAAATTAAAAAACAATTTTTTAATTAGCCTTATTACAATTTTAGAAACTATTTATAGTATGTTCAAACCGCATATCTATTTGAAATGCTAAGCAACTTACCATGCATTGTGATCAAGAGCAGTAGAAATTTCTCAGTATAAATATATAAATCTTATGAAAATTTTATTATATATCATTATTAGTTAAAATGATTAAAAAAATGCTTACAAATTGTTCGACTTTTCTTGATTTAATTACGCTTCTTCTTTCTGGACACCGTTTTGTTTTTATATTCTTGCGTCTTTGCAACTGCGGAAACGAGCAATAAAAATGGTGAAAAACAATAAAATGATTTCAAGTCGGCCGAGCCAGCATCATTCGCTGCGCGTGTGGAGATTTTTTAATTTTGTTTTTGGCCTGTGGCGGGTGCATTGCGTGATTGCAGTGTGACTCATGCGATCCCCCTATGTATATATAAGTGTGTAATTTGACTTTTCTCTCGGCCGTGTGTCGGTTTAAAGATCTCTCTGGGCAGAAAATTCTGCGGCACGTATCCCGTAATAAAATGAAGAGACCGCGCAAAAAACGCAGCCAATAAAAGTAACGCGGCCTCTTTTCGGGGTCACTCTCGACACTGCGCATTCAAATCGGCCAAACAATGGCCCATCAATTACGGCTTTTATAAATAAATGAACAGAGAAATTCGCGGCGGCGACACGCAAACAAGCGCGCGGCTTTGGAGAAAGGCGCCTGCTTTTTTCGTCTCCCGTCGGGAAAGCAGCGTGGCGGTGCAGGTTGACAAAGTCGCACGCAAAAAAATTGGCAAAATCGCCTGTTGCACAATTGTTCAATTTCCCCGATAAACTAGAATTCCAAACTTTCATTTGTAAAGCGATCGTAGGCTGAATTATTCATTATCTCAAAGCAACCGAAAAAAACTTGCTTCATTTGAAATCAAGCATGTGTTGTTTATCTGATGTTTGAAAATTACTTAAATAAAACAATGAAATTCAAAATCAGAAGTCATACTTGGATACCAAGAATATTAGAAAAGTATCTCTCAATTAAAAATGACTGTTCGGTGTTTAAGACAAATTTTCATTGCAAAGGCTCTTCGTCTTTAATCGGTAAAATATCTTATTTTGGATTTATTACAATAATTAATAAACATAGTCTATAAATTAAAAGCACATTTTAACGTTTTACCAAGATTTAAATTAGAAAGAAATTTGCCATAGTGAGATTTTGATGTCACTTTTTATCTTTGTAAATAAAAGTAGCGTTAGTAAATTACAATAAATTTTATTACATTTCTCCGTAAATCATCTTGGAGGAAAGGCGAAAAACTAATTATATTGGACCTAGCGCAAATATTAAATATATTTTTTTCACAAGGTTCTCCCTGCTCTCACACAATTTTTATTACTTAACACAGAAAGCCTCTCTTCTTCTCCTCTTCTAATTGTGAGCGAGCAATTTGAGCCGCTCTCCGGCGTCTTTTCTGCTCTCCGAGATATCAGTTACGTGTGTGTGTCTCTCTCTCTCTCTCTTGTTTGAAACTGCTGCTGAAAAGTATAATTATATATGTACACCGGGCGGTATAATAATATTATAAAAGTCGCTACTTGCATGTTTGCCGTGCGTCGCTCTGCGATTTGCAATTGTAAATTCGCTGCTCTACTTTTAATGGCGGACGAAATGAGAGAAAGAAATCTCGCGTGGACACTCGACCGGCTCTCGCAAAATGCAAATGAGAAAGAGTGCCCCTTTTTACAGTTAGATCAAACTTTTGGTCAAGCGAGCAGTTCAATTAGAGTGCGGCAATAAAATGTATAAGTGAGCAAGTAAAAAATTTTGTATGATTTTATTATTGCAGCCGCCAGGTGAAATTGTAATGGAATTGGAAAAAACTAATAGCACCTTTCAGCGACACTTAAAAAAATTCAAAATGAGAGGCGGATTTATTTAATGTGCGTCACCCATTAGACAGCAGCTCTTTTCGACAGATATGAAATTTATATAAATCGGCTCAAGAAGTCGAAACCCGATCGTATATAACTCGGAGTGGGCAATAATTGCGAAGCTCGTTAGAAATTAATGCGACCGGCCTCTGGGAAGCCACACACATTTTATCAATTCCAAATGGTCGTGTTGGAAATGAGAAAATGTCGCTGTCTCGGAGATCACCTGTGCTGATTTTCGCCGAAATTTATTTGCATAATGAATTTAAATGGGGCAGTTTAATGCGAGTAGATAAGGTGCTTGATTAATTAAGGTAGCGTCTATTCTTAATTGCTGGTCGTGTTTGGCCATTATAGAAGATGTGATATAAATTTATTTCTAACGCGATTATGTAATTTTTGTTTGCACAGATTCTCACAGTACGGTTTCCGTTACTTCTTGGAAACGCCGATCTCGACGAGTCAGCGCCGCGAGGACGACAGAATCACCTACATCAACAAGGGCCAGTTTTACGGAATCACCCTCGAGTACCTGCCTGACCCTGAGTCGGCCATCAAGTTCCAAACTGTCAAGGTAAGGTCCCATTTTATCGCGAGATTATGCGCGCAGCCTTGAGACTCAGATCAAAAAGAGACTATATCAGACTCTTTGCATAAATTTTGAACCTCAATTAGCGAAGCAAAAAGAATTTTAATTAACTCGGGAGAAAAGAAAGGAATATTCAAAAATTGTGACAATTGTCGATATTTTTTGTATAAGAAGAATGACTTTTTCAAAAACCTATTTCAATGCATTATTTTACTTAGTATTTAATTTTCTTATTGAATTTAGTGAAAATTTGGTTCAAATCCAAGTCATGAAATTGAAATACCTTATTTTATGCAATTTATTTTACCAGGAAAAGTAATCAATCTTTGGTAACTAATTTTTTTATTATTATGCATATCATTCCGAAACAAAAGTACAAGTTTCAATTATTTTAATTCTAAATTATTAGGTAAGATTTAACTCTAATTATTAAAAGGTTTGATTGTCAGCAGTGATTTAGCTCCTCTAATTAAACTGTTTTAAGTTAAATTAACACAAATTTTTGCGTTTTAATGTCTCTAGTAAAAAAAATCAGATTAAATTCAAATAAAATAAAATCTAAGCACACGACATTTATTTTTTGTTATTATTCAGTATGTGACTCATATTTTTTTAGTTTCAAATCAAGATTTTACTCCATCAAATTTTTTTTTTTTTTACCACTCTCATTTACTTTGCATTGTAGTCTCGCGGATTGCATAATCTCTCTCTTGTAATGAAAAAAAAATTCAAATTGACGTTAAAATTAATTATATATTCAGCTTAAATTCATTAGAAGCAGTTTTAAACAAAGTGCTAGTTTGCTTTAAAAATAGCATCGCCATGGTAATTAAAGGGGGTACCCAATTAGCGGCTTGTTACGGAATAAATATCAAACGGAAGGAAGCCGTGCGGCGAGCAAACTACAGCGCATGATTTTAATAATTATAACAATCTCTGTGCGCAAAAGGGTTAGTTCGCTCGGAGCCAAGGCGTTAATGTGGAAATATTATGAGAGAATTTTCCGTTTGGCCTTGGGGTGAGCATAAATAAGTAAATGAATAAAATTGCAGCAGCAGCAGGCCGTATGCAAATGAGCGGCAGCGCGGGTAATTGCATGCGCGCTCATAGAGAAAAAACGCGAAAAGCATAGAGCAAAGAATATATAAAGAGTGAGAGAGGGGCCCGCGCGTTTATATTATTTATTATTTACATCTCTGCATGTGTGTTGTGGGAAAGTCGAACATGCGTGAGTGCATTTCGAGCAATTACACACCCAGGCCATAAAAGAATGCATTTTGTATCCCGAGTCTCGCCGCCGGACACTCGAATTGCTCACTTTTACTCTATTGCTGCAGATTGTGAGATGAAGAACACTTTCCATAAATAATCTCGCATATACTTTTTTATAATTGTAGGCTTGGAGGAAATTTGCAATCGAGCACACCTAACTCTGGTCAAATCAATAATGGAAGCAGGGTATAATAAAAATTCCGATAGTTAAATTATGGCTAAATTAAATTCGTAGGACGATCCGCTATCTTCGGGGAGAAAAAAATCCAATTATCGTTTAGATTTATGTCTTCATATTGCGGCGTCCCGTTCTATCTGAATTGCAAAGCCCCCAGAGCTAGTTCTTCTAACAGAATAAACACCCATTTTTCACCTAATAGATTTCACATCTGACAAATTTCAAAGTTATAATCATAACTATTTTGCATGACAGGGCATCTCATTTTTTTTTTTCGCAAACGGGAACGGCTTGGCAGAAGCGACCTCCATATCAAATTAGCGGCGCGAAAGCGATTTTTCTTGTTAAACACTCGCCGTTCTAATAACAATTTTTTAATCTGCTTTGTCCCGAGGCTGCATGATTTGGGCTGGAAACCGAGCGTGAAGAAGCCCATCATTTAGCGACCCAATCGTTTATTCATCATCTTAATGCGCGCGCCGTTGCCCCGCCGGCCCTCCAAAAACTTTTCTAATTGATTCCATCTTCAAAATAACCAAACTGATGATTAAAAAAAAAACACTCCTAAGCTTGAATGGATCCGGAAATCACGATTCGGTCCAGCAATTTTATTAGAGCAATAAAAATAAAATCGTTAAAGTATAGAATTTCGAGCAATGTTATATATTTTTACAAGTCCTTTCGCAACTTTTTATATGTTAATAAATAAAACTTTTCTGTTGATTTATGGACTGTTGAGAAAGTACTGTCAAAATCTTTGCTCGGCGCAATTTATGTCATGAATGCGAATTAGATATGCGTGTTTTCTTCCGCCGATGAGCAATTTGCTGATTATTTATTTTATAATTATACATATGTGTGTGGGGTTCTTGCGCAAGACTGATTGTGACCTCTTGACCGCGACACTGGCTTTATTGAATAAATTTATGTCCATTTACTTCGTCCGCCTCTCTCAATTAGATATCCGCCGCCACACACTAATTATTCGCGTTATTACCGACCGACACTCTCGGTGTGCAGCTAATTGCATCTCCGAGCGATAGAAACCAGCACGACTTTATTAAAGTACGTTATCCGCTATATTGGAACATCCATCATCTCTCTCTGGAGAAATTTCTAATTGAATTTCAAAATAAAATTTATCCCTTCTAGATTTTTCAAAAATAAAACAAAACTTATGTTTTTTCTAGCAAACAAACTAATATTTTTCGGAGGTATTTTCGGTTAATTTATTTCATTTTTGCATGCATGTGGTGTCCAATTAGGTCTTTCCAATATTCGCGTGTTTTTGCTTGGAGATTCGGGCGCCTGATTTGCCGCCCGGCGAGAGAGTCTCCTCTCCAATTTGAATAATGCTGCCAAACAAGTTTGCCCCGCAGTGACCCAGCCCCGCGCTGATATGGTCACCGCAAAATAACTGTAAACTCGCAGCAAAAACTCGCAGAAATCCGAGTGGACGAGGCCGATAATTGGAGCACCTTTGCTCTATGTATATAAGAATATGGTAATTGCGCCGAGCGACATACACGGCGCTTTTGAAGAAAGATGACACGTGATTTTCCGGATTGGCGACTCGCCCCGATTGACAACTCTTTTATATACGCTTAAAATTCGCCGAGTTTTTGCTCGTAATCTCTGCTCTTAATACATAATAATACGTCCAAATAAAAATTTGCTTTAAACTAGTTTCCAAGCCAATCTCAAAAAGTTGAAAGAACTGCAAAGCGACATGTAATTAAAATTAAAGCATTACCATTTTAAATTTTTAACAATGCTAGAAAATTATCATTTTACATGTAATTTGTCGTGGTGATTTAATTATTAAAATAATTTATATTTTATTTTGTAAAATTTATTATGTATTTATAAAAGACTTTTTATAAAAATTTTGTTTATGTAATCGGTAAAGCAGATTGACGTTTTTAAATAAGTAATATAAAATTATAAATTTTTGTGTGCTTTCTCATCACACTGAATTCTAATAAACAATATCTCTCGAGTTTCGCGTGTTTACTTCCAAATTGAATCGTTTATTTACTCTCAATAATATATTACTTTTTATTACAAAATTTGTTTTAACTAAAAATGGGAGATGGGAAGAGTATAATTGCATAGCATAATTCTACAGTTTCAAGATCTCTGAATTGTTTGTTATATTAATTAATACAAACGATTGGTTTTTACAGCCGATATTTTTGCCTGTGAATTGACTTTAAAATCGAGGTAAAGCCAATTTCTAGTTCAATTCACCACAGACAAATATTAATGATGAAATAACATATCAATAAATTATTTTCATACTTTCTCCTCACTAAAAATACAAGGCATTGCAATAGAACAGAACAAAATATTCAAGAATTTTAATATTCGAAAAAGGATTTTACCGTCTCACAAATGTACGTCGACGAGAATGAAATCATGTCCAGCTGCCACTTTCGTCAAGACTTGCCGGAAGTTCTCAGCTTTACTAAATACATTTTGCAACAATTTTAATGAAAAGTGCGCGACATTAACGAATGAATGAAGTGAACCGTTTCAAACATTTCGGACTCTCGCATATAATTATGTGCGCGTAATGGGGCAATAAATAAAAAATCGCGTTCGCCGAAAAGTGGGCGGAATTCTTGTCACAGTGCGCAACGGAATGTGCTCTTTTTCAGCAGCCGCGTTTATCTTTGTTGACTTTCACATTCGGCCCGCACTGTCGACCCGAGTGATTTAAG
Source organism: Neocloeon triangulifer (assembly GCF_031216515.1). Taxonomy (NCBI): domain Eukaryota; kingdom Metazoa; phylum Arthropoda; class Insecta; order Ephemeroptera; family Baetidae; genus Neocloeon; species Neocloeon triangulifer. The sequence continues at coordinate 2,913,818 of NW_026775547.1, forward strand.
GCGCGTGTTACCCCGACGATTCAAAGTGTACATTCGGCGCTCTTAAAAAGTCCTTTCACAACTCGACATTTTCACGCGTATCAACTTGAAATTTATTTACTTGGCAATTTTTATAATTGCCAACTTCCAGCAGCAGCCGCTCTTTTTGTTTTCTATTAACAAAGTGGCGAGCAATTGCGCTCTCAAACAATTGTTATCAAGACAGGAAAGGGTGTCTCAATTAACAGCGAGAATTGCAGCAAGTCTCATGCATAATTTATCAGCCAGGTGAGAAAAAGAACCTTGCATCTCTTTGTAATTAAAAACCTTTCGTCTAAAAGTGAGGGATTAACGCAAAGACGAGGATTTTTCTCCATTTAATCCGTCTCATTGCGCGTCCTTTGGCGCGCCATATTTGGCCACGGCTGTGTGCAGGTGCCGCGTAAAAATCGTCCAATAGAGCTGAAAAAGAGCGGTTCTCGTGCCGCGAATACGAAATAGCGGCCGCGGCATAAGTGCAGGGAATAATTAACTGAAAAGACGCAAACATCACGGCCGCGGCTGGACCTGAATCGATAATCGATCGCTCGCTCTTCATCCATAAATGCAGCCGCGCTTTTTTGTGAGCGTGCGATCTTGATTGTTATTTGAGAAAATTCCGCGAAACTCGGGAAAAGCGACATTTCTCCGGCGGCTATCTTTGGATAATGGGAAACGTGCAGCGTGGGAATCGATTTTTGGTCCGAAAATGGTCTTGTGCTGCAACTAAATCGGTGCCAGACTTGCATAAAAAGATTTTTAACGATTTCCTTCCACTAATTAAATGTAAAAATTCGTAAAAATTATTTCAATATTTAATTTTTTTGGAGGAATTGACAAAGAAAACCAAGAAACTTTTAAATTTTCTAGCTACGAAACAAATTTATGAGAATATTAAACTTGAATTTATATATGGATGATAGATTAAAACAAAATTAAATACTTTTACAATATGAAATACTTAACTGTTCAATTTAAACAAACAAATTATCAAGCAATCTAAGAAATTAATTAAAATCTTATGTGACTTGCTGTAAAAAAGTTTGCATAATTTGCTCATTATATGAACCAAAATTTCAAAGTATTTTCTTCGTGTCAAAACTTTTTGCCTAATTTTCTCGTTTAATTTTTTATTACATGACTTTAAGATGGTAGCAAAGTGTGAATCCTCACATTTCCATGCAGATTCTAATCTAGACGAAATCTTGTGTTTCAGAGCGTGGTGATGCTGATGTTCCGCGAAGAAAAGAGTCCCGAGGACGAAATCAAAGCGTGGCAATTCTGGCACAGCCGCCAACACAGCGTCAAGCAACGCATCCTGGACGCAGGTGAGTCAAGGGTCAAGTCATGGGCGTGTGCCCTGATCTTATCAAAAGAAAACCGCTGATAAAAACTTCTTCTTCTTCTTTCCTGTAATCGACGCACGTCCGTCTTTCGAGAGCGGATTTGCCAAAAGAGGGGGAATTAAAATTGATGCAGAGGCGAATTAAGAACGCTGCGCGCAACGGAGATTAGACCGAATATGTGTGGGATTAAAAACACAAACTACTTTTAAGGTGTACATAAAATACGTCACTACTTATCTCTCTCGCGAGATTTATTTGTAAATATTCCCCGAGAGTTATTTCGCGCCTGACTGAGAACAAAATTATAATCTGCCTCTGTCGCGCCGAATTTTCGGTCTAGTTCGTTGAACTTGCTTCAAGCAAATAAATAGATTTTACATTTGCTGTCCTTTTGCTTTGAGGCTCTTTTTCACGCCGACAAGGAGAATTATGCAGAGTGCAATCAACAAGCACGCGAGAGATCAACGGAAGTGCTCGCGAAAACTTAGCAAGCACGAGAGAGGATAATTGCTCTGTACGCTTTTACGACTGGCGAAAATTAATCTAACACCTGAAAGGACACAAAAAACGTAAACAATTATCTTGTTGCTTCTACTTTTTGCTAGCCAAAAAATATATATAAGTTTTTTGAGATGGTCTTTTTTTAATTAAACCTCATTTTTCACACATTTTATTTGTAATTTGGAGGCTAAAATTTTTTTTATCCATCTAATTAGTAAAGTTTGCTGTTTTATAGAAAAGTTTCTAATTTCGAAAAAGGTTTAAAGAAGTTTTGCCAATTTATTTCATTTCTGGAACAATTAAAATTTACAAAATTAATATAGAAATTTTATTTTAAATTAATCAAATCAATTTTTTCAACAATTAAAGAGTCAATTCTTATGATTATTGAAAGAATATTGTAAATTTTAGCCACATCAAGCTTAATAAGTATATTTAAAGTCAAATAAATCCTTACAAAAATTCCGGACATTTTTTGCTATTCTTGACCATCAATTAGCAAAATAAAAACTGCCATTGTTAAAAAGACTTTATTCAACTGCGTCTGAAGTAGCTAAATACTTGTGATATTTGATTTTAAGAGCATTTAAAAAGCCAAATTATAATTTAAAACAAACAAGTAAACATTCAATCAAATTCAAGCAAATTCACTTTTAAATTCCCTTGAATTGTACTTAATTTTGCCCACTTGTAAGTCCACTAAATTCATCCAATCTTGTTTTTCAAAATATTTTCTACCTTTTCTATTTCACAAAACCTCAAACTCTATTTCACTCTCGCAAACAAATTTATGATCCGTGGTTAATATTTTTAGCACAGACCACTAAACTTCCAAGTCTAATACATTTTTTTTTTTTTTTGCCGGCGCCTCCCCACTGTTCGGACAGAGTGTGACCTTTGCTTGCCTATCCATAAGAGTGTTGACCTGTTGAGTTGTGCCCGAGGCGAGCGAAAATCTCAACTAAATGAGAGGGAAAAAATAAATAAAGGACTATAACTAAAGAGACACGCGGGGCAGGCGTGCACAAGTAACACAGAAACGCACGTTCGGCTGGTGCGCGGCAGCATTTTGGTTGAAAGCGGATATCTGGGTGCGCGATCTCCCCGCGTGAAACTCTATCCGCGCGTCCAGCCAGCCGCAGTTCTCCGCCGAGACTCAGGTTTCACGCGATTTTATTCTCGTTTCGTGCGGTTGGTTCGCTCGCAGGGCCCTTCCGAGGCCCCAGAGTTGGGCCGCGCCGCGCCAGGTCGAAGACCCTCTCTTCGAAATTATATTTTTCGCTCCGGGTCTGAAATAATCTTATTATGCGCAATTATACTTCGTCCGTCGTTCCAGCGAGGCAAATCGGCCGCGGAAAAATATAATAATTGACTATATCACGCGCAATTAGCGCAAATTGCTCACTCCTTGCCGCAAGTTCAAAAATGTTTTTGATCGCTTTTCATTTTTATGGATTATAATAAGGGTTTAATATATGAATTATTTCAGTATGCGCAGTGAGGGAAAGGTGGGATCAAATTCATGAACAACGCGCCAAATGGCCAATGTGAATTGTAATAAGACTTGTAATCTTCGGTTCTTAAGTATGTATTAATTATGAATATATAAAGAATCGTAAAGAATTAAATAATTTGGGATTTTTTTTCTAGTTTGTTTAAAAAAGTATTTATGTAGCTGAAAATTTGTAATTTAATCAGTGATTTTTGGCTCACAAAATTTTCTTAAATCTAAAGCTTAACATAATGTCAAGCAAAATATGTTTACAAAATTGTAAGTTTACAAAAATATTTTTAGCTTCAATATTTTTTCATATAATAAAAAGCTTTTTTATTTATAATCTAGTTAAAAAACAAAATTTTTCTACTTTTATCATTTTTGTTGTTTATTCTTCACAAATCAAGTGCTAATGAAACTTAAATTAGTTTTTTGGGAAACTTTATAAATATTCTCGAGTATTAGATTCTTTCAATAATCAAATTTCTTTACGAAAATTATGTACATTTCTATTGTGACGAATCGTTTAGTTAATCGTTTCAGTTATAAAAATATTCATAACAACATATATCTTACTCTGCAATTATCAATTAAGAGAAGATTTTCACCACCTTCCAAATATTGAATCTATAAAAAATAAACATTAATACAAGCATGAATCCATATTTTTTATTTAAACATCGATCAATCAACAAATATACTGAAACTTCAACAAACAAACAGTAATTGTATTCTTGATTTTCATAGTATTTTAATTTTTTTATTTACCATTCAATGTACAAAAAGATTTCTTCTTTTTAACCTTTTAAACTGAGTCTTATATATTATAAATGATATTTGTATATTCCGCATCGTAACGCCCCTAATTGATAGAAAGCTAGCCACAGGAAGCAGCAATCCTTGCGAATGAAACGTAATTTGCAGAACCCACATCGGTCAGCAAAGCCTGAGATAAAATCTCCAATTGCGATTCGAAATGAGCGCAATGCCTCCTTACAACTCTCCCCGCGAGATGCAACTCGAATAAACGACGCGCGGGTTTGTAATTATAAATATTGCTGTCCCGCCGATTGATTTACATCGCTAAATTACAATGTAGCTTTTTATCATTAATAAATGGTATGTTGTGCGTTTCGCCTCCCCCGACGAAGCGACGACCGATGAGGTCATTTGGCTGCAAAAACCGAACAGTAAACGCGGCCGAGCGTGAAATATCAATCATCGGCGATCATGACTCTCTCGAATCCGATTTCCATCTCACTTCTGCCCATTTATTTACAATCTGATGTGTATTTTGTTGACGGTTTTATGCATAGCTCGCGCCCAGCCGGTAATTGCCCGCAATTTGAGAATTTATTGCGTCGGCTGAAAAACTAACTTTTGCATGCGTAATTCGTGCATAAATTTCCAATCTTAAATTCCACGCACCTGCACGAGATTTACATCTTTTGGTACAAACAAGCAATTGGGACAATTAATTGCGGAGTCTCCGGAGAGAGGGAAGAGGAATTTCATCCGTGCAGCTCGCGAATAAATCAGCATTTGCGAGATAAAAAAAAAACTTTATTCTTGCTTTCTACAAAAGTACAAAAATTTATTGCACCGCTGCACGACACCTGATTTTCTCATTCAAAATAAAATATGCGACCCGAAAACAAGCATGTGACCTTTCCGCTAAATGCACACTTGGCGTAATTCAAACGCTTACATATATTTTTGTTTAATAAATTTAACAACCTCTCTGGCTCTCGCCAAATAATATAATCCGATGGAAATGTGAGAGGCGCGAGCAATTAATGGCGGCGCACTTAAAAACACACACAGACCGCCTATTTGATGCATTAAAATGGTGATTAATTTTCGCTTCGTCTGCGGAACTGTTAATTTGCGGTGCTTGTCAGCGGCGAAAATTCGACTTGGTGTTTACGATTAACGCCGAATCATCGTCCACTTGTTAGTTGTAACGACGGTTTTGTTTGATTGCAGACACGAAGAACAGCGTCGGACTGGTCGGAGTGATAGAAGAGGTTGCGCACAACGCGATCGCCGTCTATTGGAATCCGCACGAGTCTTCGGCAAAGGTGAGTTTGTTTAAATTTTCTTTTGCAAACAATTTACTTCGGAGCTGTGTAAAAACTTTGTGGTTTAATAATTGAATTATTTTCTTTGAAATTATTCATTTTGATAATGTTGTAAAAGTCAATTTTAATTATGAATAGGATATTTGAGATTATATAAATTTGGTTCAAAATTCATTCTAATCTTCACAGTCATTTTGTCTCTCTGGTTTCAGTATTGAGACCAAAAATGACTTTTTATAAGTTTTACTCAATCTTTTGAAATTAATCTTTTGATTTTATTTTCATTTTTTTGCCTAATTTTTTTAGCAGAATTTTGTAGTATGGCAATATTTTTCCATATTTCCCATATTTTACAACAAACAACAGGTAAATGGGTTATTTGAATAAAATTTGCTTGAATTGAAATAAAATTAAAATAGCCATATTTTTTCCATTGACTACTATACATGTACATTTTCAAAAAGCTGGTACACTTTTTTGGGGAAAAGTGACTATTTTCCCCACTTGGGTTTTCCAAAACCTCATCTCAAGTGTGTAAATTTGTATTTATTTAAATCTTCCGACAACATAACCACGGCTTGTCCTCGTGACTTGATTTCTTCAAGTTGTTTTTAGTTAATCGTCCCTCTCTCTCTTTTTAATTCATCCAACGTAGTAATTAAATCGAGCCGTATATTCATTAACGGCACATTTTCCTTTTGGCGAGTTTCCAGGAGCACAACTCATTTTACTACCTGTTTGCGTAATGCTTTGGGAGCGACCTCAGAGGTCGTCTCTGTGCGCTCCGTTCGTTTGCCCATATTATGCGCTCTTTTCGCTCGGCTGTCGAGCAAACCGCCAATTACATGATTTTTCTCCACCGGTGGGTCCGCGAGCAGTGCGTCTGGTGATTATTATAAAATTCCTCTTCTGCACTGGATGAATAATACGTAATTATGATTGGAAAACAAAGGCGTCTCTGCGTCGAGCGAGAAAACCAAGGTTGATGTTTTTTGCTGTAACATTTTTAATTGGCGGAAAACGGCCCGGCGGAAAGAACGAAAAAAGAGCACGCACGGAGCGCATGGGAGGAAGAAAGACTGGTAGGAGTTTGTTTTGGGTCAGGGGTCACGCAGCCACCTGATCTGGAGCAGAAAATCAGGTTTGCCAAGTGAGCGCCCGGTGTGTTTGTACATCTCTCGGCAAAACAAGACTTCTTGTTTAACACACATTATTATTTTATTCCATTTGCATGCTCCACGTGCTCGCCGGAATTATGAAACAGGATTCCGCGGCTCGCGCTCTCTTGGTGCGAAAATGTGCCTTATTACGACGTTTTAGCGAGAAACGAGCGCGGCCACTTTAATGCGCACGCATTTTCTCACAATATTTGAAAAAAAAAAATGTGCAGGAATTCTCATAAAGTTTCTATTACAGTTGAAAATAAGATTACTTTACTTAATTTAACTTTAATGTAGCAGGTCTCACACTGTAAGAAGTACCAAAATCTTCTGTATACCAAAACGATGTTCTTAAATTAAATTGTAAATTTTATGATAAAGTTAGTTGTCCTTTATTTTTAATTTTTTCTAACTTAATCAGAGGTATTTTTAAATTTATTTATGAAAATGTCATTATTGTTTGATGTGGAGACAAAATAATCTAATGAAAATCGGTTTATACCGAAAACAATCCATCTTAAAGATCATTGAAAGCTTCTTTTAAATTATTTTTTGATTAAAATGAGAAAAGTACAAAGAACAATTAAAATGTGAATAATTCTTTCATGCCAAACATTCTTACCACTCTTAGGCTAATGAGAGCCATTAATCATTAATTACTTTTAATAATGATAAATAAGACGTAAAAAGTAAAAAGAAAAAAAATCAAAATAAAACTATAAAAATACAATAATATGTATTTTTAAACTAAATTTTATTAAATTCAATTTGTTTAGTTTTTCACTACAGGTCAAGGGTTTTTTTTTAATTATCACATTGAAAAGAGATTTGGCAGCCAGCTCTAGTAAACAACTTACTAATAGTCAATAAGATTATTTTGTAAGCAAAAAATTAAATTAATACAATTTAGCCAATGCAAAGAGCAAAAATACAATCTTCTTCTCATTTAAAGCAGAATCCTTCAATGCTGTGGCGTGTTGTCTGTAATAAATCAAAGGAAATTAGCGCTGGTTCATAAAACCCATTATGAAACCCCATAAATTTTTTAATAGTCGATGTAAATTTCCCCTCTCACGCGAGAATTTTGATTACGGCTGTGATTTCGTTTCAGATCAACGTGGCCGTTCAGTGCCTGAGCACGGACTTCAGCAGTCAGAAAGGCGTCAAGGTGAGTCTTGAAACCGGCAATTATTTTTAACCCTCTTCCTTGTGGCTGCGATCGGCGGCAATTAGCTGATCAATCAAGTGATAATCCTAATCACTAATTGAATCGTACACAACGGCGGCAGAAAAGGGCGGGTTTCGATCAAAGGGTTTATTTCATATTTTTATTTTCTGGGCGTCTTTCGAAAGGAAGAAAAGTTTGCTGGCGACAAAGAAAGGGTTCACTGTCGTCAAGGAGAAAGCGAAATTTTTGTCAGCTGAGATATTGAATTTCGATGAAAGTTTGACGCCGGAGCAGGAGATTGCATGCATGCGTGCCTCTCTGTCCTTTTTCTTATCTCGGGGCCATCGCGTAACGTTGGTGTACCCAAGAGCTTAATTTCTAACGCGTGCATGCGTATCAAATTGAACGAGACGGAATATATAATTTCGCAACAGTTATATTAAAATGAAACAACTTCCCACTCGTCCAATTCTTATCTTTCCTGAGTTCGGAGATGAAGCAAAAAAAAAAATAACTTTGGCTAAAGATGCTCTTCAAAGCCAATTGCTTATTCTTCTCGACTCCTCCATACTAACAAGCTTATGGAATTTTTTGCAGCTCGTCTCCGTTCGCGAAACTCCTTTCTAATTCACCACAAAAGTCGTTCCGAGAAGAATGAACAAAATAATTATTTCCGTTATAATGTATATTTTAATCGCTAATTGGGTCGGTTGTAATTCTGATTCACCTCTCGTCGTCCACCATGTATATTTTTTCCTCCCCTTCTTCTTTTATTTATGGACTTTTTCTCTATTTAATTAATCTCGGCTGTGTTTCGCGGGCGATTGTTCGCCAAGCAGGGCCGACCAATTAGGGCCAAATATTCAGCCGGGTTGGCCGCTTTTTGCGTCCTCCTCAGCCTGCTGAATATAATTTAAATCCGAGGGACGTGCTTTGTTTTATTTTGTTAATTGGCTTCTATAAAGTAGCTGTTCTCCTCTTGACGGCCAGTTTTTTCCTTCGGTTCACAGGGCCTGCCGTTGCACTTGCAGATCGACACCTACGAAGACCCGAGGGACGGACCGGTTGCCCACAGAGGATATTCCCAGATCAAAGTCTTTTGTGATAAGGTCAGTGCCGAACTTTAATTTATAATTACATTAAATTTAAAACTTTATTTATTTTTATATTAATATGTATCCATGAAAATGATATTTTATGGAAATTGAACCATTCTATCTGACAGAATTAGACCCCTGGTTCAGATCTGCTTCCGAACTGGTGCATAAATGGTGTAGAACTGATGCAGGACAGCTAGACCCGGTTCTGCACCAGTTCCGTACGATTTTTGAACCAGGTCTGCAATAATTCCAAATTTGATACAAAAAAATTTAAATTCTTGAAAAATTTTAATAAAAATATTTATTTATATATTAATATGTATCCATGAAAATGATATTTTATGGAAATTGAACCATTCTATCTGACAGAATTAGACCCCTGGTTCAGATCTGCTTCCGAACTGGTGCATAAATGGTGTAGAACTGATGCCGGACAACTAGACCCGGTTCTGCACCAGTTCCGTACGATTTTTGAACCAGGTCAGCGTTAATTCCAAATTTGATACAAAAAAAAATTTAAATTCTTGAAAAAATTTAATAAAAATATTTATTTATATATTAATATGTATCCATGAAAATGATATTTTATGGAAATTGAACCATTCTATCTGACAGAATTAGACCCCTGGTTCAGATCTGCTTCCGAACTGGTGCATAAATGGTGTAGAACTGATGCAGGACAGCTAGACCCGGTTCTGCACCAGTTCCGTACGATTTTTGAACCAGGTCTGCAATAATTTCAAATTTGATTCAAAAAAATTTAAACTCTCGAATAAATTAATACATTTATATTTTAACATAGTTCATGAAAATGATAAATTTATGGATAGACTTTTGATAAGATTTAAATCAAATCAAATCATATCATTTTCAAAGATGAAGTGAAAACAATGTATTACGTTAATTTTGGAGAGATGCAATTTAATTTTAATCTAAAAAAAATTATTATCAATTTATTTGATTAGTTATTTAATCAAAATTATGAAATGCTAGAACCGTGTTGCAAGTCAGATTTGAAGAAATTAAGATTATGTAATTTTTATTTTTTCGAAAATTCCAATTGTGTTGCTTTTATATGCATTAACAGTTACGCGAATCTTCTCTTCTTCTTTGAAGAAAGCGTCCTTATCGATTACGCTGCGACTTTCCACTTAGGATTTTCGTCCAGCTGATGTGTACTTCATAAAATTCGCAATTACGGCGCGCCGAGAGAGACACACACGCTTAAATTAGCAATTTTAATGCACGGCCCGAGCAATTTTATAAATCGGATTTCGCAATTCAACCGTGCGCGGCTGTCTATTAGCGATAATATTTAGCCGTGTAATATTCCCGGTCGCTTGACAGTTACACGCAAACTCCATTTCTATATTTTCTCTATAGCCACATGTAGAAGAGAGAGAGAGAGAGAATATAAAATATAAATGAATGGTCCTGCTGAGTTGGATGTTTTATCTCGGCAGCCATCAGAGTAGTTTTTTAATTGAACGCGGCTCGCTCATGGGAAGCAGTGGGCCGCGCGCACTAAACAAATAATAAATAAGCAAATAAATTAATATAAGAATCGATTGAGCCCTGCTTGATAAATATACGCCTTGTTGGGCTTTTTCTCGTATTTATGGCTGAACTCGCAGCCCTGACAGTTCCGTTAGAAATGGAGCTTTCCACACGAGATTTGTTTTGATTTGTACTTGTAAGTCGTTAGCCCCTGATTTTGAGATGCTCCCAATCCTGGCCTTTTTTAGTGTAGTAAAAATGTGCGGAATTTCGACGATTGAATTCTTGCTCTTCTTTTTTTCTTCACAAATTTACCGTTTAGGAGGATTTGTGACTTTTATTTTTTTTACATATTTTTATTACTATATTTCAAATTTTATTTACATTATCTAGATAAAAGGAAAGAAATTATATCATATTTATTAGTTTTATTTATTTTAGAAAACAATAGAAACCAATAAGATTTACAATAATATAAAAATACGTCTTATTTTTAATTTTAAATTAAATTTTTTTATTTTTACTTTTTACATTTATAAGAAACATATATTAATTTTTCCATTCTAATTTCATGTCCATAAAATTTGCACATTTTTATTGTTGTTTATTTGTTCAAATCTTTAATTAAATTGAATTTGTTTGAGTCGATGAGTTTACTGGAATATTTAAATTTCTTTCAGTCTCCATTAGATATCCATGCAATCCATTTTATTCATCATTATAACTGACCAGCTTTTACCCGCTACAACTAAAGTCTATGCCCTTTCTGAGACGAAAAACGGGATTCGACGCATCAACCTTATTAGTATATTTTCAATTAACGACGAGAAAAGACCTTGGCCTCGCAATTGTTTGCACCAAATTAATGAATCGAGTGTAACCCGCGGCGAATATCGAAGCGAGTTTTCGTCGCGTACGTCGGCAGCATGTTGCGAATTTGCTCCGATTGAAGTAATTGCAGCGAACAAGATCGTAAAAATTTACACGCTTCTCGGCGCGTAATGAGCTAATTCCGTATTGAATTTTTTTCTGCAAGTGTCGTTTTTATTGAATGATAAAATTAAAAATCGGGATCTGAAGGAAGAAAGAATTTTTGCGCGCATGATTGCAGCGATTGATAGCGCCGGGAAAATAAAAGTCTCGAAAGAGGTGTAATTTGCAATTAAGCACGCTTAAATTGAAAGTGCCGATGCAAAGCAGTCTCTCGGACATAAATTTTCGACGGAATTTATCTGATCGGATGCCTCCTTAATTAAAACTTGTGTTGCAAAAGGTCGTTCTTGTCTTTTTCGGCAACAAAACGCGAGGCGACAGGTGTCAAAAGCGTTTTGTATAAAGAAAGGTCGTTCGTTTCTCTTATCTCTTGCGGCGTGTCATTGATTATTTTGCACACACGCCGAATTTATTATTAATGTGAAAATTGCCTCAGTGAAATAGTGTGTAAAAGAGATACATTTATTACAGTTCGGCCGTGTGGAATATTTTGTAAACATATAAAATAAACAGGAAACCGCCAATTACGAGGCGAAATTTTGGCTACAGAAGTGATATGAAAATAATTAACATCCAGACATTTCAATTGATTGCCAGCTAAAATGATAAATTTTCGGTAGACAGTTTGCAAAAGAGGATAAAAGAAAAGAAAGCAGAAAAATTTTTAACCGTGTTTCATATGTGAAATAAAAATTTCTTTCAAATATAATTTTGATATTTTTGTTCGATTTTGACAATATTTGCTTCAAAACGACTTTATTTGGTACTTTTACAACTAAAATTTGAACCTTAACAGGCACTTTTTTTTATAGAAAAAGGCTTTTTTAATGCACTTTAGCAGAGATTTGAGGTTGGTTAAATTTTTCTTGCTTGGCCACTATTTATAACATTGCACACATTGTTATATTTAAGGAATTTCTTAAAATTCTTTAATGTAGAGTAGAATTCAAACTTGAAATCTCATCCTTAAATAATTAATATGTAATACATATGAGTCAATTTTTTCTTTGTTTGTTTCCCTTTTCTATTCTTCATCACAGAAAATATATTAAAATGAAAGCAGAGGAAATTTTACGTGATTTATTTTAATTTGTGAAAAAAAGACAGAGATGGATTTTTTAGTCATTTCATTTGTTAATTCCCATTAATGTCTTTCATTTTATTTCTCACGGTTATACCTTTCTCTCACATAAATTTACAATTTGCCAAATAAATAATCATTTTTATTTCCTCGTAAATCAAATATGCGTTGCCGAAACTGAAAATAATGGGCAGTAAAATCCAAATAAAATATATAACTCTTCTTGCAATGAAGTTGAACCAACCTCGCACTTAAACCATGTACTTGAGGATTTCGCCTTCGGTCAGCTGCTGATCTGAGCGTAAGGGTCCGAGAGCAAAAACGAGCAGCATCTCTTTACACATGGCGGCAGCGTGTTGTTTTTTTCGCGTCGCGAGGTCGTGAGATAGGTTAAAAAAGGGCCACGTTCTAAATTAATTGTTGCGTTTTTTGCCGCGAGTGCCGCGAGTCTGGTATTATTGTTATTACTTCGCCTCTCTGCATCTTTTCATTTTTTCTTCTTGCCTCCTTTCATTGTCGCGCTGCACACACGTCGGCTCATTTGCATGCGCGCTGCAGATGATCAGCGGCAGAGGCAAAAAAGGGAGCTCGCGGGACTACGCAAAAGGCATCTCTCTCGCTTTATTATTTCTTTTATTCTCTGCGTTCCTCTATGATACATATCCAGCGCAAGGTGTGTCCCTTCCTCTTTTTAACTCTGCTGCTTCCTCAACTTGTTCATTTGTGCAGGAATAAAAAGTGCATACCTGTTGTTCGGAAGGGTAAAAAAAACGCTCTTTTAGAAAAAGGAGTTGTAAAACATTGCTGGAATATTTTATCAATTTGGAGAATCAAATATATTATTTATCAGCAGAGCTTTGTTTCCGGGATGACAGTATGATTACAATAGTTAATAACAAAAATTTATTTCCAGTGCACTTTATTATTCAATTTAATGCACAGAATAACAAGTTTGGTACAGGACACAGCACAAAGTGCAACTTTCATTAACAAATTTAAATTTTACATAAAATGTATATAAATGTTAAATATAATATTATAAAACAAAACATAAATTTTTTAATTCTTTCAATTTTAACTTATTTTATTTTCATTTTATTAACACATAAAATATATTAATTTAATAATTTAAAATTGCAATCATTTTAATTGTTTAATATACTGCATGTATGACTTGTCAAACTGTTATATTATGTATACTGTTTTAATTTTAGGTTTTATATATCTAACTTAATAATAATTTTGTTGGAAAATGATCTAGGCGTGAAAGCAGTCTTGTTTTAGATTATATTTACTTAATATTTAGTGTAACCCAGCTATAATTATTTAACTCGATAAGATGAAGAGACCATTGTTGGATTATGAAAAATCTAAAGCATCACACACAGAAATGAGGCTGTGATCAGCCTTCATGATAGATGACGACCAGTCTGTCGAATGGCTTTACTATTAGAGATTGTATACAACAGACTTCTCTTCTAACTAAGCCGCCGCGTCTCGTGTAATTCAGTTGAAGCAACAGTTTTCTGTCGGACGGGTGATGTACACGCTAGATAAAATTAATGCCCGGGCCATTATTTGCGCCGAGCCCATTTGGAGCGCGCGCAAAAGGAAATCAGTTACGTGTCCTTTTACATCGCGTGCACTCTTGAGGGGCATTATGTGTGTCCCGTCGCGGCCGGTTCTATATTCTTCTTCTTCTTCAGACTCTCGTTTTATTCATTTTCCGTGTGTTTTATTTTTCACCCGAGCAAGCAGATTTGAATGCGCGTCATTAAAAATATGGACGCGCGCACAAAAGGAAGAACGTTGGAGAAGACCGAGAGATGAATAGCTTCGCGCAGATACACAAAAAGAAAAGCAGTGTGGGAAAATTCGGTAGTGACCCCGAGTGACCAGTGGGGCTGAAAGGGTGGTCAAAGGGGTGGCGACTGCGCGAGCCTCCCTCCCTCCCTCCTTCTCTCCGACGGCGGGAAGTGTCCAGCGAGCCTCATTTGCATAATGCCGAGGAAGATTTGTGCGAGTGGCGTGCAATCCGAAGAAAAATAAATCTGCCGAAGAAAAAAACCAACGAGAGGAAAAATCGCATTGTCAGCGGATGAGCATTATCATTCATCAAAAGGAGACAAAGATATTAAAAAAATAGATAGTTAGTGACAGCTCAAAAGATTTATCAAAGGCTTTATGATGCCCATGGTAAAGACATACATATTTAGAATTTGAGAATTCAGTTAAAATGGTATAATTGTTGCATGAAAAAAGATTAAAGTTTCAATTTAAAATTTCATTTAGGAATTTAATGAGCTGAAGAAAGAGAAAGAAATATTAATTTTTTAAATCAGCTCAGGGATAATTTGTTTCTGCTTTGATGAGAGCTATTTTAAACAAATTAATAATAAAACCCAGCGTAAACCGAACTTTGTGTTGAAATAATGCCGATTTTTCATCTGAATTGAGTGATCTGCCATTTAGTATATGACAATTATAATTGTAATATATTTGAGGGTGATCAAAAAGCCTAACCCGGCCCAGGTTAAGTTAACTTAGACCCCGGACTAACTTACAATTAGCCCACCAGTAAAATTCAATGGCGGGTTAAATTAGCCCGGGCCAGGCTAATTTAGCCTGGGCCAAGTTAGCCTTTTGGATGGCCATCATTAAATTCATTAGTTATTAAATAAAAATAAAATATAAATTATTTTATTTTATAACGTCAATTTTTCAGTTTAATATTTTTATTATTAATATTTAATTATTGTTTTTATTACTATTTTACTGATTCTAAAATTTATTGCTTTACAATAGTTATTGTGTCGTATGATGTATATTCCGTATATTCTATTATCATATTTAAATTAAATTAAAACAATTAAATATTGATAGGCAATAATTTTGGTTAGTATTGAAATCTTCTATGAAGCGTTGAAAGTTGAAAATTTTTGGTCATTAATGAGATAAGAATATAAGCAAATTCAAATGAAGAAGTCAAAAAATAAATTTACATTACAAAATACAGGCTATGAATCGCTATATTATGTCAAATGAAAAAAAAAATTATTACAAATATAAAAGAAAAAAGATTTATTTGAAGGGGTTATAAAATAATTTGAAAAAATTTTATACACATTTTAATTGACGGGTGTTTCATTCAGACGGTCTTAATATATATTCGATTGAGTTTAAAATGTCGAACGGACACGAGTTGTGTATAATTGCAGTGCGCGCAGCCAGCGAGACGCAAATTGAAATTATTACGGTCGGCTCCGGCGAACATATTCGATCAAGTTGCGAAGAAGCCATCGAGGCGTGACTGCCTTTGATCCCCGAGAGAGCTGCATTTTATAAATACAAATGTATACAGAAAACCGATCGCGGGATGCTCAGCATTGAAAGAGAATCGCTCAAGCGTCACCGCGAGTGACAACAGAATAATTCACTTGTCCGACACACAATGTGACCATTACTCTTCAATCGCAATATCGCTCATTATCATTATTTCCATCCGTGCTGCTCGGCAAAAAGCGCCGCAGCAGAATTCGCTAGTTCGCGCGGAGGCGGCTTCTCGGGTTGCGCAAAAAACGCAAACACCGTCATTGAACATGAACAAGCATAAAATATGAATCATTCAATTAGCACTTAGCAGCTGCAGGATGAAAAAAAAACTAGCATTGTCTGGTTGAACGTTAAAATTTAACTGTAATTTTCGACCCGAAACTGAATTTTAAACTGTATATTTAAAAATCAACATTCTACTGAAACGTACAAAAATCTACGGTTATTTTTTTGCTAAATCTTAGCAACAATGACAGTTCCAATAACAATTCTTTAAAAGACTGAAATTTTCTAAACCTAAAAATCTTAAAATTGCAATTCAAATTTCAGTAAAAAAATCATGTATTTTCAAAACATTTTGATTATTGTAAAGCCCCTTATTATTTTCATTTTACTTTAAAATAACTCTGTTTAGAGGTGACTGAAAAAAAATGTGATCTAATAAATTGTATCCTTACGCACAATGAAAAGAAGAGGACGCCTTGCATTTAAAAAAAATACTGTGCCGCTAAACTTGCCTTCAGCGCGGGTGGTATTTTCACAGTTTTCACACCATTCTTTTTGCCAACAATTTTATTAATTTCCTCATTTCAAAATGTTTTAAAATATCAAATTGCATTAAAATATTTTAAATCATCAAATTTCACTTTTTCCATCTGAAACCATTTCATTATGATAAATAAAATTTGTGCTCGCTTATTTCAATATTTTCTAAAATTTGCATTTTTTTCCCTTATTGTGCTTACAGGGTGCCGAACGCAAAACGCGGGACGAAGAACGACGAGCGGCCAAGCGCAAAATGACGGCCACTGGCCGCAAGAAGCTGGACGAACTTTACCACCCACCGGGTGAGCGTTCCGAGTTCTACAGCATGAGCGACCTGACGAAGCCTCCGGTGCTCTTCTCGCCGGCCGAAGACATTGATAAGGTAAATGAACTGACCCACCCACTCTGCATTCACTCCTTTTTGCCCACGCGACATTCTTTAAAATCTTTGCATTGATTGTCGCCGTCCTGCGAGTACTCAAAGACATTTTCTTTCAGCTGACCTCGATGGAGCTGCAGGGCTTTTATGGACATCCCGACCCGGATAGTTCTAGGTGAGAATGGGCAATTGATTTTATTTATATGGCCAATCAAGTCAATCATTCATCACTCAAGCTACTAATAAGCCTGCCAGTTGGAACGGATTAACTTTTCATTAATCAATCGCAACGCCGAGTGCCTCTTTGTTGGAATGCATGCCGATTAACATGGATTTTCTCAATTCAATTAATCTTGTTTCCTGCCACTAACACTTGTTGTAATGTCGGTTTTTTTTTAATCTCAGCAAATCTCAGCTAGGAGTGCAGTTAAATTTAAAGCTAGAGTGCCCATCACAAATAATAATCACCCATTAATTAATGAAATAATTATTTAATAATATTAATTAATACTTCAAAATTATTAATTTTGTCAAAAATTTTACCTGATCTAAACAAAAACTCACCTTTGAAACAGATTTTTTTTATTTAATATCTCTATTTCAAATTTTTGCGGTCTTATAATTAAAATTTATGGGTTGAATGTGAAAATATATAAATATTATTCGTTAACAAAATTATAATATTTAACAAATAAATTTGAGAATGGGTGATGAAAATGATTGACTTTGGTGGTTGATCATCAAAATGCACTTGTGTCATGTTCTGTTGAGTCAAATCTGATTCTGGCTTTATTCTGCTCGTAGTCTTTCAAATGGGGACGGAGCGCTGGGCCGGTCGCATGTGGCGTCTCCGACGTACCTGCTGCACGCCAAGCCATTGCACCACCACCCTCCCACCCCGACCACCCTTAAGTTCCACAACCACTTTCCCCCAGACCACCCAGGGTAAGCACGAGAACACACAAAACCACACTTTCAAATAAAGAGAGGCGCCGAAATAAAAACAAAATTCGCCCACTCTGATTTTGAAAAACGACACCCTGCAGGTATTTAATTTGCGCTTGATTTTAGGTTCGGTCAGGAAAAGAAAGATGTTCTAGAGGACACGGTCTTCAACAGTCCAACTCAACCACCCTTGAAAAGGCCAAAACTTCAACCTTCACCCTCACCCCTGCACCATCAGGTAACTAAATTAAGAGAGAATTAAAAAAAAATAATAATTTATTTGGAAGAAATTAAGAAAATATTGACAAAAAAAAATATTCTTCTAAGATTTGATTATTTTTTACATTGATTTTTTTAATTCATCTAATGTATTTTTTTTTTTAGGTGGCACACAGCCCTGGTGGTCTCGGGAGCGGTGGGCCGCCGCCTTTGAGTGAAAGGGTGATGCTCTATGTGCGGCAGGACTCTGAGGACATTTACACACCCTTGCATGTGGTGCCGCCAAGCACTGCAGGCTTAATGCACGCGGTAAGTGAAGAGCATGAACATTATCATTCACATTCATTTTCGCCAAAATTAACCTTTTATGAGCTTTTTTAATATGATTTCTTATATAATTCGGTGGTGACATTTTTTTCTAATCTTAAAACACACGCCGCTGCTTTTACTCTAATTTTAAAATGCTTACTTGGACTTGCCCAAAACTTTCGAGACAACAGAAAAATACCTTTTATTGAGAGACCTTATATACTTGAGCTGTTTTGTAAAGACTTGGTCTGTGGTCTCTGTTTCAGCATGCCTATGAAAGGGGCCCGGGACTAATGTCTTTACAAAGCAGCTTTGACATGTGATTTGGCGCGAGTGAGTTTTCATATATTCTTTTCTCCTTGACCTTTCTCATCCTCTCGGTTTTTTTTTTTTAAATATCTAAAATCATTCGAACGATGAAAATTAAATCAAATGCACTTAAATTGTTCGCATTCTGTGAATGATTACTCACATGTGATTTGTGTTGTTTTGTTTGTTACAGATTGAATCAAAGTACAAAATTTCAACTTCCGCCATTTCTAACTTGTATCGCAAAAACAGGAGGGGGTAAGTGTCACAAAGAATTACTGAAATTACGACAAATAATTTTCCAAAATTTTTATGAATAGCCCCCAAAAGCGCTGCTCGTGTCAAAATAAGAAAAGCATGAGTCAGGCAAGGAGTGGTGCTTGGTGGGCCGCTTTTGTAAATACACAACATGATTTCAAATGAAAAATAAAATACTTATATAATACAATAAAATTTAAAAAAAAAATTAATTTCCACCTATTATTGTAAAAATAATCGAATGAATATTTTGTTCTAGGATTACAGCCAAACTTGACGACGACATGCTGAGGTACTACCTTAATGAAGACCTGTTCATCGTCGAGTTCAAGCAGGTCAAGGGCGAAGATTCGTACGAGGTGACTTTGTGCGAGGTGGACGACCGTTGATCTGTGACCCCGCCAAGTGCCATTAACTCGCGCGTAACTCTCACATAAACTTTGATCGTTTTTTATATATGAAAGGAAGAAAGTTGCATTGGAAAAATCAAACGCTGTGATTCGACGATGAAATTCGAGAAAAATTTCGTTCCAAGCTGATCAACATTTAAGATACTTTTATACGGCTCGACAAGAGTACAAAAACGGAAGATTTTCTTTTGCTGAGAAAGAGAGAAATGATTTTTTTTGCGTTTATCATGGATGATTTGTCTCATTTTTTATATAAATGTATAAAATTAAGTTGTTAATTTAATGAAGCAGAGAACAAAAATAAGCTATTTTTTTGTGTACACATTGTGTTTTTTACAAGTTGTAGTTGTGTAAAAATTAATGCTCAAATAAGTAAAACGTGTTTTGCATGCTTAGATTTAACTGTGGAGCAGACGCAAAGAAAAGTGACTAAACAAAAGGCGTTCAAGGCGGCGGTGGATCTCTTATTGCCTATGCAAAAAATAATTGAAAATATTCTAGATGAGGATAATTAAAGCAAATTCGGGCCAAGCCCGACTGAAATTTTTGCCGCGCTGGTGTTTTCTGTGATTTTATAATTATTAAATTTGTGTGTTTTTAGTTCAACACCAGCGTCACCCACAATGAAAAAATCCACCGCCAAAACTCTTCAAAAAAATATTTTAATCTAGTTTCCAGAATGTAAAAAAAGAAATAAGTCGTATGAGGAAAAAAAAGTAAAAATGTTTTTGTGTTAATTTATTTGATCTCAAGTGAAAAGAATCCAATCAAACTCATTGAACTGCCTCAAAAGTGGAAAATCAAAATTAGAACTGATTGTGCTCAAGTTTCAAACGTTTACTCAAAAATCATGATACTTCACAATGCACCAACAACAATGAACCGATTGTTGCTCACTTAATAATCAAAAATTAATGTAAAATCTCGTTTGCCATCCGCCTCTCTAGATAGATATTTTGTGTGTAAAGTAAAGCTCTCTCTGCCTAACCCATTGTACAATTAATTATTTTTTGACATGATGTATTTTGTATGGATTTAAATAATATTATATATATAAACCCCTGTCGCAATAAAATTGTTAAACATGGCAGGTCGCGCGCAAAATGAAACAAATTACACAAGACATTTAAGGGGCCAGCCAAAAACGGATGATCGCGATCTCGAGCAGTGCCCTCGTCGTTATATTATGTATTAATTTTTTATCTTAATTATTTTGCATGTGTACGCTGTGCCATTTTTACACTCACGACCCATACGTTCACTCACTTTTCACAGTTTGTTTTTTATATAAATACTTTCACACTGCCCGCAAAAATCCGAGAAACAAATCGACAAATATGTTTTGTAAAAGTAGAGGATAAATGATTTGTAGTTCCCAGCTCGGCTGGTTGCTCGTCAACAATTAAATCTGCGAATCTGGTGTTGAAATCAAAATGAACACAAATAAACTGCCTGGGGATTCTGTTGTACTCAAACGATCAATAATTTTGTTTTACTTTCATCTATTATTAACCCATTTATGCAGCCATGCCCTGCCCTAATTCCACCTATTCAGGAAAACTTTGATCTACGCAATTCCGAAAAGAAGATAATCCGTCTAAATCCGAAAATTTGCATTTAGAGCCTATTGAAACTCCAATCATCGTCATGAAAATAAATTTGAAAAGTATAATTGTTCCAAACGGCACATTTAATGTGAGCGTTCAAGAAAAAATAACCACCAAGTTGTTTTGGTTTTAGATCGAATCCTAATTTCGTAGATTTGGCTGAAATTTCTCAATAATTTTAAACCTATCAGCATCAAGATTTTTATATTTTACATTATTAAGTTTTTCTGATTCAATGTCAAAAATATATTTGATATGAAATTTGAAAAAAAAAAAGAAATAGGTAAGCAATAGAGACTGAGACTATTATTATATCCTGCGGAGAACACCTGAGGTGCATTTTTGGTCGCAGTCTTATTTGCTAACCTTCAGGTGAGAAAAGAGTCAAATACAATTGTTCTCTAATATGCTTCACTATAGGATTACCAGGTATTACGTCAGAGTTTGCATAATAAAAATTAAAAATCAATCATTTAAAATAATTGTTATATTTCAATCTGAGATGTTGTCACATAATGTGCCACTTGGAGAAAATACTGTTTTCACTCACAATAATAAAAATTAAGAGTCCAATTAAACCCAATTAAGTAATGATCATTGAAAAAGTGTGTTCAAAATTACAGTTTTCAAGATAAATGCAAGTTTCAAAGTTTTTCAAAAAGAAAATTGTAGGTTTTCTAATTTTGCAGAAGAGCCGCCTCTAGAGAAACTTTTAAAATGATGGTTACCAAAAATTGAAAAATTATAATTTATTGAAATAATAAATCTAATTTTTCTGGGTGACCATATAGAAGATGATAATATTTAATTATTGGTTGCTTTTAGCTTCAAATTGGTTAGGCCCGGTGTTTTTTGCTTTGTTAACGAAATTAAGCAGTAAAAATTGATAAAAAAAATATAGTTCATTGTGAGCTATTAAATATTCAAACCTAATTATTAATATTACTACTTACACCCTACATACATAATTTAATTTTATGTTGCAGTTGGCAGCAAACGAAGAAGTTTCTTCTTGGTTGGCAGCATTGGACGAATTTCCAGCCAAAAAGCCACGCCCCTCCGCAAGATTCAAGATTCAAGGCCGATACGCGTATGTCCGCATGAACTGCACGAAACCAGCTCGTTCATTTCCCAATAATTCACTTTCGTAATCGTTCATTGCGATTTGGAAGCCGAATTTCAACGACTGGAGACTTTCGTCTCGCGGAAATATCATCCTGAAGCGTTTTCAGCGTCATCCTGACAGGTAAAAACCAATGGACTACTTTCGTCATACGCTTAACGGGGTCGTGTTTATGTTTTGTAAATGGAAAGTCTCGAGCTGTTTTTTAAACGAATGGACAAAATCCGTGTTTTGCAGTTTTATGCAAATAATTAACGTGCCTAGTGCAAGGAATCCGTGCTGATGCAACGAAAGGAGCTCCGAGGCTGGGTCGATAAGGCCCTTTTGTTATATGTTGATACATCTGACGCAATAGCCCATTAATGTGACTGCTTACACTAGATGGGATAACCCATCATGCACAATTTCCGTCTTTGTGTTACACCTAAATTTGCTTAATATTAAACTTCTTAGCTATCCCTAAGAAAATATATTTAGCGATTTAATAAAAAAAAGATTTTTTTGTATAATATTAATATAAAATTATTAATATTAAATAAAAATTATATGTTACAGATTTGTGTTTTCAAACTGGGGAAGCTAACAAGGCAGAAGATGGGTAAACAAAGTTACAAAGACGAGGAGGAGTACCGGAGGCGCCGAGAGCGCAACAACGAGGCCGTCAAGAAGAGCCGAGTGAAGAGCAAGATGCGCAGCCAGGCTACGCAGGACAGGGTGCAGCAGTTGCAGAACGACAACACCAAGCTGGAGGAGAAGATAAAGTACTTGGCGTCCGAGGTTGACTTCCTGAAGGAAATGCTGTGCGCCAACCAAGGAGGTGATGGGTACTTTCACATTTTGTATTTCCTCTTTTTTATTTATGTTTTTAAAATCGTATGGATTTGTATTAATAATGTTTGATTTTTAACTTTTTTCGTCAACAGAAATCAATGCTGACGACAGTAACAGAGTTCAGAATCTGCTCAGTGAAATGAAACAGGAACCAAACTGCAGTAACTCGTCCAACTCCACCCCCGAAACAAGCAGCAAGAGAATCCGCAGGTCAACAGACAGCAGATATCAATAATGAAATCAGACTCTCTTACATTGTTTATGTATGATCTATCCGACTGCACTTACTTTTGAATCATTCGAGAGCGCATGAGCCACTTTCAAAGTTGGCCTCTTCTGGATGCATTTTGGGGTAAATTCATTTAATTAACAAACTGTAAACAGTGAAGCATATTATCATTTGTTAATTCTAAGGTGGTATCATTAGCATTCATTTTTTGATTTCTATTTTTGCTCCGATGTCCGATGAGCATCAAAATTTTTTACTCTTAGATTTATTGGAATGTTACTAAAAATAGATTTCCGCCCAAGAAGGCGATGGATGTTTACAATTAGGATTATTACAATAAATAATGTTAAATGAACAGCTTGGTTTATAATTATTTCTTTTTTCCTTAACGTAATCACGTCTCGGAACGTAATTCCACATAAAAGGTGTTTAAGGTACTAATTTAAATAATTTCCCGTTCCGAGTGGTTGCTTTGGGTTTTAAATTGTCAAAAAAGAATAATATATGGTTTATTTCTCAACATTTTAGCATATAATTTGACTTATTGAAGAGAATATTTTCCAATTTAAAGGTAAATTATATTCCTGGGTGTGAATTTTGAATCTAAAAACAGGCCTCAAAAAGGTTAAATATAAAATAAAACAGGAGTGTGCCGCTAACATCAGTTTATTGCATTTAAAGCATCCGCATAAAAGGCTTTTATAGATCTGTAAAAAGTGAGATTTCCTAGCTGAATTATGAATTGGTTTTGCTGATAAACAGAACGTAGTATTTCAAGTATGGAGAGGCATCAAACTTTTGTTCTAACGTAGATAACAACAAACATAAAAGTAACACAATTTGAAAATTATCAATCAGTTGCCTGTGGAAGCAAAAATTACAATGTGTGAAAATATTTATAATATTAGTAACTAACCATAATACTTCTTTCTTACTGGACTAATTTTAGCATCTTAATCAATGAAGTCAACAAAGTAACATTCGTACAATAAATGGATATGAACACGCAGCCCCTTCAACAATATGTTTGTGTTAACTAAAAAATTATCAAAACTAAAATACAGTGTAAAAAAGACTTACGCCCTAAGAATCTTCGTTTGATAATAAAGAAAAGAGGTAATTTTAATTTGTTTACAAAAGGAGAACATGCACTTCACGGTGACTCAAGATTTTGAGTAAGTTAAGAAAAATTTATAAGCTTTGAGTAAGTTGTTGTTAACATGGCATTTGATTAAAAATAGATAATTTGTTAGCTGCTTTCGATTTCACACATATTTATGTCGATTCTTTATTATCTTGGCTAGAAGAATCATTTGCAGAATCCTTCATTGTAAGTATCAATTTAGTAACGAAATTAATCAGTAACCATCCCACCAACCTATGAATTCCTTTTCTTGCAACAATATTTCAAACTAGCATGCTTTGCAGGCATTATTATTTCATACACATTTCTCTAATGAAAGAACTGGTCATTTTAGTCTTCGACAAAAGGTTCATCCACATAGCTGCACTTTTTCCATCAATAATGTAAAGTAGATTACATTCAAAGCTGTTATTTTTCTCCTTAGCATTAATAAATAATATCCTTTTGAGGCTGCATGGAGTGCAAGGTGCATAACGCACATGTGCTGCCATAGATAAAAGTTTGGTTACATTTTCATCATCTCTGTAATATTCATTTCTATTTAAATGTTTAACTGTAAACTACAGTGGAATTCTTGCATAAATGCTTGTGTTTTGAATTTGGTCCTAACATCATATATATGAAGAGAAAATATTGGTGAAGGCCGCCAGAAAAAAGCTGAGAAGCAATCTTCGTTAGAAGAATAGCCGATTTTGAAATTTATCACGGTCTTGTTTATTCTCCACAATATAGAGACCTGGAGTGCCTACGGATTGAATAGTACGTTTGGAAAATAAAAATCTTGCAGCAAATCTAACATACATACCATTATTTATATTTTACTGCGCAGATTGCTGCTGGATTTCAATCTTCTCAACAGTCATGTCTGGGTTCATGGCCGTCGCCTCCTGAATAGCCTCAGCCAGAGCTTTGTCGTGGTCAATGGGGTCACCATCCGACTGGATGGTGATCTTCTGTTCGACCCTGGTCTCAACAATTCCATCCTTTTCTGTCTTGTACTAAAGATAAGAAAACGTTAATCGACAATTTATAAAATTTTAGTAAATCCTACTGTGATGGTTTCGACAGTGCGCGTCTTGCTGCTGATGGTCTGTGAGCTGATGATCTCTCCAGAGGCGCTGTAGTTGCCATCGGCGGACTCAAGCGCTACTTTGCGACTCTCGGTCTGCACAAGTGGCACTTGCATGGTGCTCTGTGGGGGCTCAAACTGATTCACTGCGTCAGGGTCATAAACCATGCTCTCCGTTTTCACAATGGGAGTCTGCAGGAGGAGAAATGCTTATTTTTAGTTACTTCGTCACATGAATTATGATGAATTGAACTATTAATATTAAACGGTATTATCGCTTTGAAATGCATTTTTTAAACATTGAAAAAAGTATTAATTTATATCAAGCTTAATTCAAATCGGAAAAGCAAAGCAAAAATTCCTTACCTGGCCCTCCTCTAAATCAATCGGGGTACCAGAGTCATTGGAGCTGCCGCTTGAAGTTCTTTCTCTCCGGTAAATATTCTGAGGAAGCATGCGAATAACAGCATAAACAAGACAAAATTCAAGCAGGTTAATCGCTAGTTAGGTACAAAACTAGTTTCAAAGTGAGAGCTGAACAAAACTAGCAGTTTAAAATAATTGTTTCAATTTAAAGTTACAATTTAAAGGTGAGCTTAGTTGAGGCAAAATAATCTGTGGTACTGACCTGGTCACCAGTGAGCACCGTTGAGGTTGAGCGCACTTCCTGTGTCACTACACGCTGCTCCTGACGAGTGGCGCTAGTGGTTGTGGTATGTGCAAATGTTTTCTCTTCAATCTTTGAAAAAACATGACAAAAACAAACATAATGTGAGTCTACTGTAAAAGATGCTGTTAAATAAAAGAGTGGAAAATTTAATATGTGACTGTTTCATGCCAATTGAAGACTATAATAGCTTCTCTACTACTCTAGTCATACCTGGCTAGTTTTCTCATTTTTCTCCTTGTCCTCGGTCATCATTGCCGTCCTTGTTGTCACTGCAGTGGCGGTCACATGAGGAGAACTCTCCGCAATTTCAGCGTCAGCCTTATGGATAGAAGTGCAAAATTGAATGTGATTGAAAAATTTAGACCCATGCTAGCAAGCATTATTTATGTCAATTTATATTATAAGGGACATGCCAAAATAGCTTTTTAATGAAAATAAAACTGGGGAGGTTTAGCAAATTCAAATCAACAGCCTCACCGTGTTGATGACGTTTGAGACGGTAACGGCTCCAGTTCCGCCTGGAGTGAGGTCTTCCACCTTCTCTTCAATGTTTTGCATGATTCCCTCTGCATTCTGCACCACCCTCTGTTTGGTGGTGGTCTTGAAAATCTTGGGTGTGTTGACCACAACCGAGTCTCCAGTTGAACGGACGGTTTCGTTGCCTTGTGCGTATTGATCGATCATCGAGTCCTCACTACTGCTGCTGCTACTGCTTGAGCTGTCCTCTGACTCCTCCTTCTTTTTCTTCTTCTTGTCCTTCTTTTTGTCTTTCTTCTCTTCCTTCTTTTCTTCTTTCTTCCCCTTCTTGCCCATAGACAGCAAGGCAGCCACAGCAGAAGCAGCCGAGGACTTTTCCGGTTTTTCTTTTTGGCTCTTTTCCTGGCCAGGAGTGGGGATGGCAACTGGTTTGCCAGCAATACCACCCTTGGCCTGTTCCTTGCGCGAGGCAGACTCAACGTAGTCAAAGCCAGGGGTGTTCAAGCCTTGCTGTTGAATGGCTGCTTCTTGTCTAAGGGAAGGAGGGCTGGCCAACTTCTGGTCAAAGGTTTTTCTCTTTTCAGCAGCTGTCTCGGCCACTTTCTTGTCCTCACCAGGGGCATAGTTGAATGCGAGTCCAACAGCCTTGCGACTGCCCCCCTGAGGGCCGTCTTGAGGTTGGTTGAGAGCAAGTGGACTTTGGCAAGGGTCCTTTTCATATGTGAAGCCGTGAGCCAAAATAGCAGCGTTTCTGCTCCTTGATGGAGACAGGTTGGGATTTTCTTCGTAGTCGTACTCTCGGGTGTAGCCTGGCAGTTGGGGAGAGCCTTCAGGAGGGCCTCCGTCTGCAAGGACAGCCTTGCTTTGGGGACTGGCTTTCAGTGACTGGGGAGATTCAAGGGTGGAAGAATCGTCTGCGACAGATCCGGTGCTCTTTTTGCCTTTCTTGTTTGCATCTTGTTCTTTTGATGGTGACGAACCAATGGAAAACAATCCTGAGATCTGCTCGAACACAACAAAAATACATGCAAAATAAAAATAAAATAACTAAAAGCATGCCGCGTACTGAGGTAGTTACAAAACTAAAAATGCAAAAAATAATAAGGTGTGGTTTGATTGAGAAAAAAAAATACCAGGCATACCTTTGATTTTGATTTTTCTTTCTTCTCCTTCTCAGCTGCCTTTTCCTTTTCAGGAGTACCAGCCTGGTTTTCCTTCTCCTTCTTTTCATCTTTTTCTTTCTTGCCCTTCTTTTTGTCCTTCTTATTGTCAGGGGAGGCAGGCGTCTTCTCGGCCTTCACCTCCTCAGTGCCGTTCTCAGCCGTTGCTTCCTTTTCTTCGTCACGCTTCTCTTCGTCATCTTTTTTCTTGTCTTTCTTCTTCTTTCCAAATATTCCAGAAGGCAGAACTGCTACTCCACCGACCGGTTTCTATTTAAAAACAAACAAAACATAAGTCAAACTGACAAGGAACAATAGAATCAAGAGGCATGAACCTCACCTTGTACCAGATAAAAATTGAAATTGCTCATATTCTACATTTCTCCTAATTAGAAGAATTATTTCCTCAATTACTATAGAAAGATTTGAGAAATTTTGGATGATCAGCAAATTCTTGGTGAACATAAAAAAAGCTATTGATGCACAGTATGGTTTAGGCAATAGAGGCTACTAAATGTGAGGTTTTCATCTTTTTGGTACAGTCCAAGTGAAATAATTACTGCACCAGCCACATTGTGCCAAAGCATCATTGAAAAATAGGCGTTGAAAAAAATCGGCAAACTATAATTACTGCAAAAAATTATTCTGCCAGCTATTCTCATAGGCACCACCTAATAATTAGGTTGGTTTGCAAGAAGGTGAAAATTATTTACACTTAAAAACCCACAGAGAAGCAGAAAAATATACAATTGGTTCTATTTCCATTGGCTCCACGAAGCAAAGGAACCAAATGCAAATTTTCAGCGGGAGCGAGAGATTGTTAAATTACGAAAACTTTTCAAGAGGCCAATAAAAAGTTGAAAAAGACCAAAAACACATTCCACGTAAAGAGTGCATGCAGTCAGTGGACGTGAGACACACCTTAGAAGTTGTCTCATCACAAGTCTGTTCCTTGTTAGCTTCGTACTCGCCCTCCATTGAGCTGGAGGAACCGTCAGAGGATACACTCGGTTTCCTTTCAATCTAGACCAGGCCCACATTTGTTAGTAAGACTGGGCAGTCAGATTTGAAAAACTTATGGATTTTTTTCTTTTTCGTTACGAAAGATTTCATTTGCTCCCAAACAATGTTAGTCACAAAACACAGAAGTATAAAAATAAACGAGACAGACCTTTTCCTTCAGCTTCTCATCCTTCAACTTGCGGTCCTTGTTCTCCTTATCCTTTAGAGGCTTCTCGTTGAGGTTGTCAATCTCTGGAATGTGTTCCGGAGGGTGCGACATGGTGTGGCGTTTTGAGGGATCGGCAGCGTTGGCCGTGGTTCTGGCCGTGGTCACAACTGGAATCACTATTAGTTCATTTTCTCATAATTAAAACCAATTTGGCAGCCTTCAGAATAGAAATAAAAGGTGCCAAATTCCTGTGTGCTTTGATCAAAGTAACAACTAAACATTTCCATAAAAAAACTTACCATCCATGCTGCGAGAAGTGAGTCTCCTGCCACTGAGGCTACGGTCAAACTGAGGCGCAGGACGATCAATCAACACCTTCTTCGTCTCGTAGTGCGTCCTTCCGGAATAGCGGAATTTTGAGCCAAAGCGTGGGAAAAGGCTCGACTTGGGTAATGGCTCTGGAGTCATCAGTCTATAGAGAAGATACATTTAATTTTGGCATTGATTTGAAATTATAAATATTCAGTACCTGAAGAAGGTGTGATGTTCCACACACACCTTCCAAAGCTTTTTCGCAGCTCTGTGGTTGGCCAGCTTGAAGCCAATAGTGGACTCGCATTGCTCAAACTCGCCAGGGCGTATCTTGATGTAGAAATTGTGTCGTTTGTAGGATATTTTCAGTATTTTTGGCCAGGCAAAGCGGTTGATCCTCAGTCTGTTATTAAATGTGAATGTGAATTAGTAATCACGGCTTTGAGTTGAAAATAAAAGAGGCTCGCGGCCGACAGTTGAATATTTTCATTTACCTGTCTCTGTAGACGAGAAGGCCTGAGGCGCAAACGCCCAGCATGATGTCAACGCCCTCAGAGTCTTTGGCTGGATGCAGATCCAGGCCGTACATGGCTAGTTTCTTGGCGTTCTCCAAGTAGTGTAATTCTGCTTCAGCAGGAGTCTGGCCCCTAAAATAAAATTTAATATGTATCTTCAATTAAAAAAAAGCAATATTTACTTGAGCCCTTTGTGGAGTTCCATAACCTTTTCTTCCATCTCCATAGTTTGGTTTGGAGCAAACTGGAAGTTTCTCAAGTAATTCCTTCCATGCTCGTCTGGGTCGAAGTCGCCAAACTCCGACTGGACAAGGTACGAACCCAGGACAGCATGTGTCACAAATGAACAAGGCAACCTTTTCAATTCAAATTAAGCAACTTTTGTAAAAAAAATTAGGTAAATTGTTACTTTTCAGTAAGAATGTCATTTCTGACTTGAAGACACAAGTAATATCTGGTGATGTCTTCCTGCAACTGTGACGGATCGGGCGGATAAAACTTCACCTCAAAGTTGAACGCCCACGGCTCATCTACAGAATTAAATTTGTAGTTTAATAACGGACTAGCAACAGTAAATTGTACTGAATGACTATCTGCAAGCATTCCATTTATGCAATCATTGGGCCAAAATTAGATTAGGCGTGTCTATTTATAGATTGTAATCAGCAAATAAATAAGGCTTTGCTGTTCCTAAAGAATGGTGGCCATTGATTTAAGCCATTGAGAGAGTTCAATAAGTTTTTATCTCAGCTCACCTTTGATGAACTTTGAAATGCCTTTCTCCAGCTCAAGCCAGTTGCGTTTGTCGTAGCGGTCCTCGTATGTGAGTCCAAAGTAGTCCTTCTCGAGCAAATTGATTGACTCGCACAGTTGCTCCATCAACTCGTAACCCTTGCATTTGCGCTGAAAAAAAAACATAATATGATAAGAATTCTAAAAGGCACCAAATTTACATTATCCTTTAATTAAAAACGTATTTTTAATTTTATTTCATCTACCAGCAA
Organism: Neocloeon triangulifer; assembly: GCF_031216515.1. Lineage (NCBI taxonomy): Eukaryota > Metazoa > Arthropoda > Insecta > Ephemeroptera > Baetidae > Neocloeon > Neocloeon triangulifer. Next base: position 2,944,497 of record NW_026775547.1, read on the forward strand.
ATTGTAAACTGCAGCTATTAATTGCAAATTTATTTGTGTTATTTAAATGCAAATTTCTTACTTCAATGCTGAGCTCTATGTCAGATCCATCGAGCATGTGGATTCTGGCCAGCACTTTCTTGCCCACGGACTTTTTGCTAATCGTCGGGCTCTTGACGGCCGCGGCCTGTTGCTGTTCTTCAGGCATTTTGCTGCTGATTTTCACTTCCTCTCAGCGTCTGTGTCGTTGGAAAAGCCACCTGCCGGTCACAAAAAAAAAATAATAATTATTCGGTCATTCCCTCCGATCCCGTCAGCAGCCGGCAAAATTGGGTCGAACGATGTCGCGAGTTCTGGGCGCTGACATCACGTGTGTCGGATAAGCTACAATATCTAACGCGCGCAGGCGGCCGAATAAATATTTACTTTTAATAAATTTAGACGAAGCGCAGCAAGTGCAGAGAGATAACGCAAAAGTAGGCACAGGTCGGAGTAAATCGCTATGAAACGTCAGCAGGGAAATGAAGCGCCGCGTGGAATGGTAAATAAATAATAGAGAGTCGCGGCGGCAATCTTTGCCGAGGACGAGAGAAATCAACAAGTTTGTGGAGTTTGAGAGAGCAAACTGAATAACTGACGGACTGCTAGAATGTTATTAATGCGATGAAACAGTCGAGAGAATAAATAAATATTAAAAGTAGCAGCTTCGGAGGACAAGACCGGAGGTGGCAGGTAATCAAATTAAGGGATAATGGAATGAATGTAGAGCTCATGCAGGCGAGAACAACAACACAAAAACCGACAAAAACAAGGCTGGATGGGACTGCTTTTGCCACTCACCGACGACTCACGTGTTTGTGCTGACGACTAATTGTAAAGAGTAAAGAGGGAATCCAAAATTATTACCATTTATAATGAGATTAAAAATTACTTCAAAATCTGCTCAAATAAACAATAATTTGCTCAAATTCTATTAAAATGTGCGCGTTATATAGGGGGTTAAATTGGTTTCCTTGAAATTTTAAAAGTCAGGTGCTTCAATAGCACTTCACCTTGTAGAGAAATATATTTTTTTTTAATTTTTCAAAGAATTTTTAGTGACAAAGAAAATAATTTTGTGTCAATTAATTAATTTCTTACATAATATCTTGATATCTTATATGAAAATTTTAACTGATATTTCAACGGTTTCAAAAGAAAGTAGGCAGCATAAAATAACTCTAGCCTGAGGGCGTCAAAACATGCATTCTTTAGAACTTAGGCGCACTAAAATAAATTCAAGTATTAATTTTAAGTACAATTTTTAGAATAAAAATTAACTTTCATTTAAACATGATAATCCTTGACAGAGCTCGGAAATTTCATTAACGACCTGTTGAAAGGAAGTCGTAAAAAAAGTCAAGTCGGGACATTCATGAACTGTAAAATGCCACCGTTTTGATCAGTGTTCAGAGACCACAAAATGCTCATTGTTTATGCATGTTCAGCTCCTATCAGACCAAATTCAACACGCAACATTCTTCTAATGCCAAACGTAGTGACTGATTGAATCTCGGCATTCCTGCGGCGAGACTTTGTGCCAATGTTTGGAGTTTAGAGAAAAATCGAAACCAAACCAACGCATTATTGCGATGCAGTGCCGCATTCTAAAGTTATATAATGTACCAGCGTGTAATGCGGGAAAAAGCAAATCAATATTGCTGTGCATAATCTAGAACTTAGAAAATGTACTGAATTTCTCAGCCGATTGAACGCAAAAGAAATAAAATAATGCCAGTTGCAAGAGGTACATTTATTTCAAATTTAATATGGCTGTAATTTTTCCATTTATGGTTTTCTTGTCAATTTAATTGATTTCTTAATTCATATGTAACAAAAAAAATTAAATCAAAAGTAATGAATCAACTGATATAAAGAAAAATATATACGATATACTATAATTAATTATAATTATAAATTATTTTGATAAAATATCTTTATTAACAAAGATCAAGGCCAGATCTAGGCACGGTGTATAATTTTTTAATTGAAAACCTTAATAGAATTAAAAAAAATACCTATGATCGATTTTTATAAATGTTCTCAGTTCATTCATTATAATCATTAATTTTTTTGAAATGAGAACTCATTAAAATTGACAGCTAAAAACAATAATATGAAAAAAATTTCAGCCGTGTTAAATTTGAAATAAGCAAATAAGTTGGCAATAAAAATAGGAGCACCACTCCAGAAGGGCCGAGACCAGCAATAAAATCTGAATGGGCTGAAACCGATACACTCGCCAAGTTCTTATATTCTTTCTTTGTTACAGACAATGACTTCATTCACGGAGATGCAACGTATAAATCGGCGGCACAATGAAATCATCGATTATTCAGCCTCTTCGGGAGAAAAGCAGTCACTGCTATATTTAGCACTCGACGAACGAATAATAACAAGACGAAGTGAGATGGACCAATTGTAAGGTCATTTATCACTGCGGACGCCCGCCTTCTTGCAAGAAGTGATTATTAAAGAAAGAAGCTTCGAGGGTAATAAATAAAAAAATAAAAAGTCTTTTGAACTCGTCAGCCAGAGATAATCACGATTTTCTCGTGTGCTCATAATTATAATTATACACACACAAAGAAAGAGAAAAGCTCTTGAGTAATTCTTGAAGAAGAGTGTACTTTTTGCATGAAATCGTGAGAAAATTCGCCTCGAAAGCAGCGGGCCTCTCGAGGACTCTTTTCTTTTCCGTCTGAGACTGTCTGGCGTCCGCAAACAAGGGACACGCAAATCAATAAAGCGGTGCCGCATGTCGTGTGAGAATTTGCTGATCAAGGGGCAATACGCGCGTGCACAACACAAAGCACTCGATTTATTATGCATCATGTATAAAAAAAATTCGCCTCAAATTATAATATAAACGTAGGTAACGCGACGGGCGGCCCCACCCACTAAAAACTGGTCGAGAGCCACGGGGCGCGGCCGACCCGCGACCCTGAATTCGCGGCCTCTTTTCGTCCTGACCGGACACGAAGTGGTGGCGGTGGAGCACCCTCGAGATCACCACCATCCCCGCACCCCGTCGCTCACCCTTCCGGTCGTGGAAGCACCGGAGCGTACAGACGCGGCTCCTGCCGAGGAATTTGCGCTCACCTAAAAGCAGCCGAATTCTCGCCTGACGCTTCAAAACGCCATCAAACGGTGTAGCCGAGGCGGCCGACTTGCATCCAAAAGTTTGATCGATCAAACCACCCCGAAACGCGCGAGTCAGCCTCAGATTTTTGCTTGACGTTTACAGGTGAACAACACAGACAGACACACAACTCTGGGGGCAGAACTGGGCTTGGTCTTGACCTCAGCGCCTCTGCCGGCGACACGCGTGAAAATGCCAGCGGTGTTCGCGACCTCTGGCGGGAGTTTTGAATTTTAGTGGGCGGGGCGCCTCTTATCATCTGGCTCTGCAAAACAAGACTGACGAGGCCGAATTTTGGGCTTTTTCGCGTTTATAGGTCGCTGCCAAAACCAAATTTTAGCCCGTACTTAGGATCAAAAGAGGTATCATTGAAACGGATGCCTTTATTTTGACTCGCAGTGTCAACTTTGCGATATGTAAAGCCGTGTAAAGCTAAAAGACTGCTGTAGGAAACGGTAAGCTATGATATCATACATTTTTTTTCCTGCAATTTATTATTATTATTTTTAATCTCTGTACTTTGAGACTTTTACCTGACAGAATAATTTATCCTTTAATTTCATCCATGATTTATGTGCTCACTTACAAATATGAAATACATACATAAATCAGGTAATATGTACATACAATTATTGCAATTATTATTTAAACTCTGTAAGTAAGTTATGTACAACATACATATGTATGCATAACATAATTATGTAAACCCACAATCCAAATACCCTATGTTAGAGATATTACATAGACAAAATACATATTATAAAATAAATATTTACGGAGAACGTCAGGGAAACACAAATGAAACTGTTATCGTGCTTAATTTTTATCCTTTTTCGCAATCAGAATTCGCATCCCTTCGCTTCCCTTGTTCCAAATTGATAAAATAAAAAAATGAAAGTTTCTGTTTTCAAGGTTCTTACGATTAAATTCCCTGCCTGATGAATGTATGAATTCAACATTCATTGCAGTCAAGTCCACTGTTCAACATATACATAGAGCTTTTTATGAGTAATTTTTAACATTATCGAAAAAGTTGGAAGCAAAATTGATTTTAAATTAGGCTATCTAATATTTATTCTAGTACATTACTAAAATTCTCTTTCTTCAACAATTATATTCATACAATCTCATGACCAAAAATCTGTCTCAATCTATATAATTATCATTTAATTTTCTTGTTACAGAATTTTGACTGGAACTTAAAATAAAGCCTTACGTACTTTAAGAAAGACTGAAAAAGCAGTGATGTGTGGAAAAAATGGTAAGATTATTATTTTTCTTTAAAGGAAATAATCTTACAGGATTTCAAAAATTCATTCAGCCAAATTATGATTAAACTTTTTTTAAATTTACACACATAACTAGGAAATTATTTTATCTATTTTATAGTTAATTGTGGTTAGATGATTTAATGATCATAATATTATAGAACTTAAAATCCCTATTTTTCTTAATTTTGGTTTGATAAAAACTTGTGTAGAGAAAATTGATTAATTCACTTTATTGAATCCTGTAAGTGGCTGGTTGAATCAAAGCGCCCCGACCCGACGCACAAATTTTGGCAATCGGGCTGCCCTTGACCCAGAATAAGGCGTGTGCGCAACGCTCCACCCTCGCAATTTTGCAGAGGATGGATTTTTATTAATAAATCATCAAGTGCCGCGTCGGGTCTGCCAATCGGGCGATGCCCTAGCCAAGTGTATACTAAATTGCTCTAGTCATTTATCAAGAGTTCAATTTTGATATATCAGCCCTGGGGTCTATCGAAATGCAAATTTACGGAGAAAGGGTTGCTCCAAATATTGCGCAGGGCGGAAGAAAAAATCAATGGGGTAGGGCGCGAAAAGGCGCATGACAGACCCGCGCGGCCAAGAGCGGAGCGACCCAGTGCTCGCCTCGGCCTCAGCGAAGCCGTAAAGCAGTGCCGAGGTTCATCCCTGCAGCCATGGATTTGTCTTGGGACTTTCTCAAGTGCTGTTTTGACTCGGACCTGCCTGAATTCTTCGAGTCCGCCGTGAACAAGTGCACCGATCCCAGTTGTGAGTCGGCCTAATTAGCGCCGCAGTGTCACTTGTAGCTCGTTTGCTTGTTACGGCGAACCCTTTGAGCACTAGTTTCTTGACCTTTAAAAATCTCTGCTCACCACCATTAACGCGCTTGTTTTAGATTAATTTTGTAATTTCATTCTTCGTACAAATTTAAAGGTAGTCAAACTTGTATGATTAGGTTTTGCTTGTATAATTTATGATTTTTGTTTTAAATTTAAATCAAATTTTTAAATTAATCGTTACTTTTAATCATGTTGATCTTGTAAAGGTTCTGCAGCTTTTAACGGTAATTAATAACAATTAAAAATAGAAATAGAAAAAAATATCAGCTGAAAATTCCCAAAATTATACTCTCATTCAAAAATTGTAATAAATAATTTTTATTATTTAGATCCACAGAAAATAAATTAAGCCCTCTATTTGAATGTTTTAAATGAGATAGGTCCTCATAATTATATTCACGTTTACTAGAGACAGTAAAAGACCTGATTTAAAATATATTAATCGTTTTTATCGCAGTGTGACGTAATCCTTTCTCAGATGTGTCTGAATAAGTCTTAAGTAGGCTAAAAAATTCCATTTTTTACCCATATTGATGGCCCTGCTCTGCATTCATATGAATTCTCAAGGGTCTCTGCTGCCGTCATTCAACAGCGCTGACTCGCTTTCTTTCTTTTTTTGCTTCACAGGCTGTTGTGGGTGCTGCTCCGCCCTTCGACCGCGCTACAAACGTCTCGTGGATAATATTTTTCCTGTTGATGCGCAGGCAATAAAAATTCATTTACATTTTATCAACAGTAGAATCTAATAAAGTTCATGTTCCGCAGGATGGCCTGGCCAAGAACAACATGGACAAACTTACTTATTACGCCCTGGCCTCGCCAGAAAAGCTGGACAGAATTGGCGAGTACCTTCTGCAAAGGGCCCGCCGAGACGTCTACCGCCGTCGGTATGGCTTTGCCACTATTGCTATGGAAGCGATGGACCAACTGCTTTCTGCTTGCCACGGCCAGACGATTAATTTGTTTGTCGAGAGCTACCTGAAGATGGTGCAGAACTTGCTCGAGTCGACGGAGCACAACTTGCAAGTCCTCGCAACTCAATCCGTAAGAGTTGAGATCATTTTTGACTGATAAAGAAATTATTTGCTTTTTTTCTAGTTTGTGAAGTTTGCTAACATTGAGGAGGACACTCCATCCTACCACAGGAGATACGATTTTTTTGTATCAAAGTTCTCCTCGATGTGTCACTTTGTCAATGACAGTGACGAACTGCAGAGCAAAATCAGACTCGCTGGCATCAAAGGACTACAGGGGGTTGTCAGGAAAACAGTGGCTGATGATCTGGTTGAAAATATTTGGGCACCGGATCATATGAACAAAATCGTACCATCTTTGCTGTACAACATGCAAGATTTACCGTAAGACCAAGAAAATATCTTCATAGGTTCCAGAGAAAAGAATTTTAATTTCAGGCACTTGAAGAAAGGATACCATCCAGTGCAAGAAGAAAATCAAGAAGAGAGAATTGATCCACCTGCCTTGGCGGAAACTTGCATGCGAGAACTGGTTGGCAGGGCCTCTTTTGGACAGATCAGATGTGTGGTAAAACCAGTCTTGAAGCACATCGATAACCACAACTTGTGGCTCTCCAACAAGTTTGCTACGCACACCTTCAAAGTCATCATGTTTTCTATTCAAGTAATGATATCATTAAGATGTATGAACATTTTTGTTTAATTGTCTGTTTTTTCCAATTTCAGGCGCAACACTCGTATGCTGTTGTTGAAACTTTGATGGCCCACTTGGACGAGAATTCAAAAGCCTCTCCTAAAATCAGAACTAGCGTGGCTGAGGTGTTGTCTAAAATTATAGCAATTGCTGCAGGAGAGAGCATCGGTCCTTCCGTGTTGGAAATCATCAATTCTCTTTTGACACATCTGCGGCACTCTGTGATGACTGACATTCCATCGGAGCAGAGAAGGGACGAAAAGATGTATCAAGAAGCACTGATCAACGCTCTGGGAGAATTCGCCAACCACCTGCCAGATTATCAGAAGATTGAGATAATGAAGTTCATTATGAGCAAAGTGCCACAATTCACCGACAATAACAAAAAAGGAGGCTCTAACGTAGCACACGCATTGTTACAAAATATCCTTCTCAAGTCTCTCCTTAAGGTATTGATTCACCTGATCCGTCTTTTTATGGCTCTGTTAACTAAACTATTGTGGGTTACCAGGTTGGAACTAAGTACAGGACTGTGCAGTTTTCAACTACATTCCCAATGTCATTCCTGGAGCCACTATTGAGAATGTCTGCAGCGCCTGATGGCGACATGAGACTTTTGGTACAACGGATTCTTCATACCTTAATTGACAGACATCACAATATTGATAAGCTCCAAAGCCCAAGGTAAAATAATAAAATAAGAGGAATTGTCATCTTTTTTTACTGAATAAGTCTTATGTTACAGTGTCGATGTAGCAGAGATTGGTTTGGTGACTGAAAAATGCTGTCAACCAGACGAGATTTTTGTTCGCAAACATGGACAAGAAATTTGTTCGTGTCTGGGGCTGAGCTTGGAGGAGCCGAGCAACACAATTGAACACATATCTGCCGTATACACCACCTTGGCTCTTTACTGCGTAGAAATTAGTTGCAAGGAGACCATGATGGATATTTTGAGGCTTCTCAAAAGTATTCAGGTACTTATCTTAGCAAATTATTTTACAGAGGCTATAAATTTTGCATACTTATCAAGGACACTGCCACGACAAGCAGCCAACTGAGCACAGTTCAGAGGTGCAGCCTTCACGCTGTAGTAGCTAGTCTACTCACTCTTTTACCGTATGTGATGGGGGTGGCCCCTCTCCAAGAATATGCTGATCAGGTACCGCTTTTTATTTGCAGCAAAAAGGTTTATTTAATTTTCAATATTTTAGATCATTACTTTGCGGAGGCAAAAAGCACCACACTTTCTGCCACCCCTGCGGAGCCGGATTGAAGTTCCCGGCAACAACTCGCCAGGACAAATGCCCAGTGAGATGGGCATTGATCTGGCAGTTATCATAGACATCCTTAGGTCCGCAGGGTACGACATCACTAGACTTCAGGCACCCTTCGAGTCTAACGGCCCTAGGAACTCTTGGGTTGATTCAGTAACTGGAAGAGGAAGTGTTGGAGATCTAAACATTACTGCAGACGAAGACAGCCCTGCCTCATCACCAGGAATAATAAGAGTGAGCTTTGATTTTGCCCAATTTAATTGAACTTGTTACAAACAATTTGTTTTAGAAACCGATCGACCCTCAACTGACTGTGGAAGCATTGAAAAAGATGCTGAACGAACCTCCCAGCATCAGAAAGCAGGAGGAGGAGCAATACAGGCAGCAACTTTGCATGGCCTACAGAATGGAGCCCTTCCAAGAGCTCGTCTCAAGAAATAAAGCAAAAGTGAAAATAACCACTAATTTTTTTATATTGAATTTATTTTCAATTATTGCTATAATTTCAGACTGATACTCTTCAAAACACTTTGAACGACATCTTCAGCATGCTTGTTAGTGATGTACAGAGGCCTCCTCACACTCCCAACCTGTCGATCAGCAGGCAAGGAACCAAAAACTCTACAGACAGCTTCGTCGACCTAACCACCAACACCCCTGCGTCAGCCATAGACCAGCCGCCGTCATATGAGATTCTGTTCCCACAACTCTTCCACATATAAATCACTATATAATACTGATTGTTGATACTATATTGGAATTCCTTTATGAAGGAAACTCACTTGTTCAAAATCGATGGCAATAAAATAAAAAAATGTTAAATGATTTGAAATGATTTTAATCTGAAAATCCAAAATCAAATTGACAGTAAAAGCAATCTATTTTTTCATTTTTGTTTAACAGTGAGGCAGAACAACAAATGCAAGTGGACCTGAATTAGTGGGTCCGACGGAACCCTTCAGAAGTGGAAGAATTTACTACACCCAATTATAATTGCTTAAGTTGATCCTTGTAAAGGACACTGTTGGGTCAATTATTTGCAGACTTGAGAAGTAATAGTTTGTAAACAGTTAAAAAAAACAATGGTATTTTTTTTCTTGTAAGGTTAAATTAGGGTGAGCTGCTCGTCTGCGATGATGACGAACAAGACGTTGGAGAGGAGAGGCGGCATAGTCGCTCTTCAAGGCTCAACTCGCAGCAGCTCGACATCAAAGATAAGAGTGGCATTAGGAGGGATAGTAAGCTTCAGTCAAGGAAAATTGATAAAAAAAATTATCGTAACATTTGGCAAATATATACAAAACAAAATAGATATCATTATTGATGGAAAAGGATATATTCCAGGGTGGCCACGAGAGCCGTAGGCAAAGTCTGGGGAGCAGGTCAGCCTAGCGCGTTCTCCAACGCACATCTGTGCCACGCCCTGGTCCCAGCCCTTGATGACCTCACCGCGACCCAGACGGAACTTGAACGGGCTGTTTCTGTCGCGTGAGGAGTCAAACTTGGTTCCATTAGTCAGGGTGCCAGTGTAGTGGACCACCACAGTTTGACCAGTCTTGGGGTAGGTCTGGCCTGTGAACAAATTTTAAGCAGAAAATAGTTTTTGAAAATCTGTACATAAACTCAGTATCAGAATATTAAAAAACTGTTTAATAAACGAAATCATAAAATGATAATAAATAAATAAATTTTATCTCCCTATCACATTATTTCTATTGAATAAATAGGACACTCCCCCCAAAGTCTGCAATTTATGCTATATGCGGAGGGAAAGCCGGCTCTTTAGAAATTTGTGCTCATTTTAGTAGCACAGTGACGGATACAAATCGTTGATATTGCGTTATATAGGGTATAATGAAGTCGAAAGAAGGGAAGTGAATTGAATAAATCGTATTAATTAAGCTAAGAAGCACGAGCACGTAACTAGCTAGGGAGCGGCATAATGAGATCGAGCGCGTCAAGGCGGATCGCTTTGGAACCGGCCATGGGAGCGTTGCATCGATCGGTTGCCAAAACCGGGCTGACCGCTTGGGCTCCGCTAACCCCTTATATTTACCGTCTCCGGGAGAGATCACTTCAACATCGACACCCATTTTCTTTGGAGTTTAGCGAAGCAAACGTCTTCTATGGCGAAAATTAGAGGTTAATTTAGTACCCCTGTTTGTTTATCAAGACTACCGGAAGCCGACAAGCCGTGCCGAAACGGAAATTCGATCAAAAGGTTGATACACACGGGAGATAGAAACAGAAGGAGTACTTCGTGATTATGTTTGTAAAAATTTATCCCATAACATATTAAACGAATTCAAAGTATCAGTACCTTTATTTATATCATTTTTTGTAACATAAACTTTAAAAAGCAAGAAATTATTCATTAATTATCGTTAAATCTATTACTCCTCTACTTACTATGCACTGAGCTGGACAGACGAACCGTTGGACGAACCGGTGTTGCATTGATCGAATATTGCCATTTCAAGATTTTGAATTTTGTTGAAATTTGGTATTTAGTCGATAAAAGATAATTTATTTTTTAATTAAAAATAATTTTGAATGGAAATTGGCCGGAATATTGAAAAAACGCAATGAAATTTATAAAAAATGAGAAAAGAAAATATAACCGGTAAAGATAATTTTTTTTCACCGTGAACGCAAAAACCGACATCTGTTTTCTGTTCTGTTCAGCAAACATGTCGGGTTACCTGAATCCCAATTTACTGAGACACTCAAAACGAGTATGCAGCCTCTACAAAAGGGCTGTACGAAATTTGGAAGCCTATAATATGGACAGGTACAATTAATCTTTATCAGGATAATCTCACTGCACACTGAAATCAGTGAATTTGTGGAAAATTTCCCATTTTAAAACTTGACATTCTACTGCTTCATATATCAAAACAAGGGTCCCAAACTTTTATTTATCAATTTTTTTTAGTTCAGGGTAGCCATTAATGCTGAATAAAATTTCAGGACGGTATTTAGGTACCAAGCCGTATTGATGAGAGCCAAGTTCGATGAAAACAAAGACATCAAAGACCTTCGAAGGGCCAAGGAACTTTTGATTGCTGGAGAGGAGGAGCTGCTGAGAAGCGAGCATTATCAACCTATAAAATGTATTTTTTTTATAGATTGATTAACCATGAAAATATTTACTTTACTGAATTAATTTCAGTCCCACACTCACCCGGAGGCGTTGCTTATGCTCGTGAGGTCACGGCCCCCGATTGGGTCCTCGACTACTGGCACCCCTTGGAAAAAGCTCAATACCCCGAGTACTTTGCTCGTCGTGAGCAGCGAAAGAAGGAATATCTGAAGTTCTTCGAGCAGCAATATGGCAAACCACCCCAAGACAGTCATCACTGAGTGATTCGCCAAACAAGTGTTGATAAGTTTTATTGTTAATATTTGATTCATTAAAAGCACCTGTAGTATATTTGTGAATGAAAATAAAATGGTTAAGATAATTTAGCAATATGATATTTAATTGGATATGTGGCAACAAGCCCATTTTGAATTTTTATAGTTAAAATTTTTAAACACAAAAACTTGGAAAATTATTTTCTTAAAAGTAATCAACAAGAGATGAAACCAGCGAGATCGGCTGTGACAATAGGCAAATAGATTTAGACTTGCAATTTTAGGCAAGCCATATTGATACCATCACCTTTGTAGTGTATCAAGAGCTTTAAGATTGACAATTTCTGCTCCAGACAAACGGTCGACTCAAGTTCGTAAAGTGTGCAAATGTTGAGTAAAATGCTTTCATGCAATGCCGATACTTGATTCTTGCTTAACGCATCCTCGAGCAGTTTGATCGAATCCTTTAATTTTCCCATGTACAGCAAACATATAGCCATATTGTTGATAACCTGTAAATTTCCTTTAAATTTAACTTAACGAGTTTAAATTTGACTTTACCAAAACATTGCTGGGTTCTTTGACGAGGACTTTTGCAAAAATATCATGGGCTTCTTGAAAGGCATTTTGTGTGATAGCAACCAGACCTCTATCAATGATTGACCTTGTTTCGGCAGGGTCGCAGACAGAAAAGTAGTTTTCTGCTGCAGACACGTCTCCGAGCATAAGCATCAAACGGCCGAGCGCCGACTGAAGTGATTTTTTATTGTTTGGTTCTTTCTCAATTAATTGTTCTATCACATCCACGGCCAACTCAAATGACTTAAAATATTCCAATCAGGCTTTTTGTTTTAATTTGAATAATGATAATATCATACCTTTTGGAATATTGCACAGTTAGCGACTGAGTATAATACACGAATTTCTCTCGAACGCCACAACTTTTTTGATTCTGCTCGGTCTGCTTCTGATATGCTAATTGGACTTCCATCTTCCATTAGACCAGCGTCCAAGTTCTCTAAAATCTGATCATGAAAAGAATAAATTTTAAAAAAAACCCATTTAAACGAAACATACCTTCTTGACGACAGCTAAAATTTTTGGAAGCCTAATGAGGGACTCCTTGGCCTTATTCAGGTACTGAGGTAATTCAGCAAGGAGCAGTCTAAAAGAAAACGGGACCATTGTGCCAGGTCTGTTTCCATACATGTCAGGGTAATATTGGAAGTACAGGTCTGGTCTCTCAAGGTCTCCAAAGGGCTCTGCTTCAACTTCGGCCAAAGAGAACGATCGCAGTTTTACTAAAAGTGCTATTCTGGTGGACCAGAGCTGCAAATTAAAAGTTTTCATTGAATAGTCCAACACTAACTTTTGGCACTTTACCTGGATGGAATGTGGAGTGTGCTTGGTTGGGTATCCAGAACGCCCAGCGCCTTGACCGTACATTGACAGAAGGCGTCCGGTCAAATTTACAGCAGCTCGAATGCAACCAGCCTAAGGATAAAAACGTTTTAAATTTGGTTTAAATAATAAAAAAAAAGGAATTCGAAGCTATACTTGAATCAAATCTCGAAGTCCCCGATCATCTTGAGTGACATCTGAGGCAGTCAAAACCTTTCTTTTAGCAGCTTCTGCTTCTCCCAAGTAATGCAGAACCAGTTCGTGCACTGTGTCAACCTGATAAAATATTTGAAAAATAATAATAATAATTTTTCCGTTGCTATACTTCTCACCATATCTTCCTCTAAAACAACCCCGGGTTTGGTGAGTGTGTCCTCTAAATTGGGTATGCTAGGTGAGTTTGTTGCAGCGGCCACAAGGACTTTTCTTACTTCCTCTGAGGGAATCCATGCATTCCTTCTTCGATCGACCTCCGATCCTCCGCTGCTGTAAAGATCCTCAGGAGGCGGTGGCGCCAATGCAAGGTCAGTCACAATTTGACCACCGACAAATTGGTTGCTCAGCTGATCTTGAGGATTTTGCAGAAAGAGTTGCGCTGGCATTGAACTTGGTGCTTTTCTTGGGTCGGGGTGAGAAATTTGGTCAAAGAACGATGCCGTGCTTGGCGCTGGGTTGTTGCTGAAGTAGCTGCTCAGGTTGGAAGTCTGCACTTGAACACCCTCATCGCCTGCGTCATTTAAGTTCACTGCAGCTACCTTTGCCGATATCTGGTCCACAGGGGCACCTTCCATCTCTAGGTGAGAAGAAAATGACACAAAATTAAAAAATACATAAAAATACATTCGTATCATTGGAAAATGAAATTTTTTGAAATTTAAAATTTTCATACTGATAAATTAATTACCCTAGTGTCTCTATAAACACAATTTGAAAATTTTGTTTCAAATAAGCTTGAAAATAGCTGTTTTGCCAAAGTTTTTTCCTCCTCTTCCTCTTTTCAGCTGACTTCAGGCAGGTCCCGCCCACTTCATAATTCATTCTATTGTAATGTGTAGAGAAAGAAGTTGGATAATTTAAACAATATTTTAAAAAAGGAAAACCAATATAGGCGAAAAATAAAATTTTATGGACTTGAGATTAAAAAAATGTAAAATTTTTAAATAAAAATCATGAAATTAATATTTTCAGGTGAATTTTAATTAGGTTCCTTCGAAAAACCCTAAAATCCTTTGCAAGCACCATATTTCACGTAAGTTCGAATTTGCCGCAAGAAGCAGCTCGCACGTCGCCATTCGACTGTTTTCAAAAAACAAATCGGCAAAATTAAAAATAATAATTTTCGGTCTAATTTGGTCCCGTAATAATATCATTTCGACAGACCCTGATATCTAAGGCTTTGATCGCATTTAAAAAAGCGAGCCCGTCCTCATTCCAGAGGGGTGAAATCGAGGTCGGAGCGGCATCGCCCTAGGGTGGATTCTGGGCAGTGTGTACATTTGCACTCCGCCTCGCCTGACTGTCGCCATCCAGGTCGCCAACTCTCGCACAGGGAAAGTGGCGATCACAATTCGTCCCCTTTTTCGGCCGCACCAACCCCGGAGTCGCGACGCAGACTTGACTGTCCGGCGTGTGAAAGGTGAGGCTCGCTGCTCGCGGAGTTTTGTGCGAATCGGAGTTCATTTCGGCGCCGAAATCGGCGCCAGACTCCGTGTCGCCGACTGGCAGTTTCGCGTGACGCGGGATAGCGTTTCTCGAAATTCCATAAAGTATGGAGGAAAATTTCTCTGAAAAATGAGAAATTTTTAATTTGGAAAGGTGCAACTTTTGAAAAAGCTGTTTTATTAAAAATAAGTCAAAGAGAAAGTAGCATAAGCAAACGTACTTTTTATTTTGCCCTTTCAAAATAAGCCGGAAAACTCGACAAAAATACTCATTCATTGATGATTCATCTCGTGAATTCAGTTCAGATTAATTTATCATTATTCTTCCAGTAAGGAAGTATTCACAAAATATCTGATCTTGAATCACATTATACATTTTTTTCCTTCGCTCGTATATTAAATCATTAAATTTTTTCAGCTAAATTTGACAATCATCACAATTCATCATGGAAGAAGAGGCGGAATCAAGCTCCGGGACGATGTCCACCCTGAATTCGCTTTTCTCCTTCACAAGTCCGGCGGTGAAGAAGCTTTTGGGCTGGAAACAAGGAGACGAAGAGGAAAAGTGGGCAGAGAAAGCTGTTGACTCCCTGGTGAAAAAGTTGAAGAAGAAAAAAGGCGCCATCGAAGACCTGGAAAAGGCCCTCAGCATGCCCGGACAGCCTAGCAAGTGCGTAACCATCCCGCGCAGCTTGGACGGTCGCTTACAGGTAATTAAAAATATTTATATAATTATTCTACAATATAATCTTTATCTCATAAAATCAAAATTACAGGTTTCGCACCGCAAGGGTCTGCCTCATGTTATCTACTGCAGAGTTTGGCGTTGGCCAGACCTTCAAAGCCACCACGAACTAAAGCCCCTGGAGCAATGCCAGTTTCCTTTCTCAGCAAAGCAGAAGGAAGTGTGTATCAACCCGTACCATTACAAGAGGGTAGAAAGCCCAGGTCAGCATTCAAAGTTAAATTTAAGTTGTATAAAGAGAAGAAAAGAAATTTTTATGCCAGATTTGATTTTCGTCAATAGATATTTAAAGTAAATACTTTTTGTCCTTTCAGTGCTGCCTCCTGTTTTGGTGCCGCGTCACAGTGAATACGCTCCAGGCCATTCCTTGCTCCCCTTCCAGCAGATTTCCGAGCCAGCCATGCCGCACAATGTCTCGTACTCTGCCACCGGATTCAACAACTCGCACTCGCATCTCAGTCCACAAAGTAGTGGCGGTCCCAACTCGCCCCTCAGCAACGTCAACAGCCCGGCCAGCCAGACAGGCCCTCAGAGTCCATTTGGTTCTAACGGTCTGCCTGGTACGTCTCCACTTTCACCACTAAGGTAAATGTTTCTTAAACCAGTTTTTTCTCAGCTGGAACCCCTCCTCCTGCCTACAGTCCAGGCGTCGAAGACAGTCATCAGTCAGGCCAGTCACCTTCACCTGACGCCAACGCCATGGACACCACTAACATAAACGAGGTCTCCCCGGTTGCTTACCAGGTTTGTAATGAATTTAATTTCATTATTCCTGAATACCTCAAAATTTAACACAAAATTATATAACTTTGTATTTTTATGTGAATTCATTCGAGATATAGTTAAATTTTTTAATAATTTCGTAATTTTCTTTTCAGGAGCCTCCATACTGGGCCAGTATAGCATACTACGAACTTAACTGCCGTGTCGGCGAAGTTTTCCATTGCACATCCCACTCCGTCATTGTCGACGGCTTCACTAACCCAAGCAACAATTCAGACAGATTCTGTTTAGGCCAGCTGTCCAATGTTAACAGAAACTCTACTATAGAGAACACGCGCAGACACATTGGAAAAGGTTAACTCCATCATTTAGTTTAATTTACAAAAATTTACCATAAATTCCAAATCAGGTGTTCATCTCTACTACGTTGGAGGCGAGGTCTACGCAGAGTGCCTGTCAGACAGTGCCATTTTTGTTCAGTCGCGCAACTGCAACCACCATCATCAATTTCACCCCAGCACTGTCTGCAAAATTCCGCCAGGCTGCTCTCTGAAGATTTTCAACAACCAGGAATTTGCTCAGCTTCTCTCAACTAGTGTCAACCACGGCTTCGAAGCTGTCTACGAACTAACTAAAATGTGTACAATTAGGTAAATTTAAACTAATTTTATTTAATGAAATGAATGAATCTATTGATTCATTTTTTAGAATGTCATTTGTGAAAGGCTGGGGTGCCGAGTACCACCGCCAAGACGTGACGAGCACTCCTTGCTGGATCGAAATTCATCTCCACGGGCCACTGCAGTGGCTGGACAAAGTCCTGACGCAAATGGGCTCTCCTCACAACCCCATCTCATCAGTCTCGTGAGTGCTTCATCGAGTGGGCGCAGTTCATTTAAATTTATTCACTCGTTCAGCTCTATTTGGTTAATTCTTCCATGGCAGTTTCTCTCTAGTTTTTCTCCAATAATGCTCCCTGATTATCAGTTTTTTTACCGCAACTTTTCCTCCTTTCAAAAGGGACAATGCTGGGTTGGGAAACAGACGAAGTGTGGCGTAGCAGCCACAAAAATAATGCCTTTAAGACGCTTTCATTTAAGCTGCATTGATGCTTCGTGTGAAATGACAAAGAATATTTATTGCACAAAAAAGTTCTTATCATTCTGGATGATAAACTTACTATTTTAAGAATGGAACTGTCGATTGACAAAAACATAATATTTTCTAACAAACTCGAACAAAATGGAAAAATTGTTCTGCCGAATGTGTCAATTTGGTTGCTTAAAAAATCATTACTGCTGCATTTAGGATCTCAAAAATATTTTAAATCACCGAAGAGGGTAGTTTGTAAGAAATATATATATAACGAAATGTCGAGATACTTGTCGGAGACGCATAATAAGCCGACACGCATGATTCTAAGGATAAAGAAGTGTATTTGTGTATAGCAATTGTGCATTTTATACTGTTCACTTGTTCAGTGACTTTTTTAATTACAAAAGATTTATGATGTTTTGGAAAGAAAGATACATGTTAATGTTTACAACTGTCCTGTAGTGCGTAAATGTAAGTTTAGGAAGCTAATCAGATAATAATATTCCATCTTGCCGGCCGGCTTCTGCTGTACTAATTGCTTCTTTGGTGTCAAGCAACAATTTGTTCAATTCTGTCTGTGAACTCAGTTGCCATACTTATTCGAACTACTTACTTGGTGATATTATTTTCCTCCCATTTCGAACAACTACTGTCACAGTGGAACTCTGGCTTTGCTTGCTTGCATAATTTGGCCTAAAGTGCTTGACGATTTTGTGCCATTAGATTTGAAGTCGCGGCTGCCGAGGCAGGTAGAAACTTACACTCACCTCAAGTGCAAAATTAACTCAAATTCCCGCCAACTGTGTGTCTTATAGCACTGCAAAATTATTTACTACAGAGGAAAAATTTTACGAGAAGGACCTTTTAGGGTTCTGGACATGCATGTGATCTAAACAGATGCCATTTATTGCAAATTTTGGAAAGAGTTTACGAAATCAAAATTACCTTTATAATTTGGTGAACAGACGGACACAATTCAAACTTTTGACATTGAAGTGACTGAAAATAGCCATTGTAAATAATATGATTTAACGAGAAGCGTCAAAAGTGATCAACTGAGTTTTTGTTTTTGAGAAGGGCCAAAATGTTATATATACGTTGTAAATTTGTGAAGAGTGTTTTTCCACATGAAGTGCAATCTGTAATTGTTGATCGTTTTAGTTTTCAACTCTAGGCTACTCTGGAAGAAATGATCTGATAAATCTTGAGCTTTGGCGGCCAGATGAAACCAAAATTCTATGCTGGCTCAGGATTGCCTAATTGTAGAAAAATTCGCATGCTAGACCTTAGTTGTGACAATATTGTTATTTAAAATTTATTTCATTAGGAAACGCAAAGTCAGTAGCACGTGTACGATAATATAAATATATTATACAACTTAAGATTAGCTGCCTTAAATTTTAAGTCCTCGTTGCTACGGATAATATGCATGTGCAATTAAGTAATTTTAATTATCTTGAAACACGCACGCACATGCACTGCTATTGTACTAACTGCTTAAGAAAAAGAGAAACAATCCAAAATTGCTAATTTCAAGGCTGGAAAAATTCAAAACAGGCTGCGTACGTGTTTTCGGCAAGACAATGTGTTTTAGATAATAAACAAAACGCAGATAATAATTAACTATAAAATAAATAAATCTTACTTATATTATATAAATTTTAATATTTTTATGCATGTTAATTTATACACAATGAAACATAAACACAGAGCAGCTCTGTTTCCGTTGGGCTGCTATTTTTCTTCATTCATCTCCGCACAAAATTATGATACATACTCAAATCACCGGCAAGCTCTGTTAAATGGACAAGAAAAGTGAAAAGGACACAACGCAATCGTCGTCTCTCGGACTCGTGTTTCTGTTTTGGCTACGCGTGTTTATAATCCACATTTGAATTATACATTATTAATACATGAGACTGTGTACCAGTTTACATTGACTGTGTTTTCTTTGTATTTATTCCACACAAAACTTTCGCACTGCAGCGTTCAATACCAGTCCCTCGGGATATTATTTGGAAGAAAAATAAAAACAAGTTTGAAAAATTCATTCCGACAAGTGACTATGTTTATATGAATACTGACTTGAGTGTCACATGAAAGAAAACACAAATAAAATTCACAGCAGATCCGAGACCACGACCACAACTTGATCAAGAATGAGGTGAGTACCCAGAGGCAAGTTTGGTCGAGAGAGATGAAATATCCGCGATATTAACATCAACCCAACGCCAGTGGCATTGTAATTTTTCATCATATTTTCCCTTTCAATCGCGTGCTAATTCAAATTCGGTAAATAACTAATTACTAATGTGCTTTCATAAAATTTGCAAATATGATATCCAAAATTTCCTTGCCTTATATTGCTGATTTAAAAAAATTGCTTTCTGGCTCAAATTTTATTAAAAATAAAACGTTAAAACTTTTTAACAGTATTACGAGATCATTAATTAAATTATGTTTTCATCGTCACGACTTACTATTGTTGAAAAAAAGATCTCCAAAATGAAATGACCTTTTGATCCTACTCAGCAAGTCATTTGAATATTATTTGCACTCCTCTTTCTATTCATCAAATCATAATGTACGCATCGACGTGCCTATTTCATTATACAACGTTTATTTATTTTTTCAATCAGATGCAAAAACACAAACGTGAACATATCCTTGGCGGATCGAGCACACAATGGTCAATTCTTGTCCGTGCTTTATTTTACTGCCTTTTAATTCTGACTGAGCTCTTCATCATATAAAACCTCTCGAACGCAACTTGTGGCTCGCAGATCAGAACTCGAGATAGACATTCCCACGAGGAGAATCGCCGCAGCGCGCTTTGGCTCTCCGGAGAGCGCAATAAAGTTCCGTCGAGCGTTTTATTTTTGCAGTGAGATGTAATCAAAAAGAAAAGAAAGAAAAACGCCTTGGCCTGCAGAGGGAAATAAAAAACAATAAACATTTATTGTACCGAATTATTTGGCAGTAAAAATCAATTTGTTATCGAAAACCTTAAACAATAATAACGAACAACCGATCGGAAGTGATGTTATTCAAATTTAACAGGTCAGTGGGTGCCGGTGACCGCGAGAGCTTCTATAATATGAGAAATACAATAAAGCCGCGCCGCCGCCGACACCGGGTTTTCCGACCCTGATTTCGCCGGCGATAAGATGAATAATTCCTTTCATTTTTATATGTATGGTGTTCATTACAGTGTAGTTGGCGAGCGCGGGCTACACCGTAGGGCTCTCAATCGAGCTCTGCTGTTGGTTTTTATTGATCGCGAGAGCAGCCTTCGGGGGCTTTGTGTTGGTTCGATATGGGGCTTCGGTGCGGCTGCGCGACCTGCCTGCCTTCAATCAACCCTCTCGTTGGCATGTCCATTCGGCAGTAGGGTGGAGTGCACTGTCTCACCAGGGGTTGTTGCCGAGCGAGTTGGGCCGTAGCCCAGCGAGGACATCGTCCGACCAGTGTCCAGCACCACGGGACATGGCCAAGGTGAGTTGCTGACCGGGGGTGCCTTTTATCACGGGGATGCCCACCAAAGATGGAGAGCGCCGCGCAGCCTCCCTCTCCGTAACTCATACGGGGGTGGGTTGCGGAATATTTGCCAACACAAACTTTATAGCTTTGCAGCGAAAGGGGATAAAAATATGGGGCCTTTTTCGATCATAAATGTCAAACCGGCGGTTTCAGTGACCTTTCGTGAGTGTTGGTTCCGCGACAGACACGTTTCTGGTTCGACCCGCAACGAAAATAGTCCGCGCGAGACACGGCGCTGATTTTCATTCAATGCATTCTGAACACGGTTGCGCGCATTATTCATTCTCTTTATTATTTAATATGCGGTCTGCGATTCCGTCACAGAATATATGAATGTAATGAATTCATACGCTGAGTTTTTTTTATTTTTGCTTTGGATTTACGTAAAGTGCGCTAATATTAAATGCTCTGTGCGTCTTGCAACGGTCCTTAATTCTTACATTCTGAGTTGTCCCAAATATACCATCTAGCTAAAAAGACAGATCGATTTCTTCCTTATAAAGAGGAAAAAAATAGAAGTAGAGTGACCGCAAAATACACTCAGTTTCTCCTAGTTCTCTGTATTAGATTGCTGCGTCTTGTTTTTTTGGCACTGGGCAACTTTGTCGATTATTCACGCCCGCGTCGCCTTTTCGGAAGGGAACGAGCTTTTTTGTGCGGATATTTATTTTGAGAGCTTTCCTCAGCATCACAACAAATGGGGCGTCCTATCCTGTCATCTTTATGATTTTTCAGCAGTTTATCTGACTCTCAGGAATTTCCTGATGTCAAAGGCCAAAAATAAAATTGCGCATTTTTGACAATTAAAAAATTATTGTGTGTAATTTGAAACAGTTGTGCAAAATTTATAAGAAAAAATACGTCAACAGCAGTCAACACTGAAAATATTAAAATTATTATTACTGCTGTAGCAAAGAAACTGTTTTAATAGCATTTTAAATAGCATTTAAATTTAACATAAGAAGAGTGAAACTGATGGATTCTAACCAAACTTATTTACAGATTATTTTTTCGGTCAATAGAATAACATAAATTTTAAAAAAATGTTATGCAAGTTTGAATTATTTAATATTTAAAAATAAAATTCAAATGTTTATTAAACAAATGAAATTGGAAATTACGTTGCAGTAAAATGAATTATGAAAATAATTTTAATCCAAATTAAATAATTTTGCACCTACTCCCTTCCAGAAAAAGGCAATTTTCTATAATCTTAAATGATTTTATACAGGACAGAAACAAAATTTAAGTCAATGTCATTGTTAATTTTACACAGTTAAAGATGACACAAGTGCTATTGACCCTTCCTCATTTTGTAATTAAAAATCTCGCGCAGCGCACGGAAGCCTTATTAGTGCATACATTAAAAGCTGTGTTAAAAGTTGTGAAACAAATTATTTTTGTCACAGAGAACAACAGTGACACAACTGCGTACCGACAGTTATTGAGCAACAACCCACCAAGCTTATTAAGGGTACTCGAAGAGCCAATAATCGATCCAAAAGTTCGCCGTGTTAATAAATAATGGGCTGTTGTTCGCCGTGCATGAAGCGTTGTTGCATTTTACAGAGAATCGAGGGGGCTAAAAAATTCAAACCGAGGTCTTCCGAGAATCGCTGTTAATTAATTTTATGGATTAAAATTTTCTGTCCTATATAAAATACAACATCAAAATTAAATTTGTTAAATCTAAATTCTAAAAGGTTGATTAAATAATTTTTATTCTATTTTTGAGCTATAAAATCTTATAAAAAGTGCAACAACGTGTCGAGCATTTTTTAATCTCACTTTGCTTCTTATTGGTATTTGCTCGCTTCACTTCATCCTCATTAAGATTCACAATCGATGTATATTGATCCGCTAGATAACGAGACGTGTAAATTATTCAGGTTGACGTAAGCTAGAAGAAAAAATGCAGCGTATTTCCAGTTCTTCATAAATACTCTGTATACCATCAGCCTAGACTGGTTAGTGCAGGTTATATTATGCAAATGCAAAGTTGTCGGTTCATATAAAAAAGAGTTGTGTAGTCGAGTGAATAACAATTCGCTTCCAATCATTCATTACGGTCGAACGGACGGAAATTAGCCAACGCCACACTACTGCCCTAATCAATGCACGGCGAGGTGAATCGAGTCCAAATGCATTGTACATAAATATATGTATCTCGCATGATATATTATATTACACTTTTCCGCCCGCATGTGTGTGTTAAAGCGAGAAAGAAGCCACCGTGCTAGAGAGGCGAAAATCGACTCGCTAGACATCGGCGGCCATGCTTCGTTGATTCGGGGCCCATAAATGCATGCTGGCCCATTTACTCTGCAGGGCAGAACCCACTGTATGTGTATATATCATCTGAGGAGATCAAAGCCAAGTAGGATTTAGCGTGTTACGAAGAAATGGTATTGCACCTTGAAGTGTAGGCAACCTGCTCGACGCGGTTGTCAATATTTTAAAAACAAAAACCGGTTTCTCAAATTCGCGATTGAAATAAAAACCAATGGAGGTTGAAAATTTCTCAAATTCTTATCAAAAATGTTTGAATTTTAAATTTCAAACTTAAAACCGGAGGAAAAGTATTATTTAGAGGATTTAAGCAAAAATTATTTCACCGGTTAAACCGGTACTGCTATTTTTTATTATTCGCAAAGCGCATGCTCGAGAATCGACCGCCCCTCGATCACGCTTGCATGCACTCGCAGCCAGAGATAGCGGTGTTTCCTTTACTTTTGAGTGATGAGCCGCGGTCTCTCCCGCGTCCACAACAAGTCCAACCGTAGCACAACAGCTGGAAAGCCTGCCGGACACCTGAGCGGGCCCTTGAATGGCCCACGAATGCTTCAGTTAAGCCCTTCCTCGGCCCCCGAACGACCGTCAGCCTCAGGTACGGATTCACTGGCGCCGATTTTGAAGACACACGGGCAAAATTTTCAAACGCGAAAACGACGCCGCGGGCAGTGAGCCAAAACCATACGCACGATATTCGAATAAATGTTTACGTTCCGAGGCATATTCGTGTCACGTGCGATTCGCCTTTAGTTTTTCGGCGTGCGTCTTTCTCTGAATTATGTCGGCCGTGTTTAAAAATAGAGGCTTGCGAAATGAGTCGTGGCTCGGTCGAATGCAATTATGTCCATTGACTTATGAGAATGATAATGCAGTTGTGCGCAGCAGTTTTCTCCCACAGTTGTCGTAAATGGAAAAATTCTTTGCCCTTTTTGAGCTGAAAAAAGGCAACCGAGGAGAACCTCCTCCGCTTTCCGTTTCTCTTCAAAGACAAATTTAATTATTGTTCTTTTAATGAGTATTTTTTTTTTATCATTTTCTTAATAATTTATATTTCTATACCTTTTTTAAATTTTAGTTAATTAGAATTAAATAATAATAATTAAATTATGTTCGAACCAACTCTTTCTTCAGTGCTAAAAAAACTTTTCCATATGGCGGAACGTTTTATACGTTCACGGATTCGTGGAGTTGCAAAATTGAGAGTCAACGTGCCAACAATAAGAAGCACAAAAAATTCTCTCTTTTCTCCACTTTGACGCGCTTCGCGAGCACAAATAAAAGAAACGTCAACTTCTGCTTTACAGTAAATCTATCCTCGGCAAAACTGTTACATTTTGAGTCTCTTTCGACTCGCATTTTCAATTATTTTAAACTGGTTCTGCTTAGCCCGCAGTGCGGTAATTAACAATAATATACCAGTTTTCGGAGAGCATCACAATAAATTGTCTTCTCGTTTTCACTCAGCCTGGCTAATTATGTAAATTGCGGTTTAAACGTGTCGACCTTGAGCAATACGGACACTATTCTTCTTTTATTTGCATTTCTTGTTAAATTTCATCTGTGTTTTTCATTTTAATTATAGTAACGATTCGTTTAGGTTTGGCCAAATAAAAGGGTCATTTGAGAACTTATTCCTGACTGTTTTCGAATCAGAGATGGACCATAAATATAAAAGGGTAATTAATGTTATTTGCATACCAGAGCACTTCAAGCAATTTGCACAAAATAATTGTAAAAATATTTATTATAATATAAGAAGCAATGGTCACTATAATTGGCACAAAACACATTTTATAGCAAATTTTGCACCAATTTATTATTTTAAAATACAGAGGAATTTTTAGTGGTAATGTTTGTAATTAGAGCATTAATTTGGAAATAATTTTCGCAAAAGTTGCACAAATTTACTATGCATAACAATGGGTGTGCGGATATTTAATTTTCACTAAAATTGTGCATTTTAATTAAAAAAATTCATCCATTCCAGATTTTAGCCATTTTAAAATTCGTAAAATAATTCACTGGCCTGAAAATCTCTATGGTCAAAACCTTTAATGGCTATTATGACGTCATAAAAAGGGTCGGGACGTGACGGAGAGTGGCAAAAACCACAGACTATGATGCGGTTTTGAAACCATCTTCTATTGTCTTTTTGTCTATTATTGCATCATGGACTCCAGATAAATATGGTATTTAAATTATTCAATGACGTAGCAAAATTAATTAAATACATATAATTATAAAAAAAAAATGAGTTAATGCTTGTCATGAAACCAACTTTTCGCTCTAGAAAAGCATTTTCTGCTGGGCAAATATTTTTAAACTGTAAAACAAATAATTGGGATTGGAAAAAATTGATAGCAAAATGCTTAAGCCTCATTATCTATAGAAGCGTCAAAAGTGATTAATGTACACAAAATGTGACTTTTTTTAGTTTTAAATTTCCAAAACATTTACTCTCTTTGAGCTTCCAGATTTTTTTTTATTTCGTTTCCTTTAATTTAATTTTTCGTTTAAATTCGATATACTTCAGAAGTGAACCATGAGCAGAAACAAGGCTGATATATTTGAAGTAATTAAAAAAAATGCTAGGTCGCTGCCGCGCGTCTTGAGCACGACCAAGATAATCTCTTGATAAAAAAATTAAAAAGAAAAAATCGAGGCCAAAATTTCCCTTTTCGGTCATCTCTCGTTCGGTGCTCACTGAGCAGTATAGTGAAGGTGATGTTTCCGCCGCAATTAACGCTGTATCAAATTTAACGCGGAGAAAGAAATTAGAATCGGTGCGTGTAAAAATGAACTGAAAATAAACGCTGCTGAGATTGCGAAAACGGCAGCAGCTGCCGAGACGAGAGCGCAGCGGTCAATTAGTTGAGGGTTATTAATTTCAATTGACCTGCTTCAAATCTCCATTTCGCTTTTCGCAGAAGATAAATTTATGCGGGCACTACACTGGTCTGGTGCATAAATATAAAACGGCAGAGGCGCCGCCGGAGCTTCGCATTTCAATCTTTTTAAATTTCAAGTGGTGCGCCCGCGATTGGCGCCGCTGGTTCTCGGAACTTCCTAATGCGCAGCACGTTCCAGATTATTCGCAATTAAAAGGGTCGGGGATTTTGATGAGATATTTTTAAACCAGAATTTAAAATTAAATAATGTTAAAATAAAAGTCATTGAAATTGTCAGTAATTACAGAATTATAATTTAAAAATATACATTTTTTTGTCATTATTTTTTTTAACCTTCTCATTTTCTTGAAAGGGAAGTTAAATTAATTTGATGAAAGAATAAGAAGTTGGAGAGATGATATTTATTTGGAAAAATGGGCGTAAAATTATATCAAAAGAGACAAAATTGAAAAAAGCTATGATAGACAAAATTTCTTTCGTATAACATAAAGATTCAATTTTGTTAAGAAAACAATTAAATTTAAATGAAAAAATTAGATATGAGATTTTAAGTTAATGTTTTGTTCTTTTAAAACAGTACCAAATTCTTGAGTGTTTTAAATTTCAAATTTTTAATTCATATTTGATATATAATATAACAAAATTACTTTTCATTCTGAAACTAAAATCCACCACTCCTCTCGCAATGCATATTTCAGTGACCGAGATGAGTCCACTCGGAAGCCAAGCAACTAAAATTAAAACGAGCCAGGAATGTTGCGGCCGAAAGGCCAAATCGCGCGCGAGCCGTAAAATGCGCAAACACTCGCCGCCGCCGCTGCACTATAACTTTTATGCCATCGCAACTCGTGCGATTTATTTATATATTTATTCTTCGGCTTTTCAAATCGCCGGCGGCCAGATGAATTTTAATTGGCGTCACGTCCAAACCTTGAACTTGCCTTAGTCAGTGAAATATATTTATTTACCGAGGAAAATAAATATATAAAATATAAATGCTGGCAGGTGCCGAGAAATTCACGTGCAAAATCGGCGTTGTCTGCCAACCTTGAACTTTGAAATTATATGCACAAGTGATGATTGCGCCTCAAAAGGAATTATTATTAACGCTGCAGCGCTTGCAACTCCTCCATTATCTGCAGCAGTTTTTGCCTTTCAGGAAGATAAAAAGCAATTTATGTTAATTTATACGCAGGGATATTTTAAGAGAATTAAAATATCAACACTTCCTTCTGCTGCTGCAGAAAAACTTGGTGATGATTTATTTGGAAAATTTTAATGTGTATCTTTATTAAAATTTTCTGCAAGTACATTTTTACCGTTTTTCTTCACAAATCAAGTTACTACGGAGAAGGAAAAAATACAAAATGTGTATAAACGGCAGCACCTCTGGCGAACAAGTATTGCTAATTGTAAGACGCAGATTTTAAATTAATACGAAATTAATCAACTTTAAGGTTAAAGAATTGAGATTTTTAGGGTAATTTAAATTCACAAAATATTTGAAACTATAAAATAATAAAAAGGCTACTTAAACAACGGGCTTAGCTTTTAATTCAACATATAACAATTTGTAATCAAAAGATTATCTTTCCCTTTCAATAAAAAAATTTATTTTATTAGAATTTAATTATTATTGTTGATTATTATTGCACACTTGCAAAATAGCATTGAAAATATTTAATTTTTGGGATAGAAACGTTGAATCTTTGAAAAAACGGCACTATTAAGACTTTTTATAAAACTTCCAAGATTAAAAAGACCTGATCCGCCTCAATGAACATAAATTTTAAATTAATCTTTTATCTGTTTGGTACACGAGGAATTATTCAATAAGTTAAATTTAATTGACTGTTCCAATTAAAATTATCAAAATATATTTATCAGTGCATTAAATTAAGTTTAGTAGGCTAAATAATGTTATTTAAAAAAAAAATTAAATTATCCCATGCGAAAGAGTTGTAAGTGACACCAGCGGGAGTTGGTTGCAATTACCGCCAATCAAACTCCGTATTCTTGCGGGTAACTTTCAGCCGCACGAAATTCACTCGCACGTCAGTATAGTAAAAATAAAATATATATATTTTTCCGCTTAGGCAATGATCATAATTTATTTATTTCGAATGTCGCGCTCGAGTTTCCGCCGCCGCGTGAAACCACCTGCCGCGAGTTGACAGATTCGTTTGCCGGCGGCGGCGGCCAACTCTACTCGTTATATATAATATTTATTTATAGGCCCATGCAAGTTAATTCTAACAAGTGCAGCGGCGACGGTCGACAATTAATATACTCAAAGGCTTTTGGCCTTGGCTTCTGATTTAATGCACACGCTTATTGCACGCAGAAGGCAAATTGCCGTGAAATCGACTCGAGTGCAGTTATCTCGCGCTACTGCCGTTTCAGTCAAATCAACCGGAATGTCGTTTCATTCAACAATCCGCGCCGAGAGTCAATGAGATTTTACCTGCAATTCCTCGAAATTGTGCGAGAGTATAGGAAAAACACAATTGAGTATAGCGGACGCTAGGATGATGGTATTCCTTTTTAGAAATTACCGCCGATGCCAACTGCCAACGGAAAAGAATATTTTTTTATAATTATAGTTTATCGCTTCTTAATTTAATCCCTTTTCAAGCTGATTATTTTAATTCTTAAAATTATTTAAATTATTCAATTTTTGATTTGGTTAAAAATTAGTCTATTTTCATCGCGCCTGTAATTACATTTGGATTTTGGATTTTTTTTAACTTCTTATGACTTGTTTCTACATTTTTTATAATTTGCAATAATTATTGCTAGTGTCAGCGCAAATTTGTTTAGAAACTTCTAGTATTTTTTTGAATTAAATCTTCTTCCTCTAATTCATTTATAATGTTGCCAATTTTTACAAAATAATGATGATGATAAAAATAATAAATTAATCCTGAATTTTTAGCTTCTTTATAATTAAAAAACGCTAAACTATTTAATTTTAAATTTAAAATAAACCAGGGATTTTCCAACTAAATTTTTAGCCTAATTCGTCGCCTATATTTGTGGTAAAATAGACATTTTTCTACCACTTGATTTTAACTGCACGGAGGAAGTTTATTTTTACGTCAAGACAAGAATAACTTAAAAGCTGATTTGGAAAATTATAAATTGTTTAATCCAGCAGTAGCTACAACGCTTCAACAGCTTATTATAAATTAAAAATGTTTCCGACAAAATCTCCCCACAATATTTAATTTCCTTCCACATTCTAAAAGCTGAAGGTGATGCGCTCGTGTCGATTAGGCGATTAAGACGACATTCAATTATGTAAATTCGAGCGAGAAAGTTTCATACTTTTCCTTTCCGTGGGAACGGCGGGCCCGAATTCCCCGCAGCGCAAACAACTACACACATATGTCAAGAGGCATTAAAAATCTTATCTCACTGTCGGGTGTGTTAGAAAAGGTAGTCGAGCGTCACTCGCTTGGCTTCCTCGCTCTTAAAAATTCGAGTGCATTTTAAATTTATCAAGGAGAATCAGGTCCTAGAAAAAGGGCGGCTACTGCTCTGATAAGAATGAAGTGCCACTCAAATGGACGGATGGCTCAATTAAAAACTATTCGCACCTGCTTTTCGGCAACTTTCCTTGTAAGGAATCCAAATGTAACTTTTTTAACGACTCCTCATCCAGTAAGAAATTTTTAGGCAAAAATTAAAGAGATAAATAAATATTTAAAAGGAATGATTTATTTATTCTTTAAATTTATTTGAAAATAGTATAAAACTAATGCATTTTTTTATGATTATATTTATCGGAAAAAAATTCTACAACACCAAAGATTTAAATTTCCACAATTTCTACAATTCCATCTTTTTTCGCGCAACATGAGATATTTTCCCAGCAAAAAGTGGCGTCTCTGGCAAGAGTTTTAATTTCAAGGCATATTTTTTTCTGGTTTTGGATCAATTTTCCTGGTTGGCGCTTTTCAAATGGAAGCTCACTGGTTTCAGCGCGTGACTTTTAGACTTTTTGTCCTTTGCCCAGCTCGTAAAGGCGTTCTTCGCTCAGTCAATTCTCCCCAAAGAAGAGCCAAGTTTGAAAGATCCCTCTCAATAGATACATTAATAATAAACGCACACACTCCTCAAATCTAATGAATCGACGCGTAAATCTCTTCGACAAGCGGACAATGCGCGGCCATTGAAACGGCTCCCCTAGCACCGAAAGGTCCCCCTTTCCATAAAGTTTTGTGGCCAGCCATAGCAGGAAAAGGTGAATTATCGCGAATGGGCGCGTCTGCCGTTTTGTTGTGATAAACAAGGCGGAAAAATCATGGTTAGCTGCAAAATTGGTCATAGGCAGACCCACACGTGGTTCCAAAATTTGCCTTTTGAAATATGATTTGTTTTGATGCAAAAGAAAAAAAAAACAAATCTGCGCTTCGTTTAAAATGGTTATCTTTGCTAAATAAAAATAATATCACCTGAAATAAGATAGAAAATTAATCATCTATATTAAAATAAATTTTATTTATAATTAATTCCTTATACGATACAAATTAACTTTATAAATCAAAACTTTTATTGAATTTCAAAAAATCAAAATTGTCAATATTTTTATTTATTTCAAGAAAAACTAACAAAATTTAAATGGAGTCAGTAGCATCAGCACTAGTAAAAAACAAAGGATATTTCCACTTATGTATGATTTATAGAAATTTCATCGCACATTTATTTTCAGAAGCTTTTTAGCACGTTGCAAATTTTTTAAATTGAAATCTATTTAAAAAAAATATCTGTAAATAATCTGTGATAGTAATTTGAGATGCTTTAAAAAAAACGCGTAGAAGATAATTTATTTATAAAAAAAAAAATGTATTTGTTGCAGGCTAGCGGCGAAAGTCGAATACCCGTTCTGCGCTCCTCGGGCCTGCGGCCAGCCATGCTGCCGGGCCAGTGGCCGTCCGGTGGTGGCCGCCGGCCGCTGGACTCGGAATGCGTGGGCCAGCGCGTGTGCGTCGGCGGAGAGGTGGTCGGCGTGCTGCGTTTTTTCGGCGGCACGGCCTTCGACACGAGCGGCAGCACGTGGTGCGGCGTCGAGCTGGACACGCCGGACGGACTCAACGACGGCTGCGTCCACGGCGTCCGATACTTCTCGTGCAAGCCCAAACACGGAATCCTCGCGCCTGAATCAAAGGTAAAATAAATTTAAAAATAAATATAAAAATAATTTTTGGAGAGGTTTTCAATGTGAAAAATTGGGCTTTCATTTTTGCTGAAAAATTGTGTTTATTCAGAAAGGTAACCAAAGTTTTCTTTTTAGTTCAAATTAAGTTTTTGTTAAATTTTATTTCTTGTAAAAATTTATAATCTGGTCTTTTAATTTAATTGTTAACCAACACCAAATGCTTTCCAATAATTCATTGTTATTTTTTTCAATTAAAATAATAAAACACAAGGAAAAAATTTCGTATAGAATTTCTTGATATACCTTTGACTATAAATTTTACTTACTGAAGCTCTCAGCAAACTTTCAATTTTCTGCTTTTGCATTATAAGACAAGTTTTACTTTGATTGCACTGTAAATTTTATTCTGCACTCTGACTTGAGTGCTTTTTATAGAGGCGAGTGAAGTTCAAATCGACCACGTTTGTGACCCTGGACGGTGTCACTCTTTTTACCGTCCCACGCCTCACACTCGCCCATCTGATCCCGTCCTGTGAAATTCCTCTGGGATTAGTTCAGGGCAGCTCAACTAGCTCACACTTTAAAGTATTCTTTTCTCTCCACTTTTGGAGTTTATTTATTGTTGTCGCGCACCCACGCCCCGCCATTAAGTTAACTAGTCGGATAATTTTGAATAGCCGCCTGTCAAGAGATCAGGACGACGCACCTTCCTATTTCATACCTTATAAAGTAGACCCGGAAAAGTATCAAATTCTGAAAAAAATGTCTTAATTTTGTAAAAACTTAATTTTTTCCTGAACAGAATCCAGGAAACTGATCCTTTCATAATTATAAAGAAAGCTTTCATATAATAAAGTTCACATGGAGTGAGCTGTGGGAATTAAAATAAAATATAATATGGTCAAAGTAAAACGCCGTGTTTCCAAGGTCGGACGAAATTTAATATTCTGGAGCCTGTTATCAATTAGTATACCTTTCAAAATTGCATCCCTGGACGTTTATTGCCGCTTTCGATATAAAATTCAAAAGATTCCGCCTTAATTGGCGCTGACATCATCCGCCGGCAAAAAATATAGTGCGCGCGATTAGGAAATTCACCGAGTGTCCCCATAAAAATTACACGCTCCGCTTGAGAGTGCTGAGAATTTTCCCTCGGCTGCTTTTTTTCTACCGCAGACTAACCTTCAGGTCGGGTGTCTAAACAAAAAAGTCAACACTTGTTCCCAGCTGTGTTAATTTTTTATGCCATGCGAGAGATATGAGAAGAAGAAGAAGAACGTTAAAAAACCGAGTGTGTGCTGAAATAAACAAATTCGTTTGTTGGCAACAGGTGCAGCTGGCGTCGGAGGCAGCCGGTCAGCAAAAGGCCTCCAAGAAGCGTCTGTCCACGGACAGTCTCAAACAGCCGAATCAGCAGGGATACTCGAGCAGCAGCGAAAGCAGCACCAGCCCCAGTGGATGTTCCCAAGAAGAGGCCACCCCACCCATTCATCTCATGGTGAGTTCATTTTATTATTTTATGTTCAGTTGAAAAAAATGGGTTGAAAATTCAGTTGGAAGATCATCAATAATATTTTTTTTTTGCTTTGATTGTGATAAAATTAAATAAAGAAGTTTTTATTTTGAATTATTTTGCAAAATTCTTGCCAATGGTACATTCCAACAATACTGTTCTCACACAAAAAATGCGATTCTTTTTAGTAGCATTAGTTTTATTTTCTTGTTATAATGAAATAATCACCATAAAAAATTCCCAAGCATAGATTTTCATTAACTTTTACAACTAATTTATTTGTTTCATTAAAAACTTAATATTGTAAGTAAAAAAATCAAATTTTATATTTTATGGCAGAAATTTTATACTCGAATATCATTCATGAAACCAAATCCGCCAAAATTTTGCATGCAATTTTTTATTATTTATCGCTGCTTTCAATCCATAAATGGCGAGGTTGAGAATTCAAGTTTGATTGTTTGTAGGTTAAGATAAGCAGTGCAGCGGATCACTTTCTTCAGCGCGGCGGACCTTCGAGTTTCTCAATTGTTCTTTATTTTTTGCAGCCGAAAGACCGTCACGGCCAGTCATCAGTGACAACAACGTCTCCCATACCTTGCACCAGCAGCTCTTGGAAGAGCAAAGACACTTGCAGACAGAACTCAGACGAAGCAACTCCTCCGAAGGTAAGACAATCCTACCTATTGTTTTCCACTTATGAAATTAACCGTGGCTAAGCATTTTTTCATTGTTTATTTTCGTAATTCGAAACTTCCTACTTTCTTTCGGACTTGTTGAATTCGCGTGGAAAGTGACACTTGGGAAACGATTCTTTCAGGTGGCGTGCACCTCGATGGCACCCGCTCACGAGACGGCGATAAGTCCGACGGACAGCGAAAGTCGCGGCTCCCTTGCGTGCTCCTCCGGCAGCTTGATGTTGCCCCTGAATTGCTCGCCGCCCTCGTTCGTGCACGGCCTCAGCAAATGCAATTCGTACGATTTCGACGACTCGCTCGGAATCCTCACGCCGGACCAGATGAACTCGGACTTTACGGCTACCTGTCCGGGCAGCGACGAGGACGAGCTCGAAGAGGCGGCCAAGCACGGGGGCATTTTGCTGCTCGAGTCGCCGCCGCCGAAAGCACTCGAGTTCATGGAACCCATAGCGGAAAAGGAGCCGCTCAGCA
The DNA here is from genome assembly GCF_031216515.1 of Neocloeon triangulifer. NCBI lineage: Eukaryota > Metazoa > Arthropoda > Insecta > Ephemeroptera > Baetidae > Neocloeon > Neocloeon triangulifer. Next base: position 2,978,278 of record NW_026775547.1, read on the forward strand.
CTTCGGAACCAAAGGATCCGGGCGCCGTTTCGGCTGAAAACTCAACTTCCGACTTTGTCAGCAAAGGTGAGACCAAGTTCAAATTTTATATTCTTTTGGGCTGGCAAAAAATTCAATTCTTTTTCATGTAATAAAGATGAAAGTTAATTTTTTCGAGATTTTTTTTAAATTATGAAATCTGCGAATTATAACTTTGATCAACCAATCCATAAAGAAAAAGCATTTTAAATTTTTTTGAATTTTAATAAAATACTTAAATAAAAATGTTTAATATTTAATAAATTTAGATTTTTTATTGATGAACTAATAATTAAATTTGTAGAAATGAGGCAACGGAATAATAAATATTTAGTTTTATTTAAAATTTATAAATATTTTAAATAAAATTTGTGTGCTTGAACCAAAAATTTTCACTGCTTTCTAAAATATTTATCAAAGTTCGCGAAAGCCTTTTAAGAATTGTCAGTACATCAGCAGCCTATTTTTATCTCAACATTCCAGAAACTCCTGATTACTGTACTCGGTAATTATTCATGATAGCAAAACCAGAGGTATTTGCAGGTGTTGCGAAACATCGATAAAAAGAATCACAACAAGCGAGTTGCCACCGCGAAAGTGGGACTCGCTTCAATTATCAATCACTTTTACTGACGCCCTGCGACTTGCTCTTATCTGCGGCGAGGAAATTTCCTCATTTCTAAAATGTATAAACGCGCTGGACGTAAACACGCATCTCAGCAGTTTACTTTTCCCGACGTAAACAAACAGCCTCCCGTACTCTCATAAATAATTATCTCGTGGCGAATGAAAGCCACCGCCAGCATTATTTGCATAATGTAATCGGCTTGCTTGACCTTTGCCCCATCCAATTTACTCACGAGGAGCAGTCAAAGGGTCACCCCGTTGTGATGAATTTCCCTTTTTTTTCAACTTGTTAAAGAACAATATTGCAGATGATGCAAGTTTCTCGTTTGTCTTATCGGCCCAATTGTGGCAATTACTCGTGCGTGGCTTAATCTAAAACAATAAGAATTTTTTATTATTTCAGGCGACGAGTCAATGTCGCAAAGTCAATGCACCATCAGCGCGACGTGCCCAGTGCCTAACCCTGGCTGCAGCTTTGTCACAAGCATTTCCAGCATCACCAGTCTCGACAATGGGTACCAGGGTGATGGAGAACTGAGCCGCCCTACCAGTGTGGCAGAGACGTCGTCATCCATGGCTGCCCCTGCAGCTCCACCACCTGGCCAGCAAGCGATCGATGTGCACAAAATTAAGGTGATTTATATTTATAAAAATGTTTTAATTTAAAATTCTTTGAAATTTACATTATTTAAAATTTTCTGAATACCAAATTGAATCAAATTGAGATTTAAAATCGTTTTTTAAAGTTTTCTTAGTTAAATTATTGAAAACTAGATAAATATACTGATTTTACAAAAAGCCTCTCAATTTGCAGTTTGATACGATGACCGACTCGGACTTCTTCAGCGACCCTGGAGCAATGGGCCCTGAAAGTGACAACGAAGCCGAAGCAGGCATGGCTATTGGAGACCGCAAGGCTCGGGTCATAGACGGCACCCTGTACAGCACCTCCCCAGCCAACAGTGTGGCTCAGCCACCGGCTCCCCACCTGATGACCTCTTCGGCGGCCACCATCGAAGACATGGAGTCGAGCGGCGTCTTTTCCGACGCAGAGCCGCCAAAACGACCAGAGCCACTTTCAGCGGCCGAACCCTGCATAGAAGAGTTGCCTGGTGAGGTCGAGATGGTGGTGGAGGAGGAGGAGAAGAATGATTTGCCGGAAAAGGTCGAGGTCAGCGAGGAGACTCCAAAGGTCTCAAATGAAACTGGAACTCCTGGAAATAAAGCACAAGCCAAGAAAATGAAAATGCCAAATAGAAATGTTACGTCTAAAGTGAGTATATCATCTGGTGTTGAAATTGTTGAGGCAGTTCCAAGCTGCATAAATTGCACTTGTATTTCATGAATTTTTAATAATCAAACTTTGTCTGTTTGCTTTTAGGTAAAAAGCTTGATAAGCAATTCAGCGCCAGTGGCTGAGTCGATAGAAAACCAGGAGAACCGCCGGCAAATGAAGAGCAAAGGCTTGGGCAAGTGGGACGCTGTGATGAATAAAATCGCCAAGAGCCAAGCTGAGGAAAAGGCAAAACCAAAGGTCAAGGAGGTGAAAAGCAGAGTGTTTGCCAATCTCTCCTTGCAGCCATCTTCCCAAATTGATGCCAAAACCAACAATAATAACAACAACAATAGAGGCGCTTCTCCCTTTAGAACTGGTGGAAATGTACCTTCGAGGCCAAACAGCGCCAGGGCGAGGAGGGAGAACCTTTCAACACCGAAACCTAACAAAGCGTGAGTAATTTTTTGATAATTTTCTTTAAATAAATTTTTTAAATATAGCGTCACTTTAAATATTAATTTTCTGGTTTCTGGTAAAAGATTTGCATAAGCAAAAATTTTGCCCGCGATGCAAAATCTTACAAGAAAAACAATGACGTCGCATTTATTTCTCTCGTCACTTGTAACAACACCAACCAGATGTTTTGAGCGGCCCACCCACGGTTTTTTACACAAAAACATTTGATTGCAAACACAAACTCCGTTTCTATCAACTGTCTAAGTGGAGAATAAATAAATCTGTCAACAGAAAACGCAGCAAGTTGCGCGGCGCGGAGTCTTCGTCGTCTCTGCAGGCCGTCGTGAAAGACGACGCCAAAATCGGCTCGTCGATTAACAGTTCCTTGAGCGACGTGAGTCGGGCCTCCAATCTGTACAAGATCGCCACTGGTGAGTACTCGACATACCATCCATGAATTGCAGCAGCAGATGTTTTTAACCAGAGATCTGACATCAGCAGCTTAGCTGTTTCTCTTCGTTTCTAATTACACTTAATAACTCATGACTGCAGACAAGCTTTTAACTATAAAAAATAATTATTAACGTAACTATCTCTGCACTTGCACTCTCACAATATTATTTGTTTGTTCGTCATTTTTATTTCTCGAAAGCATTCGTAGGCGCTAATTAAAAAAATAATAATTACCGTTCATGCTCTGAAAGTTAAATTAAGCTTCTGTTCCTTTTCGTTTTTACAATTATTTCCTTCTCTTTCACCGCTACTTCGGATTCATTCGGCTGCAAACAAGTACGCTCACGATTTGCCGCAGTGACTGCGCAAGTTTTTTTTTTACCACGTGGAGACTGTTAATCTTTAATAAACTAACGAATAGAAAATGAACTCAGTCGGCGTGCAAGAAAGGAAGAAATGAATGGAAGTCGCAGATGTTGGTTTGAGAATAACACGCCGCATTCTCACCACTTTTTTCACTCTGCGCTAATGATTGCCGCAAAAAAATTAGCGTTCATTCAGCTGCTTCGCATATTATTATTATTAAGAACATCATTTCTTGTCGGGCCTTTAAACTTTGCATAGAAATGATTGCGCGCTCGTTTGTGTGTGGGTAGGATGGGCGCAATAAGAGGAAGCAATAGCTCATTCGATCACGCTGGCGTCGCGAATTAGACTGCGTGCATCAGCAAATCTTTTGATAGGCGGCCAATCCATCGGTTTCCAAGGACAAGATCAAAGAGAATTTTTCGGAAAGCTTTTAATCCTAGAAAAATAAACAAAATTTGAATGGAATTCCAATTAAAAGTAAAATTTTTGTTTATACACATTGATAAAATAAAATTGAAATTTTTAATTCATTCCAATGGCCTCAAATTGCAACTTTTTCCTTAAAATTCGGCTTTAGTTCATTAAATTAAATTATATTTTTCCTTACAAAAATATAACAAATTTAAGCAGGAAGTTGCTAAAAAAAAATACACATCCGCACCAAATCAAAGATTATGCGTCGCGAAATCGCATTCACCTGCCGCGAGCGGTATTGAATTTCAAGTGCACAATGCGCGCTATTGAATAATATAAATGTGGTACCCGTTTGAGATTACAGATGTATAAAAAAAAGACTGGCGGGATTAAAAAGCGCACAAGAGCGGGGAATTGTTCCTTCAATGGAGGCACTTATGTAAATATTTGAGCCAAAAGGTGTTCACAGATGCGAGGAAATGACAATGAGAGGCAGTTTCAACACCGTGTTTGACTTCACGGTGACCTCAACCTACTCTCTCGCTCACATAGACCGATGTACGTATTCATCTCAAATTATTCACGCACGCCTCCAATTCATTTTGCCCGAGCAATCGATTTCGCTTAATTGGCGGCTGAAGAGCAACTCTTGGGGTTTAACGAACTATCTCCGACGACCAAACTAGTCTGGCGAGGCTTAAACTTAAAAGGTACTTTCTCGCTAAAAAGAGAAAATGGATTGTTCAAATGGTTCTTTTCTAAATTTGGTGCGTCGATTGCGTTCGCCGCCGCGAGATATGAGCAAGGAGAGCTCTCAGGAGTCGGGGAATCGCGCGTCTTCATCGTTCGCGCGCGGCCAGTTCGCGATTGGCGTTGGTTCCGCTCGGATGTGTGTTCTCCAGTTCGGCAAATTTTATTTCGTTCGAGCACCATGAAGCGTCGGTTCCGCGAATCAGCCAGGGTGGAGCGTCCGCAATTCTTCCTCTCGACGTGAATTTTGACTTTTTAGCGATGGGACGACACAAAAAACGATTCGGAGGTCAGTCCGCTGGGTTAACAATGCTTCTTTACGGCTATCTGATGGCACAAACATGCACTGCAAATTAGCCGGAATTTGGGTTGGACTTTTAAAAGAAACTCCTTTAAATTCACTTCGCGTGTGTTCCGTAAATAGATTGGGATCTTTTGCTGAAATATTTTGTTCGTCCATTCTTCTATTGTTTTTTTAGTCGTGGGGTATAAAAAATATTTTCTGATCTTCATTATTGATCAAAAACGTGTTCTTTAATTATAGGACTGTATAATGGCCTCTATTGTTGTAAAGACTTGATTTGACTGTGTCAATAAGGAGTTTTTAATTAAATATTTAAGGTGATTTAAAAATTTCCCATTTTGGGTCTCACTAGGATCTAAATTTTTATTCAATATAATCTTCTAAATCTTTTTTAAAATATTTAAAACCAGATTTTACTAATATACTTATTTTACTAAAAAAGACTTTAAAACTTTTGATTCTTTGAGAAAAAAAATACTGCTGATTTGATATCCATTATTAAAAATATATTTTAAACGTAGCAATTTGAAAGTAGATAAAAAGTCCAGTAAAGCTTATGGAAAAATATTGAAAAAAAAAATTTTTTTTTTTATAAAAAAGGAATATCCTTGATATTACAATAAAATAATAATTCACACTTTACCTCTTCTCAAATTTGGCCAAAAGTAATTAATTAAAATAAAAATAAACCTACTGTTCTTCTCCAAATGGTTGTGAGTTCTGAGCACCTCCTCCACATTACTGTCTATAATTAATCATTTCATTTTCGAGAAAAGCACTTTATTTAGGAGAACTCATAATTTATTACTTAATAACCGACCGGCTACATCTCCTGCCAGGAAAATAAAAATCCGCTTCCCGCAACAGCTCGAGCGAAGCACAATTTTTTACACCAACTGCGCCTGTTTGCTCAGGCTGAAAAGAACACCTGTCGAGTTCATGGATTCTTTAGAGGTCGAGAAAGTGTCATTGAATTAAATCAGTTCGAAAGCAGTCAAAGAAGGAACAAATCCTCCTTGCTTGATCGGCACCGCTTTTATGTCCGATCAAAGCGGTCACCGCGCATAATATGTACTTGCTTGCAGTTTTTTTTTATATAAATAATACGCACGACTCTTAAAAATTCTGGCGGGTCACTCGATAATACGCATTAACTTTCTCCTTCGGATTCCAAAACAGGAGCTTAATTAACCCGAATGCTGTTGCGCTTGTAAATCCATGTATTAGGTTTTTTGCCTGCCCTTGTTGCAGATCAAGGTCCAAACAATAGCACCAAGAAAGGCGCTGCCAAGGCGAAACCAACAACAAACAACGCCCGAAATCTAAAACAAACCCCGACCAAACCCAAACTAACCCCCTCTAAGGGTGAGTTGATCATTAATAAATGCTTCGCGGCTGTTTCAATCTCACTTAATTAATACTGTGATTAATTAACTATTTAATAATTGATCATGTATAATGTGTTGGCTTGGAGTAAACGCTTATGTTCATCTTTTAATTAATTTTGCACGTCAATAACTCCATCCTTCATTCTTCCGTTTCACTTTAATTAAATAATTGAATTCTAGTATTTTTCTGCAAATTCTTAAAAAAATAAATCAAGATCAATTGTTGGATCATTTTAAATTGAATTTACTAAAAATTTCTTATTTTGTGTTATATATTATTTAAAAAAAAATTAAACAGTGCCATGGTGTTTGAAAATAAAAATAAATAAACACTTTTTATTTTAATTTAAATATTCATGTTGCAGACCAAAACCGAAACGTGCATCCCCTGAGCAAGGAGCCGTCGACGCCGGCGAAAAAAGTGGCTCCGGCGCCGCCTCCGGTGATTGTGCCGCCGCCGCCGCACTTGCTCCACGAGCTGAGCCACGCCTCGGCAGGGTGTGAGGCGATGGCAGTGCTTGTGCAGTACCTGGTGCACTCGGTCAGTGGCCCTTGTTTCTTTCTTGATCGCCCCACCCGCGCATTGCCTGCTCATTATTCGGACATAGTTGTTTATACTATTGTTGCTGTTTGCAGGTTGGCGCGTTCTCCGTCACTTCCTTAAAGGCTGAGCTCGGGCGTTTGAAAAAGGAGTGGGCGCTCACCAAAAGTGACCTCGGTAAGGAATAAATAAATAGGCACGCAGACATGGCGCTCTGTTTGGCAATCTGGACATGCGCTCGTATAATTGAGCATTTCGCCTAACTGTGACATTTGGCCGCCTCGTTCCCTACTTATTCTCTGAAATTTTTGGCTGAATATGGTGGTCGCTCATTAAGACCTGACCCAAAGATGTCCACACGTTCTTAGAACTATAAAAGAGACGTGCCTTTAAAAGATATGTCAGCAATTTAAACAGCATTACGCGTCTTCATTAGTGATAATTTTGGCATGGAAGTCCCAGAAAAATATTTTGGAGATGAAATTTATTAATAAATCGCACAGGAATAAAAACATTTTTTAGTTACACGATTGCAAAATAAAGTAAAATTTAAATAAATCAATTTTTTATTTTTTCAACTGATATTGTGAATTTAACACAAAAGCTAGTATATCAGTTTGACTAAATTTCCTCCTTTTTTTAGCTGCATTACATTGCATAAAAATAGGGATTATAATTTTTGAATTATTATTCCTCTTTGCAGCCGAGTCCAAAGTCACGATTGAGAGACTGCAGCAATCACTGAGTGATGAAGTTAGAGCGCACGAAATGCACCTCGAGACTCGGGAGGCGGAGTTTCAAGAAAGACTGGCTCAAATCGAAGCAAATCACCAAAAAGCACTGGCAGCCGCCACCTCACAGTACGAACAAAAGGTCAAAGAGGTGAGTAGAAATCTCAAGATTGAAATAAATTATCTAATTTGCATTATTTACATTTGCCAGATTGAGACTTTGAGACTGGAAGCTGCAGAGAACCTGAAGCAGACGGAGCACGATTGGCTGAGTGAGCGAAACCAAATGGTGGCCGATGTGAGGGCAGAGGCCGAGAAGAGGCTGCAGGAGGGCATGGAAAGAGAGGCAGATCTCAACCAACAGGTGGTGAAAATGACCGCCCAGCTGGCTGATTCCACCCGGGACAGCCGGATGTTCCTTGAGCTGATGCACAAAGACAAAGATACTTTGATGCAGGTAAGTTTCAAAAGAAATTTGTATTTCCACTAATATTTATAAAAATTCAAAATTTAATAATAATTTTTGTTCCAGGCGTCTGCTGATAGATGTCTGACTTTGGAAAAAGAAGTAGACAGCTTGAGGGTGGTTCTTGATATGAGGCACGCCGAGCTGCAGTCCCTGAGAAAAGTGGCTGCAGAAGCCTCGGAAAAGGCAGACCTGTTGATGGCCTCCGAAATCCAACTTGCTTCTCTCAAGTCTAAGGTCGAAGACTTGCAGTCGCAGTTGCACTCCAAGAGCACAATTGAAATGTAATTTGCCTAATAGACATTATCCGACAATGATATGGAATATTTATCATGTATTTGTTTTAGGTCCTTGAAAGAAGAAAACAAATCTCTTGCCAAATCTTATTATGTCGAGCTACAGAATAACAGACGATTGTCTCAATTGCAAGAAGAACTGCAGTGGAGGATTAAGCAGAGTTCTGAAGTAATTAGTAGGCTTTCTTCGTCGTGCGGAGGTAACGTGAATATAAACCACTCTTAGAAAATAATTTTAAACAATAATATTATTATCTAGGCTCACCCTCCATGAGCGCATCATTCAAGAACTGTGCTAGTCCTGTTCCTAGTGGTTTTTCTGATGATTCGAGCGATTCTTGCAGGTAATTTATATCAATTAATTTTGGCATACAACCAAACATTAACATTGTAATACCATTCCAGGACTTCACATGGCCTGGAAGATTCTCCCCGAATAAAAATCATGGCTCGTAAAAGCGACTCGGTGGCTTACTTGCTGGACATGAGCGCCGACTACCTAGAGTACAAAATGTCTCGCAGCCAAAACGAGTCACCCCGACCTTCCTGCAGCATAAATTACCCAACCAAAAAATCTGCCTCCTCATCCGGTATCCCCAGCCGCAAACCGGTAGCCCGGAAGGGTGTCACTGCAGCAACAACCTCAACACCGAGGAAACCAGCGCGAAACCGATCGAGGTCAGCGTCGTCCGACTCTGAGAGTTTTGAGGTCAGCGACGAAGAGCAACTCCGTCAGGCTGGACAAAAGGTGGACAGGACGTCGTCGTCCACCATGTCCGCCTCCTTTGAGTTTTCCTTCAGTCTGCAGCCACAAGAGGCGGCTGGCGAAGCCATGGTGTCCGAAGACGACGGCCGAAACCAAATTGCTGGAAGCAGCAGCGTCAGCTCCTCCGAAAACATTACTATTGGGGATTTGGAAGAGGAGCTGTCGGCGAAGCGGCTTCTCGAAGAAGTCCAGGACAGTTTTGGTGAGGAGAGTGGCTGGATGGAGGAAATGAAGAGCGGTGAGAAGAGCTAGTGCTTTTTGCCCTTGTTAGTCTAATTCAAGAACCATATTCTGTGCAAGAAGTGATCCGAGAGCTAATTTAATGAGAGCAGAATAATAATTATTCTATTCAAGCGTTGTGTATTGATTATGTATCTAGTCATGAATTGCATTGATTATAAATCCCAAATAAACAGCACACATATTACCAGAGCTTTTCAATGTTGAGGTATTTTAATTTCTAGCAATAATTATGCAAAGAATTCATTCATTTTACAAAATACATATGATAATACTCTATTATTCTTTTTTTATGTTAAACATAATAAAAATATCAAAATCTGCAATTCCAATTTTATTTAATGGTTTGCTAATTATTTTTATCACATATCAAAATAATTAATGGAATAAATGGAAATTTCAATAAACTTTTGTCTTAACAAAATTATTAAAAATAAATCATTATTTAAGCTGCTTATTTTTTCCAATTTTGCTACAAGCATTTAACATTTTATAACTTTGATAATTAAAAATCTGAAATTTATTTCAAGCATTGAACAAAATAAAAATTTTTAAAAAGCAACAATGGCATTTTTGCTGCTGTGAAAATTCGCCAAATATAGATAATGGCAACAATGGAAATTAAACAGGCAAAAGTCATTATTGTCCGTTAAACTGTCAAGGTAGGTCCACTATTTGAATTTCTCTTGAGAATTTTTGAATTAATTGTCTCAAATTCTTATTTTCAGCTCTCAATGATGAACCAACCACTCCTCCAACAGCAGGGCTTGGCGAACAACATTGCTGCCCATCCACAAAATCTTCCCGTGCCTGCAGGAGTCGGAATCATGGGCGGCCATCTCCAACAGCAGGGCTTGGCTAACACCATTGCAGCTCATCCGCAAAATCTACCCTGCAGGAGTTGGAATCATGGGTGGCCTTCTGCAGCAACAGGGCGCCCTTTTTGATTCCTTTTATCGCAGGTTCGGCTTAATTTCGGCCACTCTGTTTTTAACCACTTCAAATTTAATGAAATAACAAATCAATAAATTGGCAGTTTGAAAAGAATTGAAGAATGATTATATTTTATGGAAATTATAAATTTAATCGTTTTAATGGAAGAATGTTGGAAATATATTGAAAAATTAATTCCATAGTCATGAAATTTTTTAATTCTCATTGTTCGTGTCAGGCAGGAATAAGGACAGGAAGGAAAATATTGTGTTTTAAAAAATGTTAAGATAATTGTTTAAGGCACTTTGATGGAAATCACTTAAATATTTGAAAGCTTAATTTTCGCACTCGATTTTATCGTTTTGTACTTGCGTTATAAAATGATGCAATCGAAGACAGAAACTTGGAGGGGCTGAACCACGCTGGGGTTGCAGCAAGATGGGTTGATGCACAAGGTGCAGCCAGATGACCTCAGTAGTCAAATTGGTGGACTACAGGGAAGTGTCTCACTATATTGACAACGTGAAAACTCCTCTCCCAATTACTCTGAGACTGCTCTGCTTCGCGGGACTGGATCAAACCCCGCGGGCGCCTAGGGTGTGCGCGAAAATTCGTTCAATCTAAATTGCCTTAAAACGATCGGCATGGAACGGTCAGGGGGACAAACAGGAAATAGTGTTCTAAATTTAAAGGGGATTTTGAGAATGGATTAAATAAATTACGTTCAAAACTCCAACAATAAAAAGTGGCTTTTATATAGTTGCGCGCTCCTTGAGCGGCGCTGACTTTGAAAAACAAAATAAAAGGAAGGTGTTTTTAGGGATGGAAATAAATTTTGGAAATTTTGTATTCCATATTAAATTAATATCCATAACCTGAATGAATAAAAACTAGTTAATCTCATAATCTGATAATTAATTTGCTCTTTATTTTCTTTGCAAGCTGTAGCAATTGACTGAGAATTTTTATCTTCATATTCCTCAGCTTAGCCTCGCATGTCTTGATTTTGCCTGCAGAGCAAAATTTCATCAGAAAAGTCCCATATCAGTCCGATTGAGCCTGGATTGGATTTTTTTTAACCTTTATCTAACTTGAATTTGCTTTACAATCAAATTTTTAATCAAACAAACTTGTAGATAAATAAATATTGCACAAATTTTTACCGTCGTGGTCGTGGTCGTAAAAGGGTGAGGAAGGAAATGCCAGCGGCGAAACTCCAGACGATCTTGTTGGCCAAATCTTGGGCCGAGACTAGGTTCTCGTCGACCAGCACGAACGCCATGTGCGTCGGCACGTTCTTGAGAGGCGCTTGACGCAGTCGGCGACGAGCCGAAAGTCGTCGGCCGGCTCGCCGCTGCCCCACAACGAGCCGTACCTTCTGCGGGCGAAGAGACACACGAACGCCACCGACTCGAGGCACCAGAACAGAAAATGCACCAAGCTCAGCAGCATTCGGTAGTCGGTACACGATCTAGGTACATTTCGGCCGAGCTCGACTTCATGGCCGACGGGCAGAAGATTCGGCCAGTCGCTCTAACGCCGACCAGCCCCACAATACTTATTGCTATTTTTCGCATTTTGGCCGAAAATCACCTGCAACAAGATCTTGTTGATCACCTGCTTCTGACGTGTTTTTCCCGAAGCCACGCCCCTTTCCGCAGCTAAAAGTTAAACAGACGCATTACCAACCAAACTTTTCTTCACATCATCGTAATCGCGTCGACATAATTAAACAAACATACACACTAGCGTTACATGAAAGTTTATTAATGCTCAAACGGATAAAAAACAAAATTAACTAGGTTTTATGCAGCTGGCAATAATTAAATTATTAGAATTCTTTATGCTTAGATTATTGGACCTTAAAATATACAGGTTGGCAGCCTTGCTATAGCAGAGAACCTTCTTGGCAGAGAATTCTCGCTCACACATAAAGAAAGAAAACATAACTTTTCTTGCCTACGGCGATCTCGGAGATGTCATTCTAGGAGTGCTGCGAGATGTCTTCCAAATCATTGACGGAGACAATCCGGTGTCAGCAACAAGGAGGAAGAATGTGATGCAAAACCTGGCCAACTACTCATCAGTGTATTGGGGTTTGGAGTTTGGACGTGAACATGACAGCAACGAATTTGCGATGAGTATCTGCACAAAAATTGCATCAATTATCGAGGAAGCAAAACGTCTCAACATGAAAATTGTTGTCAACTGCTCCAGGTATCCATGTGTGATTATTTTATATAGGATTATTAATTCACTTAATTTTTCATATCTATTGTTTTCAAATAGCTGCTCGGAGCCCAGCACGATTATCATTGATAGTCCAACGATGCAAGTCCACCCTCATTGCGACACAAGCCTCCAAACCCTAATTACAGACTTTCTGTATTCGGAGATGATGGAAAAACAGTGCAAAAACAGCCAGTGCAACCAGAAGACCATGGAGTGCTTGAAAATGCCTCAGTTCGTCAAACATTTCCTTTGCAAATTTATTTTAAATTTAATTTTTCAGGTTCATTATAATAGAGATTGGAAGGGCGGTCGAAGGAGCTGTCAAAAACAACTTCTACATCAGAATCCAACCTTCTTTCAAGGTCCCACAGCTCATGAGAAAGTAAAATAATTTTTTTGTGTGTTAAGAATTATATATTATTACCTTCTTTTTTCTAGGAACTACAGAAGCACAGACTTTGTCGAGTACTCTGTGCAGGGTCTCATCATCCAGAAGGGCTACAAAATCACTCTTGAGAACAGCAAAACTAGTGGCAAGGACAAGGACCCTATAGAATCCGGATGTCAATCTCCCAAAACAAAGGTTGCGAAATCTACGAAAGGGGGCCACTTCTATTCGATCGTGAAGGAAGAGGGTGACTGGTTCAAGCTCAACGATGACAGAGTTCGGAAAGTGATGCAACATGCAATTGAGAATAGGAAGACTGGAAAAGGTGTGTGTTTGGTGCTGGCAAAAAGGATCACAGAGGCTTCAATCCCTGAGTAGGAAGCGCAGTTCCTGCTTTATTCGCAACCACCTACAAAGACAGTATTATTATCATCTCTCCCACAAAACAAATAAGGGCTGCCATTTAAAGAAAATTGCAAAAATTTAATATAGCCATGCAGTTTTTTTGTGATTGAAAGTGATTCAATATGATGTCATTATATGTTCAAATAAAATACGTTAGATTTGTTACTAATATTAAGGTTCTGACGTGAAAAATATAAATTGTTATATATGTGAAACTCCAGTCTTGATTTAATTTATTCTAAATTTATTGATTTAGAATTTTTACCATAACTTACTATACATCTCAAAGTTTGGCCTCAATTTCAACACTTAAGTCAGATCTAAGGGGTCCTCTTGAGCAGCATGTCGCAGTAATTAGCCCGCAATTCCAGACACTTAGAAGCATTGTTTCCAGCGTCGGTCACAGGGTACTGAATAGGGTGAACAGGTCCAAGAGGTGCTCCACGTACATTTCAAAGTCTTGTGTGACCTGCTTGGCCGAAGTAAACATGTCCGCCAGGCCAGAGGACACAATGTGCTACTCCGGGGTGCTCAGCATGGGCGTGACCCCTTCGGATTCACGGTCCATCAGCTTGAACATGAGTTTCAACTCGTTGATGGCTGACATTACAGACACAGACACTTCTGTAAATAATACAAAAGAAAAAAAATTGGTAAAATAACAAAATTTCAATATTGAAACTTACTGTCAGTCTCGTTGGCCTTGATCAACATCTTGGGACACTCTGCTAAAATTGTGACTCTGTAATTTGTAACAATTGTGTCGACGCAGGTATTCACTAACTGAAATCAAAGACCTTAGATTAGAAATAATTTCTATGTCAATTGAATTGTTTTAACAATCGGACAGATTCGTCGGATTCGAGGTACTTTTTGACCCAAAATTCCTCCTCCCTCAGCTTCAGCTCGGCAACCGCATATAGTTTTGCACTCCGTTGCTGCCAGGTACTGGGCACACATGACCTTGTAGAAGGTCTCTGTCGACTCCAGATACGCCCTTTCAAAGTTCTCTCTGTAAATCTGCAGCTTGTCCTCAAGCTGAGATTCACTAGAATGATCAATTTGGGACCAAAGCATTTTATTAAAATCCTAAGACAGACCATAAGGCACACCGATCACAAGTTGAGAATCAAAAGCTTCGCCGTTCCTTTCGGACTGGACCAGTTTCATCGCCGTATCTTGAAGCCGCTGCTTGATGTTTGAGAAAATACTGCCGTTATTTGTTGGCTGCTCTTGAGAAGGGCGGCTTCGAGGTGCTTGAAAGGCGCCAGCAAGTAGCTGCTCTGGGTCATGAAACGTCTCCACTCGACGATGTACACCTTCAACAGGGCTTCATCCTCTTTGTGGGCCAAAACCCTCTGTTTGGAACAAATAATCAGAAAACTATCATAAAATTCAAAATGTTTTTACCAGCTGCGCTTTTTGTATGAAATCAATGATGTCCTCTTGGAGAGAATCTTTGATTTTGTTTGTGCCCTTGTCCTCCCACTGACCCACTGACAGACGTCGTAGATGCTGTAGAAAAGGTCATGGTCTCCTAATTCAAAAGTTTCAGACGCTGCAATCTTAGGATTTCTTGACCCACAAGTTATAAAGAGAATATTAAACCAAACTATATATATTTGATACTTAATTTAATATTGATTTTGATTTAAGTAAAACTACAATCAGGATCAAGAATTGGCTGTTATGAAATTCCATGAAGTTAATTTTATTGAAAATGACATTTGATATTTTCTATTGAGGGGAAACAGAATAATGGAAAAAAATATTGTTGGTGAGTCACAGATTATTTGTTTGAAAATTTTGGTTACTTCATGGCGATCATGGTGGCTTTCTACATCTCGATCTAGTTTACTGCCGAGGAGCTCATTACGAAAACTGCCCTATAAATTTTAGTTTTTTTAAACAAATGAAAGGATATTAGTAGTAATGTACCGCATCAAACTCGAAGACTAAAAAGATCAATATAATTTGGGCGTGCTCTAGCCACAGCGGATGTTACGCAAGGAGATCAAGGAGTTTTGTTCCAAACTCCTTGAAGGAGATAAATCTCCAACTGTGGCGTTTGCGCAGCTTCCATCTCCTGATTGAAAGCAAATTTCAAAAGCAGCAAATTTAAGTTGAGAAAAGCTTAACATTCTAAGCTTTAAAGTAAATTATATGCAGCAAACTTGAAATAAATGTTTAAAAATTTAATGAAAATTGTGCTTTTGAATCAATTCAAATTTTTAAAAACATTCGGAATATTAGAAGAAGAAAAATTAAAATTGTAGTGATAAATTTTTTGATCTCACAATCTCTCCAGTGTTCTGCTAATGAAGTTGCAAATAAGCTACTACACAGCATTGGATGAGACTGACAAGAAGCAGATGCGATCCAGATGGAAAGGAAATGAAAACTGCGTATAAAATATCTCAAGCGAAGAACCGCACACTTTATATTTATAACTTTGGTGTCTGGAGGTGGAATAAAACCAAGAGAGGTGGTCGTGGTTGTGTAAACTGATGTTGGCAAATGACAGGGAGCCTTAAGGCGTCTTCTTACTGACACCATATACTTATATGGTTCGTCCCTTCTGCTGTTATCACTCTTCAAATATTTTGAGGCAATAATAGTTTGATTCCGAGAAAGCGACAAATTGGGTGCTGTACCTGCAAATTTCATACTTCTTGTTATGAGCCGAAGACTTTAGAGGACTTCCAAGGATAATTCTTAATATGTTTTGCATTTTTGCAAAAAGGAGCAGATCTGTCATATGGAATGGCTCAAAATTTGGACACAAGCAAAAGTGGCCAAGAACCGTTAACTCATTTTCAACATCGCCGAGGAGGTTTGAATTTTTACAATATTTATTTTTTCTTCTGTTTTTACTTTAATTAAAAATGCGATTTATTGATCATTTGAATGCTCTTCAAAAAAACTTCAGGCCAAAATCAAGCTACTTCCACTGTCCGGGCGAAAAGCCGCTGTCACCTGTGATCGTGGGACAATTGGTGGACATTTCCGCAGAAAAATGGCCGGACAAGACGGCGCTCGTCTCCTTTCATCAAAACACGCGTTTGTCCTTTCGACAAGTGCGCGACAAGGTCGACTAGTGCCACCGTCATTAACATAATGTACGTACAAGCCAACTTTTATTATTCTACTCTCTTACAGGCGAACCAACTTGCAGCTGCTTTTGTGCGACTGGGACTCGAGTCCGGTGACCGCTTGGGGATTTGGGCGCCCAACTGCGAGGAATGGTACCTCACGCAGATGGCAGCGGCCAAAGCAGGCCTTATTTTGGTTTGTGCAAAAATAAAATTTTAATTCATAAACAGATTCTAAAAAAATTTTAATCAACTTAGTTGAGAAATAAATACTTTTTTTAATGGTGATTTATTATTTGCTCGGATTCAATTTTACATTTTTTACAATTTATAATAAATAAAATATTTATTGTGTCTCAATAGGTTACAATTAACCCACTTTATGAAGCTAACGAGCTGCGCGCGTGTTTGCGAAAAGTGCAGGCCAAAGGGCTTGTTTATGGAGACCAAGTGCGAAATCGAAATATGCATAACATCTTAATGCAGGCTGCGCCCGATTTGGAAACAAAGGGTGACGGCGCGGTGCGTTCCTGGCATGTTGAAAGTCTCCAAAATATCATCGCAATCGGGTCCAGTCCTCCAAAGTGAATATTTTGTTAATTTATTTAGCGTGAAAATTTAATATTAGTTGGTATTTAAGGTAAAAACAAGAATTAATTTATTCAAAATAAAACGGTTTAAGACCTAATTGACGCCCTGACGCAAGCCAGAAGAAATTAATATAAGATAATTTTTTTAAAACCTTCAAAAAAGCTGCTGTGAAAGAAAATATTTTCAGCATTTCCTTTTTAAAACTTACTTTTTTGTATA
This sequence comes from Neocloeon triangulifer, assembly GCF_031216515.1. Lineage (NCBI taxonomy): Eukaryota > Metazoa > Arthropoda > Insecta > Ephemeroptera > Baetidae > Neocloeon > Neocloeon triangulifer. The sequence goes on from NW_026775547.1 coordinate 2,995,233, forward strand.
CAAGCAGCATTTTTAATAATTTCCTTTGCGTCTTAAATGACCAAAACTGATAAAGCGAATTCTACTAGAAAAAAATTATAAATATCTTTTGCAAGGGAAAACTTGTTTTTGCACTTTTACCTTGAGTATTTTTAACTACTTAGTACATACATTTTTGATTATTTCAATTTCATTTTATTTTATTCTATACGCAAAATTTAGACACACATTTTATTTTGATTTATGAACAACTTAAAATATTTTACATAATATTATTTTATAATTAATTTGTATGTAAATTGTAATTTCCTCTTCCTTAAATATGTTTCCGAATAGGATTTCTCTGCGCTTCGAGGACTTGCTGAGTGAAAATTTGGAAGCCGCGACAGAGACCGTATTAAGAATTGCTGAAAATATTCAACCAGATGACCCTTGCAATGTTCAATTTACCTCAGTATTTTCCCATATTATTTTCACCAAAAAACTTGATAAAACTGAAAATAATTTCAGGGAACGACTGGACTTCCAAAAGCTGCCGTGCTGTCTCACCACAACATAGTAAACAACAGCTACCTAATTGGCGATCGATACAAACTGAATGAAAACGTATATTATTATAAATTGCAAACTAAGAAATCTGAAAAAATCTTTTCAAGAGACAAAAGTAAAAAAAAAAAAATACACCTTTCGCCATTGACAAATTTTTCGTAAAAATTGTTGCAAAATAAGACAATAAAAAATATCAACGTTGCAAAGCCAGTTTTTTTACAGTTATAAAAACTTGAATAAAATCTTTCAGGACGAAAATTCAATCTGTATGCCAAACCCGCTGTTTCACGCTTTCGGTTGCGTCATCGGGACACTTGTTGCGCTCAGCCATGGAATCAAGCTGGTTATGCCTTCTCCCCTTCCAAGCGGAAAAGACAGCTTGCGAGCCCTCCAAGCGGAAAAGTATGAATTTATTAAAGATAAAAATATTAAATAAAATTGAGAACAAAAATAGGTGCACCATTGTTTATGGCACTCCTACCATGCACATTGACCTGCTCAACGCAATCTCAGCAGAATCCGTCAAAAAGTCTGACCTGTGCGTCAAAATTGCAGTCACAGCTGGCGCATTTTGTCCTGCCGAAATCCAACGAAAAATCAAGACCAGTTTGGCAGATTTTGTCAGTGTATGTAGCATTTTTTTATTAATAAATAATTTAACTTTAAATTTTTTTTTATAAATATTTTTTTTAACAAATAATTTAAATATTATATTTAAGTTTTCCTTAAAAAGTAATTTTTTTAATATAAAAACCTTTTTTTTTAAATTCATATTGGGGGAAAAAGCTTCCTTTTTTTATTTGTTACCATGCATTTATGCATTTTTGTCTCTTTTTTTGTTAATATAGACTTGCTATGGGATGACCGAGTGCAGTCCTGTAAATTTCCAATCGTCATCCACCGACCCGCAGGACACATTTGACGTGTCCGTAGGCAAACTGTGTGACCACTGGGAGGCCAAAGTGGTTGACCTCAATGGCAAAATGGTGCCCTTTGGTTCGCCAGGCGAATTGTGGGTCAGAGGTTACGGCACCATGCTCGGATATTGGCAAGACGAAAGAGCCACTAACGAAGCGCTCAGACCAGATGGCTGGCTCAGGACGGGGTGAATTTTTTAATTTTTTTTTAATAAGTAGTTAAAAACTCGCTAATATAGGGATCAATTTGTAATCGACGAGAGAGGTTTCGGCAAAGTGGTAGGCCGAATTAAGGATTTGATTATTAGAGGCGGCGAAAACATCTACCCTGGCGAAGTTGAGGACGTTTTGCAGACGCACCCTGACATTGTTGAAGCTCAGGTATGATTAATTACAGTGCACTATCATATTACGGGCGGATCGATATTTCAAAAGAAAGTTCCTGTCCATGGGAAAAATTTGAGAAATAAATTGATTTTAAGCGGTTTCATCCATATACTTTGGTGATAAATACCTGAAGAAAAAGAAAAATAGGCACATTGATCATCTCGGAAAACGCTTTAGGATCGATGTTTGTAATGAATAAGAATAATAATTCAAAAATTCCGTGTACTTACATTATGAGTTGGATGAAGAAAATCCTATTATCCATAGTAAACTGTAAGCGCTCGGTGCAGATCAGACAATAAAAGTTGAACGATAAACACTTAAATAAAAGGGTAATCCAATGCTGCTGGTTTTTCCGGAGCTTCCATCATCGTTCACGTTGATAAACACTCACTCATATTTAATCTGTATGTAATAGTTTGCAAGTGAAACGAAACCAAACATCCCCCTCCAAAATAAGAATGTTTGTGTTTTTATGTATGTTTAAGTTCTCTTACATTATATTTACCCGCATGAAATAAGAACCACAAGAATTTGGGTGAGATGGAAAGGAATTTAAAATGTATAACCATGAGCTCTGCATGTGCATCGTGCGTGCTGCATATATTAGCAGGGGTTCCAATTCCATTAATTTAAGAATATTGAAATTTTACGGTGCACAATATATTTCAATTTTAATTAAATTGAAAAATATTTTTAGGTCGTTGGAATACCTAATGCAAGGCTAGGTGAGGTCGTTTGTGCAGCTGTCAGAGTTGCAGAAAACAAGACTTTGGATTTGAATGAAGTAAAGGAATTCTGCAAGGGCAAGGTATAATTATTTCAAATTATAAAATAAATTGAAAATTATTAGTTCAAAACTTTTTACAGATGGCCCAGTATAAAATTCCGCTGCACATAATAATTGTACAGGATTATCCTAAAACTGCAACAGGTAAAATTCAAAAGTTCCAGCTAAAGGAAGTTTTAGCCAAACTCATACAAGACAGCAAATAACAAAAAATATTATAAAATGCGACCTTGTCAATGTTAACCATATTATGTTGTGTTTATAAGATTTTTATTAAAAAAAAAAAAAAAAAAAAAATATGGCATATATTATGGAAGTATTCAATACATTGGAATTAAAATTAAATTTTCTGCAAATTTTTCTCTTTAATATAACCGTTTCAATGTATTAATATATTGAAATGAATTCATATAAAATTAACAAAATTAATTGTACACATTAATTTTCAAATTTGTGTACAGCATAATAAAAATTTTAAATTTTTCTCACATACTTTCTCTGCTGTAAATTAAAATATAATTTTAAATATTATTAAATTAAAACAAAAATGTAAGCGTTCTGCACAATATTAATCTGCTTCCCAGCCCAGAAGTTGGCAGCAGTGGAATAGAAGGGTTAGAGTGTTTTGATTCAGAATAAAAACTCGAATGGCAGCCAAATCACCTGTGCCCTAGTTTTAATCATCAATTTTACAAGTTAATTATAATCAGATGCGATCCAAAAAATGGCACTTAGAACGGAAGTGATAAACTTGTACAAAACCGTAAGTAAAATTCGTTTTAAAAACAAAATTAATTATTATGTAATAATTGTTTCACTTCTGCGTGAATATAAAACTTGTAGTACAATTCTTTTTTTTTTATTAAAAAATTTTTTAATGTTGCTTTTATTCTTAATGTCAGTTGCTGCACCTGGGCAAGGACTACCCTCAGGGTTATGAGTACTTTCGTCAACGACTCAAAACTGCGTTCCTCAAAAACAAAAGTGAGACTGACCCCGAGAAAATAAAGGTCATGATCGCCCGTGGCAACTTCGTGGTGAAGGAGATCGAGGCTCTGTACATGTTGAGGAAGTATCGGACCCTTAAGAGCAGATACTATTTGGAAGCTAACAAGGACAAAGCCATGCCTGCCCCTGGAGACAATCCCAGCTCGTACGGTTATCAATGAAAAGGTCGATGCGCCTCTCTGGATAATTTCGCACACAGGAATTTAAAAAAAAAATCTTCATGTTTTGCCACACTGTAGGACTGATATGTTAATATTGTATTAAATAAATTAAAAAGATGTTATTTTAATGTATTTCGATGATCATTTTATTTTATTTTCTGTCGTCAAAGAAGGTTAGATAAAATATTCTAAAAAATTAAGTAAATGCGCTCTATATACTTCAAAACCAGTCAATAATAATAAAATTAGTAATGCATCTAATTAACTACGTAGTCCACGCTAATACACAGAAATGGTGTGCAAAAAGGTGCATCACATACTGCGCTCACAAAAATTGGTAACGGGAGCGATAAAATCTCACTCCTTTTTTCCATTGTCAGCATCGATAAACATCGTTCAAAACATATCAGCAGTCAATTTGTGATACATAAATCCTTGAGCTTTTCATTTGATTTGTAAAAATGGATCAAATTAGCAGCAAAATGGAGGTGCGCGTAGCAAAATCTTAAAATAGGGTTAAAATGCAATTGTGTCTTTCTCCGACTAGATATAATACAGTATTGTGCTGGAAGTCAAAATTGATGTGAATTCTGTAATATTGATTATATTAAAGTGGTGTAGCTCATAAATATTACAAGCTAGATTATTATACCGGTTTTTGATAAATATTTAGTGTATAACTATGGCATATAATTATTTTGAAGCCTCTGTAAATATCATATATTTACAAATTTAGTCAAAATCGTAAACCTTTGTCGTTGTTCATTTTGAGGTAAAAAAGCAGCCATTAGCCCTTTCCCTTTTGATGCTTGCCTTTCGACTCACTAGCCTGTTTGCAAGAGTCGTCCGCAATACTATCGTCCTGCTTTTTTGACTTCTTGCGACTCTTGGAGAAAAATTTTAAGCTAAATCTAATTCCAGGCACACACGAAAAGGGCGTCGGGTCATCTGAGCTGCAAGACTCGGCATCTTTGGAGTTATTGGGGTTTGAAAGACTTTGTTGCTGATCGCTTTTTGATTTAGGCACCAGTTCGGGCGCTGTTTTTCTTACCGCAACGACGGCACCACAGTCCTCTGCGGTGATTCGAGGGGCAGCGATTTGTTCGGGGAAGAACCATGGTTTGAAAGAAGGGTTGTTGTTTGCCTTCCAGACAGGGTAGCCTTGTGACGCTTTCTGCAGCACTTTGAGTACTTTGGGTGCAAAGATGGTGGTCACTTTGTTCACCATCCACGAGGGAAGAGTTCCTTTCGGATCGGTCTGAGATGCGTAACCTACAAAGCAGCCTGAGTCTCCAGCTGGCCGCACTATGTACCCTACAATTTAAAATTTTTTATTAATATTTTTTTAAGAAACTAACATTTGTTTGGAAAATGATTATAAACGTTCTCTTCCTTGTTGAGAAAGTTGAACATTTATTTTTTAAAACTTAACATTTTGTAAATAATTTTTTCTATGAAATAAGATTTGCAGTTCATTGCCAATACTAGCCGAGCTCTTTTTTGATAAACAAAAGAAACTTTCTAAAAGAGGAAAAGCTCGGTCGATTTATTATTTACATATTATGATAATCAGTACCCGTAATGTATGATATGCCACGAACATAGTTGGGCTTCTCTTTATAGTCCTTGTGATTGACAGAATGGTTCATGATTATCTGCTCGGATCCCATGTCCAGCCATGACCTCTGAAGTACAAAGTCCCGGTTTTTCAGAGGGACTGGGCAAGACACTAGAAATATCAAAACGTAAATTGCGGTAAATTGTGATGTTCATTTTTAATATAAATAAAATTTGTTCTTACTAGCGTAATATCCAATGTCGTTATTGGGATTTAAGTAACCAATGTCGTGCGCTTCGATCATATGCGTGTCCCAAACTCTTCGGTACTCAGGGTCGTGAAGGACGTCGTACATCACGCTGGGAGAGACGTCTTGAAAGACCGTAACTAACTGGAAGAGAAAATGCAGAATTTTTAATTTGAGCAACTCATCTTTTACTACTCCATCTTCCTACCTTAACCATTTTGAACTCAATTCCAGGCACAGATTTGGTCCAAACTTTTGTGTCATCACGGGAGTAGTTGAGATCCCACTCATCGTGGTTGTCAATCATTCGCCTGAAGAACTGGAAGTCGCTGTCCTCGGCGATTTTTATCACTCCGACGTCCATATTTTTAGATAGGTGCGATGTGATGTTATTTAGGACAGAGTGCACATGCTGCAGTTTGGCTGGGCATTTCTTGACTGCAGAAGGCAGAAGTAGAAGTTCAAAACTTTATACAAGATCCAAAAACTGAAATGAGCAATTAATTTTTGTGTGATTAGAATGAGAAATATGACACAAAATACTAGATGATTCACCTACAATTCATTCAGAACGATAGACCCTGATTAAAAGAAAGGATTCGTGTAGAAAAGTTAAGTCCTAGATAAACGTAACGGGACATTCTCTCTCATTTCTCTGGACCCAGATGTATTTTTGGTATTTATTTTGCCCAGATAGGCGTGGTTTCTTGATGGAGATCGGCATAAGACGGCGACGAACAGTCTGAGAAATGTGCTTTTTTGGGGTGGGGGAAACAGAAGTCGAATAGGCCGCAAATTACTGCACCAACAGTCCAACACCCCCCTCTCCATTTCTCCTCCACTCTTGTTGCATTCCGTGATACAGTTTACGTCACCTGCCAGTCCGAAAAATCCCATAAACGTGACAAAAATCTGCCACTCCCACTTGATCTCACAAGTCAGAATTTTTTTTGTGGGCTCTTCTCTTTCTCTTTATTTTGATAGCTGAGCGCGTTCCATATTTATGTATGTCCTGAGAACGCGAGGAGGAGGGCACAATCTTAGAAAGTAAAATGAATTAGCGGACATGCACTGGTGGATTGAAACCGAAATTTAGGAAATCTTCTGCCAAATTTACATTTTCATTGATGACAAGGCACCATGAATTTGAGGTACAAACTCGTTCTCGCTGGTGTGAGCTGTTTGATAATCTGGAAGCTGCTTGGCTACTCGTCTCGTCAGACTGGACCAGATTTAGCTGTGCTAGAAAAAGAGGTATTTATTGATGTAAAAAATTTTTTAACTAAATGTTTTCTAAAATTTTAAACTATAAAATTAAAAGGGCCTGCCTGGGGGAAAGGGAGCCATTTGGCCTGAGGTCTTTAATGTTTCAACTGACTATTATTTAGAAGACACTTCTGCAGAAGTATTTTTTTATATATTGTGCCACAGATTTATGCGGACAAATTAATTTAAAAACAATAGGCTTTTTTATCCATTGATTGTTTTATTTTCAGTCTAAAAAGTGGCAAAAAAGCTCCAAAAAGTGGAAAAAAGTAAACTAGATTATACTGTTCTCACTATATAAATTGATTTTTTTTATTTTTATTAAATATTACAAAATATTAATTTTTGTTTTTGTTCAAGGCTGATAAAGTATCTGCGGTCGAGACTTCTTCCTCCTCGTCTACCGCAAAAGAAAAAGTAGCCATTGCCGTGTTCTACGAAACTTTGTGTCCCGACTCAAGAGGATTTTTTATAAATCAACTGCTTCCAACTCTTGAGAGAGCACCTGATATTATCGATGTCACACTTGTGCCGTACGGAAAAGCTGTGGTAATTTTAATTCTAATTTTCATTTTGAAATTTCCTTCAATATTTTTCCCTGATTGCAGTCTATGGTCGATGGCAACAGTTACAAATTTAGCTGCCAGCATGGACCTCTGGAGTGTCACGGCAACAGGGTCCACGCCTGTGCAACCAAATACGTCCTTGACCAGCTCACGTTGGTTCGATACACTACCTGCATGATTAGCGACAATGTTGACCCTGAGGATGCTGGCAAAAGGGTAATGAACATTTATTTAATTTTTAAATTCTCTAATTTTTATTATGATGATCTCAGTGCGCCCGCTCGTTAGGGATTGATTGGGATCCAATTGTTGCTTGTTCGAGAAAAGAAGAAGGGATCCAGTTGCTTGCCAAAATGGGTGAAGCCACTCATAAACTGAACCCTCCTGTCACATTCATTCCTACTATTGAAGTTAACAAGGTGAAATATTTATTTAAAAAAAGCAATTGAAATTCTGTATTTGAAGCATTTTTTTCTAACAGAGTCTGGGATATCAAGCCTCTCTACTGAAGAGATTATTAGAAGAACTATGCACTAGATTCAAGGTTATTATAACTTAAAAATATCTAGGATGTGTCGTGATGCACAAAATTTTTTAAATTTCCAGGTTGTTCCAGAACCATGCAAAGGAATTTCGACTGTTGCTTTCCACCGGCTTTGATTCAAGAATTATAATGTGATGATACATTGAGACTTAATAGCATTTTGTGGGTTTGAGCTTATGTGTTTTGTTATTTTGCTGGCTGTGAAATGAGCCCTCTTGTTGATTTTTGTTACAATATTATTGACATTTTACACCCTTGGACTAACTATGTAAGCTTAACTTCATTTAAAGCTAGAGAAAAATACCATAAAGTTGCTCAGTTAAAATAACTTGATAATCAAAACTTCCGTATTTATGGTGTGTAAATAATATCCGAATACTATAATATTTTGTTGATTTTAAAAGTTTAAATCGCCACATTCATTTTTAATCTAATAAAAAATCACAAGCTCATTTGATCCTCTGGCATGCCAAAGCAAAAAAGATAAAAAAAACCCTTATTACAAATTTACTCAACTGAAAGTGCGTCAAACTTTGCTAAAAACCTTTGTATTTTGCGCTTTTCTTGCCGTTATGTGACTTGGGCAAACAAACAAACTAAACTACTATATAATTAGCGCTGAAGGTTATGTGAACAAGACGACTCGATTAAAATTTGTAGTTAAATTTTGAGTCAAAACTTTATTATATTAATGTGGTGGGTGTTTTTAAGCTGTGTTTATATGACTACATGGATGTAGAGAACAACCTGCGGATTACTATAAATTAAATTGTGCCTGACTATCAAAATAAAATTTATTAACTTGTAATTTAAAGTGATTTCAATTTGAAGTTGGCTTTTTCTCTATTCATTTTGCGAGTTTTATTGTTGTAATTAAACAAATAAACATAATACTTACAAAACCCATCAAGGATCGAGGAAAAGGCGACTTTAAATTGAAATTACCACGAATTAACCTCCAATTAGTTGTGAAATTCCATCACAATATTTTAATATTTATAACTATATATTTAGTTTCCTATTAACTTACAATTTCTTCTTTCATTAAGAATAATTAAATACATCAAATAATGTTATAATATTTTTTAAATATCAATATTAAAGTATGTCACACACTTTTATGATTATGGTTATTGAATAATCAATTTCTTTATGGTTGCTTAATTGACTTCAATTTGAATTGCAATTTTTAAAATTTGATATATCAATAATATGCTGGAAATCAATTAAGCATTATGAAGAAAGATGATTTTTATTAATTTTTATTCATGGTTATAGACAAAGAGTGTCAAAAATTAAGCCACACGAATCACGAATTTAACAATAATTTAGATTTTTTTCCTTCATTTTTTGAAACGAGTTTTTCACGTTTCGCGGCTTTCGCGCCGCTTTTGTATTGCCGCCGAATGGTATGTGGGTATTTAGAAAAGGAGCCAGCAATATACTCGAACTTCAAGAATGAAGGCAACGGTGGAAGTTTGCCATGTATTAACTCCTATTCAAAACCCTGCTCACACCCCAATCCACAACCAAAACACAAAAGGAGCACACAGTGAGTAAAACAATTTTAATCCTCTATTATTTTGGTCATCGCTGCATGAATGGTGTGTAATTGATATTAAGATTAGTCAACTGTAGTATATAATTAATGTAGTGCGTCAAATATGTTTCGATTTGCCCAAGAAACAGCGTATTTTGCAATTTATTTACATGCTCCGCAAACCCTCCTCTACGCCGGGCATTTATTCCGCATCGTCTTTACTTCGGGGAAGGACAGGACAATTTTATTCTTTTCTGTCAATTTTTTTGATCAATTAAAATGCAATTTTAATCTTTGATTCTGGTTGCTATCCATAAAATACAATGATTTGGGAGTGGAATAATTGGTCGAAATTGTTGATCGGCGCTTTGAAAAAGAAAAATGGTCGTGTTTAACCTTGGAGGAGTTGTTTGCGGAAGTGCGCACGGAATACATATTATATTCGTTTCGTCTGTTTTCCAACTTTAATTTCTGATAGAGATTTCGATCCTTTATTTATTTTTGAGTTTGAAATCATATTAATTTTTATATGTATTTATTCGCGTTAACAATTTTTTCTCCACACATTTTCTTTACATAGTAGCAACATTACTCAAAAAATATTTATTTTTATTAATTCACAGTATAATGCCTGAACTGACAGAACTGGACCAGCCAGCAACCATGAGCAACAAACGTGACGCAGCAGCTTCTGGCTCCGGCACCGAGTCTGACTCGGACGAATCCATTCCTGAACTGGAAGATGCCGACAAGGCAGCCGGACAGTTCCCAGGCAGCTCAAACATGCACATGGCCTCAACTGCGGGTCTCTCAGACGATTTGATCAGCAAGGCTAAGCAGAGCCGTGGCGAGAAGAAGGCTCGCAAGATCATGTCCAAGCTTGGACTGAAACAAGTAAGTATTATAAAGAAATTGATTTCCGCTGACATAGTTGAGTAAATTTAAATGATGATAAAATGGAAAAAATAATTCGCTATTTTCCTGAATTTATTTTGACGATACACCCCTTGGCAGTCTGAAAACTTTTCCTCTCTTCAACCCCCGTACTAAAAATTTGTAGGACTTATTAAAATTTAAATATTTTTAGGTGACTGGTGTAAACAGGGTGACAATCCGCAAGTCCAAGAGCATACTTTTTGTCATCAACAAGCCCGACGTCTACAAGAACCCAGCCTCTGACACCTACATTGTCTTCGGCGAGGCCAAGATCGAGGATCTGAGCCAGCAGGCCCAAGTTGCCGCTGCCGAGAAGTTCAAGGCCCCCGAAGCCTCTCCCTCTGGCGAGACAAGCCACAGCACTGCAATGCCTGCCCCTATTCAAGAGGAATCTGAAGAGGAGGAGGTGGACGAAGCGGGAGTGGACGCAAAGGACGTAGACCTGGTCATGTCCCAGGCAAGCGTTAGTCGGTCCAAAGCCATCAAGGCATTAAAGAATAACCAAAACGACATCGTAAATGCCATTATGGTAGGTTTTGATAATACAAAATTTGCTTTTCACTAAATTTAATCTTTTTCCAGGAATTAACGATGTAGTTCAGCCTGTTTCTGCCAACCAAAAAAATATCCATCCCATTCACAAATGGCCATTGGATACAAAAGAGAATACTATTTGTGACCTAGTTTGTACTCAATTTGATTTCTTCCTCATGTGTTTTCACGAGTTCTTGAATTAATAATGAAACGCTTAAGTATTCTGTATAATTTTGACTTCAACCTCGATATGAAAGTGGCCTTCATTCTGTCAATTGAGCTAATAATGGAATGAAGGCTAAAAATACAAGCAAAAATCAAATGTATAACACGTGCCTGTAATTTCATTTGAACCATTTAAACATTGAATAATTAACTTGCGGTAAATCAAATCGACAATTTAGCACATCCATACTTGTGTGCTGAAAGTGTAAGGATGAGTTCATAAGAAATATAATTATTCAAAAGATATTAAGTTTTCTAAAACAAAAAATCAGTCAGCAAAAGATTGGGAGAGCTTTAAAGCTATTTAATAAGAGAAACATCAATGTAACTTACTAGATCTATCCATTTTTTTTTATTCTCACAAGTAAGCAAAATATTTACAAAGTCGCATAAACTTAATTACATTGTTTTTTAAACAATTATTGTTGATTTTAATTATCTAGTGTAGAAATATTTCCAAATACCCAATCAATATTCCAACACTATGAATCAACCACCGATATGAAATGAAATTCTACAAATTGAAGAAAATTAAATTATACACTAGTTCAGTTATTTTTAATAAAAAATTAAGGCACTTGTTGTGTCAGCTTGCAAATAACACTATCAATGGCCTGAGATGCAGGCGAATCCTTTAATGTAATCAAGCAGCTTTCTCCTCTCTCCGAACACTGTCCTAGTCTTGGATCCAATGGTATGCGACCTAAAAATGGCACATTTGCCTTTTCTGCCAACAATTCCCCGCCGCCCGTTGAGAAAACATTTGTACATTCAGTGCAATGAGGACAGACAAATCCACTCATGTTTTCAACAATGCCTAGGATTTTAATTCCGGTTTTTTGGCAAAATGTCAGTTCCTTGCGGACATCTTCGATGGCTACAGCTTGAGGGGTGGTCACAACAATAGCTCCATTGCATTTGATGGTCTTCAGATTTTCCATCACAGTAATATGCTCATCAGATGTGCCAGGTGGAGTGTCAATGATGAGATAATCAAGTTCTTGCCAAAAGACATCATTGAGGAATTGCCGGATCATGGCTGTTTTCTTCGGACCTCTCCAAACAACAGCATTGTTTCTATTGGGGAGGAGAAAACCGATAGACATGACTGCTAATTTGCGTTCCGTGTCTGCATAAACGGGTACCCAGCCTTCAGGACATTGATGGATTTCTTTGTTTTCAAGCTGAAGCAAATATGGAACACTTGGCCCACACAAATCAATATCAAGCAACCCCACTTTAAATCCTTTGTCTTTTAGTGCAAGGGCAAGCTGGGTGCTGACTGTCGATTTTCCCACACCACCTTTTCCAGAGAGTACTATAAAAATGTTTTTAACGCTGTCCAGCGGCATGTTTTCAGGCTGATTGTGAACAAAGAAAAATTCACTGTGAACAACTTTTGGGTTCAGCACTTTCTTGATCAACAGATTTGTCTAAAATGAAGTCTTTCCTTTGGGGATTGTAATTGAATGATTGCAAATTTGACCAGGTTGCAAATTGTTGTTTCACGAGTAGAGGACCCGGCGGATGACTTGCTTTCTGAGCAAACCAGACGTCACCATTCACTGTTCATTCAGGCTGGAAAAGCGGGTTTTGTTAATTTACAATTAACACAAGATGGATAAAGTAGATTATTTTATATCACCTCTTGATCCTTGATTTTTTTTATCATTGATGACAAAACAGACAATAAATAATAATAATTTTTACTTTCCTTAGCCATCTACAGGCGGCGCTCCGCACATATGACCCTCCCACTTTTGCAAGTCAACAACAACAGCAGCACGTGTTGTGAACAAGTTGTGCTAATGTGCTAGACAAGTTCATCGTTAATTATCTAAGTTACAAGGATTTTCCCATCAAAAATGGCCAGTCGCTTTAAATTAAAAGAAAGGTTTGCTACTCTGGAAACGCGAAAGTTATCGTATTTGTGATCCATCGATTTATTTTCAGTTTTGAAGTTGAATCCCAGCACGCTGCATTTTTTACTGGCAACCAAATTGCTGTGAGTCTTCCCATTTATCGAATAATACTTTTATTTTTGCTAATAAAAATTTGTTCTCTTTAACAGTGGACTAGTGATGGGACTAGTTTCTTGTGCCAGGATGGTGCTAAAGTGAACATGCTAGAGCTTGAAAGTGGAAAAGTTACCACCACGTTTTGTACCTCCTCGTCTGAAGACGAAGATATCAAGGATGACCCTGTTACTGCATTTGCTCTTAGTGAAGACGAATTTGGTTCCTACCTTTTTGTCAGCTACAGAAGTGGCCTGATTGCCAAGTGGAGCCGAACAGGTTATTTATTTATGTATTTTTAATTAAAATTTTAAAACTGAATTGCACAATATTTTGTTCATGCCAATTTAACTGTAATTTTTATTCAATTCATAAATTTTTACAGAGAATGAGATATTACGTTCCTGGAAGTCAGTTCATAAGGGTCCTGTTGCACGTATAGCAGTTGATGAAGATGCAATTTATTTAGCAACTGGCGGCAGCGACTCCAAAGTTCGAATTTGGGAACTGGCCAACTTCAATTGCATCCACAGTCTCAAGGGCTGCCAAGGTGTCACAAGGTGAGTGAATTACAGTAACATCATCTCATATCATTCTCATATTTTTCTGTAGTGTTCTCAAATTCCGCCCCAACTCAAATGAAATATTTGCTGCCGGAGATGACTGCAAAATCAGAAGCTGGTCTGTCAGCAATGGGGCAGAGATACTTGTGCTTGAATCGCATTTCAGCCAAGTTACTGCTATTGAATTTTACGAAAACCAACTCGTTAGGTATTGATTTACTGCACAAATACATAATTTGTTCATGCAAAACTATTTTAGCACTGGACGTGATTCCGTTATTTGTTTGTGGAACTTAGACGGAGGAGCATTATTAAAAACAATTCCTACTTATGAGAGCATGGAGGGGATGGTTTTGCTTCCTGCCAGTTGTGTTTTGCCTGGAAATTATCATGTCGGGTCCAACAGTGGTCCGCATGTTGCTGTTGCTGGAGAAAAAGGTAAATTTTCTTAGGTACTGAGGGACTTTATTTTAAATAAGTTTATTTTAGGTGTGGTAAGAGTGTGGCAAGTTGAGAAAGCCAAGGAAATATTTGTTCAGTCCAACTCCCAAATTTCTCCATCAACTGAACCGGGCGGACTTGCAGTTACTACACTCATGTTGCATGACAATGTCTTAGCCATGGTCGGTGTAGATCACACCATAGCGTTGCACACCCTCAGTGACTTTGAATGCCAACGTCTGGTAATTAATTCATTAAAATAATTATGATGATAACTCCGTTTTTGAACCTGTTATGTTTTTAATAATATGCACTTGCCTTTTAATCTTTAATTTCTTTGCAGTTGATTGGTTATTGTGACGAAATCTTGGACATTGTTTATTGTGGCAAAGGAGACACTTGCTTGGCAGTTGCAAGTAACAGCCCTGATATAAAACTGTACAGACTCAAGGATATGCATTGTCTTCTTCTCAAGGGGCACACTGATCTTGTGCTAGCACTGTCTGCTTCTCCATCGCAACCAAATCTTTTGGCTTCATCTGCAAAGGCAAATTTTAGCACATTGCCTGCTAGAAATATGTACTAATGGTGAAAATTTATAGGACAACACGGTAAAATTATGGCTTATTGACGAAGAGGTTGGAAAAGTGGCCTGTGTTGCGTCTGGAGAACGACACACAGGATCAATTGGTGCAGTGGTCTTCAGTCAAACTAGTGCCGAGTGGCTGTATTCTGGAGCTCAGGACAACTGTATCAAAGCATGGAAAATTAAAGAAAACGGTTTGCGAAGTTTTTTTTATGTGCTTAAATAATTTTTATTCTTTAGAGAAAGAATATTCGTTAACTCCAGTGCATTCTGCAATCGCACACGACAAAGAAATCAATGGACTGTGTGTCTCTCCAAATGACAAATTTGTGGCTTCGGCTAGCCAGGATAAAACGGCAAAGGTATAAATTGATTTAAGCTGAGTTTTTATTTTATTACAAAATAAAACAACTTAAAGCTTTGGAATGCTGACCTGACTTTAATTGGGGCTCTCCGCGGTCACAAAAGAGGTGTTTGGTGTGCCAGATTTTCTTCTGCGGACCAGGTGATAGCTACTGGATCGGCCGACTGCACCATTAGATTGTGGAACTTGGCAGATCTCACGTGCATTAAGGTGTACTTTCAAGTTTTATACAAATTAAATTATTTAACTTACATTTAAATTCCCACAGACTTTTGAAGGCCACGACGCATCAGTCTTAAAATTAGAAT
The DNA here is from genome assembly GCF_031216515.1 of Neocloeon triangulifer. Taxonomy (NCBI): domain Eukaryota; kingdom Metazoa; phylum Arthropoda; class Insecta; order Ephemeroptera; family Baetidae; genus Neocloeon; species Neocloeon triangulifer. Next base: position 3,010,717 of record NW_026775547.1, read on the forward strand.
TTCTAGCTTCTGGATTGCAAATTATTTCAAGTGCTGGCGATGGTCTTTTAAAGTTGTGGACAATAAAAAACAGCGAATGCACTTTAACATTGGATGGGCACGACGGAAGAATCTGGGCGTTAGCAGGTAAAGAAAATCAAAAAGGCAAATAAAAATAATAATAATAATTTTTATCCATTTACAGTTCAGGCAGACCAAACTCGTATGGTGTCTGGAGGGTCGGATTCAAAACTTGTGGTCTGGCGAGACACCACAGTCGAGAAGCAAGAGAAAACAAGACAAGAAATGGTTGAAAAAGTGGAGCAAGATCAAACTCTGTCAAATTTAATGCACAACCAGATGTATGAGTCGGCGTTGGAACTATCCCTGCAGTTGAATAGACCCAAAACAACACTGAAAATCATCCAGAGTAAGAGATGTTCTTACAAGTAAATTTTTAATGGGAAACTAATAATATTTTGTATCAGTCCTGTCCCAAGAGAAAGACAAACTGAGAGGTGCTGTGAAAAAGTTGAACCCTGAATTGCAAGAATCACTTTTGCAATTGGCCCTGAAGTGGAACAGCAACACCAGGAATTATACTGAAGCTCAGGTAACACATAAATAAATAGGGAAATTCACCTATATGGAATGCTAATTATTTTCATTTCGCAGCTTATTCTGGAGTTTATGCTGACAGAGGGTTCTGTTCAGCTTAGTGCATCAGATTTGGCCCAAGCACTAGCATTCACAAACAAACATTTTCAGAGGCTTTCGCAGTTGCGAGCAGACTTGCATTTCTTAACATACACAGCCTCCAGAATGGCTTTATTGCCGGATGAAATGTAAAGACGAAGAAATAAATATTTTTTATTTATCAAAACCAAATTGGTCTTCGTCGTTTATTTTTCAAATATTTATTCATAAAAGTTTATCAAGTACCTGAGCATCAAATGCATTTGAATAAGTGTTGAGCTACATATTCACATATTGAGCTTGTAGCAGACTGCAGTGTCTACAGTGTGAACGGACGTGGAGAAAGAGCGCATCTTCAACTCCTGACAGTTGTCTATAATTTTTGGAGCAGATTCTTCCCAGCCCTCGGGAACATCACAGTTGGAGTCTGTGTACACTTGCAGATCAAATGAACCTACGAGGGAAATGAAATTCCAGTAATTTAAGGTGGGATAATTTTATATCTTACATGGGCAGTCAAGCATTGGCAAGAAGGTGACACATCCTGTAATTTGCCTGATGACGTCACGAATTTCATTTTGAATTACCTTCACGTCTTTGTGTCCAACTACTTCAGTTTCACTGAAATTGGAGGACTTAATGGTAACAAACAGAAATAATCACTTGAGCCTTGAGCGTTTACCCTTCAGGAATGTCATTCTTTTCCACCTGCAATTTGAAGTCCCAACATTCAAGAACTTCTTTTGTGTCAGCATTGCAGATGATCATTGAAATTTTTTGAATTTTTCTTGATGCAATCCACTCTGAAAATTGCCAAAGATCTTGTAATGAATTCTATTAAATTGCTGATATGGGTGTCAATTTTTTAAAATAAAAAATTCAAAACCTTTGGTCTGTTCCAAAACATTTTGCAAGAAATCCTTGACTTTGTCGTCGGCAGACTTGAGAATTGTCAGACCATATTTTTGCTCAGCATTGAAAGTCTCACTTGAGTAAATTCCTCTTTGGAACAGGATGCTGTTCACACCATAGTCTGAAATATGCATGAATGTAAATTTCAATCGAGAGGGCAAAAACAAAAATGTTTTAATACATACCTAGAAATTCAGAGATAATTTCGGCCGAGCCTCGAAGAGTGATGGCACTTTTCGTTTCCTGCAGTGTACTTCCCATATTTATGCTTAAAATATTTTTCTCTTTAAGATTTCTTTTAATTCCGCAATTAAAATCAAATAAGATAAACTAAAAACTTCTTTCCTTTGGCAAATTTCCAATTCCAACACGAGATTTATACAACGACCTGTAAACATATGATAAAAACCCGCGCTTTTAAACATGTTTATAGGGAGCAGTAGATACAGCACTTAATTTACTTACGCGTATATTGCGTTTTTACAATTATTTTGATTTATCTGAAAAATGATATGTTTTTTATTAAAACTATAATGCTGAATGGTATTTATATATTAATTTTGAAAGAAATTTCAGCAAAAAAATAATTAAATTATTTGTCTCCTTCTCTAAAACCTTGGTTGAGAAATCCACCAATCAGGTTTCAAGCGTCATTCCTTCCATATCCACCACACCCCCCAAATGCAAATCTAAAATATCTGGCAAAAATTTAATGAAAGTTGGTTGCTGACTGATTGTTATTTTTTTCCTGTGTGTAAATAGACTTGTAAGTACATAAACAAGGTTCTACTTTTACGACTTGTAATTTGACGAAAACATGCATAAGTTTGAAGTGTTTTTTAAATCCTCAGGCACAGGCTAACGTGAATCTCGATTAAGCGATCTCAAGCAGCGAAATGGACGAAGATATGCTGGCTGATCAGCGGGCCGCGGTGGCTGCTGGGGCCAACCCAGACATGTTTCCAATGCTGCAGCACCAACAGGCGATACCACAGTCCAAGTACGCGCAACTGCTTCTGGTGATTGAAGAGTTGGGCCTTGATATTCGACCCTCGTACGCCGGCAACAAAAGCTCTGCCGAGCGGCTGAAAAGAGGTCTAGTCCACGCAAGGATCCTCGTCCGGGAGTGTCTGATGGAGACGGAGCGCAGTGCCCGGCAATAACAACATCATTCAACTGATTAGGTTCTGTTCCTTACAAAAATCTCACGTACTCTGTGTTATTTTCCCGAGGCCCAAATTGGCCTTAAAATCAATGTTGCAGTTTGTAAAGCTAGTGGACCACTAGTAGTGGTTTTTTTCGAATGATGGAAAATTCACCATATCCATTAATATGCTGTTCTAATATTAAGGCAGTGACATTCCACGTTCAAATTGAACGCTTGTTCTGGTTGAAATCTATGCATGTCAAAAAAACAATTTTCTTCTTGTCATTTAAGCTCGTACATTTGGACCAATGTCTCAAATCTCAAACTTAAAATTTTGTGTGTACTTCTTAAAATACTGCAATCCCAGAGTTGTGATTCCTGTAAGGTTCACGAGTATGTGAACAGTGAGGAAATATTTTTTTACTTTCACAAGGATATCAAGGGTTTTGTGATTATAGAATTGTTTTTGGTCAATAATAAATACCAACAATAGTGTGTGGTTTAAAACAAAATATTCAACAACTTTTCTTTTTAATTAAGTTCAAAATATAACAAAAAATAATCATATAATAACTGGCATATCACTGTCTTCCGCAAGCGCTCCACACAATGGACAACCGAATGATTTACTGGCAGCCAAATTTCCCTGAAAAACGTCAAATTATTTAAGGCCTACATAAATTAAAATGATGCATTATACTTTTAAACAATAGCTGCAGAAAATGTGTCCACAGCCGATATGGTGAGGAAGGACTGGCTTCTCATTGCAAATGGCACAGGTCGTCGTTAATGTTAATACAGGTGACACGGAGTCCTTGATTTCTGCTTTTGGCCTAAAGAACAATGCAAATTTTGCATACCAAGCTCTATAGTTGATTAAGGGGAGAACAAAAAGCAGAAGCTCCTGTAAATTAGGTTTTTAGTTGATTCCTTCCATAATATATATTAAAATTACAATAAGGCTGTGCCACAAAAGTTCTCTGGTCATGTACGAATATCCCACATGGCGGTTGAGCTGGTCAGAAGCTGGGGTTGGTGGCATGTTCAGTATTCTTTCGGGAAGGCCAGGGTATTTTCCCTGCGTCAAGAAAACGACTTGGTTAACCAAGTTTGCCAGCCGAAAGAAAGTGTCACCAAATCGGAAGAACTGCTCAACCTGAAGTTAAAATTGATGATCATTTTTTTGTACGCTCTTTAAATGATTCATGACAAAAATTTATATACCAAGAGCAAGTTTCTTTCGTCAGTCAAAGTGCGTGAAAGTGATCGAATTCTGGAAACAAAGTATTTTCCTCCTATAATCGTGAGGGCCAGAAGCACCTTCTTTCTGCGGCTGCTGTTGTAGTATTTTAAGTCCAGCAGTGTTTGGCCAAAAGTTGCACCTCGGTCATACACGGAGAGCTTGATTTTCAAAGTAAACCTTTTATAATAATTTATTGATGGTGCTTGATATATTTTTTGTTAAGTACTATTAAAATTTATATTTTTTAAGGGAGTAATTTATATTAAATTTAACTTACTTTCCATACAAGCAAACTCAGTAGAGCATCGATTTCAGGCTCAAATTTGTTAATGAGTGATGGCTGAGGACGAAATAATTCTTTTCATCATCAAAATAAATAGAAACTAGAACTCAAATTTTAAAATATGGTACATGATAAAACATACCGCCGCTGATCGAAAAATTTCTTCGACCTGAGATTTTAGCACGGAGCCAATTTCCTTGTCCAGGGACGCAGCGTCAAGCTAAGAGATTAATTTTCGTTATATTTGATAATACTAAATTACTGAATTTAATTGAAAATCAAAGCAATTATTATTTTATTACAACTGCGGAAACAATAGAAAAAATATACCTGCGTGATCCTTGGGACGTGCTTCTTTTTTGGAATTTCCTTTTCCATGTCAACTGAAATTATCTTCTTATTTCATTGAAATTGACCATGATTGAGTGTTAAAATTAAAACAACAAATTAAATCGAGCATAATTGTAATGTTAAATCGACTGTAGGTATTATGAAAATTGCAATAATTTTTTTTAAAGAAATAAGAAATCTAAACAAGAAGGCGTGCCGAATACAAAAGTCACATGACTCAGCACTTTGGTGATTGGCTGAAGTTTAAAAAATTTGCTTACTTTCAGCGCGGAAACAGCAGAAATAAGAAAAGCACTTTAAAAAATTATATTAATTTTAATTATTATTTCGCCTCAGAAAATTGATTATATATAATTCTCGCTCTGGAGGATTTACCCATGGGAACCTGAATTATTTCTCTTACTGGAATTGCTTGTGAGGGGTTGTCAAAAGCAAAAAGTCAGCCGAGTGCCTCGATTTAATACTGTAGTGCACTTAGCACCATTTTTGTGCTGTGCGTCGATCCATGCTATTTAAAAATTTTTTTTTTATTTAAACCAATTTAAACATTGGAAAAATTTCGCATGCCTGTACACTGGACCAAAGAAACGCAATTTAAACTTTACAAGAAATAAAAATAACAGTTTAGTTACCATAACTGCATGATTTATTTTTAAGAGCACGTCCAAACAACAAATATTATAGAGGTGGTATATTTGTAAGATGATTGGTCACAAAATGCTTTTTCATTTTCCCAGAGCTACATACACTCTATAGGCCCAAAAAATTAAGAGAATAAAATAAAATTTACTTACATTTTTTTTCTTAGTTTGTCTCCGTGACTTCATTTTGGGGTATAATTTTAAACGGTTTAAACATTGTGATTATTATCAGAATCCTTATAATAACGCAATGAAACTAAAATAAAATAATTTTACGAAATGCAAATTCCAACTTTCATAATTCATTGGAATTACTTTCTTTTGTAGCTTCAATTGTAACACCAATTGATGATACCGGAATAATATATAGAAAAATATTGTTGCTGCTTTTCACCTTTCGTATTATAAAAATTGATGCTAGCTCTTCGAGCCTCCAAATTTGGAGATTTCCAGATTTCATAGGAACTGATCCTGCTTGAAGAAAACAAAATTAAACAAAAAGTGCTTCGAATTAATTTCTTGAATTGCAATATAACATTGATTGGTTAAGGTGCTTGACAGCAATGATTGATAGCTTTGATACTACTGAAGGCTCGGATTACACCTTGCCAGGTGTTTCAATCTTCAAGTGTGACGTTCTTGAACAAATAAGACATAGACTCTTTGTTGTGAATCCGACGAATTGCCTCTGACAGCAATACGCTGATGTCTACGGTCTTGATTTTATGGCACTGCATCTTTTGAAGCTCATGAGGTATTGTGTTGGTAACAACAACCTAAAATTAGATGGAATTGTTTTAAATGTAATTCCACAAGAGAGGAAAAATTGAATACCTCATCAATTGGCGAATCTTCGATCAATCTAGGGGCATCCGACGAAAGTAGGCCATGAGTTGCGAGCACATAGATCTTGTAGGCACCCCTTTCTTTCAAAACTTCAGCAGCAGCAACAAACGATTGGACATCATCGACCAAATCATCCTGAAAATTTAATTTTGATATTTAGAATTTATTAGTTGTGAAAAGATATATAAATTTTTCGTGTTAATAATTTATTACGGAATAATTTACTGACCACCATGATGGCAATTCTTCCACCAACATCTCCAACAACATTGATGGGAGGCTTTTCTTTTGCTGGGTGGACAGGGACACCGACACCTACATCCATTGTTCTTGAAGACTTTGGCAGCGTCGGAGGTGAGTATCGTCCATCGACCATGTCGGATTCAGCCTCTTTCTGTTCACCATGAATGACTGCAATGCCCAGCCTCAGACGCTCCGCATAGGACGTTGCTTTCTTAGCTGAACCAGGATTTCGGGCCACAATCACAGCATTCCGATAATCGGGGATCTAAATTTTAGCAATATTAATTTATCGCACTTGCTAATAGATTTAATGGACGTACACAATCTTGAATGTACTGCAGCAAGAAAGGCGAAGCTCTCAAATTATCCACCGGGCAGTCGAAGAATCCTTGAATTTCCTTCTGGTGCAAATCCATGGTAATCACGTGACTCAATCCCGACTTGCACATCATTTTTGCCAAGAGCTTGGAAACAATGCAGCCTCTTTTCCTCATTTTGCCTGCAGCAAAATTAATTATTGCCGTAGATATTAAATGACAATCTCAAGGCCGCAGTATTACATTGCTTGCTGTAAGGCAGATATGGAATGACGCCAACAATATTGTTGGCTGATGAGGTTTTGCAGGCATAGGCCATGATCAGAAGTTCCATGATGTTGTTGTTTACATCCCTGCGGAGTTCAAAGCAATTAAAAACTTTTTATTTGTTTGACCCTTTTTTGGAAATGAATTTAAAATACTTAATGAGCAAACGAATAAAGTTAATAACAAAAATTAATTAATTTTTAATCCCGGCAAAATTTGACAAAAATAAATCAATCAGGTTCAAGTCTTCTAAACCTTAAAAGGTATTATAATAATTTTGGGAGGGTTACAAGAGACAAAATGAGGGTCAAAAAATGTTAGCTAAAAGTCGAGTAATAAAAATGGGACAAACTAAAAGTCTATAAATTTTTTTTTATAAGATTTCTTTAATTTTACCTTGAAAATAGGCATAGGGCCTCTCAATAATTTATGGGTCATGAAGTGCATAGTATCATGAGAAAAAAATCGTAACCACGCACGCATATTTACAAAAAACATGTTAAATAATAGATGAGAACGGAACCAACTTTGTGCCCGTCTGAATGATGTAGACGTCCTTCCCTCGGACAGAGTCGCCAATCTCCACCATGGTTTCCCTGTTGGTTTTATGATACACAGCCGTCCCTCCGAGCTTAACGCCTAAGCGGCTGAAAAGTAAAAATGATTGATTAAATTGGCATTAATTGGGGGATTCGGCACGGGGTTTGCGAGGCACACTCACTTGGCGACCAGTTTGGCCAGCTCCGGGTGGGAATTGCCCGTGATTATCATGATGTCCGACGACGTTGGGTGCTCCATGGCGCCGACCTGTCTCCTCCGTTTGCAAGCAATCGTAGCCACCTTTCAAAACTTAATCAAATTAGCGAAAATGTCGGCGAACTGCATAGACTTCGCCTGCGATGTTTACAAGTCTTGGTCTGTTGATAGGCAGAGAGCAGCGCCCTTATTGGTCGGTGACCCCGTGGCACGTGACTGAGCTTGGCACGGATTGGCCAATGGAGACCGTAATTTGAAAAGGGTGTCAAATTTAAAATCATAGTCTCAAAATAGGAATGCTGTTCATTTATAGTACCTAAGACTTTTAATTTAATTTAATTTGTATCAAAAAATATCGTAATACATCGGAAAAAGAAATGATTAATTTATTGATGAAATTACGACTGCAGCATGAAGCCAATTTTTTAATTAAGATCTAATCAAACCAAAGCATATATTTGAATTAATGTGGCGAAACTACAAAAATATTCATAATTTATTTAAGAAAGTGTACTTTATTTTAACACAAACCCACTGTTTGAGATCTGCAAATGATTAACTTCTTTTAATCAGAATTTTAGATGAAAAAGTTATCTTTTTACCTCATAAATTGCAGCAACACCATCCAGCTTGTCAGGAAATATAATTTCTCGTTTTTCATGAGATCCGTAAAACATAATCCTTTCGTTGATATAATACAAGTAACCACTGCGTAGCGCTGGTTGATGTTTTATTGCCTCCTCTTGATCGCTGCTCAAGTTGGTAATTAACTGACTAGTTAGTATAATCTAAGGAATCCCAATATTGTTCAATGCTTTAAATGCAAGAAAATAAATCTTACTACTAAATCAAAATCCTCTGCCACAGAGTGCAAGTCCATCATAATTCCTGACATCAGAGTCGAGGAAACTTGATCAAACATGAACGGTCGACTGAACGAGTCAATTATAATCAGTCTTATCTGTGCAGAATATAAATGTAATTAAAAAATTCAATTTTAATTCAAACAGAATTATACTTTATCATTGTTCAGCAAAATATCCGGAAAAGACTCAATTGCTGCCAATAATTGATTGGTTGTTGAAATGCGTAAAATAATTGGATCCAATTCTTTTTCCTGATCGATAAAATATTTTCTTATTCCTAGAAACATTCAGAATCAAATTTAATGTGGAACATTTTAAAAAAATTAGCAACCTTCATAGCGAGACTTGGAAAAGCCAAAGTTTAAGTCGACGAACAAAGCTTGACCTGGACGGCCACCAAAATTTTCTGGTCTCTGGCAAACAGCACAAAGTTGTAGACTAAATTTAATAAGAATAAGAAAAAACATCACTTTAACAAATTAAGCATTACCAAAATTGAGTTTTCCCAGATCCAGGCAAGCCAGATATTTCCGTCAGAGACCCAGGTTTGAATCCTCCGTCCAATAACTCGTCGAGCTTCTCAGATCCACTTTTTAACCGTTCACCTTGCTGTCAACACAAAAGGTCTAAAAATAATGTTGCCACGCGACTTTTCATAACCATCTCTCTCACCTTCTGCAGCAGATCAAAACAAGAGATCACAGGGATCGGCGTTTTAAGTTGTTTGAGGTAAATTTCATCGTCTCGGTGCTCGGAGGTCGGGATCGCTTCGAACGCTGCAAAAACAACAAACAATGGATCACTCTCCAGTGGCACATTAGCATGCACGATGCGGTCGTCTCAGTAAAGATAACACACGCAGCAGGAATATGATTATTTCAAAACATACACACTCGATCACCCAGAACGTTTTGAACGAGAACGGCTCCGGCGTCCTTAAGTTTTACTTTCGCAGCGTCGGAAATAGAAAGGAAATCGACGGGTTCACCGTTCATTTCGATAAATAATTATTAAATGTGAATTTTTTTAAATTAAATTAATGAAATTTCCAAATCAACAAGTAGTTGTTCGTCTCTTGTCACGACGACGCTCAGCGGGTTCAGCCACACATGTTTTTTGTTTTGCTTTTTTCTCTCCTCTCCTTGGACCTTCACGCTCCTCCTTCGATTCGTTCGCATTCATGTCTGTTCTTGCGATTCCCCTTCCTCTTATGAAACGGACTATGAACGATGTGCTTACAATTAGGTTACCTATTAGAATAAATAGAATTTTTCGCATATCAAGCAAATATGTAATTCCCATCAAATAATTTTCTTTTCACGCCAAGTGAGTGAATTAATTAATACGACGTATAATAAGAAGCAAAAATACAACTATTGTTCGAATAGACAGATTATTGAAATATTTATGGTTGGATTTTTCCATTTTGGTACATTTGAGGAGTTTACAAAAATAGGATATATTTGTAGCACTTTTCATGTTAAAAAATAAAAAATTATGGGATTTTGGCACTCAAATATTTTATCTACAAAAATTGGGCCACAAAAGTAAAATTTATTTGTATTAAATTGACTTTATTTTTATTTTTTAAATTTGAATTCTTTCTCATTGGATGGCATGAAAATTAATCCACAAATTTTAAACGAAAAGTAACGCAATTAAATCTTAAAATTAATTAAATCTGATTTAGCTATTATAGGATGTCAAATGAACTTTAAATATTTTCGCTAATTTCCGATTTTTGCAAAAAAGTTTGAGGAAACTATTGGAAAAATTGGAGTGGTTCGTAGACCTTTCTCATTATCATAGATAAAAAAAGCTGTAACATCTCTTTTTAAAATTTAGTTGAGAGAAAATGTGTTTTTTAAAGTTTTAAAATTAAAATGAAGTCAGTTTTAAAGTGCTCCTGTCGTTAATTTTAAAAACTGCATTATAGCTCAAAGTGTGAGCAAACTATGTATTGATCAACTATATAATATGGAGCTCATGAAATATGGCTGCAGATGTTAGCCGAATCTTGCTGAGCTGGCTGTTTTTGGTTAGGAAACAACGTGGGGAAAACCCAGTTCTATATTACTCATAAAATCTATTACTTTGTATTAAAGTTTCTAAATTTAACTGGATAATTACCACCCTCTATATTAGGTTTATATAAAATGTTAATTTAACTGATAACAAAATTTGTATACTATTGAAATTAATGATACTAATGATAATTATTAAAATAAATCAACATTCCTTTGCTTGTTTTATTATTTATTAAATCATTATTTTAACCATCGATCTTGCTGTAACCACCGCAAATTAAATTAAGCAATTTTATTTTATTCCTGCAGGCTCCAATCAAAAGCCTAAACATATTTCTCAACCGTGAGTTTTTAAATTCGGTCTTTATGAATGTTTGTCGAGGCGCAAAAAACAGACGCCCTGCCCGCCGCAATTAATCCGCTGGGCGGCACAGAGAGCGCACACACATTAGTGCACCTCGGCGGAAAAGCGTACAAATTAATTTCTCCGGCTGTTCTGAAACTCAATCCCTTCAACGAAATTGCCGCACCTCTGCAATTAACAAACACAACCAAATTAATTTCACGATAAATGCAAAACATCTCTCGCGGCGCCGCGAGTTTCGATTGCGAGCAGAAAAGCTCGCGGCTTGAATAAAGGGTTGCGAATTAATATCGCGCACGCGAGCAGATGACGCGTACTGTGGATCTCTCTCTTCCTCGCTTTTGCACTGCAGATGCTGCTGAAAAAGTCATAAGCGCACGTGGAGTGCGGCTGCGCTCGGTGGGCCGCCCGCGCGGCCGAAGGTACATTTACTTGTACGCGGCGGCGACCAGAGCAGCTCTGCACTGGCAGTAGTGGTTGCCTGACAGCGGCGTGCACACCACCCGGGGATGACCTGCCCCACGACATGACCCGCCTCGCCGCAAGGTCAGTGCCAATTTCAGACTTTTCCTTTTGTTGGGACCTGGAACGTATTTTCTTTTGTTTTTTTGCCCCAAGTGGTGCGTGAATAGAAATTTCAAGTGTGTATTTTGTATTTTTTTTCTTGCGAACAAACAGCGGACGATGTGCATTATTTAGCAGGAATCGTCGTTTTCCAGGCGGGCTTGTCGCGTGATGCACCAAAATCAAGCGGTGTATATTGGAAGTCTAGAAGAAATATGCATTGATAAATTTAATGCATTATTTGATTTTCCTTTTAATTTTACTTTACCGAGAAGTAATTTTTTTAACACTTCGTTTGACGTTTGGTTTAGTTTATTTTTTTTCCAATTTTAAATTTCTTAACTGTATCAAATTTACATTTTTAAAACTTCATTAAATCCTCGCACCTTAAAGGTTGATTATTTTTGAAACACAAGAAGCTATTTTTGGAAAAGCCTTCAAGTATTTGAACAAACACTTCAATGCGTCAAGCCTACCTTTTTATATGCTTGTTTTTTTCTCTCAAGAAAATGCCTCTGACTCTTTCTTTTGTGTCATTCTTTGCAAAGAAAGGCTAAAAACTAAAGCGATGTAATGTTTGCCAGAAAAGTGTACTTTTTCAAGTATTTTTATTTTTAGAAATTAAGGAAAAGTTTTCACCTTTTGGTGGATCCCGTGTAAAAGAGCACACACACAAAAAAATGTTTAAAGCGTCAATGTTTCAAAATGGTATGCTGAGGATATTTTTGGGCATATAAATTTTGCTAGTAAAGAATGATGCATCAAAATTAAAATTCCTTTGGTCCTCAAATCAAACGGATCATGAGGATCTATTTTTTTTTATTATCACATCTTTGATTATTGCACAATTTTTTATGCCCTAATTCCATTAGAAGTGCAAAAATATTGTCGCTGTAAAAGGCAAAGTGTGATGTTGTATGATTTGCTTTTTGATTTTGAATAAAACTTTTGTTTACATTGTTTTTATCTAAAAATTTGAGTGATAAAAAATTAATTTAAAAAATAGTTTTATACCAATGACAAATATTTATTATAAAATATCCAAAATCTTTTAAGATTACCAACATTTCCAACTCGTTTTACAATTATTGTGTCTTTCTCGGGAACGATTATACAATAATCCCGTTGAAATCTCGGAAAATAAATAAATGAATTTAAGTTGGGTTTTTTCTCCGTAATGTACAGAAATAGAAAGTTCTCGTCGTAGCGGATACTTTTCCAGTTCTTGTTCAGTGGAATATGTCTTGACACGTCTGTATATATTATGGTTGATTGAGAGAATTTGAGGCTCTGTTGAACGAAATCCGCCTTTCCACGAATTTGAAGAGCGCTGGCTATATTTATGCACAGCGAAGATATAAATTTAAAGCTTTGCAAAAAACGGTAGCACATTGAGGAAGGATCGGAAATTTAGAGAGAAAATCCCATGCAAATCGCGCTCGCAACCATCACGCATCTCTGCATTTTATTATTCGGAGAAAGATTATTGCGCGCGACGGGTGAGGTGTTGAAGCCAAATTCCAGATCGTCAACGCTCCTGCACATTGTTCGGGTTGGAAAATTTGCATATTAAGCATTAAAGACGGCGGCGGCATCACCACAATGGGAAAATCCACGGAACTTTTGGTCGCGGCAAGGTTTGTTGTGCTGGAATGTGTTATATCGCCTCACGATTTTATGCGGTCGCACCAGATGCTTGGGAGCAGAAAATTGTTTGATATTTTTGTTGCTTCCGCAATGCGTTAAGGGTTGAGTCGCAGGAAAAAAATAAGTGTGCACCCGAGTGGGAAATATTTATTTGCTTTCTTTCTCGGCAGGAAACGAAAGCTCGCTGACCCAAAAAGCACTCTCACTTGACTAAATCCATTTGCGCTGCTGATCATAATTAATTGCCCCGACGCCAAATCAACGCCTGTTGTTATTTATCTTCGGCAATAAATGAAATATTGTGTAAATGTATGGCCCGTACTGATACAATTCTCTCTCAGGATCATCTGCTGTCGGAAAAAATTCTTTCTCCGTGCTAATTGGCACTTTACACGGAGCCCACGCGAAATGTTGTTCAGGCAACAAGAAAAGTTATCCAAATCAACTTGGGAAATTAAAACCATCATATAAAGTATTTAATATTATTAATGCGCGAATTGCATTTCAGTGATTCAAAATATGGAAGGTTTTAAATATTTGAAAAAAAAACCAATTAAGTAGAGAAAAAAGCCATAAAATAATTTTTTTGCATTAATTGACACAATTGTAAATTTAACTTATGCTCATCAGTAAGTTTTTCGATAATTAATCAAAATAATTTTATTCCGCACTCATCCACAATTTACTTTGTTGAGGTAATTTTTCGTTAAAGCATTAATTTTTTAATCCTCAATAAACTGGATTCAAAGTATCAATTTATTAAGCCCTCTTTAAAGAATAAGGGTATTATGATTATGAAGTCTTGTTTTCATGAACTTCACCGTTGTTAGAAGGTATTCAACTCAAGCAACAATCCAGGTGTGTGTCTCAGCGTGCAACTTTGTACTTGCACCTTGGCATGTGCTTTATCATCGCGCTCCGTATTATGTAGAACTTGTCAGGGACGTTTTCTAATTTACGCTTTAACTTCTTCAACCAAGTGTGTTTTATGCGGTTCGCGCCGCGCACATAACAACAAAATTTTAATTTGCTTCTAAGCGCAGTGGCAAGCCGACAAGCCGCTCTTTGGTGACACGACTTTGCTTTCGCAGGGTTGAGCAAGTGAATGCTGCAGGTCGGTCCGTTGGCGCGGCTAATTACCACATACGGGGTTATTTTTACCTGGCCGCGCGCAAACATCGCGTTTGTGCAAATCAGCTTGACCTTAACACTCATAATCGTACAAGTGACGGCCGCGGCTAGCATTTTATTTTTATTTTTGGCAAACCTTCGGAATAAATAAATTGTCACAGGTCATCTGAATTTGAAACGTGTCGCTAATTTTCATTCCTGATAATTTATAATTTAGAATTCTTAACAAAAACCAGATTTATTTCTTCATCGTAAATCATAATTTAATAATTATCGTGACTTCAGTTTTCTGCAGATTTTTTTAATGAAAAGATTTTTAGATAGAAAAATTGTATGTAAGAAAGAGATTAATCCATCCGACAGACATGATTGGTTGGATTGAAAAAGTTGATCTCCGATTTCCTCTCCGTCTGGCCAAAAATCTTTTTGCTCGTAGTTTGATGCCATTCAGTACTATCGTCAGCCGAGATCGCTAATGTTTCTGTCTGGGACAAGAAATCGGTGAAGTTTCGCAGTTCAGAAGCATTTATCAAGTAATGCGTGGGAGAGTCGAGAGTACACATGAAAGGAGAGATGGTAACGAGCAAAAAACTTTCAAAATTCACTCAAAAGAAATGCAAATGTATCAACTCAAAAGAATCTCCGTTGTAAATATTGAAAATGATAACGTGAGACTCCACAAGGCCCTATAGCTGTTTGGTGTTTATTTATAAATCGTGTAAAACAAACAAACTCGCGTTGAATACATACATAAAAATATTGGTTTAAGTTAAAAGTTTTCCTCATTTATTTAATTAAACTCCAAAAATCATTACCCTGAAAATTCAATTTCAAAGGGAGTGAAATATATAAATATTTATTAAGATGTAATTAAAATTAATCAATTTAAAAATGTTGGTTGCACCAATATTTTTCAGTTTTTAAGATCTGATAAATAATTAAAAAGGAGGATTTTTGCCAACATTAATTTTTATCAAGCATTAAATTAATAACTATTTTATTGTCCTAATAAAGTTCATAATAAACGTGAATTGATTTAAAATAGCTGTTCAAAGCTGCAATGGAACGGGTTTGTTAAAAGCAGTTTATTGTTTTTGCAAGGGAAAAGTAAAAATTTCCCTATTTTTTGGTGCACTTTCTTTTTGAATACTGCGAAAAATATTCAAAAATAAATAAATGATTTATTATTGGTTTTTAATGTCCATTCAATTCTTGAAAACAATTTACTGAAAAAAAGGAAAAGTTGAACAACATGGATATCAAAATTAAAGGAAACCATTGGCTGAAATTAGTTTTTTATTAGCAAAAAAGCAATCGCTTCTTTATTAGCATTCGTTTTCAATTTTCGAATATATCACTTCCCATTTATAGCAAATTATGTGTTCACGGATGGCAATACGCAAACATCCATTGATTAAGTGCGGTAATTGATTGGTTTTCAAAGTGGCCAGCCAGCAATCCATCCACTGCGTGGCCACCACATCGAACACTTGATTCAATTACGCATACACATGGAGCACATCTATCAAAGAAGGGCTCGAAACGGCTTTCTCGATGTGATTAAGGCAGCACCACCGCGAATAGCTGGTTTAATTCCAGCGACAAAAATGAGCTGCGCATCTCGTGACTCTGGACTGATGGCACTGCAGTGCTAATTAGCCGCACCAATAAAGCCCACTCACTGTTTATTTGTGCTCGGCGCCGACCTGCGAGCGCCACCAGCCTCTACGCCTGCGACAATCTCCGCTCTAATCAAGTGCGAGAGAGAGAAAATCCTCCTGAGCAGCAACACCCTCGCCACCTCTTTTAATTGTTTGCCGCTGAACTCGACGGCCGCTCTTTCGATGCTTTCCAACTCAAGAGGCACTCGTCACCACTTTCTTTTGTAGGGCCTTAAAGCCACGTCATATCTCTCGTGCACGCGTTTTACTGAAGTTTGCACGAGAAATTAAACAAATTTATGTAATTATCGCTTCCGTTTCGCGTGTGGAAACTCGATTTTCAGTACCCCTCTCTGCAAGTGTTTGTCTTTTGGAGTTTACATAAAACAAAATTGTAAACAGCAAAATGATTGGAGATAATCACAACATAGCGCGCGGGTTGGCGAAAATCTTCTAATACGAGGCATGTTTTTGAAATGAGACTTTTTATAAAATATTTTTTATGAAATTTGCAATCAAGGAAAAAATATTATTAATTTTTAAATCTAGATTAATTATGCATATATCAATTGAGGACTTAATTGAAATGATATAAACTATTATTCAAGTGAATATAAACATGATGCAATTGATTTATTAATTATTTTAAGAATAATATCAAACGTAGCTTTCTTTGTTTAAAAAGTATTGACTCCTTCTAAAATTAGTATTAAAAATATGTGGAAAATTAAAAAAAAAATGGAGAAATTCGTGCTGAATTTATAAAAAGTGATTTAAATTTTTTAATCATTCATATCAATTCAAAATATATTTTGAACCTTTTGAACTTATAGATTATTAACTTTTTTGAAAATTTGCTTTTGTTATTTTACTTTATTATTTATTTTGAATAATCACAATTTAATTTTATTTTACGTGTTCCATACTTTTTAAGAGTAAATTATGGTAGAAAATTACGACGCCTGTTTATGATCTGCAACAAGTCGGTCTGAAAATGCCACATTCAATTGGATTGGAAAAACAATTTTTAGCTATCAATAGAACAAATCGGGAAATCTCATCTCAAACCTCGTAAGTTCTCTCCACTCACGACTTGTCAGCAGACAATGAGTTCACTTTGCTCCTTACTACCAACAACAGCGCACGCATTCAAGCAGCGGTGTTTACAGCTTAATTACAAAATGTAATGGAGCGGAGTTTGATTGCGTGATACATATTATGCTTTCAGCAAGAATATTTATTTTTTTCCATCGTCGTTTATGAAAAGATGGAATGAAACTGTTTGCAAATTGAATAAATTTATTTCACTACACTGTGAATACATATTTATTGTTTATTGTTTTTAATTATTCCTACATTTGAATGGACTTAATCTTTAATCCTTGTTTGATAGTAAAAAATTATAGAAATATAATTGCTACAAGAAAAATTTAATAAACTACTTACAATGAGATAATAATATGTTAAAATTTGTAATAGATGATTTTGGCAAAAAGAGTCAAAAATATTTGTTTCAAAATAACCAACAAACTTTTGCATTTTATGCATTTGATTTTATACACACTGAATCATTTAAATGAGATTTGAGCACAAATGAGTACAAGAGAGAAATTTTATGAAATTTCCCATTAATTAAGGAAAGGATCATTGATTCAGTTCTTGAGATGCGAA
This sequence comes from Neocloeon triangulifer, assembly GCF_031216515.1. Classification (NCBI taxonomy): domain Eukaryota; kingdom Metazoa; phylum Arthropoda; class Insecta; order Ephemeroptera; family Baetidae; genus Neocloeon; species Neocloeon triangulifer. Next base: position 3,028,329 of record NW_026775547.1, read on the forward strand.
CATAATTTACAAGTGGCAATATATGAGCTTGAAGCCTCAGAAGTGTTTTCATATTTAAACTTCCATTTCAAGCAAATATAATTCAACATTTGCATAATTAATAATTCACAGCCGTCGAACACACCGATGGCTTAATCAGTCTGTGCACATGGCAAAGACGTGCACCTTTACTTACTGTGGCAGTTTGTCGATTCGGGCGAACTAATCTGCTTGTGTCAATAATATTCATGCTCTGCACCATTGACGACAAGCTGAAGGCAGCAGACGTAGACTAAATATTTGGCGAGTGCCTGATGCCTAGGTGCCATAAACCGTCTTGCCATGCAAGTACAACATTGCCCGTGCACTTGATTAACCTTGTGTTGCCATAGATAAAAGCAAGAAGACTAAATAAGTAAAACTAGAATGCTTAAAAACGGATATTTATGGATGAAAGTAAATTAAAGTAGATTTCAAGAGAACTGGGGCCAGTTCCAATTCAATTTATATAATTGAATTTTTTAAATTGAAACACTTATCCCTCAAAAAGCATTTCCATCAAAATGGAAGCATTTTACCTTCAGTATAATTTTTGTTGAAATCTATGAATACCTAAAATTGCTCAAACTCTAACTGGCTTTTGATACACCAATATTCTTCATATAAATAAAAATTCCTGTTTGGAAATTGTATCCTCATCTAGAGACCGGCTGGATGTATAAACAAGAAAATTTTATTACGACAGCCACTTCGTCTTGGCAAAATATTTGCTCTCCCATTTGGGTACAATATATTTTTGTTTCTGCGCCGTATTTTTTCAGTTTTACGCTCTCTTCGGTTCCTGCGAGAGAATAAATTGTGCCGCGATACATCTTCAAGTTTGCTCCCCCAAGATGTTTATATTGCACCTCCAGAGATGTGTTTGCTCTGCTCGCAGTAAACTTGAGTGCACATACGCAGAAAACTCTTGCCGCCACTATTATTATTGCTTGCTTGGCTGCTTTTTAGGTTCCACTTACCGCCTTACTTGCTTTCAGACCGCACTCTAATAGCCGATAATAATTTATTGACTCCACCAGACCGAAACACAGCACCCAGAAGACCTCCCAAAAACAATATGTCCCACCCTCCATTACCCAGGGGCCAGGTGGCGCGAAAGTTTCCTATCATAAGTTGACTTGTTATTTGAATGTAGCTCTCATAGGTGATTTCAAATTCAAGCAAAAGCAGAATTATATTCTGGGCCTCTCTCAAAGAAAGTTTGCGAAATGAGCAACGTCTTCCAGAAGCTCAAGTTGTGAACCACAGGGAGTGCAAAAAAGAGAAGCAGAAAAAGTCGCAAAAAGTTTAGTCAAGCATTCACTGAATTCAGAGTTCTAAATTTTTTCTTCGTCGTTTTTATGATGATTTTTCCTGCTAACAACCAGTATGCGATTTAAGATTTATAATTTTGAAGTCATATTTAATTATTCTAGGTTGTGGAGCACACAGAGTGCAAGAAAGTTGCAAAATCATTTTGCAGAAATTCGTTGGACAGAATTTAAAGTTCTTAATTTTTTTGTCATGAGAATTTATTATGCTAAAATTTTTTTAAATTTACCTCAAGTATGAGATAAAATATTTTTAAATTGTTATAATACTTATAAAATAATATTCAATTCATATATTTATTTTCAAGTACTTTCCCTTATTAATTTTATAAGGTTTTTTCTTGAATTTTCTCATCCATAAAAATAAAAATCAAGATTTGTTTTTGAAAATTTCAATAAAAAGTTCATAGAATCTGACCTTGTGGCATTCATTTTGGTTTTGAATAAAAAAAATCTTCTCAAAGATGATATAAGCTTATTTTATCTAAAAAAAAATAAATAAAGAAATATTATACTTTTGTTGCTCAAATCTACATTTCAATAACACTAGGTGTAGTCAAAATTGTTCTTGAATTTCCTCTTTTAAATGTAAAGAAACCCGGGCGCTGAAAATAAAGGGTGTTTTAAATTGCAAAAATCGCCAGCTCGTGTGTGTCATGAGTGTGCAAATCAAGCTGTTCTCTCTTTCTTTCTCTCTCGTATAAGCATATTCCCTGGCCTGATTACTGCGTGCGGAAAGTGGAACAGTGAAGACCGCACAATGGGAGGGCGAGCGTCTGCTCCTAAGAGAAGAAGAAAAGAGCGCCGCGCCACTTCTCTTGGCTCCTTAGCCTCGGAATTCCAACACGATCCTTACCACTGTTCGCTCGCCTGGCTGCAGTCAAATCGCCTAATGGTTGAGGCCGCGCAGCCATTTTTCATCTTCCGCTCCGCAAATTGCCGACGCCGCTTCGACGGATAATGGAGGGTTCAAATGTCAAATAGCGAAATTCGGGACCCTTTCAATGCAAATATCTAGATTAAACCGGCCGCTTTGTGGAGGGTTCTCCATCAAAGCAGAATAGCGTCATGTGCAAAAGTAGGAGTAGATAAGCATCATCTACAGCAAATTCATTTTACAAAACCAGTAAAAAACGGTCTCGTGTCTCGTCTTTAGGCAGTAAATATTGAAAGCAATAAAAATTTATAAACTTTAAACAGAAATAATTGTACACTTAATTTAAGTTTTAGTTTTCATTTTTTCCACCTCCTCAAAACAGGGCAAGAAGGTTTTTTTAAATCAAAATTTCTATTTTTAATTGATAGATTTCGACAGTTTTTTTCAATCATCAGGGGATTTAGAGCTCAAAATTTAAAAATATAAAACGACCAATTAATTTAAAGTTCATTGTTTTGGACATTCTACCTAAAAGTGTGCTAAAATCTGATTTCATTTGCCTCTATATTAAATATTTCGAGTATTTATATTATTAAAAATTGTTGCTCGTTGTTGCATGAGATTGGTTTCCATTGCGATCTTTTAAAACCACAGCTTTATTGAAACATATCTTGTGACTTTCATGCTATGGACCATATTGTTGTTTATGAAAACTTTTTTTTATAAAAAAATTTTATTGTGAAATACAATTTAGAACTTCAAAGTTCTCTTCAGAAACATCCCGAGCGGCAGCAGCAGGAAATGAGGATGCTCCGTAATTTCTTTTTATAAATTTAATGCGGTCGCGTACAAGTACGCAACACCACTTTGAATTATTTGTAAAGAACTTTCCAGGTGCCTTGCTTTTTATTCGAAACACACAAACTGCTCGCCGTGCGGAATTCTACCTTTGCTTCACAAAAAAATTTCAAAAGCTCCTCCAGCGGATATTCTCTTTTTCGCCCGTATCCCATCAAGTAAACCTTCAACCGAATTTAAAAAAAAGTATATGCAATTGTTTACAATTACCGAGACTTTGTGAAAAAAACCAGCCTTCCTACAGTGCAGACAAGTCAATTGTGAAAGAAACAATGGCAAATTTTCGCAGAAAAGCGAAAGTTCGCGAGTTTTCGTCCCGTCGTTTTATTGTTCACGTCGCACTGCACGTCCTGCCAGAGGGACTTAATTGATGATTCCGCTCGGGTGGCAGCAAAAACAAGAGCCACGCTGTTAAGATGCTTTTCCGAAAGTTCCCCTCGACTCGCTATTTTTAATTTAAATGAATTTCTTCGAGCGAATCATTTTTGTTCAACGGAGCAAAAGTGTGCGCACAGACGATCAAATTAAAAATTTATAAAAGAGTAAAAAATATCTTTTATTGCCTTTTAAATAGAGTTTTTTTCAGTCGAGCAAATTTCCCGGGCGAGAAACAAATTTTTGGTCCTCTTCGACTAGCCCGAGTTTATCTTTCCAGCTGCAGATTTTTGCGCTCGCCGGCGAAAGGATTCTGTTAATAGGGTTATGGCGCGAAATTAGATTAACTCCAGAAGCCGCACATGCACACCCGCCCCTCTGGACCGCGTCCAAAATTTCGCCTTAATATATTTGGCCTGCGACTTACGCAGACTGCGTTTCCGCCGCTTTATTGTTTCCCTTTCCGTAATAATTCCGACATCTCGCTCTCGCGCGCTCATCAACTAATTGCACGTTGATTGCGAAACGTCAAAAGTTTTGCCTGCGGGCGGTCTTTTCCCTCCTTAATGTGTGTTTACGAGATGATACCGGAGGCGCCATACGGTTTCAGGCAGATGTTTACTCTTGCCTTTCAAGTCGGCGAGTCTTTCCCGAAGAGAATTTTGACTTCGCGGCTCTGACAACCAGAAAATTATATTCCTGAAAATTGTTCTACATTTTCCAGAGTATGAAAAATTGATTTCCACTTGCCAGAAATTGTTAGTTATCAACGTTTTGATTGAGTAAAAAATATTTCAAATTAATAAACTAATTTGCTATAATATATTGACTGCATTAATTTGGTTCTATTTATCCGTTTACTGGAAAAATTTTATTGGATGAAGATTTTTAGAGCTGATTTGAATTCAAAAGTACTTCTCACTTAAACGATAGTTTTTTTCTTCGGACAAGTCATAATTTTAATATTTTTTTATATAAATCTTTCAACTAGATTTGATTATTAACCAAGGCTGGATAATCAATCGACTCGTTTTTTTAAGTCTGTCTATCCAGCCTCATCACTTACACATACCGCTCTTTTAAATTTCAAATTACACTTTTGAATCGCAGTAAATTTGAATGGATATTTTAAGCATTCAAATAATAATTCCCAGAAGTCATATAAAATTGTTACATGTAATTTTTAATGAAGTAAAACTCTCAATAAAAGCTCCCAGCTCTCTCTCCGGAGTCATTCCAGAGGCAATTTAAAAGAAAAAAATTGCTGCTTCACTCATTTTAAATTGCCTCCCTTCTCAACGCTAAACCCTGTTCCCTTGATCATTCCGTGTTTTTTTTTCTTGGAAAATTACGTTATTTTCGTTCCGTATCAAACATGAACGTGTAGGTCAAAGTTGCCTTGTTCATAAACCCAATAAATTAACTTTGCAACAAAACATAAAATAAGCAACTCCAACGCCCAAGCCAAGATACGCATCCCGCTCGGCAGATGCGTTGAAACGGTTGCATATTACCTTTTTTCATAGGCGTTATATTGTGTTGCATCTCTTTACATGGAAGGAGTCGATGGTTATTGTTGTTTATTCTTCTCCATCATAAAATTTCCATCCCAAAAATGAGGATAATTTTAATTTTGAGCTAAAATTAATTTATCTTGGACAATAAAGGAAAGGCGGCAAAATATTGGCTAAAACTCTTGAAATCAAGAGGAACTCTTATGCCAAAAGAGCCCCTGGCGCAAAGGCGACATTGGACTGTCGCTCGCTTTGCATTTATCGAGTTGAGCATATCAACATTCTAATGGCCTTTATTAATCCCTTGGTGACTCTGTTATTGGTTGAGCGCCAAATTTTGCATTTTCATCCTTCCAAATGAAGAATAGAATTTACCAGAAATGTAAAACAATAATTTTATCCTGCAATATGTATGGTAATTATTTTTCTGACGGGAAAATAATTCGGAAAATATGCAATGCGGCAAAATCTTTCTGGAAATATTGGAATTTCTCTACAACCACTTCCTATTTTAAATTTTTTGCGAAAAGAGGTATTCTATAATTAATAAGTTGGCCTTTTGGAAAATAGAGATACCCTGTGTGTCTGACATTTTTGTTTAATTTTAACTTTTAAGTTAATTGGGTAACTTGATTTTCGCCCTAGTGCCTAAAAGCAATAAAGTAAAAGTTGAAGCATCATAGGTGTATGTATTGTGATTAGTGATGCAATTTAACATTTTGAAAAAGTTTCAAAAGAATTGTTTCCATTTCCGTCTGCAAAAAATCAACTTTTTATTTTATTGTATTTTTATTTTGCACTTAAATTTTATTTTAATTCCCACTGAAACAAGGCTTGAGGTTGATTTCATGAAAAATCCAGTTTCAATCTTTTATGAACAAAATGCACTTAACAAAAATAACTTAGCGAGCCTAGATTTCTTTTTCCAACAACCATCGTACAAAACTAGTTGTCTGGGGAAAAGCTGACGAAGCGGACAATGGGACTAATTTCACTCCACTTCCTCCTGATGCGCGGGTAAATCGGGCCCAAATTAATACGCGAGGCCGTAACTTGCACGCGATATGACGTGGAAAACAATCACGCTAATTGGCCCTCTCGGCTGTAATCCCACACGTCTCGAAATCTGCAATGAATGCTTGTTTTAATTCGAAAGCGAAACGACGACACAACAAACTGGCAAAAGTCACAGCTTTGCGATTCGCTGCTGGGCGCCAGTGGATGCCTTTTGGTAATTCGGGCCTGCGAACGAGTGGCGACCGCTTTTTATTATTCATTTCCCCCTTTTTGCGGGTCTCGAGGCAGAGGTCGATAAGCTGAAATTTTTCAAAAGGTGGTATTATGTTCACGCTGTTCATTATATTTTATTCAGCCCATCCGGCCGGCAAATGAAACATTTTTCCCGCCACCTATATCCTGTTTCGCTTGTCGGTATCAGAACAACGCCTGGAAAATTGATTTCTATATCGCCTCGGGTGCATCAGGCGTGTGTCCCGGATTAAATGTCGCGAGGGCGTGGGGAATCGGAGAGATTTTTTTCATTGCCACCACGCTGAGCCTGCTTGCTGATTCAGAGACACGCGTTGCGACAATCTAGGTTGTTAAACTTGGCGCGGCAAATATGTGTTTGTCATTCGAAATTGATTTGAGATTTAAGTCAATAAAGTTGATTAATGTTATCCCATTATCTTCTATAAAAAATGTAGCTAATAATGACGGTTTAAAGTTAAAAATTTTAATAGGAGAAACATAAATGTAATCTGAAGTCAGCTAAAGCTTTTGGTAAAATTATATCTTTACATCGGCCTAGTGGAAACTTATTCCTCTACAACAGTCCCCAGTAAGCAAATTAAAAATAATTTCCAAACTAATTTTGTTTTCTAAATAAAAAATAAAAGAAAATTAATATATTAATTTGGATTTGGTTGATTTAAATATTATTTTGGATCAAAACTGGTAAAATTTCATAATTAATTGACAAATTTTATTTATAGAAACGTGTATTGAACTGTTTAACTATTAATTTTAATCAACTACATTGTTTAACAATGAAATTTTTATAACCTATGAAGGACCTCTTGTTACGACTTGAAAATTCCACCCTGAAGATTTTTCCTTGAATTAATGAACAAGGAAATAAACTTTCTTTCTCCTGCAACTTTACTTCTTGACTTTTTTCGATTATCTTTTTACTTTTCCTTGCGGAAACAAAAGCAGCGAATCACGCGCTTTAATTAGCTACGCCTGCTGGCTCGCACGTCACCTTGGAGGGTGATTGATGCTCTCCCAAGGGTGCTGAGGACAAGTGCGAGATAATATATCCTTTCTTCTACCGTGTAGCATCTGCAAAATACAAAGACGCACCGTATAATTTTATCATTGTTGTTTGCCCGCAGCGCTGGTGTTTGTCTGTTGACTCTGCTGCATGTGACGAGCGCCGGCCACCTGGGGGTGGCGGCTGCGGGGGCCACCGCCGCCCCCGACAACACTTCTGCCTCTCTAGTCTACAACACCAATGACACTAGCCAGTTCCAGTTTACTGATCCTGAGCTCCAGGTAAGGGAGAATTAGATTTTTAAAAATAATTGCGCTTTCATTAAATATCTTCTGAATGTGATGAAATGAAAATTACTTGTAATGAATTAGGAAAGGATTTATGCGGGTGATAAATATGTGACTTCCGTCTTGATAGTAGGGCAAGCGTAATTCCCATAGCACAAAATTAAATTATCAACCCTCCTGCAGTGCTCCGGGCGAGGGTATCGTCAGCGAACAAATGAGTCGGGTAATATGATTATGCAAACTGCAAATGATACCCGGGTGCATTTGCATGCCTGGGTTGATTCTATCACTTGTAACTGTATAATAAATGTATATTAATTAGTTGAGAGTAGTTGTATTATATAATTAATTAATTATAATTATGTCAATTAAAAAACTACTGATTATCTTTTGATCAGTTTAGAACTAATGATTTTTTATCGTCGAATTTCAAGATAGTACCATCTTTTGCTGCTGAAGGACAAGCTATACCTAGTGTATTTTTTATTTTTATGAAATTTAAATCTTTGCTGCTAAATAATTAATAAATTTTTTTAAATTAATATTTAGAGTTCTTGGGCCCTTCTATGAGAAAAATGTTAATGCATTAATGAGAAGGTTTACTTTCCCTAAATATAATTTAAAAAGAGAAAAATGGAAAATATCTATTCTGGGCGTTATTGGTTTGTACCTTTCAAATTCGTCAATGGCTCGTTTCCAACGTTATGTAAAATCCACTTTAAGGCAATGCATCCAAAAGTAGCACTCTCTGGTCCATGGAAAATCTACTGCTACATTATTGATAAAGACAGCTTTTTCGGCCTCATCAGCTAACATGAGTGCAAATCATAGCTGTTTTTTTTATTTATGTTTATACTTTTCCCTGAATGCGACATTAAATCAAATTTATTTATCTTTAAATATTTTACATCTAAAGGATTGTAAGGAATATTATAAAAATTTATGCAATTTATACGTTTAAATGATAATTATGAAATCAATCAGTTGAAAAAAGTTCAGGTAAGGAGCATTTTCAATGAAATTCCAAAAAATGTTTAGTAAGATTAGCCTTATTTCAAAAGTTTTGTTTTTGTTCCTATGCTATTTTGAATGGTTTTGTTTTGTAACCTTTTAATATTGTCATTGTTCAATTGGAAAGCATCAAATTAGCATATTTTAACTGCGAGGAAATTGAGTACCAATTCAAGCAGAGAAGCACAGAGAAGCAAAATCGCGCCGCTTTATTTGGATTGTTTGGCGTGAAACAAGAAGTTACTCACGCTTGAAATAACGCCATCCAGATCCAAAGTTCATTAGGCATGTTTCTCCTTGAACTCGCGATTTCGGCTGCGCGTGCCTTTCGAGCTCAGAATGACGCCTTTACAAATGTGTCACTTTGATGTCGAGAGTCGCACCATTTGCGTGCGGCTCGTCTCGCGCCGTTTTCGCCAGCTTTTTTAAACAAGCGCATCCGTTTTTCACTTTTGTTCCTTTTCATGTGGATTCCCTTTTCAGAAATGTGTCCACCGTCCACCGTTACAAAGTGACAAGCATTATTGACAAGCAATGTTTGCGCGCGCTGAAAGTTAAATGGAGTGCCTTTGATGGAGATGCATTTTTTTTTCACTAACGATAGTGTTATATTTAGGACTAGCCAATTTCTGTATCTTTACAGCAGCTCCATATCGATTTACGGGACGAGTTTTCCGCTTTGGCTATAAATTTTAGGCGGTTTAGCTAACAATTCAAATGATCTAAAGTTCTTGTTTATATCGATTCAAGCATTTTGCACGCCTTGTTAAATTCACGAAAATTTACAAGATTATAAAATTTTATATAATACTTTATAAATACTGTACATATTATATACTGTCTTAAAATTAATCATCAATGTATTTATTATTAAAAACACTCCACATCTTAACGTTCTTGCCAACGTTTACAAACTTTTTTTACGGAAAACAAAACACATTAAAAGAAATAAAAAACACAAAAGGATAGTAATCTTCACTTTTTTGTTTTTGAAGGAAATTTTATATATTTGGTTTGCATTTCATTCTCTTGTCAAGTGGCTAATTTGTAGGAAAATTAATAACTTTTCCTTGTATATAGGTCAAGCTCCCCAATCAATTAATTATTAAAATTAGAAATTAGAACCAAATTCGAATGTTCAGAAGGTTCCATATTTTTCTTTATTGATGTTTTGTATCCTTGTACGTATTCGGAAAATTAAATATAAATTCGTGAAATAAAACCAAGACTCGGAAGAGAGCTTGGAGCTTGGTGGAGGATTCAGAGGAACATAGAAATACAAAGCGCAAAACACTATAGCCCTACTAACTACTTTTTGCTTCCGGACCATCACAAACCCTATCCCCCGAGATCGAGACCGATGTTCGACTACCCCCGCAAACTGAGATTCGCTTTCTCCCTTAAACTTTCTCTCTCTTTTTGCCTCAGGCGGAGCCGTGCGGATGCTGGAACACGACCGAGGACGGCCGCGAGGTGGAGGTCGAGTGCAAATGCAGCGGCCCACGCCTCACCTTCATCCCCGCCGACCTGGCTAGAGGCGTCCAGCGGATGTGAGTGTAAAACAGCCCCTGTTTGCTCCGTCGATTTTTAATTGATTGCCGCTCCATTGGGTGCCATTAGCGACCAGGGGAGGAGGGGGGTCATTTTTTGCATCCCACGTCGGATTTTACGGCGGAAATCCTGCAGGTGCAAAGAGGGCGGGCTGCACCCCCTGCTGGCCAAAGTGGGCGCCGCATTTAATGGTTCGCCCAACTTTCATGCGATTTATATGTTTCCCGTCGAGCGACTGACTGAGTGCTGCCGACCGAGCTTTAAGCCGGCCAACCCCAAATTATTGGTACCGTGATATTAAGGCCGCAACGTTGTGCAAAACACCACCTAAACACGGCCACTTCGCAGAATGGGAGACGTGAACTTATTTATAACCAAACGGGAAACCAAGCAGGCGAATAATATCAATATGATGAGGGGACCTCAGTGTCTGGGGAAAACCATGAAATATTTTTTGCAAAAACCAGTGCCGAGTTAAATTGTTAAAAAAAAAAAAGTAGACTCTAGTTCAGTTCCAGTAATTTTTTGAAGATATTGAGTGTTTTCCTAAATTGATTCATTATTTTAATTTAAACAGAGCAAGAGAGTTTCAACGAATTTGATTGGAAGTGAAATTATTATTATTTTACTTAATTCTGATATTTACGTCATATTTTTTTTTGACCTAGCATTTTCCGTTATTATATCATATATAAATGATGAGCTATAAGTTTTTATTTTTATTTTTTATAAAAAAAAACCAAAATGCTCATTGAGAAAAATCCTTGTTCATCATTTATCATAATTCATAATATGATTTGACACTTTCTGCAACAACAATATAATTATTTCTGTACTATACCGTCAATAATTAAATAGCTCGGGAAATTTTATTTTTATCGTGATTAATTAGCTTCTCAATTATACCGATATTGAGCTATGTACTTCTGTAAATTTCACAGTCATATGGACACTAAGAAAAGGGATTGTATGATTTTAGTATTCTAATTTAAATTTTACCACCTTATATTCAAATTTGCTGTACATCCCAAAAAAATGGAAAAATATTTTGAATTTTGCTATTTTTCCCATTAAATTTGAAACTGGGAACAATCGTAAACAGCCAGGGATTTGTCTTTTGCGAAGTGTCAATGAATAATGTTTTGTAATATGTAAAAAAAGTTTCGTTTATAACATTCTTTTTTTGTTATTTTTTTTGCTGGTGTAAAATTTCATCAAAGCCTGTAATTTACAAACTGCTTTTTAATTAGAGCCTTTGTTGTACCAGGTATAATTTTGAGACTAATTATGTTACATAGAGGAGAGGCGTCGTCAAATTTAATGGAAAAGTCTCATCTTACAGAATGAGCCCACGCACCAATTAAGACGTGGAACATTTCCAGCAATCAAACCGGGGAAGAAAAATATAATTATTGTTCTCCCGGAGAAACCTTTCAGATGCTCAATTCTATTTCCAGATTTAGAAAAATAAGACGTTTTTCTGATTGATTTCGATGGGGGCAATACAAAAATGCTCGAAAAGGAACACCAATAAATTCCCTTTCCAGAATTAAATAAACCTCTCAAGTGTCGGTGCTTGTTGTCTGAATTTGATTGAAAGGGACCCATTTCGCTGTTGTTATTTGCACACTAATCGCCACTTATGAAAGTTTGATTGCTTCGAAGCAATAAAGCTGCCTCGACAAAATTCCGGCCTCAGTCAAAATTGCTCGCATAGAGCACCGCAGAAAAAAAAACAAGGAGGAGCAGCCGTTATTGTTTCTTGGCGCCCGCGGCAAGAAATTCGCGGTGAAACTTTTGCCTGGTCTCGACCGACGATCCGTTTATTCCTCTGTGTAATAGAAAGTGGCGACTGACTGTGGTGTGTGTCGACCGTCCGTCTCTATACTTTATGTGTTTGCAGATCTCTGGTTAACGTGGCCTTGCAGACGATCCCGAGCGACGCTTTCCAGCCGTACCGTTCGACCCTGCAGGACATGTAACTCGATTATTTTTTCGCACCCCCGTTCCCGTCCCCTATGAATAATCTATTGCATACATAATTGCACGGGGCTTTGCCAGATTAAAAAAAGGGGTAGCCAGAGTTTGGTGGGTTTTCAGTAAAAATCGAAGCAATTTATCCTTCTTCATAATTGAGATTTACGTATTTTTGATCTGCGCGTTGCAAGCAAATTCCTGCAAAAATCTGGGATATTTTTTATCTTTAAAATTTGAACTATTTTAGAACAAAAATTTTGACGAGAGATATGAATAAGATTTTTTTCTAATTTTTCTTGTATTTGTTTCGTAACCCAAAAAGAGTAAATTAAATCTTAATAATTAATTTTTTAAGTTATTAAATCAGTGAAATGTCATTTAGGTTATTTATTTATTTATTTTCTGAATGTTGGATCTGTCGTGAATACACAGAGAGAGAAAACTATTCATGAAAAGTACAGAAAAAGATGAAAATACAGTAGAAATCACAACACCTCAATTCAAAATCAATTTTTCGCTCTAAAATTTTAATTTTATTTTTATAACATTATTGTCAAAGAACAAAAATGTTAAGTAAAAAAATATTGTGTAAAGATTTTCCTAAGTCTTGTGTGCGAATGATTTGACGAACTTCAATTTTTAGTCTCTCACATTTTTGTTAAAGTCAGAATACTAATTTTCAACTCTTAATTAATCGCTTCATCAACGGAAATCAAACTTCTGTGCATTTAACGCAAACTGAAAACGCAATATTGTGCAGGAACTTTTCTCGCTGAATCTTGTCAATGTTCAAAAATAGCTCCATAAACGATGTAAACCAAAATATTACATAAAATTTTAATATCTCCATTTATTATAAAAAAAAATGGCGCGTTCATTATATACATTTTTTTATACTCTTTGCTAAAAATAATAACAAAATTGTGAAGCGCCTCCTTCAAAAACAAAGATTCAAGATCCACCCTCTGTGCAAATAAGCCTGCGGGCGTATGCAACCGACCCTTGCGCCACACGGCGCGTCTCATATATTTTAACCAGCTGCCTTCGCACTGCTCCCCATAATAAATTTGCCTGTTGTTTTTGGCGCAGCGTCTTGCTCAAATTGCGGAAACTGGTTGCGATCGAGGCAGGCGCCTTCGAGAATCTCACCAAGCTGCGAACAGTGTGAGTAATAATAAAAAATTCATGCCATAAATTTTTGTAAAAAGAGTCGGGGGATTAATTTTTTCCACTTTGTTGTTCAGGTATATTGACCACGCACCACTGCTCACGAGTTTGCCCTTCAAACTTTTCCACATCAACATGCCCAGCTTGAAAATCATGTAAGTTTTAATGACACCGCCAAATTTTTGTGGCACGATTGCGTCTTTGAGTGCTCTCTTGACATTGAGAGGAATAAACTGCGTGGGTGCTGTTGACGAAATTCCATTATTATGAGTACCCACAAAGGTCGCAAATCTATTTCTGGAGAATTCAATAATGCGCAGAACTCTAATGGAATTGTCGGGATTCTGCTTTTTATTCGTTTTATTTGGAGGGTAAAATAATGTTTATGGGTTTGTCAATCTTAAAAATGTGTAAATATGAAGTGCAATGAAATGTGGGGGAATGTTCATAATTGTAAGTTTGGCACTCCAGCAAATAACTCCGATGATAAGCATTGAGATTTTATTTTATAATCTTCAGTACTAAATAAGCTCCTCTTGAAGAAGAACCAATAATTTATTACTACTTAAAAAATTCCGATAACAACAATTTCTTGCGATTATTTGATTATATTGATATGCAATATGGTCCCTGGGCAGACCTTGCTACCGTTATTGGGACAAAATTTATGTATATTCAGATTTTGTGATTCCAAATTGCAATTTGAAAATAGTTCCAAATACCCACTTTTGTTATTTATTATCGGATGAATACAATTTTCAGTGAATTTTTTCATCTTACTTTTTATTGCTCAACATGGAACTTATTCTAAAATAATAATTATGCAACACTAGAAATTTTTTTCATTCACAAACAATGGTGTTTTATTGAATAGCCCATTGAAATTACAAAAATAGTCAGTTAAAACAACAAAAATATAATTCAAAATTTATGTTCAAGTTTTGTTTCAACAAAAAATGAAATAAACAATTGGTTCTAGTCAATCAGCATAAAATTACTTAATTCGTGCTGAAAATAACATTCCAAGTGATTAAGAAATTAGCAAATTGAATTAAAATGCATAATTGTGATTCTAGAATTAACGATAAGTATTTTTTTATCTGCTCGATAATTGACAGATCGTTTTACATTTGCTTCCTTCCGGAAAGTTGACTCTTTGAATGGCTTTTGTGCAGAGGACACGATTCGCCCCTTGTTATTTTCCACGCGGCGAACACTGATGGCGTCAATTCTTTTTGCAGCCGCATCGTTCACACCGGAATTACAACCTTGCCGCATTTGAGTGGTCTCAAAACCAGCTCCATTCTTCACATGGTGTGAGTAACTCCTTCTTCTCTTTCGGTTCATTGAGCCGAGCTTAAGTCAGCGCGCATTTTCCTCTCGCCTGCCAGAATTATTGCGGGCGGAATGCGTGTCGCGTTCATTCTTGCATTTATTTTGATGAGTCTTTCAATTACTTTTCCCTCGCGATTATTAAAATCCTAAATCTTTCCGAATCATGGTTCCGCTATGAATTATTGTTTTTCCCGTTGTGCCACTTTCTTTCTTTCTTTCGCCCACCCGATGTTTTCGAAATGATTTTTTTCTCCAAGCTTCAGCTGGCGGAAGCGAATTGCGTCTCCGGCCCAAGACAAATATGGCCCAATTCGCCCCATGTACGGACGTGGCGGTTCGCTTTTCAGATTTATTTGGAGACGCGATTGGCTCCCGCCGTTCTTTATTTACTCTTTTTGCTTCTTACTTAATTGGAGCCGGCGTGTTTTCTGCACTCTTTTTCAGGGACCTGGAGAGCAACCGCATTGCCAAAGTCACCTCCAACTCAGTCCGCGTGCGCACCGAGCAATTGTGAGTTGGAAAATTCTTTTCTTTGATCTCCGAAAGACTAATTTAGATTTTTTCCTTTGTCGCGAAACGTTTCGTGTTGTGAAAGAATGATTAAAATCCAGGCTCGTGAATAAAAAAAAAGTTGGTTACAACTCTTTTGAAAAAGTAAATTATGTAACAAGGCAGCTTTTATACTAATTAATTCTTTGCTTCACCAGATTAAAATTTCAGAGTCCATGCAGACTTTTTATAAATTGACATAAAATTAATTTTCTTTATTAAACTGCTAAAAATGCTTTTTTTTTAATTTTCACCAAAATTGAGGCCAGTATTATAGAATTTTTTGCAATACAATTTCTAACTATCTATTTTTAGCACAATTATTGTATAGTTCATTGTATTGTATTGTATTATTTATAAGCTACTTAATTTGTATTTGAAAAAAATGATATATAATATTTAAGGCACTTTTATAGACTTTTAGCTAAACATATCTCATCCTGATATAATTCCTACCTAAAATTTGAGCTTTCACGTCGTCTTTTTGTTATAAACGGGCTATTTCGCCAGTTCTGTAAATAGAAATTCATGGAAAAAGTTTGAAGTTTGGGTCAAATATTTTGATTACATTTCCTATTTTTGGGGCAAAGGCAATCATTTATGTTAAACCAAACTTCTAAAAGTCGAGTTCTTAATAAATGGCAAGTAGCATCTTTCAATTTTCCGTCTCTGCCACCAACTTTTACGAGGCGCCGGCTTTTAGAAGTTATAAAAGCAAAACTGTTCTGAAAACTCTCATCGCGCTTTAATATAACATTTTACGAGCGCGGCTGCGGAAGCACCTCTTTGAATATATGCTTGAAATTGATTTTCCTGTTGCAGTTTGCTCAACTACAACAGAATCAGTGAGGTCGAGGACTACGCGTTCAACGAGGCCGAGATCGCCAAACTGTGAGTACTTCTTACAAATATGGTACCACACACACTATAGCAACCCCTTTCAACGCCGTTTTCCTCAGTCGTAAAGAGGGTTCCTTTTTTGAAAAGTGAGGAAAAAGAGGAGACCGGTGGACGCATCTTTCACCCAAATATCCGATGTGTCGCACACAATGCTTCTTTCTTCTGTGAAAAGCTGCCACCGGCACGCAAGTTTTTCGCTCGCCCGCCCGTTGCGAAACAACACGGAAATATAATAGAAAGGGATCAAATCCTATTGGCTCATTTTTTGCGCGGACCATCAATATTAAAGATCGACATTTATCTCCGCACGGCCTTTTTCCATTTTGGCAAAGTCAAATATTCAATATCACGGCGAATGAATTGAATAACGGCACATACGTGGACCTTATCTAAAATTGATCGATTTTCAATTGTTATACATTGCATTTTATTTTTTTTTCATTACACTTAGAGCCAAATTCATTCACCGTGTTCCAAGAGACAGTCTTGATAAAAACTATGGTTGAATTGAAAAACAGGCTTCGTCCTCTCATTGATTGTTATTAATTATTATCAAAATATGGCTCCACCACAGTTGCACCAATGGTCTGTCCTATTATTCAAGAAAAACACGGTAAGCAGCAATTTTAAAGAAAATCAACAATGAAGAAAGTTTTTTGAAATAATAACGTTCTGTAAAGGCAACAAGTAAATTCCACCGTTTTGCGAGTGGCATAACTTTTAAATCCAGAAAAAATTGTATTTGCAACAAGGAAAAAGCCCATTTTATCCAGGAACTTGTTTCCTCAAATGCCAAACTTTGGCACTTGAAAATTGGGTTTTTAATGAGTCTCAAAATGATATTCCTCTCCTGCGGGCTCTTCTTTTGATGTGCTCAAGAAAATAAATTGACTCTTGATTGATGCGATACAGCCTGTCTGACCCAACCAGTGTCGTTCTTTGATCTTCCTTTTCAAAAAGAGTTTGATTAGTTAAAAGGTGAAATAGGAGATATATTCATTTAATGATTAAAAACAAAATTGCTTTTACTGTAAAGATTTTTTTTTTTAAATTAAATTTATGAAAATGTTTTACACCGAGTTAATCTTGGTATGAATTGTTTCTACAGTTGTTGAATTCCACACTGAGCAAAAATCGAAATGGAGTTTGAAACAGAATTGATTAAAAATTGTGCTTTCTGAACATTTAAATGTTATGCACCATAATTTAATTAATTTAATTTATACCTGCTAATTTTCACTTTTATCAAAAGAAAATACAAAATAAGCAAATTGAATTGCTCCTACACAAAACACGAATAAGAAATATATTCAATTAGCTAATGGAATCCAGCAGCAGTACAAAAAGGCTCCGCAGTCCTCTCCCTCAAAAGGTTGGCCGTCGAAAATAATTAAGCGGCGGCAGGGGGTCTCGCATTTCTATAAGCCACCCTCTCTTGTGTATAAGCCGAGCAAACACATAAGTGACAAACGTCGGTGTCTGATGCAGATTGCGGGTCGCGTAATTAGTCATTTGAAGTCAAAGCGGCATTCAAGCCTCGACGGCGTTGACTAAGTGCTCTCTAGGAGCTGCGCAAGCACCTGATCAAGCACAAAAGGCAACGCACGCAAGGTGACCTCGTAAAAACGCACCCGGGCCGTACAAACGCGCCGTTTCGAGGTTGGTTCACCCAGGGCGGCTCCCAAGTGCGAGCGTTTCCAGATTGGAGGAACATGAAAGAGAAAAGATAGTGTGCAGTTTGCTATAAAGACGGGCGAAACATTTAATAGGCAGACGTAGAAAGAGCTTTGAGCTTTAGAAATTGAAGGGAGTTGCGCACAAAAAGAAATTTATCAGATTATTTATAAAATTAGCGCTCAATAATACTATTATTGTTTATTTGTCTAAATTTTATCACATTGTTTACATTGTAAAAATTAATTTGAAAAGAAAAGGAATTGTTGGACGAATTTAATTTTTAATTAAATAAATTATAAGTAGGTTTTTCAAAAAAATTGATTTTTATTTTTTTTTTCAGATGAAGTTTAAACAAATTTGCTCCTCATAAAAAAGATGTAATATATTTTTGCTGTGTACTTTCCACAATTAAAACTTTCCAGCTGACTTTCATAAGCAGTATTCTTAATTATGTAATTATTTTGATCATTTGCAAAATTGACTTTGGTTGGAATCTTCTGATTTTTTGGATTGTAGAACAGTGTTATTTCTTTGTTTGAATTATAAATTAAGACGTTATAAAAGTGAAATTCACAAATCATTGACATTGAACTTTGGCCTAAGCAATAATATCAAAAATAATCAAAAGGGAAGTTGTCGGGCGCAAAAATTATAGGCGTCCTGCATTGAAGGGAGCATGATAATATGCTCATTAAGAGAAAAGATTTTGTGTTTTCGGGAAACCTGAGATCTCAGATAAGGGGAGAAAATTTTCAATTGAAATTTATTAATTTAGATGAAAATCGCGTTTATCATTCGCTATAACAGAAGAAATCACCGCCAATTTAGTCACAGATGCATTTTTGATCCTATGAACGAACATTCTAAAAATAATATTTCTTCATAAATTGTAACAAAAAAATATAACAAGTCTATTAACGCCCTTTTTTTTAGTCCTATATTGTCGTGATTTTATGGAATTTCAAGATTCTCTGTGTAAAAATTAACCTGAAAAATAATTTAAAAATTTTCAATTTTAAAAGATTTTCTGTTATAAAATTCAAGGAACGCGCATCTCCCTTCAAGAGCTCTACACATCGCGCTGTTTGGAGTAGCTGTCAAAGTGCAATAAAGTTCCCGAAAAGAATCCACCCGTTATTCCTTCAACGAGCAGATTCGGAGCAGCGCGCTCGAGAAAAAATAATATCATTTCGCGAGAAGGATCATTTATTTACAAATGACACCCGCCGCGCGTTTTTTGCGCACATATCGAACGATGTATTGCCGCGATGCCAGCAAGCAAGATTAAACTGCTGCAGAGCTCGAATTAATTCGCTGCGTTTTGGCAGGCACTTCACTTTGATGCGTCGGCGAGACTCGCCTGCCGGATAGGCAGCCCGCCAAACTCGCTCTGCTTCCACAAGTGGAAACAACATGAAAATGGCTCGTCATGTTTTGTGTTCTGCTTGCAGGAGTCTCAAAGGAAATAAGGCGCTGGTCGTGATACATCCCGAGGCGTTCATAGGGCTCAAGAGCCTCCGCGAGCTGTGAGTATAACAAGAGGGGCGCATTCGTCTCGTAGTCTAACAATAAGCCTACAGCTTTTCACCCACTTTCTGCGAATGAACTAAAAACGACTTTGGGAACCTGGCATTATTTTAAACAATTAGAAACGCGCGGAATCCATTAATATTTAAACACGTGCTTCAGAGCGATGAAAAATAGTTTAACTAATTTATAGTCTTCACAACAAGTTGGAGAAAGTTTTGCGAGATAATTAATATCCGCAGACAATAGAAAACAAGTAAAATAAATTCATTGCAAAAAAAATTTGTAGAGAAAATGGGTTCAGTGAACTTTAAAACATACAATTATTCTTTTTATGCATAGAAACATTTTATTAAATTATTATATAAAAATTTTATTTGATGAATAATTATTAAATACTTTTAAATTAATTATCGAAATAGAATTTGATAGAATTTTAATAGTAAGAAATTTAGTGCTCCATAACTTCTAGATCCAAGAATCTAATCAAATCCTATGATTCTCAATCCAAAATTTAATTCAGACCACGTATCTTGACGCATTTTGTCTGATTATAAATAAATATAGACTTTACACTGTTCTTTTCTTATATTTTCAGACAATTTTAAGTTATTTTTATTGTATTTATATTTTTTTTTGACAATTATGAAAACAAATTTTACTAGAAACTGCAAATTTTCTTCCTTCCTCACTTTGGAGAAAAAAATTTACTTTTGAATGCCTCGTTTGTAAATCAGTGATGTCCTGTCATATATTTTATAACTAAAATGCAATTCAAATTTCATCAATTTCAATTGATTACTGCAAATTAATCTAAGCCAGTAAATAAAAAAATTCTTTGATTTGAATTGACCTGGGAATTAAAAAAAATTTAAGATAGTTAAATAAAAAAATTGAAACCAATTTTGCCAGTCTTCTAATTTCTTGATGCTAGTGCTAATAATGCTAATATGTATATTATATAGCAGAGCATTCTGAATAAATGGTGCATTTGCAGATGAAAATTGAAACAAATTAAAATTTTAAATGGAAGTGTCTCCATGAAAATTAGGCAGAGGAAAGTTATAAATATTTCAACATTCGCTTATATCGCTTGCAAATGTCAGCAGACAGCAAAAGGGCTGGAGGAAGTTTTGATAATTGGATTTTAAAAAAAGAGAAAGTCTGAGCTCCTTCTGAGCCTGACATCACGTCTTGCCCGGCAAATTAAGAAATTCAATTTAGCACTCTGCGTCAAGATTTGTCTTGAGTAACGGTGAAAAGGTAGCCTGATAGAATAATGTCGCTGCCGGTTGTGTTTTTATCTCTTTCGGCGCAGCTGTCAATTTGTTTCTTATCTCTCTCAGGGACCTGTCGCAGACTTCGATTTCGCAGCTGCCCAGCAAAGGTCTGAAGGAAATCGAGATTCTCCGGCTGGAAGACACGCAGCGCCTCAAAGAGATCCCTTCCATTTATTATTTCGAGGTAACCTTGTTTGGTTTGCGAGCCGCGAACAAGAGAGTAATTTGCGTTTGTGTAGTACTTGACGGCAGCATTTCTCAACTACCCGTATCACTGCTGCGCCTTCCAGTTTCCCGCCAAGCACGACCCGCACGAGTTCGAGAAACATCAGGTAAGATGTTTTCTTGAAATCTTCTCCGGCTTCCGTTTTGCCAGTTGGAGAGGTGAATTCAATCTTGGAACACATGTAGAGAAGATCTCAATTTCTTTTCAAGTGCTGGAATCAAGTTTCACG
The DNA here is from genome assembly GCF_031216515.1 of Neocloeon triangulifer. NCBI lineage: Eukaryota > Metazoa > Arthropoda > Insecta > Ephemeroptera > Baetidae > Neocloeon > Neocloeon triangulifer. The sequence goes on from NW_026775547.1 coordinate 3,049,293, forward strand.
TCTTTTTCCTCCCTTGCTTGCTCTCTGAACTCAAAAATTTTATTAAAACATCAATTTTATAATTTTCATAAAGGATTCCCCGTAGTGAAATTCTTGTGTTTTTATAAAGTTATAAAAATTTTAAAAAAGATTGAGCAAAGATTGAGCAAAGGCTTCTTATCAAATATTTGTTTTGCACACCGTAATATATAAAAATTCTTTTTTACAAATTTTATATTAAAATTTATAATTTAAAATGAAAAAAAAAAAACACTTACACATTAAAAAGCACTTAAAAATACTTGAATAAGGTTTGTCATGAAATGTTACTTTCTCATCAAATAAATGATGAAGTAATCAGATCCATCTAACAAAGAGCATAATCTGTTTTTCCCCCTTGTTTGTGAAAAATATGAAGTCAATCTCTGGGAACGTGTAATTAAATTTCTGCATTGCAATCCCCTCGTCAGCTGAAGTGTGTAAGGCAATGAATTGGTTTAGCGTTAATTTAGCGCCTGAATGACTAATGTGCGTAATTCGCAACCTAGATAGCAATTTATTTGCAAATTGCAGGGATGAGGGACACTTTGTAACATTTGCGATGCAAACGCAGTAATTGTTTGTCCGCTGCAATATTCATTTCAACAATAGTTAGAAATGGTTTGACTGAAAGCGGACGTTCATACTGCAAGTACACGCTTAATGGGTTTTATACAACCGGCTCTACGTGAAGGCCGAGCTGGTTGCATATTTCTTTTACTGGTGGCAACGTGTGGGACTAATTTATGGTTTTGAATGTATTGTTATAAAAGTAATTAACTCGCACTCCATGATATGAAATATGAAAGGGAATTGTTTGAAAATTTGTTTCAAGGTTTGTAGGATTTGTTAAGCGATTTGTGATTTAATACTTCCTGCGAGAAAAGGGATTATAAAATGCTCCAATTTATTGGCTCCTTTAAACAGTAGCGCTCAAAAGTTTTGGAAATTCTAATTTAGACACCACAAAAGGCAAATCGGCTCTGCTGATCTTGAAATAACTCTTTCTTGAAAATATCAAGTCTCTTTCTTCCACTAGCAACGGATTTTGTTACAACCGTTAATGATGAATTACACAGAAAATTTCAATTTGCAAAGAAACACTTTTCTGGCAGCTTAATTATCATGAAAGCCACACCTTAGGGTTTAATTACCCTGCTAATTATTTCCTGCTCAAAGTTCGTACATATCAAATTCGACTTTGAATAAATTCGTGCTTGTCTCACATCTGACGCCATTTTAAGAGGAATCACTTTGCCAAACATTTCTGCCTGTGGAAAACAGAAATCGTGGTTTCGTAGAAGTGTTGCGGGAAAATGAATTAAATAAATCCCGATAACTTTATCTAAAGAGCTTTCACAGTAGGGTCTGGGGAATAAAATTCCTAAACAAGAATAATTCCATTTAAAAAAATATATATATTTTTCATGAAACTAGAGGGAAACTTTTTCAAAGCTTACATTGATTTTATTGCGAGATTCATTATAATTATTTTGCTGTGTATTACGTGTAATTTGCAAGAATATTTTTTTTTTAAATTTCGTTAAATACAATAAGATCTTTGTCTTAAATTTACTTTATGCTTCCACATGTGAGTCTTATATTTTATTTAAATTATCATAAATATATTTTTTGAATATTAAAGACGGTGGAAACGTTCAAAACCCTTAACAGATGATTTTTATGCATGGTAAATCTCTGCATAACAAATCAAATTTTGTGTTAAGTGAATAATTCTTGGAAAGTTTGACGAAACTTTCAGTTTCCCGGATGAACGCAAAGACGGCTTCCACTCGGTATCTTTTCCCGTCAATTTTTGTCAAAAGATAATTTCCTAAATCTAACTAAAAACTATTGAAAGTTTCCATGAACCCATTTAATGACTTTTTTGCAGCGTTTCGTGCAAATGATTCAAGCCAAATATTGCTCGGAACCTACTGTTGTTCGGGAAAAGCGAGCGTCCAATTCCTCCGGAGAAGAAGGTTTCGGCGAATTCGGCCGCGTCGTCTTCTCGCCAGACAACATGAGCACGCCTCAGCACAACGCGGTCGACTGGGGCATCTTGGCCGAACAACACAACCCACCCAATTTCGACCCTTACTTCCTCGATCCCCACAGAGGATTTGGACAGGCAAGTTGTTATTTTTCCATTAAAAAAAAAACAGCTTTTTGGCAAAACGCGCTCTTTGCTGTCGACGCTGATCGGAAATTAATTTTTGAAAAGAGGAAATTTGCTACGGCAGCAAAACGGTGTGCGATTAATCAAAAATTGTTGGTGTCCTGCCAAAAAATCCTCACCCGGTACATATAATTTGTGGGCGGCGGCATTTTCCACACGAGACGGCGGAGATATAATTCAAAAGTGACAGCGCACGGTTGTTGACGGTTCTTTTCAACAATATATTTGCCATGACAATGAAATATCAGGGGTCGGAGAACGTGCTATTTTTATATCTATGGCAACCAATTTGATAAAAAATCGCAAACAAATTTTCAGAGGGAAATAGAGGTTTCCCTTCAAGGTACAAATCTTCCTAATTTATCTTAAACTCTTGAACATTCTGCCAACGTGTCGTATCGCTTTGACAAAGTTGACTTTGACATAACTTGCAGAGATTCAATTACGTCGCCGATGAAACTCCCAAAAAGCTGCTCTTTTCAATTTCTCCGGGGAAAAGTATCAAAACTTTGCAGGCTTGACCTCAATTATACACACACCCCTATTAATCAACGTGGCTAAATTTAGGTGAAGACCGAAATTTCTTCGAAATTTAATCCCGGCAAGTTTACGCTGGGGGCAAAGTTAAAAACAAAGGCCGGGTATAAAATAACAAAAAGTTGTTTCTCTCCTTCACAGGTGAGCGACTTGGGAGGCTCAGGGGGTTCCGCATCCGGAGCGGAGGGTGTTTTTCACCCGAGCGGTGCCATCTCGCCGCTCATAGTTCAAGCCTACTGCGGCAATTTGTCGCGCACCACCCGGGACGTCAAGTGCAGTCCCACCCCAGACGCCTTCAACCCTTGCGAGGACCTTATGGGCAACTGGTGGCTCAGGGTTTCCTCTTGGATGGTCGTCCTGGCGGCCGTTTTTGGAAACCTTGCAGTGCTTGTCGTCCTGCTCAGTTCCAGGTGAGCAATTTTTATCCCACAATTATGTTATGACTTATAAAAAGGCTATTTTCAAACCAAATCAGACTTTTTATGCTATTTAATTAAGTCCCTGGTACAAGCAAGTTAGTTCTCAAAAGTTTAGTAAAAGACCGTAAAAGACTATTTTAATTTTTCTCCAAACAGCAGCAATATTTCTTCACTATTCGCTTAGACATAATACAGATTTTCTTCAATTTTGTTATGGAAATCTGAACTACCTGTTACAAAATATAAGCAATTTATTAAGAAATGTAATAATTATTTACAAAGACTCAAAGTAGATATTGTGTATAGAAATAAGTATTAAAAACATATTGTGTAGCAGCAGAATTTTTAGCGGTCAAGGGTTGTTCCGGGTTGTTCCATATGAGTTAGAGGGGATTTGCAATATAATTATGTCTCACAAAACCCATTTCAAATCAAAACAAAAAAGATCATAAAAAAATTTAATTAAAGCCTTTATCTTGATTCACAAAGATCTGTCAGAATGAATTTTTTTAAGTGAATTAAGCAAATTCAAAAAGCTTTTTCCACCAGTCTAAATGCCTCCTTCCGTAGCACACGGTATGAAAGGACGGTGAAGGTGGTGTAATAATTAATTCGAAATTCGAATCAAGTTCTGCGAAACGAGACATCATTATTGCCTGTGAAAATGCGCAGAGGCAGAACGTTTTAATTTTTTGCGGAGGTAAAATAGCATGTGGAATTTCACCACTGCTCATATATTTTGAATATGGCGAATTTTTATTGCTCCAGAACTTTCTCTTTTGGGCAAATAATATAAAACTCTGCACATTGGGAGACTCTTTTGAGGCTGAAATGACTGGGATGTAGAAATTATATTTGCAAATGGATGGAGTTAAAATTACAATGATATCATTTAATGCTTCCAGTTGGTTGAAAACCCATGCAAAAAAAATTACAACTGAAATGAATCAATTTTCGCTGATGCGAAAGTTTTCAAATAATTTCTGACTGAAATGTATAGAAAAATAATGATATATCAAATTTTAACTGAAGCTGGCGTATTTTTTTCCATTTTATGGGGGGATTTTTTTTAGCATCTTAACAGGCTGTTCAGTCATTCTGAAATTTAATGCATTATTTTCCTATTTCCACAAAACGATCTCTTAGTGATTTTTCTTCAAAGCTGAATATCAAATCAACATAATTAGTGCAGCTTAAATTTTTTAACTCTCTCAAGTTTCATTTGATTGGAAGAATAAACAATTTTCCACGTCAATAAAATCAAACACCTTCTGCATCTTGCAGGTTTCGAATGACGGTGCCGAAGTTTCTGATGTGCAACTTGGCTTTTGCCGACCTCTGCATGGGCACCTACTTGCTCATGATTGCCGCCATGGACGTGCACTCGATGGGCGCCTACTTCAACTACGCCATTGACTGGCAAGAGGGTGAGTACAAAGTTTCCTAACTCCATCAAATAATCCTGTGTGAGCAGCTTTATTAAATCTTGAGCGTGACAAGTGACTTGAATTAGTTTACGTCAATTTAATACTACTTTTTATGTAAATTTTTTTCCCTGCAAATATTTTTTATATACAATACTATAAACATTGCTGAACATTCGAATTTTTTGTTGATGAAAACAACGCAAAAGCCATATAAAAACCAAAGCTGATTAAAATCATTTAGCACCAGAAGCGGCTTATTGATTATTTAGTAATTTTTTAATAAATTCTTTTATAAATTCAATTTTATGTTACACCCCAGTGTTTTTATTTCTTTTTATTAATCAACAATATTGCAGAATTGATAATTTAACTATTTATAGTTATTGTAATCCCATTATTATTTCTATTAGAGTTAAATATTCTTATCATATCTTAAAAATGGAACAGGCCAGAAGGAATAAAACAGGGTGGTTTAAGACGATTAAATGCTATATTTTTATGTCAATTAATTACCAAATGAGGGCAAGATCATTAAAAACTACAGCTTCTGAAGAGTGCGAAATGCACTTAAGTAGTTGTACTCGCAAATTCAGATGATTTGAATCGAGAGAAATGATAAAAAAAATTAACAGGTCAGAAGCGATAAAACAGTGGTTTAAGACAAGCGTAAAATTAAGGCAATTTTTATGACAATTAATTACTGAATTAATTACTGATTACTAAAAACTGCGGCTACTGAAGAGTGTGAAAGGCACTGATCTTGTTGTGCTCGCAAATTCAGTTGCCTTAAATCAAGCGATATCATAAAAAAATTAATTACAAAAATGTAGGAAAATCACACCAACATCAGCATCTAAAAGAGAAAATGAAATGATTATTCTTTAAATTTCCATTTGTATTATTTTATACGAACTAAAAGTTTTCATATCAAAAGACCGCTCAACTTTTAGTGTTTCAATAGAACAGTTTTGATTTTATGAGATTTTTCATCACGGAACTCATTTATCGTGTAATCGCTTTTGAACTTCCTTCTGTAAGCAAACTTTTAATTAAACTATTGTTGTTTGGTCGCATTTCCATGGTAGATACAAATCATTTAATTGGTTTTGAACACAAAGTCACGAATCATTTGAAAAATAAGCTCTTTTCAGTGCCTAATAACTCAATATACAACAAAAACCCCCGTTGCGGTCCAGCATCATCGGCTTCAGCTGGAATTCTCGTTAAAACGGTGACATGCAAAACGACAAGCATTAGTTAGTGTCGCTCCGCGTGCTACGGTGGCTTTTCAGCGTTTGAGCCTCCGCCGTGAAATATGACCGGCGTGGCTATTCATTTCTCCGACCGACTCCGGTGCCAATTCTTCCCCGGATGTGTCTCTCTCTCGGAATCGATATTCGCGAAAACAAAACGTGTCGAACCGAAAATTGTCACTCCAGTTTTCCATCAAAGCCGCTGTTTTTTTCCACACTCTTTTAATCTCCGTTCCGGTTACGAAAATTGGAAAAAATTCGGCGCCGATCAACAACAACAACCTGTCAAAACGACCGATTTTGGTGCTTCAGTATTGTACGTTGTCGAGCGCACTACACTTTTAGTTCTCTGAACCGAAAGCGTATTTCCCAGCAAAGACAATGGCAAGTTGAAGCGTCGTATTATTTGGTTTATTTTATTTGAGTATCAACAACTAGATTCACTCATCGTCATGGCCCACGACTTTTTGCCGTCTGCGTTTGCGACAGACCAGCGGCTTGGAAAATTAAGTTTCGCGACTTGCTCGTTATTTCTCCGAATTTCCCTCGCGTCGATAATTAGACCTACTTTTTATAACTTAACCTGCTAATATAATTACTTATAAAATGTTGCTTCAAAAAGGTAGGAAACCAAGGTTATAATAAGTTTAAAATTGAAATTGAGATTGCTAACAAACCTTTGCATAAGTCTAAGGTTTAAAATAGGGCTTTTTGAAGGTTCACGTTTCCCTTCGAAAGTATTTCAGCCCTGAGGTTCTTAGGTCTTTTGAATCACTAACGACTAAGTTTTTGTTCGCTTTCATAATTCAGCAGTAAAATCAATTTAACAAGCATAAAAATTCCTTCCAGAGAAAACCGGAATGGATGCTTAAAAAATTAAAGCAGATCTAAATTTTTTACAGAACAATTTCAAGCCCTTTTTTTTAAAACCCTCTCTCCGCCGTGCTTTCAACAATTGAATTACGTTTTTAGTCCACGGAAGCCGTCCATAAGAAATTTACGGTCAACGCAAAACACCTGCCCTAGCTTACGTATGCAACCCGTTTTGCTGCTGGTGCGAGAGGCTTTTGAAACAAAAGGTCACGGACGCTCTACTGTTGGGATGCACGTGGAATATTAATGTGTTGAGTTTCGATTCCGACGCATCTGCAAAGCAAGCGTGGCGAGAAGATTTAATCCTATCAATACTCAGCCGCGTTCCATTTATCAGGCGACTGATTTAAAATTTAAATCAAAGGCAAACAATAAACTGTGATTGAAATGAGTAAAGAACAACTGTTTGTATAAAACTTTTCGGAGAATTATATTTAAAGTGTAGTTTTTCCTGTTTCACACGAATTGATTGGGATCAATTATATTTTTCTGAATATAACTTAAGAGGAAAGTAAACAAGTCCTTGAACAGGGTTTTGTTTATTTTTCAAAGGTTAACGCGGTAGAAAGACAAACTTCCTTGAAGAAAGCAGGAAAATCTTCGTCTTTTCAGATCTTTTCAATATTAAATTAGTCAGCAGCGCATGGAAAAATTTACAAGAATTTTGGAACATTAAACTTTTTTTAGAAAGCCTAATGTTTTGCATAATTAATTTCTGCGTGCTTATAATTAACTGAAGTTAAAAGTGGCCAAAATCAATAATCAATTTAAACAAGCTTTTTTCAACAATATTTTTTTCGGGGATAATTACGATTCAAAAATTTAAAAAATCGATTTTGAGCGGAAAAACTATTTTTAATAAATGACATTAAAAGTTTATAACAGCGCTGAAAAATATTTAGAATAAAATTTTGTTCCTAATGATATCTCTGAGAAATAATGCTGGGAATATTATACAAATAAGTTTACCAATTAAAAACTAAGCAAATTAATACTGTTCATCAATTTAACTAATTAAAAATTATCCAATGCTTTTTGCTCACAGTCGTTGTCAATGCACGTGTTTTCAAGGCAAACTAATAATAGACAATCATTAATGATCTAAATATAGGCAATTATAATTAGAGAGGGAGACGTTTCATTAACACGGGTCAATTATGCATGCAAATTACGGATCAATATGAGTTTTGAGCGTTATGAGGTGAAAATTACAATCGAAGCGTCAACGTCAGAACACGCGTCACCTCGCTCTATTTCTAATTAGTATGCCCCGTGCACAATGGCCTCGTTCGCAGCGCGCGTTAATTACGAAATCGCCCGGTTCAAATTGCCCTATCGAAGCAGCGTCAAAGTTTGAAGACAATAATCACGTTAACGCAGTCCAAGTTTTGAACGCGGATTGATATAACAGGCCCGCCTCTGTTCCTAATTTATTCTCACGTGCAGCAGGGGCCAGACGGTGGCGTCAAATTTTCACGCAGTCTGTGAAAAGCGGAAAAGGGAGAAACTCAAAGCGTGTTTTTTCAGCACTCGTGTTTTCATAAAACGGACCCTCTCTCGGCAACGCCGCTTTTACTAAAAGGGAATAAAAATACATTTTAATTTTATCCCTGCCTTGGTTACTCTGCTCACTGATGTGGAAATTTTGAGCGTTTTTCATTTATTATTATATATTTTGTGTAAAATCTGTACATAAAAAGATCATGTTGCGCAAAATTAGCTTGCCCTCAAGTTATGAAATTTTTTGTAGTCGACAGAGAACACAAAATTCATCAAAGTCAGTTTATATTTTATGATAAATTTTTTTTCCTCAAAAGGGAACCTGAATTTACAAAATATTTTTGTTTGTGGCGATAAAAAATAACAGGAAATTTAACTGTTGCTGTTTTTTTTTAATTTTTTTTTTAAATCTGTTAACCGAAGCCATGTTAATTCACTGTAGCTCTCGGCCTGAGGCAAAAAGCTTGTATTTACTGAAATGCGATTTAGAGAAACGAATGCAATTAAATTGCCTGCGTAATTACAACCGTATCAAGTGGCATTATTGGCAATAATTTGTGCTAAATTAATACTCATATACTCGTAAACAGCTTTTCCTCTTTTAAAAATGATTGCGGAGGCAAAATAAAGTTATGAAGCTTCGATTATATAATGTTTGAAAAATGTGATTTTAGTTTATACTTGCGCAATTTAAAAGTTCCTGGATTAATAAGTTTTCTTCTTACCTCAAGATCCATTTCCTTTGATTTTCAAACAAGGAATAATCTACTGCGCAGAATATAATTTTTGTTTTTATTGATTTTTTTTTTTTTAATTTTCACGATGTTTTTTATTTAACAGTAAAATGTGAAAAATGAGCAGAAAATCTATATCTTCTGCTGGAATTGTTTTAACTTTTTTATAAAGAGGATGTTCAATAACTCTGATTAAAATTCGAAATAGAAGAAAAAATGAGTGTATTTTTATATTAGTAAATAATTTACATGAAATTCATATTACATAAATTAAGTATTTTCTACAATGTTAAGAATTTTGTAAGAATTTTCCGTACTTACCTAACATTGTTCATCAGGTTTATCAGTTAGCAAAAACAAAAAAATAAACTACAGAAAATAAATTGTAAAAAAGCATGTCAATATAAATTTGAAGGTTTCTTAATTAGCTTCAATTTCTTAATAAGGATTTTTATTCAATTAATTTGTTTGTTTATTTAATCCTTTCAGCACAAAAAATATTTCAGGGAAATTCTCCCAAACTGATTATTAAAATTTATATTTTATTGAAATTTTCCTACGGTTATTTAATGGAAATGACCTATTTTTTTGTGATTGAGAAATAAATTGTTATAAATTCACTAGTTCTCATGAGACTGGTTAAATTGTAAATATTTTTCTTTTTATTGTTGACAGGCTACGGATGTCAAGTGGCCGGTTTTCTGACCGTCTTTGCCAGCGAGTTGTCCATTTTCACGCTCACTCTCATCACTAGCGAGCGGTGGTACGCGATCACATACGCTTTGCACCTAGACAAGCGACTTAAGCTGTTCAGTGCGGCGAAAATTATGGCCCTCGGCTGGTTGTATTCAGTCACCATGGCTACCCTTCCTCTGCTCGGCATCAGCGGCTATTCGAAAACCAGGTAGGTTTATTGACTTAATTGTCTGTCTGAATTATTCGAAGAAACTTTGCGTGCTCTGATTGAAGTGCACTAATTGTAAGCTTTGCATTATTCCCAAAAATTCCACCAACCAGGTCAAATACTTATCATGCTCCCTTAAATATTTCAAACTGCGTAGCGCTAACTAATTGTAAGTTGGATGTATTGAAGTTGCTGTTGTTAATTAAATTAAATGCCTGCGTTGCACTGCTTTCTGCTTCTCAGGTATTGTGATCCAAAGTTTTGTGTTCGAATTGGAATATAATTGCTTCCTTTGATTCAAATTACTTCATAGTTTCTTGTAATGAACATAATAATGAAATTTATGGTTCACTGATATTATTCATTTTCTTAATGCTAAAATTTTCCGGCGGTAAAAATTGTAATTTTTCCAAATCTGACTACCTTTAAAAAAATTCTCCTTGTGACACAAAATATTTCTTGAAATTTTACCATTGAAAACAGTTGAAAACTCCTATTAAGCGGCTTATTAGAAGATTTTTAGTCTAGCTTAACATTTTTTTTATTATTTAGTTTGCGATTTCAACTTTGAAATTTTAAGAAACTCTTGCTCAATTGACAGTCGATTAAAATTTTCAAATCGACAGTAAATTATTAATTTTTATGCCAAATGCAGAATATAGAAATTTATCAGGATTTGATCCAAAATTTAGCATCAGCGTCTTTTTTATTAATAATAAAAAAAAAAGATTGAACATGCAATAGCTCTTCTAAGAGAAGCAAAAAATTTTGAGATACACTTTAATGAAAAAGTGCCTTTTCATCCACTAACATTAGCATCACGTCAGTGATTTTTCATTTGCGTTGCTTGTATAAGAGAATTACCAAAAGGCAACCGATTCATATGTGATGAAGGGTACAGAACCAAGACCGTCAAAAAAAAAAAAACAGCGAGGGAAGTTGTATGAAGAGTCAGAAAAATTATAAAAAAAGAATTTAATTGCAAATTTAATCAAGCTTGACTTATATATATATATATATATATATATATATATATATATATATATATATATATATATATATATATATATATATATATATATATATATATACAATATATATAATTTTACAGTTTACTGTAAATTTTTTTTTTTACTATTTATTGATTAATTTATATTTTGATTTTATTTTTTTCGCTTTAAACTGTTGTTTTTACGCGCTTATGAATTTTTTTATTTGTTTTGGCCATTTTTGAAATTTAATAACTTTAAAAATAAGCTACAATTAAATTATATAAACATTTCAGATTCAATGTTGTGTATTAAATCCTCTGTGCAAAGCAGTATCTTCTCTATAAAATATTTTTTCTTTCATCACCTCAAGCTTTTGGCCTTGTTTTTCTTGATTAATTTATCATCACTAATTTAGTAGCATTTTAGCTGACAAATCTAAAATAATTTTCATTATATTATTTGCATAGAAACGTTTTATTAAAGAAACTTTCGTATAAATTTTTTTATATAAATAGACTTGAAAAGGAAATTACATTTTTTTGCATGTGTCCCACCAAAAAATTTACTCATTTTGTCACATTTATTATGATTCTAGGCGATTAAATTTTCAACAAAAAATAGTTTTGAAGACTTATTTTAAATTAATTTAATTAATTTAGCCTGTTTTGGTCCATTTTAAAATTTGTTCATCCACTTAAAATTGCATTAATTTAATTCATTTCATGATTTTGGTTTTTAAAAAAATACGCAAATGACTCCAACAAAAGCAATTTATTTTCTCCAAAACTTTGTCCTCTTACAGCATCTGCCTGCCGATGGATAACACGGACATCGAGGACCAAGTTTACCTGGTGACACTTCTCCTGGTGAATGGTTTGGCGTTCGTGCTAATCTGCGGTTGCTACCTGAAAATCTACTGCACCATCAGCGGCCACAACACGATCGCCTCGCGCACCGACACCACGGTGGCCAAAAGGATGGCCCTGCTCGTCTTCACCGACTTTGCTTGCTGGGCGCCCATCGCATTTTTCGGACTCACCGCCGTCGCTGGCTTCCCACTCATTGACGTCACAGGCTCAAAGGTCAGTCAAATTTTATACACCTGTATATTAATGTTTCATGTAATTTGCTTCGGGAGTTTGTTTGGCATGATTGTTTTGCTGAACACAGCCTCCCGGGGAGAAATATCATGTGCCAAAAAAATCCATTTCATCAAACTCATGGCAGAAGAGCTGCTTGTTTTCATTTAAAGACCCGCTGGTTTCAAACGTTAATTGTTATTTGTCATTTAATTGAAACGTAATGAGAATGGAAGAGAAATGGGCCAGAAAAATTAATACAGCGTTCAGGAAATTGTATTTTTATCTTATGGCATATAGGCTGGTAAAAAGTAACTTTTTCAATAAAAATTTTATTTAGCTCTTTAACATGCTCGTTATAGTTTGCAGTGAGAAATTATCAAGACATTTTCTTAAAAAAAAAAAAAAAATTGCATAAAAATAGCGTGATTTTAGAATTTGTATGAATAATTAGTGAGTTAAAGAAAAACAAAGAAACATAAAAAAAAATGATTCCACCACAGCATAAAATTAACAATTGTAACGATATCAAATATGAAAATATTAAAACATCTAAATAATAATTTAATAATTTATGTAAAATAAAAATATCAACAATTTTGAAAATTAAGTTTTTTTTAAACATAAGAGGAATCAAGGACACGCTTAGCTGTTTATACTGTTTTAGTTTTCCTCAGCATTCAGGACTTTTCCAAATTCTTGCTGAATGTGGTGACAAGATTATGTCATTTTATATTTTTTGAGAGTCCCGCTTGAAAATGTGGCACGAACGTTTTTGCGCTCAATAGAGAAATGATTTCTTGTTGCCATAGGTATAATGAGCTCAACAAGGAGAGCTTTCCTTTCATAAAACGCTTATTTTCTGCGTATTTGGAAATGGATACTTTGTTGTTAGAGGGAATTTTTTGGGTTATTAAACGAGCAAGTACCGCAAAATGATATATTTGGCATCAGATATGGCTGCAGTAAAATTTAAACTAGCATAAAAGATATAAAAAGAAAAAAATAAAATTTTGCAATAAAAAATTCTCAAAGTCTGCATTTGAATTCTCGTTATTATTTTTTTTTTATTTAAACTCTTTTTGAGGTTATTTTAATTAATACAAAAAAGCACAAAATTGAGGATATATCCGGCATTAAATCAGGTTTCAGGAAAAGTTTTAAAGAATGAACGTTTTGTTGAAAATTGGTCTTTTAGTGAAATAGGAAACGGGAAAAACGATTTCAAAAAGTAAACTGGCTGTAGAACAAAGTTGCACTCGCCTCCAAAAGAAATCCTGGGAGACGGGGAGTGGAAAATTTAATGATATATCTCAAATGAGACGAGTTTAGGACAATTCACGTTGAATATTTTCGATGTATACTTTTATAATTAAATTGTATCTTAAAAGAAGTTTTACAGAGGGAATTCATGATGGAAAAAAGTTTCATCAACAATTAGAACAATATTACTTTTAATGTGAAAAAGCAGTTAACTGAATCTTCTTGTAATTGCAAAACTTGATAATATTGTCAAATATTGTATTGCATGTGTCTGGCGCTTAAATTCATATTCATTTGACAAAATTTCAGCATCACGCGAAATCGAGATATTGTCGGGCGTCTCTCATCTTCCGCGAAAAGCGCTTTACATTAACCTAATGACTCTCCTCCGCCGGCCCAAATCGCATTACGCTCATGATGACGTGCTCAAGCTACACAATGAGCTCGCCTCATTTTAATTGCGCGCCACCATTCATTTAATTAATTTAATTTAAATCATCGCTCCAAAAGTCAGAGGGAAGATAACATTTTTGGCCAGATTAAAAGGGACACCAAAAGCAAAGAGATCTTTAATCACTATTCAGGCCTGCCTCTTTAAAAGCCGCGGGAAACGCGTGTGTCGTAATTTGCATTCATTTGCCGCTGCTTGCCTTATTTCCAGATTCTTTACTTGTGAAAATCCTCTTTAAGTATTCAAAATAAATGAAAACCTCACAATCCTTGATCGAAGAGGATTTTTTTTTTATAAGAGCCAATAATCTTAATCTTTCAACAATTTCTTTCAAACAGCTGAAAAATCCGAAATATTATTTTAAATCACGTATTTAAATTTTTTGTAAATGATTAGTTTGGTACGGAGAAATTTTTGAGATAATCAATCTTTATAGATGGTTCCAACGATATCGTTGAATTCCTTTGTCTCGTAAAGAGAAAAAGAAAGCAAATTTAATATTATTTTATTTTGTTTTTAACTCAAAACGTCAACTGATCTGTATCGTAAAAGAAAATTCTAAAAAAAGGTCAACTTTTGCTCCTATAAAAATCCGTTGCCAACAAGTTTCACGCCCGTAGTGCTATGTTTATTCTCAGCTTTGCAGTTTTGATTCACTGCACTGCTCTTGAGATTCTTCTTTCCAAACTCGACCGAAGTCTCACAACATGTACTTTTTACAAACTTTAAATGTATATCTGACCTTTGGAAAGGAAAACTTTGGCGTTAAAAAGCGGAAAGGACGAAATGTTGGGGAGTTATTTCGAACCGAAGGGAGGCCATTGAAATGGGGAGCGGCGGATGTGAGAATAAATCTGTTTTGCGAGAAGCAAATGCGAACGTGAAGATGAGAAATGCTACGCGTTGTTTGAAATTGGACTGGCGTGCTGCTTAATAAGAACGCGCTGCTTTGCATTGCATGAGCGCAGAAGAGAGCAAACACACACGATCCATCTTTATCAGTGGGGCACAAACGAAAGGGTGTGGCGCCCCCAAACGACGAACAAAAACTCGAGAGTTCACCTTGGCTGCTAAGTGTTGGCAGCCAGACGAAATTAATCAGTCATGTAGAGTCAAATGTTAGAGAGAAGAAGAAAGTTATTTGCTTTAGTTTAGTTAAAATTTTTTCGCTCAAATATAAATTTAAAATTAAATGATAAGTTGAGTTACAAACAGTTAATTAATTTTTTTTCCTTTTTATAAGGGCTATAAGTTCGATAAAAAATAAATAAATGCAATATTGAATTTCTAGATATTAAAGGAAAAAGATTTATAGCCATATTTAGATGCAAATTAATTAGAAACAGTTTCCATGTACAGCAGCTTTGCACTTCATAATAACTCATAAACCTTTGATCCTGTACAATTCCACTTGTTGAACGATTGACTGCACATTGGATTGGTTTTTAGAATGAAACCCCCGTAGGCTTCGTTCACTTGAATGATTTTTACTTTTATGACAACCAGTTGAACATATTTCCAAATGACGTCACCGACATAAAGAAAGACCAGTTTATTGGTTTCCAAATACCAAAATAAAAAATACCTGTATTGACAGTTTTTATACTAGAAATATTGCTAAGTAAAAATTATTTAACTGTAGAATTTAATCATTATTTTGTATAGCAAAAGATTAAAACTTATATAATTCTTTATTAAAATCTAAATTAATAATAAACTAATTTAGCAATAAAACGAGGTGTTGTAATGGAAATTGCTGATTTTGAAAACATGAAAATTGAGGGGATCGTTATATTTTTATAAACTATTTCAAGGAGCCTCATAACGCTCTTGGGTGATTAATAAGTGACAATTAAATTGCAGAATTTAGTTAATGATTAATTTAGTATTATTTATTGATCATTGTTTTATAATGACGCATTTGGGAAATTATCTCTGCCCAAATGCGTCATTGCTACAATCAGCATAAAATAACTCTTGACAAAAAAACAATTGAATGTAAACAATGTGATGTAGCAATTTGGACAAATAAACAACAATAATAAAGAATAGAGAATAAAATAGTTTATTAAAACATTGAATGGTAGCACTCGAGGTGGATTTCATGTAAAATTGAAACCAGGCAAACCTCGTTGCAAAGTAAAAATGCAATGGAATATAAAAAATAAAGGACAAGGGGGGGGGGGGTCAGTTGTCCTTTATTTTTTCTTTACAACAAGGCTCGTCCGGTTTTAATTTTTCATTTAATTTAAAACATGTTGGAAAATTTTAATCAAAATCAGAAATAATTAAATTCATAATTTTGCATAAATTTTAATTTATTTATTTCCCAAAATTATAAATTATAACCTGCGAAAGAAATAATAATTATTTTTTTCCTAATTTTGGTTCGCAGGTGCTGTTGGTGTTCTTCTACCCGCTGAACTCGTGCGCCAACCCGTACCTGTACGCCATCCTGACCAAGCAGTACCGACGCGACCTGCGCGCCATGTGCTCGCGGCGCAGCTACTGCGCCAAAAAGCCGACCAAGGCCGTGGCCGCCTCGGCCATTTCTCAGCCGATGCGCAACACCTACTCGACCGGGCCCCAGCAGCCCAACAGCGCGGCCGACCTGCGGCCGCCGGAGCAGCGGCGGCCGTCGGCGGCCACGACGGGCCGCGAGGCCAGTTCGAGCAGCAGCAGGTCCAAGGGGTCGCCGCACCCCCTGCGCAACTCGACCACCAAATTGCACATCACCGGCGAACAGGAGATGCTGCTGCGGAGGGCCGTCGAGCAGGCCGTCCTGCCCGACGCCCACAGCGCCCCCGAACCCTTCATCAGCAGCAACGTTTGACTTTTTATTCATTCAATTGGATTTCTTTTCAACTCCTCAAGTCTTCACCCTCTAAATAAATAATGTATAATTGTTTCGCTTATTTGTGTTAAATGGCAGTGTTATCTGTGATGGCTGTGAAGTTATTTTTCCCATGGAGTGTCTGTGTGCCAAAAACTTATTAGCCGAGATAAAAAAAATGTATATCAATCAGGGGCGACTGTGAAATTTTTAGATCGATAAGAAACTTTTAATTTAAATCTCAATTTGTAGCGCAAATATTGCCTATTTTTAACATTAATTTTAAAATTTTGAGGTTATTTAAAATTAATTATTTAAAACTTAAAAACTATAAGAAAATCCAACCTAAATTTTAAATTTTAAAGGGCTTCTTCAGAAATGATTTTATTCTTGCAAAGAGACAAAATTTCATGACTGACATCGTCATTGTGATCAAATTTTTGTACACTCAAGGGTTGAAAACTTTTTCAAGTCACTATCATTTTCCCACAAGTCTTAAATTCTTTTTATGAGAAATTTTAATGAGAAAAGTAGAACCTTTGATTAATTCTCTTTTCAATCCTTAGAAGTGCGGAATTTTCAATAGCGATTTCTGTGACTATCATGGAATTTTGTGTTCTTTTGAACTAAAAAATTTCACTGGTAAGAAGAGCCTTTTATGCACCTCAAATTTACCATTTCAAAAATTTATCATCAAAAAGATCCACAGTTTTATAAATATTTACAAGCACCAATCTTCAAGCATCAGCAATTGCAAATTTTTCAGAAATTTTTGAGCCCCTTGCTGATCACTAGTGCGGTAAATTAAAAGTTTGTAGTTTTCTAGCTAAAGATGCTCTTACTTAAAAACGGGCAGGGGGATTATTTTCCTTTCATAATTAATTAATTTAATTTATAGCTGAAGTGCTTTGAAAACTTATTCGAAAGCTTCAGTAAAACGCTTAAAATTTTTTCTTATAATGTTCGTCGGATAAAAAAAGTTGTGCTTATGTCGTGCAGGTTGCATAAGTCGTTGGCAAGCAGGCGTTTCCCAAACAACGTCGGCAGCTTGTTTTCATAATATTTTGAGTGTCGGAAGTTCTGAATTGATTATTTCACGATTCCCTTTTCTGGTTCGCGAGTTTTCCGAGTGAAGGTTGTTAATGCGAGTGTGAAGTAGAGAGAAAACTTTCGAGAACGCGAGCACCACTCGAAGCCCACGGCTGCTCTGAAGAGTTTCGATCATCAGGCGTCAGTTATCGCATGTTTGGAGGGTACATGTGAGGAGATGCGACGCAAATCACGGGCCAATGAATAATTAGGTGTGAGATGTGATTTGTGTCGGATTGATTATTGATCATCAAGTTTCGTCATATTTATTCATAATTTTGTAAAATCGCAAACATATGTATACTTATAATTATTAATTTTTTTTTTTTAAAAAGTGTGAAATTTTAAATTATTGGTGATAATGTTATATTAGAAATATACTATTAAGTTCTTGAAAAGAAAATAAAAAAATATTTTCTGTATGTGTAAAAATATTAAGAAGAAATATGAATACAACAAAGTTATTTATGTTGAATATTTAACGTTTGACGTTTGTTGTTGGCGGTGAAACAAAACCACAGAGCGTGTGTACCATTTCCTATTCAATGGTGAACCGGTCGATATTATGCATTCCAAAATCGCGATCGCTGTTATATTGCTCTGTTCGCGGAAAAAAAATATTCGGTTCCATTGATTGTGTAATAAATTCTGTTATTGCCACCACGTGTGAAGCTTGTGAATGTGTCGTTGTTGAATGAAAAGGATATGGAGACGTAAAAAGGAAATATGAACAAGTTGATGGAACATGAGATGTTCTTTTTTAATAAAGCGCCTGGCGGGCACCATACAAAAAGCAGCAAAGAGTAATTTAATGCTCCTTTGGCTCCGATTGCATCCGGCGGATCTCCAATGACTATCCAATAAGGAAAATTCTGACCCAATACTTGTTGAACCGCCGGATTATGTGTCCATTGGAAAGCACACGGATTTATTTTTTCATGATATTTAAGACGTACGGTAAGAAGTCACTTCAATAATGGCATTATATAATTGTCATTATTCGTGGAAAAAGGGCTCAACGTGATCGTCGGTTGCCAAAATTAATTTGGGTGTGTCTTGGGAAACGGAGAAAATTTAAACGGATATTTTATTTTCTCAGAATGAAAGGCACTCGGATTTTTTCAGGCTCACCAATTGTGAAGAGGGAGCAAAGGAAAGAGGAGCGAAAATGATCAATGCTATAAAAGTGGCCCCTCAAAACTTTACGACCTTCCCTTGAACGCAACAAGGCGGAAAACGAAGAACCTCCTGCTAAAGCCAACTGATTACCTAATCCGAAAATGGGGGTCATTTTATTATCCCTCATTTTCAACGTTTTGGTTCAGACGCATTGCAAAAATGGTGAAAATCTTAAATGAAAGTCTGGATAGTCGGCTATTCTGTATCTGTTTTGCATTATTAAATTTACATATTTTATGTGTTTGGGTTAGAAAAATTCTGCGTCTGAAAAGAGGTAGAAAATGTCTCTCAAAGGAATAATAAATTATACATTAAAGGCACTTGCAAATTCTAGTCGAACGAATGTTTTTTTATGGTGCTAGTGGGCGTTAAATAAAATCGAATAAGGACATATAAAAAAGGAGATGTTGATCATGATTAATTATATAATAACTATTTTTGCACAAAACAAAATTAATATTCAAAACCTAGAAATAATTTTATCATAAAAAAATTTCAGGTAATTTGGAGCATTTAAAAAAATTAAATAATTACAAAGCTGATAATTATTCTAAATAAATAACAGCAGGATATTTTTTTTACATCAAAATCAAGGAAATATAATTTTTATAGTGTAAATGTTTTTCCTTTAAAATAAAAAAAGCCAGGAAAAGACCGAGGACTCAATAAGTTTAGTGACAAATTATTTACCCGCAGGGTTTTATTTTCTTACTGAAATACTCAATTGAGTGTAAATGACATGAAGTTAAATCAAAATATCTTCAGAACTTTTTTTAAACTAGTGTTTTCCATTTTCATCATTTTTTGTCACATTAAATGATTGCAAAAAAAAAGCAATTAAAGAGGAACCAAACAAAAATTGAAATCTTTGATGATTTAAATTTTAAATCTTTTAACTGAATTAAAAAGAAAATAGCATACGCCAACATCCACTTCCTTATAGGGAGAACGTATAAATTTATTAAAATTTTCATTGTGGCTTATGGGTGAAAAGGGTTTTATCGCCGTAAATAAAAAACTTGTGGTTCGATTTTGTTAAAATTCGTCTTAAATAATAGCCTGATAAATAAGCTACATAATGCGCACCAGAAAACCTCTTGTCGCAACGTAATTTTTTGAGAAAACCGAAAAGTACTTCGTTTTTAGAGTCTCCTTTGCCAAGGCCTCGCCGCCGCCGCCGTTCACGAGAATGGCGTGAGGAGATGAGGGAGGGAAGCCTCAAGCCAGAGCGAAGAAACGTGTGCCGCTATTTTTGATAGACTTTCGTGCGAATGTATTATTTATTTAGAACGCGTTAATTTTAAGTAGTCAAATTTTCAGCGTTGTTAGATAATTGTATACAGTATTTTTTGTTATGCTAGTTTTAAAATAATTTTGGTTAGGAGCGGAGTTATTAACGTTTCCGCGAGAATTTTGTTCCGTCAATTTAAAAAATTGAAGGAAATTTTTAAAAATATAAACTTTAAGAGAATAATGTTGCCAATTAAATTTTCTACAATTTCTTTCACAGGCCTGATGACGTCAAAATTATTTTTACCTATAAACTGAAGGCTCAAAGTCAAAATATAATTTTTTAACTAAGAATAAAATTTTTTAGAATTTTTATAAGATAGCCAATCGATTGCAAATTTTATGTTTACCAGTGTTCTCAAATTTCATTTAAAAATATTATGTAGTTTTGAAAAAAGAAAATAATATTTGATGGTACCTCATACTGCTGACGAAGACGAGCGGCGGCATCAGAGCGCGTTTGAGAAAGCAATCTGCAGCTTAAAAACGGCTGAATATTTTTACATGAAGTTTTAGAGCTTCATTAAAAATTAAATTTCCAAGCGATTGGCTATCTTTAAAAAATTCTAAAAATTTATTGTCTAGGTTTTTAAGTTATATTTTGACTTTGAGCCTTCCGTTTATAAGTAAAAATAATTCTGACGTCATCAGGCCTATGAAAGATACTGTAGGAAATTTAATTGGCAACATTTTTCTTTTAAGGTTTATATTTTTAAAAATTTCTCTCTATTTTTTAAATTGACGGAACAAAATTCTCGCGGAAACGTTAATAACTCCGCTCCTAACCAAAATTATTTTAAAACTAGGATATCAAAAAATACTGTATACAATTATCTAACAACGCTGAAATTTTAAATACTTAAATTTAACGCGTTCTAAATAAATAATACATTAGCGCAAAACTCTATCAAACGAGTTGCTCTCGCCGGACGCTGGCTCGCCTTCGTCGACTGCCGCTGTGGTGCGTGCGCCGTGCTGCAGCCTGCAGTTGCTGTGTGCATCATGGCGGCACCGGCACCGAGTTTATTCGCACTATCGGCCTTTATTCATCGAAATCAACTTATTCAGGGGTGGTCTGGGCCTGGCGACCGCACGGGAATTGTGTCCTGACCCCACTCTGGCCCTCAGGTAGCTTGAAATGTTAAGTCCCTCTCATAAATCGCGCTAGTCCTCTGCGGAAAACTTTCTTCCGCGATTCCCTTTGTTTGTTATCACTTGTGACCTTGCTTGTGACGTCACGATCGGTGTGCACCGAGGAGCGCGGCTGATATCGAAAAGTACTAAATTTTCAATGCTTATTTTGGGGGCTTTAATGAAGGAATTTATAAATTTTGATCATTTTAAATTGTTAAATGCTATTATATTAACCACAAACGACTATAAAATGTTTTGTTTGGTTCCTCTTTAATTAGCACAAATGAGCGCAATTGAGATGCTAGACACAGAAAAACTTCACTATAGTTGCATGCGACGTGTATTGCGGCGCCGGATGATAAATTGAAACGACACGGGGTACATTTTCATTGCACGTTCTTTTAATTAGCTAAATAAATACACATTAATCAAGAGTCGTGATGCTGCGCACTCAGTCAGTCACTCGGTTAGCCATTGTAACGAAACAGGAGAGGTCGTTATTTATCACTACTTACATTACAAAAAAAAGAGGCATTAAAAATAAAATTACAGGAGGCGTGAGAAAAAAAATGCACAAATCTCTAACGCAAAGCAAAAGTGAAATATTAAGAGAATAAAAAAAAACGACGCATTCTTCAATCAAAGGTACACACACGTGCTCATCTAATCGTCAATTTTGCTTGATCACATATATTAATTAAATTAAAAAACGAATAGCTGAGAAAAAAAATCATTCCGTATCGGTCCATGGTTTTTTGTTTATACATATTGATTTCGTGAAGGGAAGGAACTTTCACATGTGAATGTTAAGTGGCGCTGCAGATCGGTCAGTGAAAGCCTAAGAAGTCGATGAGGCGGTCGTTCCACTGCAGCAGCCAACGGTGCAGCGGCATCGGCTTGGCGTCGGACGAGGAGCGCGCCTCGGCCGGCAGGTAGTCCTCCTTGCGGATGCAGAAGAAGCTGCGGATCGGACTTCGGCACATCGGACACCGGTCCAGCTTGCCGAAGCAACTCGCACAGATGCATGTGTGTCTGCAGGGCAGCAGCGCTCTCGACAGGGGGAAGTACTGGCACACCACGCACAACTGCTCCTGGCTCGTGCACGTCGGGCCCCAGGCGGTCGGCGTGGCCGACTCCTTGTCCGCCTCCGAGTTCAGTCCCGCCTCGCAGAACACAGAGGGCGGCTCGTCGTCGTAGCCCAGCGGGTTGCCGTTGGCCAAGTACAGCGGCTGCAAATTTAAGGAAAAAAACAGCTTTAGTCATAATAAATTGTGACCCGTAAGTGGTTGTCTTTGTGGTCGGATTTGTTTTTAAGTCCAAAATATTTCATCGATGTAAAAAAAAGTAATGTGAATAATTCTTTTTTCATTTTCAATCTTATTGAAAAGTTAATTTAGGGAAAATAATTTTCATATTTTATAATTTTCATAAGAAGTTCACAGAGGAGGTTGAATTCATGTTTTTGGAATAAAAACTCAAGTAACAGCTAATTCAGAGGTTTTTGAGTTGTACCAAAACAGAAAATGACAAATTTATGGTTTTTAAATGTATTCAAAACTGTTAGAACTCAAAGAATGTAAATGTATTCAAAATTGTTAGAACTCAAAGAATGATCGAAGAGATTTTTTGAGTCACTTTCAATGATTGGAAGGGATACAAATATTATTTGCCAACAAAAAAATGAACATCTCAAAAAGTTCATAGAGAAATTTCTGTTTTTAAATTCAAAGAACATGAAATATTCATCAATTCCAATTAAATTCTTCAACATTATGTCAAAAACTTCATTAACATCCAATATAATTATTTAATTTAGAAATCATAAATTATTTATATCCTCATGTCAAGTCTAGTGGTCGTCATTGTTACTCCGTTCTTAAACTTTCGTAAGTCTGAGTTGCAAGCCAATCTAATAAAACTCATTTTGAAAATACGCTGCTCCGCAAATTCAACATAAAAAATATTAGTCTGATTGTAAGTCAGTTTTTTTATCAGGTCAACAGATGGTCCCAAAAATAAATCAAGATCGATAATTTATTTTAATATTTTCTTAGGAGGGTGAACGGAAGCTCGAGGAGTGATATTATGTGATCAGCCATCTCCGGACAAGGGCCAAAAACTGGGTCCTCTGCGGGGGTCAAACAATCACACTCCAAGAGCATTCCTGAAACACAAAAACTGGCACGAAATCAACTAGGTGTGAATTAAAAAAGGAGTGAGAGCAGCAAGAAATTTTCAAAGAAAAAGAAGATTAAATAACCGAAAGAAAGTGCAATTTTGATTTATAATTATTATTAAATACTTTTTTTTTGCAATTAATAAAAGAGAATTTGCAATAATTATTTTTGTTTAAGTTTTGACGAAAAAAAGATTTAAGAGAAAACCGGAGGGCTGATTTCGAAGGCACCACCGGAGCCCGGCAAACTCAAAACTCAGTCAGACGAATGCCGAAGGTAAAAATGAACAGTGCGAAGTGGCCTGCAGCAAAAGTTGAGGCTACTGGGACTGGCGGGCGGCCAACCTTGAGGCACGAGAGTTGTCCGTTGGCCTGCTTCAGGTATTGCGCCAGGATGCTGGTGGGCAGCGTGCAGACCGAGTCCTTGATGTGCACCACGTTGATCAACGCCACCTGAAACACACTTGCTCTTGCACGCTCGGACGCAACAACGGACTCTGAGTGGTTTACAGTCTCGTCGGGGTGCGGCGTCTCCGTGTCGTCTCGGATCAGGAAGATGACCAGCGGGTAACACAGTCTCGGCGGCGTGCCCAGGTCGATGCTCTCCGGACTCGGCAGATGCATTGTGATGGTTTTGTCACCGTGTGGCCCTTTCCTGTGAATTAATATCAGAGTTAATTTCATTTCATTATTCTCAGCCGAAAATATACGTAAGAAAATATTTTATTTTTTATTTTATATTTCCTGCTAATAGAATTAAGAATTTAGCCTTAAAATAATATAAAAAGAGAATAATTTTTAAAGGAATCTATTTGTTTGAAAGTTAATTAATAATTTCGGTAAAAATTCCAAAAAAGTTAAATAGAAAACTTAGCACAAATGAGTTATTTACAAGGTTAATTTGCAATTTAAGCAATTTTTATTTGAATTCATTAAGTAAAAAAGCTTTCAATGATTGAAAAATTGGAAAATAATACAAAATTTTAAATAAAACACTCATTCGGTCATATTACGCTATCTTAGCCATTTCAATTTATAAAAAAAACTAAAATAACCGTGTGACTGAAAAGAATGTGAATCAATTGTTTCCTAATTCATTTCTAATAATCCAATTTTGAAATAATTACATTCAATATATTATTTCACTTCAATTCCCAGAACCAATTAGACATTTAATGAAAATGACATAATACATAATGATACTCATGCAGAAATAGAATTTGTTTTGAAACTTTCAATAAAATCACTTGAAATTCTTACAAATTTATATTATAATAAAACATAATTCTTTATTCTTTCTTAAGATTTACTACTTTTTAAACTAAAAAAACTTTGATGAAGAATTGCCAAAAAAGGAAACAAATCAAGTAAATAATATAACTATAAATAATAAAAATTCTAAATTAATAAATAAATTTAGATAAAAAATATTAAATTGAATGGTAACACTCGAGGTGGATTTCATAAAAGATTGAAACCGGGCGAACCTCGTTGCAAAGAAAAAAAATGAAAAAATAAAGGACAACTGACCCCAAAGGCGACCTGCGGTCTGCTGGTACTTTAAAACCTAGGATTTCTTGTGTCCGACTAAAACTAAGTGGGAGGAATTAATAAAAAATTAAAAATAAAATGGGAGATTTTAATTTTAATAAACAAAAATTAACCCGTTCAGCATCAGTCTCTCGGACTTCTCCGAAAGGAGAGGACCGGCACTCAGGTTAGCTGATGAGGCCTGGATTGGCCGAAACAGCTGTCCTAACCAGTAGTGTGGCAGATTACTGTGTTTTTGCCAGAAAAGTCTTTGGGTTCATTGCCCTGGAAATTTCTGCCAAAATCACAGTATGAAGCTGTTGACTGACTCTTTTGCTTAATTAATTTCTGCAATTTTTGTTTATTAAAATTAAAATCTCCCATTTTATTTTTAATTTTTTATTAATTCCTCCCACTTAGTTTTAGTCGGACACAAGAAATCCTAGGTTTTAAAGTACCAGCAGACCGCAGGTCGCCTTTGGGGTCAGTTGTCCTTTATTTTTTCATTTTTTTTTTTTCTTTGCAACGAGGTTCGCCCGGTTTCAATCTTTTATAAAAAATATTATTCCGATTAAATTATTAAACTTGACGCAATACTTTTAATATGTATTTTATTCTAAATAACCCTTTTCCATGGCGGCAGCGAAAGAGCTAAATTTAATTTTTCACTGCTTTTGGCCCTTTTTGTAAAGAGAAATTGGCAAAAAGTAGATGTAACAATTGTGTGAGCAGCGGCGTTGGGAAACTTTTGGCGCAAAATAGACCGGTTTGTCACGTTTGTTGCAATAAATAAGTGGTGCGCGGAACTCACTGGAGGGTGATGCCCTGCTGCTGGCAGTATCCGCTGAGCAGCGTTTTTTGTCTCACGGCGTTCTGGATGGCGCCCCACGGACGCCACAGGAAGAGGTGCAGCTCCCTTATCGAGACGCCCCAAAACGAGTGCAGCGTGTAGTTCACCTGGCTCGACAACGTGCACTGCAAGTCTGTAACCATCAAAACAATGAAATGAGCGACCAAGTTGAAAACAAACAACAAATGAGTAATCGCAAAAGCAGAAAAACGCCCACGTTGGCAAAACATGCAATGAAAATAACTTTTTCTCAAGTGCTGGCGTTTTTCTTTTATGTCTTTAAATAGAGCGTTGAAAAATCATCAATTCAATTTTATTTCATTTATATTTTTAATTGTTATATTCAATTTAATTATTGCCTTTAAATTGTTTCATCATTAAAAAATTTAATTTTCCCTTATTAAGAGTAAAATTATATATTTCTTCAATTCTTAAAGAAAACATTACTTTTGTTTAAATTAATTTGACGCTTTTAAAATGTAAGAAATTAAAAAATGAATTAAATGAATTCATTGAACTTATAAAATTTAATCTCTAGATCGTGAATCATTCAAATTTCGCAACAAAAATACTGAAATAACTGCTTTCATTATGTGTTCCAAATAACGCTAAAAAAATTTGCGGTAAATTTAGCTGTTCAATTTACTTTTCTTATTTTTTAATTTGGCGTTACGCCTTTTCCTTTAACGGTTCTCTTTCTTCACTTGCTCACTCGCCGCGAAATAATTAATCGTCAGCAATAAATAACTTCTTTGCATAACAACCTGCCCGTCATCTCTTCACTCATGTAATGAAGAAAAAAAAAACCGGCGGCCTATTTGCAGCAGCCGGTCTGCGTTTATTAAGTATTCGGTACAAAATATTACTCGCCGTCGGATTAGAGAAGGTCAAGCGCTAGGCCTAGAGCTGATGCGAATGCAAATTAGCCTGACCTTGCAGGTGAAAGTGCGGATTTTCGGTCGATCATCAATCATCGTCCACCCGCGCCTGCCGCCTTTTCTTTTAACAAAATATATCGGGAAAAAATTTGCGGTGACGCCCTTTTTAATGCTCATTGATAAATTGATATAAAAGAAAAGAAAAATTTATCGCTTATTCTTCCGAGTCAACTTTTAGCGAAGATAAAATTGAGTTCAACTTATTAATTTTCATTAAATTTATATTCAAATGTTAGTTTTTTTCTTCATATAATTTTTAGGAATAAGCGCCATTTAATATTTAAAAAATTTAGTTTTCATTTTTCTTATAAAAAATGTAACTGAAATTTTGAAATGTCTGTATTAAAACTTAAATTTACTGTTAAACAAAAATGCTGTCAATTAAAATTTGGTCGTCTGAAAAGAATTAGCCATAAAATATGTAAAATTCCTGTTGTGAGAAAATGTCTCCTTGGATACAGATTAAGGACTAGCGCGAAAAACGTGTTCAGGGGCGTGTGAGGTTTTTCAACCTGGAAGTGAAAAATTTTTATACACGACTGGTCGCCTCGCGTCTTTCGAGATATTTCTCGAGCTCGCCTCTCTCGCCGAAAATACCAAAGAATAAGAGAAACACGTGAGCTTTGCGAATTTTCAGATCCAAGCGAATCCCTCGAAGGGGCACTGCTCGCGTTATTATTTTATTTGCTTTACGGCGCAAGGCAATTTTACGCTAAAGTGCGGATTTTTGTTCACTGCGAAACCGAAAAAGGATTTACGCTCTTTAAACATCATGAAAAATTGCTTCTTCTTGCAAATTTATCATGAAACGTGCAAACTTGAGCAATTATTGTTGGATTTATGACTTACTTCATAAAGTAATGGAGTTGAATAAAAAAATGTCTAAGATTTCAGTTGATATTCATTAACAAATTACATTTCCTAAATTTATAATATGATTTTTTGAATTAAAGATATTTTATGAATTTGTCAATGATATTCATAAGTTTCTGTTAACTTAATTAATATTCTTAAGTGTGTTATCCACTCAATTATTTGGCAGAATTTTCCTTTCCCATTATTATAATTAAATATATATAGCTTTAAAGAAATTTTGATAAATCCTCCTCTCTAATTCTTTTAATTTTTTCTTATTAATTTTTTTCTCCCAATTCACATCTTTTTATAGCATGACATTCATTCATGTGTGAATCGGGTGATGAAAAAAACTCCTACTAAACTTTTTTGTTCAAAACTTTGTCTAATATTAGGAAAGGAAAAGTGTGAAAAATAAATGTCAGAATATTGTTTGCACTTATTAAATATTTGCTTATTTCATCAGATAATCTTTTTTAGAAGATAATTTAACTTCAATAATAAGAAAAAAATTCTTCTTTGTATAATATAAATGGCAGCAAGTTGAAAAGTGTCGATTGCGTCAAACTGCTTTCGAACGAAACCTTTTTAGGTCCTAATCAGATCAACTGACAATTAGCTCGGGGCTATTAAAATTGAATTACTATTCAATTCAAACTGGTATAATTTGTAACAACTAAATTCTCGCTAAGAAAGCCTGGGTGAATTTGTACATTTTATTTTAAATTTTTTCTTCTTCACTTTGGCTCGGATAGCAACGAGGAGTCGATCGGCTGCTGGTTGTGGCCAAGTAATTATCCCATGCAGAGCAAAAGAGAGTGGATTCCCTCTCTAAACTACTACATA
This sequence comes from Neocloeon triangulifer, assembly GCF_031216515.1. Lineage (NCBI taxonomy): Eukaryota > Metazoa > Arthropoda > Insecta > Ephemeroptera > Baetidae > Neocloeon > Neocloeon triangulifer. Next base: position 3,077,642 of record NW_026775547.1, read on the forward strand.
ACGTGTTGGCTAACCTTGAAAAGCGGTGCCCGCGCGTCATTGCATAATGAAAATTATGGTGCCGGGAAAAATATTTGGGCTCGCCCCGAAAACGTTGTTTGATCGCCGATTCGCTTTAAATCATCGCTTGTCGGAAACCAAAAAATCAAGTGATGGACAGAGAGGCATCGTTCGCTCGTTCGGATCACATTTCTTGTATGTACAGCGAGGGATAAAAAAAAATCCGTCTGCCTTTCCAAACTGCGAGGGACGCGAAAGTCACGATTCTCGCATTTGTCACGTGCCAAGTTGAAAAATAATTATTATTTTTCGAACGGCTATCAAAAGGATGCCGGAGACTTTTCCTTAATTTGGAGAACACAAATTTGATGCAGTAAATTATTGTGTCCTCTACAAAACGAGAGGAGTCACTGAATTAATTAATAAATAAAAGAATAAATAAATAAATAAACCAGGAAGTTGCTGAGAGGAACAACAGGTTTTGTAATCAAAATCAAGATAGTTGGAATAGGTTAAACGTAATAATAATTGAAAAATTATAGAAGTTTTTTAAATTTAATTTATAAAAGTGTGATTTATATATATATATTTTTTTTTTTGGAAATTTACATGTTATTGAAATCTTTGGAAATTAGGATAAATTGTCTTCTCTTGAAATTTGATGTCTAAATTTCATGAATTATAATTTATTAAAATATATAGTAACTCATATAACGAGCAAAGAGAAATATTAATTGATAAATAAAATAACAAGGAGGATAATATTAGTTTATTTTTAGGTCTGACTAAGAGCAATGACTAAAGTGTTTGAATTGAATAATATTTTTTAAAATAGAATTATGAATTATTCAGAAATAACATGAGCTAAACATGTTTTTGTGGCAATGGAAATACCAAAATACCCATATTTTCAATAAAAGAGCACTTTTTTAAAACAGGTAAAAATTCGTAAACAGAAAAGAAATATCGAAATTTAAAGATCAAAACATTTAAAGCTACCTCAAAATACAAAAATTAGATACGAGGATTAGTAAGATTGACTAACAATTTTATTCAAATTAGCCCTCCAGAGATTTTTAATTTTTTTTAATTGATTAGAATTGTTTTTAAAATTCCAAATTAGCTCCAAAATAAATTTTACAAATTTTTTTTTAAGTGGAGATTAAAAAAATGAAATATTCAGATCTAAAGTCTAAAGTAAATCAATTGTTCTACTTCAGATTTCGTTTTTATACAGCGATAAAGTGCTGGACCTGGACCATAAATACAGAGGCAAGTATGCGATAACGGTGAATTATGTAAACAACCTGATGATTTCATCGTCGGAATTAGAAAATATTGCGTGGCGAAGGTCGCGCAAAGGTGAATGCTCTGGCGGGGCGGCCGAAATGCATCGCTGCAGGCGCTCCACTTTTTCTCTGCTGCAGAACAAAGGTCGGAATTTTTTGGAGTGACCATGCCTTTGCTCGACTAATTAACCATCAACAATTTTTTTTTACATTTTTTTCTTTTGTTAAATCACCCGCGGTCTAATGCACTTGAGAGAAAGACGCAGACAGTAATTATTGTTACCAAATGCAAAACAAAAACACGGAATGTGCGGCGCCGACGACCTTGTTCTCGATTGCACCACGCGGTTTTGGCTTTTTGATAGTAATTTCCCGCGCGCTTATCCCGCGGGTTTCTCACGTCCTGCGCCCAAAACAAAGGCCGGTCGCTTCTTTTGAAATTCTAAATAAGAGGAGAAGAAGAAGAAACAGTTCATGTTTTGAATTGCAAAATGCTTTTTACCGACTATTAAATTTTGAGTAATTTCACAGGCGATGGAAGATAAAAAATAAAATTAAATTCATTTTTAAATATTGTATATTTTTACATTAAAATATTATTGAAGATACTTGGTTTTCAAGGAACAAGAGAAATTTCATTAATAACGTTCCTTCTTGAGTAAAATTTGAAATTCTGCCAAAAAATGTTAAAAAAATTAATAAAAATTTCAACATGAACACAAAAAAATATTGCAGAATTTAAAAATAAAATGAAAAGAGAAATATTTTGTATTTTTCTGAATAAAGTAGTTTTGTCTTGTATTTTGTGAATTTATTTTGTAACGTTGTTTGAATGACACAAAAAAAAAATTATTATCAGAGTAAACAAAGAAGTGAATTGAAAAAAAGGGTTAATTGAAAAGATTAAAAAGAGAATATTCACCAGTGAAGAGCCAAATTCCATGTACCTGAATTTAGAAAATATTCATTTGTAACAAAAAGAGTTGACAGTTTAAAATAATCTACAGCTTTTTTTTAATTAAAAATTTGCACGAAAACATTCGTAGCCAATTTAAAAATTATTTCCATCATTATTCAGTCACCTTTCGTGTCCTTGCACCGCAAGAACTGTTGTTTTGAAACGCACAATGCAGTCGGCGAACGAGCGAAAAGTTCAAAGGTGCAAAATTAGAATGCAGAGCATGAGATGCTTTACTTTTTTCTGCCTCTCTCGTTGTTGCGGGGAACGACTTTTTCACATAATATTATTCCGCAATTAATGAAAACAGTGTCAGCGATAGCGTAACAAGCAACCAAGGCATGCACTCGAATGAATCGGGTTTCTTAATTCAATGGGCAGGTGAATGTCTGCGCCGGTGATTATGTAATCTCTGCCGACGAGAGTCAGACCTATTTTCGGTCTGCGAATAAAGAGTGCATCTGACTGAACGCAGCAAGTGATCGATTCGGCCGCAGAGGCTGTTCACTTCAAACCGAGATCGAGTTCGTTGTCTAGAATTAAACTCTGCAGGTGATGCAATTCCGCAATGCATTGATTGTTTCGTTTGTGCGATTGTTTGTGGTTGACTTTTGTAATCTTATTTGCTAGCTGGATCATTTGTGCAGAAATTATACTCGATTTGCAAGATCTTAATTGTTGCAAAATCGCAGCGGCAAGAAAATGAGTCAAAATGCAAAAAATTTTATGATTATGCTTTTTTTTGGAAAAAATAAAAATTTTAAACGTGAAATTTTAAGGAAAATTTCAACTTAATACGACTAAAATTAACTAAGTTTATAAATAAAAAATTGTAAAATTTTAAATTTTGAACAAAGTCAAATTTTGAAATTAAATTTATTAAATCAATAAAATTTTCTATAATTTGGAAAAAAATCATAAAATTTTTGACAAATTAAATACACACAAATAATTGACTCGTATTATCAATGACTACATTTATAAATGCAAACTAGAAACTTGTAAATCATCCAACTGTAAATTTAAGTAAAAAAAGACCTCCAATAAAGACTAAAATTGAAGAAAATTAAATTATTTTGAATTTCAATAAACTTCTACAAAAATAAATCTGTTAAAATTTCAGACAAATTTAATTTGATACATTTGAACGTTGAAAATTATCTAAAAAAAAAAAAAAAAAAAAAAAAAAAAAAATGCCTTAAAAAAAGACAAAGGACAGATTTTGCCAACAAATTATTTTTTAGATTATTATTTTTAACTTCTCTGTTGGGTGGATAATGTCCTTTATAACTCAACTATCAATAACTAACTTTTAATTGATTGTTTGCGACCGCTCAATGCGATTTAAAAATAGATTTCGCAGGTATAATAAGGAGCAACACTGTATTTGGAACAACGCGAGTTCTCATTAAACCTACCCGCCTTGGAGAGCTAATCGGCTTAGAAAAAAAATACAAGCGTGATTTGACTTCACTTAGGACGTTTAAAAGGTTCTTGGTAAGGAAGCTTTGTGATTGGTTTAAAAGGAACTGCAGCGACTCTGAGGTCTAATTTGGCCTGAAAGCACTTCTTGTGTTGTTATCTATATCGCTAAAAGTGTGTTAACCACTTACAAAAGGCTTCCTTTGTAACCAATATTCTCTATTTTTTTTTGCAAACTCGCAGTGACTAGAAAATTAGGGGAAAGTATTGTCTCAACATTTGATTTTTCAATATGTGTAAAATCTAAATAATTAGATTAATTTATCGATTGTTTCCACAAAACGTTTATTGTTACGTTATATTTAAAATTAAAAAAATAATAATAATAAGAAAAAAAACTTTAAAACTCGAGATTAAAAATGGTATTTTTTTTCCAAAAATTTATGCAATTATATTGATTATTGCAAATTTATTGAAAAAATTTGAAATCGCGAAATGTATTTTAAAAAATTAACAAATATGTGAAGTTGCTTTTATAAGTAGCTCGCTGAAGGCAATTTCCCCACTCTCTATTAAAAACTTTCAGTAATTTCAGTTGGCATTTCTTCCTGCATATATTCAATTATCTAATTTCATCGCGGCAGTAGAGCTCGGCGGAACAATAAAAGAATATTGGCGCAATTTCAAACGAGGTTAATGCTCAGCATCCGTTTACCGGCTGGAGTAAAATTTGCAAACTACTTTAGAGACGGTAATTAATTGCAGCGCACGTGCTATTATTTCTGCAAACCTGCGTGCAGGTCAAAAGTAAAAGCACCGAGAGTTTGCAGACTTGACTGAGCTGCAGCTCTCGATGCAAGAAAAGGAGAAGTTTTTCGCTATTTATAGCGCAAAAAGCGGCGCCAGCGAGTTGCACCTCCATCTCTGGACGTCGCGCAATTGGTTGTGCAAATAATCACAATCGGCAGCCGGTCTTTCTTATATCATACCGACAGGTCACGTTACAAGATGAAGCACGAGTAGGTCAACCTGGCCGGCGAAAGTGAAAGTACCGAGAACAACTCAAAAGTGGCCCAAATCGCAATGCCCACCTTATTTTCGTGGGTGTTTGCAGGGGCGGTTCGAATCGCTGCTTTTTGCATTCGATTTATTTTTTATTTGGCTAGCCAGGAAGAGAGCTGGACACGTTTTTCCCCCCGCTTGGATTTAACTTTCATCGATTTTCAAGTCGGCACGTGAGTCACGATTGCTTTAAAGACGTATTCGCTGGTCAGACGACGCGGAACCGTGAAATGTACGCGCAGCCAGTTTCAACTGGAATGGCCAATGAGAACGAGCCGGTCCATTTTTTAACGAGACGCACGGGTGAGGATTACCGGTCCGACCAGAGACTTACATGGGATTTTCCTGATTGCGTCAAACGAAAAATTCTGCAGCTTTGAGAAGAGACGACGGAAAAATGACCATAAAATTTCCAGCCAAAGATCAGTTTTCCTTATGTTAATTCATAACTGATACTGAGGTAATTGAGAACTCTTCACTGATATTTTTTTTTTTTTCATAAATATCACTGCAAAATAAATAGATATGGAATGAAATTCACAATAATAATAATAATAATTAAAAGTGTTTTGAGTGGACAGGAAGAGCGTTAAAATTTCAAGCTAAATTGACTCATATTTTTGTCATTTTTTCTATAAGAAAATTATTTATTATAATTTTTATAATCAATTATAGTGTTTAAAAATTATTTTTTTAAATTCAAAATGATCAAAATTAAAGGATTAATTTTTAAATTATTTAATTTATACCTAAGAACAATTTAAAACTCCAGCATCAATCACAATTGTGATCCTTCTCAAAATCTCGACAATGCTTTTAAAGGGCAAGTCAATAAATTTCATCAAACGCAGATTCAAGGCTCCGAGCTTGGTAAACACACGGATTATAAAGTTAAGATTCTCTGCACCCACACGTGTGATTTGGAGATGATTCAATGCGATGTGTGTACCTTGAATTCCTCTCTTGTTGCCAAAGTGAAGCTCTTGGACCGTGTTTAGAGTCAATAAGCTTGTGTGTGAACTGCTCATTAAGTCATTTGCCCTAAAAAATCGCCGGCAATCACTTTTCTCGCCGATTCACCTTCAAAAATATATAAATCCACTTGCGAAATGCACTCGCGAGAACAAACAATACAAACCTGACGCGCAAATTAATGCGTTGGGAATAAAAGCGACCCAAAAAGAGCGCGCCGAGTGCAGTGCAAGCAACCTTCAATTACAAGAGAAATGCAAATACGAGTCTCCACTGCAGCAGCCAATTGATCAGGAGTTTTTCTTCTCTGTTTGCCGCTCACGAGTGTGTTTAGTGCCAAGTTCGACCAGCACATGAGACTCGCCGAGAGTGCCGCCGATAATTGGGCAACGCAAAGCGACCTCTCCACTTCTGTCCGTGGCCGAGCACTCTCAATTACAAAATTTGTCTATTTTAATAATATGGCAAGCGTAGATTTGGCTCTCATTATGGCAAGAAATTGTCCTTAAGAGGTAATTTAATTTGTACGAGTTTCTTTTGCTAAAAGTTTCATTGAAGGATAACAATTTTTTGTTGTTGAAAAGGTCGTGCTACTGATTAATCTAGTTTCTTTACGATTTATTTTTAAACATCAAAATTATTTATGTCAACATTTAATTAAATTTTTTCACCATAAAATTAGAAATCTAAAAAAAAAAAAAAAATATTGAAAGAATGATTTTAATCACCGTTTATTTCAATCTATTAATATTTATTTAAAAAAAAAATATTTATTCATGTTAGAATTTGCTTATCATTCACGAGTCTTGTTTTAATTTTGAATCAAAACTGATGAAAATGAAAATGAAATAATTGAAAAAAATATTAATGATTAATTTTTGTAATGCATTTGGAAACTTCCAACTATTTTGCTTTCTGCTCTTAATTTTTTTAATTGAAGTGCCTCACAAAACCGTCAAAAAGTTTTGAGAAAATGATAATAATTAAAAAAAATTATTGTTGTACATTCTACTTTTTGTTTGAAACAAATTTGAAGAAAAATAAATTCATTAAAAAATAACAGGCTTTTTAGTTTGATTTTATTTAAAATCCAATTTTAATTTTCAAACTTATATCAAAGTTGTGGATTTTTTTTCATTGCCAGGAAAGCTGTGCTACGTTTCCATTGTTCTAAATTCTGGCTCCACGCCTACCTTGCACTTTTGAATGTATGCAAGAATATTGCTCAACATTGAGGCAGGGACTTGAATCTTACGTGACTCGAGAGCTTTTGGCCATTTCGGGCTCATTTTCGATCGCCCTTGAACCCAATAGAGCCGCACGGGCCGGTGAGCGAGAGCCGAACTATTATTTGCGTCAAATTTCTTTTCGAGGTGAACCAGTCCAGATGGACGCCGCGATTGGCCAGCGCCGCATCTGCTTTCCGAGACCGGTGGTAATGCACATTTTCGTATATTAAATCAATCATTTCCCAACAACAGCTCAGCTTTTTGTGCTGCACGTTGTCCTAGAAAAATCAGCCTGGTGCGTTACGACGGCCCATTTTTTTTGTTCATAGGTGGGCGCTGACGAATTGAATTATTCGTTTGCGGTCTTTCTCGATCAGCAATTCGCAGCTGCGGTTATTGAAAAGAATTATGAAAATACATAATAATCGTGTTCGCCGACCGCAAGGAGAGCTGTTTTGTTTAAATAATGATTCTGAATGCGAGAGTTATTTGCTGACACGTGCATTATTTTAAAATCGACGGGCTTGCTTGCTTGACGGGCAATTAAGTAAGCGTTGGAGCGTTTAAGTAATTTCAGTTATTACGTGCCGCGCGCCAATCAAAAATTTCAAGTTGTTCCCTGAACTTGGTATTAAATTTGGTTTATTGGCGAATGGCGAATTCGTCAAAAGACCGATGAGTCTTAATTCCTGGATAAAGTTATAAATCCTCAATAAAATTAAAATAATAATCAGTGTTTTTCAGTAAACAAAAGCGTGAAATGAAAAGGAAAATTACTAAATTTATATTTTAAAGCGTTAAAATAATATTGATTTATTATGATGTTAAAATTACTGAAATATTTACTTTATTTATTACTAATGAATCAGTTAAAGATTTCTATGATTTAAGAAGCATACATATTTTACTGTTAAGTTTCTTTAATCATAGTATTAAGATTTTTATGATTTTATAAAATAAACATGTCTACAGGTTTTATAATGCGAAGTTATTAGGGCATAAGTTTGATTGTATTGTGGATACGATCTAGAGTCTAAAAAGTTAATGTTTAAACTCAATACCCTGATAATTATGTCTAGAATTAAAATTGGTCAAATAAATATGAAATTAACATATTATGATTGAAACAACAATAAACTATAAATAATTATTAAATATTCAGCCTATAATCATTCTTTGGATTATTTTTATTGGTTTATTTTTTCATTTTCTTTCGGAGAACACACTTGACCCAGCTCGTCTTGGACAAGCCAGCAAGAAAAGCGAATCTCATAGCCAAGTGGTCTTCAACTCACTTTTATCGAACACGGTGGGTGTTGTATATTTGACGCAATAAAAATACACGTGCGTCACAAGAAGGCTTTTTTGTTATTCTCCTTGACGGATCTCCAGCGAAGTTTGGGTGCCGTCCTGGGAGTCATTTATCACAACTTGACCTTTTAACCTTTCCCACATACTTTAGATTCACCGTTCAAAGAGGCCAATTGAGCGTAAGGAGAAGCGCAAACACCTGAAATTCCAGCGTAATTTCATAATTATTATTATCCTCCTTCAGCAGGAGCGAAAACATGTTTTGCAGCTTCCAAGTTTCATCACCGCTTTGATGACATTCACGCGATGTCTTGAGAGAGAGAAAAGAGGCGAAAAAATCTTCCGAGAGAAAGAAAGAAAGATCTAACAAGTTTCAATTGCGCCTTTCTCGGCGTCGTATTTAATAAATAGGTTCAGCAACCTGAATAGAAGATTCCTTTTCATGTGCAGCTTTTCTCTCGTCTCTTTCTCGAGTGTGCATTCATTTTAATACACACACACCGTCGGCCTACTAAAGCAGAGATGCAAGTCACCCGGCGTGTTTGTTCTCCGGAGGTGGGCGACTTATTATTTTTTGCTGGTATTATTATCCGTTTATTATTTTTTTCCCGCGATGACTTTCGGAGCCAGATTAAGAGGGAAAGCAAAACGCGCCGTTCAAGAAAGGAACACGCCTGCACACCGTAGACGTGTCCACAATTTGAATCAACATGATATTATATTTAAAGGCGGCACGCGACGTGCAGTTTCTCTGTCTTTCTTTTTTCCGTCGTGAAAAGATTTTTGTTTGAACTCTCGGCAGAATTTGATTTTGTGATTCAGCAGATTTGGATTGAATGGGAAATTTGCGGAAAAAAAGTGGCTTCGTTTGTTCTTTTGAAAAGGAAGTTGATACCTATATTATATTCTTCGAGGTGGAAACTGAAATGAATTTCTCCTTTTTGGCACGGTTCATTGTCTGCATTAATGAGACGGCGATGCGCTTCTATTTATCACAGAAATGGGTCAACCAATTCTTTTTTTCCGAAAGCCAACCTGAAAACATTATCATTCTGCGCGAGTCACTTGCACTGATGGCAAAGGGGGCACAAAGGTTTTGGCTTTTCCTTTCTCAACATTTGTCAAAGAGATTTCCTAACGGGATTTCCTTTTTCTAATGCCGAGAAAATTGATTGGAAAGCAAACGGACGAAGACGCTTTTGTTTAAGTTCCTAATGATACGACTTGGCAGCACTTAATGCTCAGGCCAGGTGTTATAATGGATTCTTAATTGTCAGATTTGACAGGCACGTTATTATTAATTGAGATCTACAAACATGGATAGCAGAATTAGCGTATAAAAGATGCTGTGGCCAGTTCTTAATGATTATGTTGGGTGTTATTAGAGAAAATATGTTGGTGCAAGTTGGCGCATAATAATTATGCAGGCCATCGATCTTAAATAAGAAAATGAAGAAAAAAAAATATTCTACTTTATAAGTTATAACTTTCGTAGTCAAGGTCCACTTTTTTAAATCCTGTTTTTTGCAGTTGATGGAACAATGACCGACAGCAAATTTATTTTTAATTTGAACTTTCCACGTCGCCTTCACATCTACCAATGCAAGCGATTTGATTTAAAGTCAGATACATGAATTTAATGAACAGTCATAAATTAAATTGTAAAAAATTATTACACTGGAGATCCGCAAGTTACAGATTTCTCTCAATTCTCTAACCCTAAATTAGTTTTGAATGAGTTTTTCTCTTTAAATGAGAGAACAAAATTATTTTTTAATTTTCAGTGAGCTTTAAATGTATGCATCAAATCATAATTCATATTAAATTGCAGGGCAAAGTACAGAGATAATTAATTTCCTTAAAATTCACTCGAGGTAGATTGAGCTAAGATGATACATTAAGGTCAAAGTTTTTAAATCTTGTCTCAGTTTTCTAACAGAGACTGAATGTAAGTGATAATGAAAAAACTTCAATTATATTTAAATGAAGATTCGCAGGTATTAATGTAGAGCTCGCTCTTCCTAAATGAGTTTTTAATGCTTTTTGCGTCTTCAAAGGGATGCAAAAATTTAATTTTAATTTGCTGTGAATTTTAAATGTATGCATATAGAAATTATTCAAATGAGAGAAATTAATAAGATGCTTATTTTAGATTTCACTCCACATAAATTTAGCTTTTAAGATGAAATACATTAATTTCGAGGTATTTTCCTTTCTCGTCTCAGTTAACTCAGTTTTCTAAAAGATATTGAATAAATGAAAATATTAAACTAAAAAACCATTGAACTTTGGACGATTTTTCAATCAAATTGAACCAGTCAATAAACAAGACCGCGTGACACACTTGTTAAGTTTTTCTCTGTGAAGAGACGCACGTATAATGCACCGCACAATGCACGTTACTGTATACGCGGCCAGAGTGTAAGTTGGTTTACGTCTGTCGTGCGTTTTTTTATTAAGCGAGCTGGAGAGCGTGTGTGTGTGTTGCAATTTCATCATGGTCGGCCTGAATTGCCCCGCTGATTGCACCGTTATACTTGGTCAACTGACGCTTTTCACGCCATTTTCACTCGGCATGCATCTCTTTGTCCGGTCGGTGTTCTCAGTCAGACGTTTCCTGCCAGCGTGCGAAATCGGAATCCCGCCTTTTAGCGGTAATAATTAGCCACGCCGATGATGCAACCCGTTTGGTGACGAAACGCCTAAATTGACTCAACTTATGCGGCAGCTGCCTGTTTTGTCGTTCCAGACCGGCGACACAATCCAGTGCAGTAATTTTTTTTAATAATATTTAATGTCAAGTTAAAGGCTTTAATAATTGAAAAGTTTTTAATTTTAATTCTGAAAATGGACACAATATCACGAAATAAAAATTAAAAAATTCATATTTTGTGTGTGTGTTGAATTTGGGATTTTCAAACGAACGTTTTTGAACCTCGGAAAAAATAAATAATAATCCGGCCCAGAATTATTTGTGAAAAAATTTAGTTATTTATCAGGGTTCAAATTCATTTGGCGGCAAAAGTTGAGGTGGTTTTACCTTAACACAATTCCAGGAAAATGTCTTTTAGATTTAAAAATAAATATAATTGGCGTGGCTTCTTGAGAGAATGGCGACGCGGAAGAATAATTTGCACTACCTTTTAATTTAAAAAAATTGGAGCTGGAAAATCGTATCTGATTGAGCATCGGGCACTTTTACAACTTAAAACCAGCCCGTCCAGATTTCCTCCCGATCTCTATAGAAGGAACAAAACAGGTTTAGCGATGCCATAGGACGATCACTTTATTTGAAAACGGTGCAAGAAATTTTACTTGGCTGCAGGACTTTTAAATTTTAATGGTTTTTGCCGTTGCAAGTACAGTACACTCAGTACAGTATTTGGTAAAACCGGTTTTTAGGCAGAATTTCTATTATAATTGTGGGCAAAATCATCCGGATTTTCACTCATGTGGTGGCCAATGGAAATGTATGTATGATGTGGTCATAAAATCTTGATGCATAGTGTAGCCACGCGCGGAGAGGTTGTAAAAAAAAAAATGAAATTATACGCTCGCCAAACACCCAAAGACTGGTAGGCTGACGCCGAAAGTAACTTAACTTTCAATCGATTGAGAACCAGAGGCTACTAAAATTTATGTTGATAGCTTAAGATTGGTCATTACAATAATAAAAAAAAACTAAGGTACTTTCCCCTTCAACATTATTATTATTATTTTTTTTTTCTTTTGTAAAATTTCATTAGGTATAAATAAAACATGCGTTGCAAAATTTAAATTGAAGGCTTCGATTGTAATTATTGCAAATTTCTTTTGTTAAAACTTCATGGGCGTTTTTAATTTAATAAACACTGTCGCGATAAAAAATATAACAATAAAAAACTAACATTATTTGCGCGATAAAAAAGTCACCTTCAAGTCCCGCTTTCATTGCCCTCTATTTGAATATTCTCGAAGGCCTTTCAAGTTCAAATTTAATTAGCGCCAGACTTCCTACCGATCTTTTATATTATTATTATTGAAAATTAATAAATATTACGACGCGAGGAAGCCGCAAAAAGTGGCCACCACGGAGCTATAAAAAAAGAGCAACTTATCCTTTGTTCAGCTCGCGCACGTACCCATTTAACTTCGCCGGCCCTCAGGCGGCGCGTGTGATAACGACGGGTATGCGCACCTTGAGGACACGCAGCAACAATGGGTGCATTCTCGTGATAATTAGCATGAACGTCAGTTTTCCTCTCGCCTTGACCATCGTCACCCTAACGCGGCAGACAATACCGAAGGTTCCAGCATTTTATCACCTACATTTATTAATAAATGCGCTCCTCGCTTCCTCCAGACCGACGAATGAAAAAAATTATATATGTGGGTTCGATCAATTCTCAGCGCAATCGAGACCTCCAGAGCACGCGGCCGCAGAGTATACGTGCGTCAATTCATCTCTCGCGTCGGATGGCTGGTTTTTTTCTGTACTTCCCATGATAGCACAATGTTACATACATATTATCTCGCAGCATCCATTGCTTGTCTGCGAAAATGAAACAAACGCCCGCCGTTTCCGCGTGTTTCTCAAGCCGCGAGCGCCAAGACGATGATTGCAAATGAATAACAAACAGGGCCACAGATCAGCTCTACACATTTATTCTTTTTCCGGCATTTTCCTCCACGATCAGGTTGCAAATTGATATTTTATGTTGGCAAATAATTTATTTTTAATTTAATAGCTTAGCTCCTAAAAAAGTATGAAAAAAATAAATTTTATCGTTGAGAGTCCAAATTTAACAGGGAAGTTGTCAGTTCGATTTTGAGTTTTGATTGTTGATTAACTCTGATCAGAACTTGTCACGGAAAAATTTGCATATTCGTTCCAAGAAATACAGCAGAGGATTTTTATCTTATATATTTCCTGTAAACAGAGCTACTGACGTAATGACCCTGAAACGCTGATTGTGAATGAACTTCATGTGAAATAATTGTATTGAGGCGCAAGAAATGTTGGAAATGCCAAAATAAAATGCCTGCAGATCAATCAAGTATTATAAGATTGGAATGAGAGTAAAAAGAAAAGTTGTATATATGGATCACGATTTTCCTTTCTTTCAACTCCAGATGAGAGCTCTCTGTCATTGCCCTCAATAATTGTCCTCGTCTTGCACGTATGACGCTTTCAAGTGCGTCAGCGGAATAAGGAGCGCGCGATCTAGTTCTCATGCAAATCCAATTCACCCCGTTTAACTGCTTTTCTTGTTCTTGCTTTGCAGATCAGCCAACGGTGAATCAGAGAAGAATCAAGTCTGGTGAAGCGCCAGACTGACTCACCCCCTGGTGGCGAACGCGAAAACAAACCACTCTAGTGGATCACGCCGGAGAAACGTGATTTGCACCGTCCGGCGTAAAATAAAATTCTATTAATAAAATGTAAAAAAATAAATGCCAAGGCCACTAGGTCCATAATATGGTACGTATGCGCTTATTGTGCTACAAATGCAGCGGCGGTGAAAAACCGGCCGACTCTTTGGAGTGAAAGTGAACGGGGCAGGCCGTCGATGTGCTTCAATTGTGTATCTCTCGCGCCGGCAACTTCTTGAATGTAATTAAACTTGCGTATATAACTCACAATTGAATTGCACTCAAAATTATACTTGTTGCGAGTCTGATGGGAGCGGGCTTGAAATAATGTTCAGCTACGCCTGGCTGACTTTTGTTTTGGGCGTGTGGTTTGACGCACACGGCTCCGAAATGTCGCCTTTCGGGTTTCGTCATTAGTCGACTTTTCCAAGGTTCTCATTGTGCGTTGGCATTTAATTGTGTACCGCCGATTGGACCCTGTCATTGGAAAGTATATTGCAATTTGGAAATATAATCCTTTATGCAGAGAGAAAGAAAAAAAAAACACAATACTCAAATGGAGCGCCTTTCAGATTCGAGTAGAGAGTTTGAAATTGTAAAGAACGGCGCGTTTAACACTCGAGTGTTAAATTTTCGACACCGTCACTGTGGCATAATGTAACGGTTTCGTAATGTCGACAAGTTGTTTTTGCAGTTCGCGATCATTGTCGAATTGACATGACCGTAATAGAGAGTTTAGATGATAAACAGCAGCGCAGCTTTTGCGTCACAACACATCTAGTGAATATTCATGACTTTCAGAGTCTCAGCTTAATTCCGTCGCTTCTTTGAATATCATGTTTCTGCGCCAGAGTTGGAGATACAAAATAAGGCGGCGGAGAAAAACAACTCGTGGGAGAGGACGACATGATTTATTTTATATTCGCAATTTTCTAATAAGCGCACTTGTGGGGAAGCCGGTTTGCGCTGGCCGCGTCTATTACATCTAACGGAACTGAGAATTTTATATATTGAAAGTAGGCGTAACACTTTCGATCAATATAATATTTTCAATTACAGGATGGAAAGTGATTTTCTGCAATAAAAATATAACCTTTTCCCACCTTTTCAATAGATTTAATTTTAAATTACCTATAAAAGAAAAACGTCTTTCTAAATTTATAAGATGAATTTTTATCTTTCAAATAATTATCTTCCAGTAATTGAAGGCGGGCTTTTTTATGATAAAACCAGCACATACAGCAATCACACATTTCTTTGCAATTATAAACAGTTTATCCGAGCAGTTTAGCTCGCGGCTCGTAACTCTTCCTTTAAAAATAATTGCATCTGTAATGCTACTTAAAGTGTTTTCAGATGATCTTTCTCCGAACGTTTTGAGATCGTATAATACAACGTTAGCTATAGGGATGGGTTTCTTTTTCTGCGAAACATTTTCACAATTTTCACTCTTGTCAACGCAAAATTGCGCTGCAGCTAATTTGCAAGAACACTCGTTGGTAGTCACGTGTCGCGATTTAACTCGACTTGTGAGTCAGAAAACGCAAACACGTAAATAAAAATAATAGAGCTGGCCGAGCAAGCTTGGCAAGGCCTGTTTAGTTGCGAACTGTTTACACCATTCAAATCAAATCCATGGCACATTAGCATATATTTGAATAACAAACAAGTCAAATAAGCTAATGAGATTCTCAACAAAGAGCTTTTGTTCTGCATTTTATCCTCGTGTATCGACGCTTTATATTCATAATGAAAGCATCAATTTCTCTCCGGAAACTTTCCTGCAGCTTGGATCTCAATTAAGTAAGATGTTTTCTAAAGAGGCGTAGCTCTGAATCTACATGATTGTTCTGATAATTATAATCTGATTTTACAGAGCAATACAACACATGTATCCGGATATTATAATTTAATAAAATTGAGCGTAAAATTACCATACTTGGCAAATCGAGAGCTGGGCGTCAATGTGTAATCAAATGGAAAACAGCACATTTAATCATTAATGATATCATTATGGACGCCTCGCCATAGACATTATAATATGTATAATCGCTGCAGCTTCTCGTCCAAAAAAGGGCTTCCTCAGAGTTTTGCTCCTGAACAATAAAATCCTTCTCTGGTTCGATCTCTACGCACGTGATCAAGTCAAAGGTGCCCCCAGGGCATGCAATTTTACACGATTTTATTTCATTTTCTCACGAGAGCAGCTGCTGGAAAAGAGGAAGGCGCGGCAGAAGAAGCAACTCCTTGACCTTGGGCAAAAATGTCCCTTGAGGCGTTCGTTCGTTCTTTTGTTTTTGCAAAGAGCAGGTAGAGGACAAGCGACTTGCACTGATTGTGTGTCGAGGACCGTTTGTCCCTTCTCAGAGTTGCACTTGCACAAGAAATGTGTTTGCTCAACCGTCTGGCGTGGCGCAACTGAGCGCCGCCGACTGGTCATTCCAGAGCCAAAGATTAAAAACAGTAATCGACACACCATTGTGGTTTTTATTTATTGGGACAATCAGTTGGATTAATTTTGATTAAGAAAGAAATGGAAAAAATTGTTGCTCGTGAATATATATAAAAAGTAGAAAGCTTTAATATGTATTTTATTTGTTTTAAAGAGTTTGATTTCAATTGCATCGATTCCACAAACCAAAAAATTGAATTAATTTATATAAATTACGATATTTGTAAACCTACAATCTTAGTATAATTTAATATAAACAATTAAATATTAAAAAACTGCATTTTTTTTAAATAAAAAAAAACTATCATTTTTAAGAATTTACCTTTAGGAAGAGAAATCTCAAAGAATACTCCACATAATTTTAGAACTCCTCTCATGGTCAGCCCTGCCATATAAGTTGAGGCCACTACTCTGCTGGATTGACGCAGAAAGTGCGACACTCGCGTGCAATACACCAGGAAACAATGCGCCGTCCGCGCATTCGTCGAATATCAAGAATTCACTCGCGCGCCTAGTAATGAGCCGTAAAAGTTTCCAATGATAATCAGCTCTTCTTATTATGCTTATCCTTCAAGGCTTCGCCAAGAAAATCGCGTAATGAAATCAATAAGTGGAGAAGAAAAAAAACAGGATCGAGGCGGCAAAGCAGAGTCTGGTGCTGATTGGGAACCAGTTTTTTTTATATCAATGGATCGCAATGGCTCATCTCTCAGTATATAAATGCACCCGTTTAATTAAATAATAATTACTGCATTTGCAGCCGCCATGGACCGTTTACATCACGCGAGATGAACCGGTGTTGATCTCGTTTAATATACAGTAGCAATATAACCGCAATCGAACCAAACAGATTTATTTTTACTTGGTATATTTTTAGCTATACAATTTATCTCAAAATAGATCCGTTTGCTTTCACCTGCAGTTATTTAATTGCGCCGCCGAGAGGAGTCTTGGAGAGCGATTACAGCCGCCACAACACACAGACCTTAGTGACGGAGAAGAAAATTTCTAATGTATAGAAAATTGGTTTTCATGGGCATCAGGAGAACGAGGTGATTTATACAAAAAAAGAGAGTTTTTGTGACCCCAGGGTTAATTTTTTTCTTTTGATTGACAAAAATTATGATCCAAAATTAGCTTGATGAATTGCAGACTTAGCCTTTGTTCCAAAAAAGTCATTAGTGTAAGTTTCTCCTAGGCGTGATCACGGAAGAATTTCTTATGATTAAAAATATATTTAATCATAGGAAAAAAACATAGGTCTATGTCTACATAAAGAAGAATTTTGAAAAATCTTTTTCAAACTAAGCATTGAAAAGTAGTCAAATATTAACTTGATATAATTTGTAAAGAAAATTATAAACTCATTAATCAAAAGTCTAAATTCTAATTGACACGAATCAACGCAGAACCAATCTTAATTTTTAAAATAATATTTCATTTGTCACTTTGGCGTCCAATTATACTTAAGAAAAAAGAAAAGAAAAAAAAACGGCTTGATAAATTTTGATGGTAATTTTTCTTCTTTTTCTTTCATTATATTGGTTTGTAGATTGAAGTTCCAAGAAGAAATAGAATTTATTAAGAGATCTGAATTTTTCAAAGTCAAAATTATTTTTCAAAAATATTTTCTTTCTTTCTTTCTCAAAATTGACTGGATCAAAATTGATAAAAATGCCAGAAAATCACTTTCATACCAACCTAATTAATTAAGAAAAATAAAATCATTAGGCCAGTTGATATTAAAAAAAGTTATCTTGATCTTATGGGAAACAGTTGAGAAGTTTTATTTACAGTGTCATAAGCTCCTCGTTAAGACTAAACGTGGAATCCCATACAAGATAATATAAAAGTTATGACACCCCAGGGCCAAAAAGGACACGCCCACGATATAACTTACGTCCCGAGTCTCTGCTGCTTGAGAACTTGCACGAAAAACGATCAGTCCGCGAGTTGCGGGAAGTCGAACTAAAAACGCGACAAGATCAAAATATAGCTCTCGCATCCCGTTGGCCTTCAATGCGAGACTTCTGCCTGCTCGGTCCACTCTTTCGACTCCTCGCAGTGAATAAATAATTTCGCTATAAAAATCTGGCTCGATCGACAAACGCACGAAAAAAATCCGGTAGCTTCTGAGGAGCCTACGTGACGAAGTACAAATACATCTAAGCGCCGACCTTGTCATTACGGGCGGGCCGATTTTCGCGCGTCAACCGATAATATTAAATTCCAGGCGAAAATTTAAATATAAAATAAAAGAGGCAGCAACTATTTTTTTCGTAATATTAGCTTTTTTACATTAAAATTGTTCACGCTGTTTTCTCCATTATCGTTTCTCACGGTGGTTGTTTATTTTTAGAAATCAGCTTAGGCTAATGTGGGCTAATGGTCTTGGACTGTATGAGTTTCACCGGGATTTTGATTGCGTTAAGTACAGGAAGGGCCACATGCAGGGACTCGTCGTGCCAGGGCAATCAACTTTCTCAAAAAAACTTTTCTACATGATAATAAATTGGTAAATGTGCGTAAATTTACCGTTGACGAATCGCGGAAATTTGTTTGCAACTTGCTCGACTGCATCAAAACAAATTTCTTTTACTTTTAAAGAAATAAAAATATGAAACCTGCTGCACCGAAAGTGCACGGACGCGTGAAGTGAATAATTAGAACATTTTATGACCATCTGATAAAAATATAAAAGCGCGTTTCCGGTGCATTACTCATGCATGCTTTTCATTATTTTTTGCGTCGTCTTGCGTGAATCACCCCATAATCGAACAATAAAAACTTATAATACAGTTTGAGTGAACAATGCGTTTTATTTATTTAAGCTTCTCTTCCGTGGCTGAAGAGTTTTCCAGCGGATAATATTCCCATCGAGATTAATGAGTCACACTTCTTCTGGACCGAGAATAATGCAAAGTGCACTTGCAAGTCACCCAACGGAGAGAGTTGGAATAAAAAGCGGTACTCGAGGATAATAATATGCGAGTGAGTTACGGCGTGACGTGCCAAATCGCGCGCCGACTTTCCTCGCCGCACTTTTACTACTGAATGGGCTTCCTCGAGTTGCACGGAAAATTCTAATGAAATATAATAATATACGATTCTGGCACAGCGAAGGTCAATATCAAATAGGCGATGCACTTCTTTCAAGTGAAGTAGAAAGTTCGCAGGGAAGCTGCAGACGTTGCTTCTAATAAAACGGGCAAGATTCTTTCCTTCTGTTATGGCCAGAAAAAAATGCCGTTTTATTCTCGTTGAATTGGCTCTGCGCTAATATGTTGGAAAAATAACGAAGTGATTTCACTTTCGTGACTTGCCCAAAATTTTTGGTGGCGGTTAACCTCCTCTCCTTCTAATTTTATTTTATTGTAGAAAAAAGTGAAAGAAAAATATGATAGTACCAGTGCATTCATTAATTTAATCATGAAACTGTTAGAGCGGTAAAAAGAACGTCAAATTAAAATGAAAAAATTAAATCCTTTTCAAATTATAAGTTGATGCAAAATATTTTTCAACTTGCAAGTGAAAATTTCTTCTGGATAATATTCCATTTGAGGACATCTCATTGAAGAATTGCCGGGTTTTTCCTCTCTGAATTTGAATTTAAACTTTTCAAGGAGATTAATTTTATATATTTCCATTTAACGTGTAAATAAAAAAATTAAGAAACGAATTACTTAAAAAAAAAATAACATTTTAAGCTTTTAATAAAATGGAAAACCAAATCCTTTCAAATAGTAACTATTTTTTAGGAAATTTTTTTTTAACTTGAATGATAGAGAGCAAATTTATTTAGGTGAGCATATTTTCTGTTGAATAAAAACGACACGATTTATTTTGAATCCATAAACAGACGTTCACAAATATTTTCTTCAGATGCTATTTCATCTGAGCACAACTCATTGAAGAATTGCCTTTTTTTCATCTCTCAATTTGAAATTAATTAACTTTTCAAGGAGAGAAATTGTTTCTATTTAATATGTAAATAAAAAAATATTTGAGAAACGAATTGCATAAAAAAATCAAGACTTCCTACATCAACAAAAATTATAATAAAAAATGGTGCTTTTCAACGCGTCAACTTTTTATTTCAGGCAACTTTAATTAAAAGTAAGTTGCCCATCAATCATACGAACAAACATGTCGGGCTGCAATTTTAATTAATCATTTCATGGTCTAATTGTAAAAAAATTCGTCTCGTAAAGATTTAAATGATCACTGGTTTTCCCGTTGGTCGCCGTCGTCGTCAGCTCATTGTCAGTGGCGCGGACAATAGGTAATAACATATCCAGCCGAGGGGATTTCATTACAGAGAAATTTCGGCACCACTCGAGACTCTCACTGCACACTCACCCTGAGTTGCGAATTTTCCTGAGAAAGTGAAAAGCGGAAAACGAAAGCAGGCGATGAAACCGAAAGCTCCGAGTGATTCGCGTCTTTTTCGCAAATTCACGGGCCAAAAAGATAAAAAAATAGCAATGTAATAAAAGTTCCTCTCTTTATTTGTTCAACTCTCTCAGCCGATTCCGCTGCTCACGCATTGCAAATTAGAAACTTATGTAATTTCGGATTCGGCGCCTTTTGGCCGATTCATGCAAAGTTATGCAAATTTATGTGTGGTAAAGATGAGAAATTAATGAGGAATTATTTCAGCGCCGACGGCAGATAATGAGCGTGCTCTTGCGCAACCTCAAAACTTGGATTTGCGATGATAAGGAAAATGTTGAGAGATGAAATAACAAGTTAATAGCAAAGAATATAAATGATATAAACAGAGAGAGGACTCTGGATTTTTTGAGAGTCGTTTGTAAAAATTCAAGGTCTCTTAATGCATGGAACTATTCAAATCAGTCAATCAAATTAATGAATGACGATCAAAATTTTTTATTTCCTTAATTAACAAAGATAAAATGGAGTTGTGACAGCTTGATTGCATATAAATGTCAAAGGGACTTTTCAATAAAATCGAAATGTGCTAATTTATTTCAATTTGAATAATGACGTTCAGAATATTTCTTACTTCATTAAAACTGCAAGATTTAAAAAAAATCTTGTATTTTTTTGAACCCAGAATAAAGGTGGAACAACAATTTTTGAAGAGAAATTGAGATTCTTCCTTAATTTGTATTGTATATTTTTTTAATTTCCTATATTTTATTTATTATTATTTTCTTTTAATGAAGCACCAAAACTTTGATTTCTTTATTAATTTATTTCCCCTAGAACTGGATAGAGCTTTCATCAAAGGAAATATTTAATCGTTTTCTATCAGCAAATTTATGGCAAAGATTACATTTGTGTAGACAAGTGAAAATTTTATAAAGAACCGACAGAGCTATTCTATTCACAAATATTTGTTTGCATATTGATGAAATTTTTATTAAAGTATGGCTTGACTCAAATTCTTATCACTTTATTGAATTAAAATAAATAAGAACGCCTTTTCTTGTTTGGCAAATTATATTGATTCAAAGTTTTATGACACTTTTTTTTATCTATAAACTCAACACTTAAATTTTATAGTGAGACATCCCAGATTATAAAACTTTGTGTTGCAGGAAAGGAAAACGAGCCTTGGTAAAATTTACAGAGAAATACGATCTTTCCTACTTTCCCGCCTTGGAAAATTTCCACAGGCCGCTGAGAAGATCAAGTGAGTTGAGCCGGCTCGCGAGAAAAGGAATCAGGTTTTGCGAGCGCCGCGAGCACAACTCGCTCGATGCTCGCGATTTGTCTCGACCGCGCCCCGCGCCCGCCTAGAAACAAACAAAAGTTCTTCTCCGCGGGTCCATCTATATAATTTGGATAAGAATTTTGGTTTTGCAGGCGAGTCAGGTGGCGCAGGTCGCCTTGAGAGGCAAGGCCGCGCAAGGAACCGCCTTGACCCTGAGTGCGTCGCGAGGAATCTCAAATGCTGAAGAGTGGGCGGCTGGGACCCCCAATTAGCACTCGAGAGCCATCCATTGTTTGTCGAGAGCGACAGATTGGACACGGCGGCCATTGTTATCGCCGCTAATTGCTAATTGCGATAGGAATTTCCCCGCGCTACCTATACAGTTTTGTTTGCTCTTGAAATTATAATACAATGTGCGAGCGACCCGGCGTTGACTTGGAATAGAAGCACAGTTTTGTACGTTGAATTTTAATTTTTCGTTGGATTTACCTTGGAATAGGATTTTTGTGTGCAAAATCACATACTTTATTTAAGAATGAAGAAATTTGCTAAATGAGAAAATTAGCACCTATCAGCATTTAAAAAATTTAACAAAAAATGAAGTCGTAGTTCAAAATTAACAATCCAAATAATTTCATACAGCTAAAATGTATGTTACATCGAGGACCGGTTCTAAATCAAAATCAAAATTATTAAATTGTTTAATTTTAAATTAAATAATATCTATTGATGTAAAAGATTTTATATTGACTGAGATGGACATTAAAAAATTCATCTGACTAATAAGATGTTTAAAAAAAAAATTTAGCCAAAGACTGCCCTTTTTGTTATTTCCTAAATGAATGCATTTGCTATTTTATGAACAAAAGAATAACTTAATTTCAAATTGAAGTAATATAATAGTATATTAAAAAAATAATATTTGAAAAAATATTTAAAATAATTTTGATCATGTTTTAAATTTATTGGTGCTTTTCTGAATGATAAATTCGCGGATTTTGTGCGTGTTTTTTTTTTTTAAATAATTTCACTACGAAATAATGTAAAAATATTAAAACTGTTTAAAATGACGTAGCGATGAAATTATCTTAAATTGTATCTATTTTTAAAAGAAAAAAAGATTATTCATTCAAGATGTAGGAAATCAAAACAATGTTATGCTTGTGACGTATAGAAAACATTCAAGCTTGTTTACATAATAAATTTGCGCCACGTTTCCAATGAAGGTTGTAAAGCAACTTCAAATCCTGGAAGCTAGTTTTTGCGCCGACGAATTTTCCAGAAGATCTAATTTGTGTTTTTTCAGTATACGCGCGTTTTTTCTCTCTCAAAATTTTATATTTCTTTTTCAACGTAAAAAGCGGAGAAACGAAATTATTGCGACACTCACCGTTGTAGGAAGACTTGGAGGACTCTTGGATTTTGAAAGTGAAAGGGATGTGCACCTTCATCATCTTCATTTGCGGAATCTGCGGCTGCACAGGGTGCACGTTTCCTCCGAAGACGAACTCGTCTCCGTGCAGGCGGAACACGACCATGTTCCTGCAAAGAAAATTCAGCCAATTTATTATGAAAAATTTAACATGAACAAAGATTTTGTAAAATGGAGTGGGCCACACGTTATGTAACATTTAAATTTAAAGTCACTTTCATTTTTTTTTACTTTTTAATGAAATATTCTGATAAAAATTTAAAATAAATTATTTTTAGGCTCAGGTGTTTATGAACAAAATATAAATTATCTTAATTGGTAAAAATATCTAATTCCTCAACGCCAAAGGGTGGAAATTAAAAAGTTATGCAAAGGCCACTAAAAAACGCAGTGCAGCCGTCAAAAGACGACGACCTTTCCACCGCAAACGAGCAATCAAGATTTAATTGCCGTGGCGACCCTTCCGAGAAAAGACCAGCGAAAGGTCTGAGCTGCGTCAGTGCGAATTTCCGGAGAAAAATCGCCAAGGACCGAAATCGGAGCAGAATTCGGAAATTTTTGACAGCTCGCAAAAATCGAAACCACGCCCCCTTTTTGCGAATTAATTTTATTTACGCATATTTGCGCGTTTCAAAATCATACACGAATCCACTGTCCGCGGTGTCCGACACCTTCGGGCGGTGTCCGAGTTTTTTTGTGGTCGTACCTGAGGATGAACAGGACCATGGCGCAAAAGCAGATGAGCACCGCGAGCACGGAGAAAATGTTTGACAACTCGGCCACGGACACGAGCATCGTGGACATTGTTGAGCGGCGGCACTGCAGGACACTGTCAGGCAGGAGCCTCGTTGGTTGTCATCGCTGGTCGAGGCGCAGGGTAGACCTGAGGAGAGAAAGTCTCGCACCACTTTTACGGCCTGCTCCGGCACACAACACCTTTTATTATCATATGATCGCCAGCCAGCAGAGTAAATATTATCAACGCCAGTGCCGCCGCCGCCGCTGTCAAAACGGCCGACAAGTGCAGCCACCTGGCGCACTCAGGCCAACCAAGGGTTGCTTTTCACTGCTACAGGTGGCACCACTGACACTGACAATAATAAAACTAGACTTGCGAAAAAAGAGAAAATAATAGCACACGAGGTGAACACATGGAGTGCAAAAAAAAGCGGCAGAGTCTAACAAAAAAATAATGCCTTGAATTAAAAACAAGGTATGTATGAGAGGTGACAGGGATGACTCATGTGTGTATATGGAACTCATGAAGTCGCAAACAGTCGCAAAGTCTATAAAAATCCCATTGTTTCATTATTTTTGTGTATTAAGGATTTATGCATTTTTTTTTTAGAATTCTCCATTCAATCCATTCATATGATTTAATTTTTCTGCCAATAGAGCAAAATATGTAATTCATAAAGTAATATTGATTATGCATAAAAAAATTCCATTCTACGCTTCCTTTTTTAGAAAAAAAATATCTTATTCAGTTGTATGCACTTTTTTATTATGCTGCCGGCAGTGCCGGCTGTTGTTATTTTAAGGTTTGCACTAAATTGTGATATTTATTTAGTTTTTATTTTATAGTTGGCCTGAGTAGGTTCTTTCTGCTTCGAACAAAATGTGGCTTCTTTTGTGACACCAAGAATCGGTTGAAGAGAGACAAGGTACAGCAAAACATTATTTTTCTCATTTTTTCGCACATTTTTATTTCTTAAATAATTGTTTGAATTATGGACCAAACTGAATTAATTAAATTTCATTATTATTGCTTTAAATACGTATTATAAAAGAAAGGAAATGAATAAGTTTTTGAAACCATGTAAAAATATTTTTTCCTGATTTTGAGCAGGTTTTTTCGAATTAAGTTACGTAATTTTATATTTTTCCTGGTTATTGCCAAATAAGTATATTAACAAATAATTAAAGATTTTGGGCTAGAATTCAGAAAAAGTAGGCGATAAAAAAATTTACTGAATTTAAGAGAAGTTTACAAAAAAAAAAAAAAAAAAAAAAACAGTTGACTTTTTCAATCACAATAAAGAGATTTAAAATTATTTCTAAAACTGATTATCGTTATTTATTAAATTGAAAGAACATCTGGCGAGATCTGACGTTTATATTCATTATAGTTTTCTTGTTTTCGTGCGGCATAAAATTTTCTTCACATCTATTATAATATAAGTGATATACTTTGTTTTAAACAAAATAAATAATTTAAATTGAATGATTTTTGCTTACAAAAAAATAGTGCTCCCCTGCTATCATTTTTTGATAATTATTTCAAAATCTTTTTCTCATCTTATATTCTTTTAAATTATTAATGGCAAAAGTCAAAACAACATTTTGATCATTGATTTTTTATCACTGGCTAATATCTGTGATCGTTTTTCTTTGCTAAAGTGTCTGAGATTTAAACTAAATATCATTTTACGCCAAATTACGTTTCACATTTCCATTATTTCTTAATATTTGAAATGAAATTCACAAAATTCAGAAACTATTTACTTCATGT
Organism: Neocloeon triangulifer; assembly: GCF_031216515.1. NCBI lineage: Eukaryota > Metazoa > Arthropoda > Insecta > Ephemeroptera > Baetidae > Neocloeon > Neocloeon triangulifer. Next base: position 3,103,313 of record NW_026775547.1, read on the forward strand.
TTAATTTGGAGAGCAACACATTATTCATGTTCGTGCCATATTTTTGAGTATTCGGATGTCAACAGAAATTCTCTCCCTTTGTTTAAGGGTTAACGACCTTTCCATCAACTTCAAAGCAGGTGAGGGTATTGTCGGCTTCGTCCAGGACGGAAAATTCGATGCTCATGGACACGAGCGGGTACTCCTGCAGAATGGGCATGATCAGGTTGTAAATGACTTGGTCGCCGGCGGCCAAGGGGCAGCCCCCGGAGATGAGGTTGGCGCAGACGTCTTGGTCGGGCAACGGGTAGTCGATGGTCAGGCCGAGGGTGGTCACCATCACCAAAGGCCTCAGAGTGCTGGCATCAGCGCCTATAGTAAATTATAAATTTAATATTAGTAATAAATTAATAAATGAATCAATTCATTCATTTATTTATTAATTTTTCTCTTATTTCAAGCGACCAAAATATTTTTCCGATTTGGGCTTTTTTTAGTTATGCAACCTGCCGCGCGCCTGAATCAAGCAAGTTGCATAACTCTGAATATACATGGAATGAAATTATTAAATATTACATACTTGCAGTGAAGGTTACTTTAGAGTCGAGGTCCGTGCCATGAACAAAGTCGCAGGGAAGTGTTTCGCAACCAGAAACCTCCAGAAAATCAGGGCTTGGTGATCCATCGCCTATTTTAAAATTAGAGACGATTATCAAGCTCAAAATTAAATAAATTTAAATTCTGTACTGCAAGCTCGGAAATCTGTCGCGAAAGCAGATGCGACGCAAAGGGCAACAAGAAGGGTGGTGCGCAGCATTTTGGTGCCTTGCCTCGAGTGTTTTTGTTGAGAGTGAGCTGATGTCCATCTGGGCCAAATTTTATAACAACCTCTTATCAGTTGATACTGGATTGCGACGAAGACAGGTGCGACACTCGAAATTATCAGTCGGCAAATAATACAGATCTCTCGCCACACACACAAAGAAATAATTATCTTCTGAATCAGTGGACACCTGGCGTCTTAAGAAATATGAAACGTGAATCACGCGGCACTACATTTATGATAAATGATGATAATAAAAATTAAATTATTCGAGCCCACTGAACGGATCCGGGTCACGATTTTGGCGCATCCGCCGAGCTAAATTCATGTCAATGATGGTGTGTCGGTCTAAAAATCCATTAGTATCAAGAGACAAATGCAAATTCGGGACATTCTGGTTTGGAGGAGCAGCGTTTTGTCTGCCGGCCAGAATTTGATTTAAATTTATGGGAAAGAGATCAACGGTTTCCTGGGTTGGAGGAATTTGGGCGCGGTTCCTCTCTTGACCTTCTGATTTTGGGCGGCTTTCCCTCCTTCGAGGAATCTGCAGTGGCTCAGGTGGAGTTTGTTTTTTTAGCAGTTCCTCTCTTGACAGCTTTATCGGTTTTGCCAAATCCTCAGGGTTGTAATGAGGGGTGGGTGGGAACGATTTAATAGGAGTTGTTGGTGCCTTTGCTGGTTCCGGCAGTGAAAATCGCGTCCTTCTCACCGGCAGAGTCGGGTTGCTTTCAGGTTTTGGTTTTTGATTATTGGCAGGTGGATCCTTTTCCGTTTGCAGAATTTGATTAGAAATTTGGCCTCTGGGGATATTTACATATAAAACAGGTTTTTCGGGGATCTTTTCAGGTTTTAATTCTATGTTTGCTGCTGATGACCTGGCAGGTGCGGGGGATCTTCGGTCAGGTCGAGGGCTTTCAAAATTGTTGCTCTCCTGACTGGAGTCGTGACCTCCGACTATATTTTTGTCCAGATACTGTGGGTTCGAACTTGCTGTTACCGTTTTGGGCAACATTGAGGTCAAGTCTGAAATTCTGTTCTGCCGCCGGAAGGGTCGTGGTTTATTCTGATTTTCGTTGATGTAATTGCGCAAAAAGTCCTTTCCATCATTTAATCTAAATTCAGGTGGAACGAAATTATCTTTGTTAATTAAATTTGATTTCTTTTCGTCGTTAGCTCCATTTTTAATAAATTCAGCTTTTACTGGATACTTATTTAATGAACTTGGTTTCTCGTTAGTGCTCCTCACTTTAATCGGCTGTTGTGGGGTGGTGGAGATTTTTATCGTAGGTGCTGTTTTCTGCTGTGGTGGCTGCTCCACGTCCGTGTCGCTGTCTTCATCACTTGATGATTCCTCCTCTTCAGCAGGTTCTGGTTTTCTTACCTTCCAGAAACAAATTAAGTCTTTCCACGTATAAAAGCCTCTTTCGTTCATCCTCTTAATCAATTCGCCGCCACCTCGCTTGAATGCAATTTCCAATCCAAGCGTGATGATACTTGCAGCCATTCCCATATACAAAACTACCAACATTGGGATGAGGGTGTCTATGTCAATTGGATTTAAATCAGGCAGGGGCTTCAAAGGTCCTACATCCGGCTGGTCAATGTATCTTCTCATTCGATTTATTATTCCAGTCTCTCTCATACGATTGAACCTATTTAAAGCAAATAAAACATCATTGAAATTATTTATTGCTAAGAATATTAAACCCTCACATTTTGATAATTTGCCGATTGTATGTGTTATTTTGATTTAAAACAAAGCCCAAGTTGGACCGGAAATATGAATCTTTCAGTGTCATCACGTTGCATTTGGAAATTTGTTGATCCTTTGGAGGGATAGCAAGTTCAGAGTCCAGAAAGGCAACATTTTCTTTGCATAGTCGTTTAATTTCACTTTTGTTATTGTAAAGATTATCAGCCTTTGGTTTCATCGGCAATAATTGATCCCAAACGTCAGCCAATGGACCTCTTTTCCCATCTTTTAACCTGGTTATCTATAATGTGAAAAATTTGATATGGTCAAATATTAATGCAAAAATGAACCAGCATAATATTAAAACCTTAATATTATCAAGGAGTGATGTGTCATTCCGAACAATTAGTTTATGTGTTTTTTTGGCGGCCATATCCTGAAGCGAATCAAAAGGTGGCTTAAAACTAACAGTCGTAAGCTGAGAAATGACCTCGGTGTTATACGTGATATAAATCAAATAGCCACAAATCAGGCTGGTCCAGACAAGCACTCGACCAGAGCATCCTGAGGCAATTTGAATTGCGCCTTGGTAACAGAAGCAGCCAATTACAATTATAATAAGCTGCCCTACATCGGCGGGCGTAGCTAGGTATGACCTAATTTTTGCCTTTTGTCCGACGAATTCGATGAAAATCAAGATGACGCCCATCATCAGCATTGAAATTACAATAGCCAACCATAAAACTGGTGAAAATACTTTTCCCAAGCTGAGCGAAGTTGATACGCTTGTTGGAGATTGAATGAATAATTTAAACCTATTAAGCATTTCAATAATGTCAGTATAACTGTATATTAAATTTTTTTCTTACCTTGTGCTGTGCGTCGGTTGAGTGATTACGAGGCCTTTAGTTTCCTCAGGCCCAAAGACCGTTGGAACCAATGCAAAATTTGCACCACCTTGGTAGACAAGTTGAGGAAGGGCGCTAGCCGAATTGGCAGAAACACCCTGTGGTGTGATAAATCTTACCCTGTTCAAAAATTATTTATGCTTTCTTTAAGAAATTGTTATTTTACTAAATCTTACGTAAGCTTTAGCTTATCCCAGACAAAAGACCACAGCTCTAAACCAAAAGAGGTTGAAAATTCATATTCGAATAGCTGTTCAGGCGTGTAGCTTGTGTCAAAATTTATATCGTAGCCATCAATTTCTTCCTGCAGAAGTTGCGAGGATTAGTTTGGTATTCAAAGATCACATGATAAAAAAAATAATATTATTTTTACTCGGGTTACTGCTGCCACCACTGTTTGCGAAACAGGTTTCCCTAATAAATAATATCATATAAGATTTTTAAAAAATAATTTACTTTTAAACTTACAAAATGTCGTTGGGGGTGTTGGTTGTTCATCCTGACCGTTTGCTGAATTATTGAAAGTAAAAATAAAACAAATTAATGATAATATAAGCTTGTTCATTTTGCTCTGTTGAGGCCAAATGCTGGATGAAAACTAAAACATATTAAAAACTGCTTTGTAATTCCTGGTTGTCACAACACCAGCAAAACATTGATATAATAATTATTTTTACACCGTCTGTTGCGTGAGAGCTAAATTCTCATAATTGATAATCATGGCCGACTTTTGTTGTGCACTACATGCTTTTAAAGCAAGGCCATTCTAGTTGAAAATGGGATCAATATTAAAAAACTTTTTAGTCAGCATCTAATATTTTAAATTATACTCTTTAATTTTGCGTTAGCTATTAATTTTTGAAGCAAATGCGAGCTAATTAACGAGCAAAATTTCCATTTTAATTGCAGATCTCAACTCTCAATATCTGTTTTTTTTACTTGTTTTTTTTTCTTCTATTCAATTCTATTTAATATTTCTTAAAACGGGTAGTAAAAGTCCTTCTTGAAATTAATTCAGAGCAAATAAAAAAAAAAGAAACTTATTTTCAGAGCGCACAAAATATTTATTTATTTTCTAAAAATGTAAACCAAACATAATTCAATTGAAGTTTAAAAATTCTGTGAACATGTTGGTAAAATTCATGCAGAGAAGAGAAACATCTGAGAATTTTCAAAATATTTTCAAAAAGGAGTGAAAAAACATTAAAAATTACTATATTATAATAATAATTACAGCAAAATTTTAAAGATAAAATTACGCTTCCGAGTATCAATGCAGACGTATGAAGAATTCGTCGTAGATGTTTAATTCGGTCCACCAAACGGATCTGGGTCGCGGTTTTGGCGCATTCGTCGAGCTAAATTCATGTCGATGATGGAGTGTCTGTCCAGAAACCCATCAGTATCAATTGACAAATGCAAATTCAGGTTTGGAGGGGCAGGGTTCTGTCTGCTTGCTGGAATTTGATTTATATTTAGAGGAAATAAGAGATCGGCGGTTTCCTCAGCAGGTGGAATTTCAACGCGGTTTCTTTCTTGACCTTCAGTTCGCGGGCGGCTTTCCCTCCTTTGAGGAACCTGGAGTGGCTCAGGTGCAGTTTGCTTTTTGAGAAGTTCCTCTCTCGATTGCTTTTTGGGTTTCGCCAAGTCTTCAGGGTTGTACTTTGGGGAATTTGGTACAGATTTAACCGAAATTGGATCCTTTGGTGAGTCAGGTGTTAAAAATCCCACCCTTCTGACTGGCAATGCAGGGTCGTTTGCAGATTTGCGTTCTCTCCCTGGTGACCTGCCAGGTTTTAACTCTCGGTTCACCGTCGGTTTATCAGATTTTGGAATATCAAATTCACTCTTCCTCTGGATTTTGTCGTGACCTATATTTGCATACGCCAGAGGTTCTCTTCCAGGTGACCTGTTAGGTTTCAACTCTCTGTTCACTGCTGGTGACTTGGCAGAAGCGCCTGACTCTTTATTATTTTTAGGGCTAGTTAAATTATTTTTCTCCTGAATAGGGTCCTGGCCAGTGGCTATATTTGCATGTGCCTGAGGTTTTTCCACAGGGAGCCTATCAGGTTTCAATTCCCTGTTTGCTACTGGTGCAGGGGACCTTCGGTCAGGTCTTGGGCTTTCAAAATTGTTGCTTTCTTGACTAGAATCGTGATCTCTGATTGTATTTTTATCTAGATATTGTTGGTTGAGACTTGCTTGTTTGGGGAAAATATTTGTCAAGTCTGAAACTCTATTCTGCCGTCGCAAAGGTCGTGGTCTGTTTTGATTCTCATTTATGTAATTACGTAATTTTTCAAAATCTTTGCCGTCATTTAGTCGAAATTCAGGTGGAACAAGCTTGTTTTTGTTAATCAAATTTGACTTCTTATCGTCGTTTTGCCCTAATATTGCAATCGGTGCAGCTTTTACTGGATACTTGTTTAGTGAATTTGGTTTTTCGTTTGTACTCCTCACTTTAATTGGCTGCTGGGGTGTAGTAGAAATTTTTATCGTAGGTGCTGTTTTCTGCTGTGGCGGCTGCTCAACGTCCGTGTCGCTGTCTTCATCACTCGATGATTCCTCCTCGTCAGGATTAGGCTTTCTTACCTTCCAGAAACAAATTACATCTTTCCACGTGTAAAAGCCCCTTTCGTTCATTCTCCTAATTAATTCTCCGCCGCCATGCTTGAAAGCGATTTCCAAACCAAGTGTGATTAAACTTGCAGCCATTCCCACATACAAAACTATAAGCATAGGTATGAGGGTGGCTATATCGATTGGATTTAAATCAGGCAAAGGCTTTAAAGGTCCTACATCAGGCTGGTCGATGTATCGTCTCATGCGGTTTATTATTCCCGTCTCCCTCATTCGATTGAACCTTAAAAAAAATTATTTTCCATTTAATATATAAATTTTAAAACTAAAAAAATTAATGTACTCTTACACTTTTATTATTTGCTGATTGAATGTATTATTTACGTTTAATACAAATCCCACGTTAGAACGAAAATATGAATCTTTCAATTTCATCACGTTGCATCTGAAGGTTTGCTGGTCTTTTGGTGGGATGGCAAGTTCAGAATCCAGAAACGCAACTTTTTCCAGGCACATCCTTTTAATATCAGATTTATTGTTGTATAAGTTTTCAGCTTTTGGTTTTATAGGCAATAATGCATCCCAAATGTCGGCCAACGGACCTCTTTTCCCATCCTTAAGTCTGGTAACCTATTTAAGAAAAAAAAATTAATTTTTTGTTTATAAAAAAATTTAAGGGAAGTCCGCACTTTAATGTTATCAAGAAGAGATGTGTCGTTCCGAACAATTAGTTTGTGTGTTCCTTTTGCGGCCATATCGGAAAGTGATTCAAATGGTGGTTTGAAAGCGACAGTAGTAAGCTGCGATATGACTTCTGTATTAAAAGTGACATAAATCAAATAGCCACAAATCAGACTGGTCCAGACAAGGACACGGCCAGAGCATCCTGAGGCGATTTGAATTGCGCCTTGGTAACAGAAGCAGCCAATTACAATTATAATAAGCTGCCCTATATCAGCAGGAGTTGCTAAGTACGACCTAATTTTTGCCTTTTGTCCGACGAATTCGATGAAAATCAAAATGACGCCCATCATCAGCATTGAAATTACAATAGCCAACCATAAAACTGGTGCGAAAACTTTTCCTAGACTGAGGGAAGTTGATACGCTTGTTGGTGATTGCACGAACAGTTTATACCTTAAAAATATAATTATATTTTTTGCAATTTAAAATATTATAAAATATTATTTCTTACGTTGTGCTGTGCGTTGGTTGAGTAATCACCAGGCCTTTTGTTTCTTCGGGTCCGAATACAGTTGACACCATGGCTAGATTAGCGCCACCTTGGTAAACGAGCTGCGAAACCTCAGCGACACTAGGTTGCGCCACAAATTTGACCCTTAGAAGATCAATTTTTAATAATTCATCCATATTTAAACAATTTTTCAGATTTTTCTTACGATATATTTAGCCTATAACATGCCATGGACCAAAGCTCCAAACTAAAAGTGTCAGTAAAGTCAAAATCTGTGATCAAATTTTCGCCCGCGTATACTGTGTCCCCGTTGAATTCGTAGCCGTCAAAATCCTCCTGTAATTGAGGCACTTTAAAATCTGCACTTGGAGTTGCTCCAAAATTATCAAAAATAATTAATGCATTTTATATTAGAAGTATTATTTATAATTAAATATTAAGGTTTTGCCTGGTTCACCGCTGCTGTCACTACTCTGCTCACAAGCTTCCCTAAATTGAAATAACAAATCAGAATTTAGATTAGTTTAAAAGTTAATTTCTTTAAACTTACATGTTTGCGCATTTGCCAAATTTTGTGAATTGAAAATTAAAATTGTTAAACACAAAATAAATCTGCTCATCCTAGCTGGAGAGTTGCGCTCAGTGCAGGATTCATATAACGACTGACAGAAAAAAACCTTCTCACCCATGTTGTCACAATAGTGGAAATACAAAGCCGCTGCGGTTGCATGTTAGTGACATTAACCGTGATTTTTTTTTATCAGCTTTGGTAGATTTTCATGTCGGAGATCACGCAATAATTTTGACAGAAAATTCATTCTGAAGAAAAATCCATTATAATTATGGGCTACCATCTGATATGAGATATGATAAGTAATAAATTTTAATCAGAATCATTTTATAAAAATTATTTATTTTTGTCCTATTGATTCATTAGGATATATTTATCTATTCCTATTAAATCAATCAGTTGTCAAAATATACAGGTTTTAAAACAAAACTCAACGCAAGTAATGTTTCCAATTATAAATTTATTTTTTCCCCGCAAATTTTATTACGAAAAAGAAAACACTAATATTTTGATTAATAAAATTAAATACTCTCTATTTTAAATTTTGCTTTCCCTTCTTGGTGGTGGTACTGAATATATCCGAATTGGCAGCGGCGGAGTTCTTGAAATTTCAACTCTAGGCGAAAATCCGTCTGCTGAACGTGGACTATTAAAATTGCTTTCCTCGGAGCTGTTATCGCGCAAGGTGTTTTTATCCAAATAAACTGGTCCAGCGTTTGGTAAGAAGTTGTTCAACTGAGAAACTCTATTTTCCCTTTTCAATGGTCTGGGAGGCACCGATCGGTCTACAAATTTTGATTTATTTTCAGTTTCTCTTTTAATTTTAGCCGGTGTCGCAGGTGTGCGCGGAACTTTAATTGTTGGTACCGAAGACGGCAAAGCTGCTTCTTCGTCTTCGGAGGATTCGCTTTCCTCGCTTGATTCCTCGTCAGGATTCGGCCGTTTCACCCTCCAAAAGCACACGACGTCCTTCCACGTGTAATAGCCCCTCTCGTTGAGCCGCCTGATCAATTCGCCCCCACCGTGTTTAAATGCAATTTCCAGACCCAAAGTGACCACACTAGCAATCATCCCTACGTACAAAACAACCAACATCGGAATGAGGGTGTTAATTTCAATGGGATTCAAGTCTGGCAGGGGCTTCAGTGGACCCACGTCAGGCTGATCAATGTATCTGCGCATTCGATTAATTATTCCTGTCTCTCGCATCCGCGAAAACCTTAAAAAGTAAAATTAATTTTACTGAAAATAAAATTTTTATAATTTTTTTTTTATATACATTTTAATAATTTGTTTGTTGAAGGTATTATTTTTGTTTAAAACAAAACCAAGATTTGATCGAAAATAGGAGTCTTTCAGCGTCATCGTGTTGCATTTATATTTTTGCTGGTCCTTTGGAGATATTGCAAGATCCGAATCCAAAATTGCAACTTTTTCCTTGCACAGCCGATTGATTTCCTTTTTATCATTGTAAAGATTTTCCGCTTTTGGTTTCATTGGCAGAAGTTTGTCCCAAACATCAGCTAAAATTCCTCTTTTCCCATCTTTAATTCTTGTGATCTGAAAAAAAATTAATATACCTAAACTTTTATATTAAATAATATTTTACTTTTATATCTTCCAAGAGAGAAGTTTCATTCCGAACGATCAGTTTGTGCGTTCCTTTCAAAGCCATATCTTGGAGTGACTCGATGGGCGGCTTGAAGCTGACCGTTGTCAGCTGCGAAATGACCTCCGTGTTGAAACTGACGTAAATCAGGTAGCCGCAAGTCAGGCTCGTCCAAACCAAAACCCTGCCAGAGCATCCTGACGCAATTTGAATCGCGCCTTGGAAACAAAAACACCCGATGACGATTATCACGAGCTGGCCCACGTCGGCCGGCCGTGCAAGATACGACGTAATTTTTGCTCTTTGCCCCAAAAACTCGATGAAAATAAGAATGGCGCCCATCATTAACATTGAAATAACGATGGTAAGCCACAAAACTGGAGTGAAAACTGTTCCCAAACTGAGCGACGTTGAAACGCTCGTCGGCGACTGCACAAATAATTTGTACCTAAAAAAGTTTAAATTATTTATTTTAATATTAGAAATAAAATTTCTTGTACTTGACGCTGTGAGTTGGTTGAGTGATGACAACTCCCTTGGTGTCCTCCGGAACGTAAACCGTCGGAATGAATGCAAAATGTGCCTGCCCATTGGCCACCATTTGAGTTACGGCACTTAAAGTGTTTTTAGAACTTCCCTTCGGCGTGACGAATTTGAATCTTGAAAAATTGATTTAAACATTAATTTTAAATTTAAGTTAATATCAAGCTTACTGTGCCTTTAATTTGTCCAAGGCTATCAACCACAGCTCGATTCCAAAAGAACCCACTTCAAAAGCATCTTGAAATGAATCAACAGTGTACGTTTCCGATGGAATAGTTTCCCCATCTTCGTAAGTCGAGCTTAAAGTAGCAAACTCTTCCTGAAATTTAAATTTTATTTTTTATTCTGATCATAAAATTTAATGCTGAAAATTAAAAGAAAACAAGATATAGAAAAAAAACGAGGCTTTTAGAATGCCCCATTTTTTATATTAAATATAAGCCCATACTATAAATAATTAAATAACATGGTGAATTCTTGCACCTCCAATTCATAGGCCTGATTTAAAAAAAAAATTAAAAATAAATTAAGTCTTTGTGAAGAGATAATTAAGTTCTCAAAGATATAAATGCCTTACATGAGTTACAGCTCCAATCAGCACCGTGTCACTAGGCACTGGTTTCCCTATTGGTAAAAAAATTAATTAAAACTGAAAATTTAAATAAAATTTGCAAAACTTACAGAAGCCTTGGCCTGCAACTGGCGGAGCGTCTTGACTTCTTACAAGAAGTGCAACGTTTTGCAATAAAACGAGTAAAATTCCCGCAGCAAAATTCATTGCAGTCAGGAGTCGACCTGGAGACCAAATGAAGTTTTGAGCAAAAGTGACATTAGAGTTGCCATTATATAATGCAAGCGCAGTACATTATTGGAATGACGCACGTTAATCCCAAAATAGATACGTCGCATTGCTCGTTAAGCTTTTGATAAATGTTGTGTTGATAATCATATTTTTTTTGTTTATTTTATTTTTAGTAATTTGGAATGATCATATCCTTTAGAATTTTTACCCAAATAGATCATTATTAAGTTAAGCAAAGTTGATCAACGACGAGAGAGGTTGATCAACAATTATACTTTTGTTAAAAACGATTAATATTAATTAATATTATGTTTAAGAAGTAAATTTTTAGATAGGTTTTCATACATACAGCAAAAATTAATTAAAAACAAGAAATATGTGTATTGCTTTTTAACACGCAATTTATTGGAAATTATTCACGTTTTATAGATTATGATTATTTGATGAATCGATGAGTAATTGAGTAAACCTTCATTTCTTCACTCACTTTTGAACTGATTATGAGATAAGAGGAGGCTAAAAATTAAATTTTGTATAGGAACACCTGTGGGCACTTGAAGCAAGTGGTTGCATAATATTTGATTTTCAATCAACAAACTTTTATATTATTAGATTACAGACTGGCTTAGTTACAGTAAATAATAAAAGTGGAATAAATTAGAAAATATAATTAATTTGCACATTTTAACAACGGATCCTATTGGAAAATTTGTTTACTTTTCAAGTTGAAATCTGCACATAAATTTGGAACTCTTTGCTGAAAATGTCTCAGTTTCAAATTGAAATTTCATTCAAGATTGTTTTAATTTCTATTCTTCATTTTAGTTATTCAGATTAATAAAATTTCTATTTTTTCCTATTTTTAATATTTGATGGAGCTTTGCTTTAAATTACTTTGTACATACAATTATTTTGGCCGCTGAGAGCTGAAAATGTGTTATCTCGGAAAATTGATCGCACACACACCTCGAAATATCACGCAGACATGACGTGTGTGTGTGTGTCGATCCACCGGTAACGCTCGATATATTTGCTAACGCGCGTGTGTGTGTATTTTTGGAGCTGGCGCTGTCATTGACAAAAGATCTCGCAATAATTGCTTTAATCACGGCGGAGAATCGGGCGGCACACGCGCTCGCTGCATTATTCGCAGAGCGATGCGCCCCTTTCGCTGTCATTGTTTGCGATCTCGGCCGCCCTGGGGGTGTCCGAAATCAAACACGCACAAACTGGGCAAGGTCCACGTCAAAAGTGACCGGCCTGCGTTTGACACGTGCGTTACGCATGCGAACGTGCGCACTCACTCGGACGGCTTTTGACGTACCTGGCGGGGGTGCCGAAAATAAATATACACGTCGAGCACAACAAATTATTCCCACCGAGCGTTTGGCAAAAAATTCCATTTCGTGGCGAAATATGTGTGTCCTTTGATTAGGGGCCGCCTTCAAAGAGCTAATTTTCTCCGGCAAAGAGACAAACAATAAAGGTCTGCAAGTGAAGCGTTCAAAGAAAAAAGCAGCTAATCACGGCGCGCTTTGCGATTTTCCGGGGAAATTATTAAAAATGGTACGTATTATGTGGGGGAGGGGAAGGAAACCCTCTTTTCATGCCAGATGCGGTGTAATTATTTCTCAGCCAGTGATCTCGCCGGCGCGTTAACCCTTTCTCTCTTTTCATTGCGATGCGTGTGTTCCCTTTGTTGTCCGATATTTTATACGTTTGACTGCCGCTGCGCGAAATCTTTGATCGAATAATCGGAAAGCACTCTCGCCGGCTGGAACGGGTGCCGCGACGCGTCACTTTTTTGATTTGGCGAATGAATTAAAATTGTAAAGAGCTCGCAGCAGGTGCTTTTGAACAATATTTCGATAAAAATATGAAAAGGGGGCGTACAAATGAAATGAAAATCAGTCTGGAAAAAGCAGCAGGGTGTGCGTTCAGATTTTATTCTCCTTTTGATATTTCTTTTTCTACCATTTAGCTCAATAATAAACATAAATTTTGTTATGAAATATTAAATTTTGTATATGAAAAACAGTGAAAATATTAATACAATTAAAATTTATTTCAAATTTACTGTCGAGTGTTCAAGATCGTTGTAAGTTAGTATTATCCGTATTGTCAATACCAAATATGTTTTAAAATTTTTAAATGTGTATCATAATGCATACAATTTTCATTCAAGTATAAATATAAAATTATCAATGATATTGACCACTCAGAAATTGAGACGATTAATTTATCTTTAAATTATAATATAATATCAAGTTAAGCAGATGATAAATATAATATTATTTTTTTCAAGTTCTCAAAATATATATATTATGTGTTCTGTATATACATTTTCTTATGATTTCTGGAATTAAAATAAAAAAATAATTATAAATTAAATAAAAATTAAATTATAAATTAAAATAAAATTTGCTTTAAATTTAATGGTTACCTATTTGGAATATTTTTACTTTCAAAACTTGTAAATAAAATTAAATAACTTTTTATAAGCTATGATATTTGTATAAAATTTGTCATTTGCTTTTAGTGCGATTTTGATTCGCCCCCATTATTATTTTCATTATTTTAATTAATCACACTCGCATCCTCCTCTTTTCAAATAAGACCTGCACCATATTGCAACACCAGACTTCTGCCATACCTGTCATTCACAATAACGGACGTATATAATTATGCAATCAAGTCGAATTGATGATGATATCGCGATTGTCAGTCAATTAATTGCACCCCCGTCGGGGTTATAGTGCCGTTCGTGACGCTGAACTCGTGTGCGTCTGTTGCGCCTCGACCGAACCCCGGCGGAGGCAAAAAGCATGCATGCATATTTCATTCTGATCATAGCAGACGGAATTAATACAATTGTGTGTTATTGTTGGCACGCTCGGGGGTGTTTCATTTGCGGCGCGATGAGTAACGAGTGAGGGCGAACTTTTTGACATGCAAGTGACACGAAATAAGACATGTGTGTTTTCAATTGTGTTTGCTGCAAACCACTGAACTGGATGCATATCGGAATTAACTTTCATTATCCACCCATCACGCTGGACGCTTTTTAGCATGTGGCGAGAGATCTGACTTTTGTATGTGCTTCTATTTTCGGACCCTTCTGCCGGTGGTCTCTGAAAATAACTATAATTCTTGTAATGAAGGGTGATCTTTTATGTGTGCTATTCACGTTTACAAAACGTTTTTGGTGCAGAAAAAAGCATTTCGAAACTCAATCCTGCTATATTAATGGCAATAAACCATTTTTTTTTGCCAAAAGTTCAAAGTTATGTTTTTATAAAGTGCTAAACATCAAATCATTTTAATTTTAGTTCCACCAAACAATTGAAGAATAAAATTAAGAATTTTAATTTTTTTTTCAGAATTAAGAATTGCATTAATTTCAAAGAAAACATGGCATTAAAAATTAAATGTTAACTTTTTCTTAAAAAATAGTTTCTTTTTCAGTTTTTACTAAAATTTGTCCCATTTGCATTTATTGAAAGTATAATCCAGCTCAAAGTGTGTGTAATAAGCGCAAAAAGTTTAATAATTTGAACTGAGATTTAAAAAAGTTTTGAAAGGGCCTAAAATTGTCAAAGCTTCCAAATTTATCCAATAATTTGAATAGAATATTATTGTTATGTAATTTTTAATTTCACACTTATGGTTTGAATAAAAAGTTAAAATAACAGCAACACTTTTGCCAAAATCCAAGTGTTGCTTATTAATTTTAAATTTATACGTACAGTTGACTCCTTTTTCTACAATAAAATTGCAACAAATATCTTTTGTAGTAACTAAAAATATTATATAATAATAAATGAACGCTGGGAAATTTTGTAACAAAACGTTTATAAGTAATGAAGAGTATTCAAATTTCAGTGAAGAACCCTCCATTCGAGACTTGTGCATTTGTAATTAAGCATCCAAGTGCGCACATTCATTGAAAACAATGTGACATTAATTCAAGAGTCGACGAAATTCCCATGCATGCATGTGCACACGTACAATAAGCGGATAATCGTGCACTTGTCTTCATATTCTTGAATCATGCTCATGAATCCGCAGCTCTCATCGAATTATGCACAAGAGGGGGTGGGGGAGAGGCAAGGGCGGAAATCAAATGAAAAAAGTGCAGCCAAGATCTCCCGCGTTTCATTTTATTTGTAAAAAAAGGAAGGGAAGCGAGATGCAAATGATTTGAAGCGCATGTAAAGCTGAAAACTGATCACTCTTCTCCTGCCCTCCAATTTATCGGCGCAGCTTCCCGCCGCGTCTCCTCTATTTTTTTTTATTATTCCGTTCGGAAAAACAATGGCTCTCAATCAGAGAGCACTCTCGAGAAATATAATATATATTTCATGTGAATCTGGGTGGTCTGCACTGCTGCATTACGGTGATTAAAACGAATTTCAATGGCGCTGCCTGCCTCTTGATTAATCCGAAAATGTATTATTTTTATCCCGCCGAGTGGCGAGAAAAGAAAAGTGATACCATAAATTTTTGTGGGTCCTTCCGCATGCATTTTTTAAAGCGCTGCACAGATGCGAGCCCTTGTCGCCTGCATTAGGGGATTATATTTTTGCTGCACCGGGAGGTGCACTCGAAAAAACGCTGCAGTTGTTTTCCTTGCCCACTAAAGGGTTCTTGAACACGCACTTTTTTTATTATTTTCTCCGGCGGCTTTGCACTCATTTAAAGAGCAGCGCGTTGTTCGGGGGCGAAAAGCCGCACTTGTGAGTGCATTATTCAAATTAAAATGCATTTTGCATCCACGGACCTTTGGATCGGACAGCACTTCTTTTTTATAATCAAATGTACGCATTTCCTCTAGTATATATTCTCATTGTAAATTTATTATTTTTATATTCGTTCATTATATTAATAATATATCATCAATGATTAGGCCCCATAACAAATAATATTTGCATACTTACACTTCATTCAACAATTCACACCTAAGAAGGTATTTACAAAATTTATAAAAATATTACGAGCATCATTTTATTTTGACCAAAGAAAGTAATTAAAGGATAAAAATGATTAAAAATATTATTAAATAAAAAAAAAATTTACAGTATAAAAAAACGGCAATATGCATTAAAATATTCAATTTTACTTTTAATATAACAAACGTTTAGATAATGTAAGAATTTAATAAATTTTATATTATGAATTCTGAATATTAAAAAGTCAATTTTTAACCGTATTTAACAGAAACTGCGAGAAGAACCGCATCAGTAAGACATTTTTGTAATCAGACTTGATGCCAAAATATGTACTTTAAACTTTAAATTATAATTCAAATCTGTTCCCCTTAAATTTTATTTCTACTTAAAAAAAATAACTTTTAATTCTTAACCCTCAAATACTGTACGTCAATAATTTTTCTACAAAAGAAAATTCACTAACAGATTTTTTCAGCAATTTGATTCACACGAAGGCTGATAATAAATTTTAAACAATTAATTGCACTCTTCAGTTTTTATAATTTTAAACAGTGAACCGTGATGCAGATAAGATCACTCAAAACTGAGTCACTACAAACAGATTGCAATCGCGAAAAGCACAACATTGCCAAACAAACACGTGCTTGATCTCTCTTTCATGCCTCTCTCGATTTCGCACACACACTCCGCACTCCCTTTTCATTTTCAAATCAGCAGATGCATTACATTTAATATTCCCGCCGCCTTTTCATGCTCTTTCGCATTCAATATCGGAATCGCTGCACTTGCTCTCGGTCCCAGTGGACGCCCAGGCATGATGCAGGGATTTTGACATTTTTGCTTTGAACTCGGGCAGGATGAAAAATATCCTCCGCCGGCCCAGGAGGACGCGCGCATATCATTATTGCATTCAATTATGCATGACCGAGCCGCACCAGACTATTTTTTTTCCACCCGGTATCGAAAAGACAAACACATTTCTGACTGAAAGCTTTGAATAGAGAGAAAGAGAGACTCACACAAATATTGATATGAGAGACGAGGGGCACCTGCAGTGTGCATGCAAGAGTCATCCCTCATCTCATTTCTCTTGCGTGGCATTTGCGTTCTAAAAGTCAAAACACATACATACACAAGAGCAGAGGTAATTTATTGGGTGATTACTTCTGAAAAGGCTTCCAACTGCTGCTGTATTGAAAGAGTCGGACTGAATAAAACAGGAGATGAAAATTTTAAAAGGAAAATAAATCAGATCAGATAAAACACTTACACTTTAAACAATACTAATAAATAAAAAAAATTATTAATACACTTTTAAATTTTGATTTTAATCATTTTATTTTCCATTGTTAGTTAAATTAAATTTTTTTACTGCAAAATTTATTTTTGCTTAATTTAAGAAAAAAATGCTGCACTTGATGGAGCAAAACATTATGACCATTCGAATAATTAATTGTATTGAACAAATAAATTTAAAAATATGTATATAAAGTAAGTCCAACCTTCTATATTTTCACATTGTTTAAGAGATATCATTCTCTAATGGTAATGAGTAGAATGTTTATATCTTTTTCTTTTAATTTGATTGTACAAAATTTATGAGAGCTGATGAGAGCGCAATGAAATAATTGTTGTTGCATTAAACAAGCCTTTTGTGCTTGAATTTTTTAATATATTTTTTTTACAGTTAATACCAAAGTTTTCCAAACAGAAATTTATAGAAATTATTTAGAATCTTCAAAAAATTATATGTTTAAAGATGTTTTAAAAACGCATAAAAATTATGTTAAAATTTTCACCAGAGTATTATCAATAATAAACAAATGAACTGCTTTGGATGGCAGCTTGAAAAAGTTTTTCACGCAATTTTTTTTATATCTAACACAGATGATTATCGTTATCGACGCAGAAACTGAAAATCTCGCTTCACAGCAATCACGTCACTTTTGACATGATAATTGTAATCAAATTAATTGCTCTCCTTACATTAAAGTCTTATAAACTACGAGAGGGTGAGAATCTCTCCTCAAAGGCAGATCCGCATTAAGACTTATTGTTCCAATCTAACTGTTGCCGTGGAAAAAATTATCAAAGCGAAAGGCTTTCTGCGCACACAAAGATGAGAGACAACACACTTGCGTAATCCGGCCGCGACACAAAGGGACGCGGATGACAAACCACCCCCGAGTCGCCCGCGGCGGGGGCGGCACCGCCCACGATAATTATTATAATGACACGCGAGAGATCAGATCAAACAGAGAGAGCGAGAGACGCGAAGAAAGTTGTTTTTCTTGGCCGACGTATAAGTCACGTAGTAGTTGGGGGTGGTTTGCACCCTGCACTGTATCCGGTCGGGCGGAAAGTCGATGATCCAAATGCGATGATAGAGGCCGCAATTAAAAGCGTCAGAAAACAGGGGGAGTCGTCATTCCGCTTTGCAGTTTTCAATCCATATCGCATCGCGTTTGCAAAGGGGATGATGTTTTCGGTATAATTAATATCAGCACAATAAGCTGCACGATATGAGATACATTTTCGATATATTTCGGAACACCTGTGCGCCTTGTTTTATCTGCTACTGGCTTTTGTGTTAAAAACCTGGCCGGCCCCTCTCTCGGACGATATTTCATGAAACACGGCACGCGGCAGATGTCTAATTGGAAGTGTAATTTAAAGGTCGTCTCGAGGGTCATCACAGCCCGCCAAAATAATCACACTTTATGGCCCCCAATATAAAATATGTCGCGCGAAAAATGAGGACTGATCGATCGGAAAAAATGTTTGGTGGCGTCAGCAGGTGCAAATTAAATAATTATTTCCGCCGTTTGCGGTGGATTTAAATTCAAAATAATTGAAAAAGTGGCAAAATATTAATACGTGGGGCCTCTTTTAATAAGACAAGAGTGAGACTAATAGGTGGTTCATTTGATAAGATTGAGGGTTTGACGTAAGACATTGAATACAAAGGTTAATTGTGAGTGTTCCAGAGAGATGTACCTGATTACAAGATATTAATTTTTAATCTAGAAATGATGCATTATCAATGACAATATTCAATCGGAAGAAGAGACATTGTGATTAATAATTATTTATTTATAATTAATTTAAAAATGGTTTTGTAATTTTTAGTTGTAAAAAAACACGGGAAATTTGTCTCTAAATGCTTTTTTTTTGTACTTTAATTGACAGAGAAAATTGAACCTTTATATATATATTTTTTTAAATAATTTAATATTATAATATGTATAAATATAAAAAAAATTGAACTTCAACAACGTAACCTGAACGTAACTAAATCAAAAAGTTATAAATTTGCTGAAAATTGAACGATTAATTAAACAAATTTACTCCTTTTTTTAGAATCATTAATTTTTTTTACCTTTTTCCACAGAATTTTTACATAATTTTCTGGATAAGCAAAAAAATTGTTGATGTAAATTCTTCAAATGTAAAAAAAACTTATTTAACTTTCTCGCAATCAATCGGAGCAAGAAGAGATAATGCATTTTTTTTTCTTTCAATAATCAGATTGAAACTTAAAATCGAATGCGTGCGGCCACACGTGTCCGCGCCAAAGGCTCCCTCGCGTGCCATTTAATATAAAATTTCCAACATTGAACTCATCTCTCTGTTGGTGATATTTGCCGATGATTTGCGGGCATCCCTTTCTTTCATTATTCATATAAACTTTTTCTATATGCGTAATCTGCTCTCAGCTGCGTGTATGTATTCAAATCTATTTGACAAAAGTGGCATGTGCGCGCAAAACTGGCAAATATTTTACCCCCAAAATTGGGGTTATAGACAAGTATTGCCCATAACGTGCGATACTTTACGACTTCTGGGGAGCGACATCATAAATGTCAACGCGAGATAAAAGCTGCAGCGCGAAAAGGGATGGTGGAGAGAGAGAGAAAAAGACTCTCCTCGCTCTCTATCCGTGTTATTTAATTTGTAGAGAAGGAGCAGGAATGTTGTGGGTCATTTGAGTCTGGACGGATTGAATCATTTTTATCTGCGAGGGGCGCAACACGCCGTCCGCTTTATTATTACTATTCGGCCGGACGGCATTCATGCAAAAGCTGCTCTTTTCACTCGGAATTCGATGTAAATCAATTTGTATTTAGTCGCGCAGGGGACTGGCAGAACAAGGAAATCGAATTAAACGTATATGTTGGAGGGAAAATTTACGGCCTCGCAAACAATAGGTTCGCGTTTCAATCGCTAATTGGCTATTTTAGAGCAAAACAATAAATCCCAAATGATAACAAAAATATAAATACAAATTCGCCGGACAAACAAAACTTTGAGAGACCGACAGAGTTGGAAAGCTTTTGTTGTTTCGGAAAAGAGGGACCTTTATTTATTTTGAAAAGAGTTGCGGCGAGGAATGAATAAAAGCGATATGTTAATGAAGCGGAAAAAGCCTGCACGATGTTATTTTTTTTTATTATTCATCTGCACACTTCACTTCTGTCGGAACCCTTTTTCCTTTTATTCCCCTGTGTAAATTTGAATGCAAAAAGTGGCGTCAGCCGCGTGCGGGTATCTTTTATTGCTCATTAATGTCTCTATTTAAAGGTGCAAAGAGATGAGTTGTTGCGGTGAAAAAAGTCGGAAGCTTTTTTGGAGCAATTCGTGGTTTTTGGTGGGAAAAAAAAACCGACCACCCCACAATGTTTATTTACGTGCGGCTGCTATATTTGTTCGGTGCGTACGCGATAATAAAGTATGGCAGACATTAACAAAGCGTGTCAATTTTTTCGAGGGTCCCATATTTTGTCAGAAAATAACATAACTTGAAAATCAGGAATTTAATGCCAGATTTGTTCACATAATTAGAATAAATTGCGTGTGATTATTCCTTGAAACAAGTAAAAATCAGTAAAAATCAAGCTAATTTTTGAACTTAACATTTATTTTTGTTAATTGTAAAATAAAATTTCTGACAGAAATCTGATAAATACAAAATTGTATATGTGTATTTTTGAATTTCGGTATATTCGTGGCAAAAAATATTGTAATAATAAAAAATAATCAGAATTCAAATTTTGTGGCCAATTTGGTTTCTCCATTTTCTAACATGACATATTTTTTACCAAATTTGGCGACCCTGTTTTGCTTTTTTTTTTCTTTATTAGTGGTGGCAGAGAGGGTCGCCATCGACACTGCCGCGTTGAGCAAATAATAAATACGTACAAGAGAAAAATGCCGCAAAAAGGGAAACTCGGCCCCTGCGATCTGGGGCGAAAATCGCTGCAGCCGCAGCAGAGAGAAAATAAAACGTAATGCGCGCTTTTCCTGTGCTTTGTGTCCGCGCCCCGGATAAATTACGACACCCATAAATGCCTCTTGTATTTAGTGCAGCGATTGCACGCGAATAGATAAAAATGGTGTGGACGGCATTCGGAGAGAGACAGAGACAGACAATCTGGTTTGCAGATAGTCGTAAAAATAAATGACGATTTGCACTCATCTCGCGCTCGTGTCGCTCTCGTAAAAATACACCACTTCCTGTTCACTCGCACTGCCGCCGAAAGGATATGTTTGCGGTGACGCGCGACAACCCCCGACGCGGTAATGACCTTTCTGTCTGCTGCAAAAATCATTAATTTTGCAGTCGGTGGAGAACTAATAATGCAGACTCGGGGCGATTTTCTAGTATATTTTGTTTTATAAAAATAATATAAAGAACTGTTATAATTTTTATTTAATATTTAATATATTCATGGTGATTTGAATTTAAAATCGGCTTTTCCTCGATGGGTTTTTGTGAGTTGTTTATTGTTTAAGAAAAAACAATATCCTGCTCTACATGTTTCGGCTGCGGGCTGCAGCCATAATTCATGAGCTGCGAAAACATTTTGACAAAAATTAGTACAAAATTAAATCTTTTCAAAAATTATTTTTCTTTCAAATTGACAATTTTCATGAAAAATTATTTGAATTAACATTTCTTCACAAAATAATTTTTAACATAAAATTTGACATTTAATTAAAAATATTTTTTAAAACATAAATTTTCTTATAGTAATTTTGGTCAGAATATTTAAACGTGTGTTTTGAGCGTACCTTTCTCGGCGGTGGTCGAGAGAAGACTAAATTATTTTTCGGTTGGTTTTTCGGGTAAAAAATATGTTTTGGGATTGCATTGTATTCACTCGTCGCCACTGCTGTCTGCATATTTCTTTATTTTGTGCGCGGCCTAAGCTGATACCTGTGGGTGCGGATGGGTTTATTGCTCTTTTGTGCACTTGCAATAGGCGCGGCGGCACTCTTTTTCTTTCTCCTGTTTTCTCCTGGCGAGCGGAGGGCTGTTGCCGCGGCTGATTTTCTTCTCCCTCTTGGCGGCGCCGGCCACGAACACTTGCTTTTTTCTTTGAAATAATTTTTGGCCGCCTTGATGGGCTTATACCAGATTTTTTCAACCGTCAAACTCGGCTGGCTGATTGTATTGCGGATCGCCACCATGGCCATTGATTCTGCCGCCACTCTCTTTTTGTAATTTTTCTCGCGGTGAATAATGCTGGCGCCCTCAAAGTCGATATCATGATTTGTTTTTTGCGCATGCATCGCCAATTTGTTGTGATTCGGTGCATTTTCGTCTTGCGGTTTTGTTAACGCTCGCATGTGTTCTCGCACTCGTGTTTTCAAAGTTCGTTTTGTCTGCCCGATATATGCTCTATCACACGTTTTACAATTAATTTTATACACTACTTCTTTTTCCGATGGGGGAATTTTCGGTTTTACACACATTAAAAATTTTCTTAGGGTGTTTTTGCTTGTGAAGGCGATTCTCACTTTTGGGGTGTATTTATTAACCATCCTTCTTATTGCTTCTGCTTTTCCTTTCACGTATGGCATCACTATTGTTTGTATGAAGTTACTGCTGTTATCTGCGTTGTTGCTCTCCTCTGTGGCCGAGCTGGGAGGCTGCTGTGCTGCTGCGCGCTTTCTTTCTCTTTCCTGCACGATGCGAGAACACATGCGAGCGTTAACAAAACCGCAAGACGAAAATGCACCGAATCACAACAAATTGGCGATGCATGCGCAAAAAACAAATCATGATATCGACTTTGAGGGCGCCAGCATTATTCACCGCGAGAAAAATTACAAAAAGAGAGTGGCGGCAGAATCAATGGCCATGGTGGCGATCCGCAATACAATCAGCCAGCCGAGTTTGACGGTTGAAAAAATCTGGTATAAGCCCATCAAGGCGGCCAAAAATTATTTAAAAGAAAAAAGCAAGTGTTCGTGGCCGGCGCCGCCAAGAGGGAGAAGAAAATCAGCCGCGGCAACAGCCCTCCGCTCGCCAGGAGAAAACAGGAGAAAGAAAAAGAGTGCCGCCGCGCCTATTGCAAGTGCACAAAAGAGCAATAAACCCATCCGCACCCACAGGTATCAGCTTAGGCCGCGCACAAAATAAAGAAATATGCAGACAGCAGTGGCGACGAGTGAATACAATGCAATCCCAAAACATATTTTTTACCCGAAAAACCAACCGAAAAATAATTTAGTCTTCTCTCGACCACCGCCGAGAAAGGTACGCTCAAAACACACGTTTAAATATTCTGACCAAAATTACTATAAGAAAATTTATGTTTTAAAAAATATTTTTAATTAAATGTCAAATTTTATGTTAAAAATTATTTTGTGAAGAAATGTTAATTCAAATAATTTTTCATGAAAATTGTCAATTTGAAAGAAAAATAATTTTTGAAAAGATTTAATTTTGTACTAATTTTTGTCAAAATGTTTTCGCAGCTCATGAATTATGGCTGCAGCCCGCAGCCGAAACATGTAGAGCAGGATATTGTTTTTTCTTAAACAATAAACAACTCACAAAAACCCATCGAGGAAAAGCCGATTTTAAATTCAAATCACCATGAATCAACCCTCGATTGTGAAATTCTACCACAAAATTTAATATATTATTTTCCATTTATAATTTTGATATTTTATATTAAATTTTTAGTAAATATTAAATTGTTTATTATAAAACATTAAAACTTAATCATTATGTAATTAAGTGATTATCATAAATATTAAATAAATATTAAAGTTTTAAATAATTAACTTAAAATAATAAATTGATGCTACATTCAATGTTCGATTAATCATAATTTGAATTTACATTTTCTGAGAGATATCTTGCTCAACACTGGAAATTTAAATTAATATTTAATTAAAGTTACACTTTACACATTTATCATAATCAACGGTGAAGATTAAAAATCTTATAACACAATTTCTTGCACAAGATTCATCAACTCTAGTCTAAATATAAGAAATTTTGACATTTTATTGCAATTTAAATATTTTTTGGCACAATAAACTTATTCAACCTGCACTGTGATTTTAAAATGATATTATTTACGTAAAGTATCCCCTTTATTATGGTTCTGTAGGAATCAATGAATTTAAAAAAGTCGAAGTAAAAATTAATTCATCAACTTTCTCTTTTGTTTCGTTTCAACAAGTCCCAGAATCAAAATCAACCCTTTTACTCCAGAAGACACATTATGCTTTTAAAAACCATAAATTTGCTCTTTTGTTCCTTTACGAGTGCAATTACATAAAGAAATTAGCGAAAAGAGACCTCCATAAATTTTTACTGCCGCTCATTTGCATTTTAAGTCTCCGAAGTGGAGAGTTTGCTGAAAGGATTAGCGCGATTCAATTTGAAGCACCGTACAAACGCCCACCTTAATTTTGAAGCAGATGCGCTGCTTTAATGGTAGCGCAAAATTCCATATCGAATTTTCACGCCAGTGTTTGCCGAGAAATAAAAATTCATGCCTCTCGTTCTTTTGTGTCGCGGATAAACAAATAAAAGTGGAAAAGGCATCTCTTTCTCTCTCGAAAGCAATTGTAATGCATCTCGGCGATAGCTTCATGGATTATAACTTTTATTGCAGTTGGAAAAAGGCCATAAAATAAGAGTCGGTGCCGAGCGCTGCAATAACCAAAGGACCTGCAGTATAAATTCGGATTAGCACTGCCGGAGAGAAATAATGCGCCCCTTTTCGCGCGCGATTTATGTAGTCGAACAGATTTTTTTATGTATTCTCCGGACCAAAGCATTGAGACACATAAAAAGCTCGGTGTAACTTTAAACTCGGCCGGTTAATTGACATATGGCCGGGGCGTCAAATTATATTGAAATGCTTTTAAAAAGTGGCCACGGCGCGCGTAATTCACTTCCACTCGAGCACTTTTGTGTCGTGTGGGGACGAATTTATTTGCTTGAATTAAATCATCCCTCCGATGCAAAGTGCTGCGTTGAAGAGGTGAGAGAGAAAGGCTGTTCAGAAATTTGATGCGCATCAGTGGTATTGAAGTGCAGTTAAAAAATACGACCGAAGCCCCTCGAAGTTTAACAAATTCAATTATTTAATGGACTAAAAAGGTTCGACCGTGCTACAACAAATTTTCAAAATGAGCATCTACTTCACATTTTTCGAAAACTTAAAATATCAAAATTTGCTTGCTCAATGTAATTTCAAGTAGCAAAAAATGTAAAGAAATAAATTTTAAAATGAAGTGTTCATAAATTTTTTCTAGGGTTCGATATAAATGTTACACGTTGTTATACTTTAAATTATTAATTTTACTTTTATTTACTAAAAAGAATTTTGTTATAAATTATATTTTTTAACTATAATTTTATAAATTTATTATTCTAAATAAAAAAAATATGTTTATTATTTCATTTTTATGCTTAATTGATATGCAACAAATTTGCACTTAAAACGTCGATTCTTCTTGCAAACTTTTTTTTTATTATTTATATAAAGGCGCCAGTTTATGTATTAAAATTGGAGAAGAGTAAACTTAGTAGCTAATTGATCATCCGCATTATTTTGTATTCACATAAATAATACATGAAAAATTTATATACAATAATAATTTTTGAACTCATAAAAATTATATAAACTTGACACATGTACGATAAAAGGTCTTCTGCTCAAATCAATCAATCTCTTCGTACCGCAAGAGGGTTAATTTTTCTGGAAATTTTTTACTTTCCTTGATTTAAGAAAATATAACTTCATGTCAAACTTCATTAAATAATTTTTTAACTGCAGGATGATTGAATTATTTTTAAATTAGTTACTGTTAGAGCCTCTGATATAATTTTAAATGCCTTTCTAAATTGACAATATAGACATTGGCATTAAATTTTTCCAAAAATTTCACACTTTGGAGTTTTTGCCAATTCTAATACATATTTAGGCTAACAATTAAATAAAAACCTTCTGAATCTTTCTAAAAAAAATTTAATGAGGAAAAATTTCGGTGGCACTTTTTAAATTAAACCTTGAAAAGTAATTACATTTTTAATCACTCCTCTTTCATTTAGCGAGGGCATCAGCTTGTGATGTTTATCAATCTCCGTCACTCCCCGACCATGGGAAAGGGTTGAGCAATCAATCTTGTCGCGCGTCATTGCAGTGCTTTATTTATTTAAACTGGCCGATTTCGGCGGCGGCGGCCACGCGCTCTCCTCCGGCAGCTTAATATGTCATCAATTGGACTTTGCCGACGAAAAACAAACAGACACCGACGACGGTCACCTCATCCGGCCAATGGTCACTCTCGCCGGCAGATTAAGAGGCTTTGGAGATAAATAGCCCCCGGGGCTTTCAAGAGCAAGAAGGGGTGCAGCTTTCAAAGTACCGACGCACAAATCGAGATCGTAATCGAGCTGTCTGCAATGTTTGCCCTTCTCCGAATTTTTAACTCTCTCTATCAAATGAATTTATCTCTCACTTATACATGTTCTCACAACACTCAACCCCTTTTTGGCACCTTTGAGGTGTAATCACGCCGCTATTGTTGTCGCCCAGCAGATCTAAAACGCGCAGACAATGCGTCAGAACCACACATATGAGGAGATGCATATAAATATGCACCCTTCTCCTCTGCCACAGGAACCACCACCACAAACGTGTGTGACAAGAGAATTTTGATGTTTTTTAGGTTTTGTCAACTCTGTTTATTAGAAACATATTAAAGAATTGAGAAAAAAGGCACAAATTTAATAATGATTTATATAAAATAAGATGATTGTAATATTAATGATTCAATTTAAGAAAGGAATAAAGTGATTTATTTTGTATAAAAGGGAAGTTTTTAGTTAAAGAAATTAAATGAAAAATTTAAAGAATCAGAGAATAAAATAATTATGTTATTCCAACTTCAACAAAAATTAATTTTTGAGCAGCCATTGATTTATTTTCATGATTTCTTTGATATTTTCATAGATTTCATTCTTGCTGAATGTGAAGTATCTACTAATTTGATAAAAGGTCCCTTCTGGTTACTTCAATGTATTAAGGGAAAATTTAGATATTATGCTATAATTTGAC
Source organism: Neocloeon triangulifer (assembly GCF_031216515.1). Lineage (NCBI taxonomy): Eukaryota > Metazoa > Arthropoda > Insecta > Ephemeroptera > Baetidae > Neocloeon > Neocloeon triangulifer. The sequence continues at coordinate 3,130,337 of NW_026775547.1, forward strand.
ATTTGACTATAAATTTTTAATGTTTATTTATCTAATCGTTTCAGAATTTAGCGACTGAGCAGCAAAATTAATTTACTCACTCCTTGGTGGAGGCAAAACCGTAGGCAATACTGGGTAATACAAACAATAATAAGTTAACTAATAGGATATTTAAATAAATTTGCTACTAAATACATATTTGTATTTCGTGTACATACATATTTCACATTCAGAAAACTTTAACATGCTCTATTAAATCTTGCCTTGCAAACTCTTCCAAACTGAATATAAATTTATTTAAATATTTTAAAAACATTTCTATAGTAAATTTTTTGTTTCTCAAGTAAGCCTTAAAATAATAAATGAGTGACGATTGCCCACTACAAGAAGAAGTTATTCATTTGCTGAATGAGATGCCTACAGTTTGCTTAAATCAATATTATTACATATGGTTAAATTAACATAATATTAAAAAATAAATAAATTAAAAATTATGCTGTTAAAAAATTAATTTAATAAATAATACAAAATCTTGACAATAATTAATATATTTATAAATATTAAGTAACATTTGACATATAATAGTAAAAACAATGTTTAAAATTTTTTTATAATTGTAAATAACAAATGGATGGCAATGGAGTTTTTAACAAAAAGCACATTTAATCATCAGGTGTCAAAACCTCTATTAATTTGGAGGGCGCGCGAGGGCGAGTAACAATATAGCTCTGGTCCAATTTACTCTGCATTCACGTCAACTGCATTGCGCGAACGTGATTCAATTACACTAATAAATAAATTCGGCTGGAAGTGTCACGCACCAGCGTGACACATGTCACTTTTTCGCGTTGACGGCTCTCGGATGGAAAGCAGCTGGTCGATGGCATTCTCATCTCCCTAACGCAGTCGTAAATAACGAGATGATCTGCCTGAAAATCCAACAAAACAGGTGGCGTTGATGTGCAGTTTTTTTTTAACATCAGCACTTCTCTCTCTCTCCCTCCGTTGCATTTTTACGATTCGCCGTGTAATCGGACCCGTCTAGAGGATTATATTCATCATTCAATTTGAACTTGCAGTTGATTTCTGCCCGAATTTATTTCCTTCGTTGCATTTAAATTATGCTTATTAGCCGCCGCAGCTTATTTAATAGAATTAGACGCCCCAGCAGATTATTATTTTTTCGCTCGGTGGCATCAGGTGTTTTGCGCCGGTTATGGCGCAATAAAAGTACATACGCGACAAGAAGTGACACGCAAATTGACGCGAGAGCGAGGGGGCAACTTTTAAACTCGTCTCGCGAGTTATGTTCATTGAGTCGAAGCACTTTTATAATTGGATTCCTGCTCCTTTTCGCGCGCGCACCTAATCCGGCCGAGTTAAATTTAATTAGCACTTCTCGGTAATGGTGCTTTTAATTAAGAGCTAAAATAAACATACGTGTGTATAGCTTTCTTGGATTACGCAGACGCGCACTTGTTTCTTTTTCAAGGAGATTTCAATAAATTTCAAAGGGGATTAAAGGAAAGGGTTAATGCAGCAGTCGAAATTGCTCCGTTATTCGAAAGGAGTGCATTTAATTTTAATTGAGAGCTTCATAATTTTTTACGTCTTCTCTGCTTGTGTGGGATGTGGGTAGAAGCAAAAAGCCTTTTGTGCTGGGAAAAAGGGAAACACGAATATTGAAATTTTCCAAAAATGCTCAAATCCTTAAAATCCACTTCTTGAATTGAATATTTGATAAAAAAAAAGAAGCTGGAAAAATTATTTTCCGGCGACCTTTTTTAACCCGGGATTAGACCAATATTCTTACTTATTTGAAATGATCATAATTTTTCAATCCCTAAACATAAAAAATATGGAAAAATAAAAAATTAAGGAACTCTAGATCTACAAATTATTTTGCTTAAATTAAATAAATCTTGATTTTTGGATTCGATCTGTTTCCAAATTTCTCTCCTAGCGATTTTTTAAAAAAATATTCATATCTGCAGAGAAAGCTTAATAATGAAGCATTATGTGTATAATTTTTTACTACTTCAAACTTATATTAAACGTTAAATATTGTTTATCTACCATATTAACCAATCCGTAATTACATGGCATATCCATTTTTAATTTTCGTTTTCGTGGTAATTAAAATTTTGGCAGACTTATGTGATGGGAGTGTACAAAAAATCCTCATATTTTTGGCTCGAATTTAATTATGAAGGTTATTTATTTGAAAAGTTAAAAAATTGTACCCGTGTCTTTGTTGGATCAAAATTATGACGAGCGTCAGTCACTTAATTTTTACAACCGCATGAGCAAAAAAGTGACATAAAACTTTAAACCGCGTAATAAAACGTGACCGGGCGTGAGCGGCGCCGTATTTAATCAGTAATTAATAGCCAATAAAGCGCGGGGACGCGTGCCGACTTGATTCAAAATTTACTTAACGATCTTTCTCTCTTTTCTGTGTCGTAAAATAATACCGACCCACATGCGTGCATATTAAATAGTCCACTCCGTAATTAATATTCGTATATAATGAAATTCGTTAGCGTTTAATCATGGGGGTAGCTGCAGTAGTGTGATGACCCCGTCATGTGGCCAGAAGTTGCCTATCCGCCAGGCTGATGCGAGTTTGATTCAAAAACTCTCGCTCTTATTGTGTTTTTAATCCCCCCTTCGCTAGTTGCTCGTCGCCGGCTTTTGTCCGCGCGCGCTCTTATTTATGCCAATATATGGAAAACGCCGGGGTTGCAGCAGCTCTCGGGGTTTATTATTGAGGAATGCATGTCGGCTTTGATCTTTTGTGTGTGGATGCGGAGAGAGAGCATTTTTGAGTGTGCTGACTCTGATTTCCAGACCAACCGCACCGAAATTCTCGTCAAACAATGCAATTCAAACGCCGGCTGCATTTTTTCCCGCTGCGGATTAATAAAGGGTGGATTTGTTTGTACCACACATGCACTGCGCTATCAAATCAGACGCAAATTGGACTCGAAATTGAGATAAATTTGAATTTTGGCGTTTGTTTGTAGCAAATTGAAGGTTATTAGAATTTTCTACGGTAAAATTGATTATATCAAAATTAAATAATTTTTATTGTAATAGACGAAAAAACTGCTTTTGATGTCGCGTTTTGTATTGTTAAGTGTATTTCAGTATCAATGAGGCCGTTTGCATTTTTATTTTTTTTAGTTTAAATATAAAAATTATAAATTTTCTGATTTGAGAAAATATAATTTTCTCTATAGTTTGAAGTTAAATAGTGGAATTTAATTTTTTTTCCTCGCTCAGTATCTTTGAAATCCATGCACGTTAAGGTTCTCTGTGAAGCTAATTAAAATTTTTCTGGCTACTTTTTCCACAAATCCAATTTTTCATATCATATATAATTTTTAATCTACTATGAACATGAATGATCAGCTGTAAAAATCCAGTTTCAATTCTGAAGTGTAAATCAAACTTCAATAAAGAAGTGCCTGCGCCAATTAGAAAGATATAATGAACCTTATTTAATTGTCTATTTTATTCTTTGAGCTCTTGTTTGGAATTTTGATAAATTATTTAATTACTGAATTTATACTCGTTTCGACAATAAAAAAACCAGCTAGGGATGATCGATTCAATTAATTTTTTATTCTAAAGAACTACTATATCTAAAAATGATTAACATAATTAACATAAATAATTTTGAAGTTATTGAATTTAAATAATAAAATTTTTTCCTTTAAAAATAAAATTATTTAATGCAAAAATTATAAAATATTTAGTTTACTAAAAACTGAAATGAAATTTTAATAAATATTTTTAAAAATGTAAATCATATTCATTAAATTTAATTACAATTTTAATTTAAATAATTTTTTATAAACAAATTACGCATAATTATTTTGCGTGTCCCATGTGTAAAGCAAAATGTATTAGTCTAACACGGCTGCCGACTTGCTGCTCTTTAGCTCTGCATTCATCCCCGCATGTCATTTGGCCGGTTCGTCGCCCTCGAAAGCGACAAGTCGCACTTCCAGTTACAACAAAATGCACACATTCGGAGCGAAAACCCGCTGGCTGCATCGCACACACAGATCAAACGGGCGCAAATATGAATAGCCTACACCCGCGTTTGTCAATCGCGCACCCCCATCAGCGTGCACACACAATGCATGCAACTCGAAAATGCATTTTTATTTGCACACTCTGCTGGCGGCGGACTGCACAAAAGCAACTCTGGACACCCGATCACAATGGGCAGCACATCAAAGCCGGATTTTTTCGCCGGATATTTATAACAAGCCGAAAATTGGATTTAATAATAAAAAGTGGCGCCGCCAAAAGTCGAGAGGGTTTGCTGCATGAACGCTCTTTCGAGTTTTCGGCCGGTGTCACTTAACGAGCGTCCCTTATTTCCAAGTGCAATTTAATTTATTCCGAATTCGAAAACGTGATTGATGCACCGAGCTTGATTTTTCCACGTCAAGAGGGGAAAGTGGTTCGGCGGTCAACGAGAGAGCGGCTGCTCAATTAGTGAATGGAATACGACGGGGTGAATTAAAATATAAAAAAGTGGTAGGGGTGGCAACCCCCGAAAAATTATATCATCCGGTGAAATCGGAGGAAAAAACGCGTGTTGTAAATAATCCCGGTTCGCTCTCAAAGAGCAGATTTGCCAAATGGTTGCATATTTTTTCCTCTTTTGATATTCGCGTCTCTTGTGTCTTTTAAATCCGCTCTTTTTTAATGTATAAAAGGGAGAGGGCGCTTATCATTATCATCGTGCGCTGGAAATGGATTTTTTTAAAGAAATATTTAATGCATGCCCTCCCGGAAGATTTTTTCTCTCGAGATTCGCATTACTGTCAAGTGCGTAGAGAGGAGAAATGAGAAAATGAGAGAGATGCCTTTTGAAATACAGACCGGAGAATTACTTCTTTTTGATATGGTATCTTTTTGCTTTGAGATTTAGAAACTTCAAGGAGCAGAGAGAGTATTATGAATTATGATTACTTGAAACCTCGAGTATTGTTAAATACGAGAGTATTGTTCAGATCTGAGTGATGCCGAATCTTTTAATGTAGCTCAAAAGCCGCTCAGATCACATATATTTTTTACAATTAAAAAAAAAAATGTAAAGTATTAGCTAAATCTTTAAAATCTTGTTGGTGGATTTTTATTTAAATAAGTGCTTCTTTGCAAGTGTAAAATTATCAATTACGTACACTGTTAATTGCGTAAAAAATAAATTTTGAAATATTTTTGCTATATTCTGATTTTCTGAGGGATTTTTTAAAATTATTTTTACAATTATTGAATTGTTGTAAATTGTTGTTGTTGTTTATTTGTACACATTGTTACAAATACAATGTTAACATTCAATTGTTGAGAATAATTTATTTTAAAAAAGGAATTGTTGAGTACAACGGCATCACCACCAACAAGAATTTTGCAAAAACTTCCAAGATAAAAAATACCCCATCCGTGGTTGAGCCCTGGTAAATTAAGTTTTTGTTCTTATGACGTATCTCAAATTGTAGAGGGTGGAAAACTGTTACACTGGGCATGTTTTCAGCGCGTCCAGAACAACGATCCTTTAGGAAAATAATCTTTGGCAAACTCGCTCTATCTCATTATTAAAGAAAAATTCAATCTTTAAGATTACAAGAATTTATGAAATATTATTTATTTATTGATTCATCCAACGGTCGTATACGCGGAACTATAAAATAAATCCAGAAGCTGCTGGAAATCGAATGACGTCAGAGGCAGCCGTTGTGCGCCCTCCTTCCCCTTTCCCGCTCGCTGCCGGCAGCCAATGAGAGGCGCGCGCCCGCTCGCTGGGGGTATAAAAAGCCGCCGCTTCTCCCATACAGCATCAGTCGCTCGGCTTCCAGCCTGGAGTGCAGAAGGAAATACACTCAGCTGTCCTTACTTTTGGTTAAGGCACTGTGTAGGTTTCCTCTGGCAAACCAGGCACCGGAGCTTTGAGCCTCCAACTGCCATCCTCGGCGGACCGGAGAATTAAGTCATTGCATTCCGTCATATCATGGAACTTTGGTTTGATTCTTTGCTCCGGCGTGGATAATAAGGGCAGGACTTCCAGCAGCTTCTTCTCCTTGGAGGAAGGTAATGCTCCCCTGGGTGTTGTGGTTCACGCCAACGCCAGGTTTGCATTCCCTCCCTTCAGGTGGAAATAAATAATTCTTGTGAATGACTCTAATAAATATCACATTCTCTACTCGTTGGAGTTAATTAGATCTTCCAACTGAAGTGAATGTGAGACTTATTGGATATAAAAATGCAGCCTAAATAAAATGTATTTAAATAAATTTATAACTTTTCATAATAAAATAAATGTAAATCAATCATTTAAAACATGGTAAATCATGCCATTTAAAACTTGTTGCGGTAATCAGAATTAATTATTTAATTTGCAAAAATCCTGTAAAATTGTCTTTTTAAACAATACTCAATTTGAAGTCATATTTAACGCATCAAAAATTCATAATTGCATGAAATCATTAAAATACAAATATTTCTTTCGTAATTGTTAATGTCCTTAATTCGGTTTATTTATCTCGTTCCATATTTTCCATAATAACTGACATAAATTTATCACTTTTGATAGTTCGATATAATCGATTGCAGTTCTCTTTAAATAATGCGGGTAAAGAGTTGCTGTCATGAAACCGGTTTAACCCTTTCATTCTCTCACGCCTTCATCCGAACGAGATCATACTTCGCACTTAAACGTTTACGCTCTTGCGGCACGTGTCGGTTTCATGTTTATGTGTGTCCAACCTTGTCCAAACATAATACCCGGCCGCCTCCGCACTCGGACGTCGGCCGCGTTCTCATGCGGGTTTCTTGTTTTGGTTTCCTATGGTCACTCTCCCTTCTGCCTTTTTTTATAATCGCAGATTTAAGCATTAATTGTTTATTCAAAAGCTCGTATATTAATAAGGGGTGGATTTATTTTAATCGTCCGGCAGCAAACTTTCCAGCAAAAATTAAATAATTATTCAAAACAAACGCCCCAGCGGGTGGAAAGGGTTGACGGAAACTCCCCGTGCTAAATTGTTTGCCACCGATATCGCTCCCCGATGGCTGATAGATGTCCGGCTGGCTCTTGTGTTTTACACGGAAAAGTAGGAAATTGCTTTAATTAGTCGCGTTGCACGCGATGTGTGGAGAGCAAACAACAATTGCATCAATTTTCGGCCACCTGTGCTGTGCAATCACGCGTGGGTGGCGGAAACAACAGCACACGTGAAATCAAGCACCTGGCGCGGCCGCAGGAGTCACTCATTTATTACACAAAGGCTACTTGTCAATGTGCGAGTGCATTATGGTGTGCGTTTTATATACAAGTGCCATTTTCATCAAATGATCGAGGGGAACATCAAACATGTTTCATCTGGTTTCATCCAATTGTTTACATCATTTTGAATCCATAAATAATAATATCAAAGCAAAAGAATTCGCAAAAGTTTAAATTATTTAGTATTAAAATCGTTTCCCCTAAATCAATTTTTGATCAATTTTTTTAAGTAAAAAATGCACAAAAGTGTAAATATTTCGTTTTAATCCTTAATCGAAATATGCTTTTATTATATTTTTTATTATAAATAAATTTTTTTTTCTCTGGTTACAGCAAGAGCAGAATTTGAATTTGAAAAATATTTCCACACTTAAGATTTCATAAATAAGAACACGAATTTAGTTGCAAATTGTGTTTATTGATCTATCACAAAGGCAATTGCTGCCCATAACGGGATACATCATTTAATAATTTAATAATTGAATTTGTTTGAAGAAGTTGACACTCGAGGAGATGATCATGGAAATGAAGATTCGGGCTTTTCCTCGTTGCAAAAGCCGTTTGTTTTTGAATAAAAACAATTTTTTGCAACGAGGAAAAGCCCGAATCTTCATTTCCATTTAATAATTGAAATTAATGTATCATCTAAGAGCTAATTTTAATAAGATTTAATTAAAATTAAAACTAATCAATTTAACCCGCTCCCCCATATTGTGTCATAAAATCAAAATAACTAAATGCAAAAAAAAGATGTTACATTAATGAATCAAACAAGTTTGCGAATAGTCGAGCGTCGCTCGCTCATTTAATTAAATTTCGCCAGACAATGGATTTTGCACAGCCGGGGGCAGGTCAAGTTCTCGGCTCGCCATTATTTGCAAACACGGAAATGAACTTTTGCAAATCCACTCGACCCCTGCCAGGCCGAGAGCTCTTTATCTATTTTTAGCTCCTCTCGATTCAAAACATTCTATTAGCCTCTCGCTCTCTCTCTCTCTACGCCTAGTAATAAAGGATCGGAAAACACACGCACGCACGCTGCTCTTGATATAATGAAATTTCAATGCGGAAAGGGGTGAGCGTTGCATGTTGGCTGCAAATAATTCCGCTTGCCTAGTGTGTTGTGTTTCGACCTGTTGGCGGGATCCTTTCATAAATTTGCCAGTGACTGCTGCTCTTTAGTGCACACTTCAGTTGCCAATTAGGAGATAAAAGTCTATGGTTTGGTCTAGAGGGCTACTGAAATTATTAAACGGAAGAATAAAGAAAAATTTAATAAAAAAAATGATGCAATTTTCTCTTAGAAACGGTTCAATGGCTGAAATCGTAGGGAGCTTTTTTTGTATTAAAATAATTATTTATTTTTAAGGTCAAACAAAAATTATTTGTATTATTTAACAATCGTGGAATTGAGAAAAAAATAATGCGATTAAAATTAATAAAAATGATAGCCTAGATTATCTGTAAAACCTGAATCAGATATATTACGTACATTGTTTTTATAATTTTTATAATATTATTTCTTTTCAATTTTTAATTTGTGTTAAAAAAATTATATAGCTGAAATTTAGTTAACTTATACAATTTTTTTAAAATATGATAAAATTTCACAAATAAATTTAACTATAACATTTTAAAAAAATATTAATTATTATTATATTTATTTAATTTTAAATTTTTGATATTTTTACTTAATAATAGAACACTAAAATTTTAAAATTTCTTCTAGAATCATCAAACACTTTTACACTTTTTCAGAAAAAACAATCAATAAATATAATTTATTAATTGGCCTAATGAGAAGAACAGAACAGAGAACATAATAATCAATTGAAAGCACACTTCCGTGGGTCCTAATTATGTAAATTAATTCATCTATCTCATATTCAGCATGATAAAACTTATTATTAAATTAAAAATTTAATAAAGAAAAGTAAAGAAATCCATTTAAACAAATTTGCTTCCGAAAAAATAACTTAACTTTATTTTAGCAACTTGCATTAGGTAAAAAAAAAATTGCAGGGTTTGTGTTTGGAATTTAAATTCAATTGGAATTCCACGTCCGATTCAGACACTTGTTGTAAATGTCTGTCTGCATGCCTGTCTGGCAACCGCGCGTCAGCCTCCGGGCGAATTGTAATTTGTGGCTTTTTATTTGCTCGCGATTAAATTGTCCGCTGCTCATGTCGCGCTCTCGCAATTTATTTTATTTTCATCGCAACATCTGTGTTTGAAAGCACTAATGACGCCCACGAACTGTGGTCGTTTTGTTTTGCCAGAGAGAGTTTTTTGAAATTGCACTCCGCAGCAGCAGCGACAAAAGCAAACACGGGTGTCGTTTTAAAATCGAAGGGGTTGAACGGTTATATTTATCGGTGATCGGCAATATTGCCACACACAAAAGCCGATCACTGATCTGTGATCAAACAACATTTTTCATAACGTCGCTGAGCAAACTGAGGACCCATTGTAAAACCGCGAGCTTTGGAAAATTTAATATTTTAAAAAGCTGCAGAGCAACAGATTGGGTTGGTTTGTTTTGCATAATAAACCGAAATAATGCCTTCTGTCAACCCTGATAAAAATACAAACATTTTCCCGATCAATTTCGGCGAATTGGGGAAATTTGCATGGTAATCCTCTGTGGAACAAAAGTCCCAAATCGCATTATTCGGACGCAGTCAAATTAGAGGAAATTTTTGCCGATTCATCCCTCGCTCTGGTATCACTGACGGCCAATTATCTCCGGGGATGAATCATGGAATTAATTTCACCTACAAAACATGTCACGACTCGGACACGAGCCGAGCGGGGGCGGGCCGAGTAATTAATAAAGCTGGACCAACTGTCGGAGCGGCGCCGTAGCAAACGAGAAGTGACAATCGAGAAATTATTCTCGCCAAATGGCACGAGCCTTTCCGCCGCATCATGAGAGAAGCTATTTGCTTAATTGCGTTTCGCTCTCTTACGGCGCCAATGATGATTGATCGATTTTTCCAACATTTGGCAGAATTTGTGCGTGCCAGCCCCTTTGTTATTATTGCAAACAATTTATTGGAATCAAATAATCTAGCAACGTTATTTAAAAAGTCAGCATGGAAAAATAGATAGAGCATTATAACTATTGTAATTATGATTTAAACGTATGATTTTTTTATTTCAAGAATCGATAGGTCTTCTTTTCAAATGCACCTATCGGATATTCTGAAAGCTTTTAAAAATATCCAATACGTGCATTTGTAAGGAAGATGTAAATTATAACTGCTTCCTGAATTTTAAAAATTATTTATCTTTATTGATTTTATAAAATAATTAATAATTTTGCTCCATAGGACTCGTACAGTAGGATGCTTGCCTAAAAAAGTTCAAGTAATTGGTAACATTATAGTATATACTAGTGTGAAATGTAAAAATCACAAAATTTATAAATTTTATCCTAAACATTAAACAAATTAAAAAAGTTAAATCACAAAGTAATCACAAAATAATTGAGAAATAAAAAACTTATAATAGAAAAAATTATGTACAAAATTTTAATATGTTTAAAACTTTTAAAATATTTATTTTAATAATCTATTTAAATTTCTATGTTTATAATTAACGTTTAAGTTGAAACTGCTATAACTTGTTAAACAATACTAAAATTAATAAGTTTTTTTTTACACAAATAATACTAAAGAGGTCCTTGAGGAAGTTAATTTTAAAACATTACTTTACAATTGTTATCTGTGGCTTTTATTTTGGCTGTGATTCTCTGTTTTTCTAGCCCATGGCAGGGACGAAAATCGTGACCAAATATACAATTTTTCAGTAAGTATAGGGCCATGCATTAAAAACTTTATGAATGGATCGTCACAAAAATTATTGAGATGCAAAGCAATGCAAAGAATCCTCTATCCTCTCATATGTATAATCTTTTAAAACTTTTAAATAAATTATTTATTATAACACCTTATAGGAAACCGGGGATATTAGGCCTTTTTAATTCAGCTTTTTCTGATGAAATTTGTTCTGTAAGAAATTTTATTTTTTTAAAAACAGCACAAGTCAACTGTTGAACATTTATTTTGGTATTATAGGTTCAAATCATAAAAATATTTTCCTTTAATTTCTCGTTTTTATATGAAATTTCCCCACTTGCCAGAAAATATTCAGCCACATTACGCTGATGAGTTGTGACATATTGTGTATTTTGAAGCGCACAGCAATTTTGCACACTCCACCGACTTTTCAGGTGCATTTCCGCCTCGGAGGGGAAGTCGCGCCGGCTTTAGAAAAAATGAACGTGAAAAATCTCGTCATTTGTCTCGTCGATTTCAGACACCTGTGCCCTCCAATGTGTTTCTCCCATTGTTGGCTGACAACAATATGTGCGTCCTCCTATCTTTTTGTGAAAAATTTCTCCACGCTCTCGCGGCAAAGGGTGCGTATTTCGCGTGGGAAAAACTGGCTGCAGTATTGCATGAAATAATTGGAGGCTGCGAGCAAAGTATTTTTTAATAAGCGCAGGTTATTCCATTGTTATCGCCGAACACATCAGGTAAATCACGAGAAATATATATTATACGCGCCATTCTTCACACTCGGCTGACTTTGGTGAATGAACGCTGATGATATCTCGCGAGTTTTGTGTGTAATTCTCCTTTGCGTTTGTGCAAAAATATTCTTCTCTCCCTCTCACATGATAAAATCTGATTCCGATATTGAAAAAAATCGTCCCTCTGTGAGATGCAACAAAAGGGTTGCTGAGGTGACGCGCCTTCTATATTTTTTCTGACTTTCTCATGGGCGACATCAGTAAAAAAAAAATATCAAAGAGTAATTTTCCCAGGGTAGAGTTTCAGACACATTTCTCGAGTTGTAAATTGATAAAAAAAGAAACAATGCACAATTATGCAAATTAAGTTTTTAATTGAAATCTTATGTCTTCTTAATAGGCTTGAAACGCGAAGATAAAGGAGGATTTTATTGTAGATCGCATTACCACTAACATCTGTTTTCACCCCTTTAAAATTTTACAATCGTAGTCGGTTACGGATGTCAACGTCTTCATGGGAATTCACGATTGTAATTGCATTAAAGTGGATGTTAAATCTTGTTTTAATGTTCTTAAATTGAAATGAACTTTATCCTAAATGCATAAAAGCTTTTGGATTTGGTAATTTCTTTTTAAATATCCACATATTTTATAAAATGTAATATTCCATTTAATTATTGAGAAAAACTCAGATTTCATTAGACCAAATTGCCAACGCAGAAGAACTATAAGTATTAAATTTTACAATGGGTCTCTTCGATTAATTGACATAACAATTTAAACAATTATTGCTTAAAATATGTTATTTATCAGAATAAAAAAAAACTTACTTGTAGGATAGTTTTGTGTGGAATGAAAGTTTTCACTAAGTTAAAAGTAAAGAATTTGGTTTGATAATTTAATCTTAAACAAAATCCAAAATTATATAGATTATATTTTTATTAATTTTTATGAATTAAAATGGTAATTAAATAACTTAAAATTGCAAAATGAATTATAGATTTATCTGAATACAATTTTTCTTACCAGCAATATTTGACTTTTACATCAGCATGGAATTTTGTGGTTTACAATCATGCACATAACAATTGTGTCTGGCCCAATCAATTACACACTGTATTTATTCGTGGCGTCTCCGGATGGTTGCGCTTCTTTTTCCGAGGGAGTGATCCTATTGAAAACCGGCACCTTATAAAAAAAAATACTTTTTGTCCACGTCTAGACGGTAAATATACAATCGGGCGAAGAATTCCATCCGTCACCCGACGATCGGGCGCAAGTTGACAGAGCGCATTATTTTGATTGTGCGGCTCATCTCTCGTCGAAGCAAATATAGAAGCCACTCAAACGGGGACATACAATAATTCTTTCGCCGTTAATCATCGAAATGCGCCGCTCGGATTACTCTCTCGGCTGACACAGACGAATTGAGGTGTCACACATCAGAAAAAAAGTGGCTGAACACGCACTTCTTCTTTCTTGCTCGGCCTTTGTTATTAGCACCACATACAAAAAGGGGCACTTTTTATTCCAACATATCTCAACAGATATATCACAAGTGCGTACGTCGAGAATAATAAAGAAAGGGCTGCTCCACATCAAAGGATGCTGCGTCTCTCCTTTCCTTATTGTCATCTCTCTTGTTTACCCAGCAGCACCCTGTCAGGAGATTATTTTACATTCTCCTCGCTTTTGTTCGCTCTCCGCAATCACATGCGTTTTGCCGCTCAATTATTGGTGCGGCTAAGTAGCTTTTGTGCCAAGCTGGCTAATATTATACGAGAGGGTGGAATATCTAGTCAGATCAGAAAGACATGCACGAGATCAAAAAGATCATTCACCAGTTTGGTATGTAATTGAAAAAATGCTGAAATTGCACTAATGAAATGCGTGCATGAAACTTGACAAATGGAAAAAAGGGAAGAAGAAGAAGAAAAATAAAAAACTGGTAAATATGCTTTATTTAGAATTTTGTCATTTTTTTAATTGAGTCTGAAAGATTTTAACTTTGTGGTCTATATTTTATTATATCAATTTTTGTTGCAATTATGAAAACACAAAAAGGAAAAGAGAAAGTTGTCTAGTTTATGATTTTAACAAAATTCTGCTTGTGTTTTGTCAATTTTATTTGTTCCAACTCCTGTTCTCATGTTGATATTAACACAAAACAATTATTTTATTTATTCATTTTTTCCCAATCCAAACAGAAAAAATGATTTATGCATGGGTTTCTCAAAAAAATAAAATAAAATTTATGTTCAAATTCAAACTATATATTTGTTGTGTTACACAGATTTCAGCACAATACATTGTAGTATTTGAGACATTGTCTTGTTTTCAAATAAAAAATTTACCACGCCCGATAAAATTGGAAAGTTTTGGCAACAGATTTGATGGTTTTACGATCTGATGCACGCCAATCATCCCGTCGAGAAAAAATAATATATTACATCAAACACGCAAAACGAGCCAATTTAAAGTGAGCAAGTGCCCCTTTCTGCGTGTTTTACGGCCGCGACGAATATGCTTTTATTATGAAACCAACTGCCCCCGCCATTGGATAGGGAGAGGAGGTGAAAATATTTTTCTGCCTGCTCGTAAAAAAAAACGCCGTCTCGAATATGGAACATAAACGCGCGGTTACGCAGCCTCCACATATTGTTATTATTCCACCAGGTGACTCATGGGAGAAAAGACCATAAAATACGGTTTAAAATATAAAAATTCGAGGCGGCGACACGAGGCGGCGCAATATAAAAATAAATAAACATAATGCAATCCAGGGCGTTAATAAGAAATAAGCGGGTCTGCACGCGTGACGCCTTTCGCATCGTTTTACGGCCTGTTAAGGGTGCAGAGGCGATCATCCCCCAGTTATATAAGTTGCATCTCTTTCTCTCCTCTGCACTTTGCTTAACAGGAAGCTACAGTCGTTGCACCCCCTATACATTTCAACATTTTGTCTTTGACTCTCGAGCCAAGAATTTTCTTTCTCATTCCGAAGAGTTTAATGATTTGGCTCGGAGCAAATTAAATCGGATCCCCACAGAAAATCAGCTTGGATGAGTTAAATGAGATGCAAATTGGGCTCTCGTGAAATAGATGCCTTCCTGTGTTTATGCAGATTAAGATGTATCTCTCCTTCCTGCGACTGATTGAATGAGATGCCCTCGCTTTTTTTCCAAATTAATTCTGTCGCTTATTCACATTCAAATTGGATCGTCTAAAACTAGGCGTTTAGTTCCTGATTAAAATATGCAAAAACGTGTGGCAGAGAAAGAGGAAGGAAGAAAGAAGTTTTTACAAATTTAAATTTATTGCTTGTGACATTGATCAATAAAAGAATTATTAATAAATATTTTATATAATTTAAAGTTATATCATTGTTAATTTATTATTCTTTATTTACTTTAAATATTATATTGTAATAGAAGAAAATTGAAATTTCTTTTGATTTCAATAATAGCTTAGCCATCAAAGTATTATTAAATATAAATAATTTATTTAAATTTAATATTTTTTATTTTCAAATTGTATATTAATATTTTAAATAAACTAAAAAACAATTCAGGTGTACTAATTGAATTTACTTAGTAATAAAATATACAGGATATTGATGCCTATTTGTCCGCAATGTTAAAATAATGAATGATCTTAAGAGTGCAAGAAAAAAAAAACACTAAAAGCTTTTAATGTTTGATGAATAATTGAAATGGAATTTCATGTGTTTTTAGAATATCCAGCCATAAAATTTACCGTCGCGTGTTTTTGTCCATTTGTTTTTGTTTTTAGCTCTTTTAGTTTGGTTTGGTTTAATGAAAGATTATTTATTTTGATAAGTTTCATGTAAAAAGCTTAGAAACATTAGAATGTGATCTGATTAATTTAAGTTCATTGTCAAGCTCAAAAAAGACTAAAACGATGCTTCAAAAAGAGATTTCTTTTTCAATCAATTTCAACAAGATGGACACTTTAAAATTTAGTTGATAATTTTCAAAGACAAGAAAAAAAATAAAACAAATTTTAACTTTTCATTTATACTTTATTAATTGTCATCATTTGAATACAGTTAGAATGTTTTCCAAAAATTAATGATCATAGAAATGTTGCATGGTTTATTTTTCAGTAAAATCTAATTTGAAATTGTGAAGTTCAAGAGTACAATAAGGGGTTCCTAGACTCTGGGACGCCCTTGGGCGATGGAGGGTCTGACGACGCCGTTGCGGTCGGTGTAGAAGGTTGGTGGGCGGTAGAGGTCGTGACGGGCGACGCGGTTGTTGACGGGGTCGATGGTGACGCTGAAGCGTTGGGCGCCGGGGCGACGCGAGAAGCGGCGCTGGTTGTGCTCGAGGGCCCAACCCTCAGGGATGGTGTACCAGTTGCGTTGGTTGCGTCGCACCGGCCGACTGAAGATCGAGTTGGGGTCGGCGCGGTTGGGAGGGTCGGCGGGGCCGTTGACGGTGGGCCGAACGATGGGAGGGGGCCGACGGGGGGTCGTGAACGTGTGGGGTGGCCGACGAGTCACTCGGCGAACCACGCGTGAAAGCGCATCACCCTCCACATTGTCCAGCGCCACCTCGTCTTCAGAGTCATCGTCTTCGGCGTTGAAGGAAAAGTCCTCCTGCGCGGCCGCGATCGTCACCAGCGCTGCTGCCGCAGCGAACAACAACATCTGAAATTTTTTTAGTGGATAAGAAAAAAAATCTCAATTCTCAGGCGGTTTGCATTTTAAAATTAATTATATTTGATTTGAATATTGACGAATAGTTGGGGTTGAATTTTGGTCCCTCTTCTAAGATTGAAATTAATACTTTTCTTTTTTGATCTTTTTGGCCAACCTTAATTTCCATGTGACCTGCCCTTCCCAACGGCGTGTTACACTTTTTTTATATTAAAGCAGGTTTGAATTTGGTAGTTGAGGAAGGGATCAATTTGGATTTAAAAAAAAAAAAAAAAAAATAGATTCCTTTTTACAAATATTGATCTAAATTTTGAATACGATTTTTAAAATAAACCAACATCAACAAAAACCTTCAAGTACATGCAAATCATTAATTTTAATGCGTAATTTTAAATGTTGAATGAAATAAAATTATAGGATAAATCATAATTATAAGATATTTCTATGTTGCTATAGTTAAGTATACTTCCCTATCGAACCGTCCAGAGGGATAAAAATAAAATTACCCCAGTTTTAGATAATGTACGGTAAAAGCATTAAAAAAATTATTTTTAGTGATCCAAGTTTCTCTAATTATCTTTACGTGACTTAAACTTTGTAGGTTTTTAATGGATTAAATCCCGAACTTAACGACTCCTATTAATGAAAAATCATTCTAATCAGAAATTTCATCTCATCAAGAGAAAAATACTCACAAGTTTCCTCATAATTTTGACGCTTCGTCTTCTATTGACACGATCAGAGAATCTGCAAACAGAATAATTTAACATGTTACTATGCGCGTGAAAAATCCACATAAGTAGCAAAAGGTATGAAATATCTATGATTTTAAATTTGCCCCGGGACTTCCCTTTCAATCCCTGAATTTATTTTTGATTCTTAAAGTATTGAAAGAAAATATTGCAGAAGGAAAAAATATTTCAAAGCCATGTTTAAAATACATGGATAGAGGTAGTCTTAAGACTAAAATGAGTAAAACTGCAGTAACAATTGAAAAATTAAACGTTAATTAATTAAAAATAGTTCTAAAATGAGGATGAACTTACCCACACTTGCCAGAAGCTGGAAAGAATGTGATTTGATGAGAAAAAAGTGGCTCCTTTTATATTCCAAAGAGATCCATACGATCCACCACACGTTCCTTCCTCTGCCCTTCACCTTGAAAACAAACAATTCAGCGGTCAAAACATCCCTTCGCGTGTGTTTGTGTGAATCCCAAATTTTATTTCGAGCCTTATCGCAGGTTGCCCTTGACTTTGTTTATTTGATGTATTTTTGGAGCTTTTGTTTGTTTTGTTTGTAACCGCACTTCTCGCTCGGTCCACCGCAAATCTTCCTGTGTCTTTATTTTTTATTATTATATTTTATTAATAATTCAATTAATATAATTAATTCTCATATTTAATTGCTATAAGCTGGATCAGATCTTGTTGTAACTATTTACATTTCATATCAACATTTTTTTTAGTTAAGATAACATCATTCAAGATTTTTCACGCTTTAAAAGATTAAGACGTAATAATTACTGACATTTTAAATTTTAATTTACTTAAAAAACAATTTTATTAAAAAAATCATGTGTGCATTTTAACAGGAGAAGAAATTTAATAATAAATTTTAATTTGCAATCAAATATTGAATAACTCCATGTCATTATTTATTTCATTTTTTGGCATGTGGATTACTTAAAGCTGCAATTTAGGACAGCGACGTTTCCAAATTCAGGCATTAGACATATTTCTGTAAAATTATACTGAATTTAAATAAAAACTTGAAATATTTTTTCATTATGAACAAAAAATAATTTTAATTAAATATATATTCATTAGAGAAAACACACAAGAGTGTGAAAATTAAAAAAATTACATTATTTCACATTTTTTTTTTAATCTTTATATCGATTTATTTATTTTATTCACATAGAAAACCAGTGGGAAACTCTCACGCAAATGATTGTTTGCACCAAAACATCCTTTCGGAAGGATGAGCTGAACCTTTCTCTGATTCCGTATTCAGTGACAATTATTTCGCCGAATGATCCGATTGTACATCGCACCCCTGCTGTACAACAGGGTGCCAACAATCAAACAAAGCTGCTGGTCGGCGACGCCAGGAATTTCCAATAAGCCTCGGGATTAATCACAATCCACTAAACTCGCAGCTCGCGTGCCGAGCATTACGCACATCCAAATAGAATAAAATGTATAAATTGCGTCTATCGCTCGGACTATATATAAAACAATTACGCCCTTCCTGTCTCTCTTCACATACAAACAGACAGTGGAAAATTATTTCCATTTTATCTCACAAATCGAAAATCGCGGCTGACCGCCGCCGTGGTGGTTTTTCCGCCAAACAGGAGACACGTGGCTTACAAATCGAAATCGTTTGACCCTCGGCGTAATAATGCGCATTATTTCGGTCTTTTTGGGTGATTAGCCGCACCGACCGACCGACGTACCTACTTTTCCGCCTAAAAAGAGAGACACGGTCGCGTGTTTTGCGTCGACTCATCACCCTAAGCTGAAAGCAGAGTATTTGTTTCAGTCGACAAATGGACTCGCTCTCTCGTGTTGCATTATTTATGTATGCGCCGAAGAAGAACCACTCCCTCCTCCCCTGACCCCCAACTATATATAATTGAGATAAGTTTCGAGTTACGCACATCGGCCACACACGCATACGCTAATGGACATATAATTTTCGGGAAAAATTCTCTTGTTTAACACCTGAAATGGAGTAATCAACTCTAGAACGTGTGTGTATTGTCACCACACGGAGAAGCATATTGAATGTCGAATGTGTATGTAATCGATATTGCAATTATGGAAAATTGCTTCATTATATATGATGATACACTATGTATTGCATAAACCATAATAAATTAATTTTATTCATTTTAATTAATTATAACTACAAATTTAAA
The DNA here is from genome assembly GCF_031216515.1 of Neocloeon triangulifer. Taxonomy (NCBI): domain Eukaryota; kingdom Metazoa; phylum Arthropoda; class Insecta; order Ephemeroptera; family Baetidae; genus Neocloeon; species Neocloeon triangulifer. The sequence goes on from NW_026775547.1 coordinate 3,149,763, forward strand.
AAATTGTTTTTGTTTAAATAAAAATATTTACCTAAAGTTTTGTTTTTGATTTTAAATAAATTATTTTTTATGTGATAAAATATATTATTGTCAATAACATTGATAATTAATTTTTCTTTTGATTTTTTTTTTAAAACTTTTGACAATTAAATAATTTGTTTTAACCAATAATCTTAAAAAATATATTTAAAATTAAATTAGTTCATCTAGGCGCTTCCAATTGATACAAATTAATTATATAATACTCAATTTTTGCTTACATCCATTTTTGAAATGATTGCAATTATATCTCATTATTAACAACAAATTTTAAGTAAATTAAATTATGTAATGAAATAAAAATGAGCATTTTGGAAAAAAGTAGGCAAATTAACTGCCCTACGTAATTGATTTCCCCCTGGTTGAGTTGATTATTATGTAGTTATAGCTACGGAAAAGACAAAATACTGAAAAAATTCTTGATTTTTTCCTTTATCTAACAATAAGTAAATTTATTCTATCAAACGGTTTTTATTTCAAATGAGGAGATTTCTTTTAATTTGTTATTTCGTAGAAACTAAGAGATTGAAGGTGAATTTTCTTTTTCAAAATTTATGACGTACGGTTAAAATTTTAAAATAAATTGTTATATAATCAACAAGGCGATAATAGGACGAAACATTGTTGATTTTTTTATCAATTAAAATGTGCTTTGAGAATATCAAGTTTTCCAATAATAATAAATGGGCTTTAATACGATATGAATTTTTTTTTTTACTAGTACGTTCAAAAGGTTGTACCTATTTTCCCACCACTAATGAAATTTTGCTCCTGCATTTGGCAATAAAAATTTAATTATATAGCGCAAAGTATGCTACTGGCACGACCTATCTGCAGTTCGGTTGCCTACTTTCTTTTTCTAAAATCCTAGCAGACCATTCCGCTCGAACAATTGCATTAAATTCCACTCTGTCGCACCCATCCGAGTGCTCTCGAAAGCATTCCAGCGTGTATTAGAAGCATCACCTGTGGATGGGGAGGGTTGAGCGAGAGCGAGTGGATTAAAATTTCCGAGGGCGAGCAATTAAAAGCGACGCCAATAAAAGCAGCGAGATCTCTTATCTGTTCTCATCCCCCGGGCGCCAGCCAGCCAGCTTTTTACGACCCCTAAAACAAAAAGCCTCCCCAGTGACCGCTCTTTAATATTTTCCTTTGGTCACCCCAGTGGAGTTTGACCGGAAACGACTCAATAAAATTAAGCTTTCTCACCCCCCTAGTACGGCAGCTTTATTATTTTAATTTCGGAATCGGTGCAGATGGCAATTAGACAAAATTATATAATGCTGCAGTTTCAATAAACTTTTATTGTTATTCACTTTTTTGGGATAGTATAATTGTTGTCGTAGATTTTATCCTGGTTTAATTTCAAAAGGAAGTATTAGCATAGCATATTACTTTTTTTAACATTTTTAATTATGGATTGTAATTTGTAATCATCTCACTTTTATTTTCATTAAAATATCATTTGAAACGAAAAATAAAGTTGAAATACGAATTCAAATTTATTTTTAATTTCAATTGAAAATAATGAACAATTATCAAACTAAATTAATAAAATCAATATTATGAGGATAAATTCATTCAAATTTATTTTTTAACTTAGAGATGCGCTTTGGTAATTTCTTTCTATCGGAAGGAAACTATTTCGGTCTGGCCCATAATTTTGTAAACAAAAATTTCCTGAAAAATAATTTCAAATGCAAATTTCTCGGAATTACGCTTATCAGCCAATTTCGAAGGATCATTTTTCTGCTCTCCCTTTACATGCAGACTTTGTAAAAGCACAAGTGATTTAACACGACGTCAATGCTACTCGTCGCGTCGCAAACACATACACACATTTTCCGAAACGCAATCCTCCCGAGAGAGAGAGACAGAAAGAGCAAATGGGCCTTGCGGTGGCGTAATGACCGCCATAATTCAGACATACCGTGTATATTTGCATAACTCGCAGCGACGAGCACGTGGTCGTTACTTTTTACGATGAATATTTATAGATCCGCGTGTATTTTATTAACACCCGATTAAACCCATCCTCCGCCGCGCTTGCGAGAGAGAGAGATGCTCCCAACTAGACGCAAATTTGTTTAAGGGCGCGCCATGCAAATTGCAACCCCCGCTACGCTAGCTGTGTATGCAGCTGAGGCGCAAAAAGAGTCGAGTGCTATGCGTGCTGCGCGCCCATAAACATAAATTGCGGCCGACTGCTCGGATAAATGTCACCGGGCCGCGCATCCTTTTTCATTCAATTTCCAGCACGCGCAGCAACAACGAAAATTCTATAAATTAATCAGACGGTAAAAATCGCGAGTCTGGAAAGAGGAAAACGTGTAATAAAAACTAATAGTCCTTTACAGCCATTAGTGGTAGAATATTTTTAGACTGTGACTGTGGTGGAAAAAATCCTCTTCACATATAAATTCACCCCAAAAATTCACTCTTCGGATGGAAATTTTGGCGAATTAAGTCATTCGTTTTCAAAAATATGTGGGGCTAATTAGACTTAGTATGGAGCTTGTTAAGAAATAAGCTATTTTTATTTATTTTGATAATCTGGAAACTTAACATGTTTTCTTTGGAAAAATTTTGTAATGAAAGTGCATTGTATTCTTCTAAAATCAGTGCCAGCATAAATTTTAAAACAAAAATATTGTAAAATTAATTAACTGTTCTAGAATTTTAAAAATTTACTTGCCAAAATGGACATTTTTAATTAATTTTTGAACCTGAAGTCGTCTTACAAACTAAGGATAATAATTAATAAATTAAAAAATTGTATTACTTTTATTTTCGCCAGCTTTGATTTCTGAGCAAAAATAAAATATGTGTAGAAAAGCAGTCATGTTCAGATATGATTTGTTTTTTTTCCAAGCGAGTGAATAAAAAATAGTTTACGCCAAACACACTATTTTTGGTTTATATTATTCAGTGACCAAATTGTTAGGGTCGCAGTGGCGAGCGTAGAATTTGTTTAAATTTATCGTCCACTGCAAGTGCCACTTGCAGGAAGTCAACGATAATTTGTTGCGAATATAATCGTATCGAAATTAAAAAAAACCAGCCGAGTAAAAATATTTTGTATATATTTCTCAGAGACGATTTATGCTGCTCTTTGTTGCGCTTCCCCACCCTCCGTTGTATTCATTATTTTTTACATGCATGAATTGTGCATTGTGTTCTGTGCCGGGGGCATGTTGTGTGCAGATTGCTTTTGAATAAACGCCAATAAATCTTTCATAAGCTACGAGGCGGCGCTTGAAAGCAGAGTTTTCGTTTATTAAATTTCTCGAATTTTTGAAGAAGCGACTTTTCACTTCTTGAGTTTCAAAATGGAATTCAATCTTATATTTACTAATGAATATTTTGCGGCTTGCCAAAACCAAGTGAATGAATTTCATTATATAAATCTTAACAATTTGTGAGGAATTATAATAATAATTCAATTATTTATAATAAATATTTTTTTATAAACTTTTAATTGTTAGTATAAAGCAAACACATTTTTAATTGTTTGTGAAGTATTTTACTATACAAAAATATATATATATATACATATATATCGTCGGCTACGCGGCCAAATGGCCGATCTGGTAAATACCCCTGTGGGGAAAATGGCTAGTGGCCACTTTCCCCGTTGGGGAAAATGGCAGATGAGCATTTCCGGACAAATTTTTTTTATTGTTCCAATGCATTCAGTGTAAAAATCTGCATCAGAAATAACCATAAAAGTATCAACTTTCTCGGTAGATGTCTCATTATCGCGAGTTTGGGGAGCAAAAGTAAGGCAGTGCCACGCCCCCTTACCAAGTTCCACAGCAAGCAGGCAGCATTCCCGCTTGCTGAATAATGCCAAAATTGTTTTAAATGCAATAAATGTTAAAAATAATGAAAATATTAAAAATATAAAAATAAAATTTTAATAAATTTAATAAAATACCTAACATTAAGTAAGAAGTAAAATATCAGAATAAGCTGAAGTTTCGTCAATATTGTATTCGAAAGTGATAGCTTTTTCATGCATTTTGCATGACAATGCAAATAATTCTTTAAAATAGATATAATTTTAAAATTAAATAAATAGTAAAATATAGATTTTTTTATTAAAATATTTGACATGCGACCAGAAGTTTTATGTTGTATCCAAGCTAGATTTTACTTTACTAATTATTGCAATTTATAGAAAGTATCAGTAAAACTATTCATGAGTTTATAATCAGAAGTGACGCCGGGTCATGTGAAAAAAGAAAAAAAATGCTTTTAATGCCTAAATTGTTTACTATTGTGCAAATAAAAGAATAAAATTTAAATTTATTTTAATAAAATAAAATAATAAAAATATTATAAAAAACGATGAATTAAAATAAAATTATATTATAAAATATTATTATCAAGTTAATTTGAACAAAGAAAAGCAGGAAATAATCGCATAAGTGGTTTAATTTCGATTGTATTGTACGTTTTGCTCTTTCAGTGCGGAGTTACTTCCCTTTAAATTTCTTACAACAGTTGTATATTAAGGTTTAAAAGAAAATTAAGTCTACCAAATTATCTGCAATAACATGCTGCACTTTGGTTCAAATTTTGAAATCGGAACATTGAAAATTGGAGCAGATATATATAATCAGTTTTTTGCTTCTCCTGTAAAATTTAAAAAAAGGCTCATCTGCCATTTTCCCCAACGGGGAAAGTGGCCACTAGCCATTTTCCCCACAGGTGTAATTACCAGATCGGCCATTTGGCCGCGTAGCCGACGATATAAAAAATAAATATTCAATTTTTTAAAACTTCAATAAAAACTTAATCGCTTAAACGTATTAATTAAAAATAGTAATTATAAAATTATAAGAATACGTTTATATATTTTGTATGTTATTTTAATAAAAACAGACTTGAAATGAAATTAATTTTGTCATTTTGTCATTTATTTGACAACTACATATAATTTTATTTTTTATTTTTTCAGATTTCAGAACATTTGACCAAGATTTTTTGGAAATAAAAATCCTTAAATTAAAAGTCAATACAATTGACGGAAAAGACTAATAACCGGTTAGTCTAATGTATTAAAAAATAATTCTAAATGCCATTAAACCATATATGCTAAAATTATAAAAAAAAAAATTAAATCGTAATTACAACAATAGGACACAACATACTATTGTCCACGCCAACTGGCCAGTTCGGAATAAAATATCAATTCGTCTCCTTTGTGTTGTTAGATTTGTTTGCATAATGACGGTGGCTCTAACGCCATAGAGAGCAGCCCATTGTTGCCGGAGAAATCGAGACAGTTACAAAGTAGCAAGTTTTAGTACGTGTGTAGTTTTCCAGCATCGGACGCGCGCGCATTTGCATTAAAATAAAGCACTGCACACTGCATATTTATGGCTTTGCTTCTCGTCCTCCCCCGAGAAAGGGTGATAATTGAGATTTAGGGGCAATAATCTCCCTCACTGACCAGTCGCACTACAGAGACCGGCAGCAGATTTCCAACCCTTTCGCTCGTGCAGAAAGCAATAAATAAAAGCCAAGGAGTTTTGCATTGCAGATGAGCGCTGCAAATGGAATTCCGCCATAATTGTGTGTCATTGTTTTGTTTTAGCGCGTCTAATGCAGACAAAAGCGAAACATCACAGCGAATACCAATTAGGCCCCCGATTCACACCGTCGGCCCCCGGAGGGACCGGCGGCGGCACAAAGGACGGGAAATTGAATTTCGCTGCCCGCCGACGAGATTATTAGCAGGGTGTTTGTATGTGTGCCGGATTTTTTTTTTGCAAGACTGCCTCTTTTGAAAATCACACGCCGGTTGACAGCTTGTGATTTGCGGTTGATGCGAAAATTGTCAGCACGGGTTCATTTGCATACACAGACACCCACTCCAACCTCGACCGATTGGATATTGTAATTGTGTTTGAAAGGGATTTACTCTTAAGTGCATGTGACTGCATTATTTTTCCTCCCCCCCCCCCTCCACAAACCACGCAAAATTATTTAGAAATGGAAAAGTGGATTTGAAAAAGTCTAGACGCGCATTTTTTTTACATGTGCATTATACTTATTATTTTAAATATGATAAAAAGACAAAAAAAGATAACAATTTTTTTATGAAAAGGACGTTTGGCAATTTTTTTATCCTTGTTTAAATTATTTAACGATCAAATTAAATGCTCTACCAATTTGAGTTATTTAAAACATCAACTTTTGCCAATTTTCAATGCTTTGGATCAGCATCGGATGAATTGTCTCCAAAACTAAACAACATACCATCGCAAAATTTCAGTATGTTATTTTACATGACTTGGAATATCTTTTTGTATTTGACACTCAATGAGAAGTTTGAGTTTTGTGTTTTTTTTTTAAATTACGCGTCGAGTGCATTAGTGACCAAGAACATTGAACTATGACCTCGGGGTCAATGAGAAAGTTGTGTGCAGGGAAATTTTTTGAAACAAACACAAAAATGCTTTCTCTCTATTTTAATTTTTAAATGAGCTATGCCCATTTTAATTTTTTTCAAAAAAGCCCAAATCCGGCGATATATTCAAAAGTTTGACTTGAAATTTTGGATTCTGATTGTGAAATATTGTCATTCATGGCATTCATGCCTATGGTATGTTATTATGACGAGAAAGATATTCTTCTAAATGTAGGGTTTACATTTATATTATCTCAATGGCTTTGGAAGCACCTCAAAATTTTGGAGAGGAAAATGTATTTTTCTATATTTTTATAAAAACTGTAGGCCATGACATCAAAAATTTATTTTAAAATTTTTACTTTTGCTATAAAAAAAACTCTAAAACTACATTGTATAAAAATAATAATCCATAGCATAGACATGAAATTTGATTATTTTGAAATAATTATTAAAAAAAAATTAAAATCATTTTTAAACAAATATTGTTTTTATATTACTTTTAACACACATAAAATTATTTCATAATAAATATTAATACATTGTATTTTTATTTAACAAATAAAAATAAAATTACTTTTAAACAAAAAATTTTAAAAAATTACAGCAAAGCCAATGTTGCACTGTTTGAGTCTCTTGAGATCAATCGCAGCAACTTGGAATTTCAGCACACCATATCTCTTAAAATTAATATCTCACAAGTCGCAAGCCATCTCATATCGTATAACATACAAACTTTGCACTAAGTGCACACAAGACAAAGCCGTTAGCGTTTTCGTGGGTTGGAAGGAAATGGGATGAGCGGCGCCCTGCCGAAATTCGGTGGCCCCCTGTTTCTATTTGTTTGCGGCCTCATTTAGCAAATCATTTTCCTCTCTCTCTCTGTCTCTCCTCGTGATTTCGCCGAGCACTCAGCTTGATGATTTTGACAAACAACAATGCGCTCCGTCATTAAAATATTATTTGTCCCGCAGAGATGAAATATGAAAAAAAAATATTTCGAGCACATCATGTAATTGTTAAGTGAGGCGAAAATGTCATTTCAGCGCGCGTCTTTCATCTCCTTCTCTCTCATTTACTTTTCTGGATCATCCTTAAAAGGTACGTATTCTTTCTTGGAGACGCGCGGCGTGGATTTCACGCGAGAATGCGTCTTTGAATATTTTAAATTTCGCTCGCGGATGATTTTTTTATCTCTTGAATGGAAAAGACGATGCGAAATAAGAAATGAGGGAAGGCTCATCTTTTTTTGAGACGCTATTTTTCAAGATTGCACGAACCATTACTCGGGATTAAACTTTCGGAGCTTCGCTGTTCAATCATGATTATTTTTGTTTTAAATAAGTGGAATCTTTCAAACTTTTAAAAGAGCAGGATTAATTATTTCTTATTAAATCAATTCTTGAAAGTTCAAGAGCCAGAGGTGACCTTTGGCCAACCATTATAGCCTCAATATAAATTAAAATGGTTTTCTCAATAATTAAAAAAAATGGCAGTGCAGATGAACTTGAGGAAACTTTTTCCTGCAGGAACTGGTTCGATTGATTAATATTGAAATAAATATCATCAAGTTTATATAAGGTAAATTTTTTACACGTTTTCTAAAAAAAAGGTAAATTTTTGGGTCAAACCGTTCTATTATTTAATAGTTCATCTTCATCGATGTTAAACTGGTGAGATGCAGTGCTGATTTTGTAAATTTTTTATCAATTCCAGAAAGGCAAATTACGAGGGAAATTATTTATTAAATTATTTGTAATAAAAATGATTAACTCTGTTTTATTTTTTAATTGAATTTTATTTATTAAATATTCAGATCTATCATTATTAATTATCAATTGACAAATAATAATGATACAAAAGATATTTTACAAACAATCTCCACTTAAATATCACCCTCGCTGACGTTTATTGTAAACTAACAAGTTGATGAGCTAATTTAACAATCAATATTTACTTCATTTTTGTCTGTAATTATTTCAAAATGTTTGCATAATACTTAAATTTGGATCAATAAGAATAGAAAATATTTACATCAACAATCAGAGTGCAATATGAGTCAGAATGTATTATGATTATTACCGTAAATTATGTGGCATTAAGCGTCAGAAATTTAAATAAATCCAACTCTCCAGAGGTTTTCAGCGCCGATTTTGCGACCAGATACGGTTTTTTATAGTCTCCGCACCCCATATGATTCCTTTTTTTCTATGCGAACCCGAATAGAAAAAATATATCGTCAGTTTTTTTTTGTTACGCGTTTTTAGACACTGTTTTGCGTGGATCATTTACATATTTCCAATTACCTCTGATGGTATCAAGTGAAAATAAAAAGCGCGGCGCGGTGGCATAAAAAAACTTGATAAAAAAAAATTCTGACGCGCCAAGGGTGACGCCGCGACGAAACAAAAAACGCATCGTGGGGAGGCAGCCAATGAAAAAGCAAATGACGCGTAAGCAACCCTTTTCGTCGAGCTCAATGAGGCCGAAACGCGGCGAAAAAGAGACACTTAAAATGCAAAGTTCCTCCAGATGATGACGAGCGTGAGAAATCGGTGCGATTATTCGTGTGCCGATTTCGAGAGGACTTGACGAGAGGCTGCTCTTGAGATTCGCATACGCAATTAAGCGCACTAGTCGAGTCAAGGACCGCGGTGACAAATATTATTGAATGTGGAGTCGAACGCAAGCCGAGGGTGCCAAGAACGTGTGCGACTAATTGGCGCACAGGCACAATAAAAATGTCAACTTGGGGGTGGATTTATATAATTATGCAGTGCAAGATGAGTGGTGGTTTGACTTTCCAATCGCGTATAATTAGCCCGCATTAATTGTATATTATTATTTACTCAGTTGACAAAGGAAAATCGAGCGGTCGCGAGCCTGGGAAAAGTCGCAAAACCGGAAGTAAAGAGTTGAGTGTCGCTTTCAAACTGCAATCACGGCGCAATTCCAAATTCATTGTGAGTAATTAAAACAATAGTTTTTTATAATTTTGTGTGGGAATAGAATTTGTGATTGAGGAACATATTGCCTACAAAAAAAATAAAAATATTAAGCAATTCTCCAAATTCTCTTTACGAATACATATGAATATTTCAATTAAGTCATTTTTTTTTTGCTAAAAATGTTAAAATTTTACAAAATAAGTAAAGAAGAAATTTATAGCATAAATTTTCTGTGCCTTGGTTTCATGTTTTTCAAACTTTTTATCTCTGACAATGAATGCCAGAAAAGGTGACTTAATGCTCTAATTTTTATTGAAAAAAAATCCCGACTGCACTGATATTTTATCACATCAATTATTAAAAATTCAATTTTCCGCTAATGATTTGTATTGAAACTTGTACATATTTCCAAAAATTTAATGTTACAACAAATTTGAAAAGTAAGACTATAGAAATATTGTTGCTGTTTTTTTTTTATTACGAAACAAGTAAAAAAAATTAAGCGAAAAAATTTGAATATGTGAAGATATGGTAACAAAAAGACAAAAATAAATGTTCCAGGAAAATAACAAGTGCCAATCATAGTAAAGAAATTAAAAACAATAAGGTGATTGAATAAATGAATATAAATAATTGAGCCTTATCTAATTAAATAAATTAATAATGGATAAAAATTCATTTTTAGGGCGTTCATTTGGATGGCAGAGGAATTTTTGAACTCTCCACTTGTATGTATCGCTTTGGGCAAATCAGATAAAGAACCTTCAATCAACATAAAACGAACGAAAACCAAAGAGCCGCATTTTACAACTTCCCGCCGAGTATAACGACAGTTTTCCGCACAAAATAATGTGCAATAAATATTCGAGCTTATCAGTCATATTGCCAGAGAGCAATAAAACAGGCATTAATAATAAAAACGCGTATCATCTTTATGTGCAGAAGCGCGCCGGGATAATTTTTATTATTCGGCAATTTTATTGTGGAAATATTACCTTTTCCGCGCATTTCCGTTCATCCGGCGGCTTCACTTTTATATATATTTTCGCGGAGAAAAGTATAAACTTATTCTGGCCCGGCCGAGGAGGAGGAGGAGAAAAATTAATCTAGCAAATTGGGTACTTTTATCTCTCATTGTGCGGCGCGTGTGATAAAACGAAAGAGACATTACAAGTAATTCCAATAATAAAAAGAGAGCGACAATAAAAAAGCGGCCTCTCATAAAAATGCATAAGAATACGGAAGTGGAGGCTTCTGCTTCTTTTTTTATTGTGATGCAGATTACACACCTTATTACCCTCGGCCAAATAGAAACACTTAAAAGTATCGCGCGCCGCCGCGTCTTTTTATTAATACTAACATGTGCGTGGCAATTTAAAAATTTGACTGCCTGCGATTGTAAAATAAAACGAAAGAATGGGAGGACGCGTCACGAGCGCAGGAGGGGAAATTAAAAAATTACGGGGGTGGCTGTTGCCTGGGTACGAGTCGGGGGGTGATTTTTTTTATTGTTGTGCATATTACGAGCGTAACATTATAGGCCTGTCTGCACGCTAATCTGCAAAGCATCCACTCGCTGGCAACGCGTCTGCTCTGCAGGTTGATGTCACGCATTGTTTCGCAACAAAGCAAAATTTAGAATATGACAATTGGAAAAGAAATTTTAATTTAATAAAAAAGGAAAAATGTTTGCCAGAAATAAAATTTAAGTCTGCACAGAGCGCACACAATAACAGATATTTTTTTTTGCACACACTAAGATTTTTAAATTTTTTTATTGAAGTTCCTCCTTAAGCATTCTATCAATTAGAAACATTCAAAATTTAAGAATCATCCACTGCTAAAAATTGGTCCAATCAATTACACTGAAAGCTACTCAATTTGTATAAAGAAATCCAAACAAAATTATTCCAGACATTTTTAAGAAAAGATGTAGCTCAAATTTTACTGATTCCTTTTTTTATAATCAGGTTTAAAAATTAAAAGTTGAATCAAATCTTCTCGTGATTGCAATGTTCTTTCAATGCTTAGTTTTCATATTAAGATTCTTTTATCTATTCATTTAAGGTCATAATATATATTAATTCGGAAAACCGATCTTTAAAACTGAAGATTATCATTTGCGGTGATTCTAATATGTAGAGTGTATGAAGAACAGTTTATATTTGTATTGTTTAAATTTAAAATGATTTATTATAAAAAAAGAATAAATAACATAAAAAATAATGGATTTTGTTAAAACTTTATTTGAAATAAATTTGATACAAAAATGTATAAAACAATAAGTTAAAAAATAATATATAGCAAGAAGAACGACTTAATTAAAAACCTACGTTTTTTTTTCTTAAGAACTATTTTTTTTTTGTCATTATGCAGTGTTCGCTAAACATGAATAGCTCATTAGTTCCATAAACTCTAATTTCTCACTTTCTTTCATTTCGCTCTAACAAGCTCACACACTCATCTTCTTATTTCTTAATCATCAAGTATCTGTTTGCGTAATAATTGTCACTTTCCCTCTCCTGATTCATTTTCTTAGCTTACTTCGGCACGTGTAGTAATTGTACGTGTCTATTCCGAGTATTGTATTATTTTCACTGCTCGTTATCGCCGACGAGCGTAATTAGGGCGGTATGAACTCGCGGATGGAGAGTGAATGCGGAGAGCGATGCACTCTCGAGTGGTGACGAGCCAATAACTGCGGCAAAACACGATAAGCTGAGAATGTGAATGAACGCTTAATGACCAAACAATGGCACGTGCCCTGCCAAAGAAGTGAAGACGACGAATGTTGAGTCACAAAAGCGGCGCAGCCCCTTGACGCGCCACTCGCTCTCGGATCGCCCGCATGCCAATTCAAAATATTGTTTTACAATCCGCGCGCGAGCCAACATAATAATAATAATCACCCGAGTAAGGGAGAGAGCAGGAGTGAAAGGGATTAGAAAGATCTCCAAAACGCATTCGTAATCACCCTGACGTGAAAATTTGCTTAATTGATGGAGTGCTGGGATTATATGGGATTATGCGCCGAGATTGGGGATGAAAATAAAAAGACACGGTTGATGGTTTATATAAAAATTAATTTTTCCCTTGGGATGCAATTGAGAATTATTAATTAGAAATAAGATAGAACCAAATAAAATAAGAATAATTAAGGAAATTATCAAATTAATTTGTCCATATTTAAGATATTCACAAAAATAAAATTAATTCCATCTTATTTTCCTCTGTTAAATAACTTGAAATGAAAAAAATTGTATAAATAGTCAATCTAATTATGTTTAAAAATTCTCAAATAATATAAATTTTATTTCAGATAAAAAAAAGGATATTAAGACAAAAATTAGGTTTGTTTGATTTGCTTCAAGGAGAGGCTTCTGATTAAGTAATTCAAATCATGAATCATTTATTTGGTTGTTGCCTCTTGTTTTAGAAAGAAAACTTCTTCCTTTAATTTTGGTTTAAAAGGGTCAAGGAAGGGCAAGGAGATTGTCTTTTGTCTTCAAGGCAATTTTTCACTGAAATTTTGAGCAAAATTAATTGGGCCAATTTGTAATATCAGAACCTCTGTAATAATTTAATCCATTTTAATCCTTCTTTCAGTGTGTTTTGATTAAACTAAATTGAAATTTTTGAAAATTTATGCTGGGATATTTTGAAGTCGGAATGAAGCTGTGAGATAAAATATAAAAATTAGAAAACTGATGAGCCATAAATCTAATATAATTTCCTAGTATTTTTATCCGAAAAATGTTTATTTAGACGAAAAGTATTAATAGAAAAGAAGCAAGTAGCAAAAAAAAATCTAAAATTATTTTGAATCTTATAATTTTTGTGGTTCTTTTTTGTAGCCTCAATTTAAAAAACTGTCTCATTATTTTGACAAAATAATTGCCGCCATCAGGCAAAAAATTTGAAATTCAAATCCTTCCCCAGAAAATAAAAATCATAATGAAATTGCAGCTCCATTCATGCAGAGCTGAATAGAGTTCTCGATATAAATATGCACACAGTATGCATTTTTATTATTTTCCGCCTACCCCTTGCCGCGAGCCGCACAAAATCAACCGCGATTTTATTATGATTTTTTTATTTCAAAAAGAAGGCTGCACTCGACCTAGCGTGTGTGTTACAATCAGACGCTAAATAGTGACAAACACCTGGCCACGCCGCACCATTTAACTTTGGTGAATGGAAAAAGCTGCCGCGGCGTGACGTCTGTAAATTTATCTCGGTTGACCCACAAAGTTTGTGTTTTCGTCTCCGAGAGAATAAAATAACTCCGCCTCCTTCTCCTCGGGAGCCGCGCACTTCATTATCGCGTTTAAAAAGCAGCAGTTTGATTCTAATTAAGGGGTTGATGCAACTAGCTATACCGAAATTAATTACCCCCGCCTATGCTAGTCGCCGCGAGGGGGGAGAAGCGCTCGGGAGGAGGGGTGGCACCCCTGCGCGTCCCCTTCACCCCTCCACCGAGCAGCGACGGCGTCCCTCGATTTTAAATACACCGGGGGTGCGCGACACCGAGTCATACTTGGTCCAGCCCGCGAGTGCTTCACCTCGTGCCGCTCTCGCGCCTCAAACTCGGTCTCACGTGCACTTGTTTACCTCCGGACAGCCATGGCCATTCCTTTGACCAACGATTCGGAACTCGTCGAGGAGCAGTACCGCCGTCTCGAACGCATCCTCTACGAGTTGTACCTCGTCCTGCGCGCCCTGATGGAACCTCAGGTGCAACCTTCCACTTCGGCCAGCAACCAACATCCACCCAGAGGTAGGCAAAGTCCGAATAATTAAGATTGATTTGCATTTTATAATTTCCATCAAATTGTTTTTCTTTCAAAAATTATTTTTAAGAAATTTCAATATATCCACAAGGATGATACAAATTTTCCTAAATTACTTTTATTTATAAATATTAATAAAAAATTAATTTTCAAAATTGCGAGGAAGAATTAATTAACAAAGAATTACCGTTTCCAATTATTTCAATTTACCTGTGTTTTGCATTAATTTTTAGCATCATATTCTAAGAGTATAGCAAATAAATCTAACTCTTAATTTATAAAGAGAACCGCAAATCTGAACTGTTTAATTGAAAGTGTCAATTTAATAATAAATTCTATTCCTATTTGATTGCTATCTTATTTAAGATTTTCACAATTTGGAAGTATCTTCAAGTTTTATTTTTGCAAAAAATTTAAATAATTTTATTCCTATTTGAATCATTTTTTGTGTTTGTCCACTCAGGTGGTTCTGGTGGTGGTTCTCGCCGTCACCGTCGCCGCAACTCTTCTGCTCGCGGCCGACGCTCATCTCCGAATTCCTCCAACTCGAACCAGCAAAACGGCCCCCGAAACCCGCCGCCGCCGCCTCCACCTGCCTCCGGAAGCCAAGCTGCCACGATGCTGCTCAACCTGGCCAACCGCGGTGTGGCCGGACATCTTTTGCTCCAGCAGAATAATCAGACTTGTGCCAAGAGTGTGGAGAGCAGCACCGCAGCTGAGTGGAGCAAAGTTGGGTGCGACCTGAGGACCATTGCCGACACCATCAACCTTGAAACGTCTTGCCAGGTTAGTTGAGTTATCTAATTAAAAGAAAACTATTTATGGTAGTAGAAGATTTTTTTTATTTTTCATATTTTATCAATGATAGTTAATAGTTTTTTTTTAATAAATTTTATTTATGTTTTATTATTTACGCCATTAATTTAAATAGTCATTTATTTGATTAGACTTTTTATTTGAAGAATAAAGTTTAAATTTCCATTGTAACTGTTTTAGAGCTTTTCACCTGCTTCTCCGAAGTCTCCGTCGAGCAAGAGTTCCACGCCCGCCACCTCTTCTTCCTCCTCATCCTCGACAGGGTCAACGCTCAAGTTGGTCACTCTGGCGCTTTCGCTGATGATGAGCAGAAACTGGTCATCGGACTGAACTCCCAGCCAGGCCTAATTCAACCAAAATGTACATAAGACTTATATATTTTATCAACACGAACCACCAGACGTGTTCTCGTATTCGTATGTTCCTCCAGGGTGAGGGAATTTTTGTAAAAAATAATCTTGTCCTACTATTGTTAGGAAAGAAAGCTGATGGACCATTATTTTGTACGACCTACCTACCGATTTTTAATTTAGATTTTAGAACTTTAGCTGTATGTTCACTCGGTTCTTTCAAAAATTGTTGTAAATAGAGGAAACTCTCTTCTTGGTACTTGTACAAAGTTGAACTTTTTTACAACTGAATAAACAATTATTAAAGTGTGGAAAATAATTTTAATTACTTCATTCCTGAATAATTAATTTATTGCAAATAATGTTGAATTGAACAAATTTGGTAAAAATTATTTGATATTAATGTTGACCAGCTACACATAAACGACGTAAACGACGTAGATATTTCAAATTAATTGATAATAGACCACTCCTGTAAAATCACAAAGTCTTATTTTTTAAATTAAATCAATTTATTGTATAAACTTAATATATTTTTCTATTCAATTAAAATCATTAAATCATTTCTTATTTAGAACAAATAAATTTATATATATAAATAAAAATAAATGCAAAACACTAAATATAAAAATAATTTAAATAATATTATACTACAATATAATGCAAATTAAAAGTTAGAAACACTAAAAACATAGTAAAATAATAATAAATATCAGTTGATTTTAAATTCACAAAGACATAATAAGCACAATATAACGAGCAATAGACAAATTTACTAGTTTGGCATTTTTTCTAACAATAAATGTTATTATTATTTATTCTTCTCGGTCCATACTAGAATTTTAAATTGGGAAAAAAATTGTTAAAATATCATTCACATTATGAAAATCGATATCCAGATAAAGACATTTCAAATTTTACAACGTACACTTTTTCATCCGCCCATATTTTTCTGGATACGCGCCGTAAAACCTCCCTGCTTTCCCTATTATTTATTGTTATCTCCACGACAGCGACACCAGCGGGCGATTTACAATTACAATAAAAAAGCGGGCGAGGACTACTTCATAAAATCCGTGTCGCTCACTGGTGTCAATTTTTATTATTCAGATTCGGGGTTTATGCATTTTCGCCGGCGCGTTTGATGACCGCGAGCGTAAAACGGGGCAGTAAAAATAAAGAGCGAGCACTTAGGGTAATGCACTTTACTGTCCACTGTACACTATTTTATCTCTTTTTTTAGGTATGCAACCGGCCAGACGCGCGTGCACAAGAAAATTGAAATGTGTTATCCCATTGGGGGTGAATCAGAGGAAGTGGTGCGCGGCCGGCGAATGTATAAAATTTTATGCCCCGGGGCAGTAAAAATATTGAGTGGCAAGTGCCTTTCTGGGGAGATCTCTTTTTTTTATTTCGTGCCGATTCAAGCAGCATGCAAAATCGAATCTCGGCTGATTGCGCGGATTGTTTACGAGGAGAGAGACATTTTTTTTCCAGAGAGGGTCAGCTTTGATATGGTCAGGGGGATGTTGCTTATCTGCAGGCCGAACAAATAGACTTCTTTCTTTCTTTTTTTAAACTCATTATTTTTGAAAAATATGATCAAAAGCGGGCAGGGGCTGAGCGGCCGTAAAGTAGCATTTTGATACGCGGCAGCTGGGGATTTTTTCTTTCTTTGTTTGTTTGCGCGAAACTCCCCTGCTTATATTTCTGTCGACAGAATAAAATGCACTTTTCATTGGCGACGGCAGTCGATTTTGAAGTCATTAATGAAGCGTCGAGCAATCATCGATTGCTGTTTTTTGCGGCAAACGCTTTTGTCGAATCATCCTAGAACGATGTTTGCGCAAATCAATTATCTCCTTCGCGTGCGCTTGACAGCGCGAGTCATAAACTGACTCGGACGATTTCCACGTTTTTTTATGCGGGGTGTAATTTACTAACCAACACATTTCCGCGCTCTTTGTTCTTGCAACTATAAAACTGGGTGAAATGATGACAACCGTTGACAGGAGTAAAATGGGAAAAAATATTGCTACAAAAATAAAAGCTAGCGGCAAAAAAACATAAATAGTATCGCATAGAATGAAATATATATTTATAGTTATTTAAATCAACAAGGCAATTGTTTGATAATATTACTAAAGTTTCTGTCTTCATAGTAATTTTTGTATTCATTTTATTATTTTTGAGGTCATGTAAATAATGGATGTGGACAAAAATTGTGTAAAATAACATTTGTGCAAACATCGTTATCTTGTATGATTAACAGAAAAAGTTTATAAATAACAAAATATTTAGTAATATAACAAAACCAATTAAAATTTTTAAATAAAATTCAACATGAATGACTTGAAATTAAAATGATAATGCATTATAAAATCATAAAACTTTAATATTAAAAAAAAACTTTTATAATTTATTTTTATATAAAAAAAATATTTTGCTTTGTCATAAAAACTTAAAACACTGTTAAATTTTCTTTAAAACTGTAAATACTAAATAAATTAAAATTAACACAATTTTAAATTGCAATTTTTCCAACCTCAGGCTGGGCTGGTTGCGAGCATCCTGGTTAGGCAATTTGTCGAGCAGCTGTGCAACGCCCGGCTGCCTAATTCGAATTCTCTCCTCTCTTTTTCAAGCCAGACAATCAATCCCCTCGTTTGTTAACCTGCAAATAATCGCAAGCTGCAAACCAATCGTTAACAATATGCAAAATTTATGGATTTTCCTCTCATAAACAGCAAAAAATACAAGTGACCGGCTCGTAAAAATGCATCGTCATAATTTCCCTATTCATCTGCATTTCCACACATAATGCAACAAGCGAGGTGACAAAATCGGAATTACTCAGCGTGACCACCGAAAAAAGTATCTGGTGGTCAATAGCAGCTTTTTTCATCCTAAAAAATCGAGCCGTGCGTCGAATTTGTATTTACACACAAACACTCGTGCTTTTTTCAGATAAAAAAGAGAAAAAGAAGGGAGGGCAATGACAATAATAATGCGGCCACCGCGTTCATAGAGATGATACCTTCTCCCCCAGGAGTCATTATTGTTGCGACACACGGCCACTGTTATGGTGTCAATGTGGCCGGGCACTGGTGATTTTTTTTTCATGTATGACAAAACAGCCGCCTCTCTTTTCGAATCTACATAGATTGCCCGCGGGAAATATGTCCGGGGCCAAAAACACACGCACGTGGCACGTTTATAGTTATGTGGCGTGCGCCGATTTCGAAGGGATCTTTTTGCCCCTAATGAGGCCGCACGCTTAATTTGCGTCTCATTCAACAAATGCGATTTGTTTTCGACCCTCTGCGTGTATTTTTTGCTTCGAAAAAAGAAGAATTTGGTCGATATGAATATTGATGCGCTCGGCCGAGCATCTGCCGGTCCCGAAAAGCGCAATCGAGTGGAAGGCAGAAAAATATGACGCGATTTTTTCGTTCAGTTTCCTCCAGGAGAAATTCTGGCTGCTTTATTGCTGCGTAACGCTGATATATCGGCGTCGTGTGCAATAAAAAGAATGAAAGAAAGGGACGTAATTTCTTACTCTGGCAAGATTAATAGCTTATTTGTGAACCGGCCTTTTAGGAAACACAGACACTGCACGGTAGATTTATTTTAAATAATGGTCCAGAAACAGCGTTTCTTAATAATATTTCAATCAACAATTGTGTTTAAGTATATAATTTACAACTAAAAAATTATTTTATAATAATATAAAATAATTTTTGAATTCTTACATTTACAAAAATAAAATATATCTATTATTTAATCGGTTTATAACAAAATTAAAATTAAACAAAAAATATTATTTTTTATCAGTTTTTTATAATATTTTTCCATATAATGAATATTTAATTAAAGATTTTAAATAATAATTTTAAATTTCTAGTATCAAAAGGGAATGTAAAAAAAGGGTCATCAGTCATACTAATTACGAAGTGCTCAATAGTAGCTCTTTCTGTCATAAGAAGTTGGCATTACATTATTTGAAATTAACAAAAAAAAGTAATAATAATAAATAAATAAAATAATAAGAGATTAAGAATTGAAATTTTGCTACCTGATTGATTATGTAGAAAATCTCACAAAGACGTGAAGAAGTCTACCCATGCTGTGGAGAACAAATTTTGAGCAAGGAAAAGAGCATTTCATGCCAGTGACACCTCCCTCGAGAGTGAGCGATGAACCCTCTCAATCAACCTGAACGTCATTCAAACCATTATTGAATATTTTGCTGCATCCAGTTAACATCCAGGCTAGAATTGAAGTAAAAAAATATCTCCCTATTAATAAAGATATAGTTTTTTTTTTTTAATTTAATAAGATATGAATTATTATGCAAGTATGTATTATTCCTAATAATATAAACATTTTATTTTTATTTTTACTGAATTGACCAAATATTTCTCATTTATTTGGGTTGCTTCTAATTTTTTTGAAATTTATAAACTCTCCAGCATTATTTTACAAACAGTGTTTTATTCCTAATTTCTTCTTTGGAATAAAATAAAAATGGAAAAATAGAAAATAAAATAGAGACTTTTTACAGATACAGTCTTTTGAGTTTGTCTGTAATTTTATTAAATTTGTTATTAATGAAATAATGTCCAGTGTTTCGAGCTCACAAAGTGTAACTAAACGATGAACTAATAAAAATCTGATGCGCACAGACAACAATTGACCCCTAGCGCGGTGTCCACCGCGAACAACGCGAGAATCATTGCAGCGGAGGTGATTAATGTCCACAAGCCGCAGGCAGGCAGGATCATTCGCGGCAGAAAAAAGTGCACGCCATATTAAATTATCGGGAGCGTGCAAACAAGAGAGTGATCATGTGACGATGATTTGTTCGTCCGACTCCATAAAGCATTGGTCACGCGGGCCCCACTCGAGAGCAGCTCCCTCGTCACAAATAAATGCAGTGGCCGTGCATAATTTTATGACTTATGGGTGGCCAGATGTGCTCCGGAGTGACCCCCAAATCAAATCATCGTCAGGTCAGCGACGCTTTTTGCTGCTTTTTTCGGCCAAAATAAAATGCAGAGACGCCGCCGACCGACCGACTAACCAACATTTCCCCCCAAAGACCCCCTTTAAATGGCCCCGATCGAGTATGTGTGTTTGCAGGTGTGTGTCGACAACAGATGCCCCGCGAGTTGTTTTTTGATCCCGTAAGAGGATTATTTTATGAATATGTACTCACCGCGTGCGTTTTGTTCTCTTTAATAAACTGAATGCGAACGAACCCTCCATGCTGCAGCGGGTGAAACGTCGCTTTTTTTTGTACCTATTTCGCGACTAATTATGACGAGAATATTTTCTGACGACAATGGGCGCAGCATGCAAATCGCATCACCGTCATTATGTGATTATGTTTTGAATTTTTTAGACGTTTGGCGTAAAAAACGCGCGCGCCCTTTGCATTTTGACGCAATATGAGCGGAAAATTGGTAAAAATGATGCATAATGAGGGAGATGTGCTCGCTGGGGTGAAAGATGTGCATCACGGGATGTCACCGACGCTCACGAAATTGCGTTGAAGAGTCTATTCAAGTTGGGTTCATGGATGCAAAATTCAATATCTGCTTGCAAATTGCCGGAAATTAAAATAAATTTAAAAAAAAAATATGAAAGTAAAGTAATTCTTATTTATTTATATAATCATATTTTTAAGTAATAATTTCTAAAAGCAAAATTACATTTATGTGCTTTTTTATTTTATTTTTTTAAAGTAGTTTAAATTTTTTAAATATTTTATAATTTCAAAGGTATTTTTAAATTAATTTTCAGTTTGTAGCTTCTAAATAAATAATATAATTATGTCGAGTGTCCTCAATTTGCAACTAGCTCAAGTGAAATGAAATTTTCCTCTTTACAAGGTTGTTTAGGCATTTCAGATGATGTGATTAAGCAAATTATAAAGAATTAGATATCAATACAATAATTCAAATTTGAAAAACGTAATTTTTATATTATGGAAGATAAATGCAAAATATTATACAACAATCGATTTAAAGCACCAATGCAATAAAATAATATAATTATTAGTTTGTTTAGTTAAAATTATTAATAAGTGAAAACAAATGATAATCTTTTTAGTTTATAACATACCAAGAAAAATCTTATTAGCTCTTATATAATAATTATGAAATGCAAAATGGAAAAAATTTGAAGATCCATGTAGAAAAAAAAAATAAATTGGACTTTGAGCCAATCAAAATAAGGTATAAAAAATTCGAGCAAAGTGATTTTCTAAATAATGTACTTTTTTAATTTGTGCCCTCATTGAAAAGAAATTGTGATGAAATAAATTTTTACACATAATGATGGACTTTTTTTTATCTCTTTTCACATCTATCGAATTTGATGATGAAAATTATGACCTTTGTAAATCTAACTAGAAATAATAAAATGAAGTATAATAAAATCGTTCCTGTTATTTTATAATATCCTAACATTTCCCTCTTCTACATCCGTAAAAGCCAATTATGGAGATGAAAACAAGCGCAGGGTGGACAAAGAAAGAAACCGTCCAAGTCACGTTCCGACCATCCGTCTCCCGCATCCAAAATAATGAAAATGCATGTCAAAATTACCTCCCACTCGCATTCATTTTTTGATAAGCAAAATAAAAAAGAAACCGGTCGGTCACTGACAAAAAAAAAACAAAATAGGAAGCTGCGGTCGAAGATAAAGAGAAGAAAGCCTGCAGGAGCTATTATTTTGCGGGCCGGCCACGTCCGATAACTCGGAAAGCCCCTGTTGAATTTTGATCGAAGGCAGCTCCTGTGGGGACGGATGCGTTTATCCGTCGCGATGTGTGTGTGCACATGAGAGTATAAGCTTGTTTTCCGCAAAGTGGATGTTATCAAAGTGAATTTGATATTCTTATTAGGAGCGAAGACTCGGCGCACCCCTCATCAGCATCATCAAAGGAGCCGTGTCGCTCTGAACAAACAATATGTACTTTTTTTCTTCTCGTACTTTATTGAATGTAAACCGAGACGACGACGACTGAGAGAGACGAAGCCAATTTGCGACGAGAAATCTCCAAAGTAAACACCAATTTTTTCGTTCACTCTGGCGAAAGGCCAATATGTAGGGGATCTTTTGACGGCTAATTATGATTTCGCAGTCGATTGATTAATTGAGAGGAAAAATACAACTCACTAAATTAACGAAGTAATTTGTAATTTTCCAGAAAATAATGCTTTCTTTGTCATCCGATACTCGAAAAAGAGACGGGGAAAGTGCAATAAATTGGGGATGAAGAAAACGAAGAAAACAACTTTTAAAACTAACTTTTCTAAATACAAATTTATGTTTTGATAGTTCCTTATTATTGTACAAGGAAACTTTTCTGTTTAGAGGGAATAACAATAAATATGGGGAAAAAATGAAAAATATTCAAGAGCAAATCATCAAAAACAGCACTTATCATTGAAAGCAAACATTCTTATCCTAATAATTTTATAATTATTTCACCACAAATTTCAAATTCATAAATAAAATAGAATTTTTTTTTTTTTAAACAATTTGAAGCATTTTTGAAATCTAAATACTCTGAAAAAGGGTTAAAACTCCCTTGTAAAACCCAAAATTCTCACAAATTTTAATAAAAATAAAATATTGAGAATAAATTGGACAAATAAACATAAATAAAAAAAAAATTGTTCTAGAAAAAATTAAATATTAACCAAAAAATAATCAATTTTTTTAAGGTTTACACTGACTATTGTGCCTGTTCCGCAGCCATAAAAGAGATTAAAAAATTCTCAAGAGGAAATTTCCACGCTTGCATGCGTCTCGAGGATTTATTTCCCGTCTCGCTGTTTTACGAGCAAAAAGCTTTTTTATCTGTTTGCGGTCAAACATCATCGTACCTGTCATCGTGAAAAAGACATAATTCACTGAAAACGGGAAAGAGAGTGACGTGTTCGGTCTTATCCTGGAGAGAATCGTAAAAAATAATATCCACTCTCTTTGTCTGATTGAATAACCTCTTGAGGAGTCAACAAGTTGAACAATGAAGCGGCGTCGCCGCCCTTAATGCAGTTTCGCCATAAACTGAGAGAGGGACTCTTGTGATTATTGTTACGCATTATTTATCGGCGGACGCTTTTGCCGCGAGTCGAACGGACAAAAGCACAATAATGAATTGGAGGGCAACAATGAAATTTCGGAAGAGGACGGAAGCCGATCGGTCTGACCAGCACGCGGTGGCCAATAAATGGAATACGGGGAAT
Source organism: Neocloeon triangulifer (assembly GCF_031216515.1). Classification (NCBI taxonomy): domain Eukaryota; kingdom Metazoa; phylum Arthropoda; class Insecta; order Ephemeroptera; family Baetidae; genus Neocloeon; species Neocloeon triangulifer. The sequence goes on from NW_026775547.1 coordinate 3,173,385, forward strand.
GTATCGAGAGCACTTCTTCTTTGTGTTCGTTGCCAGATGATTTGTGGTTGCGCTTTTCCTGTCCACTCGCTGTTCCATTATTTATTTACCTTGGTGGCGAATCCAGAATGAAAATAAATAAATGTTAAGCCTCCTTCGTTGATAAAGCTTTGGTAAAAACTGCTCCATGAAATAATAAAAGCAGGTGGTCGAGCAAGTGTTGGAAAATTAATACAGTTCATGGCCAAAACACACCCTAAAATATGTACAATTTTAGCTTAGTTAATTTGTTGAATATTTGTATTATTAAATTCTGAAATTATGTGCATTTAGAGTTCTTTTGAAAGTTTACATCAAAAATGTTGATTATGACAACATTTAATGATTTATTGATTAACTAAGAATTTTTTATTAGCGTATAGAAAATAGTAGGAGATGTTTATGTAATTTGTTACGATATGAATTAAAAACAACATGATATTTTAAAATTTAGTGTTAATGCTAGTTGCAAATTGTGTATTTGAAACTACAAAGTTGAAGTTTCAATTGCATTAAATTACTTCTAAAAATATGTATAAATTTTGATTTCAAATTTATGATGTTCACAAACAATATATAAGTTTAACAATTTGATTTTTCCTCAAAAACTTTTTTAGATAGTGTATTCATCTCTTTTTCTAAAAATTTAGTACTTTTCATATACATACAATATTTGAATACTTTTGGATGATATATTATCTCGTTTTAGGCTGAGGTGGCACATCAATTAACTTAATTTACAACTATGGAAACCAACGTCCTTCTGTGGTATGATTGTATAAAAATTAATTATTAATTTGAATACCATCACTCAGCATTACAATAAATACATACATAAATTAAAAAACGATCCTCAAAACATTATTTTTTTTGTGTACCTCTCATTTTTGAGATGCCACTTCCATACAATTGTGCAAAATATACTTGTTTTACTAAAATATATAATTACTATAAAATTATTCTTTAAAATTAATATACATATAAATGTAAAAAATGTTTTATTAAAAATAATATAAGACTATCTTTAAATATAAAAGTATTATATTTCTTAATATCAAATTTATCACTTAATTTTCTCAAACGGCAAGGTTTTTTTTGTACATAATAAGTATGAATAGTTAGAGGTATTTTCACAAAAAGTGCATCGAGAAATTTATAAAATTTAAATGAAAGCTATTATGTCGTTATGGATATTGTTTTTGTAAATATCTTTTGAAAATAATTAAGATGGAGTCGATTAAAAAAAGACAGCAAGGCGCTTTAAAATTAAAAACAAAATTGTGAATTTTTTTATCTTGAAAATTTAAAAAATTCACTTGAAAAATTTAGTGCAAATTGTCAGGCAGTATAATTACTAAATTTAAAATGGAAAATTTTTTATAGCCAATGTGAATAAAATTCAATTTTATAAAAGCCTCAAATCACTCAAATCCCTACAACAACAAATATAAAAATTGAAGGTAAAATAATTTCCTATGATCCAAAATGACTCCATTCGCATAGATTTGCAACTAGATTAATTGCGAGAATGAATATCGCAGCGAATTATAGAACAGACTTTCCACCAGTTATTTTGGCAGCATCGATTACAATCAATCAACAGGCACAATATAAACAACATAACCCTCTCTCTCAATCAATTTAGGCAGCGAATGGAGTCTGGCCGCGGCTTTTCGTGCGGCTTATTCCGCCAAATGGCACAAAAGTCGCGACAAAAGGAAAGCAATTGCACCGTCAAAAATTAGTTTTGTTATCCGGTAATGAAATCAGTCGGACAAAACGGCAACCCCTTCGCTAATCTGCTTTTAGTTAAACCGCTCAAGTGGCAAATATACTTTTTGAAACTTTGGTCTCGGCATTAAAGGATTAACAGACAGATGCATCGAGGATGGGGCAGGTCGGCGATGTCATTCTCCGCCAACTGATCAAACTCGGCCATGCAAATGCTCTCGATTTGATGAAGAATGGCGCGGCGCACTTGACTCTCTCTTTGCAACAACAGATGCGCCGAAAATCATCGGCCGCCCCCTCGCTATTCTTTAATATCACTCACGGACATATAGAATAATTCAATCCCAGATTTATTGTGCGTGGCGTGTTTTATGAGCGCGATTTAAGGTATTGCCCGACGGCCAATGAATGCCGCGAGATAAAAAGAGAGTCTCTTTTCTTTTTGCACGTTTTACGATTGCCACCGAGTATAAAGAAAAAGAGATGCGCGTCTCTCTTTTTGCCGAAGTGCATTCACACAATATGCACATAATAACGAAACACGCACAGAGATCCGGGGAGTAAAAAAATATATTGCGCTTTTCCGAAGCAGGTCTTTTATGTTTATGAGCAAACAAAAACGCGTGCGGCGCAGAGTGCATCTTTTACGGCTGCAGCGTGATTATTGACGGGTGGCGTTTTACTGCCTGCTCTGATTTAGCATTCGTCGAAATCAAACTGAAGAGAGATCCTGAAAGTAAAAGGAAAGGAAGAGATTGGAAAAGATCCGTAATCGGCGATAATACTTTCAAGAGCGTTTGGCACTGTCGACGGATTTGCACGTTTTAGCCTGCAAGCAAGAATCTTAGTTCGTTTTGTGATGACTACAAAAAGCGAAAAATTAATTTAAAATATATATTAAAATTTCTTTGAAAATAGATTTATTTAAAAAAATATTAATGGTTAATAACATAAAAAGGAATATTATACTCATGAACAAATTAAAACATAAAATAATAAGAATTTTATTTTTTTGTTTAAATTTCATTGAATCATTTTCACGGTAAATATTCAGCTCAATGTCCTAACAGATTTTAATTGTAAGATTTATATCCAAAATAAAAAAAATTTGAGAAAGAAATGTAAATGTGCATGTCCTCGTCAACCCCCCCCCCCAACCAATAAACAATTCAAATAATTATTCAATTTCATCTTTTCCCATGAATCATGGGGAGGACTTTTTATGTGCTTTTCATTAAATTTGTAAGAGACGGTGAGTTTCGTACATACTTTTTATTTAAAAAAAGATGGGGAAATCATGCAGTGCCTTCGCAAGACGTGAAATTATGTGGGGTTAATAATTTTCCGCCCCCTGCTGAGGGTCTCTCTCGTCGTGTCCAGGGGATGAAATAGGAGAAGAGCTTGCGTCGCTTTTTTATATAAAAGAGTTTCGCGTTGAGAGAGTAATTGGTCAGCGAGCACGCGGACTGAGGGTGAAAGTGGGGGATGCGGCTGCTGTCAACACAAATCCATTCTTGCGACTCGTTTTCGCGTGGCCGTATCAATTTACAACATCATGCGATTTTCATCGAGAATTGATAAAAAAAAAGTTGTAACGGGAGATCCTTTTAATTGAAACTGATTGAAACACAAAAAAAAAAGACACGACGCAATCACTTTTTTGCACCCATTGTTATCATATCAGTTTAAGGTTAAAAAATAATTTTACAAAAAAATTACGTAATTTTGATAATATGTTGTCGTTGTCATAAAATTTAAAATGAGTTAAAAATAGAGATATTTACGGCAATGAGCGGGCGCCTTTAAAATTTAATGCCGAAAGCGCTGAAACAATAATTTTTGAAAAAAATATAATGAGAGTAATATGAAAAAAAAATGAAATTCTTTTTATTTCTACCCAGATCCCTCCCATAGTTAATGAGTAAAATGAGCAAAAGAAAAATTTTGATTATAACTTTTTAGGTCTTCTCTGCGACAAAGGACATCATTGACGCTGAAACTTATTCTAAAATTAATTAATTTGTCTTCTATTCAGTCCAACAAATTTTTCTCAAATTGTTCATTTTAACTGTTTTTTATGAATATGAATTTCTTTCAAATTCTCTTTCATAAAAACAACATATTTGAAAAGTTTGTCTCTACGCAGATAATATTTTGTTAAAATTCCAAATAAATTTCTACGCACTTCAATTTTATGTGTAATATATTTGAGATATAAATCACTTTCAGCAAATTTTGAAGCACCATCGCAGCAAAAGTTAGCGAACCGAGAGTGTAAGCTTTTGACTGCTGAAAAAGGCAAGTGAAGTGAAAATTTCACACGCTCCAAGAGCAAATGAAATCTGATATTTTGTTGCCAAGAATAGCAGCAAAAACGCCAAAATTTGCAAATCATCCTCGCACGCATCAGCACAAAGTGTTGATACACGAGATGAATTCATTGAAATGCAAAAGCCACATTCTTCAACTCCTGCATATATAGGGGATGCGTGCAGCGCAACAACAAAAGCACTTTGCATAAGTACACTGCACGCAAGCAAGGGTTGAAAGGGTTGATTTGAATAAATTTTCTAGCCGACGTGTGTGCCGCGTGAGTTATAGACTGGAAGAAAGAGGAACCGCATTTCGCACTTCGCTGGCGCGGCGACGATTCCATCCCCCGTGCAGATTAGGGGCGCAATCAATCCTCGGCCACCCCGACGAAGGGTGCATCCACCCGCCCAAGGAAATGACCGGGCACAAATTCACGGCTGATGTGCTAATCTCAAAGCGAACCAATACAGAGTCTCTCATTAAAGCGGGATCAGCGCCAAGATATTCTCATTACAAATTAACAAAGGGTTTATATTTGTTTGCTGTCCGAACACCCCCGCTTAATTAATGGCTTTCTAGCTCGGGGCTGCAAAATCGTCTCTATCTATAGGTGGCATTTGCATCTTGGGTGGCCGCAGGTTTGTTTACAAATGACATATGATTGAGTACGTGCTCTTGAGAGAGCGACACGTAGAGTTAATTGCGTCCCAAGAAGTGTCATTCAGTCACCGTGAAATCGGAATTCAAGAGCAATAAGGTTGATGATAAGAAAGAAATGATGATAAATTAAAAAATCACATATAATTTAAGATTCATATTTCTCTTGTAAATATTTAGTTAAAAAAGTCACTTTACTTATATGATCAGAAGAATCTTTTTTTTTCAATTTGATTGTTTTCAGTAAGATTTTCGATGCTCTTGCTGCCGTTTTATCAAAAAAATAATTGTTTTATGCTAAATTATTGTTTCTTGAAATCTTAAAATGATTGCAAGAATCAGACCAAGCTTGGAAAAATCTGTTATTTTTATAAATGAAATTGCTTACAATAATAGACTATTTTCGGTGAAAAAGCCACACGAGGCACACAAGGAGGATATTTGCAGATTTTTCAACCGTTTCGTGTTGCCTTTCTTAACCTGAACTTATAAAAATTGCAAAGAGGGAAATTTTTCGACTTACTATGCAAAAACAATTAAAAAAATAAATTTCATATCACCAAAAATAAAAACTGATTAAAAAATTAAATTTTGATATAATGATTATTTGTATATAAAATAAATTTAATTTCAATTATATAATTTAAATTCTACAATAATAATTAGTTAATAATAATAATAGTATTAATTGATTGCTATAATTTAGCAATAAGCTGTGAGAAACTGTTGACTGGTGATTTTAAATTGAATAAAATTACCAACATGTTATTTTTTTTTACTGACAAGCTAGTTTAAAAAAGTGATTGATGATCGATGTAGCGACAATGATGAACGTGTCACGCGGTTTCACGGCACAACATTTTCTCACACCGATAACAACAACTCATGACATTGAGCTTCTCGCGAATCAAATTAAACAGCGGAAAACAGCGGAGATAATAAAATGAAATCTGCAAGCATAATGTAATTCGCGTTTGATGGGCGGGCGCGTCGAGGGACGCAGATTTATCGTTATTGGATCGTCACTTCTCGCTCTCTTTTATGCAACTAACCGACGATAAAAGTCACTCGGCCGCTTTTTATGATGCGCGCGCGTTTAATTTCTCTCAGCCCCGAGAGAGAGAAGCGAAATCTCAATCCAGAGAAGAGAAAAGGGGCGAGAACAAGGGTAATAAAACACGTCTGCCCATGCCGAGTAATAATTATTATTATTAATCCTGCTGCAGCCGAAATGGCCAGAAGATTATTTCGGGGGATGTGCGCGTTTATTAGCCCTCTCTGGCGCACACGTGTGGACAAAGTAAAGCGCACTTAAAGACGCTTTAATGCCTCGTATAGATTATTGCAGCGGCAACTGCTTCACAATAAATTAACACAAGTTATTATGCCGCGCGAAGGTGCGGTCGGCGTTGCATGGGGGTGTTATTTATCCGAGTGTAGTTGTTTGCTGGCAGGTGACATATTGGAGGCATATTTCAGTGCCACCCAAAGGTTTTCACCTAACGACAAACGCGCATTCCCATTTAAGTAATTAAAGTAACGAGACTCGCTGCAGTCGGAATGTATTTTGAATTGTCACAACGAGCAGATGGGCAATTTGTCTGTTGCAGCAAAAGCAACTGATGATTAATTATTGTGATGCCGAGTTTCTTTCGAAAATTGAAACTTAACTTTTAAAGGTGATACAAAAAAATATTTTATAAAAAAATAAATAAATATTAATATTGTTTTTTTTTTTTTTCAGTAAATAGGACCATAATATATTTCATAGCTATTTTCGGTGTTTTTCCAGAGAACTAGTATTTCATTATTTATAAAATAACAATTTTTTTCATTGTCAGTAGATAACTACGTTTAGGATTTGGGTCTGATTTGGCTCGTGAAGCTAGCTTGTGACATTTTAATATAATTATTATTTTTTTCTGTATATTGCTTTTTTGATATGTGAAAATTAGTTCTTGTGAATTAATTTTGAAACAATTTATAAAACTAAAATATCATAAAATATGTTTTAGTTGCAAAGTGGCCTATATTGATTGTATCAGAAGGATTAATTAATTTTAATGCTTGTAAAGAATTTATAAAAAAAATGGACTCCGTGATTCTTTTTATAAATCTATTGTTTACAATTGTCTTTAAAATAAAACTCTTTATGTAAAATTCTAGCCCAAAGAGTTAAATTGCAATTACAAAATACTTTCGACAAAGTTTTTTAAAATTACTTATAAATTAAAGATATAAAATTTTACTTCTTTAAAATACGTACAGGGATCCATACGAGTTTCAAATAAAGTCAAAAGTTCATTCATCGGGTGACTTCATACAAATTTTCCACAAATTTTCCCACCCTTGACAAAGTTTTGGAAACAAATGATCCTCTTCCGAAACTATAACCGCACTCCCGGTGAGCTTTTGAAATTAGTGGGAAAGCTCATTAAGCGCGCCCGTGTATGTCATTTGAATAATGCTCTGATTGCGCAGTAAAATATCAAATTTATTGACACGGTCAACAATCGCGACTAGTTAGAGACCCGCCAGTTCTCATGATGAAACCGGGGGTGCGGACGAGATAAAGGGCGGACGGGCGCGCGCCCGCCGCTTTTGTTTCTCGCGGGCCCGTGAATGATCGCGACCAGCCAGGCCAAAGGAGCGCCGCCGATGACAACAATAACAGCGGCGATTGTTGTCGTGTTGGTGGTACTTTGGCCATCCATCCATCTTTGTCATTAAACACGGCTCAGCGTGTGACCACATTAATCACTCGATGGGGTGAACTACCCTCTACATGTATATACGTGCGGAATATCTCCAGAAGCGAGCGAGGGGCGTGATGTTTATTTCAGACTCAATCTACATACCAGAAAGACGTGTGCGCGCGGATATGTCACTCTCGTCTCGCAATATTGGGGAGAATTCGGAGAGGTAAACTTATCTCTCAAGTACTTTGACACTCAATTCTTCATCCAAGTTGTAAAGTTAGTTTAAATTTCTGAAAAAATCTTATAATGATGTAATGATAAATGAATTATAAAAAAACTTATTAAATTTATTTGTTAAAAAAAAAACAATATTTTAATTCAATAAAATGTTATTTTGCAACTTATAAATTTTAAAAAATAATTCAATGAAATATTTAATTTTGATTGAATGAGATCAATTTTACTAGCGGGTTCTTGCTAAATTGAAAGCCACAAAAGTGGAAAAGTTAACCCCCTTCATTGTGGAGTTTTTTTTAATTTGGTTGGTATGTACCTAACTGCAAATTTTATCTATAATTAACACAAGTATTAAAATTTTGATAAAACTTATTTATTTATTTTTAATTTTTAATAATTATTATTATTATGAAGTAAAATTTTAAAACGTAAAAAAAGTGTATTTTATTAATTTTATAATTAAAATTTAGTTTACTATGCAAATTTTATGCTTTAAGGAAGTTTTTGTCTAATAAAGCGTAATATATTTATAAGCTATAAACAAATAAATTTTTAATTTGTTAAGTAACGAGAAAAAGAGTGTACATAATTGAAAAATTCTTTTCAGCAATTTTACGTAGAGTACATCGATATTTATTTAAATGTGACAGTGAAATCATTGAATGAAATCTTTGATGAAAATAATTTGCCCATATTCCATAGCTGGAAATATCAATAAAATACAAATATTTATATAATAAATTTTACCAAATTTACTGAATTGTTCCTTATTTGCTAAAAGTTATTCCAAAAAGTTACCTGAAAAATAAAAATGAATAAATTAAAAAATTTGTTGGGACGAAAACGTTGAATTGTTGGCCTTTGAGTAAAGATTTCAATATTTTATAGAAACATGTTTAATTTAAAAAAAAAAGAATTACGTCAGAGTAAATATAATAATATAGATGAACAAGTTGAAAAAGACAAAACAAAATAATATGTCTGCCTCTAAATCAACCAAAAAAGGAGATATTATCAGACTTGAAATTTCGTTGCATACTCAACTGGAAGAACATTCAATGCACCTGGCTCGATTTTCTCCTGGTATATCTGTGGGAATCAGAAATCACCAAAAGAGCGAGAGGGTCGCGTTTTACAAAACCACAAATTCCCAGACAAGAGATGTGCATCGATGTGAATTATTTATTTGTCTGCGCGTACAAACACATATGCAACCACTCAACAATGAACGCAGCCGAAATGGGCCTTAATGCAGCGCGCTGCCTTGATAAATGGCCAATATTGCACTTCCGTTTGAAAGTCGCGCGGCCGCCGTCGCTCGCTCTCTCACGGGGGTGAAAACTTTCGAGGGCATCAAAATTAATTCGCCATTGTGAACAAATTGAGAGCGTTCTCGTGTCATTTGTGCGGCGATGTTTCAATCTGTCGCGACGCCGCTTCCGCCGATTTCGGCCTTTTGTTTTTCTTTTCCGGAATCTGAAATTATTCGAGGGGTGTGGGTTTTAAATCGCGTCGCGGAAACGCTGCAATTTATCCCAAGAGCAAAAAACGAGTATTCAACAAAAGCAACCGGTTTGGAAATTTAAATGTGCACTTTAAAATGCTATTAAAGCGACGCACGCCCACGTCATTCACAGCGGAAATATTTTTATCAATAGAAAAAATATAATAAATAAAAAAGTGTCCATATGGGGTGAAAAAATAACAAACGTCGTCCTGATTTTTTTATTGATTCCAAATTGTTACTAATCAAGTTATATTTCCCAATCAATAAATAAATATTTTATCAATCAATCGATTTGTATGATTTGTATCAACAATGGAAAGGTCATGACGACAGCTGCACTTTGCTGCCCTCGGTCAAAAACGCTTTTCCTCATTTTCGCGGCGCAGCACGAGACCGGGCGAATTTCCTCCCCTGGATGAAAAAAATTCTCAAATTATTCGATACGTGTCTTTTGGCTCATTTTCGCCCCTGGTCTTTGCTGTAATCCAATCATCGATTCAATCAACAGCAATCAATCGAAATTCCCAATAAAAATCTCGCATCCGGTCAGAGCAGAAGGTCACTGAAAAAGAGCAAATTGAATAATCAGATCGCCCTTTCGGTGTGATAAATTGCAAGTAAAAAAGTGGACGAGAAAGGGCAGCCCCAAGGCGGAACTTTTTTTTCATCTTCAGAATTTCAATGGGATATAATTCGATATCTCGCCCCGGCCTCGCGTGTATGTGATAAAAAAAAAAAACACCCCCACGGGTTTATTTTCGCATTGTCACTCATGCAGAGTCGATTTGGCCCGGCAGGACGTGTTATTTGTTATGTCTCACAGCACATGCTAAAAAGCTGCATGCCTTGAATTTGAATTCACTTGTGTTGTACCACATACACTGTTTATGCTTGCATGTTTTTTTTATATATGGCCGGGTGAAAAATGAACTTGACGTCCGACACCTCTCGCTCTCTTTTTTGACGGTATCATTTTCAAGTTTTATTCAAATCAAATGGTTTGGCGCGTGCGTGCGATTCGAGTGTTATTGATGACGGTGCGTGCGACGAGCAGATACCCAGTGCCAGAACAACAAAGATTAATTTCATTCAAGATTTTTTAAACAAGATGTGATAAATTTTAAATGTGTGACGTTGTAAACTGTGGTAAGAGTCATTAATTTTTTTGGCACTTAAAAAATGGCAAATAAAGGTTAAATTATGAAAAGAAACTTAATAAAGATTGTCAAGAAAACAAGCGCAGAATTGCCCAACGGAAAACTTTGGATTGCATTTTGAATATTTGTATAACTTTTGTCTCACTAACCTGGGATTCTTTTATTTATAAAATCTTTGTAATGCATAAAGATCTAAAAAAAAAAAATTAAGGAACATGCCAGCACAATGTTAATGAATTTTATTAATACTGTTTATTTTTAATTTAATTTAATAAAAAAAAATGCAATATAAAAAATATTTTTCATAAATTATATTATTCCTAATAAAAAGAAAATAATGTGATAACAAATTTATCTGTTTTGTGGACAAATTTTGCCAGTTCAAGTTTTTGAAATTAAAATTGTTTGTCTACAAATTATTCAAATACTTAAAACGGGAAAAAACCCAAAATTCAATAAGGTAAAGACAATATTCAATCCCAGCATATTCTCCTAACCAGAATCCTTGACGTATTTATACTATTTCTCTCTTTTTATTTTTGTGTTCCCTCTTCAAATTTTTCTGTGTTATCATTAAATGTAAAATTTCATTGTAAAAAAAAAACGAAGTATAAGTTTTCAGAATGTATATTATTTAATATAAAATGAATAATTTCCTTTTTATCTGTTTAATTAATGCAAGAAAAAAAAATTAAAAATCCTTCTTGCTATCAGATTCTAAAATTACGATTAATTGTAAATAAAATAAGAATCTCTTTTTTCAAGAAAGATCAATAATAGTAACTTGCATGTTGTTTTGCTCTCGATGCCAAAAAGTCGAGTGGTTGCCCAGCTTTTCGTCATGGTGTGCTCTCGACGATGATTACAAGTTTATTTTTTTTTTTTTGCCCGGCGGCGCGCACTTTTCGATCATTTGTCACGAGTCCGTGTGACATTCAATTGGCGTAATGGTCGGAATTGTAAATGTCAAGTCGCATATTCTGGCCGGGCAGGCAGGGCGCGCATCAATAAAGGCTGCGGCTCGCATCCATCATCCCCTCATGCAGAAATATGGAAAGACACACACACAAACGTACCCCCGCAATCACCCCCCGAAAGGAAATCATCAAAATTTCTGTCCGAATCTCTCGTCTTCATTTATCTTGCGAGCGAGCGAGCGCTAATGATGCCTTTCTTTTTGCTTCTTCTTACGGGTCGCTGGTCATTTGTCATTTATTTATACTCAACATTGACTTGCAAATTTAATATCGCTAATGCGATCAGCCTGGCAATCGCCTCAACTAATTTCACACTCGCCCGCCCGTTTTCCTTGTTCTGTGATTTTTGCCGAAATAATTAATCACTCTTACTGTCAAGCCGAATGCGTTTGGCGCAGCTGTTGACGGTTATGGAATTATATTACTAAAGATACTTTTGGATGACTTGTTTACTTCCATTTTATCATTATTAATGAAAAATCAATTAAATTAATTAAATATAATAAAAAAACCTCAATTTGAAAAATGTGGTTGCGCTTTAAATATTATAAAAAAAACTTAAAAATTGCATACCTAGTGAGCCTGGGACTAAAATTTTGTATAAATAGTTGAAAAAAATTCCATTTAAATAAAGCAATCCTGGGCCTAAAAGATGGGAAAGAAGAATTTAAAAAAAATTACCAATTAAATTAAGTTGATCGCTTTCGTTTGGCAAAATGCTTTAAGAATTTTAATCCTGAAAAGTTTTTAATAGAAATTATAAAACACTGGAAAAAACTGCCATATCCGAAAATTGTGCGGAAGCCGCGAGATGTTTACACGCTCGTAATTTGGAATTAGCGTGAGAAAGCGCAATGTTTCGTCGGGCCAAAGGGTTACGACAGCCGCTCCCTCAATTAGGAAGCTCTCGAGCCATTAGCGCTCAAAACAAAGTGGCGCTTTGCCTGCTCAGCGAGATTCCTCGTGTCAGCATAATCAAGTTGGTCTGCTCGTCTTCATAAACATTATTTTGACAAGAGTCGCTGACTCGGATCAACAACCAGCAAAGTCTGATTACGAGCTGCAATGATAATCAGCGCCAAAGCCATTCACTCCGCACGCACTCGGTTATTAAATTAACTGAGAGAAAGCTCGCGAGGCTTCCTTTGATTAAATGGCCCTCAGCACGAGATAATGTTCCCCGAAGAAAGGGTTGCACATCAAAAGCGCCAAAATGCGCGCATCTCGGGGGGCTGATATTCGCGCGGGGGTGCGTCGCCGGCCTCTTTTATTGCCGCGGCGGCAACTCCTCAGGGCGCTGTTTGCCACTCCTAATTTTTTACACCTCGCGTCTCGTGTAATGCAATTAATCGATATCTCAGATCTCTGACTTGTTGAATTTCATCAGAATTTCTAGAGATTTTTATTTAATTTATGAAGATTATGTACTAAAAAAAATAACTTCTATGGCCTATATTTCTAAAAAGACTGAAAATATATAAATAGTGAATAGTCCATGAACGTCACACAGATTTTCATTCCTCAACTAAAGGTCTCTTTAGATAAATTTTTAGTGGTTCGATTAAATCATCTTGTTGCTGTAGAATATCGCAAAAAATATATAATTAATTTTTAATATGATACTAGGATTTTTTTTCGAATTTGGGTATTCATTTTCAAAAGACGTAAATTTTATTAGAATTAATACCAAATGTCCGATTTGGTTATTATCCTTGTGGGGAAATTTGCCAGTTTCCCCGTTGTGGAAAATGGCTGGTCAGTTTTTTTTTTCAAAATTTACAGGAGAAGCAAAAAACTGATTACATGGACCAATTTCCAATTTTTAGATTTCACTTTTTAAACAAAAGTTCACCAAGTCATTGCGGATAGTTTTTTAGAATAACTTTTCTTTGAAACCACAACTGGTTTAGGATATTAAAGGGAAGAAATTGCACACTAAAGGAGTAAAACGTACAATGCAAATAATATTGAATTACTAAATTAATTCTTTTTGCATATAAATTTTTTTATTTTAACTTATTTATTATATTTTTAATATAATATACATGTATTTAATCATTTTTTTTTTATTTTATTCAATTTAAGTTAGCAACAAATTTTGACAAATTTTATTTTAATTTTTTATATCTTAATAATTTTTCAAATTGTATTTTACGTTATTTAAAAAAATTGTCAAACAGTGTCAATTATAATTGGTCCACACTTAATGAAACCGCATGATGCCAACTGTATGATTAATTAACTTTGTATACCGGATTTTTTTGCCAATTCTGGTATAAATTTCCAACCACTAAACATTAATTTTATAAGAATGATATTATTTAGTCCTCAAAAAAAGGTATCTTTTTACAATTTTTTACGTTGAAACTTTAAAAAAAAATATCATTAAAAATATATTATTGCATAATATTTAGTGTTTTGGCTAATCTAACAAAAAAATGTGAAGTATTTAATAAACTGACGGTATAAAACGGGCGCACTCAATTATTCCTTTACAAACTCTGTCGTTTACGGTGGAATAAATAATCAGACCGCGCACTCATTGTGGACCATGGACTTATATAATATATATCAAGTTACATTTAGGTTGCGCGAAATTCGAGATTTGAGCGCAATCGTGGTTGTTTGCCAGAGAGACCCGGAGAGGTATGTAATTAAAATTTAACACCGCGCCCATTTAGTCAAATGCGGAATGATCAAAGCGGTGACGACGACGACGAGAGACAAATAAATGGACAGCACTTTGGGTTGATGCAAATGAGATTTGCGAGCGCTCCATTCGCAAGCCGAGCACTAAAATCAATTCAATTATCTCGACGTGCATGTAATATGCAGTGCTCGGGCCATTAAAGCAACTAAATTAGACAATTAACATTTACGACTGTCATTTATAAGCGGACGAGTGGAAAACATGTCCTGCTAGTTTCCAAGTTTATCACTTTCGGGCTTCGCAATCTATCTCTGAGCTCCGATTCAATTTCAAGCCGGAGAAATGAGAGCCAAGAATGTTTCGATGTTGAAAGGGAGGATTATGAATTTATGCAGCTTCTGAATTTTATTCACACTTGCATCGACCAAAAATTGATGAGCCAAAGTGAAGGGTTGATGACGAGTGTAATTAGTCTTCTCTGCGCGCCACAAAGCCAGAGCCCGTTCCAATTACAGTATGCAAATGAAGATCGACGCCCCCTATGGTGAAGGAAGGGTTGCGGGCAAAAAAAAAACACCAAGTTGCAAGTTCATGGCAAGTGTTGCACTCTCGCCGCTGAGGCGGAACAAGATGTTTTTTCACTCCCCTCTTTGCTTGTAATTTAAATAACGGGAAAATTCAATTTTGGTTGAATTTACAAATTTCCTCAACAGGCAATTTAAGAAAATTAATAAATAATTAAAGAAATTTCAAACTCTTGTTTAATTGGCAAGTGTAGATGTTTTGGTTTAGAATAGAGAGAGATTATCCTTGAGCTCTAAGACCCGTTTTCATGCACCTGACCTCTTTATTATGCAACCACACTAGATACTTAAATTTTATGCAAATCAGAAGAGGGCTTCGTCGTTAATCCAGCTTAGCATATTTTTCACTATGACGCCTCGGCATTAAAATTTCCACTTGGAATATTCGGCATTACACTTTTTAAAAATTTCATGCAAATCTTTTCTATAAACCCTTCATTAGCTCTCTGTACTGTAAATATTTCGCCCATATTGTCTGTTCCCCTGAACTGAATCATAGCCGGGTTTTTTAAATGGAATTCAGAATTCGTGCATTTTAGTTTTTAATGTGCCTTTGAAATTTTATAATTCGCTCTTTTTATTAGATAAATAAAAAATTGCTGATTTGATGTAATTAAAATTCAATTATTTGCGTGTGACTGCAAAATTAATAGATTCAATTTTTTTTTTTAAATTTTTAATGTAAAAATTTAAAACAAGCTGTACCTTTCATTCGGGGCACTCAAACTGTTTCACAATATTAAGGTAGGATGACTTCAGTTGGCCGCTGGCTGGGACGTAGTGTCCGCCTGGGTGTGTGGTGACGGTTGCGTTTTCAAAACACTCGGAAAGCTCTTCACTCATCTCTAAATTTTAAGAAATAATTTATACCTAAGCCTAATTTAACCATCAAATTTTTACTCTTTACCTTTTGGTATCACATTATCAGTTTCTCCCATCACTTGAAGGGTGGGTATCTGAATTTTCTGCTCGAAGTATTTGGAATGTTCGGAGCACCTCGATTTGAAACCGGCAACCAAAATTGCAAATCGAAACTTGATGGGGGAATCTAGAAAATAAAAACAGAGAACAGAGCAAAAAGGATTATTTGTAGAAATTCAATCAAACTTGATCTTCCAAAAATTTATAAACAATCCAATATATTTTAAGCACAGAAAAAACGTTCTAAAATTTGGTAATGTCGATTTTTCTTCTCTCAACTCCAGATAAAACGATTTAAATGTTTACACGGTTTCTATCTCTCTTGAAATTTTTAATTGAAGTCTTTTTGAATAATTTCAAGATCAAAAAAATATTTTCAAATAGGAAGACTACGACTAAATATTAATTAAATATAATTTTATTGTTTTTAACGAAGAAAGTTTTTTAATTTACCAGGATTCATTTGTGAATGGGCTGACAAAAGGGCAGTGAGTGAGGCACCCTGAGAGAAGCCGAGGATCCCGTCAAAGGGTCCCTGAGTCCTGAACGCTTCTTCGACCAAAGTGATGCTCTCTTGCAGTCCGAAACTTGACTCGCAAAACATCTTCCCGCTGAATTTTTTGTCTTCTGTGCAAAACCACCAGCCTCGTTGATCCGCTCCTTCTGTAAATTTTTAATTTTGCAAAAAATATATTTAATTATGTAAGGTAAAAAACCTTCAGTTTCAAGATCGGGGTCTGGTGGAACTTGGTGCGGTGCGTTTAGAAAAACAAATTCGACGTTTTTGTTTTTAAAAATTTTCCTGAATGAGCCGATTTTCCCTTTAAAAGCGTCTGCATTTTGTCTGTAGCCGTGAATGCACAGGATCTAAAAATCAAGATTTAATTCAGACACAACATAAATAATTACATAGATGATCAAATTATTAATAATGCGCCGAAAATTATTAAGCATACATTGATTCAAATTACCAATGAAATTATGGCACGTTTTGTGAATTTAATTAAGGACTTACTCTGAGAGATTCTTTTCCTGGACTGGACATGTAGAAAAGTGGTTTTAAAACATTTAAATAAAGCGAAATTCGAAAAAACCCCAGCTTGCTATGAAAGACCACAACAACACGACGTCTTGTTTTGATTTCAAGTTCATCTTTTGGCTGGCAGACGGCGCCTTTTCTTTTGGCGCGGCGCATTGCGAAGAGTGAAGAACGCGAAGTCCAAGACGCATAGCATTGATTATGAATTTGCACGTGCCAGCCAATGCTAATAAAAATAACGGAAAATTGTACAATTAATTTGGAATTCAATTTAATTCAACAGAATAACTAATAAAACTATTTTCAAAAAATGTATAAATTGCGAAATTTGAACCTAAATGTTTCCTAAATCCATCGAATTCATCCATAAAAATAATAAAATTAACTTACGAGTTATTTTTTGATTAGTTATTTTTTAGATTTTATACTGGTTATTTGAAAAAGCTTATTTAGTATTTTTCCATGTATAATTAAATTAAACTTAAATATTTTGTTTTACAATAATTATAATTTATTTACACAGAAATTTACATCTAATTTTGTTGGTTTGTCAGTACATCATGTAATACATAATTCGAACCTCTATTGTAGCTATTTTGTGGTATTATTTTGCTTTATACATTTAGAGAGCAGACCTCAAATGGAAGAAATCAATATAAAATCCACTCTGCTCCCAATAACACCACACATGTTGAAATTCAATAAAAAAAAAGTTAATTTTCTTCCATATGTACGGGTCAAATTGTCAAAAAATCAGCAGTAGTCATAATTGCAATATTTTAATAGCTTTTTAATTTTTGGATCAATAGTGCTGAAGCAGAGGGTTAAAGATGAATGACTTTTTTAATTTCTAGAGATACAATATTATGTCAATAAATACTACAAAACTGGTGATCTTGCTGTGACAACGTATTTTACAAGCACATTTTCTTTTTTAATTTTACACATGAATATATTATATATTCAGATAAAAACAATTAGTTTGGAATGTGACTAAGGATTTAAGGATAAGTAAGGTGCTTGATGGACATTAGACATTATTTAATATTAACAATAAATAATAATTTACAGCGAAAATGGCATTATTATGGCATTTTTTTGCACAACTGAAGTTTGCGAATTACATCGAGATAATTTGGCTTGGTAACTTTCAACACATTGATTCGTAAATTCCTTTATTGCTGAAATGTTCTTTAAATATTATGTAATTTTAATCTATGCCGAAATATAGTAGAGAGAGCTTACGACACATGCTATACATCAAATTGTGTGACCAGACGAGTATTATGAATGAAAATAACACAAATATCGGAAACGTTTGATCTCTTTTTTAAATTACATTCAGCGAGGACGGATAATGACAACATGCGAAGCCAAATCAGTTGATTGCGCCGACAAGAGAATTGTATTCCGTCTCGCTGAGAATTGTGTCCTCGGGAATGCTGCGCCTGCTTCGTCCCACACTGGTCGCCTCCATGCACAGGATGATCAGTTTCTGATCGCAGGTGAATCTCTCCTGACCCAAAAGACGGCCCTTGAGCAAAGAGGAGCCGAGGCCGAGTTTGTCCATCGACTCCGAATGCCAGGCCTCGCAATAGGTGTCCACGGCCCTTTCACCCATCAGTTGGGATCCATGCCAGATTGCCTTCATAGGCCTGGAAATTTATAAGATATTAAAAATTAATTTTCATTTTAGTTACAATTGATAATTTTACCAGTTCATGTCGCTTAGAACATTTTTCCCGCTGAAACTGTAAATTCGAGACTGGCCGAGGAAAAGTCCTCCGTCCCCATTGAACAGCTCATTCCATGAGTTGAACAAGACGTCTCCCTGATTTAAAAAAATAATAATTATATTTCCAATTTGTTTGAAATTATTTACCTTTATATTGACAACAGGAAGGTCTCGGTCGGTTGATCGGACGATGGAGTCCAAATCTTGGACTCGTGATGCAAGGAACGCTCGGAAGGTTCCTCTCAAATTGGCCCTTCTTGCTTGACGGTAGCAAGAATAATCAGCGCCTCTCACGCCATGCATGTTTCCTGTAGATGGCTCATTGAGGGCAGCTAACCTTAGCTGAAAGTTTAATTAATATATTATTAAGTTTTAATTTAAAATAAAAACGCATTAAATTTATTAAGCTGGGTTAAAATTTTACCATTTTAGGCGTCCACTGAGAGCATGAAATGACATCAAAAATAAGAATTAAAGTTTAAATTTAAAACAGAACTTACATTAGGACCATCAACAGTTCTTAGGAGATTTGAAACCTCCATTTGAGGTCTGATGGGTGGAAGAATGGGAGCTTCGGTGGTGGTTGTGGTCTCAGGAGGTGCAGTCGTGTCCACGGAAACCAATCCTCCGAGCTATAGGAAAATTTTAGTAAACGTCAAACGAAATTTTAATTCTGAAACTTACAGCTATGTACTGCCACCCACTTCTGACCCTGACTAGAAGAGCCTCCTCATCGAGGAGGAATGCAATGGTGCCAACAGGTGAGGCAGAAGACATCTGTCAAATTAGAAAAATATTTAGTATATAATTTAAATTTTATGACTTTTTCTTTTCATACTCTGATCATAGTTTCCGAGTTTTGGAATGTGACAGCCCCAGGGACTACTTTCATTTGAGGCGGTGTCTCGTGGTGGTGAGTGCGCCCTGTGTGATGACTTGGTGGGGCTGAAATTAATGACATTAGGTTTTCAATTAAGTTTTAAAATGACAATTTTTACCAAGACCATCCTTGATGTCCTTTATGTGCTTCAAAGCTCTCAGCTCCTCAAGACTACTCCTTGCGCTGCCTAAAATTCAAAGAAAAAAAGTGAGAAATTTCTTTCTTCGAATAAATTTACTACCTGGTCGGCCTGACAAGGATTGCTCACCAAATGCTGGTCCAGGTCTGTAAGAATAAAATCCTGGTTCTCCAGGGGGTCCCGGTTCACCCCTTTCACCCTGAATGGAAATTCCTGGAATTCCTGGCGGTCCCTATTGAAATATAAGTAGTTAGTTTTAACTCAGACTTTTCATGTTTCTAGTTTACTGGAGGGCCTGGAGGTCCAGGAACGGGAATATACAAGGGCCCTTTCGGAATGAGTCCACCTTCTCCTAACTGGCCAGCTTCCCCCTTTGAACCAGGATCACCTTTATCTCCTTTCATCTGAAATTTGTAATAATTTGTAATTTTTTTTATTTGGCTTCATTTGTCATTTTCAATAAAAGACGGTAGTTGTAAAAAAGGGTCTTACCAAACATTTTCTCCAAATTTGTGTGCAAAATTGAGTGTAATTTGGTTAAAAGGGAATTAAAATATAGGAAAAATTTACTAAATACGTACGCCCCATCCAGGTAGACCGAAATCTCCTCTAGGACCTGGTGGACCCGGAGGACCAGGTGGGCCAGCTGGACCCTTTGAGAGAAAAAGAGAAATTAATTTTATAATATAAAGTCTCCAAAGAGCAGCACTTACAGGCTCTCCTCGCTTTCCTCTCTTCCCTCGTTCACCTCTATCTCCCTGGTGGCAAATAGAAATTTAGAAGTTTTTATTTTTTATTATTAATGAATTAAATTGTCATACTTTTACGACTTTCCCGTCGGAAGAAACAACAGTTCCAGGCTCTCCCTTTGTCCCAGGTTGGCCGTTTTTGCCCTGAGAGAGAAAGAATAATGATCAGGGCTTCAATTTAAGACAAATATTGTTACATCAATTCCAGGTACGCCAGGTTCTCCTCTGTCACCCTTGTCTCCCTTCTCGGAACTGAGCAAACTGTCTCCAATCAGACTCGCCGCATTGAAAGATGGAGGACCTGGTGGGCCCATTGGACCTATTTCTCCTCTATCACCCTTTGGCCCATTTAAACCATTTTCTCCAGGAATGCCTAAGATAAGTAATAAATAAGAAATTAATTTCAAAACTGATTTTTTTTACCTGGCATTCCATCAATACCGGGCTCTCCTCGCTCTCCTTTAAACCCTTGGTACCCAATAGAACCTTGGTGCCCCTAAAATTACATGTATAAAATTAATACAAATTAAATATAAAAGAAGAAAAATCCGGAAAAAAAACAATAATTAATTTTTTAGGCAAAGACAAAGTTTTTTTTTCCTTTTTGCCAGTGCTTTTTTTTTGATGCAGTATTTATTTAAATACTTGTATTATGTCAATACCAGCGGGTGAAAAGTAATTTGTGAAATAAAAAGAGAAAAAGAAGTTGTTCAGTAAAGAAAGTTTTAGAACCTTGTCTCCTTTTTGGCCCCTGGTGCCCGCTTCTCCTCGGTCGCCCTTATTTCCAGGCACACCTCGTTCACCCCTTGGACCGTACGGACCAGAATCTCCCTTTTCACCCTTCGGCCCTGGGCTGCCAGGTCTACCCATACCCTGACCGAACCCAGAGTTACCAAGAAGTGAGTCCTTTCGATTGCACACAAAATAGTGAGAAGTGTTAGAAAAGGATTATACGCTAAAAACAAGTGCAAAGAGAACCTTGAGATTCCCACGAGGCCTCCACCCAGGCTGGTTGTTAGTCAGAAGCAAAAAGTTCAGAGTTAGTACATAAGAGTAATCAAACGCACAAACACACACTCCTATGTTTTTAAGAGGATTAAATTATTAATACTTACGTCATAGTTTGTGAAATCCGAGTTTCCGGGCGCACCAGGCGGACCGGGCAAACCCTGAAGTCCGGGTGTGCCGTCTCGACCGGCCTCACCCTTGGGACCAGGTTGCCCTTCGACTCCCTGAGGCCCGACGTCACCCCTGTCACCTTTTTCGCCTCGCTGACCAGTTTGGCCTCTTTCGCCAGTCGGCCCCGGCAAACCCTTCAAGCGAATTATTGAATAAATTAAATATAAAAAAAAAAAATTAACTCACCGGGAGCCCAGCAGGTCCGGAATTTCCGTCCCTTCCAGGTGACCCTGGCGGTCCGGGTATTAGTTCAGGCATCTTGCTGTCGGGACCAAATATCATCGATGCGTTGCAGCTACAAGTGCCTGGAGGCCCAGGAGGCCCCATCGGCCCTCTTGCCATCTATTGAAACCAAAGTTTTAATTTTTTGAATTAATTTTAAGGTATAAAAATCTACCCCTTCTACTGGAATAAAGTCACCACCACTGCCATAACCAGGCTCGCCAGGAGGACCAGGTGGCCCCCGGAGAACTTGTCCAGGGGGACCCTGATAATATTTTCTTTAGATTTGCAAAAATCTAACTTTTTCTGTGAAAAATAATTACCCTTTCTCCTCTTTCACCTTTTTCTCCTTTTAAGCCGTCTGTGCAATTTAAAAAGGTATTATTACACCACGCTGCAAACGATATAAAAAAGAAAATAAATTCAAAGTTCTACAAGCGGTGTGTCAGGCTAGAAAAATAAAAAATGATAAATGTCCTCTAACGAGTAAAGAGGGCATGTGCTGTAATAAATATCTGATTCATACTGTGCAATCTGGGCGGCGGCGGCGGGAATGGCGGGACCGAGCCCAGGTCGCCTCTGCCCGAAGGGTCTCCGGTCAAGAAGTCATCCGGAGTGTTCTCCTGCAATACAAAAGAGAGAGGGACGTGTTGAAAAATCGACACCGCTCAATTTATTTGTCATTTGTTCACTCTGGTTGACAGCTTTCGAGATTAAAGTGGGCGAAACAAGCAAATAAATTTTTCCCTACAATATTTTGCACTATTGGTGAGTAATACTTCTTTGTAAATGTACACTGTGGGCTCAACTCGCTGACATCATGCGGACACACCTCCTAATCAGTGACCCTGAGGTCAATCTGCAAACGGAGTGAGTCCCGGTAGCGTTTCTATTGAGCAGATTAAATGGCTGTCAATCTTCTCTAAGTAAGCAAAATTGCGGAGAGCGGTTCTGTTTTCCTGGCAATTAATTTGAAAATGATTGTCAATTGACCTGAGAGCGTGGGAAGTTTATTTCATTTCAACAAGACTTGATAATTTTGATGGTAGAGATAAAAAGTTAAACTCTAATCTTCTACTTAATTTAACTTTTTTTAATTATGCCCCTCTGAAATAATGAGGATGAAAATTTAAAAAAAAAAATGTAATAAATTGAATATCTTAAATAACTGTAAAAAAAATGAAAAATAATGAATATATCTTGAGGGACTTTAAAATTAAAAACATTAAATTCAATTAAATAATTTTTCTGTAAAATAATTTCAAATTGAAAACAAAAAAAAATCTTTGTATAACTAATTTGAACTTTTTTTAGACGTTTAAATTAAAAAAAGGCTGAAAATAAAACTTAATATTTGGTACACACACTTTTAATCCACCATAAAATAATCAAGAATCAAGAACCATGACGCAAGATCGTAAAATTTAAATTCATTCTAGAAAAAAATTTACGTGAAACTGAATTTTCCAGGAACTGGTGAAGTGTGGCTGGGCAAATAATTGCACAGCTCTTCATCAGCAAGTCGTTAGGTGGACCAGAAAAATTCTCAGAAGGTCTCTCTTTCCTTCTGGCAAAATAAAATTCGCTCCCACTTGGGGAAATTAATTTTAAGCAGATGTGAGGCCCGACGGCAATTTGACTCGTAAATCCTTCAGAGCTGCTAATGTATTATTATTTATTTTTTAAATATGATTTTTTTTCTCAACAAACCAAAGAGAGATTTTCAAGAGGTGGGCGACGAACAATGAATAATTATTTAGCACCTCTGCCTCTTCAACAGAGAGTTGAACAAACAGAGGCTGTTTGGTGCTCGTCCATTCAGAGAGATTCGTGAGAGAGAGGAAATGAAATTCAACAAAAGCGTTTAGTCCGTGTGATTAAATTTATACGAACAAAACGACCCGTGATTTATCACCTGGGTGGCTCGGGACGACTGGAAATTAATGAAAAAGGAAGAGACTTAAAAAACAAATATATAGGAGGGAATGAAAAGTATAAAATTAACCAAAAATAAATAATAATATAACGTGATGACTCACCAGGTCCTCGTCTATATCACCAAAATCGCCAGACCCTGACGCAAACCCCTGGAAAAGCAAACAAAATAATACATAAGAAAAAATAAACAGAAAAAGAACAAAAGTTTGGAGAGGTAAATCGTGTATTAAAAAAAAAGAAATTGTTCATGTATTGTCTGAAATTAGAGAGGCAAGGACGGATCAAACTTTGAACATAATGTGAAAAAAAAAATGGTTGAACACAAAAGAATTTGATTGAATAAGATTTCAAAGTTAATAAAATCTCGATAAACGACTGCGATCAAAAAATTAAAATAGCAAATTTATAATTAATATCCCAGATATATTTCGTGGAAAATGTCAGAGCTGACTCAGCTGACAATTTATCATTGAAATAACAAGCATTGCGTTGTACATGAAATAAAAAAATCGCGATTGTTTTTTAATTATCTGCCTTTGATCTTATTCAAATTATCCAACCTTGATTTATTATAAAAATGTAAATATTAAAAAAAAAATACTTTTATCGATTAAAATGATGTTATGCTAATTAAATAAACCATGATTTGATGCATAATGTAGATTTTAAAGCTAATCAATTATCATAGAATGACAGCACCATTTTCGGTTCAGCTCATTCTCTTTTCGTTCTGAGAATTTAAGGTGCCAGTTTTCTCATTCATTTTTTATTTTTATTTTTCACGTGTCCATCGGCACGCCTCAAAATATGTCAGTCATTTGCATACATAAATTGCTCTCCACTCGTCGATATTGGGTTCGAAAAAGATAAAAACGAGAGAGGTCTTTCCTTCAAGTATTTTTTTCTGACCGCAGTTTCAATTTTACGAGCACAGGTAGCTGCCGGGGGCTCTTTCTAGAGAGTGGTGCGTGGATGATTTGTATGGAAATGCTCTATGAAGACGTAGAACCACGTGCGCTTATTAAGGCCGAGATTCGAGATTTATCGGTCCGAGAGGAAAATCGGCGGCTCGTGTTGTGAGAAAAATGCGCCCGGGGCGAGATTTCGAGAAAATTTCTTGACGCTTGCGTAATTGAATGAGATTTATGAAGGCGGAAAAATTTGTTTTGCGAAAAATGAATTAACGGCCATGCATGTGTCCGGCGATTTTTCATTTTGACGCTGAATTCGTAAATAGAATGCTAATTTCTGTGGACAAAAAAATGCTGCCGGCTGTTTCTGAAAATGATTTATTTTAATCGTTTCTGGAATTCCAAAATGTAAGTAAATTGCTCCTAAAAATTTTAATGTTTAAAAAAAATGTAAATTGCAGTATTTAAGTCTTCGTCTTCTTTTTCAAGGAGTTGTTTTTTTGTCATTCCCCGTGGCAGCTTATTTAATTGTTACATCTTGTGTATAAAATATAAAAAACCCTCGATAAAACCTACGGGATAAAGTGGTCGAAAATCCCCTGGCATCGTAATTTGATGGCTGAAAAGGATGAGAAATGTGCATTTGGGAGGGAGAAAACAAACAATAAATTCAAAAGGACTGCTGCATATTTCCAGGTCTTTTTCAAATACTTGGGGGTTGGAATTAAATTAATAAATTTCGGCTCATCCACCGTGAAGCGAGCGCTCTTTCATGTTTCCTTGAACGCGCGCCGTGGGAGGCAGCGATTTCATTTTCTTTATTCTTAATTCTGTTTGCCTTTGAACCGCACGGGATGAGCGGTTCAGCCGGCGGTCATTTGTTATTCCACCGCGTCTGTTATCACACATCAGAGAGGTGCAAGTGAAAAATTAAATTGTGTCCGACTACGCGCCGCGGCTATTGTATTATTTATTTTATTCTCCCGACAGGCCCCCGCACGCCCTTTATTGGTGTCAGCCCGGCTAATAAAACAAACGGAATTAACATTTCTTGATAATTTTCTTCGCCAGCAATGGCCGATGATATTTCACAAGTAAAGATGCATTCTTAGGTTGATTTCGATGAAAAATTGGGGAAAAAATTGTAATTTCTCTTGAATCACAGTCAAAAATAAAAGCAAAAAAAAAAAAAATAATAATAATAATATAATAAAATAAAGGATTATAATTTAGTTTTAGTGATGATTTTATTTCAATATTTTAAACATTTTTTAATATATATTTTATTGAATTACTTTTATTTATTGATAGTGCTAATAGCAGCGCTTGAATTTAGCTATAATGGTATGAAATTTCTAGTAGATCTAAATTTTGATAATTATATATATGTGCAGCACCAATTCCCTAACGATGAAGGACTTTGTCATTTGACAAATCATATTGTGCTGCTTCGCATAATTTTGTGAATTGTATTGTTTCATAATTTAAATTAAATTCGCTAATAAGTATTGAATTAATTCTGAATTCCAAACTACTTTAAAACTTGATAACACAATGTGTATGAAAAAAATACAATTGAATACACGAAATAAAATGAGATGAATCAGATGAATATAAAAAAAGTGAAACTAGAAATTAAAAGCTGTTAATTTTTTAATTAAATAATTGTTTAAATGTCTTGTGATGTATTGAAGAAATTTAAATTGTCTGATAGAATTTTACAGAATTATCATGTTAACTCAATTTTTTTTAATCTATAGCTACGTCATTTTGACAATGGAATCAATTTACATGCATTATTAAATAATATTTTTACGGTTTTCTATTTGAAAAAGCTCCCCCTACAAATGTTATTTCCCTTTGGCAAGAATTAAGTTGAAGATTTTGAGCACCGATCGCGGCGAACCGGCCGCACTTGTTTTTTTCAAAGCAGATTTACGCTGGCAGCTGCTGGAAATTCTGCGCGATCGGGCGGTGAGATTTTGACTCTGCGAAAGCGCGGCCTGCGTGCAGAAAGACTGACGGACGATAATCATAGCAGGATGAATAAATTTGTTCGCCAACGCGGGTGTACAAACCGTGCTGCTGGACAGTATTAACTCTCGACAGCGGAGAAGTGCAGCAGCCAACAGCTGACGGATTACGCACATCATATTTTTGGCACGGCCTATATTAAATTGAAATCCAAGCTTCTGCACACGGACGTTTATTTATTTCCTTCCACTTTGGATACACGAGCGGCCTAATTAGCACATTATACCCATTCATTTGATACGGCCCTGCTATACTGCTATACTGCGCCTTTTGATTAATTAAATTCTCGCCGTGATTTTATCTCGCACAGTGAAATTAATTGCCAGTAATTAACTTTGCAAATTAATTAAAGAAGGCCGAAAAATGTATACTTTGAAAAACAAATTGTAAGTGTTTAACAATTTGTTTCAAAGAATTCTACATTTATAAATGTACTAAATTAATGAGATGCAAACCCCAAATTTGTTAACAAAACGTCACCGCAACTCACTGTAAAGAATACCGAGATCAAAGTGACCCCTTCCGCCGTGGTAATGACTTACCTTTTGTATAACTCATAAAAAGGTGGTCATTATTTAAATTGTAAAATCTTATTTCTATTGAATTCATCAGACAATGAGAGCTCTAGTTATGTACATAATTTATTTACATTGTATCATACTGAAAAAACATGATCACAACAAAGTTTATAATTTAGTTAAAATTTTACAAAATATTATATTTTATATTTTTGCCAATTCCAATAGCATTTTACAATAGACAAATAAAATACATGAAGAGTATTTAAAAAAGAAAAATAATTATAAAAGTATAGTCTTATAATTAGTTAAAATTACGCTAAAAATTTATAATATTAAACATTATTTAATACTAAAAATAAATTATATTACCAAATTTGCATTAGGAATCAAAATAACCAACCTTAATTAATTGCAGACGAAGTATTATTTAAAATAGAACCCCGTTAATTTTTAAATATCATTTGCACAACTTCCTTCAATATGCAATCTGCAGGTTAGAATTTATGAATTTGAAACAAACAACAATTCATAAATGATAATAACTTAAATGTTTTTTCTCATTTGAAAAATCAAAAAATTATTAAATTCTATAATATTTAAATTAGTACTTTTGACTAAACGCCTTTTACGTGGAATTACGTTCCGAGACATGAGATGAATGTTTCAATTGGTTTCTTTGGGCTTTAAATTATCAAAAATCTACAAAAATTGTCATATAAAGAGCTGCAGTCAGTTTTAGAAAAACTTCATAATTTAAGATCTTTTTAACCTAAGAAACAAAAACTTTTACCTCAATTTTACAGTGATAATAGACGAACTTTTAGTTTATTGCCGTCTTTCATTTCCAAATTTAAACAAACAAAAGCTGGAAGGAAATTGTCTGGCCCATTTTTAATTGCAGCTCAATCATCGTCAGCAGCTGCCATTAAACACTTTCCCCAAATAAATTGATGCAGCAGACATCACAGAAACTTTTTTACGACCCAACATCTGAGAATGAAACAGCTCGAGGTGAAAAATCTCGGCACGGCACACAATTGTTATATTTTATTTATTTCTATAGTGGTTGCGCCGCGGGCACGATCGTTTTATATCAAAAGAGCTATGGTTGGAATCGAGCACGTAATTCATCCATATCGTGTGTTCTGTACGATTACACGCCACATAAAGACGCATTACAACACGTCATTGAAAAAATACTCGCATGATCGTGCAGAGGAAATAACTCAGGCGGCCAATTGAGGATGTCAAAATAATCTCGGATCTGTCTCCGAACTTATGATTCCCTGTTATTATCAAGAAAACGAGAAGGAATTTCATCTGTCGGTCTGCGTTGTTATTATTTCAGGGCCATTGTTCGCGACGGGGGATGCGCCCAAGAAAATTATTTGTTTGTCTCCGAGCTGCCGCGCTATTATTGCCATTTCAGTTAACTCGCCCGTGCCAATTTTCTCTCTAATGCTTCCTATCCGGCCAGCGGGCGGTGCAGAAATACCCATTTAGCGGCGCCGACAAATTGGCCGTCTCACCTGGAGCGATCCGAGAGGGTTTTGTTAAAAACAAAACGGCGAATATTTATTGCTCCGCGTCCGAATCTCTGATCAAGATGGACGGCTGCTGTCTAACTTAATTAAAAGAGATTTATTTGTGAATGGAATTGGCAAATGGAGATATCTCTGTGACGTCAAAAGATTTGAAAACGTTGGAGGTGAAAATTTAAATCGGGGTTCACATTAACTTGTCGTGTGACTGCAGAATTTAATTTAAAATTCAATCATTTTCGCTAAAAAAAAAACGGTGCGAAATTTAAAATTTCTTAATTTTTTTTTTTTTTACTGAAGAGAGTGCAAGCAGAAAATTAATGCATGTGTTTAAGGTAAAGATTTCTTCTTGTGCTAAGAGAATTACTATATTTTTATAAAAAAAACATATGATTAAAAAAATAAATAATGTTTTTTTCTCTGGAAGAGAGAAAATTGTCAATATCTCACCGCAGAGCACCTTCTTTTGAACACGTCTTATAAAATAATGAAAATAATCAGCAATTTTTAATGGCCTGAATCAATTATATCAGCCGAGGTTACAAAAAAATTTCCCGGAGTAAAAAATAATATGGAATATGGATGTAAAAAAGCTGTCTACTTTTGGTGAGAGCGACGCTAATTGAAAATTTCGATAACCCGCTGCGACTCGTCTCATTATATTTTGGTTCTGCGTTCTCAGCCCATATGAAAAAGTCATTTGCGCGCGGCTTATTTTTTTATGTATGCTAATTCAGAGGTACCATTACACGTAATTGGCTCTGGAGTGAATATAAAATTTGAGCTCCTGTTCGACGTGTTCGCAATATAAATACAAATAGCCTCTCCGACCCAAGAGGGAGTAAGGAGCGGGTAACCATATTTTCACCGAAAATAAATATTTTTAAAATAATGCAGTTTTGAATGAAGTCCAAAATCAATTTTGACAGAAACTGGAATGACTAAAATCACTACTACTGCTAAATGATATTAAATTCTGCGGTGTGATGAAAATCAAATAAAAATAATAATTAGAATATTGGTAGAAAACAATGTGTTTGTAAAATTTTACTATTTTGTATCGAGTTTTGATCATATTAATTTTGGCCAAATACTGGCAACCCAATAAGGAGCACTGTTCTTGATGCTATTCAAAACTTTTCGAGTAAAAGTATAAAAAATAAGGTACATACAATAGAAACAATGAGAGGCCGGCGGATGCTTCTCTTGTTAGGGCAAAAAATTCAAAGTGTTTGTTGCTCGTCAGATGGCGAACACAACGTGATGTTGTTTTTTGCCAACGATCCGTTGTCTCGCGATCTATAACGAAAGAAGAAGTGCATGTGTGCTCGTCTTTTCTTCTTCTTATTTTCAAAAACAAAGACTATACGAATTCGTAAATCACGCGCGTAATGGCCTCGGCGAGGCAAAATAATTGCGAAAAGAAAAGCATGCAGGTGATTCGTTATGCCGGTTGCGATCTGCATACATTTATGCATAAGCTGAGAGTGCTTTAAATGGACTCGCGTAATGGAGACCACACGCAGAAGTTCATTCTTCACATCAGGAAAAAAGCAGTTTGGACGATTTTCAATGGTCAGTGCTTGTGTAACAATAAATTTGCCACGCCAAAAACCCTGCAGATTTAATCGCAGACGCTTTTGAAACAAGACCCATTTATAAAGTACGAGATGGTCATGAATTCAACAACTTTCAAACAAACATGCACAGAAGAATGAATACTTCAGTTCCTTGTTTATGGGGTTTCAGATTCAAAATTTATAAAGTACTTTATGAAAACAATCATTTAAAAGTTGATTGATATAGTGCCAAGAAAAATATTAATTTTAATCAAATGCTTTTGATTAAAACATTCATAATTGAGATTTTTACTAACAATTAGCCATAAATCATGGAATAAGTTTTTCTATTTATATCGAAAATTAATTCTGATAAGGGATTTGCAAATTGTGTCATGTTCTGATTCTTTATTTATGTGACACTGAGTGAGAGTATAAATTTTTTTTTTAGATTTTTCGTCACAATAAAGCAAAAAGAAAGTAATTTTTGGATTAGTTTTTAAATCTTGCTTCAATGTTCAAACTAGTTTGGGACTGATTCTAAATTTCCGCTTTTCCTATTTTCATTTTCAAAACTTAAACTCCGCGATATTTTTTATTGCAAATTTCATTGCAGATTTTAGAGCATTTAATTTTTTATTTAAATTGTAAAAAAATGTTTAGAAATAAATAGTTTTTAAAATATATTAGGCTTATAAAAAGTGCAATGAAGCATTATTATTTTATTTTATTTCAATATGAAAATTAAGATGTTTATAAGCTTTTGCATAAATATTGAATTTATCTGGGATCTGCCTGTAGTATTTTCCTAAAAAATTTATTTTCAAAATTCTTAAAATATCCTAACCTTTGGCTGATATTTTAAACAAATTATAAAATTATTAAAACTTCTGAATTTATACAATAAATTAGGTCACCTAAATTTTATACTTGATTTGCATAAGTAAAAAATAGCGCAGTTCTGTTGACAGCAGCAGCTTTAAATAATTCGTTTTCTGCTTCAGTAAGCTTTTTTTATTTAAGAATCTATAAATACATAAAAGCTTAAAATAAATACAAACAAATAATGTCAATTGAGTTTCAAAAGTCGGTCCAGCGAGTCTTTTATCTGAAAAGCACCAGCTGTCTCTTTCCACTAAGCAAAAGTGAAAATCATCGATAACGAGCTTAGGCAAAGCCGGCGCGCAGATTTGCGAATTATTCGCGGCTGTCAAAGTCGTAAAGCCGGCGGAGAGCTACCTGAACGGAACGATTGGAATCTAGAATTTACACAACTGCCGGTCAAACATTATTTGGCAGAAAAAAGAATGGAGCCTCTTTCGGTGCCAAGCCCAACCTTTTTACCCTGTTGGGCAAAAATTCCTGAAAATAAATTTATGCAACGCCAACAATTGAGACGTCTCGCGTTGAAAGGTTTCTTAATTAACTCGGATGGAGCAGATGTTTGCGAAAATCATCAAACGAATATAAATCCGATTCACATACGTTTTTTTCCCTCTGAATAAATATAATGATCGAATAAAAGGTGGGTATATTTTACGTGTCCCTCGACGCGCATATATTATACGAACGCCAAGTCCTTGACAGGTGGACCGCCGAATCTAGTTCTGCTCTCTCGCACTAATTATAGTCTCTGCACTAATTACCCGCCGCTTTTCTCAAAGGCGCACGCTTTTTCACTCCTCTCGAACGTGATTTACATAAAAATTATTTTGCACTCTGAAATTTTGTGTGATTCTCACGACATGCTCTTCTTTTCGTTCAGCCCGCAGCTGCGTGAAATAACACACTCCGAAACGAAGGAAATCGTTCGAGATTATCCGTCAGTCCGTGCAAGGGCCGCCGCAAGACGGATCAAATCTCATGCACCCGCCGTGGTTAACAGGTGGTTAGTAAATAACCATTCCGGAATGTGAATACGCCGTGTACTGGTCTTGCTTTTTTCAATGTATTGCCGCCCGTCTCGCTTGGTTTTGATCATCAATTCATGTCCTTTTTGTTTGTGTAGAAAAAAAATGTAATAAAATACATCGTAACGCTTAAATAGTTTATACGTTTTAAAAACTTGTCCGTGAATTTTTTTACTTACTGGAATTTTCGTTGCTTTTTATATCATTATGATTTATGCAGCTAAATTACTGTTGATTTATTCTGGACTGATTTTCACATCAAAAGGAAATATTCAAAAGTGCTGACAGGTTGTAAAATTTGGTGATCGCAGTAAAAATTTGATAAATTATTACCTCCCTTAAGAAATTCTGGCACGCCTTTTCAGAGACGAGCTCGATCATGCTTGCATGATCGCCTCTCTTGCTTTTAAAGACCAGTTTAATATTATAATATTTTAAACTAAAAGCTGATGAAAAGCGCCGATCGCCACCAATTTGAATCAATTTGCTGTGGACGGCTCGGCAAAGAGTGACGCCCTGATTCATGAATGATAAAAATCCAGCCAAAATCTGCTGCACACGTGGGTGAATCAAACTTTAAAATATTGTACAAAACGGAGTACAAATGGTTAATCAATCTAATCAAAAACGGATTATTGAAATTAAAAATTTTTGCTTGATAAATTTACCAACAGTTAGGGAATCAACAATCAACACATCAAATTTGCAATTCGTGAAATGAATTAATCCAACTGTAGCAAATTTCTTATTTATTAATTTTTACTAATTTAATGCTAATTTTTTTCTAACTAATCTAAAACAATGTAAAGCTCTAAAATAATTTTAAAAAATTCAGAGCAAAAATACTTTTAATAAAATTATTTTATTTTATTTTAAGCATAATTAAATAATAAAAAATAAATATTTGAAGTTATTTAAAAAAATATATTAAAATAATAAATGAGCGTACTCACCTCAAAAGAAAGGCACTGGACCTCAGCCAGGAGAGGGTCGTCGAGGATTTTGATCTCCTGGATGGCACCCTTTAACAAGAGCCACACGACTAGATTCCTCCACATGTTTCAATGGGACCTCATGACCGTCTCTGCAGAAGCGACTCCATCAGCCGACTGACTGACTGACTGATTTCTTTCTCGAGTACCGAAATGCAGAGGGAAGAAGATTCTCTCCGACGAGGAGAAGGAGGGAGTTGCTGTAGTGGGATCGCGCGCGCCAGTTGCGTCTGTATTAAAATTCGTCGTGATGGAAAAAAAGCACGAGCCAAATTGTCCGACGCGATAAATTGTCTGCTTGGTTTTTCTCGCGATTTGTAATCGACGCGTGTCGCTAATTGTGAATTCGGCGCGTTTGTTTTTCTCACGAAGGCAGCGATAAATTTCAAAGAGGGGATATGAATTATTCCTTACTTTGATGGGCATTGTTGATTTGCAGGTATTTTTACGGCCCACTTGAGACATCAAAAATAACTGCTCTATTATTGCAAACGGACTGATCGTAGATAGACAAATTGACATATTTATGATCGCGCTTCAATGCATTTTAATAATGTATTTGAACAAGGAAATTTGATGGCATTTTAATTCATTTGCATTTATCCACTTTTGGCAAATTGTTTTTTGTTAGATTCCAACTTGTATTATTATTACTTCGAGTTTTTTGCAATGCACTTAAGTATTTTGCAATGAGATAAAACCATTAATTAAATGGTCAATATTTGGTTGAATAAAATTAAATATTTCAGAGTGGACTCCTTCAGCAAGGAAGTATTGAAAAATAAGTAAATTGTATGACAGGCTAGTATGATATATATTTAATTTAGCAGGATTTAAAATAAAATATTCTTGGTTTCAGTTAACACTTATTACAAATCAGAAATAAATTGAGAAAAAAAAGAAAAATTTAAAACTACAAATGTGATTTAAAATTATTTTAAATAAAAAAAATATAAATAACTATAATATATGCATACTTTTCTAAATTAATTATTAATCATTTAAAATTGTTGAAACTAAAACAGTAAATATATTTAATATTTACTATTTTAGTTTTAATATTTAATATTATTTAGTATTTTTCTTTTTCTAGAGAAGTATGAATCACTAAAAACAATCCATCTAATGCTGGTGGCTATTGCAGCAAGGGAAAACAAATGGGAGTCATGCTGGTAATTTACCCTCTCGAACAATATGTAAGTCTCAGTGTAAGTACTGCGACCTAGAACGCGAAACGGGCGTTTATATATTTTTCCCGAGTGCTTGTGGCAATTATTGCGTCTCCGACCAAAGAGCATCTCAATAAATAAACTGGAGCACACATCACATTTCGAGGGATTTGTCGTGAAAATTGGACTGCGGCGAATGAAATGCCGTTGGAAGGGCGCCGGCAA
The DNA here is from genome assembly GCF_031216515.1 of Neocloeon triangulifer. NCBI lineage: Eukaryota > Metazoa > Arthropoda > Insecta > Ephemeroptera > Baetidae > Neocloeon > Neocloeon triangulifer. Next base: position 3,207,579 of record NW_026775547.1, read on the forward strand.
TTAAAAAGCAGCGCCTTGTCTGCGACAGAAAATCGCTCCCCCGCCCGCGTTATTAAAGACTCGGGGTAATGAGTGGCACCCTCAGACACACAAGCAACTCGATTTATTTATTGCCCACCCTCAGCGTTCTTTCACCCTGCTTTTATTCTGCTACAGTTGGCCTCTTTTTCGCCCAATTGCGCATTTCGTTTTTTTTACCCAATTCTTTGAACAAAGTCTTTTTTAACTAATGAAAGAGGAAAGCACCAACAATTTTAAGTTTGGAAAACAAATTGCACAAATTCAATTTTGAAAATTTTATGTTTCTTGTATTTATTTTACAACAAATATTACTTGAAAATTTTAGATATTAAACTCAGAAGAGGCTTTTTCAACATTCCTGACTAATTTTGAGTCGTGGTGTGGAAAAAAAGGGACAAATTGAGCAGAATTGATTTTTCAGCTAGCAAATATTTGCTGAATTCAAAAGAAGCCAAAACAAAACGGCGAGCTAGAACCATTCAAAAATGACTCTAATATAGCCTGAAAAATGTATCGTTTATTGAGTTTATTGTTTCCAAATTGCCCCTGACCCTTAACAATTTTTTCTTTCATTTTAAAACTTGTGCATTGTGCAATAATTTAGACACATAAAATCTCAATGATAAAAAATTATTTAACATAAACAAAATATCTGGCAATACTAGATTATATAGAAATGTTCAATAAAGATAAAATTCACAAGAGCTGATTGAAATTAATGAGAATTAAGTTTTTTTAATTGCTTGCTGATTAAGCCAAGCGCAGAGGGATTAAAATTTTTAATTTTACTCCTTCATATCTTGCAAATTGCCGATATATAACGTGACATTATTTCAAAATTATTCATCGTATTGTACAGTGAACAAAATACTAAATTAAATTTAGGATTTTAAAGAATAATTAAATCTAAGATTATGTGAGAGTTAAATATTATTTATAATAAAAGTAAATAAAATATTAAATAAGAGTAGAAAATTCGTTAAATTACTTTTATTTCATTATCACACAAATTTTAATATAAAAACTTATTAAATTATAAATATATAATAAAAAACTTAATTATTAAAAAAAATTATATTTTGAATTGTAACTGTTATTAATGTTTATTATTTTTCTTTATTTCTCTACTTGTTACATATTATTAAATCAAATTCTTTAGCTGCATCAATTATAAATAAATTATTAATCACCGTGTTTCTTGTATTGATTTGAAGTTTCCCACTTGCACGCTAGTAAAGATAAAGCAATAAACAGATACAAATGAATGTAATGATACACAATATTAAGATGCCTGATGGTATAATATAATTTCAATGAAGAAAATATGCAGCTAATTATAATTTTAAAATATTCCTTAAATTTTAAATTAAAATATAAATAATGTTTTCCACTGTAGAATAAGAATGCATGGAATTTTAAATTTTAAGGCAAAAACAGAATCTAGAAATTAGTTTAAGAGTTTCATAATTAAAATAGTACTTATTTGAAAATTTATAATACCCCAAAAAATTAAATCTGAAAGAAAAATCTCGAAAGCCGTTGAACCAGAGCGCTGCTGTTGATCACAAACAAACCTTTGGTACACCCTCGTTGGTGAGGTGGTTGGCCTCGGGTGGGTCGCGCGGCATGATCCACTGGGTGGTGGCGCCGGCCACGAGGAAGACGAGGCCCACGAGCAGGCCCATCAGGCCCACGCAGAGCAGCATTTGGGTCCGCGTGTAGGTCTCGCTGCCCATCACTGCCGAGCGTCCGCTGCTCGCATTTCGGAGGAAGAAGAAGTGGCTTCACTCGAGTGCCCCACTTACCCCTTCCCTGCTCTCCAGACTCGCTCTTCTTTTTCAGCCACTGCTTTTAATTGATGTTGCTAATACACACTGTGCCGCCACTCCGAAAGCAACCCCCGTTCGCATCTTTTCTTCATTCGCTGGGCAAACAAACTCCTCCGCCGAATGGCGAGGAGGAGAAAGAAGGGTGCACACCGTTTAGCGCCGCGATTTGGCAGGGGGGGATTTGCATGCGGGCAAAACCAACCAACTTGAATAGATATTTATTTCTTCTCAGTAAATATTCTTCTCAAAAACATTTTTCATAATATTTGAGCGTAGCATTAATTATTCGTGCTAAAAGAAATGCACTTAAATTTACGGTTTGCGATTCTTTCATAAAAAGCAACAGTCGAGAATATAAAGATCCTTTTGTTAAACGAAGGAATATTTCTGCTCTTTACTTGTTTCTGTGGGAATCTTTTATGTTGAGATCATCAAGAACTCACTGTAAACACAAAGCATACATTTTGCTCTCCGTGAGGTCAACATCTTGACCAAATTACTTTTAAGCTCAATTTTGTTTCTAAGAATTACAAAAAAGGAGATAAATTTCCTTATTTTCATTTTAAGTTTTGAGGTGTAATATATTAAATTAGGTCTCTACATATTGATTATAATTTAAATTACATTTTGGTTAAAACTGTCAAAATTATTCAAGATCTTAAAGGAAAAAAGCCGGCCCTGGATAATTATACCCTAGCTGTATGGTTTGAAAGTTGCAAAATTAAGTTTACCTAATTGCAAAAGCACTTTAATTGCTATAAATTAGATGAAAGACCGAAACAAAAAGATATTATAGTAAGTTAAAAACGTCCGAAACATTAACTTCATGCATTGCTTCACTCTAGATAATAAAATCAAATATGATGTCAATCAATACCTTTTAAATTATTACAAAAATTTTCAATTTAATAAACTGGTGCCATAAATCTTGAAGAAAATAGAGAAATGCCATCAAATTCCGACAAAATCTTAATTGATCTCGGTACCATAAAATACTTCTTTTTTTGACGAAACGCAACGCTCAACTCAATTAAACGGCAGGGCTAGGGAGCTGCTTTACGATTCGATCGGGAAATAAATCAGAAATCAATATACTCGCGCGGCCGAAACAAAGGGAACGAGCGCGCGGTTGTAAAAGCAGCCAGCAATCGTTCAATCAGATAAAAAGGCGGCGAAAAGTTATTGAGCGAAATAAAAATGAGGCGCGCGCTTTTTTGCGAGCGGAATATAAAAATAAATCTGCGATGATATCTGCCAAGTCCAAATTTGACCCGGAGGGCAGTCGAAAATCTCCTCTCACACGAAATAATTCATTGCGCATTGTTTGTTTTATTCCGTACGATTTATTTGGACAGGACGCGAGCTGCCGAGAGAGTTCAATAAGTCAGCGCCACAAATAGAAAAGAATTAAGGGCTGGAGAGATTTTAGAAACGCATTGCTGGCGGGACATGTGGTTTTTTCGGTTAATGGACCGCGTGCGCTTTTAGCTTCGGCAACGCTAATGCCCTCTTATCAAACGTCTGCATTAAAATTTCCGGGTGCACCGGACGACCCGAGTGCATCCAGAAAAATCCTTCAATAAACGGTCAGTCTGTTTTAAATTTATCAGGTGGAGTCGCTTTTGTCCGTAAAAAACAGTTGTTTTTGGCAAATTAATTTGCAAAAAAATGTTCTAGCTTTTTTTGTAGGCCATGAGGTGTCCGGAAATTGTGATTGAAATTATTTCAGCAGTAAAGTAAATCGTAAAAAGTTATTACTGCCCTCTTTGATGGGCGGAAATAAAACTTAAAACTCACATCATAGGCTCCTTTGACGATGGGGCCGGCCTGTCCGATGTACAAAGTGGACGCAGAATCAAAGACCAACTCTTTGGGCTTGCGTGGGGTCACCGTCGTGCCGTGCTCTTTGCAGTTGAAGAACAGCGTGATGTTGTTTCCACTCACTCGAAGTGAAAATTTCGCCCATTTTTTCGCAAACGACGGGACAACGAAGGAGGCAATCATTTGAGAACTAAATGTAAAAAAAAGTATTATTAATCATTACATAAGAAATAAAAAAAAACAATGTAATGTTTGTTGAAAATTCTAAATTCATTAAAAATAAAATTAAAATTGGAAAAGATAGTGGATTAATTATTATTATTTTAGTTTTATTTTCTACAGAACTTTTCAAATGAAACGCTCAAGAATACCTAAAATTGGCAGGATTTACTATAAAACTGATGTAATTTAATAAATCCAATTTTTAAAGCCATTTTATAAAATTCTGGTAGGCTTTAATTAAGAAAAAGGTTTAATTAAATTCAAATTGAAACTAATTCTGAAAGCGACAAAAATACTTGAAAATGTTTGAAAAACAATTAAAAGATTTCTGATTCATATTATTTCATTATCCTTAGCCTTCAATTATTTCAAATTTTTATTTATCAATTTATTTTTATTTTTCAATTAAATTTATCAACCTGAAATGCATGTTGACGTCCGTGTAGTAGAGGGCGATGTTCATGTCGTCGACTGCAGGTGCTGGAGCGAGCCGGACGCCGAGTTGGACGACCGTGTCCAAAGGGTTGACCACGGCGAAGAGGAATCCGCCCTCCCTGGAAGCCGGTTTGGCCGCCATGCGAATCGTGAAGTCCGGAGGCATTTTCTCCGGCAGGACGACGCGGTACGGCGACTTGATGTTGGAACCAGGCCGCATGCCGTGCGTTGGGAAGCCATCGAAGCCCTGGTCGAAGAACTGCGTCTTTGTGTCCACCAGCGGGATCTGGATGGTCTGCATCAACTCATACTCCTTCGGGATAAAGGATAAAACTGAAAACAGAAAGAGAACACAAATAATATAATACTTATTATATATTTAATTTAACAATTAATCAAAGTTATCATTTAAAAATTTGAAGTTTTATCTAAAATATAATTATTTAATATAGTCTCTTTATAATATTCCTAGATTGGCGAACAGTAGGGTTTCCTAAAAAGGTGACATTATGGGTTTAAATCCATATCTAATTTTGAGCTTCAGAATTGAAACACATTTCTGGGATGGATAATTAAATTTTGATATAACGTAGACTGAGTAAAATTTCAGTTATTTTTTTTATATTCTAAAATTGTCTAAAATATCTCTTGCTCAAAGTTTAAATGAGTTTCCTACTTTATAATGGCAAGCAGTGTCAATTTTAAAGCATCAGTCTATCATTTAATTCAATTATTTAATAAAATAAACATTAAGTAATTATAAATGAAAATCTCTAATTAGTCAAGAGAAGAACTATAATAGTAAAAATCTCAAAAGTATGTTTCTATTGAAGAAGTAAAAGATTCTTTGTTAAGCGCAAAATAATTTTGAAAATTGTTGATGATTTGCAATGACTGAACCGGACTGAACAAATTTAAAAAAATTAAAGCTTATTTTTTTCAAGAGTCCATAATATGTTTAATTTAAACGAATTTTTGGGAATTTTTGCTTAAATCATCAAGATTTGAAATAAGTTTCACAAGTTTGTCCAACGCAAAATTGCCATAGAATCTGCAAACCGTTTGCACGCCCTCTCCGATCCAAAATTTAAAGACGGAGTGCAAGACGGACTTGAGAGTGGCTCTGCGAGATGGCACCAGCTGACTGAAACGGAGAACGGAGAATTGCTCTCGCGCCAGGGAATAATTTATTAGACCGGTTTGTATGTAATAGACACTCATTTGTGTCTCTGGCGGAGACCAAAATATATAAATTAGACTAGGCCGGAGACAGGCCACAGGTGATGTCACCGTCGCGACAAATAACTTGGAATTCTCTTAAAAAAAGTCCAAGTTGTATATTTTAAAAGAGACAAAATATATTTTTTTTTCTTGTTATTATAATACTCAATGGATGGACAAGATTAACTTTGGCCTTTTTTATGTACTCGCTTTTATGATTCACCAGGTTCATTGGACTCATTGAACTACTTGGCAGGAGGTTCTAAAATCAAGAAAGAGGATCAAAGAGAGACCAATTGATAAAAGCTTGTTTTGAAATTTCTTTATGGAGCAATTGTGCTCTGAAACCATTAATTTTAATATTGTTTGAAAATAAAACAGGATCAAACAAAACTGCGGCCACATAAAAATCAAACTTTTTCATCTCGGGTTTACTGAAATTTGAGTCCGAGTGATTTGTAAATAACTTTTGTCTGCACCTGTTTCTCTTCGGTGCCAAGAATAAAGTGCTTTGTCGCAAAGGCCGCAGGTGCGCGCCGATTGATCGCCTAATTACATTACAAGGCTTGTCGAACAAGATTTTTGTTCACTTTAATTTGCATATAATCGAGGAATCTTGGTAGAAAAGCTTTTTTCCCCGATTCACGTCGCTTCGGCATAAATAAATAAACGCGGCAAGTCTCTTTGTAACAAAAGAACCTCACCTTAGCACACACCTTGCTTTTTTTACTCAGAATTCCTTGCCAGCGGGTGGTATGCAGATTGTGTCTGCTTTAATTCATTCGGATTAAAAGTTTGTTCATTAGCTTCGGGGAATCCAACGCACTCGAGAGATTTTATACGCTTTGATATTTTGACCTGAGGCCGAAGAGAGCCGCGAATGCTCATTAACACACTTAAACATTACGAAAGCAAAGGCGACCCACGCATTTCAGTCGAGAGAGGTTATACCTTCGTGCGAGGTGTCTGTGAAGAAGTGCCGATAAACCAATCTTTTAAGTCTAAAAAAGGTGCGAAATAAGCGGTATCTAGGAGTAAAATTATTTTACGATCCTTATTCCTTCAAAAGTTTAACTTGTTTATTCATGGAAATTTTGATATTTTAGATTCAAGAAGCTACTTGTTTATATTTTTAATTTATTTTGCTTACTTCACGTAGGAGTAGAAAAACGCATCATATAGATGTAAAACATTGAATAAACAATTAATTGTGTTTTAAGTGAAGGATTGCGCAATTCCGTCAACTTGAAAAAACAAAAAATACTGGTAAAAAAGCATTTAATTCGCATCAAGTTTGTACAGTAGTTGTTATTTTGCTTGGTTTTTCTACTTTTCTGTACATTAAAAATTTTATTATAATTTCCAATTATTACAAGAAAAAGGCAAAATTTCAAATGCAAAAACCTTTTCAAATTTATAAAAATAAAATTTTAATTCACTGCATGTCTAAATAAAGTGACGATTTCTGGATAATATGAACATAATTAGTAATTTTCAGACCCAATGAGATTTGAAGCGTGATTTAATTACAATGCAACTGAATTAACAATCTTAATCCCCCTAGAACATGTTCACTGGCTAATTTAACGGTTTTTTTTTTTTTTTAACAAAATACGGGCAAAAATATCATTGCCATCATTGCCATCAAGCAAGATTTTTTTATACTTTAAGTTGAAAACCAGTTTTCAATTTCATTGTTGGCATAATTTTTCCTGAACAAAGAAAATTCTAAGTAAGACGCTCGTAGACGCTGTTTAAATCTTTAAAGCGTTTAGAAAATTCAGCAAAAAATTTAATCCTAGTATATTTTTTGCACATAATTAAAATGCAAACAAGATAATTATTTTTTGCGGAAATATTTGCACACTCGCGTCCCCCATCTGTGTTTACACAGCGGCATCATTTTCGCGAATCACGTAGATGATTTGCATTTTATTGGCGCGCGCAAATCCGCTGACAATCGCGGCGGCGTTCAATTTTCATCCCAAGAAAAAGCGCAAACAAACAAAATTTAACGCTGCAATGAGAAAATCCTCGTCTCCCACGCCTGCAGCACGCGCTCTTGGCAAATTATCAAGGAATTGAGAGAAGAGCCTCTCAAGTTGAGAAAAAAATCCGAGGAGAGAGAAGAAAATCGGCTTGCAAAAAAGGATATAATAAGTCTCGCCGGAGCAAAATAATAATAATAACTCTTCTCGAAACCAGTTTTGTGTATGAAAAAAAAAATGCAACGACGGAGGTACATAAAATGTGAATTCTCTAGTGGTGTGTGCAGTGCGCTCATGAGATTTATAGACGGTGCAGCGCTGATAAATTATTCTTGCACGCCTTGGGAAGAAAGGTCTCGTTCGCTGCATTCCGCTCCGGAGCGAAATCGCGTCCTTTCATCATTATCATTTCGCTCCTTGATACTCGTTACAATATTCGAGGAGACAAAGCGAGAGGAAAAGACAATGAGGCAGACCTGCGAGTCCCTTAGGAGAGTAAGAAATAAAATATTATATACGACCTCTCTCCTGTTTCGAGAAGGATTTTTTTCCTTCGTATAATGGCTTTTTTCTCTTCAACTAAGCAGATTCATCAGCGGAAGGATGCGAATTTTAATGACAAATGTCAACAAAGGAAGCACGGGAATTTTTCAGCAGAATATATTGTGAAAAGGTTCATTTTTCTCAGAGGTTTCAATTATGATATTGTTTGTAAGGCAAATGTCAAAACATGTTGTAGCATAATTAATGCATAATTTTAATAAATTTGTTAAATTTTTTTCAACATTATTTTTATTTTTACAAAATTTAGTTTTTATTTTTAAAATTAAAAATATTATTTTAAAATTTTAATGTAGATAAAATTATATTAATTTTTAACAATATTTTCATTTCTCTTGTATTGAATTACATGTTTTAAGTTGTGAATATTTTTTGCTGATTTTCTGGATAAGCGTTTTTACTATTTATATTTGTTGCTTGATCAGTAGGATTAGGTAACTATCAAGTTTTGGCTTACCAAAATAATAGGTAGGGAAGTTCTTAGTTTTTTGCATGTTAATATGATTAATCAGCAAATGTCTCAATAAATTTTTTAAGCCAACATTTAAGTAAATTGGAGGTGTTAATTCTCTGGTGATTCAATAAAAAAAATTCTTAAAAAACTACCAGTGTCCGAAATTTTATTGTGTATAAAAAAATCAAAGACTTTCTTCCTATCTTTGACTTTCTAATAGTAAGGTCAAGAAATTGCAGCAGCTAGAATGCATCCTTTTGGATTCGCTCCAGGAGCATCTCGGATCGGAAGCAATTAGATCGGCGGCCGATTTGCGCGAGTAGCAGCCAAAAGAGAAAAAATAAAAGCTAGTTTGCTGGGCACATGTATACTCGAAAATATGTATTATATGCTGCACGGCGATTTGTATGGTACTGGTGAGTACAGAAGAAGAAGAAGGAAAGAGCACGCCGGCGGGGGATCAATAAGGACGGAGCCGGCAGGACTGCCCCGATCCTCCGACCCTGCAGCGGCGGAAGGGTGCCCTTTTTTGCCCCTAATATCATTTATCCTAAACTTATATTTGTCCTAAAATACACATTTGACCTAAATTTGCATTTCACATCCTTTGGAAAAAGGTTTGTTAAGAACTTTAATTTTTAATGCATCTAAAGCAAAAGAAAATTTTAGTTAACTCATTATGATTGTTTGAATGGCTTGTATAAGAGTAAAATTTGAAAAACAAAACTTTCTTTAATAGGTAAAATTATTGTGAAATTTTAAAATGAGATCAAATCAATAAAAACACTATAATTATAATGCTTCCATTTTTTATAATATTATCCAGATCGAATAATTAAAAATTACTTCGCTTATAAATTTTGCAGTTAATTCTTCCCATTTGAAAGATTCCGTTTTTTTTTCTTTCTGCATTTTTGAAGCACAAATTTTTATAAACATGCTTACAAATCTTCAAAATTATTATAAATATAGCTTCACTTAACTCATTGAAGGAAAGTTAAGAGATTATAAAATTTTAATACATTGACAATAAAAGTTTGTAATTTTTAATAATTGGCTGAAAAACGAACTGCAAATTTTGTTTAAAAACAACTTTTCAGGGCTAATATTATTAGACAAATTGTTCTTTGGAACATTTGAAATGAAAATTGCAGGGGTGAACATTTGGGGCAAATAAATTTAGGGGAAGTAACGGCGACACCGGCAGAACACCCGCGCGCGCGACATAACAAGGGCGGACGAACGGCCACTTTGTCTAGATGTAGTCGCAGATAAAAAGTGAGCCGCACACCTCCCGCTCTATTATACAACCCTCTTTTATGCAAATCAAGCGTCGGCCGAAAAGCGGCGGTGCGGCGCCAATTAGAACGGCAAATAAAACTAACTCGTCCGCCCGGGGAAATCATTTTAAAAGCTTAATTACACATGCTGTGCCTCTCTCTTGGATTTATCTTTACCGCGATTATTTTCTGCGGTAAACTTGGACCGCATTTGAAGGAAAACTTTTCTCCTCCACTCTGTATGGACGTGCGCGAGAGCAAAACGTCTAATTTAGATTAGATTTTGTGGGAGGTAAAACTTCTCAAAGCACCTGTGTGCATAATTTGCTAATTACCATCAGCCAGCGCGTTTCAAAAACTATAGCACAATGGGATGAAGCTTTGAAAACAATATATCAATTCACGCTTTAAAATTCAACAATAATTGCATCAAAAGCAGTTCTTTATTTAAAAAAAAATAAATCCATTAAATTGGGTAAATGAATAGTCAAAAGATTAAAATTTGGAAACCAATTATTTAGTTTAAATTGTTTAAATGCAAAAAGGCATCATAATTAAATAGAAAAAATTAAAATTTTTTAATGCTCAAAAGAAATAACCAATTTTTCTTGAACATTTCAATGTATCAAGGGAAAAAGAGCTCATTTGTTTACTTTTCAAGCAGTTTTTAATAACTTTTAGTTACAAAATTTAATACACATTCAAAATTTAAAAAAGGCTTTTATAAATAAAAGGTATAGGAGTTGAGAAATTGAGAACACAATGAGATATAATTAAATCAACATATTAAAAGCCAGTTGGTTTTCTTTTTTCTGGAACTGTAAATTATTCCGATTGACCATCAATTTCATTTTTTTTATCCACCAATGCAAATTTTTTTTTTAAACAAGCAGCACAAAAGTGGGTGGTCTGTTTTCACGTAGAATAAAAATAAATCATCAAGTCCGCACATGTCAGCACCAACGGCCAGATTTTCCATCCAGCACAGTTGTAGCATCGCAATCCATCCATCAGCGCTTTTGGGGCAATATCCGCCGGATTTCGCGCAGGATCTCTTCGGAAAAGGGAGGAAGAGCGAAGAAGAAGCTGCTCGTGGCAATTTGTCTTAAGCTGCTGAAAACTCAATTAATGCGCAAAAGTGACTGCCGCCGACTTGAGAGCGTTTTTCGCGCGTGAAAAATGACGAGAAGCGCGAGGGGAAAATGTAATTCTTTGCATACTCACTCTCTTTTCTGACGGCGGCTTTTTATGCTGATGGCAAACCTTCAGTTCTTGGAGAGTGCACCGTGAGTTTATGCTGAGAGCATTTTGCAAGGTAAATACTCGTTTACATGAGCTCAAGATTGTGGTGCTTCAAAGTCTCAAATTCAGCAAAGAGAAGCATTTCTGAGCATGTTTATATATAGAGTAAAAATTTAACCCCAAAGATTTGAATACTAAGTTTTGTTTGATGAATTTTTTAACCCAATATGAATTTTAAGTTAAAACCTTCTATTATTTTGATTTGGTTAAAAATTACACTATTTTCGCCGCGCCTCTTCCATTACAACAAGCATTAAATATATTAATGTCGACCTAACAATACAAACCAGTCATATTGTTGTTAAATTGAGTTCGCACAGGGCACAGGGCAAATATACCCTAAATAGGAAAATCCATAACATAAATAAATTAGAAATAACAAGAAGATCGTCTCAGATATTAATAAAAGGAAGTGCTAAAAAATTGAATAATTCTGAAATTTAAAATTTTGAAAATAATTTCTACGGATTTTATTTTGAGCAATGACAAAAAATCATTTAAAAAAAAAAACAAGAAAAAATATTTGCAATAATTTTATAGTTCAATTAGGATAATTAAATAAAATTTACAACAAATCATCTTCAATGCCAAATGAGACACATTTAATTAAATTACTTGTATTTATCTTCTCCTTTTGATTTCTTTTTTCGCTTCAACCGAAACCATTTCTATTGAATTAGCGGAGCACATCAGTCATTCTTGATTCAGTGCTGATTGAAATGCTTCGCGAATTGAGAGGCGCTTGGGAGCAACGCCAGTTAATTAATTAACGACGAAATGATTAATGAGATAGCCGAGTTTGAATTACAAAAGCGGAGCGGCAGAGAGACGACGCTTCTAATATGAATTGAAACGCTGCGCACCCCACTTTGCGGGGCGATAAAAGAAGAAGAACCTTATCAGTGAATTCGCCCCGGGTGGAAGAAGAAAGAAAGAGAGCAGCGCCGAAGATTTCCTGCAATCCCTGGGGGGACACAAGCGACAGCATTGTGCGGCGAATTTTTAATTACGCCGCAATCATTGTCACGTGCGGCATGTTTTCCCGAGATAAGCAGCAATTTTCATATATATTCCTGTCGCCCTCGGATAAAAAAGCTTCTCTTTATTTCCGAATTATCTATTGACGCCAAACGAAGGGCGGCCGAGGCGTGGGAGCAGCTCAGCTTTTTATTTATAATTCGATGAAGCCTCTTTTCTTTTATACTTTGTTAGCCTGCCCGTGATATAAAATTTGATTTTCTCGCCGTCGACAGGAGAAGCCGTTTGTTTTCCATCCACGGCCGCTTTCTCCTTTCCTATAATTATATGCAGTGTGTCGATGAAAATGAATGCTTATAAAATTATCGAACAGGCGCACGGAAAATAATGATGCGAAGCCCACTGGCTACATGATTTGCATCTGAAATCAATGGAATTAATGCTCGCTTTTGAGGAAATTCATGCCGAAATTGATTCAAATAATAGTTTCTTTCGCAAAGAAAATGTGGGCGCAGCCGAAAGCTATCAATGGGAACTGGCCATGGAAATATCAATTTTTAGACAAAAATATTTTCAAATTATTTATTTCAAAACAAAGTCCCACAAAATTTTTACTATGTCTCTTTTCAAAATCATTATTACATTATTTTATGATCCAAATAGAAATAATTAAATAAATTGGAATGTGTGTTGACTACATTGACTAAAAAATTAAATTAAGATGGATAAACCAACAATTTTAGGTGTTTTTTTTTCTTTTTAATGAGATGCAGCGTACATCAAATTAAAAGATGAACTGAAATTACCACCGGGTAAATTAAAATGAAAAACAACTTAACTTCCTTTTGCGGATAACTGATTATTGGAAAAAAAATTAAACCTTTTGCCCTCCAAATTGAACTAGGAGCAGAATTATGCAATTTCATCATAAAAAACTGTTGGAAAAAAATAAGAAATAATGAAAAACTGACAAAAACAGCATGGAAATTAAGTAAAGTACCTTAAACTCGTTGCTGATTTTACTGAAAACAGAAATTTTGCGGGTCATGTTAATCTTGACAGTGACACTTTAATTAATTTGTTTATTCATCTCTATTTCACATTGTCCACTTTTATTGCATTTTACAGGTCATTAATTCATTGTTTGGTCGGTTTTATGGTGCGAATCTAGCGTTGCACGGCAGTTTTACGATTTTGTTTTCAGCGTAGTAAACCCTTCACGCCATAAACTTGAATTTAGCACATGGCGCATTTGACTAGATGGGCTCCATATGAATTGAAATCGAAATCCAACAAATTATAAAAGGGTCGTCAAATAAATTGTGATAAGAGAAAAGCCTGCATTTTATTTATAAAAATTGATCAGTCAAGGCTTTGATTTTATTTGGCACTTTGGACGAGCCTGATTAGGCGCGAGAATCAATTCCCAGTTGAATTATGACTGAAAATGTTCACTTTTAGCCAAGGCCAGATGCGGAAAGCATAAACACATTAAAGCAGCGACCCAGTCTGCACCTCTCTGAAAGCGGCAGTTGAGTGTTTTCCATTCGTGCCGGCGACTGTTTTATGAAGTCCCTAGCGTTCTTCTCTCGCAAAGTCCATCAGCCAAGAAGTCAGCAGTGTTCATTCAAACGCAACGAAAGAACGACTTGTGCTTTACACAAAAATACACCCGCACAGTTGCTATATACGCGAGTGCTCTCTTCCTTTGGACACATTTGTTTATGAAAAGCCTGAAAAGAGCGTGGAATTCTCTCTTTCGTCCGTCCGTCCGTCGGGGCATGTGTGGACAAAAGTATATGTACGAGTGTGTATTTCCAGCTGATGACAGCATCTTTCCTCTCCAATTTAATTCCCTTCCGCTTTTTTTCTATTTCTATATACTACGTGGTGCACGCGAGAGGAAAGAGAGGAAGACGAAGTGTTGACACTCGGTTGTAAATACACTCGAAATTTCCTGATAAAAACAACAATGAACGGGGTGGTAGAGAAAAAGTGGATTTCTCTGCGCGAAATTGATGATGATGATATAATTCTGTCAACACGCATGAGAAAAACGAGGAGTTCAACATCAAACAAAGAGGATTCTAAATCTAAAGAGATATGCAAATTTTGAGGGTTTTGCATAAATTTAGAGACATTTTGGACAAAAAACTTTAATGGCAAATATATGAAGAACGTAAAATTTGTGAACAAGCATAAAATCAAAATATTTATTTATAAGAAAAATTTAGTTTTTTGTACTATTTTCTTAAATATTAATGAAACTGGGATGCAGATCACTGCTAAAACTGGTGGAGCAGTTTGATTTTAGAATCACAACGATTGCAATATGAGAAGTAATTTCATTTTTCACTTTACTAACCTTCTATTTTAATAAGCACTAAGTTTTAGGTTGCTTAAAATTAATGTCAAATAATAATTTAGTAATTAAAAAAAAATATGTAAAAGGCAACATTATTATAAGACATTTTTATAACTTTTTATGAATTAAACTTAAAAGAGCATATTTATGAATAATTAATTTTTTTAATTCCTAGGTTATTATAAACTGTTATGAATTGTATGCTTAAATATTGTTATTATTTCATATTGAATGTCACCAAAATTTGTAAATAACTACTCACCAAATTTATTATAATTTTGGTGTGCAGCAAAATTTATATTTAAAAGTGTTTAAAAAAAACACTAAAATTTTGGGGTGTCTCTTTCTCAATACTTTCATTCAATTTAGACATGTGTATTAGTCAAGTTAAATTATAAAATCGTAGAAAAAGTACTTTAAATGAAAGTTCTATATTTTATGTAGTGCAAATTTAGCAAGGTTATCAATCTTTTCTTGATAGCAGAAGTTAAAACTTTTTAATGCCCCTCAAAATCCAGGCATGATTCGTCTTCATTACACGTCACAACTCGCAACGTCTGTTTTCCACAGACACTGGCGAGACTTGACTACCCCTGATGTTAATTAGCGCAAGTATCGCCCTAGGCCTGTGTTTCGGGGGTGGCGAGATTAATCAAGCTGGAAGCGCCTCGGCCTCCCGTCTTGGCACCGAAGAGCACAAGCTCTATTTATTTGGCAGCCGAGGTGCTGAGAGAGCAACAATTTCATTAGACCAAATTTCGCCGGGAGCTGCTCGGTCGTTCTCACGCCACCATTAATTTGCGCCGAATTAGTCAAAGAGGGGCGTGCGTTTTTCGCCCAAGCCAAATATTACAAAAATACACTCAAGGAGGGCTTTATTCTTGTCTTTAATGAAGAAAGCAAAGTGGATTATTTCCATGTGCGGTGAAAGGTAAGCAGCATGTAAAATATATGGGATTTATATTTATTTGGAGTCGGGGAGGAGTTTCTCAGTGTCTGCTTATGCAGCCACTTAAGGAAATTCCACCTCCTTGTTTTTCGGCTCCTAGAGAGAGAAACAGAAACACACCTCGGCCCAGGGAATTTGTTTAAATAATACGCTTGCTCCCACTTGCTTGAGATTTATTTTCACTCCCACTTGACGCAAGCACACACTCGAGTCTGGTGATGAATTGGGAGCTATTTAAAATTAATTCTGGATGAAACTAGGACTGTTGGGAAAACTTTCGTACAGCAAAGAAACGGATACTTTTTAACAGCCAGGAAAAATGCTGACCAGACACTTCACTCTATTGAAATATAAATATTAAAAGTTTTTACGTGTTCTCCTCTAATAGCAGTTAATTTTAATTTAAATGACTAAAAACCTCTTCAATTGAATGTTCATATAAAAATCTTACTAAATTCACAAATACAAATCAAATGGTCTGCTTCTAACACAAATTCTAATCACACAAAACACACAAATTTTTTAAATGTTAATTTAATTATTTGAAATTTCTGCCAAAAAAGGAATCTAAATTTGCTTCAAAAAGTTCCAAGCAGTCATTTTGAGCAGGAAATTTTTTAAGTTTTTATGAATTGTATTACTTAAAAAGATCTACAATTTTTATAAGTCTAAGTTAGAGGGCGTTTTTTTTTCTCCATAAAAAAACTTATACATCTATTAAAAGTTCATCATAATAATTGTGATCCAGAATGCTACAATTTGCAAAAATCTATTAACGACAGAATCAATTTAGAGTGAATTCTAAAAAAAATTTAAAGACTTTTCACCAGAGTCTAGTCATTACATATTTGCACTAAATTTGTGGTGCGGCATGAGGCTCTTATTTATGCGGAAATTCCCACTCTTCGCTGCCGCCTCCGTTTCACCAAAGCATTTCCCTCTGAAGGGTGTGCGTTATTGATCTGACACGGCAACAAATTAGGCTTCAAAGTGAATTTGCCAAAGGATGCTGAGAATTTCCCAGCGCGGCGTTTGCTTTACGGGCGAGCGCCGCCCACTGGGGAGCTCTTCGTTCAGCACACGCACGCATGTGTTGTCAATAAAACAACAAATCCTCGCTAGCAGTTAGCGATTTTCTCGCCGAAAGAGCAAGAGAGAAAAATATGCAAATATCACAGTCGTAAATTAAATTGCCGCGACACAAAAATTAAGACGAAAGGCGGAGAGAATGACTCAACCGCCTTAGATATTCAAGCGCCTCTCCAGTAATAATTCTAGATTATTGAGAGAACACAAAAATTCATGATTGAAAACAAAATCGCACTCTCGAGAATTTAATTGATGCTTCACTTATTCGCTAAAAAAAAAAAAAAAAACAAAAAAAAAACACTCAAAAATAAATGTTTAGAAAATTTTATTTCCTATGTCCAGATCAGGTATATGACATTTTTTTTATATAAATAAGGTTTACTGCAAAATTAATCCTAAATTCATAGCGCCACACCATATTTTATTCATTCTTCTGGATTAAATTTCATTAGTGCTGAATTTGCAAAAAAAATTCAATCAAACCTGTTTCGTATTAGTCCTTTGAAACTGGGACTAAACGAAACAGGTATTTGACAACTTTTTTTAAAAATAAGGTTTACTGCAAAATTAATCCTAAATTTATTGCGCCACACCATATTTTATTCATTCTTCTGGATTAAATTTCAATAGTGCTGAATTTGCAAAAAAAATTCAATCAAACCTGTTTCGTAATAGTCCTTTGAAACTGGGACTAAACGAAACAGGTATTTGACAACTTTTTTTAAAAATAAGGTTTACTGCAAAATTAATCCTAAATTTATAGTGCCACACCACATTTTATTCATTCTTTTGGATGAATGATCCAGATTGAATTTAGTCATTAAAGAAAATAGGTTAATAACTTGTTGATTTGATAAATGGTTTTTTTTAATAAGGAATTGAAAATTTTTTATCTAGAATTGGATTTCAGTGAGGAAATTGCTTGTTTTTTTTTAATAAAAGCGTTACCAGAGATAAACTTTTATAAAAAAAATAATAATAACTCTTGCTAATGCTTTTATTGTGTAATTAAGAAATCGATAGCTCAGAAAAAGCAAAATTAAGGCAGACTAGACAACAAGACTGTGAACATTTTATCTTTTCAGTGGGAAGTAAAATAGCAAAAGCTGTTTTTGCGTGGGCTTTTCCTCGCTGACAAGACGGTGATGTCGAATTTTTTGTTCGGCTGCTGGGTTTCTCAAAAATGTACACCGTTCAAGCTCGGAATACATATTTTCCTGGTTGAGCCGCGCCGCCTCGCGTCTCTTTTTCCGCGCAATCCTTTTAGTATTCATTCCATATCTGGAGAGCTCTTTATGCAAATCAGCACACAACAGCGCCGGATCAAAGTTTGCTCTCTGCTGGCTGCTCCTTTTTTGCCTCTAAATACGCCCGCCGCCGTCGCACGCTCGCACCCCCGGAGGCGCAAACAATAAATTTTTCAAAATTTGCGGTGGCGGCTGCCGGATCTCGTCTTCAAGAGATTGCTTTCAAA
The DNA here is from genome assembly GCF_031216515.1 of Neocloeon triangulifer. Taxonomy (NCBI): domain Eukaryota; kingdom Metazoa; phylum Arthropoda; class Insecta; order Ephemeroptera; family Baetidae; genus Neocloeon; species Neocloeon triangulifer. Next base: position 3,225,568 of record NW_026775547.1, read on the forward strand.
ATCGCTTTTGGCATGCCAAATTACGCCTGTTGAACAAAGAAATGACGAGGGAGGCAAACAATTTAGCTCCAGATGTGAATATTCCAGAACCAAATCTGATAAAAGTACAAACTGCTTATTGTTTTAGGATGAATAGAGGAAAGTAGAATATTAAGATAAATGAAACATACAACACGGTAAAAAAAATTAATTGAATTAATTACTGAAAACTACATCATTATAATTTTAATACAAAATAAAATGCTTTTCATTTTATCACAAAATTTTTTAAAATATTAATGCTGTTTACCTGTTGTGTGTTCTATGCCTTTGATCATCGCTCTTTAATAAAATTAATCAGCTAAATTTCCTCTACTTATTTCATTTTATTCAATCCAGAATTTTAACCAGAGCACACATACTTCATATCCGAGTTTCATAAATTCAATAGTATTATGTTCTTCTTTTACTATAAAATATTCCAAATTTTAACAGATAGATTTTAAAAAATTAATAAAAAATTTCAAAATGATAATAACCACTTAAAATTTGTCAATTTTCTAAGCAAAATAAAGATCGCAGACATTTTAATTCAACGAATTTTTTTTAGTGCGTTAAAAATATTCGCAACTTTATTTTCGGCTATGCAGAGCTAACCGGAAGCTTTTTTTTTTATTTATTGCAGTAACTTGTTGATGTCACATTATTTTCTCTACATGATTTAAGTTGTAAAGTAAAATTTTGCTCGTTCCATTTAACATGCATTTCCTTTGAAAGTGCGAATCCCTCTTTTCATCGTCGCGAAAATCTGACAATTCGGATGACTAACCCGAGCACTTTGGCCGCGGCCCAACTTTCCAGTCAAGCGTGAAGTCACCCACAAGCACACACACGAAGATGACTCGAATTCAAAATGCAAAATAAGACACAAATCGACCCTGAGAGTGCCAACGCAACCCGTGCGAGATTAAATTACGTCAACTCGAGAGAGGAAAAGGCGTTTTCGCACGCCCAATGATTATTCGCATTTTTCCTGTGCGGCTCAAATTCGCTCCGCAATCGAAGCATTTTCCCTCGACTGCTCATTGAATATTTAATGCGTGCCGCTGCCGAAAAGGGAAACAGGGCACAAGGCAGGTAATTGGATTCGGAGCTGCGACTTTTGTGTCCAAGAAGAATGTTTTCGCTGATTGTGCCTGGGATTTGCATAATTGAACAGAAGGAGTATTGCGAAGAAATCCTCAAAAATTGCTTGCAGAAAATTTTGGTTTTTTAACTTGAAATATATATTTTCTATTTAAAATAAATTCTCTGAAAAATCATTATAAATTAATCTTTAAAAAAATATAAAAATTGCATTCAGACAATATCTTTATTCAAAATTTTTGTTATGAAACTTTTGAATTTTTTAATTTGTAAACAGTTGATTAAAAAACGTGCATATAAAGAGTTTCTTTCTTTTACTTGAAATGATAAATTTTAAAATATTTCATTATAATTTAAAACAGGTTACATAAATTCTAATTAAGAACACTGTAAATGAAATTCCTGATCGTAGAATTAATAGATCAGCAGAATTCACTTCATATTCTTGGAAGGTGCATCGTCTGCAGCTTTTAATAAATTGTCAACAAGCTCAAGTTTTATTAGTTTGAATCGAACAGAAAACTTTTATTGCTTCCTCTTGGCGGTGAATTATGAAAGTATTACTAGAGCTTTAGAAGAGAGGCAATAACGAGAAAACTTCTCTAAACTTGAATACGCTCTTTGAAAATGATCTGATTATATTATACGCTTCACCTGTGAAAGAGCTGCGCTCTAATTTTGTTTCATTTATCAATTATATCAATAGCAATAATTAATGATGTGTTGGAACAATCAAATCTTTAAAATTACGAATGAATTATTGGAATTATTTACTGGCATCCTAGCGTGTGCGTTGTTTTATGACATTGATAATTAGGTTTAATTTAATGAATTTATGATATGGAAAACCTTATTTAAACGGAGAAAATATGATGAGCATAAAAATAAAATAAATTCATGTCAATAATAATTATAAACAAACAAAAAAACATATTTTTTCTATTCTAAATATTTTCAAAGCTTCTATATCTGAACTGAACAAAATTAAATTTTACTAGGCTTAGCCCAAAGTCATGCAGTCGTTTGATAATTATTAATCAAAATTAATTCCGTTTGCTCGCGCGTTTAACTTAATTAAACTGCCGCTGTGCGAGCAAACAATTGAATGTTTGAGAAAGGGGTTTGAAGTTGAAAGTGCAATTCGAGAGAGAGACACAAACGCGCGTTCACTTCGCGATCAATTGGAGCAAACGAGCTGCCGACGACGCTAACGAAGTAATGAGCAGAAGGTGTGTGTTGCCGGCGGAGGCAGCTTTTCCGAGAGCATTTCCAACGCAGCACATCTCTCGATATGAAACGTCGGATTCTCTCAAGTGAAAAACTCCCCCGAGCGTTTTGCTGCGCGTATAATAAATAAACGCGTCCGCACAAATAATCTTCTCAGACGAGACGCCGCAGCGCAACTTTTCTCCTCCTGACGGAATATCTTCCCGTCGGTTTGTTGTATTTTCCGGTCTTGTTTGCTCGCCCCTTGTTGATTTATCATTATTTTGACGAATATTTTCCAGCCGCAGAAAAACATCTCAAACTTTCCGTCGAGATCTGGGCGCGGACAAATACGAATGTTCCTTCTTATTTGAGTTGCAGAATTTTGAATTTAATTTAGCTAAAAGGGCTTGTATTGATTTTTGCAGCTCATCAGTATGAAACTGCGACTGTTTCGAGTTGAGCTTCGCAATTACCAGCTGATACGACTGTGTCTATGGGGAATTTGCAAACATTGGAGCAAGAGAACGGGATATTTTTGGATTTCCATTTAAAAAGAGTGGCGACAGAAAGAATGAGTTTGTTTCTTTCTCTTCCGAAACAAATATTTCGCTGCGGCAACGTTTATTTTCGGACAATGTGGAACCTAAGCTAAATGGAATTACCTAATTTTTGGGCTGTTGCAAAGGCCATGGAAAAAAATTTAAATTTTTTTACCAAAATTGCTCAAAATATTAAATAAAGGTTAACTAATTAAACGATTATTTAAAAATTATTATGGTCATAAATTGAATACAACTAAAATTAAAATCATATTAAGTTAATTTTTTGGAAAGAACTTGTTGTTAGCTAACAAAGAAGCTTTTACTTGGTTTTTACTTTTCCATGTTCCAACAAATCCTTAGTTTTTTTTAATCAATTCAAAGTTCCCTTATTTTTTATTTCATTAAATTCAATTATATGACACTTACAACAAAACCTGAACAAAACAATTGAATTCAGTAATGCTCTAGAAAATTTTGTGAGTTCAGAATATTTTAATTTAGTCCAAGACATTCCAAGTAAATTAAATTAAAAAGTTTAAAGATTATATATTTATGAAATGAAATAGAAATCGAACCATTCTATCTTACAGAATTATACCCATGGTTCAGAACTGGTGCAGGAATGGTGCAGAATTGATGCAGAACAGCTGAAACGGTTCTGCATCAGTTTTGTACCATTTTTTAACCGTGTTTGCACTAATTCTAAATGTTGCTTAAGAAAAATTTTAAATTCCTTAAAAAAAAAATTCAAAATAACATATTTACATGAAAATGAAGTGTAAATTGAAATGGAACCTTATTCTATCATACAGAATTGGACACCTGGTTCACATCTGGTTCAGAACTGGTTAAGAACAGGTTCAGAACTGGTGCAGAATTGATGCAGAACAGCTGAAACGGTTCTGCATCAGTTTTGTACCATTTTTTAACCGTGTTTGCACTAATTCTAAATGTTGCTTAAGAAAAATTTTAAATTCCTTAAAAAAAAAAAATCAAAATAACATATTTACATGAAAATGAAGTGTAAATTGAAATGGAACCTTATTCTATCAGACAGAATTGGACACCTGGTTCACATCTGGTTCAGAACTGGTTAAGAACAGGTTCAGAACTGATGCAGAACAGCTGAAACGGTTCTGCATCAGTTTTGTACCATTTTTTAACCGTGTTTGCACTAATTCTAAATTTAAAAATCATATTATTATTATTTTCAAATTTATTTGATACGTGGATCTGCGCGTGGATAAGAGCGGAGCAAGATACTTAGCTTGCGTTGCGTCAAATTCAGTGTTAAGGCTGCTCAATCATTTAATTTTAAAGCTTTTTACTAGATATTAAAGTGCTTCCAAATGCAATACAAAAGAATCCATCTAATTGTAAGTGAATTTATAGAAATTTTATGCACAATAAATTGTGTCATTATAATGTATGAAATGAAGTATAATAGGAATTAATTTATAAACTAAACAAAGTTATCACACACGATCATACAAAACGTTGTCCTTCAATAATTTGATAGTTTCACATTTTACAATCTTTTTTCATAGTAAAACACCATTATATTTGTCATGTCAAAATCTTGTATCAGTTTAAACAAATTGTGATAGTTAATTGAGCTAGAAAAAAAACATTCTTCAAAACATATTAAAAAATTAATGATCCACTTCAGTTTTGAAACAAAGCTTTAATCAAAGGCACATGCGTGCGTCCTCGAGAAGAGAATTTCAGCATCCCCAATTGCAACATCGATGACTTGGCTCGATTTATATTAAAATAACAGGCCAATAAAAATCTCTTTCGCGTCGGGTAATAAATTATGAATCAACAATCTGTCTCTCGCTGAAGAGACTTAAGAGCATTTTTTTTTCTTCGCTCCGTCTCAAGCCCGCGCGATCTAGTTTTTGTTTTCGCTAAAAAAACGCACGATGGCCCGCTGAATGAGTCTCGTCGTCGCGTCGATTGTGCTATTTCGAGCTCAAGCATTTTGTAAAAAAGCCGCGCGGCTCTTGTGATTTTTGGTGCGTGTGGCTCCTCATTATCCCTCGTGTAATTCATCCTGCCCCTAATTGCCAGCCACCCGCACCACGCGTGCCGCGCTCTTTTAATCGCAAATGCACCGGATTACGCTTGAAAAGCCTTTGCAGGTTAAAAGCTTTTGGGGAAAATAAATGTGAGAGCGCCAAATGCTGGTTCATCGGTTTTTTGCTTTTTTGGGAAAGTAAAATTTCTGCAAATGTTAATATAAATAAATTCCCAAAAACAGACGTCATTAAGCCCAAAATTTAGTAAACAAATATATACTTAATCATTTTTTTTTCAGGTTGCAAGATCAAATCCTAATAGTTTAAATTTTCATCATTGATTTTACCTGGATTTTACTTGGACTTATTGTTAGGTAGACTCTGGCTGAAATTATTTGATTATTCTAAATATTCCAAAATGAAGATTCAAATCTGTATATTAATATTTAACGAGGAAAGTATTGATTTTAAGAAAAGAAAAATTAATTTTAAATTGAAAACATATGGAATAACAAGTTTGAGAGAGAAATTAACATTGGCGCCTCTGTTTTTAAAAAATTAAATTTTCCACTCGGATACTTATTTTTCAGTGCGTTTAATTATACATACTGCTCGTTAATTGGATTTTTTTGTTACCTTGTTTGCGTTTCGTTTTTACGCTTAAATCTCCAAATTTTGGAGAGTGAAAGCTACGTGGGTGTTTTTTTTATTCGGACTTTTCCTTTGTACTCGATCGGCAAGGCTTCCCACCGACATGGTATATCATCAATTTTGCGGCGAACCCACAAAAGGGAAATCTGACGTCTATTGCGTTTCGTCTACATCTTATACATCACATGTTTGAGCAACGGGTTTTGGATAACTCGCCACGCAAAAAATGGGATGAAAATGGAAATGCGAAACGCTTTTAATTAAAAATGTGGATAAAAATTAATAAAAACGCAATTAATTTGTGACTTGAAATTGTCATATATATTATGAACCATATGAACTAACGGGCAGTGTTGATTCCTTTAATTTTAAGTCACCAGATCATAAAGGTTAATTTATTAACAGAAAAGAGTAAAACAAAAAATTGTAAGTTTAGTGCAAATATTACAGGAGCTTTTTCGCATCATTCTGAGAAAAATGTTAACAAAAACGGTTCCTATGAGCTCAAGGTCAGAAGCTATCAATTTTTTATTGCATAATTGAAGTTGATTGGAGTGATAATTAATTTTGTTTAAAATGATTTTTTTTTTTCAAATATAGTTCCACTGGCATTTTATAGTTTTTAGGAATAAAAATAATACACTAGCTCTTAGCTCTTGAGAGGGTATCATTTTTTAATTATCAAAAATTTTGGAATTTATGTAATTTATCACCTCTTTACAAAATTTCTTAACTCAAAAGAAAAAATTGCAAATGAAAAAAGCCTCAACCAACCACCCTAAAGCATGTAAATATCAAAATGTACGCACCACAGTAAGCTGCTAGGGTGATTATGAATGAAGGGCAGTGAAAAGGGAGGCTGGTAGGGGTCAAGGAATGCTTGTGGTCAAGCGGCGATTAGCAAATAAGAAATGCATTCATTGCGTTCCTTGTTCCTCACAAATTCCAGCATTGTTTATCTGTGGTTGCACCTGACATCCTCAATCCTCATTGTCAGACGCTTGGGAGCATCAGTGAGCAAGTTTTGAACGTTTTGCATTAACCTATAACTCTGTTTCTATGCGTGTCACATGCTTTATTAATTAGCCTTGAGCACCATTGCACTTCTAAAAACAAATATCATAAACATTTGAAGCGATTTACATGTATTTGAAGCTATTCGGTATCTATAAAAATGATAAATATCAATTAATTGGATACTTTAAAAAAAGAGAGATAATTTTGTTTAACTCAATGACGCATGAGATATCATTTCACAAAATATTATTTTATTACTTCTAGTCAAACAATTCAGAACAAAATCAGGCTTTTAAATATTTAATTGTGGACACAATGTATTCACTAATTATTTTAATTGGATTCTAGTTATTGGAATATAATGCAAAATCTAAAAAAAAATCGTTTTTTAATTGATACATATAAAATATTATGGTAAAATATTTGTTGATAAAAATCAAGCAAAAATAAATATTAAATGAACAAATAATGTCGAAAGTTTTTAATTGCCTTCATAATTATTATATACTTTTGCGCTGTTTCATTTTGCATTTAATCTTAAATCGTAACGAAGACTTATTTTAACGTTTAAAATTCGTAGAAACGTTAACGCTTATTTGTCCCATATTCAAATCCTCTGCTGGCTCTGCTTATGCAGGTGTTTTTGTTCAAGTGATGAGGAAAAAATTCATGTTATTGCTATTACCAGCGATTCAAATCTCCAAGAACTTCGCTTCGGAATGCTATAATTTATATTAATCTGCAGGAGGCTATTATATTCGTGCCAACTTATTAAACAGCTCCAAGGTGCACGTATGCATGACATAATCGACTGAATATATTTATGCTCGTGATGCCATAATTGTGCTCATGCCGGAGGAGAGACGAGGATGACGGATGAATGAGTAAAGCCAGGTCGAGTCACAATTCGACTCCACCTGATTGGCAATGGAAATAAAACTGGATGGATGGTGTCATCGGTCAAAGTGAGAAAATTCTCACATGACACGACAATAATCGTAAAAAACAGACCTCTTGTGCAGAACTTGTTTCATTTCGCCGGCGCATCTGTTCGCGAAATGCGGCCAATTTGATCGCGGATAAAACCTGTCACGCCGATCCATCACAAAACAAATAAAAAGTTGCTCGCCATGCTCATCGCGCGCCTGCAGCTATTTTTCATTGAAATCGAAACCGACCAGATTTATGTAAATATCATGCAAGCGATTTTCCACCACCGCTGAATAAGAATATGAAAGAGCGCCAGAGCTGCATTCAACCGACGACAAAACAAATCGAAAAAAACTCGAAATTGCTCCGGCGGGAGTTTCGAGGGCTCAAATCGATTGCCTACAGCTCTATGCAAATAATTTCAATAGTCACCGAAAACAAAAATAAAAAAAATAAAAGGAAAACAAAAGCCAGCGGCTCCGTTTTTCAACCTGGGAATAATTTTTTAATGAGTGGATGTGTAATTAATAAGGATAGGCTATTATTTGTGTGTGTACATTGTTATGGTATAAAACGATTATTATTAATTTTTTTTTTTTTTTATAACAAAACAAAACAAAACAAATATATTTTCAAAAAATAACAGGAGAAGAAAATTGTAAAATGTATCATGGGAACGTTGAATAAGCATAAAATATAATGAAATATTCCATTTGAAAATTTTCAGAGTACTTTAACAGCGACTTTACATTATTTCACTAAAAACATACTACCGGAATAAATATTTGAAACCCTTTCTATTTTCATTCATCATCGTCAAGCAATATTTTGGGTTACTTTCAAAGGTGATTATTTGGAACAAAAGATTCTTTTCCAAATAAATTTATTGGTTTAGCTATTTCTGTTTAAATAGACCTCATTTGGCTGAACTAATTTGTTTTAATTGTTATATAATCTACGGTGTCCCAACAAAATACTTTAACAGCATCTTACAATTATTATTAGTGAATCTTGAAATGTCTTGAAATTAACTTTTTACTAACAATAAGATTTTTTTATAAATAAATAAATCAATGCAAATTAGAAATAAACAAAATTATCCTTTCCATTGAAATATTTGTCATCTTTTCCTCCTAAAATTAAAAATAAAATTTTTTTTGTCAAAATGTGACCAAATCCTGCACCGGAAAATCCTTGAATATTTTTGCCTATAATATATTTGCCCATCCCTAGTAATTAATGCAATTTGTCACGTACCATATATGTACGTTCAACAGTGGGTGTAATTCATGTTGTATTGTCTCTCCACGAGAATTTCAATTGGTTTCGTTGGAAATGAAAAATTATTAGCAGGTCAGAGACGGAATTTCAAGAATCGACAAATGCATAATGCAAGGATGTCCCGCGATTCCAGTAAATAACGTTTTCTATTCCTTGCGATTAATTCTCTGCTGAATGAAGGAAATTTCATTACCGGTTTTGACATTCTGGTGAGGTTAGATCGACGGACCGTCGTGTTTTCCTCTCTCGTTTGCATTTATACACGCAGGTTGGGCTGTGATGTGCTGCTTTAACGTGTCCTCGCCTCAATGAAACATTGCTCACAAGACAATAATTAATTTTACAGCTCGGTGCCAGCGCGCTTTTAATGCTAATTCACCTGCTTTTGCCTGCACGCTTGGTACTTTTCCAACTTTCCTCCGGACCACGGGCGCGTGGTCGAGATCGTATATAACTCACGTTGCTGACCACATCCTCCCGGCCAGAAAGGGGCACTTTGCTCGCCCTGTCCGCTTCGCATTGTTTGCGTTTTTTACGTCGCGTTACTTCCCGAAATCATAAAATTCACTCACTGCCCTCTAACAATTACGGCAAATGGATTTAGTTGCAAATTTTAGAGTACTGTTGTAGACCGTCTTTTCCAGCTAAACAGTTTTTGCAAATATCCTAACCATTTTGAATTTTCAAAAAGTCCTTTCCCATGAGTTCATATTTAAACGACAGAATGAACAGAATTGTAAATCCTATTTTTTATATTACCATTATTTGGAAGGTTGCCTTTTGGAATTACGTGATTTTTTTTCAATTTTAATTTCAACTGGCCCTGCTCAGACTTATAAGCGTCTGTTTGTTATTATTGAAATAAATAAAATTTTGACAACAAAAACTTGAAAGTTTTGGAATTCATTTGGTTTATCATCGCTGCTTTTCTATACTTTTTAGTTTAATTTACATTATTTTTAATAACCTACCAGTAGAAGAGGAATATTATTTTAATTCGACAAATGGTAACCTGGTAACGCACCACATAGAGTAATAGCAAGATCAAAACTATGTAACTGAAATGCTTGTTGAATGATTATTATTTATAATACAAAAAAGATTGTTAATTTCACGTGATTCAGTGATAGAATAAACATAATATTAAATGTTAACATGCAAAAAGGTACTATGTTATTTGAATTAATTTGGATATTTATAAAAATTCATTTAAATGCAAACTATGTATAATATTAAAATAAAAAGAATTAACCTTTTATTAAATTATATACATATTATAATAAAATCGTAATATTTTTTTTATATTCAATGTTTTGAAGCGGAACACAATTGGATGCTGTCCACGCAAAATCTTTTAAATTTTCTGGTTTATATTTGATCCCTGCTTTGTTGATTAAATGGATTAGATAAAATGATATTAGTCAGTTGCGTTTGAAATTTGATTCAAAATCGTGAAGCTGCTGTTGTATCTGCATGAAAAATATCAATAATTCAGAATCGCAAATAATCATGGTGCGCCTATTTAAGTTTTTTTGGTTCGCAAACTGATGTTGTTCAATGCGCATAAATTTTTAAAATTTCAAATCTGTTATTTGATTACTTCCATTTTTCTAGAAATTTCCCTAACCTGAAGTCATTTTAAGTTAAAAATTAAAAAAAAAAAATTAACAATTTTTTGTATCTTCATTTGCACGATTGGTGCATATATGTTATCTTCAATTATTTGTTTGTCTACATCATGCAGCAACAATAAATCTCTTTTACTGAACTATACCTGAACAAATATGTTATGAATTTTGTAGTTATTTGTGAATGTTTTCAATTGATCACTAATTAAACCAATTCAATATTATATAATAATAATTATATCACAACTAATGCATACATTTCTGCTACACAAAACATCGCTTACAAGGTTACGAGCGAAGAAGAATAAGGAAAGTGTGTAAGCATCTACAGGGCATTTATCCCCAAACGTCCAAATGGACCCTAATATAGATGGACGATTTCCCATTTGGAAATCAACGCATTATCAGCATCAGAGCAGGATAAAATTGATGCTCTTGGGATTTTTCGCGGCGTCGAAAGCCGTTTGATTTCCGAGTTTGACGCTCGAATGCCAACGAGGGTGTCCCGCGGGTGATCAGGCGTCCGAATAATTGATGCCGGATGGGCCGACGCCCCTCGATGCATAGGCAATCCGCCTAGCCCGCCCGTCCGACAGAGACGCCAATCACATCGGCAGCTTAATTATTCATTAAAGCTTCTAAACAAGCCCGATTTATTATTCAGCCGGCAGCATGCTTTCCCTGAATAAACATACTTAAAAGTATCAGGCGGCAGCCGTTTAAATAATTAATTATTTTGAGAACCAACTCCTCCGTCTCGTTTTAATTACCTACGCCTTATCTCGGCTTTTCAGAGCCAAGAGATTTTTGATCACGACCCCTAGAGCCGCGTTTGATATGACGGCGCACGTCCTTTACACGCACCGGAATGAGAAATTTTTGGGTGCTTTCTTCATTGGACTTTGTTTACGATTAAAGCGGATTCGTCAAATTCTTGTTCGTTAATTTATGGCTCTTGGTTTTCAGATAAAAATTCCCTTTCGAACCTTCCGAGATTCGTTGCCAGAGAATTTTTTCTAGGAAAATTAATTAATTGTCAGTGAAATCATCAGCGCACAATGTAAAAGATTTTAAATTTTTATTTAATTCTCAGAAAAGTGGAAGAGTAATATAATATTATAAAAATTTCAACTTTCATAATAATTTTCACACGAAATCATGATCTGATCATGTCTTTGAAATCATTCTCTCTGCCAAGAGCCTTCCTATTTTTAGCGTGATTTATTTGTAATGCTATATTTTAATTAGTAAAAAAAAAATAGACTATATTTATAATTTCTTAATTTTTCTCCGTTAGAAATTACTGTAAAAATATTTATTCAGCAGCAATCAATTTTCAAAGTAATGCAAGATTTGAAAAAAAAAAATAAGTTTCCATCTTCAGCGATTTCACAACTTTGCTCTTCCAACTTTTCGTCTGTATTCAGTCGTTCAGCCTAATGCAATATGAGGTCGGATCTCTTTTCATATGAAATTTGGCCAAAGTGCTCAATAGCAGCGAAACCGTACAAACTTTCCAGACGGGATGAATTATTATTCGACTTCTTACCTTGAGAAACAGCAAGGGCCAAAACCACCGTCGAACATGTTGTCTGCACCAACCTGAGGAAAGAAGAAAAGTGCTGTCAGTTGCGAACACGCAGGAAAAAAGAGAAGGGTGATTCGGCCCTTTATAGAGGTGTTAATGGAACAAAAAACACGTGCTATACAACTAGGAAAATTAAATTTTACGACGGTGCAGCAGCATTTTATTTTTCCCAGGGGCTCGATCTAACGAGAGTGTTTGTACGCCGAGCGTTTATATTGGCAGGAGAAAGGGAGAGATGCGCCCTTCCGCATGCAAATCACGGCGGGACACTTTCCTCAGTCCTTGCACCTGGTTTCCAAATTACAACCGGCGTTGGACGACGTTGCTCGGAGATAAAATAGCGTTTGTGAGGCTTTTTAGATCTTGACATTTGAATAAGAGTCGGAAGAAAAAATAATTTATTTATCGCCTCCATCTGCTCTTGCTTTCGTCAGTTCATAAAGGTTGAGGTCAGTGCTTTGTTTGAGACGAGCTGAAATATTAAAGAAAGTGTTCACGTCAAAGAAAGTGTAATTTACTCAAGCTAAATTTCAAATGAACTGTAAAAAAATATCAAAATTAAAAATTAAACTATTTGTAATAATTTCGCTTTGAAATGTACATTAACAACGAAAGAAAAATAATTCCATATTATTTGAAAAGAATTTAATTTAAAAATGACATTGATCTTCGAATACTTCGTAGTTAATTTTATTTTAATTTTTATCAAAATCAAGTACCAATTTCAAATAACATTGACAAACAATAGCACCAGGTCTAAAAGAATTTAACTGTTGTTCTTATTTCTGACATTAACATTTGATAGTAAGTGATTTATTTAAAATATCTGTAAAAACAAAAGCCTTTCAACTGGGAATAATAGTCTATTAATAATATTGTAAAAACGCATAATGTATATTAATATAATGTATTAAAATTTTATTAAAATTCATAAATGTTTTAAAATGAAATGTTAAAATTTTAAAAATTAAAATGCAGAATTTCTTAAGAACCTAAAATTTGTTACATGTTCATTATTTAAACTTGTGAATGATGGAACTAGACTATCAAATGGGAGTTAATAATTGAAGTAATAATAATGCAATCGATTTTTCTACGAAATTAAAAAAAAAATGTTTATATATTATTTTGAAAATCAGAGGTTTTTGAGCCCATAATCTGAAATTCGACTATCAAGCCATGCATTTGTGTGCAAAGGAATTTAGATTTTTCTATTTGCTTACTCCTCCGTGTTGAGAGATAAGATATAGAAAAAATAAAAAATAAACATCCCCATAAGCCAGCAGGAAAAGAGATGCATTGCGTCGCAGCTACACCAAAATCTCTGGTCGTAAAACGCCTCTCCTAATTTTCCTGCGGCTTCGCGCCCCCCAAATTAACGCTTTAATTGAAATTCAGTGCGCTTTTACGTTCCTGACGGACGCGCGTGCGAGAAGCAGGAAGATCCATTTTTTGACTCGTCCTCCTTTTTCTCGGACGGTGCACCATAAAATATGGTTTACGGCCGGCAGCGTAACTGATACCGGCAGCTCCGTCTCCATTACACGCTGCAGATTGTTCGATTAAAAATAATAGGGGTGAGATTGGAAATTAAAAAACAACTACATAGGTGCGTCTCGGCCATAAATATAAAAAAAACTTCCCTTTTTTATTCCAGCGGGTCGAGAGAGAGGACTAGGCCGCGAGACCAGTTTTCTTTCCTCGGCAGCGCCGCCGCCGTTTTGATGAATGGGCCGAAATTAACTTGTCAAATTTACAGCCTAATGTCTGAGCGAGCAAGCCCAGCCGAGCGGCGCAAAATGTCTCGCGTTTCTTTTTTAGAATAATTACTGCGCGGAGAATCAAAAATATTTTAAGCTTAGAATTAAAATTATGATCTTGCAAATTTATCGGTGTTTTCGATGCGCAGAAATGAAAAGTTGTATAATTGAGGACTTTAACAATATAAATTAACCATGGATATTTCATTATTTCTACAGGCGAGATAACTAATAGATGAGGTGTAAATTAAGTTAAATTATGCTCTTATGTTGCACAATTAATGAGAGTGCTACAATTCTAGATTATAGGTGAGCTGTGCATAATGAATCTGATATAAATACTACTTATAAAAAATAGTTTCTATCTACTTTTAATGCAGATTTAATAAAAATTATAGTTGATTCGTTATTAAATTGAATCGTCGGGGAGAGATAAAATGAATTGATTTTAGAACACATAATAGAACTTGCGTCGATATAAAGTTACTATACAGGAATTTGTAATGTGGTTTGCAAAATAATTATTAAATAAATTATGAGAATGATAATCTCAAAGTCATTCCCAATAAAAATTATAACATGTTGAAATGGAAAAAGGGGTTAATACAAATTTATAAAAATTCGATTAAAAAATAAATTTATTTTAATACAGAATAATAAAAATCGTGTAAAATTAAAATAATAAAGCAAAAGTACTTTATTCAATATTATTTTGCATGAATTAAAAAAATAAATAAGTATCTGCTTCATAATATTTTTTGCATAAATTTTGAAATATTTACACAAATAATGTGACATGCATAAAAAATTGAATCAACTTTTGAACAAAACTGCACCACTAATAGCAAATTGCTTTTGAAAACTTTCAAAATCAACTCAAATTTTAAATTAAATTCCCATATAAGATCTAACGTTTAATATACAGTATTTTTCAATAAACATAATAATTATGAACAAATATTGACTTATTTGCTTAGGAACCACAATCACATTGTTTGCTTTAAAATGAATGAGAGATTTATATTATCATCAAGCTTTCTAAACAATTAAATCAATCAGTCAACCGTTATAAATATACTGAGTAATAACTTATTATTATATTTAACTGATAATTATTTTCCTCGATTAAATTATGTGACGAATGAGAGAGAGAGAGGAACATCATCACTTATACATAATTTCATTTTTCATCTGGCACACAAATCAATTTATTATTTTAATATTTTCTAATGGGTATTGTGTTCATTCAAACTCGCATCATTTCTCTCTCATTGTGAAACGCAAGCCGCGCGACTAAAAATATTTATGCTCAGCATCCAGCTCGTTTTTGTTCTTGAGCGAGAGAGGACGGATCTTGAGTGTGTTTCCTGTGTTGGCGAGCGAGAGGTCAAAAGTGCCTCGACACAGAGGCCAACTCTTGTGCGCTCTTTTTTTCTGCTCCACAAGAGCTCCTTTCTTTTTCTCTCCGAGGAGAGCAGAATGAATGGGCGCCTGGCCGTCTAATTGCAAGACAAAGCCCGAGATATTCATCTCTCTCAGCAATGCAAATGCGACTACAATTTCTCCGTAATGACTTAATTGAGTTGTTACTCCGGCAACTCGCGCACTCCATGAATTTGTATGAATTTATATGGACTGGTGGAAACTTTGATTTATTTTTCATTCACTCCAAAGTTCATTCTGGCGATGGATTTTTTGCACACTTTGACTTACGTGTTACGTGAGAATAAAAACGACATTTTATAACTTTTCAAGGAAAACAAAAAAACTTAATTATGCATTGATTTTTTTATATTTCTTTTTAATTTTTTATCTAATAGACAATAAGAATCAAAAGTTTTAACACTAAACATATAGCAATTTTAAATTAACTTTTGTCTATTAGTCTTACCCTATTAGGTAATGTTATAGTACGCGCGACGTGTTTTTTCATAGGTTGGCAACACTTATGCTCCCATGTAAAAGTATCACGTCGCGCGCTCTATACTGGTTTTACGTCGCGCATACAATAATGGTTTTACGTCGCGCGTTCAATACTGGTGGCGGTGAAATTGTTAAGGAAACCGATTATTCCATCGATACCTTGGCAACATGTATAGCATGCGCGACGCAATTCTTTTCCTACAATCTTAATTAAGGGGACTGCTAGGAAGAAAAGGGGCCCTTGGGATGGGTTCAGAATGGGGCAAGACGATCTCTGGAGGGCCGTGCGCACCCTTATAGCAGGCGCGACGTATCACTTTGGGACGCGCGACGGTCGAAAAGCGAACTCCGGAGGGCGCTTTTCACCATCGTCAGAGGCGCGACGCATGGTTATACGACGCGCGACGTATGCTTATAGTACGCGCGACGCATGCTTATAGTACGCGCGACGCACGGCAAATTAATTAAAAGGTGTTGCACGCGGCCGGAGTTGTGGGCACCCCACGAACCGGCAACTCGGAGGTGGGCAACCCCCAAGATTAATTTTTGCAGAAGCCGCGAGCGAGGGGTGGAGGCGCAGCGAGGTCGAGGACGTGGGGAAGGCCGTGCGGAGGGCGAGGACAAAAGGGCGGCTGTGTTCATGAGGGGGCTCCTGCGGAGCCCCCTCACGAACCCCGCCCTTTTGTCCCGCCCGGAGCCGGCCTTCACCACGTTCTCGGGCGAGCGCGCCTCCAGCCCGAAGCTCGCAAACCCACAACGGAGTTGCTTAAAAAAGGAATTTTCTGCAAAAAGGGCTTAGAAAGCAAAAAGTGTGGTGCCCACAACTCCCTTTGCAGACAACACCTTTTGTGGGCAACTCCGTTGTGGGTTTGCGAGCTTCGGGCTGGAGGCGCGCTCGCCCGAGAACGTGGTGAAGGCCGGCTCCGGGCGGGACAAAAGGGCGGGGTTCGTGAGGGGGCTCCGCAGGAGCCCCCTCATGAACACAGCCGCCCTTTTGTCCTCGCCCTCCGCACGGCCTTCCCCACGTCCTCGACCTCGCTGCGCCTCCACCCCTCGCTCGCGGCTTCTGCAAAAATTAATCTTGGGGGGTTGCCCACCTCCGAGTTGCCGGTTCGTGGGGTGCCCACAACTCCGGCCGCGTGCAACACCTTTTAATTAATTTGCCGTGCGTCGCGCGTACTATAAGCATGCGTCGCGCGTACTATAAGCATACGTCGCGCGTCCTATAACCATGCGTCGCGCCTCTGACGATGGTGAAAAGCGCCCTCCGGAGTTCGCTTTTCGACCGTCGCGCGTCCCATAGTGATACGTCGCGCGTGCTATAAGGGTGCGCACGGCCCTCCAGAGGTCGTCTTGCCCCATTCTGAACCCATCCCAAGGGCCCCTTTTCTTCCTAGCAGTCCCCTTAATTAAGATTGTAGGAAAAGAATTGCGTCGCGCATGCTATACATGTTGCCGAGGTATCGATGGAATAATCGGTTTCCTTAACAATTTCACCGCCACCAGTATTGAACGCGCGACGTAAAACCATTATTGTATGCGCGACGTAAAACCACTATTAAACGCGCGACGTAATGCAAGTGATGCCAACTGAAATCAGGGATTTTGGGAAACACGTCGCGCGTACTATAACATTACCGTCTATTAAAATTAAATAAAATTTTGTCTCTGAAAATAGACATCATCAATTTTTTTTAACAAGAAATTAAAACATCATTTAAGTTCAGTGAACTTCATAAAAAAATTTAAATAATAACTTGTTAAAAATACTTCCATGATTTTTTGCTTGAAAACTTTGATCTGGGGTGCTGGGGTGAAATTTCCAAAAATTTGACCTAAGAAGTAGATTTATTAGAAAAAGATACTTATTTTTAGCAGTTTATAAGAATTTATTTTTACCGTCAGCGTATTATATGACGAGAGAAAAAATATTATAAGGCCCCGAACGAAGATGACGCGTTATGGCAAACACACAAAAATTGTATATATGTGAGCTTTTTATGACAATATGGCTCTCGTTATGAATTGAAGCCGCCGGGGCAACACACTTTACGTCTCGCGTGCTAAATAATGACACTCGTAAAACAAAGCATTAAGATCTCGCAGTAAAAAAAAAACATGCGCAGCACCTCGGAAAAGCTGCGTATGTTGGTAAATAAACCGCCAAGTTTCTGGTACACAAAATATATGAATTCCCGCCGGTGTTGGATTTCGAGAGAGAAAGAAAGGAGATGAGTGTATGAAATATGAACTTTATGCCCGCAGAACTTAATGCTTTTGCTAGCAAAATAATCATATTACTCTTCCTCTTTGCTTCGACTTTGTTTGTTACTTTGGTGCAATTATGACAATTGTATTCTAAAACTTCAGAAGTATAGATAATAAAAATATATAAAAAATTAAATTGGAAGCTAATATTTGAGGTCCATTAAAAGTTAAAAAATGGCGTGAAATTTCTCAAATTTCTGAACGTAACAATGCGAGAAGCGCGCGAGAATATAAAAAGCTTCTCTTGACGTACCTTTTTTAAAATGGGAAAAAATTCCAACAAGACTGATTTAAATATTTGACAATAATTTGTATATTTATAAAGATCAAATCCAAAAATTCTGTTTTTATTTAAAAAAAAAAAATCAAAATTTAGAATGGCGCGCAATTTAGTGCAAGTGTGTTAATTCTCGATAGAAAATAAATAAGACATTTTTACTTACAAAGGTAAGACTTCAAAAATACACACACAAAAAAATCAAAAACAATAAGATATAAAACGACTCTTGCATCTCAATAGCTTTAATATTAGAATAAAAGCACATGGGTTGTCAAAATAGGGTTAATTCAATTCTATCTCTTATGCTTGAGGATTATCTTAATAATGTTTAATAATAATAATTATGATGGAGAAGAAACTCAATTGTGAAATGATGGGTGTAGAATTACATTTTGACAATGACAATTGATAATTCAAAAAAAGATTCAAGTTTCAAGCTACATAATACAAAGATTATTTTTAAACTTTTGGTAAAAAATTAAGTATAGGAAAAAGTGCATTTTTATTTCACTTTTTCATTACAAAAAGTTAAAACTAAAAGTATTTACAAAATTTTGAGAGATTTGAATAAAAATGTGACAAATTAAGGCACAAAATAATAAGTAATTATGAATTACGCACCAGTTCATGATTCCTCGGCTGCTTTACTCCATTCCTGAGATAAAAGCGAACGCACGTGAGGTCGCGCCCCTGAGAGCGACGGAGCGGCGGAGAGACCTTTTCGCCAGCCGGCTTGTTGGTCGACTGATCCGCGGGCGCCGTCGAATCTGCCTCGATCTCGCTCGCCGCCGCCGCTCCTCCCGTGCGCCCAGCCTCCCGTGTCGCGCTCTGCTGCGGCCCATCATCCGCGTTGAGGTGGGTTAGTGGCTGCTGTCCAAATAGAGTCACTAAAACATCAGTCACTCCAGTCTTTTAATTGGTTTTCGTTTGGTCCCTCAAATATAAACTCTTCTGACATCGTGTTTATTTAATTTAAAGTTATTTAATATTATTTTTTTAATTTTAAATAATTTTTTACTGAAGTTTATTTTGCATGAAAACAATTAATAATTTACTGCAGAATTTATGCTGCTATTTTTTTAAATTTATTTTGTAATTTTATATAAATTATTCAACTGTAAAATTTAAAAAAATATTAAATATACTGAATTATTTAGTTTTATAGCTTTTTTAATTCGTTCATATTATTACCAAGTTGTTTTATAGAATATTTAGCCACTCTAGTTTGTGTGATCTGTAAAAGTGCAATAAATAAAGTGGCAACCACCCCGCACACATTACGGCTTATACGGCGAGATCGGGAGCGTCCATCACCCTCGATTGCCATCAAAACCATCCAATTTGCGACCTATTGTTGTTTTCCCCTTTTTTCGGCACATTCGCAAGCAGGATTACCGGATAAAAATGAATGACTTTTGTTACCCGCACACATGCAATAAATTATACTGCGAAAGCCATTGTAATTTCTGTTGTTCCTTCAGCCGCTTTTACAGAAGTGATCAAATTTTTTTTTTCTTTTTTTATTAATTAATTCTGAAATAAAAATAATCAAGAGAATAGTGAAAGTTTTATACTTCTGCCCAAGCAGAGCAATCAAAATTAAGAGCAAATTTAAAAAATTAAATTTTTTATGTTAGAAATTAATTTACTCAATTTTAAGTTTGTGTCCGAAGAAATTGCGTCGTGCTTTGGCATTCTGTTTTTTATTATGTTATATAAAAATGGGAATAATTGACATTATTCTCATTTGAAACATTATTGTCGCGCAAAATTTCACAGAATTATTTCACTTCTATAAAATATGTGAGTAAATTTTTGATATTCAAAATTCATAATAAATACGAGCGAGCAAAATTAGGTCCTTTTTAATGTTCTAGGAAATTGAAAAATGGTCATCGACGTACGACGTGCACAATTATTTTATAATTTTTCCGATTAGTCGCGTACCTGCACCTGCTGTCGAATTTTGAAGCATTTTCCAAGGAAAATGCTCGGCGCGAAAATTCCAGTCGCAACACCTGATTTATTTTCACTATTTTTTTTTTTTTTTTTAGCACGAGGGAGCAAGTTTGAGCGACTCCTGGCGAACAGCGCCGGTACCTTCGAACATTGTAAACAAAACATACACACTCATGCGGCTTTTTGAACTGACAAACGTCGTCATCAACTTTATTTTTAGTTTTGACAGAAAAGTTTCCAAAATTGCACTGACCTTCGTTGGTAGATTTTGAGGAAATGCCGCCGAAGAAGCAATCGATCGCTCCTTGGGTCAAGTGCGAAAAGTGCAGCTGCACCATCAGCAGCAAGGACATGGTGCAGCACGCGGACGCGTGTCCACCCAGTTTAGAGCCTTTTGTCCACCCGTTCATCAAGGACAAAACGATCTGCAGTCTCGTCGAAGAGCAAAAAGATCAAAGCAGTGAGATAAATCAGCTGTCATCGACTCTCGAGAGCTAATTTTTAATTTTTTATTCAATTCCAGCCAACCTGAAGAACGTCCCGCTGTCTGAGCACGCCACCGTCGTCCAGCTGTCGCAGCAGGCCATGCAGTTGTGTCACCTGAGTATCGGTGACCCTGTCAGCGTGGAGGTCAACGGATTCAGTGTGGTTCGCTGCGCTTGGCCTACCACCGAGGGCAGTCTCATGTCCGTCATCTTGACTCGGCCTGGGTTAGAACTGCTCGGCTGCAAGGTCGGTGACCAGGTCATGGTGCACAACTTGAACTCGCTTCCACTTCCTGCTGGAGAGGTCATCGTCCAGCTTCAGGGCCCGGAGAGCAACATGACCGAAGAGCAGGTCATGACCCTTCTGCAGAGGCAGCAACAGGAAAGGGTCTTCTATGAGAAAAATCGTATCGGACTCCGGTACATGGGCCTCACTTTGAAGTACAAGGTCGTCAAGGTCATACCTGTTGGCCAGTCATTGGAGAAGCAACTTGAAGTAAAAAATTCTAATTAATAACTTCCAATCTAAAAAGATTATTTTTAAAGGAAATGTCACTTTCGTCAGATCCCGTCCTCGGCCCTTGCTACAGAGTTGTCCCGGACACTGTGTTCCGCCTGGACACATCAGCAGGCAAATCAAAACATTCAGCCCCAACATTGAATCAAGTTGGTGGTCTGAAAGATGTAATTGAAGAGCTACAAGAAGTTGTACAGAATGTTTTGCATCCTAAAAATACCACGCTTGGTAGATTTTATTTCATTTAAAGTTAAAATTTTACACATTTCTTTTAAGGTCTTCCTCCTGTCAGAGGTGTTCTTCTTCATGGTGCTCCAGGCACTGGAAAAACAATGCTGGCCACGGCTCTAGGAAATAGTTCAAACGCCAATTTCATATCGATACAAGCAGCAGAGATTTTTAGTAAATTCTATGGGGAGACCGAGTCGCAGCTCAAATCATATTTTTCAAACGCCATCAGAAGGTAAATTAATTTTGAAAACAAATTTATGTGAATTTAATTTAAAATTATTCAATAGAGCTCCCACCATTATCTTCATTGACGAGGTTGACGTTCTCTGCCCTAAAAGAAACAGCAGCAGCTCCCAACAGGAGCAAAGAGTTCTAGCAGCCCTGGTCTCTGAGCTAGATTCCTTATCCGATCAGAGAGTGTTGGTCGTAGCTGCCACTGGTCGCCCAGATGTCATTGACTCGTCCCTCAGACGCCCTGGACGACTGGATAGAGAAATTGAGTTGCCTGTGCCAAACCCAAGCGCAAGGAGGGAGATTTTGCAGAAATTGCTGGAGAGGAACAAGACTGAGGTCAACCAGGACCTGATCAAGGAAATTGCTGATCGAGCCCATGGTTTTGTGGGAGCTGATCTGATGGCTCTGTGCACTCATGCTGTCAGTAAGGCATCCAAGAGGGACTCGAATGTGGTGGAATTCGCAGACTTGGATTGGGCTTTGTCACAAGTTAAACCTAGTGCTATGCGGGAAGTACTCGTCGAAGTCCCTAATGTAATTTTATTATTTTAAAATTTTCAATCAAAAATAACTCATTTATAAAAAAGGTCAAATGGAGTGACATTGGTGGGCAGAAAGACCTCAAGTTGAAACTGCAGCAGGCCATTGAATGGCCTCTCAAACACCCAGATGCTTTTCTTCGTCTGGGAATCAAGCCGCCTAGGGGTGTTTTGATGTACGGCCCTCCCGGGTGCTCAAAGACCATGATTGCCAAAGCATTAGCAACTGAGAGCGGCTTGAACTTTCTTTCAATCAAAGTAAGATAATTATATTAGTTTACGTCTGCAATATTACAATTTTTTTGTCAGGGTCCAGAGTTGTTCAGTAAGTGGGTCGGTGAATCGGAAAAAGCAATTCGCACGTTGTTTCGCAGAGCACGTCAAGTGGCACCTTCGATAGTATTTTTCGACGAAGTGGATGCTTTGTGTGGAAAAAGAGGAGACTCTGGAAATGAAACTGGAAGCAACGTTCAAGAAAGAGTATTGGCTCAGCTGCTCACTGAACTTGACGGTGTGGAGGCTCTTGGAAATGTCACAGTTGTGGCAGCCACAAACAGGCCAGATAGAATAGACAAAGTAATTTCTTTAAATTTTGGTATTCCATAAATCTTAATGATTTTTTTCCAGGCTTTGTTGAGACCTGGCCGTTTGGACAGAATAATCTACGTTCCTTTGCCAGATTCGGAAACGAGAAATGAGATTTTTACTATCCACATGAGAAAAACGCCTGTCTCCGAAGATGTCTCTGTGCCTGATCTTGTTGAAAAAACTGAAGGCTATTCAGGGGCTGAAGTGAGCGCTGTGTGCCATGAAGCGGCCCTAGCAGCTCTCCAAGAAGATATTACTGCAACAAACGTCCAGCCAAGGCATTTTGAACAAGCACTTCTCTCCGTTACTCCCAGAACACCAGCCAGCCTGCTAGAAATGTATGCTCAGTACCAAAATGCGTAATTTAAAACTTGCGCAATACATTTATTTCAAATAAAATTATTTTAATTTTAAATATTGAGTTTTTACAGCAACAATAACATAGATATTAAAATAAGAGTTTTTGTAACAACTTATACTTTGAGGGAGATTAAATTTTTCATAAATAAGCATAAATTGTGGTTAGCACTTCTTCGAATCAGTTTATCAAGTGGTTATCCATCTTTGATCAATGTCCATGTGATTGCTTGACTCTTTGATTGGAAAAATCAACATTCGCCGTCACTGGTTTCTGGGAAAAATAGTTTCACTTTGTCCATGTTCCAATGAATCCCAGATGACTGACAAACTAAAGACCAAATGTAGGGAATGAAAAATTCTTCAGGACGGTCTTCTTCTACATATTTGAATTTCAAATCAGGGAATTTCTAAAAAATAAAAACATAGAAATTATTAGATCAAATAGTGCTTAAAATCGTATACCTTCAGCCTGTCTTTGTTCCACTGCATTGCACCCTGTTGAATTGTCGCAAGCACATCACTCTCACCTAAATCACTCTGAATTTGCTGCAACTTATAAGCAAAGTAGGTGATCACCTGTATAAAAAAAAATTAATCAATATTTTCGTTACAGACTTTATAAATAGCACAAAGTACCAAATCAATGTTGCAAACGACCTCTTGAAAGGCAGGGTGACTCTTGAACATTTCAAACGCCTCCTTCTTGTAGAGCAAAGTGTAAATCAGGTTGGGGTTTGTTGTCAATTGGTGGGTAAGACACGAGTTTAGGATTTCTAACACCATCCGCAGGACATCCTCAAGCACAGCCAGGTCCTGCTCCATTTCAGACTCGTTTTCGCTGGGTGCTGTTGATTTCGACCTTTTCAGCGCAGCAACATCCGTCGAAAGGCGGTTGTGTTTCTTGGCCAGGGTTTCAAAGAGGGAAACAAGCCGCTGACTCACATAGGGGTGCAGATCGCTGAACTGGCTTGACATGTTGGCCAAGGCAGCCAAGCAATTTGTATGCAAATATTTGTCCTACAAAAATTTCATAAGGTAATTTCACTTTTCATCAGGCTTTTAATTATGCTTACTCTCATTTTCAGAATGTTGTACTGAATTGTTCGAATGACGACAAGCACCAAAAGACCGCCTAGAGATATTTCAGATATGGCTCGTTCGGTATACCAAGTAACGGAGCGGAGTTTCTATAAAATTTTCATCAGTGTAAAAATTCAAAACTTTTATAAAATAAAATTACAATTTGGTGCACTGCTTTGTTGAATATTTCATCCTCACTCAAAATCAGCAAAATAATTAGAGACATGTAAATGTGATGCGAGTTGCTATGTGGGGCATGGTACAGTGTCTTCAAAATCGGAACAACCTAAATTTTCAAAATATGTATGAGCAAAGAAAATTATAAAATGTAAATTCACATACCAAAAGCTCTATATCTGCCCTGGATATGATGAAGCTGCGCATATTGGTATTGCAGTGGATCAAAAGGTACAGCAGAAGGGTGGTTTGGTCTGAGGCGGGTGCATTGCAAAGCGCCGAGTACATCCAAGGGAAGTCCAACGTGAAAGAAGCGCTGGAAGCACTGACAGCTGTGCTCGAGTCTGCGAGATGTAATTTAGTATCTGGAGTGTATTGATTAATTACACTTTGTCATTACCTGCTGAATTTGAAAATGAAAACAAGGCTTCCCTGTATGGGTTGGTCAAACTCTTCTCACAAGTGCAGTGACTAACAAGGACAAGAATCAACAACAACGACTGATCTGCAAGAGGAGAATCTGGCTCTCCGTCTTTGGCCGTTTCACTTGTAGCCAAACCAAATGTCAGCATATTCCAAATTCCAGCTAAACAAATAAAATGTTAAAGTTTGAAATGAGCTTGATTATCTCCGCTTACAAGCAAGGCCCAAAACAATGCTGCCTCCAGAATCACCTCGACCCATGAAATTTGGCGGAGCCTTTTCTCGCAAGGCAAAATGCGAAAGGAGCCTCTTCATGAGCAGACAGGAGTGAATTGAACTTTTTCCAATCATTAGATATCTAAACAAAAATGTACACTTGAATAAAGAGAATTAATATTAAAAATGATCGAACCTGTAAATCATAGATGTGCTAGCTTGCTGGCTTGTGAACAGTTGAGCAGACAGAAGAACCAGAAGACAATTGATAGCTTCAAAGTGAAGAGCATAAGTTGTGTCCCTGAAAATCGTAATTGAGTGAAGGTTTGAGGAACAAAAACTAATATTTCTGTCTTCTTTACCTGATGGGAAGGTCAACCAACAACTCAACCAAGCAGGAAAGAAACAAATCCAATTTACTGAACTGCTCATTTCCCTCCACAGCTGCAGATCTTCTATCGCCTGCAAAATTTTTTTTTTTTTAGATTTTCACTGGAATCAAATGAACGCAAGAATTATACCTCCTATTTCAAATTGATTGACAAAGTCCTCTTCGGAGATGTTCTCAACAAAGAATTTGCACAACACTTTGAGCACAAACAAAGAGTTGTGCGTTGACCAGCTAAAGGTGAAATTGTCATTTTGACTGTCGTTGGCTCTCACTCTGATGGACTTGTCAATGAAAAAGGAGACTAGGGAATGGAAGTTGCCACTGCGAGGATTGTTAGCCAGCAACTGTCGACATATCCCCTGAACGCTTTCATCCAGATTCCTTTGATCGGCACTGAAATTGATGAATTTTAGTTAGTTTTTAAAATTCAAATATAGATTTCAATATTTGTTTACGATTTTTTTGACGTCCTTTTAAAACAGTTTCTAAAAATGAAGTATTTTCAACTTTTGTAACAAATAGAGTTCAAAATGATGAAAATAATTTTATACCTTGAATGTCTGATAAAAAAAATATTCAAAGACAAAAAAATCTTAGTTGCATGCTTAAGAGAACTTAAAGAACTTACGCTGATTTTGGTGGGATGAAAGTGAACGAGAGGAACTGCTCCCAAAATGGGTCATTGGGGGCGATGATTTCTTTGCCCACAAACTTTTGAATGTACTCGTTTGCCGACAAATCTGCCAGTCGACTCTCGGACGATCCCATGTCACTGAAAAACAAAATAAAGTCAACTGACGTGTCCAAAGAACAAGATTCACAAATCAAAATCAACACGCAAATGACGTGTAGCAGGGTAAGAACAAATGAGCCAAGTTATTGTTGTGTTTGTTTGCAAGTCAAAACGTCATTGCTCACGAATCCAAATAATTTCGGCACCTTTGACTTGATCAGCCTCGGAAGACGAAAGTGACGAGGTCAAGGTTGAATGAACGAGCTAGGGCACATTTTAAGTTTGCACAAGGCGACATACACGCTCAAATTTCCTTCGATTAGAAAATTTTCGCCGACTTTTCCACGCTCAGCTGCTGGGGTTTGGCAGTGTTTACGTAGCACTCGCTGTTCAGCCAATCAGAGGTGAGGAAATCGAGAACGAGCGTTTCATTGGCCAATCCATTCAACAGTAGAAGTCTGAGGAGTCAGAGCGCATGCGCGTTATTTATTATTAATCATTTATCTCCTTGCATTTATCTACATATACAAAAATTTCCTGTTATTCTCTGATTTGATTATTTTGATTTCAAGTTTTCAATGAGACAAAAACTGCAGCACAGCAGGATTCACATGAGGCCTGTAGCCCTTGTAGGACCACTTAGCACCAGTAGGTTGAAGTACATAATAGTTTTATATGCATCATGTATTAAATTTGAAAAAAAAAATGTATATTACGTATTTTTCATTTTCCGTTTTTGCATTAATACAATTTATTTTACATTCATTTTATATCTTTATCTTCGTTTTATGCAATAATATTGAATATTCCCAAATATTCGCCCTAAAATTATTATTTAGAATATAGAATATTAACACATATACATAAATAAAAAATGTTAAAATGCAAAATTTTATTAAATTATGAACATTTTTTTTTAAGGAATGTAGAAAAAAATTATTCAATTTTATTAATATGCGTTTTAATTAGAAATCAATTAGAATGCGGAAAGTCTGCGTTGATTTTGTCTTCTGCATTTAAATTGGATTAGACTGTTGAGTATAATAACGTGCGATGATGTCACAGGTTTGGATTGAAGCCAAGAAAAGAATTTATAAGGGAGCTGCGGTGTGAGGAGATCCAATGAGACAACGGCGGAGTCGGCGGAGAGGAAAAGAGAGAAAGCACCGTGCGCCGGCCGGCTTTATTTGCAGATTCTCCGACGCCAGTCGAGCAGGCACCGCAGCACTTTTGTGCCACACTGCAAAATTCGCCTCTCTTCATTGCACTTTTTAGTGAGTATTTTTTGTTTACTGCTCTTATTTTCTGCAATGTTAGTTAAACAAAAACATCAAAAATTATGGAAATAATTTGCAATTTGTTTAAGCTGAAATCTGAAATTAATTTTAGTGCATTATTCGTCCTGAGATTTATTATTTTTGATTTTATAAACAAAAAAATAATGCGCCGTGTTGCTCATATCCTTTGGGTTGTGAGTCTATCATAAAATTAGGAAAATTAACAGAATCAAGCTAGCAGAGCCCTAGGCAAAAGCAAATCAATAATATTATTGAAGAAACCGCCCTCTTTTATGTCGTCAGCAGTTTGCTCTGCTCCTATATATTCTCAATGAAAAATCGAAAAATCTTAAATTCCATTTTCTGATCTCATTAATTTCTCATTGATGAATCGCAGCACTCAGGATCAAGGGCTTAATAACTGCTGAGGGCTCAAATCAAACACAATGCACTAAATTACAACAAATTAAAATTATTTATTAATCAGCAGCTAGTTTAAAATGAATCATTCAATAATATCTTTCTCTCATTCCCGCCCGTGCTGTTGAAAACATAATTATAAAATAATGAATATTTACTCTTATGTTCCATCCAATAATGGATAATAAAAGGTTTTTGAATTGTGAATTGTGATTCAACTCTGCTGTTATAATATGCAACAAGCGCATCCTTATCATGTGCACATATATATGCTAAGTCTTAAAAAAAATAGTCTTCAAGCGCAGCGGTTTCAAGGTCCCTGGAACTTTCACTATTTGTGCGCGTGAACTTCGAGCGTGCGTATAAATAAATGCAGATATAATGACAAGGAATGCAATGTAGCGTTTCTCTTCCCATATTTTAATTGTGTTGGCCCAGCGTGTTCTCCAGTAAAGGCCATGTGGCTGCATTTCGTCCATTCACAGTGGGGGCCCCTCAAAGGTTGACGACCCATGTATCGGCGCGGTGCCTTAATACAAGTCGAGAATTTTATTTAGAATTTTATGCTGCTCTCAGCACTCAGCCTATATTCACTGCTGCAGTCGACGCACGGGCGGTCAGGCGCAGTTTTTTCAAACATTCTGTGCTTGAAAAACTTTTTCTGCGAACATATCAGATAATTATAATGTATGTATTTTCATTTCATAATATTTATAATAAGTTCTACGACGGTCTTTGATTGAAAGAAAAAAAGCGCTCGCAGACAGTGTTATTTGTTTACAATGAGTATTTTAGCAGAGACAGATTTATTGTTTATGTTACTGTACAGTTTAAGTTATTTTTCAACACCTTTACATAAAAAAATATTTTAATTACTGTGTATTTCAGATTGAATCTTTAAGTCTCAGCCGGAAATAACCAAGTATGGATTACATTGTAAGTTTCTTCAAATTTTTTCTTATAAATTAAATTTATAAATATATTAAATTCAAATTTAGTTATTATAGATAACAAAATATTTTTATTAGTATTGTGTACTTAATTTAATTTTTAATTACAGCCTGAGCCAACTGTCCGTCCTTTCCCTGACTTCAATGCTGTCGAAGACGCCACCCTTCTGCGAAAAGCTATGAAGGGTTTCGGCACCGACGAGCAGGCAATCATTGACATCTTGTGCAACAGATCCAACAGCCAGAGGCAGCAAATCAAGGATGCGTTCACAAGGGAATATGGCAGAGTAAGCAATATTCATTAAAATGTCCTTTAAATCTTAATTTAAAAAAATAAATTAGGACATAATTGCTGACCTCAAGAGTGAGCTCGGTGGGAAATTTGAAGACGTGATCATTGGGCTCATGGATAACCCAGTGGAATACATGTGCAACCAGTTGCACAAAGCCATGAAGGGCTTGGGAACTGACGAGGAGACCATCGTCGAGATTATTTGCAGTCGAAACAACAGAGAAATCAAGGAGATTGTTGACAATTACGAACGATGTATATAGATTATTTTGAATAATTGTTAACATAATTTTACAACTTTTATTTTTTGCAGTGTACAACCGGCCATTGGCGGAACATTTGTGTAGTGAAACTGAAAGCTCATTCCGTCGTCTCCTCACTTTGCTTGTCACGGTAATTTTCCTCACTAATTTTGTTGACAGCGGTGCAATTAAAAATGTTTATCTTTGTGGTTTTCAGGGTGTCCGTGAGGAATTCAACATTGACCCAGATAAGGCCAGAGAGGATGCTCAGAGCCTTTTTGACGCCGGTGAGTCATTCGGAAATAAATTTTTAAGTAAAAAATTGAGGCCAATTTTTAATATATGTCAACAGGGGAAGGCCAATGGGGAACAAATGAAGAGATTTTCAACAAAGTGTTCAGCCACAGCAGCTATGGTCAGCTGAGATTGATTTTCCAAGAATACAAAAGCGTCTCGGGCGGAAAGTGCATCGAAGAGTCCCTTAAGAGCGAGTTGTCTGGAGAGCTGTTGGACGGTCTGATGGCCATTGGTAATTACTTTAAATTTCCACAACAATTATATTTATTTATAATTATGTTCTCTTAGTTGAATGTGTTCAGGACAAGGTTTTGTTCTACGCCAATCGCCTCCACAAGGCGATGGATGGCTTTGGCACCAACGACACCACCCTGATCAGAATCATCATCAGCCGTTCTGAAATTGACTTGGCCAACATCAAGAGGGCCTACGAAAAGATCTACAACAAAACTCTAATCAGCGCTGTAAAAGTGAGTTGATGAAATATTTATTCGATTTATTTTGACACGCTCTAAATGGCGCTTGATCCCAGCAGAGTGAGACATCTGGAGACTACAAAAAGGCTTTGTTGGCCCTCATTGGTGATGCTTAAAGAAAAATTGAAAAACAGCCAGCCTAAAAACCAAATATTATTCTGGCAGCTAAACAGCTAAAATCTCATTTTGAATATAAATTAATTGTTGGTGTCAATTGTAAAATTATAAAAAAGCTAGTAATTTCAATTAATATTATATATTACTGAAAAATAATTTATAGAAAAAAATAATTGAATAGTTATTCAGAAATTGTGGATTCAATTAATAGTACAGTATATTATAGACAGTCAGTTTTTGACACAGCTAATAAAATATGGAATAATTAAAATATAATTTAACGTTTTATTATTTATAATAATGTTTTATGTTATATTGTTGCTGTGGTTTTTGCATACTTAGCAACGTACTTGTTAGCAGGTCGTCACGTCACGCGGCATGTTAATCATGAAAGTGGAATAACCATTTTTGGTTTTGAGGTTAGATTGAGTTGGTTTTATCACAGGATGTCGAATCACTTTTAACGCTTGTTTAATTGGCCCTCGTCTGTGCTGTCACATCAGATGGGGCAAACAGGCTGTGGTCGCGGTTGGTATGGTGTCCGCAGCTTAAAAGCGCGCAGCGCAGGAAGGGTGTGATCAGTTGGAAGTTGTAGATTCAGATCACCATGTCTCAGCAAATTCAACAGGAGTCCTCTCAAATTGTGCAATGTCCACAAGAGTTGCAGCAATGCGAGCAGCGAAGTGGACAAATAACCCAGCAGACGGCCCAGATCGTCGAACAGCAAACTGGACAATGCGAACAAACTGGCCAGTGCGTACAGCAAACTGAACGGTATGAACAGCAGACTGACCAGTGCGACCAAACTGGCCAGTGCGTCCAGCAAACTGAACGGTATGAACAACAGACTGACCAGTGCGAAAAGACTGGCCAGTGTGAGCAGCAAACCAGCCAGAGTGAATGGACTAATAAGAATAAGTCCGGAGCAATGAAGCAGGTAAAAAATTATTTTTTTACCATATTTGATTCGCATTTTTTTTTCATATATATTAAATTAACATATAGTTTCACATTTTTAATTATAAATAATATTACTCTGAATGGAATTAGCCTTGTGGTGCTGCTGATGACGCCGCCGCTCTGAGGAAAGCAATGAAAGGCGCTGGCACAAACGAGAAAGTGATTATCGAAATAATCACTCAG
Organism: Neocloeon triangulifer; assembly: GCF_031216515.1. Taxonomy (NCBI): domain Eukaryota; kingdom Metazoa; phylum Arthropoda; class Insecta; order Ephemeroptera; family Baetidae; genus Neocloeon; species Neocloeon triangulifer. Next base: position 3,256,938 of record NW_026775547.1, read on the forward strand.
CGCACTTGCGTTCAGCGACAGGAAATTATGAAGTGTTACAACAAGGAATTTGGCAGGGTACTATTTATTTTGTAGCTTAAATACTTTCTTATGAAAATATTTGGCCGATTTATTTAGGATTTGATTGCCGACCTGAAAGAAGAGCTGGGTGGACACTTTGAAGATGTCATTGTGGCACTCATGACTTGCCAGCATGAGTTTCTGGCAAAGGATCTGCACAAGGGAATTAAGGGCAAGATGTGGGGCACTGTCGTGGAAATCCTGTGCCCAAGGAACTCCCATGAGATCAAGAAAATTTCAGACATTTACTGGACTAGTAAGTTTTAATGCAATCATTTTTTGTCTTTTTTGTAATATATATATTTATAATTATTTTTAGTGTTTGATGTTTCTGTAATTGATCACTTATCTGCTGAAAGCCAAAACGAGCTGCAAGATCTCCTCATTTTAATGTCACGCGTAATATATTTTTTTAAATTATAATAATTTGTTATAGAAAAAGTTTCTAAAAAAATCACAGGGTCTCCGAGGAACCTCTATTGATCCTGACAAGGCTAGGCAAAATGCTGTGCACCTTTATGATTCCCCAAGCTCCAGAATGCGTAAGAGAGAAAAAACTGAATTAAAAAAAAAAAAATAATAATTTAACAAAACATCACTTTTAATATTCTAGAGGAGTCAACTGCAAAGGGTGTAAAGAAAGCTGCCCCTCTGAAAGAAGCCAAGAAGGAGCTGAATATTGTGCTGTTGATTGAGATTTTGACTCACGACAGCTACAGCCAGTGCCAATTGACCTTCAAGGAGTTTAAAAACATCCACGGCATGTACATCGACGATATTGTCCATAGTGAGACGGCCGGTGACTTGCAAAAGGCCCTCCTTACTTCTAGTAAGCTTATATTGATTTTTCATTTGAGCCCTTTTAACATATTTTTTTAATCTTGCAGTCGATTGCTGCAGGAACATTCCAAACTTCTTTGCTAATCGACTGCATAAGGCGTTCGACAGAGCTGGCACTGATGACGTTACTCTGATCAGAATCATCGTCAGTCGTTTTGAGGTTGACTTGGATGAAATCGCTAAAGCCTATGAGAGGAGCTATGACAAAGCCCTTACCAAAGCCATCGAGGTAAATCATCAAAAAATAAAATCTTTGATAATTTGTTATTTCGCTTTAATTTTTTTGTAGAGTGAAACCTCTGGTGACTACAAGAGGGCCCTCCTGGCTCTGGTTGCAGGATTTTCTCTCAGAAAATTGAAACGCTAAATTTTTTAATTCTAAGATAGTTGATGAAGAAATAACTTGCCTTAATCTTCTTGCAATTCATTGAAATGTTATAGCAATAAAGAATCTTTGCAATAAAAATTTATAAATTCCTTTTATAGGTTTTATATGTACGTATTGATGCTTTTAATAAAAAATTCATAATTAATACTTAAAACATTTCATTTAAATATTTCCACGTTCTCTTATAATTTTGAAATTAATCGAAATTAATAATGTAACTAGCCCAATTTTAAAATAAATGACTGTCGCCATCTGGTTTCGCGCCACAATTGTTTAATTGAGGAGCTAAAAAGACACGCCCTCTTCCTCTTTCGTTATCAGAAAAATTTTGTAAACACTCGCTGAACTTCTGTCTGTCGCAGCCTCAGCGTTTAGATCTGAAGGGTAAATAAATTTGGCCTTTCGTGAAGGTCATCTTGTAGCTCCATATGATTATTATTGGTGGTTTCATTTGGATGTCTTGCTTTGTCACCGCTAATTTGCGTTCATTACTATTAACATGCGCCGAATCGAACGTCCATCATAGGGAACAACGGGGAGCAATTTAGGCAATTTAGCGCAGTAGAAGTATGTAAATAGTCTATTTATCAATTATCCGTTTACGACTAGGTCACTAATTTTGATTTCATAATTTTAGCTGAGCAGTTTTTTTAAGGATAATGCAACCCATCAGCCGACTGGATCAAGTTTACCGAAGTCTAGTGCTGTCTAAGTTTTTCGTCAAAGGCTGGGGGAAGCCAGAAAATATAAAAAGGTTTTAACTTTTGAACTTCCGAAAATTTATTCTAATTTAATTTTTTTGGGCAGGCTGTTTGAGTTTCGAAAAGTGGTGTGCAACAGAGAAAGCTGCTACAAGCTCGTCCCACCAGATTATCCTGTAAAAATTACGAAAGTAAGCAAATCCGATCAATATTATGTACTTTTTAATCAATACTTTGATCTAATATTATTTTGCAGGAAGAGGTAGCTTCTGACCACACTTTGCTGGAAGGAAATTTTGTGTCTCCTTTTGTTCACCACCTCCCAGGCATTTTGCCTCAAGAAGCCGAGTTAGCTCATTTTCAAGTCGTGTTGCCGAAAGAATGGAAAGACCCAAACTACAAACCAATGTGTATCCATATGGCTGGAACTGGTGATCATGTAATTCAATATTTCATGAATTTTCCTTGTTATATTAAATCGTGCTTTTTATTTTCAGTTTTTTTGGCGACGAAGAGCAGTTATGGCGAAACCACTTTTGAAAGAAGCAGGAATAGGGGGTATAATTTTAGAAAACCCATTCTACGGAAGCCGAAGACCAAAAGAGCAACTGTATATTGGAATCGTCAGAAAGTAACAATATTTTAATGATGACTCTTCTAGGCGATCCAGTTTGTTAAATGTGTCTGATATTTTTGTGATGGGAGGCTGTCTGATGCTTGAAGCCCTTGTTTTGCTTCACTGGTGTGAACGAAATGGTCTCGGCCCCCTTGGTTTGACCGGAATGTCTATGGGTGGACATGTAAGAGATCTACTTTTGTTGAATTCAATTATTAGTATTTAAAAAAATAATCAGATGGCTTCGATTTCTGCAACCAATTGGCCTAAGCCAGTCGTCCTTGTCCCTTGCCTGTCGTGGTCAACGGCTTCGACAGTTTTCACTAAGGTAAGTGAGAAATTTTTTTATTATCATAAAATAAAATTTTAATCATTCAGGGTGTGATGAGTGCAGCAATTGATTGGAGCATGCTGGAAGCTCAGTACATGGGCAACGAGCAATATAGACAAGACATAAGAAAAATGTTGTCTATGGAAAAAGACGTAAGTACCAATCAAATTAATATGTCCAACAATTTAGTAACTGTTAGTAGAAGTTGAAATTTGCTAAATTTTTATTCAAATTATTGAATTTTAGTCTCTCACGAAGCCGATTTTCTCTACAAAAGTGATATCCTTCATTCCCAAACAGGACGCATTTAGAGCTGGCCAACATTTTGCTCAGAGCTATCCAGCGACATTCTCTCGAATCAACAATCTTGACGTCAGCACGTCGCAGGACGACTCTGACAGTGATGCTGAGCAACAAGCTCAAGCCGTCGCAGCCTCCACTGGAGGCAAGTCGCAATTGTCGATGCCAAGTGTCTTGGCCGGGTTTCACCTTTCGAAAAAGAACCTGGTCAAAGGAAAGGACGAGGGAAAGAAAAAGACACAGGACGAGGTGTACCAGTTCATGAGGGGCATAATGGACGAATGCACCCACCTAAAGAATTTTTCAGTGCCAGTCGACACTGAGCTGATCATTGCAATTGCCGCTCTTGAAGACGCTTATGTTCCACGAGATAACTGCACACATCTGCAAGACATCTGGCCAGGTGCATCTATTCGCTTCCTTAAGGGTGGGCATGTTAGCTCATTTGTCCTTTATCTGGACACGTTCAGGTTAGCAGGATGAGAGTTGAGTAAATTTTTATGAATTGATTTTGTTTATTTCCTTACAGAAAAGCTGTGATTGAAGGATTTGAATTGTACAAACAACGCTATCCGAAACCAGTAAAATGAAATTAAAAGGGAAGACGAGAGTTAAGTCTTAAGAGAAATGAACCAGAGTCACAAAAATTGACTGATTTTTAACAAAAACCAGACACAAAACAGCAGAAATATATATTTGTATGTAACAGAATTCCTGCAACAACCCGACACGGTGTTTGTGAGCCGAAAATAACAATCCTATACATATAGCTAGTCAATCAACTTATATGAAGAAGCTTTCATATCAAAATTTGTAGTACCTATTTTACCTTAAATCTACTGCTTAAATTAATTTGGTTTTGAATGCATAATGTTAACCCTTTTTTGACAGAAAGTTGTTGGTTCTAAAAAAATTGCAAACTATTTGTGTAAATTTTGAATAGTTGAACTTTTGGCGTTTATTACATTCTGTGATTTTATTATTGAAGTTAATAAGCCATATTGGATACAACCATTGACTTAAATGTTGGAGAATTAAAACTGTTTGTTTAGAACTAAATGCAACTTCTTTGTCTCTATTTAATGACACAACACATATTTTTTTATTTACATGCAGTTGGGCACACTGGATGTGTCTTAATGCTTTTATTTCCAGAACATATATTATATAATTTTAAATATAATAACGGTATTTATTATTATTGTTATGTATTATAAATCTTTAGAAATATGGCATGTAATATACGGTAATATATTTATAAAAAAATGGCACAGTGGAGAGTACAGTGGGATATAAAATTTATATCAGCTTTTATATTTCTATCTGTATATCTCAGCTTTAGTTAAAATATTTATATTCCAATTCAACAATGTGATTATCATTGATGCAAGTAAAATGCACTATATAGTGCATTCTATAAAAAAAAACCCGCAGTCCCCAGTCAATCAAACCCACTCTGCTTTTTGGTATCGCGCCAGTTTTTTTTTAAGGTAATGCCACACCCCTTTTTTGTTTATATTTGCATACAGAAAAGTGCAGACAGGCGGATTGAGGCACTTTTTGGCAGGTAAGCCGTTTGACCACTTTGAATTTTGCTAATTTCGTGCTTGCTCAATTAAAAAGTAATCTTGTTACATACAACATTTATATTTCATGTTTATTTTTAACTCATCAACATTACAGGGCAGGTTTAGCAAAAATCTGACCACACTGCAGCGAATTGGTCAGAAAAGATTGAATCAACCTAAAGAAATTACATACTATTGAAAATAAGAAAGATTTTTGAAATAAATATGGAAGAGGAGCATCCGGACAGTATCCTTCCGGATGACGAGGCAGAGGCTGAGATGGCCATGCTTGTTGACTCGGCATACCCTGATGGCGACGAGCCACCAAGAATTCCTCCTGCTGGAACTTCATTCATTGTCGTAGAAAATGCTGATTTGATTTCGGATGATCAAAGAGAAGAGGCTGCTGCAAAAAAGATGAATGAGTTGACCCAAATGTACCTTACAGGAAGACTGCCTTTTTCCGAATATTTAAAAACCTTAGAATCTCAAGAAGGAGGCAACGTCGGCGGTGAAAGTGGAGGTGACGGCGAGTCAAGCCTCGAAGATGATGAGGTTTGATTATTTTGCAATTTATTGTGTTAAATATTTTCGCTTACATACGTTTTTTTTATTTTAGGATGAAGATTACATGCCTTCTACGAGTAAATCAAAGACAAAAAAGAAAAAGGCTGCAATAAAGAGGGAAGCGTTCTGTAGAGAGTTTGATGCCACCAGAAGGAAAATCAGAACAACTAGGAGAGACCTGCCGCCCATTCTGAGCAACCTCTTAGGTCAGGCCAACCTTAAATACGCTCAGGGTGACAAGGAGGTGGCTGGCCAAATTTGCGAAGAAATTATTAGGCAGGTTCCTCAAGCTCCAGGACCGTATAAGTTGTTGGCTTTAATTCAAAAAGATAAAGGTAAAAATTCCAAACATTCCGACACATTTAATTTCTCACTTAAAATGTTTGACAGGTCAATATGAAAGTGGCCACTACTACTCTCTGATAGCCGCTCACCTATCACCTGGCTGCGGAGCTGACGAATGGATGCAGTTGGCTGAAACGTCACTCGACTTTGACAAGAAAGACCAAGCACTAACTTGCCTGGCCAGTGCCATCAAAAGTGACAAGTTCAATCCCGATCCCAGATTGAGGCAGATAAAACTTTTGAACAAAATGGGCCAGAGTAAAGCTGTGCTCAGGGCCAGGGAGAGCATGGTCAGGGTAATTGGCAGCAACCCTAAGTGCGCCCAACACCACGGACGACTGATTCTGCTGCAAGCCAAAGTGTGTATTACCTTTCATTGAATTTTAAAAAATAAAAAAATTAATTTTTGTAACACAGATAGCAGCTCGTGAGTACCACCAAGAAAATAACCTGGCAAAGGCAACTTCAGTTATGGAAGCGGCCATCAACGCATGCAAAAGCAGTGCCAGTGAGGACGACATTCACCTTTTGGTGGAGTTGCATTGTGAGCAGAATGAAAATCTGAAAGGCCTCGACCTGTTGAGGAAAGCATGTGGTTTGGAGCTGCAACCTCAAGAGCCACCTTACCAGATGTGCCGCTGCCCATCTTCAATGGAACCAGACCTGAGAGCCAAACTAGTTGTATTTTTAGTTAGACTGGACGTTGACAAGACACTTTTGGAGCCCATCTTACTCATGTTCATTGACGACCCTGGAGAAGATCACGGGGAAAGGTAATTTTTAATATTTAATTAATAAATATTTTACAATTTTCTATTTGGAAAAAAAACAGATTTTTGGACATGGTTGAAGCTCTGATGGCAAAGGGACGGTACCGGGAAGCCATGCTTCTGATGAACCCTCTGGTCGAGTCAGAAGCCTACAACACAGCTGCTGCTGTTTGGCTGACCCATGGTGAGTGTTTGAGACACTTGGGTGATCTTGACGGAGCCCAAAGGTCGTACACCAACGTCATCACACTTGCGCCCCAACATATCCAGGCCAGATTGACGCTGAGTTCCATTTACTGCCAATTGGAAAAGCACGAACGAGCTCTTCAGGTACTGCATTCCGGCGAGCCTGAGGCACGGCTGTTGTACGAAGAATTTCTACTGCTGCTGCAACACAATTCTGAGAAGTCTGTCAAAGTTGCCATCAACCTGATGGAGCAATACATCAAACCTGGCAGTGTACGAGAGATGTACGAATTGGTTCTGCTGAAAAAGAGACGAAGTGGTTTTGATCGTGAGGTGGGACTAAATAATTCAAATCTTTTATAATTTTAAATTAAAGTCTTTTAGATATTTTCCTTTTAAATTGGGACCCATTTAATGAATTAAATATTTTGACGCTAAGATTATAGCAATTTGAAAAAAAAAATGTAAAAATTCTTTTTTATGAATTTTTTTTGCCATTGTTTAAATATTTCCTCACATTTATTAATAATTAACGCGATTAATGCTTTCATTGATTTTTTAGGTTGAAAATGGTCCAACTAAAGATGAATTGTTTGCTGTCATCCTGAAAGCTTGTGACCTCTGCATTCAGCTGAAACGCTTCAAAGAATTCAAACGGCTGGTTTTTATTGCATCACACATAAAACCTCTAATAAACCAAAGGAAGCTGCTTAGCTTCTTGGTTGCCGTCTCTTGCATTCATCACAAAGACCCTCAGCTGGCTTGGAGTTTCTGCAGAGACGTCCTGTTCCAAAATCCTCGATCTAACTACGCCTGGCACCTTTTTAATCTCTCCTGCAAACAACTGGACGAGCCTAGGCACACCAAATTTGTCTCGAGGATTTTCGCAAAGGCAAACGCGTGTTTATAAATTGAAACTCTTGATTTATTTTCCTTGCTATTTTAGGATCCGTCAAACTGGGCCTGCGGAATGGCGTATACCAACAACACATTTCTTGCTGCGTCGTATAAAGATGCCCTGGTTGAGTTGGCAACCAGACACAAAATCAGCCCTGAGGCCTACACTGCTCTGATGCTGGGCATCACCTGGACGCACATCAGCTGCCAGAAATTTGTCCAGGACAAAAGCACTATGGTCTCGCAGGCCCGAGCGTACTTCGAGGAGTATGACCGGTTGCGTCAAGCTGGTCATAAACAAGAAGTTTATTACAATTTAGCCCGTTGCATGCAACAGCTATCAGTTTTCCATCTGGCAATTCATTACTACAAACTGGCTTTGGCGACCAAGCCCTTAAGCCCTGAACTGGACCTTTGCCGTGAAAGTGCGTACAATTTAGCCTTAATATATCTCACAAGTGGAAATTCTCTTATGGCCAGAAATTTGTATTCTAAATATATTGTGTTTGAATAAATTGAAAATGTATAACATATGTAATAAAAATTAAATCCAATACAACATAAATATTTCACTGATTAAATTAATATTTAAAAGATTCAAAAACTTGTAAAATTCCATTTTTTTCCATAGCAAAAATGTAAGACATTTTTTTTTTTAATTTTCTTGATTAATCGGCATTATTGTTGATATTTATTCAATTTCATATCTTTTAATATTTTGTTTCTATTATTTTTCATTCAATTAAAAAAGAAAAAATTTGTACCTTTTTAACTAGAAAAAAATCTCGCATTTATTAAAAAAGAATAATAATAATTCCACAGCAAGTTTATACATTTTATCTAATTTTGGGTTTGGGCGCGGGCTCAAGCGCAACAGGCAAGACATGTTGCTGGAAAGCGCCACAGCAGCGGTGCTGCCTCTTCTCCAGACGACCAAAATAAACATTAGCCGTTTCTTGTTGCGGAAATACATGCATATTGTGGCATTTTCGATTATTTGACCCAAGTTTCCTTCAAGATATTTTTCCGTATCGTCGATATTAGCGACATTCCTGATAACCAATACGCCCTGCAGGGTTTTCATCTATTTCTGAGGCAAGTGTCACCATTTGAAGAGCAAAAACATCCACTCGCAAAACCGTAAACAGCATCTAGGTTTTCAGTCACAGTCATTGACATTGCTGACCTGAAATGCAAATCCATGTCTGTTGTTGATTCTTGGCTCGCATTCACGGGGAAAATTATGCACATTTAAGTGCCCCGAGCTTCCTTAGCGTTGACCCTGAATTTTTCGTGCGTTCTCGGTTGAAATTTGGGAGGAAGAAGGGGTTGCTTATCGCAATATACAAGTGGCTCATGTTTATTTGCTCTCTTTTTGCTTTTCAGAACGGAGCTTGCTGTTCAATCACTCAGAGATTGTTGAAGATGAAGCAGAGAGCCGCTTAACGTGTTGGCAACAGGAATAATTCACCAGGGGAAAATGGCTTTCCCGAAAGCCATCATTTCCTCCGGGAATGCAGCATGCATCATCCCCGAGGAGGAACAAATCATTGGCCTGCTGGAGCGAGGAACGGTGGTGAACAAATTCTACCACAGGAAACGCATGGAGAAGAAAACCCTGATGCTCCGCAGAGAAACGAGACAAGTCATCTGGAGCAGGAGCAACACAAATCCAAAAGCGTTTGAGGGATATGGTAAATTTTAGAGTTGGAAATTTTTCATATATTCTGATCCTGAATTTATTTTACAGTAAATTTGTACGAGGTGAAAGAGATCCGGCCTGGCAAGTGCTCGAAAGACTTTGAAAAGTGGCCGGAGGACTCAAAACGACTGGACAGCACCAAATGCTTTGTCGTTGTTTACGGCAACGAGTTCAAACTGAAGTTTTTGTCAATAGCTGGTATGAGACGATAATTTTTGTTTTAAATCAATTTAAAATTTATTTAAAAAAATTTTAAGCCTGGTCCGAGAGAGAGTGCGAAAACTGGATTCGAGGGCTGAAATACATGGTGGCTGACACGGTAAACGCGCCCTATCCTCTTTTGGTAGAGAGATGGCTGCGGAGAGAGTTTTACACCATGGAAAATGCAAGAGAAAAGTATAAAATCAGCTTGAAATGTTTTCTTGTTTCTAAACCCGGCTTCTATTGCTTATTTAGAGTGACGCTGAAAGAAGTCAGAAGCTTTTTGCCTAAAGTGAACTGCAAGATTGCCACCAAGAGATTAGGAGATGTATTTCAAGAAGTTGACACGAGACATCGGCAAGAGTTAGGATTTGATGACTTCACCACTCTGTACTACAAGCTCATGTTTGGCGATGAATCCGTAAGTTTTTTAAGCACAGACGACAACAAGAGTAGATTTAAATATTTGTCGACAGGCTTCGTTTCGGTCCGACGTTTTCAAAAAGTATAGCGCCGATCAGGTGATGTCTCTGCAAGATTTCCAGAGCTTTATGGATAAGGAGCAGAAAGATGCCATGGGAAACGATGAGCGTCTAGTCTCAAAATTCATGCGTGACTATCTGCAAGATCCGACAAGAGATGTCCAGGAGCCATACTTTACCGAAAATGAGGTGAAACGAGTTTTTTTTTTCATATAAATATTAACAATAATAAAATCAAAATTCCATATTTAGTTCATGGACTTTCTGTATTCGAAACAAAATGATCTTTGGGACACTGCTTTTTCCCCTGTCTATCAAGACATGTCGAGGCCATTGTCTCATTATTGGATTTCCTCATCTCATAATACGTAAGTCTAATTTTGAAGTAAAATGGTATGCCTCAAATGTTTTATAATATGTATTTATTCGACTAGGTACCTGACGGGTGATCAATTTTCGAGCGAATCGTCTCTGGAGACTTATGCTCGGTGTCTGAGAATGGGGTGCCGTTGCATCGAACTTGACTGTTGGGACGGACCAGACGACATGCCCTTCATCTACCACGGCCATACTCTGACCTCAAAGATCAAATTTCTTGATGTCATCAAGACGATCAGGGAACATGCATTTGTGACCTCAGAGTAAGTAAATACAAATTTGCTAAAACCTATTTCTAAGATTTCGTCTTCAGATATCCTGTGATTTTGTCCATTGAAGACAACTGCTCCCTGCCTCAACAAAGGAACATGGCCAGAGCATTCCAAGAAGTGTTTGGAGACATGCTTCTTACCCAGCCTGTTGACAAAAATGAGACCTTCCTGCCATCTCCGTTCAAAATGAGAAGAAAGATCATTTTAAAGCACAAAAAGCTTAAAGAAGGCGAATTTTGTGTTCGAGATGATGAAGGTAATTTAGTGCTATTCACCAATGCAATAATTTTTACATATTCTCCAACAAAATTTCAGTTAGAGATATGGATCTGAGGAATACTGTAAAAAACGGTATCCTGTACCTTCAAGACAATGCTGACCGTCAGTGGTACCCACACTTCTTTGTGCTGACCCAGAACTCGTTGATCTATACAGACAGCTGCAATCAAGATCAGCAACAAGATGCAGAAGAGGAAGAGGAGCCAGAATTTGAAAATCCCAATCTTGGCGCGCGAGATGTAATTTTTATTTTTTATAAATGTCATAACACCATTTTTAAAATATCTGTAAATAGGGTAACAACGATGAACTTCACTTCAGTGAAAAGTGGTTCCATGGCAGACTAGCAGATGGACGAAAAGAAGCCGAAGATTTACTTAAAACATACTCGCACTTAGGAGATGGGACTTTCCTGGTCAGAAACAGTCACATCTTTGTAGGAGATTACTCATTGTCATTTTGGTATGATTATTCTGTTTTAGTTTTTTACTTCATCAAATTTTATTGAAATTATTGTAGGAGGCAAGGAAAAGTCTATCACTGCCATATCAAGACAAAACAGGAGAGAGGTCAAACTAGATATTATCTCCATGACACTGTAGGTTTTGACAGCCTCTACAGTCTAATCACTTACTACAAGAATAATGCATTGCGAAGCCAGGTAAGATTTTTTTATTTCTTTTCATTCATAATTACTTGCATTTTCAAAATGAAACGTCTATCTCATTGCGCTTGCTCTTGTTTTCTAGTAAGGTTTAGAAAATGCTTTTTCACAACTAACATTTTCATTTGGAGTGGCTCATTAACTGCATGTTGCATGCTGGGGTTGTTTGCGTAAAGGTTGGTAGGGGGAACATCTTTTTCGCGTGGTTACCCTGGCCTGGTCAACAGGAGTTCCTGATCACGCTTCGCGAGCCTGTTCCTCAGCCTAGCAAGCACGAAGGAATGCCTTGGTTTGCCCGCCGATGTAACAAACTGCGAGCCGAGAATCTTCTGCGGAGGGTGCCCAATGACGGCGCCTTTTTGGTCAGACCTAGCGACCAGGAGGCAAATTCATTCACCATTTCATTCCGGTATTAATTAAACTAATTCAACCTTTATCATTGCTAAATTTGTATATTATATTTCTAGGGCTGAAAAGAAAATCAAGCACTGCAGGATCAAAGTGGACGGTCGTCTTTACACCATCGGTTCAGCCCAGTTCGAAAGCCTGGTCGAACTGGTTTCCTTCTACGAACGTACACCCCTGTATCGCAAAGTAAAGCTTCTGCAACCAGTCAACGAATCTCTTGTCATGTCCATGGGAAATGTCGCTCTGGTGAGTACAAAAGCAGTTTTTTTTTATAATAAATTTTTATTCTCCAATACAACGTCCATCACCATTTTCATAAATAAGGGTGTGTGAAAAAATATTGAGATTTGATGTCGAAGCAGTCTTACAAAAACGAAATTGATGATTGTGTGAAAAATTATTATGGAAATTCAGTCTCTTTTTTTCAAGTATTCAAATTTCAGTCATTTGCAAAAGTGGTAGAAATTGCTCTCATTCTTTGGTAATCACCGTGGGGGAAACCTCTTTTTCCTCTTCAGTGACGGTTACAACCTCTTCTGCAGTGGTGGTGGTCTTGACGGGAACTGTCGGCTCCTGCCTCACTGGTTGCTTCTGAACCACTTTTGGTGGTGCGATGGGCACAAATGGAGTCGACGGCTCCACTGGGGTAGGCTGCATGTGGCCAGGGATGGGCACTAGGTAGGTGCGCACCAACATGAAAGGTGTTCCGCCCATGGCAGCAGCGTCATACGGATTCCAGAAGGTTTGTTGCTGCTGCTGTTGGGGCAGAGGAGGGTAGGCCACTGAGGGCGCAGGGGTGTAACGCATGAAAGGATTTTGTGGTTGTCTGGCAAAGAGGAAGGGGTTGTTTGCCATATTGGCGATGACGGCGGACGGGGTGATCATCAAAGGGGTTGTTGGTGGTGGCGACGTCATCTTGGTCTGAGTGGCAAAGGTTGGGCTTGGTCTTGGGGGTTGCGCGGGGGTTGAAGGTCGTCGCATCATTTGAATATTGGTGGGGAAGAGCTGCTGTGAGAAGGGTTGTTGTTGTGGCTGCGTGGGTTGTGGCTGCTGCTGCTGTTGGAAGGGTTGCGGCTGCTGCTGGAAGGGTTGTGGCTGCTGCTGGAAGGGTTGTGGCTGCTGCTGCAAGGGTTGCTGTTGCTGCGAGGATTGTGACTTTTGCTGCTGCTGCTGTTGGAAGGGTTGAGGCTGTTGTTGCTGCTGCTGTTGGAAGAGTTGAGGCTGTTGCTGCTGCTGTTGGAAGGGTTGAGGCTGCTGCTGGAAGGGTTGTTGTTGCTTTTGGGGTGGTTGCGGCTTGACCGAGTAGGCAGTGATGATGTCGCCTTGGTGCTCGTAGACCGGTGCTTGGGGTGCAGGGGTGATGGGGATGGCCGGGGTTTCAGGTCTGCGGGGGTAAAATTCAGGTCTGAATGCCGTGGGCGTAGGAGTCGCGGCAGGGGTGGTCGGGACAGTGGGTTTGGTTCGGTCAATGTTGAATTGCGAGGGTTGCCACCCCTGTCGGAAGAACGCAGGCGAGGGTGCGTACTGAGGTTGGGCAGTCGGGGGTGGGTACTGGTGTGGGCTGAAGAAGGGCATCATGGAGTTCAGCTCAGGGGGTTGACCTGAGAAAATTAGCGGCGAGCGGACGAGCTTGATGGGGTCTGGGAAGAAGCTGGAGAAGGTGCGGCCGTTGTCGTCCGGGGTCAAAACGGCGCCGTTGGGCTCGACGCGCACCTCGGCCCGGAATCCACCCTCGCTGTCTGAGGAGTAGCTGACGACGCGTAGGTCGCCGTTGGGCTCCGCCACCGAATACGTCCCGCGAACTTTGCCGCCGTCGCGACGCTCCTCTTGCGATTTGAAGTCGCCGGTTCGCGCGTCTTGAACTACGTAGCGAAAGGTGTAGTGCGGCTCGTTGTCGGCGCGTGCAGGGCCAGTGGGAATTGCTGGGGGCTGAGGGGGCAGAGCTCTTCGTATGGGGGCCACAGTCGTCTGAAATGAATCATAAAAAAATTTTAAGTTAATTTATATTTGAAGGAAGAAAATAAAATCAAATTTTTTTATCCAAAAAAAGTAAATAAACAATATAAAAAAAGCTAATTTAAGTGAGTAATGGAATTGTGCGAAATGGAGATCCAGGCAAGTTATTTTGCTCTGTTTGCCTTAATTCTCCGGATTTTAATTGATTTTAATATTTTGAGTCATTAAAAAAATGTGTTCTTGAAAAAAAAAATAGTTTATAATTTGATAGAAAAAGCTTTAAAAAAGTATAAATAATGAAATGTAGGATAAAGTACTAATATTTCATCTTTACACTGACGGTGATTTTTTTTTTAAATTGTCTTGATAAAAGAAATATTCAAAACTATCTATTACAAAAAAAAGGGTTGAGTGCATTCTTTCGTAAGCCTGACGTGAGATGCATCTCAGTCGGAATAATTATTGTTGTCACGTCACTTCGCTTATCAAAGTGTAAAGAATTCTAATGGAACGGGATTTCCCCTTTGAAGTTGGACGAGATAAATTCACTTACCGGTGGGGTTTTGCTTCCGAAGAATCCAAAAGTGGCGCAGCAGGTGGCCACATAGGTGAACACCACAAGTATCTGGAAAAATACAAAGTTTTAATCGGAGGAATTTGATTTTAAAAAATTGAAGAAATATGCTGGTATTTATGAGCACGTTTTGTGCGATGTTTTTTCCTTCCATTGTATTGCGAGTTTCGGTGAGGGGTGGAATTATAAAAGAGACGCCAAGGTTTACTCACCCGCAACACAAGCCCGATGGATCCCATGGTGTGTCTGTGACGTTCCTTTCGTTGCTTCTTTCTCGCGCACCTGCCCAGACAAAACTACGCAAGGAGCCGAAAGTTGAGTCACTTTTATATCGGGAGGAGGGATGCAGCAGGAGGCGGGCAGCAGCTTCCCAGCATCTCCTCCTGACTGCAGGTTGCTCGCCCGACCGCCGCAGCATCCCCTGTGGCACGCCAGCTTAAATTATAACGTTGCCATCATATCATTCTATCTTGGGCTGAAAAGTTGAAAGAAATTCCGGCCTGTCGAATGGAAGCCATTGTGATTTTTTATCATTCCCATTGTATTGTGGGCAGTAGAATTTCGAGCCGAGTTTTAAAGTTAAGCATCGAATTAAAGATGAATTAAGTTTTTTTTAAATTAATCCATTCTATGTCTTTTAAGTATTCTTAATTACAATAAAAATAATGCGTTAACTAATTAAAAAATTACTTTTTAATTTAAATTTGAAGCTAGGTAAGAGGCAAAGCGCTTGATTAATTCCAAAAATTTATTCATACCAAAGTAAATTAATTTTTAAACTGAAGGTAATTTAATTTGCTAATGATTTTTTATTTTTTTATTTCCAAATCTATTTTTTTTTAATTTCCGTTTGGAATTTGATGAAGAACTCTTACTTTCAGCCAATAAAGATTAAAATTAATTGTTCAATAAAATTTTCCCATTTTTTGTGGAAATGCTTGGGATGGTTCAGAGGGGTCACTAGCCGGCTAATACGCGTTGCATGCAGCGTCTTCCTCTGTTCCCTTTCCTCTCGGGGCGATCATGCGAGCGAGGAAATATTTACTTGATTTACCACCTCGTTTAAGTAAAAGACCTCCCGCCACCCCCGTGGACCAATAAAACAACCGGTGACTACTGTGCTGCCGGAATAAATCATCCCCAACGGCTCATCAAGTGAAAATAATTTATGCCGTCTCTAAAATTACACAATCATATAATCCTATTCAACTGAATTAACTGTAATTATAGGATTTTCACACCGAGTTTTATATTTTAAAAGAAAATTATTTTCACATAAATCAAATTTTTTTTCTTGGTAAATTTTCGTAGACGATTAGCTCTTCAATGGAAACGAATCAGTTAAAACAATGGACGCGACCACCTGCACAATTATTTTATCAAGATGCGCGGTACAATAATGCAGTTATGGGGCCCTGATTCGTATCTTTTCCAGATCATCCTTCGAACTGGTTAAGTCGCTCAGCCGGTCGGATCCCTCAAATCTCAACGCCTTAATGTACAGTTAATTTTTATATTTTTAATTCCTGCTCAACACCCTTTCCAGAAAAAGCTCCTCTCTTCCTGTGTGCGCGGTATAATTTGTTTGAAATGAGATTCTCTCGTGATCTTTGATTGATGGAAGCACACTGGGCATGAGAAAAACACAGTCAAGCTGGAAGTAATTTTTTTCGTGTCCGCTAATTGAAATGTTTCTCAACCAGGCGTTTTGATTGTTGTCAGTCTGATAGACTTTTGATCACCTCCTGCGGCGCTTCATCTTTTCTTGGCTAATAATTATTAAAAATTTTAAAGTTATTCTCCAAATTTTAAATAAAATTGAGTTTTATAGCAATTTCCAAAATTTAATATTTAAATTTTAATTGTGAAGGAAAATATTGTGTAATTTGGACATAAAAATTAGATAATACCACATGACAAAAGCTCAAAATTTTATATCAAATATTTTTTTTTACTAAATTTTCAAACATAATAACTCAAAATCCTGTTTGCTTAGAACAGAAATTTATTTAATCAGACTAAAAGAATAATAGTCAAAATCGGCCAAGAATTGCGATTTATTATTATTGATATAGTTTCTTTGTTTATCTTCTACAATTAATTACATTATCCATTTGAAAAAAATTGCTTAAAAAATGAGAGGTGGTGAAAACGGAACCTCCAAGATGCTAAAACTTCCAAGATAAAAAAGACAACATCGGACGTAATTTTTATTTATGAGGACTTAATAAAGTTTTGGTTAATTCTTTGACCTTTCGTTTGTAATGTTTTTCCTCGTCTATTTCCACTAAAAAATTCCAGTAGAATTATCTGTCAAATGTTTTTTGAACAAATTCTCCAAGATCAGTATCAGAAAAGTTGATGCTCACTCACTCGACGGCGGCGTTTTATTGATTCCTGGTTACTTTTTACGCGCCTTTCGTGATTTGTTCTTACGGTGTGCGCGGCCGGTGCATCGGAAAAGGATGATGACCGTGGGAATTGAGATGCAA
This sequence comes from Neocloeon triangulifer, assembly GCF_031216515.1. Classification (NCBI taxonomy): domain Eukaryota; kingdom Metazoa; phylum Arthropoda; class Insecta; order Ephemeroptera; family Baetidae; genus Neocloeon; species Neocloeon triangulifer. Next base: position 3,273,915 of record NW_026775547.1, read on the forward strand.
AAGAAAAGGGTCGGTCAGGTAATGCTTCCTGTCCGAATGATGCATCATCATGATATTTCGAAGCAGCGCTGTCACACCGCCAGTAATTAATTTTGACCGCCGCCGACAAACCGGCTTCTTTTTTATTGTAAATTGGTTCAAATGGCGCGTACTGAGCTTTTTGAAAGGAGGTTTTTGAACGATAAGGAACAGGCTGTCGGCCACAACAAAAGCGACCAAATATACAGTTATTTCTGGGAAGTTCTCCAATTTTCCAAACCTGTGACCAAGTTTTATTTTTATTTAAAGTTATTCGTCAGCGAATAATTAAAACAATTGTAGATTTTCAAAATAATCCCCTATTCTTCACCTATTTGGCTTTTTTTTACCAAAATTCGCAAGCGACTTTGGAAAAAATAATCTAAATAGTTGCCTATTTTATTTGGAAAAAAAACAAGCTGTTTTTAAATGTGATAAAATTGAGGTTTGTTATGTTACAAATTTTTGGGAGTTACGTTTCATTAAGATTATAGAAAATTTAAAAATATATAGAAAGACTTTTTTTAACTATATATCCAAAACATAAACAAAATTCCACCGAATTCATTAAAAGAAATCAGATAAGGAGCAAAAAGTAACAGTATCTCATTGAAAACAAGATCCACTGACAGGGTGCTCATAATTATTTTTTCTGCCGCGCGTGTTTGGGTTTTTGAGAATGATTAGTCAAGGTGCAATAAGTCATATAAAGTAACGGCATCTGTAGCCCGAACATGCACCAATTAAGTTCATTTGCATAAGGGCAGTTGGCTAGCGGGTGGGCGTGCAACGCACTCTGGAGAAGAACCAGAGAAAAAAATTATTAAAGAGTTGGGGAAAAAGAGGAAGAGAGGCCGAGGCGGCTCATTTCTTTTCTTCTGAGTGTGTGATCAGCGGCGCATTGTTTTTTCTAAGCGGCGCTCTTCTTTCGCTCTCCCCCTCACACCCTCCCTTAGGCAAGGTGACCTTTTTCCAGCTCGGCATTCTTTGATGGGAAATGTTGATATCCGAACCTTTAACCACATAACTACGTGCTGCTGCTTAATATATCTGGCCCCGAATCCAGCGTCTCTCTCTCTCGCAGCTCTTTTTGATTCTCCTCCTCTCACTTTTAATTCGAAATATCGCTGCATAGAAATCACTCCGAAGCGTCATTACGGCGATTAACGCCGCGTATCCCACCAGCGAGAGCAGGAAGCGGTTTTTGCCCAAGTCGCATTTCGGGCGATGATCTTATTAAAAAGTGATTCATGGACCATCGTCAGACCAACACAAATTAGCCTCTGTCAAAAAGAGTAAATGCGCCCCTGACAAATTGAGCGCCCCTGGTTACAACTTTGTTGGAAACGAACAAAGTCATCCCGACCATTTTTCACCATGTCCGTGCTAATTAAGTCGTCCAGCAAGTAAAGAGTTGAAATAAACTCTTTGAAATCTGTAAATATTGAAAGTAAAATGAATTAAAAAAAAGAGGAAGTCTAGTTTACTTTTACTTAAAAATTAAATATTCTTTCTTATCCTTCAAACCCAAAATTTGATTAAAAATATGTATGTTTTTTTTTTTTAATTTCATAAAATACCTGATAATTCTTTTGATTTTCATTGAATTAAAATTTAAAATTTTTATTGCTTTAAATTGAATTTTAAGTTTTGTTTAGCTTATTATGAAGATATGAAGTGTAAACTAATCAGTTTGATCACTTTATGTACCGTTTGAAGACTCATTTCGTGTGTCGATATCGCCTCCATAAATTTCCTGACCACTTGCCCAGCCGACCCTGGTAATGAAGTTTGTTTTTATTTATTTATTTATTGGCCCGCTCTTTAATGAAGAACAGACAGAATTTATAGGGTCGCGGCACCTGAACCGCCGCGCCTCTCTTCTCGAAAAGTAAACACCTAATTTGATTTGAATAAACAAGCCGAGTTAAGCAGTTTTTTTTTTTCTGTCAGTGAGATTAACTTTTTCTTTTAAATACAAATTGTTTTTCATTTTTTTAAATTTTATTTGATCAAAGTGGAAATCCCAAAGTTAAGAAAAAAAAAACCAAAACGGTGAGGGCATTGCCTTGTTAGCCCGTGATGGATGTTAATTGTAGAGTTGTCTTGTTGGCACAGGCAATGGTAATTAATCTCCTGCTTTTCACAGACGGACGAGGATGACACCGGAGCAAGTGCTGGATACACGGACCCCTCAGTCTTCACGTCGTCGGTGAGTTTATACGAAGTTGCTGGAAAATGCAGCAATCATAAAATAACATATAATAGGAAGAAATCTCGACGGAATAGAAAAATAATCTCCTCCCCCAGAGCAGTAATAAAAAATATACAACGCCGCCTTGCCGAGACTGCTGCAGTAAAAAATTCAACAAGATCGCAGCCAGATATTTTAATGGGATTTCTTTTTAAATTATTAACATAATTTTTATAAGGGGTTAATAATTTTATGAATCGAGTCTCCGCGGCTGCTTCCTTTCAAAGACCGCAGCAGTCGTAAACCAATAGAACGGAAAGGAAAACCAAACCACGTTCCTCTCTGTGCGTTTACCTACCACAGAGTTTTGACTTTATGACTCGTAAAAGGAAAAAAAGCTGAGATTTTTACTGCAACGGCGTTAAACAGAGATAAGATTTAAGACGTGTAAAGTCACAAAGTATTTAATCATCGAGCAGAGTGAACTCAAAAGTTAATACATAATAAAAATTTAATTACAAAAATTTAAAAATTCAATCAAAAATAAAATAATATGACTGGTTTTGGGCTGTGCCTTTTTTTAATGCCCGGACTCATGTCCACCCAAGTGTCACCGTTTAATTGGGTGTCTCCCATGCTCATTAAGACTGACATATCGATGATAATTGTTGCAGGTAACTGTAAAAGCCAAGTATGACTACCAAGCGCAGATGACCGACGAATTGTCGTTCCCCAAAGGGGCCATCATCCAGAACGTGACCAAAGACTCGAGCGGCTGGTGGCGTGGAGACTATGGTGGCAGGTTACAGCACATGTTTCCCAGCAATTACGTTGTCGAAGTCGACAGTAACTCGAGCAGTTCCTCCACAGCAACTGGAGAAGACCAAAATGAAGTAATTTAAATTTATTATATTATCTGTTGAGTATAAAAATAATTAATTAATTACAATAGAAATAAAACAATAAATTTATACTGAATTATTAAATATTAATGTTTAAATTAAATTAATGAATAATTTTTTGTAATTTCTACAGACCTCAGATTCCATGCTTCTTGGAAATTTGCAAAAAGGAGCCATTAATCTCACCGGTGTTGTGGTCGAACTTGAAAATAGCGCTGGCCTTGCTGGCCATGAATGGCAGCTGAAGATCACCAACTCAAAGATGACCATGCCTTTTGTGGTGAGTTTCAATGAATTTCCACTGTGAAGGAGTCAATTCAATTGTGGTTGCACCTTTATTTTTTGTTCACATTTCTCCTCTCCTGATTTTATTTTAAATTTTTTCATTCAGGTCGCTGCTCCGACAAGGGAGGTTGCTCTCGAATGGGGAACGAGCATTCGAGACACAGCGGCCAGTGCCAATGACCGCGACATCCGTCAGAGAGAGCAGGAAAGAAGTATGCGGGTGGCCGTTGAAATCTCCAGTCTCATCATCTACTGCAAGTCGGTTGCATTCGACAAGGAAAAATGCAGAAATGGATTCGACTTTACGGAAATGTCATCATTCCCTGAGAATAAGGCTGAGAAAACTATGTGTTCCAATGAGCTTAAATTTTTCCTCAAGTACCACATTGTAAAATCACACCAATTAATCATGTTCAAATATTACAATACATTTTCTCTGCAGCACCAAATCAGCAGAGTTTATCCCAAAGGACAGCGCCTGGATTCGTCAAATTATAATCCTGTGCCAATGTGGAACGTCGGCTCTCAAATGGTGGCTCTCAACTTCCAGACGGGGGACAAGTTCATGCAACTCAATCAAGCCAAGTTCCGGTTGAATGGCAACTGCGGGTATCTTCTGAAACCAGAATTCATGATGAAGGAAGACTTTGACCCTTACGAGAAAGCTTGCATGGCCGACAACACTTTTATGCAAATTACACTGAGGGTAAATTACTTTTTTTTAAACCTTGTGTGACTCAAACTGATCAAAATTATTAGGTTATTGGAGCTAGGCACTTGTGCAGACAGAAGAAAGGAATCATCAGTCCATTTGTGGAAGTCGAAGTCATCGGACTGGATTATGATTCGGGAGTAAAGTTAAAAACCAAGACAATTTGTAAGTTTTAGAATAACATCAAAAATGATTATTAAATTAATTTCATGCAGCTGACAATGGATTCAATCCTGTGTGGAATGAGACGACCCTCTTTGAAGTTGTTTGCCCTCAACTGGCTTTCCTTCGATTTGTTGTTTACGACGAGGACGTGTTTGGAGACTCCAATTTTGTCTGCCACGGCACCTACAGTGTAAGTTTATAAACAGCCTTGTTTGTGCAGAAATCAATGAGTTACAAAATTTTAGATTATGGCCATTCGAACTGGGTACAGGAGCATTGCACTCAAGAATAATTTCAGTGAAGACCTAGAACTCTCGTCCCTACTGGTTCACATTGAAATTAAAAACTATCGAGTTGTAAGTTGGCGACTTGAGATTTAGGTAAATAAGTATTTACTTTTTTTTTAATTTCCAGCAAGAGTTGGAGAACACCAACATTCGTGGCATCGCCAATGCCATCAACATAACCATGAACGGAACGTCCACCATGGGCGACTTCACAGACTTCAGTTCTTCCCGAGCCTGACCAAGTCAATGATCTGCATTTAAGTCACTACGCACATTTTCCTGAGACTTTTGCCTCTCTATCGCTTCCATTACTCTAGAATTAATCATTATTAAGAGATCACATACATGACACCGATTTTATTAAGATTATATTCTGCATGTTACGTGTTATTTCGTTTTAGAGATCACTGCTTCTCTTCAAATAAAGGTTGCAGTTTTAGCATTTAATATATCAAGGACAATCCAGAAAAAATGTGTCAATCTATTCTTCTAAGCCTTCTGAGTAATTGAAAAATTAATGTGCCTTTTGGCGATAACTTGGTCTAAATTCCTTCCGATGCTGTGAAATTGGAAATATCAGTGCAATATTGTGTGTTATTAGCAATATTTTTAAAAAATGAATCGAAGCTTGAATGAAAATCTGTCAACAAGCCACCGAAGAATAATATATTGTAAAACTCGTACGCATTTTTATGTTATATTATGAGACTTGCACTAGTGCATCAAGTTGTGAAATATATAATTATCTATTTTTTGGAACCTCCGGTCTACTGGTGTATCATTATAAAATGTAAGAGTAGTAAAATTTAATCAACGACTTATAAATCATTTACTGTTGTCATACACAAATTAAATCTCAATAATTCTGCTGCAAACAAGATTGCAGTTCCTTTTTTTGTTAATGGCGAAATGAAATAAATATGATTTTAATCAATATAATCGCATTTTTTTCCAATATAATACATGCATGAAGTTTTGTTAGCTAAATGAAACATTTTTTTTATTAAAATTTATTTATTAAGACTTGAAGAGCATGTTCTGAAGCTGAGGGGTGGTAAGAACTATATAATATGGTTCCTTGTAGACATGAGGGAATTCTGCACACACATAATTTAGAAACAAAATTTGAAAAATGTCAATCTTATGACGAGTTATGTGAAAAAAAAAACCAAACAGCCTGATCGGAAAATAAACTAAATCCGGTGCTGCAAAAATTTCCCTCTGAAAAATGCCAACCAAGGCGTGCATACTTTGGCGGCACTAGCAAACTTAATTATCTTGAACATCCATTCACAGACTCCTACCACTTGTACAAATATAGCACTTAAAAAGTAACCAACAAAAAATATATATATCTCACGTAGTGGTGGAGAATTCAAAGCATTGATCTGAATAAATTTCTGAGTTATCGGGGGAAGGAACAAGAGCTGCTTCAATATTTGTTGGGTTAACAAGCCAATTTCAACAATTTTTACATGGTGTTCCGATCTCTACTTTGCTTTTTTTTAGAATTGTGCTCTCAAATTAACACTTTAATATCACATTTTGAAAACTCTCTGTGACGAATATATATTAATTATTTCAATTTCATTCACTGCTCTACACGCTTGGTGGAGGCAGCCTATTTGTCAGTTGGCTGCATTAAAAATTTTGGCAAGCATGCAAACACGGCGCTGTTTGGGAACTGTTCCCGACACTTGACGATCACTCTTCTTGCCAGGTCTTTTATCCTTGGGTACGGAGCCTCGTGTGCCAACAAGGCCGCAAGCAGCTGGATACCACCCTCTTCGATCACCAATTGGCAATATTTATTTGCTAATAAAATAGAAATGTGAATACATGAAGATTTACACATTTATATTGTTATCTGGAGTAATTTGGTTCGATAAAACATTACTCACCATAGACTTCGGTTAAATTGGCTAGTGCCCAGACAGCCCAATGCTGGCATTCTGGCGTGTGGTAAACATTGACAAGGTGCAAAATAGGTTCGAAGGATCTAAAATAGCAAAATTTAAAGATAGTCTAAATATATATTATAATTTTTTCTTGCCTGTAATTAATATTTCTTTCTGTCTTCAAGTCCCACTTTTCTACGGCATCAACCATCCCCTTGAGCACATCTTGTCTGCGAGGGGTGCTCATTGTCCATTTGTCGGCACCATCTGATGCCATGTGCGAAAGAACACCAGCTGCATTATAGCTTACCTAGAATAACAACAAAATGTCACCATTCAGAGAAAAATTTGATTAAATGGATCAAACCTCAATTCCATCACTATTTGACTCCAAAAGGTTGGCAAAAACAATAACAAATTCACTGGTCATAAGTTTGGGCCGCAAGTGTTTGACCTCAGCAACGTTTCCTAGGAGACCCATCATGTTTCTCAGCAGTTCCTCCTTTTCTTGGAAGGTCTAATGGATAATAAAATTAAAAACCAGCTTCATTAGAAAACTGAAAGACTTACGTTGAGACATTTGAGGAATAGATTCATGCCCCCGCCCTCGAGGAATCGCTGGCAGTTGACTGCAGTCTCGTCAGTTACGTTCCACATTGTGGACCAGGCCACTTCCAACACATCATCACAAACCCGCCGCTGAAGCCTATCCTCGATTATTTTCAGCATTCTCTGTTAAAAATGATGAATTCATTTTTAAAAACAAATAAACGCTCCTCATGGCAATTATTAAAAGAGAATAAATGAATTTTACATTTCATTTTTCCATTCATAATGAAATTAATTTCTCCAAAATGGCAATTGGAAGAAAAAGACTATTATTTTACAAACTTACATCCATGGCGCCCATATCTCCGAGCAGCTGCTTTTGAGTTCCGTCCACCTGACATGCCAGACTGTTGAGGAGGTAAATTCCAATTCGCTGGACAAACCCTTCTTGCTCCATGTCCGAAACGATGTGGAGGAGAATTTCTACTAGACGCTGGTACTCAAACAGCTATGTACGTAAAATAAAAATTAATTGTTCAAGTAGAAGAAACTTAAGTGAACCCACCACATCCTGAGGTATTTTGAATTGGCATAAAGTGAGACAGCCATTTCGCATCATGGTGTCGTCATCTCTGTGAGAACCCATTGCATTCAGTAAGGTACTAACAATCCGTTTTTTGATATGCGGAACAAACACTTGCTTCTCCTTCCCTTTCACGATGTAGAACAAAGTGGCACTATAATTTGATCAATGATGAATTTGGTGGAAAAAACAAATTGAGTGCAAGTTTTACCTCCCGGAAATTTGAATGTGCTTCTCCGTTCTGTGTCTATCCATTGCTCCCAGGACTAGAGTTAAGGCCATGTTCAAGTCTCGACAGGATTCGAATCTGAAGAGGTGATACAAATCGTTCAGCACTTTCTGCAAAATGTCCGGCCGGTCCAAATACGCAGCCGCGGCAGTCAAAATCTGTTCCTCATTAGCATCTCCAGATATCTAATAAATAAATCAATTAAATAAATTGTTTTGATAAAAAATATCATTTTTTTATTTTGAACCTACTCTTTTAGCAGGAATATCATGTCTGTGACAAGCACCATGCATTGTTCCGTACAAGCCGAGAAACTCGAGAGGTTTGAATGCTCTAATCTTCAGTCCAGGGATGTCAGAAACACCAACCGATGTGTCATCTTGCATCACTGCCGCACCTGATTGAGCAATTTCGACCATATTCATTAACCCATTTTCAATTTAAAATCACTTCATACCTGTTCCTGCCAGATTTGTGCCCGAGATGTCAAGAGATTCCAAATTGGGCAGATTCTGGACGAGTTGCATCAGAGCTTGGTTCTCATCTTTGAACTTGCCATTCCTCTCCAGCGCTTGTGAAATGTCTAAATGCCTGAAATCACCACAATTATTATTCAAATCCCACCATTTTTCAAATGAAACCAACCTTAACGATTTGATCTTGCAAATAGCTGGAATCATGGGCTGGATTTTTTGCACGTTGTACAACACAAGCGACATCAGGTTGCTGATTTCCTCCAGGTAATCGAGTTGGCCCAAACCTTCGCAGCTCGACAGGTCTAAGTGGGTCAGACTTTTCAAAGGACGTAACAACGTCATGAAGTAGACCCTTTCTCGTTTCTGCAAAAAGGAAATGTAACTAATTACAATTGAATAAATAATTAAAAAGCAAGTGCAGTTGGCTGTAACTTTATTACTATCCCACCATTATCAGATTATGCGCGAAAAAAAACTAGCCGCAATGTGGTGACTTAGGTTTCAATGCTACTCGGCAAAGGTCACTGTCATCAGTTGCCATTTAAGTCGACCAACCAAAAACCACAGTTTAATTTTCTTTTCATACCAGCGTCCTGATGCAGAGCCGTCGGAGCTTTGGCGCCCTGAGGATGAAGCCCCTCGCCTTGTAGACGTTGCTCGGCTCAGACATGGTGATGATGACTTCACTGAGGTCCGGAGGAAAGATTTCAGTTTCCTGTCCGACGGTCAATGACAACAACTGGTCGCTGGTCACGTTGAGGGTCTCGAGACAGTCGTCGGACAGCTTTTTGCAGATGTGCAGGTCCAGCTCGGTGAAGCGGTGGGCAACGAGCAGCCGCTTCAAGCCTTCGTTGCTCAGGGGCGAGCTGCGCAACTTGAGCCGCTTCAGCGGCATGCACACCGAGTTGATGAAGAGGTTTGCAAAGCCATCGTCCACCATGTTGCCCTCTTGTTGATATACCTGGAATTTTTAATTATGAATTTTTAGACAAATATTTAAAATTAAATTACAATTTAAAATATTGATTTGAACTAATTTTTTTTTTAATCAAGTTGCTTATAAAAATTAAAGTTGAAATAAACTTAAGACAAGAAATAATAGCAATTACAAAAATTTAAAATTGCTCTCATTTTGAACTTTGACCACATTTTTCTACTTAATTCTATTGGGTTTTTCAATTTTATTGATAAGGCATTGAAGTACCTGCAAGAGTCGCTCGCAAATCTCATTGGGCATGACCACTCCGGGAAGGAGGTGGTGCATCGAAGGGTCCGACGAATCTGCATAGCTGATCGTGTCCAGACAAGCGCAAATGTACTTGAGGCAGATTTCCGAAAGCGGCTCTGGCGTTTCCTCGTTGACCAACAAAGGACAGGCCAGCATTTTAGATCCCGGTTATTTCTTCCTGAAAAGAGTGACGAAAAAAATTAAGAATAGAAAACCAAACGAAACAGAATTAAAAATCTAGAAGGGACGGAAAATTCTAAAATTTTCTAGAAAATTCAAGATACATTGGAAAAAGTACGAAAACGAAAGTTTAATGCAGTTTTATGGTGACAGTAATCGCAAAAAGTGATAATATACGGAGTGGAATTTATTATGGCGATGCAATAAATTATAACGTCCGGAATAGAAAGCCAGCGAATTTCACACGCAAAAGGAATTATGCTATCTGCTGCTGCTGGACTGCTTTTGACATAACATTTTTTTTTATTATTTTACTGTTCTCTCGTGACATAACAACTCGAACTTGTCCGTCATCGACCGCACCGAACCAAACAACCAACCAATTAAGACAAAAGCCAAGAATTAACGCGTCCGTAATTAAACTTGGGCAACAACACCAAAATTAAAACTAGCGAGCCCATTTTTTTTTTACAGGCCGAGACTTTTGACTTTTCCGTCGCGTTTCAACCGCGATTCAGACGGTAGAGTGTCCGAACGGGACGGCGACTCGGCCAAGGTCACGTTTGCCTACGAGCCCCGCCGAGTGCGGGCCCGAAAGGGGGCCAGGGGCGCGATTTGTGGGCCAAGAAAGTGAGCGCCTGGCTGTCACTCACCCACTTCACACGGCCATTTGACGCTCGAGTCGCGTCCGCCGGACGCTGTCCGCTCGCCAGTCGAGTCCTGAGGGTGGCTGCGATGCCCGCGGCCCAAGGGTGTGCTCCGATCTTGGTCTAGCGCACCAGAAAAGCGGCCAATTCGTGTTATTTTCACCCCGAATGTTTAGACATCACAGATGATGGGGTCCTTCCCCTCTGTCGCTAAGAGGCCCCCTCCATCGTCGCGCTATCACTTTTCCCCTACCGACGGCGGCCACTGCGCTAAAACCAAGCAGGGAAAGACGTCACGAGAGGTTTTATGCAACCGGCGCGACGCTCGAGTGAAGCGGGGTGCATTCGGCTCGATTTGTAGGGGTCTCGGCCAGACGTTCACTTCCTCTGGGATTTTTCAGGGAAAAACAATCAAAATTTAAATTAAAACCGAGCTTACAGATATAAGAAAATTGTGATTCTCATCCGCAAATTAATGTTTTGCCTGAATGTTAATTTCAGACTTAAAAAATATACTATTCGTTACACTACGTTAGTTTTTCCGTAATTTATTCATGATTCATGTTATGCAAATATAAAATATCTGTTCATATTTTCTAATTAAATTGAGAGTATTGATTTAATTCGTCCTGTTCAAAAGAAGAATAAATTACATTTTAAAGATATGTAAATTTAATATAGTTATAAAGCTTTTTTATTGTATATTATTTTTATTGGTAACAAAATTCTTATTGCTACTCATAGAGGTACATGAATATAAACTCCAATGGCTTGCAGATCCACATTTTCAATAAAAAATCTCATTTTCAACGGTTTGATGTTTCACTTTTTTGGAACTTCACCAGGGTTTGTTTAAATTTTACATGACTATTGTACATATTTTTATTAATTCTGCATGAGTTTTTTTTTCTTGTAGACTAAACGTTGCACTTTTGATAGACAATTTTTACACTTGCTTGCGGTTTGAAAAAATATATTTATTATTTTTTATTTCTCTCTGCGGTATCATTTCATCTCTTAAAAGAGAACATCATTTTAAATTTTTAATTCAGGAAATGCCGACAAACTCCTACAAGTGTACATTTAACATACACTCCGTTGATAGAGAGTATAGGCGTTTATCGTCGATACAACATCCAACAAACCAAACTAGAGGGCTCATAAGTGTTGGACCGACATAACTAAGCATTGTAAAATATGTCATGGTCTCCTTGAAAATTTCTAGCTCTTTGTAAAATTTACAGAAATCACAGCAAAGTCAAACTGTCCTAGAGAGAAATATGGTTCTTGTTTTCTTCGTTTCCACATTCATAAATATGTTTTTCCAGTTTTGTGCGTTTTTAGCAGAAAAACAATTCACTCAAACCTTCATTAATAATATCGTTTGCTCTTGACAATAGGAAAATACTTTTTTTTTCATACAACAATTACAATTAAGACTGTGTTTATAAATATTTAACTGCTTAATAGACCCTTAGCAACTGCTTATCCTTTGGTTTTTACAGCTCAAGCACTCGCGACGATCACACTCATACTTCCGTCTGACTCACACTCATAACATCTCTCGGCATGTACAAAAAAAAAGAACTTTTGATAGTGTCCTCTGCAGCGTTGGACGATTGAGTTTTCACAGATGACTTGTCTGCTGGTTGCTGTACGTGTTCAAAGTGTTCTTCAACGCTTTTCGCACCGAGTTTGACGAGGACAGTTTTCTGCGTACCCTGTGCTCAATTTCCTGCAAAATAAACAGTTTAAAATTAGATATTAAAATATTTTGTATTTACGATTTTTATCAATAATGTGTTAGTCAATTAATTATTAATTACAAGCAAGAGTCGAATTTCCCTAAAAATAAAAGCAAGAATATTAGTAATGTTAGTTTGTGCCTCGGTTGCAAAAGGGGTTATTGCTATGGGAATGGGAAATAGAGAGTGGTATTAGTCGTATTAGTATTAATTTATATTAAGCAAAAGGAGAAAATAAATAGAGAGCAGAGTAGTTTTTCAAGTGAGGTTGAAATGTGTTGCGATGCAAATATTCTAGATTAAGCCAAAAAAGTTGCCCGTGAAATTTTTCATAAATCTTGGAGCTGAGTAACTTTTAAAACTGATCTTTCCTTTCCCCTAAATTTCTTAAAAAATTTTACAATGCAAGTAATTTTGCTTCAGAAAAGCCATTTTTTTTCTCACAATTTCTTAAAGAATGAAAATAACTGTTATTAGAAACGCTAGTATCAATTGCCATTAATAATCCATAAAGTTTTAAAAGATTTTTATTCCTAAAAAATTAAAAACTCTTTTCAATCTCACTCAATGTAAGCATTTTGTTAGTTTTGTTGAGATTAATTTTTCTGAAAGCGCTCTCCCTCCACCAGCGGCAAACTGAAGTCCAAAATTACCCTTTGTTCCGCCTTTTTCCTGCAATGCCTGGCCAGGAGTTCCAGTTCAGACAGACACGCCAGACTCTCGGTCTGCAGCAGCATATTTTCGTAATCGTGTCCGATTCCGGAAGAGCTCCTCGAGCTTTCCCTGCTGCCCCAAGTGCCAATCTTGAAATGCCACCCGGAAGAGGCGGCGGGAGGGGGAGGGGGCGAAGGGTTCAAATGCACCCTGGTCACCCCTTGCTTGCCGATATTCGTCTCGGGACCGAAAACTGAAATGACCGTTCTGGTTGCTTCCTGTCTGATGTTGGAGGAACAAGCCCCTGGCAATGGGGGCGGAGGGGGGTACAGATGGGACATGCTGCCGGTCAGGGTCGGCGAACTGTAGCCCGAGGAGGACGCTCTGCTGCTGTGCTCACCATTGACGGGAAGGACCATGATCGCAGGAACTGTATATTTGCACAAACGATAATTTTTAAGCAAAAATTTATAAAATAATAAGTTTTCAAGCGTTAACATGATTTATGGTAGCAAATTTTTATATATGATTTAAATAAACAGAAACTTTTTTGAGAAATTAAAATAAAATTTCTAAAAATTAAAAAAATCTTGCTTATTAATTGTTTGAAAGTATATTGTGTTAAAAATATAAAAAAGGGTCAAAATAAAAAGATCTAAGTAAAATATCTAAATTAAATCTATTTAATGTATATAAAGATTGATAAACTGACCAGGCAAATAAGGTTTTTTACTGCAAATCTGCTGTAAATATTTCAATTATTGAATACGACGTTTAGAAATACTTCCAAATTTAATGATAAATAAATGTGAATATAAAATTAAAATTTTGTACCTGGCTGCGGAACGGTGGTGCTGTCAGTGGTGATGGACCTGCTTGGCTCGGAAGGCGTTTCAATGGTATTGGGTGAGCCCAAGTCTTGCAGCATCTGCAACGCAGCCTCCAACTCCTTGGAGAACTCGGTGTCGCTGTTGTCTCTGAGCGTGGAGGGGTCTGTGGAGCCGCTGCCGGCGGGACTGCCGTCCTCCTCGTCACCGTCCTTTTTGTTTTGGATCGCCTGCTCCAGTTCGATCATCAAGGAGGCGTATTGGTACTTGCCGGATGGGGTGGCCACCGCGCTACTCACCACCGTCGGAGGGTGGAAACTGCTCACGCTGAAAATTTGCAATAACATTAATTTTTATTTTTTTTTTGCAATTACTTTAAAGGAACTGATTTTATATAATTTCAAATATAAATTGATAACATCAAATGGAATTAAATTATTTAAAATGAGCAATTTTATTACTAATTTTTTCTCTTCTTTTTGCTCTTTGACAATTATAGGCAAAATTTTAAATTTTTTGTTGCTGGTATCAAATTTTTTGAACTTTGATTTAATTTTGAAAATTCAATCAATTTTTATAAAGAATGAAACTTAAGCAATAAAATACTATATTATTTAATTAACTCATAAAAATCTTGATTTTGGATTTTGATTCGATTTTATTCTATATGAGGAAATTCAGGAATATTTTTTTTCAGAAATTTTAGGCAAACTGGAAATAATTGATTGTATTGAATTATATGAATAAATAATTAACTTTAATCTAATTTCATTAATATTATTTCTTATGAATTATATCGACAAATAAAATTTACCTTTTTGTTAAATTTTTCTAATTGAGTTAATTTAAATAATTTTTGTGTGGTCAGCATACCTGTGGGGTCGCGTGTCGCAACTCTCACTGCGTCTGTGGGTGCGCGCCGTGTCGGTGGAGGAACCTGGACGTTGCACCGCATAAGCGTAGTCGGCAGTGTAAAGACGGGCGCGCGGCGAAACGGTGGCCGTCCGCTTGTCCACACTCTCGTAAATGGGGTGGTTCAGACTGCACGTTGGCGAGGGGGTGCGCGAGAAGCTGCGCATGAAGTTGAGGCTCGTTCGGTCCTCGTAGGCCGGCACCTCTAACTTGACCACCACCTTTGACTGCCAATTAATAGGGAAATTTAAATACAAACTTTGTTGGAGTAGAAATAGGTAAAAATTTTAACATTAGAAATAATTTTTGAAATTTCTACCCCCAGGACGTCATGCAATTTTAAAAATTTTTCAGTTACCTATAAACTATAATTTTTTTCTACAACCAATAATGAAGGCTTGCAACAGCTTATGATAGGTGAAAAATAGATAAAAATAAATAAATAAAAACTTTTTAAATACATTATACTAATCCTTTTTGCAAATTATACGATTTCCGTGGGTTTATTTTAAGAAATTCGTGCCTGCAGTCAGAGAAGGAGTATTAGTTTTAAATTTAATTTTTCTTGATTGTTAGCTCAACATTTATATGATTTAATTTGAACTAAACAGAGATTAAAGATAAGTATAATTTTTGTATAGTAAAATATACATTTAATAGCGATTTAGGATAATTAAATGAGAAAAAAATGCTCTTACTTGCTGAGGCGTCCGGCTGAGCAGGTACGTGTTTGGCCGGTTGTAGGCACTTGGGGGTTCCTCTGCACGCAGGCAGGGGGTGACCTCAGTTATGCAGCCCCCGACGGGCCCCGTGTCGAAGACCCACGCCTGTGCCGAGTTCTGGTTGGTGGTCAGCCGGTGCTGCTCGTCGTCTTCGTCGTCGTCTAAGTCGGTCGGACGCTGAAAAAAAAGATTTCCCATTTTTTACGTTTAAAAACAATTCTGAAAAAATGAGTTTACCACTTAAATTATTGAGGGTTGAAGTTCTGATTTTTATTAATTTTCACCCAATTCATAGAAAATTACAACTAAAATTTGATCTTAGAATAGAACAACACAAGTGAAAAAATGTAAATTAAATGTATTTTCTCTTCAATCTTGGACAATGTATATTTTCTAGACTGCATTCAAAATTGATTAATTCAAGTATTTATTCAGTCTTGATTCTATAAATATTTAAAGTGTGGAAAAAAACTAATTGTAAGTAGTAATCTGTGTTTACTTTAATTCTCAGGAGTATAAACTAAAATACCTAGCGACAAAAACACATTATTTTAATCGATAATAGTTAATTCCAACATTTTACTTCATCCAATAAAAGTAAAAAACAAATCTCGCTAGAA
Organism: Neocloeon triangulifer; assembly: GCF_031216515.1. Taxonomy (NCBI): domain Eukaryota; kingdom Metazoa; phylum Arthropoda; class Insecta; order Ephemeroptera; family Baetidae; genus Neocloeon; species Neocloeon triangulifer. The sequence continues at coordinate 3,289,748 of NW_026775547.1, forward strand.
TTGCAGTCGAGAAGCCTCGACTTTGCACTCTTTTCTGGCGACATCGCCGAGATATATTCACAACAAAAGCAGGGTGAAAAAGCAGGCAGACGTGCACGCGCAAATACGTGGAGAGATAAGAATAAAAAACTCACCCTCGGCAAAATGTACTCCATGTCGTTGAGGATGGGGTCTGGCGCGGGTTTATTTGTTTCGGCTCTTCGCCGGCGCGCCCTGATGTTGTGCAGAACACAAAATGATATGTGGGTATCCAGCAAGGCTGTGATTACAATTAGGGCGCTACTCAGACTGGTCGAGAGGCGAGCTGCAAAAACACAGGGAATATTTTATGAGCGACCAACGAGATCAAACTCGACAAGTCAAGAGAGAGTCTTGTCAGACCCTCAGCGTGCACAAAAATAAAATAAAAAACATACACCATGTAAAAACCAGTTCTTTTTTTTCATTTTCTTAAAATCATCCAGTGAAGATTCAATCACGCAAATGGAAATTCGCTAAAATGCTAACTCATTGTTGGTGAAGTGAATTTTGAAATTAAATTTTTCTTTAATTTCTTAAGACTGGCATATTTCTGGAATTGCAGGATATTTTTTTTATGTTATTGCAATTATTTTGCCAGAGTCCAGAGTGACAAATTGAACGGTAAAAATTTAAGCAAACATATATTAAACAAGACAATATTGACTAAAGACTTAAATTTCAAAAGCAAATTCAAAAATTTTAAGAAAAAAGGAAAAATTGCATTAAAAGCAGAATAGAAACTAACGGAAACTAACAAAATCTGAAGTTCCAGAATTGGAATATGAGTATTTAGGCCACTCGATAATCAGCATAGTTGAAGCTTAAATCTCTCTTTTTAAAAAAACGTCCCCTTCGTGGAAGAATTAAATCCGTTTGATTAAATTTCCACCTTGAACATTAAAGAACCCAACCTACTGAATACAAGGATAAATATATATAAATTATAATAAAAGCCATCTGTGTCCGGCGGGTTGCATACACTTGACGCAATAAAAAAATAAGTAAATTTGGTTTCAAAAGTGAAAATATAAAGGGAAAAAGGAGAGAGAAAATAGAGAAATTTGATATCGGCCACGGTCTTGATTCTGGCACTACTTTTCCTTTCAATTTCGACCGGATACAAGTCGTGCTCAATTTCAATATTGGTCTTTCTCAGAGGCACATAAAGAGAGAAAACGTAACTCGGATGCAATCAAGCTCACGTAGGAAAAGGCGTTTTTGCGGCGCAAATCGAAGGAGTGTGAGAAGGAGCCGAATTCGCCCGTGACACGTACCGCATGACTATGAAAAGCGAACCGGGGTTGATCGGAACGAACGTGTACGTCGGGGCCCGCCGCACTAGCACACTTGCAGCACGCTTGCGATAAAAAATTCCGGGATCGATTTTTGCTATTTGTACGTGTTGCTGGTGCCTGCCTTGCCTGCTGCATCGACGGCGGAATTTCATTTCGGTGCTGCCGCATTTCGGCTGCGAGAAAACAGCGCCTGCTAAAATTTCATCCCGGCGTGAGGCGCGAGCGAGAACACTTTTGCCCTTAAGAGCAATTTGCAGCCGACGCGCCACCGGGTAATTTTTTCGCGAGAGCACTCCTCGCTCCACGCGGCGTTGAGACGCTTTTTCTTGCAAATGTCGCATAAATCACTTTGCGCTCAAGAGAGGAAATTCGTTCTGGGCGTAATTATGAGAAATTAGTATTAAAGACGGGGAATCATTTCACAAATTAATGTTGAAAAAGTGTTTTTTAATTTAGACTTGCAAAAAATATCCGTCTCCATCTGAAAGAAGGTTAATTTTTAAGGCTTAAATTAATAAATTTGAGTTTAAAAAATCTCTGGTTATAGACTTTACTAGCAATATTAATTAAGTAAAAAATGAATTAATATTAGTTTGGAAAATTATTAAATAATAATGCTCCCTATTCAATAACAAAAGAAAGAAGCATTACTAAAAAATTATAGTATTTTCTGGATAAAATTAAAACTTAATGTATTGATCTCACTTTTTTCCAATTAAAATCAGTCATAGGGCAGCTTTTAAATTTTCATACTCTGCAGCAGATTTAAGAACGTTTCAGGTCTTGAGATAAAAAAAAAGTTTATTTCGCCAACTTCGTTTGAATTCTGCAGCTTATTAATTTCTGCTGCTGGGGCGGGCGGCAGAGCGAAAACCACCCAACAAGTAGTCAAGCAGTTTCGCCACCACTCACGCAACCCTCTGCTTCTCTCGCCAATCCAAATTAAGTGATTCCGGCAGCCCCGAGCAAGAAAATATAATTTCTCCCAGGCGACGACGCAGGAGTTGGAGGGTTTAAGGAAACGGTTTTGTCCCGAGTGGATCGACGCGATATAACGCGCGCCCCATATTTCGGTGCGGGTCGATTTAATTGTCAAGGCAGCCAAGTATGAGCGCACCGGAGGGTTACTCACCATAACACACCAGCCTGTCGAGACTCTTATCCGTAATATTCTGGCGGTCCTCGGCCGAGAAAAGGAAAACCCACTCGAAGAGCTCCAGCACCGCCAGGTTGACCGCGTTCACGGTCAGCACGGAAATGCTCAGATACAGCAGGATTTCCAGCCGGGTGGCATTCAAGTTGGTCGCCAGGCCCGCAATCAGGGCGCATGAGATTCCTGCCAGCAGGTTCTGCAACATTCATAACAAATAATTGTAATTATGCGTGTCGGAATCAATTTTTCAAGATAATATGCATTCTATGAAAATATAAAATATTTAAAAACAAGAACATTCAATAAAAATTCCTTAATAATGGTATGAATTGCTTTAAAAAAATTAAAATTTATAATTATACAAATTCAGTAATTTTAATTGTGTTTAATATTAGACAAAAATTAATTATTTCTGATTTATCACACATTCGTTGTTCATAGATACGATAGATACTATTTTAAACAACATAGTAAATTCAAGCCTGTAGAATAATGGTAGATATAATTATTGTCGTTGATCTTTTTGTTTAATTGTTACATCGGCTGTGCTTCAATGAAGAAATTTATTGAAAAAGTTTCACACATATAACGCAGACCATAATTCACGCATCAGTGAGAATTATTTCATCTTATCTCTAAAAAAAAGTATTAAGACCAATTATTGATCGTCTCCCTTTTGACAATAAAGGTGGCACGTGGGGCTTATATTGCGAGGCAAGATCCGGGAGAGAAAAAAGGGCTCTAATTCCCGTCGCAACCCCCCAGCATCCCCCATCCGTCCACCCCTGTTGAAAATCTTGCTGGCTCGGCGCGGACTCGTTTCTCCGCTTATTGTTTACATCACGGAATTTCACCTCGCCGCCGCGGGCTCGCCGCTTTCATCAAAACAAAAGGGTGAAATCATAACGATCACGACCGGACAGTACAAAGCGATCTACTTTTATTTCTTTTTGTTTATGTGAGATGATTTGGCCGTGTTCCAGCTGGCCGAGAGTAAGACGTGTCCATCTCCCTCTGATTATGCGTTTAATAATCCATAGCGATGCGTCAAGCCGGTTGCCTACCCGTAACTTTGAGCCCACACGTCTTAATTCAAACGAATGAACGAACCTTCGCCGGATGAAGATTAGATTAATGTCGTGCACAGCCGCTCCCCGCATAAATTGCGGCTTGTTTACACCGGGGAGAGTAAATTCATTTGCTCCACATCCCCACAGGATTAAACCCTTTTTTTATAAAAACTTTCATGGACCGCTCGAAAAACTATTCACGTTAATAGAAGCTCTCAAAAGCACTTAAATCTCACGCTTGTGATGGAAATTTTGATGGGTCAGCTCTAAACGAACCAAAAATTAGGCGCAGTGAAAGGGGTGAATATTAAGTGCTTTACGCGTATATAAAAAAAAGTCCTGAGTGATCCCTTTCGGGAGCCGAAACATCACGCGCGCGCCAGCCCGCTTGAAACACCAACGGGATAGGTGTATTTTATAAGAGGATATGTGTACGAGAAAGTTAAAGCACCGGGATGAAATGCTCTCGGACGGATGCACTTCATTTGAGCCGAAAGAACACTCCGTCTTTTATATATACACGCGTGCAAAGCTACACCCGCGCCACTTCAGGGTGGAATAAACCACTTCAACGCGGTGCGCGCGCGAGAGAGTTTTTCACTTTTTTATTTCTGCAAAAGTGTGTGGATCGATGAATGCGATATAACGCAGCGCTTGAAAAAATACCAAACCACTTGAATATAATGACTAAAGTAATCAAGCCGAGTTTGTTGCTTCGAATATGAAGGAATGTACAGATACCCTGCTGGGATAATTAGACATATTAAATTCTCAAACTGTTAGCTATGCATTTTTTGATTTGTTTTTTCTTTCACTTGTTTTCTATTGAAAATGTAATGATTTTTTAAGGATTAATTCATTTATGAAGTGATTTCAAAAATAAGAGAACAATACCGCGGTGACCAAATCTCTTTTGATGTCGAGCGTTTTAGCTATAGTGTTAAACCCTTTCTCATATTTGTTTTCCAATTTATAAATTTTATGTATCGACCGCGAAGATTTATAATTATAATCATTACAGTAGGGCATGTGATACATAGCGAGAAGTCTCATTCTTTCCCTTATACCCCGATGAGAAGGAAGACTAAAGCTTATTATTGAATAATTATTTAATATTGTTCCAATACACACATATCACAAATAAATTTTTGTTATATTAGAACAAATAACTTTTTATCAGTTTTAAAAACAAAATTTTGTTTTAATTATATAGTATAAAGCATATTATTATAAAATAAATGTTCTATGAAAGTTTAAAGGATTTAATACATTTTAATTAAATCTGAAAATTAAAGTACAATCTAATTTTTTTATTTACGTTAAATTGAAACTTAAATGTAATATTCTATTCTATGTATAATCTACAAAAATTTTTATGTTCTTCACAAATCAAGTGGGTTTTTATGCCGATTGACTGCCATTTGATTTCTTACTATAGTGACAAAAACCGCCTACGTCTTAAACTTTTTATAAAAAAAACATTAGGATCTTATCTTATGAAATTCCTAAAATAAATGCTGCTGATAAATATTTTTGTAGGACGCATGTCTTAATTTAATAGCAAAAGCCTTTAGATATGCCATGTTGTTGGAAGTGATTTTAAAGTAATTTTTTATTTATTTATTAATTATAAAATTTTCTGTCAGAGTTGTTTATTTAAATAGACAGTAAAACAGAACCTAACACTGGTCAGCCTTTAATAATCTCTCTCTGCTTCTCTAAATTTTTAAATACACCGTGATTTGAAGCAACTGCCCAGGATGTAGAATGCACCACTGTTAAAGACAACACACACGTCTGCCTCTATTTATCAGGAGGTAATGGACTTGGACTGATGGCCAGTCCAAATGAAATAGTAAACAGATGGCCGTGAATGCCTGCGATTCCCACGGACTCCCTTGGCTGACTTTGGCCAACTCAAAATCGTGTGCCACTCTTTTTGTGTACAACAAGCAACAATAATTATGACATCAGCGCGGTGAAAATAAATCCAGAGCCGAAAGAAAAAGGAAAGGCCGGGTCTGCAAAATGGTTAGGGCTGAACAGTGGCTCAGCTTTGTGGCGCTGTTCAATATTTAAATTTGCCAGCGCCTGTGAATAATGCATGGCCATGGTCCCAAGTGAACGTTGCCTTTTGGCGGCACGTGAGAGAGACACAGTGTCATTGTTTAACAGCGCAAAAGTCGGGCAGTTCAAAGTTTCTTGTGTAGAAAGCGTGCTTTAAATGTTCGGATTTCTTGCAGGATTTACAAAAGATTTGTAAGAAATATTTATCAAAATAAAATGCGACTAATTTTTTTGTAGTCAGTCTGGAGCTAAATATCAGCATTTCAATATTTTTCATCACTTATTTGCTAATTAATAGAGAATTAAACAGAGATCCTCTTGTCAAATTAAATGTTGATATATTATAATGTCTGTATTAAAATAGAGCAATAAATATATATTATTTATGTAATTAAGTTTGTAGATCCATAATTTTTACACTGTGCAGTACATCCGACAGATCAAGGAAACAAATAAAAATAATAAATTTAGTTTTATAATCTTTATTACAAAAAATTATTTAAATTAATGTTAAGCAACAATAAAAAGGAATAAAAATAAATATTATAGCTTCATTAGATTTTATTATAAATTTTAATAAATTTATAAAAATTATCTTTCACTGCCCTTTTCTGTCTGTTCAAATGACCGAGCCGTGCGCGAGCACAAGTGTGTGCCGCAATCAAGCCGCAGTCGAGCAAAATAAATGTGTACGTTTAGCGGCGCAACCCCGTCTGCTGCTGCTTGTTTTCTTTTTGCAGAAAATCCAGTCGCGCCGCCTTTGCGATTTTGTTTAACGCGCACGCCGCCGGCAAAATGTATACGTTTTAATATTCAAAAAGCGCCTTTCGCACCATCAGCAAAATATTACAAATCGAACACGCCGCTGCTGTCGATGCGGGCTAAAAAAGTGATCGGCGTTTTTTTGCAGGAAAAGAGTTGTTACATAGAAGGTTGCAAAAAAGGGAAGAAGGTCGCAGATGTGTGGAAATAACGAGGCGTGTCAAAAATCTATAGATATAGAGGAGGCGTTTTTACGTATTCCCTTTTACAACCCCCGGTATAAATATCGCCAAGAGAAAACGAGGAGCAATCGCTTAGAGGGTTCTTCCCAAGTCGCGGATAAACGGCGTTGAAAAAGCGTCCTTTGTGTTGTGTGTGCGTGCGAGTGATAGGTGTGTGCAGAGAAATAAATCTAAGCACGAACGAGACAACAATCTATGTTGCTTTCTCGGCAGGTAAAAAAGAAACGTGTAGAAAAATGGAAAAGAAAGGAAAAAAAACCATCGTGGTTCACCAAAGTTTTGATTTACATTGAATCTGCACTTTATGAGAAATTCCAGTAAAAATCTATAGTGATAATTCTTAAACTGACCGATAAAATCAATGTTTTGAAAAAGAATTTGAAACAAAATAATTTCAGATTATAAATTAGAAAACTCAATCCCTTCAAAATGGAGCTGCTCAACTAATTGATTTTATATGGATTTTATATTAAAACATTTTATAAATAATGAAAAATCAAAACTGGGCAAATCTTGTTTCCAATTTTTTTAAGAAACTCTGTAAAAAAGAGATCCAATCTTTTGTTAAATAAATTTTAAATATCTTGTGCAACAAATAAGAACCCCCTCTTTATTTTTTACTTGGCTGAATCATTTCCGTGATAAAATTTGATACAGATGTATAATTTTATTTATGTATCACCCACAACCCACACTGAACGCAAAAGTTAGTCCCAACTGCCGCATTTTTGCATTTTTTTGTGTGCGCTTGTTATGTGGTGATTGTTTGACCAACAATGCAGCAATGATGAATCTCCCATTGTGATAAATGTGGCCTAACAGCGACAGAGCAGAGGGCAAACTCTCCGTATTGTCATTGTGAACACGACTTTTGATGCGCCCATTGATCTGAATTGTGACAATTTGAAATTAATTCCAGGGGCTCGATCAAAATAAATAATTATACTTGACCTTCTATTAAAAATTACAAAAATTCTAAATTCCAAATGAATCAGATGCGTAGATTATGGCTGGGCTGGCTGGAAATTCCAGGGACCCTGGGCACTGAAGGGGCCTTTTGGCCCAAGTATAAATGATATTGCAGTGTGTGACTAAAAAATTTGAAGATTCTCGCTGCTCTCGCCGTCATTTTCATAATGAAAATTTAAAAAGCAAAAAATTATTCAAACTTGGGCCGATCGAGGGTCCTTTTGGGGCCCGGGGAACACCATTTAAAAATCCCGAACAGACCATTCTGATCATTTCTATGGCTACTTTTACTGAAAAATTTTTTTACACCCTCCCCCGTTTGAACAAACAATTTTCATATTTTTGTCGAACATCTAAAAATCCCGAACAGATTATTCTGATCATTTCTGGCTACTTTTTCCAAACGCTTTTTTTTAAACGTTTGGCTGATGTTGCGAAATTTCTGAATGTTCGACTGATGTGGTGAAATTTCTACATGTTCGGCTGATGTGGTAAAATTTCTAAACGATCGGCTGATGTGGTGAAATTTCTAATTGTTCGGCTGATGTGGTGAAATTTCTAAACGTTCGACTGATGTGGTGAAATTTCTAAACATTCGAGCAAATGAATATCAGATGAACAAGGGAAAAAAATCGATTTTTGACTTTATCTCTTATTTGATCCCTTTTTTTATAACGTCAAATAAACATTATAATTCGGTCTGCATCAGTCCTGATGCGTTTGCTACAAATTGCATGGGTTTTGTTTGCGCAAACGTGTTGGTGTGTTTATTTGATGGCACGGCAACATTTTGATTGAGCAACATTTTGATACATACACGCGCGTGAAGTGCGGCGTTTGATTTTACGAGAGGTACAGCCCGTACATTTCTATGTATACATATGTGCCCCGAGCTTTTCCAATTTAATGTGCCACTCGAGTGAACTGCTGACCCAGAAAAACGAAAGCGGCGGCGCTTTGTCGCTCTTCGGCACGCCGAGTTGAAACAACCCCGGCAATATCATGTGTCTCGTATGTGTTGCTCGCTTCCCTGCTAAAAACAGAGGGGTGCGTTCTGCAAAGTAACACGAATATTCCCACTTTAAAGGCCTTTTGGCATTTGGACCAAATGAAATTTGCTCCGCTAGAAAGAAAGCAGCTGTTGCAAACAAACTTGCTTAATTCCCTTTGACGCGAAGGAAAATTAAATTTTTTACAGCCCTTTTTCTTTTGGGTGGATTTTTTCTGCAGCCGCTAATGGCACGATAAAAAATGAACCCAGTGAGTTAAAAATAAATTTATGGTACAATAACCGGCACCGAGCAGGTCATAAATAGTGTCACTTAGTGTAATTGCGATCAATATTTCACAGAGCGACGGTCGGTTAATATTTTTTCCGCTTTCATAATGCTTCTCAAAATATAACTGGGCAAAAGGAACATCATGTATGAGCTGATTTACGTCACCATTTCCACGTACAGCAAAGGTCAAAATGGAAATATCATATGACAATTACAGAATGCGCCATAACAGAGAGGAGGTATCGGCAAATATAAGTTTGCAAACTCCTCTGCAAAGTTTTGCCAGCAAACAAAACAGGCACCAATCTTGCGCATCATAGCACAGTATCAAAATATTGCCAGTTTGGGGCTTCGGCAAGAGCAAAGTTTTGAACGCCTTTCAATTATTCACACCAATAAAGAAGTTATAGAAAATTAAATTCATCAGCAAATAAACAAAGGGCATTTCTTGCAGAATAAATGCAAACTTTGAATTTCACCAAAGTATATATTGAATAACCTCCATAAACAAATAAATAAAAATTAGATTGAATTCCGAGTTTAAAATCAAAAGCTTGACATTGAAAATTGAGAAAGAAAGTTGACTTTTATCAGAAATTTATTTCCGGTTTCGTTTTTAAGATCTCCATCAGAGTACAAAATTCAAAAATTTATGCCCGTTTCAGTAAGAAAAATAAAACCACCCAATCTGCTGATTCTCAATTAAAGAATACAAATTAACTTATTGATTTTATTTTCCAGTAACTAATTTAAAAATATCTGATATTAAAGTTTCTGCTCAATTTCTGATGGTTTAAGCATCTATCAGTCATTTCATTTGGATCACTTAACGGAGATGGAAGCAAACAAACGGCTGAAATGAGCACTTTGCGCCTATTTCCTCCAGCACGCCTAAATGATCATTGTTCTCTCTCGAAAGTTCCAAAACGCACACCTCTCTCTGGCATATATAGAGAAGCGCGACAATGAGCCAGCTAGTGTTTGTCGACTGCGAAACAAAAGCCTACACCAGACACAATCCCGAGCAGTTTATTCAACAAACACAGAGAGAGACAACGATTACATCTTTCTGGCAATAATATTTGATCAGAACGTGCCTGTGCCGCTTTGTTATCAGTGAGCGAGAACATGTGAATGGAGAGCACCATGATGTAGGAAAAGCAGCCTCCTGCCCGGAGAACGCTTTTCACTCGGGCCGTGTATGAGATCGATATACGCTTCGCACACCAGCAGTGGCACATCAGCCCCCGAAAGGGAGAGAGACACACACACGCTTCATCGGCCTGCTGACTGACTGCGGGGTCGTTCGCTTTCGCGCACAAAACCACCCCCTGCGGAGGAGATCATCCCTTTCACTGTGCGAATCCGAAATCTCCTTTTCTTTTGTGAAAATCAAAGAAAGGGTTTTGAATCGATGCGTCCCAGTTTCTTTCGTTGTGTGATGAATTTTTATTATTATTCTGACACTCGAAGAAAAGAGATTGCCAAAAATAAAGACTACTTGCCCATGTTCCGGTGATGATGTTGGAGCCGAGGCCGAGAACCGGCAGCCAGTAGAGGGCAAAAAGGCCCGCCACCAGCTGCACTGCCCCCGCCGCCACGTAACACAACCCCCAGAGCACGTGACACAGCCCCCAACAGGGAACTTGCGAGTCGCGGGGTCCAGCCATCGCCTGAAACAAAATGCACATAACATTTAATACATTCTATGATATTCAATTTGTATTTTAAAATTAATTTATTTAAATATTTCTAATTAATATTAAGTTATAAGATAAGAAGCAGGGGTTTAATGTAAGATACCAAAATCATTTACTATTTTTGTGATGTTTTTTTTCACTATACTTGCTTAATTTTCAGATCTACTTAACGAAAAATTGGGAGAGAGTAAGGAAGAGAACGTAATTAAATTAATGCTTTTTTTAATATTCAGAACAAGATTTACAGTTTTAATGAGATCTTGAAATTCAAAGAATAAACGCAGAATCAATTGCATCTGATCGACTTAAAATATATAAATTTTTACAGAGATCAAAATTCCAATTATCGTACTGTAAATGAATTTTCAATGTTAATTATTAATTAAATTTTAAACTAGATTACTTGCTTGGTACGAATTAATTTGAAATGTAATATCTGGCTATGCGAAATTGCTCCCTGTGCGGTACTTGAAAATTTCAGCCGCATACCAAATCGCTTGGGATGCGAATAATTCAGGCGCTCGGTTTGTCTGTAATCCGGGGCACGCTGATTTTACGCCCTGGCTAATCTCGGTCTACCTTTCTCTCTACGTGCCTTTGCGGATTCACAATAATCAAATCACGCCAAGCCGAACCACTGAAATGGGAGGACATGAAAGCTGCAGCTCAAGCTGGGAAAAGGGCAAATTACATTGTGTGTCGATTTAATGTGGACGCACGCAAACAGACGGCGGCGCAGTCAAAAGCTTTTACCCCAGTTTACGAGAAGGGCATTTACGGCGGAATCGTATTTGATATTTTTTTTTTTTAATTTTCAAATGCTTGGCTGCAGCTTTTGAGGCTTCGCAACAGCACCAATCTCTACTCTCTGCAGCGCCTTTACGCCGAGACTCCTTTTCGCGTGCGCCTAAGTGATATTTGAGCTCGGCTATACCTCTTTCCCTCCGTTTCGTGCAATTTATTTCCACAGAGCTAGGCGGCTTCTGTTTGCGACAGAAGCTCCCTCTCTGCTTTCGTTCGCCGCTTGGTTAGGGGCTAAAAGGGACAGAAATTGAGAAACATGATGTCGTCCCATGTTTTCAAACTACAAAGAGATGTGAGACATGTTGAGGCTGATTTTGTATTATATTTCAACTAACAATGTTTTCACATATTTAAATTGAGCAAAAGTGGCAAATTTACTGTACTAGTGATTAATTTTGAGGCCCAATTGTCCTGGTGGGAAAAGTTGAGCCATTAATTAACCCCTCCTTCATCCCCTACAAGTGCAAATTTTAATTGTAAGATCTTGATTCCCATGCTGAGAGAGATCTCTGTAATGAAATTTTACTTTTTTTTTTAACTCTATATTAAAAATCTTTAAAGGAGATGCTTATAATAAGTTAACAATTAAATTAAATTCAGCTTCACGGTTTTATACAAGGCTAAAAATTTGTAAAATGAATTTATTAGAAGAACTAAAAAACAAAACTTAAATTCAATCTCCTATTTTTATAAAAGCCCAGTCAGAGGAAAATAAACTTTCAATGGATATCATTAATGACGATTGAGATTTAAAGAGCCAATTAACAAGCGCAGCTGACACTTTCCATTTAAAAAAAGAGTTGCAGCAGAGAAACGGAGCAAAAGTTTAGCAAAGAGCGTTTCTACGGTTGAAGTAATTCCAGACCATCAGAGAGTAATTAATCCATTTTCTGCATTCTAGACAATAATCTGATTGCAAAAGCAGCAGATGGAAATCTCTCCTCCACCATTGTTGAAGATTAATTGCACCTCGCTGGGATATTCGGTTTAGCGGAGAGGCCGCAGATGATCGGGTTGCGCAAAAAGCGGCGGCTCGAGCGACGTTACTGCGGTTTTTGCTGAATGTCACTCGCTCTTGAGACATGCATGGGGTGACTGATTATCTAAATACGTCCGACGTGTGTGACGCGATTCACGTGCTGCTGGAAGTGGTCAGCAACTCATAGGCCCCGGAATAGGGATCGACGCTGTTAAGAAACGAAACGCAGCAGCAGATCGAGTGGTCAGTAAATATCAGAGACGCCGGAAATGACCTCTCGTTTTTCCCAAAACGAGCCCTTTCCTTTGAAGCGCGCGGCCCGTCCGTCAATAATCAATTTGCAAACGTGTAAACATTTCAGAGTTTGTGAATATCCGAGGGTTTTTTTTTTATTTGCGTCGACGGGATTTTCGCAGGAACTGTTTTTGAAATGGGTTACTCCATTATACATATTATCGCATAAACTCAAAAGGAAGAGATGAAGAAGCCGAGTGTCGAGCTATAGAGAAACGGCTCCTGGCATTTTTCCAAAGGCAGCTTGCCTCCTTTTTTAACGGCAGAGCTTGCGAAGATGAAGTTTATGAACTGTAATTAAAAGAGTGTGTCCCATTAAAAGAGAGCAGAGGCGGATTCAAGAGTTTTGGTATGCAAAAAATACAACAAACGCTGCAAAGTATTCATGTTTTTTTTAATTAATTAAGGAAAAAGTATGTAGGGACGTAAAGTTTGTGATGAACAATTAATACGAGAAGGAAATTCAAATTTTTATAGCGCCAAAAGATAAGAAGTAAACTTCCAACGTTGGCTTCTTCTTTTTATATTCAATATTCTAGTTCTAGTTTTTTTGTACCTTGTGAATTTTTATTTAATATTTTTTTATGGAGTAGGTTTACAATGTTTTAAGTTATGCATAATCATTATGGATTGTTATTATAAATTTAACTTAGAAACTGCAAAGAAACAAATTAATTTAAAACAATGAAAAAAAAAGAATTTAATTTAGAATTAATGCAAGCATAAATTTTTGCACAAAAATAATACTTACAGTGCTGATAAAACAAGCTTAATTTAGTTTTTTGATTTTTTGCAAGTTGATTAAAATCATTCTTTGCAACTTTTTACTTTCTCTTATAATTTACTGTACTTGGATTTTAATTTACTTCAATATGAGCCAATTTACAAAGTAAAATTTTTGGAAACAACTGAAAAGAAAATTTTACCTAATGGAAACTTTCAAAAAATTTCATATCTTGTTAATTTTTTGTCTTTTCTACTGAAGAGGATATAATCAAGAAAAATGCTTTGAATTATTTCGGTCCTGCGTTTGACGTTTCAAATTTTGTGTAATTGCTTTTATGGGAAAAATCAATTACTCTCAAAGTGCTTTTTATCTCATGAAATGAAGCACTATATGCGTTTTTTTCCCCAGAGTTCCACCGGTCCCATCCACTACATTTCACAGAACCGAAAAGGGCTGAAAGATAAATGAACCGTGATAAAGAGCGCTCCGTCGGCTTCGGTCGCCATAAAGTAGCAAGAAACATTGCGCAGGTGGGGTCTGTTCGCAAAGTAAAAGGTAGGCAGCACGCAACACACACATTTCATCATTAGCCGGATTATGCTCTGCATATAATAATAATACAAGCCCGAGCAACAAGCACTCATTTTTTTCCGCCGCGTCAAGAGCTGATAATCGTTAAATATAGTCTTGTTGCTCGACGAGAGACAAAATCGAAAAAAAAGGCGCTGATGTAATTTTGAGCAATTTATTTTTGGCGCGCGCCACTGCATCACATGACACAAAACTGATACATAAAACGCACATACTTGTTGCTTTTCCTGCCGAAAAACAGGGTGTATTAAATAATGAAACTTCACAGCCTGGGGTGACCTTTCGGCCAGAAAATTGAGCGGAAACAGGGAATGAAATGAAAACTCACCCGCTGAGTGCAGAAGGGTTGGCCAAAAGTGATGGAGTGAAAATAATGCAAACAGAAATTCTGACGGAGAGCTTTTTACTCTAGTCTCATTCACTGTTCACATCAGAGACGTGAGGTCAGAAGTCAATCGGACTCTCTTGCTTGATTGCCTGTCAAGGCAGCGGTTTAGGATGATTCACGCACGGGACTAAATGTAATATTGTATTATGCGCATGAGGAAAACTGGATGGGACGGCGGAAATAAATATGTTATACACACAATAAAGTCTAACAAGTGTGAAAATATACGCTGATAAAAATTATTTTAGCACATCCGCAAGGAAAGACTTTTTTAGTAAATTAAAGTAACTAAAACTGAGTTTGATTTATCTATAATCATTGATTATTAGATTAATGTAAGTAAATAAGTATTAACTGTATTCAAAATCATACCAAATATATTAGAGGACTGTCGGGAAAAGTGAACTATTTCACATTAGCGTTAATTAATTATGGTTTTCTGTAATTTACATAGACTTTATTTTAAATAATTAAATTTTTGATTCAAATATAATTTAAATTATTCTTGGTTAATAATGGAAAGCTTTCAACTTTTTGCTACAATGTATAGTTAAAAAAATATATATATAAAATAATTCATTTCATTTATACATTTTAATTGAATTTATCTAAATAATAAAAAAATTAAGATTTATCATATTAAATTAAATGTAAGAGATATTTAACACCTTTTTAAAAAAAGATCAAAATAAAATTATTGGATAAAACAATTTGTGTGGCGAAATTTAACTTATGCATCTGCTTGCATCTTTGCCCACTTAAAATAAATTAGTACATATTGAAATGACTTCAATACTGTTTCAATGTTGTTCCTTTTGTAATGATCATGTAAGGTAATCATAAACAACCAGAGCTTGAAAAATTTATTAGAAGGGAGAAATGGACTCATTACGGATAAAAAGCCCAAAAATATTGACCTACTTCAGTGAATTTACAAGGTTATAATTTCCGCAAATTTAAGAAAAGTTTATTTTCTTACATCAGCAGCACTTAAATTATAAATTTTTTGCAAAATTTATTGAACAAAAGAGAATCTTCTATCGTCTAAAATTATCGATGTGCAATAGGAGAACAAGAAACTTTTCTAAATTATTAGATATTTTTAGCAATTACTTATGTACAACAAACAACAAGGATCTGTTGAATTAAAATATCAACTTTGAATTTATTTATATATAAAAACCGGAACTATTGGTTAAAAGGCGGTTTTAATCAAGTTCATTAATATTAATTAATATCATCTTCTTGTAAGGCTATAAATGTAGTATTGTAATTAGCTGTAATAACCATAAGATTAAAAAAAGATGCGGTTTTCCTGTGTAAATTCAAGATTATAAAATTCATAACCATACAAATAATATATAATTTACCACTGCAGCAGGAAATCCTCAGCACGATGAAATATATGCATATTAATAAAATCTACATTTTCATTGGGCCACTTGAAAGCTAATTCGGGAACTGCGCCGCCTCGAGAGGTGCAATAACACGGGTTTAATTGCGTCCGAGCGCGTCGGTCAATGCTGGGCCAAATCCGGGTCAAGTGGACGCGCGCGCTATGCTATGCTCATATTATGACTTTATGAATGGAACCAGCAGTACCGAGTGTATTTTTAACCCTTTCCCCGCCGCGCAAATCGAGTCGCCCGCTGCCGAGAGAAAGAGCGAGACGCACACCTGCTTAATTAAGAATTTATTTTCAGTGTCACGTTACGTACTGCTTTTGAAAGCGCGCGCCACCCTAATTTACAAAGGCGAGAGAGTGCGAAAGGAAATTTTGTTATTATGCTACTGTTGCTTGCAGGGGCAGGAAATGGAAGCACGGCTGGGCAGCAGGCGCCAAAATTATCGCACAACACCATGGGGGTTCCCATGCACCAACGCCAGATTAATTCGCACACGCATTAAAACCGACACAGCCTCTCTTGATAGTAGATTCGGCCTCTGCCAGAGATAAATAAATAAATTAGGTTTTTATGTGGTCGCGAGCGATAGAAATGTGGTTCTAATCTAATTTGGTTTTGTATCTCGAATGGAAATTTGTCACTTGAGGAGCATGTGTGATTTAGGAAAACGTTGGAAGAAGATAAAACTTAATTTTTTTATTAGTTTTAAAATTAAATAAACTTACAGAATTAAATAATTATTTTTGTTGTTTAAGTTTGCTTTTACATTCTTAATATATTTACCAGTTTATTAATTTATTTCATTTTTTTATTTTTGTAATAATTTATGAAGGTAAAAACTGCAAAAGATATAAACAAAAAAAAATAAGCTTTTTGATTTTTTTTTAAATACTGAAATAAATTATAATAGATACCATAAAAACTTAATAAAATTATTAATAGTAAAATGAAAATTCATTTTTTCTAACTTAAGTGTTGGCGGTTGCATGCATGAATTTAATGGACAGGTAATAAATACAATTTGATTTAAAGGATACGATTATTTCATTATTTAGAAACTACCTCAAACATGACTAAAATAAGTTTTCTTCTTCTGCTCGTATTTTATGCTCCTTAAAAAGTTGAAAGTCTGTTATTTACTTTTATTAATAAAGCATGATATTCAAAATAGTTTCCATGAAAACTGAAATCGAAACGCATCCAGACTTAATATTCAATCGAAAAGAGATTGAGGCTGAAAAATAGGGAACAAGACGCACCAATGAAAGGAAAATGTCATCAAGAAGTCTAAAAAAGAACAAAATGAGTGAATATTTAGTGCTCTGTTTCCCATGATTTTGAAAAATATTCGTTTTTCTCTAATCTAAATTAATGTCTTTTCAAATAATAATTTTTCACGAATTGAGTAAATTAACTTAATTTTGGGAATTAAAAATTGTCAGCTCTGCGATGGACATTTTTGTATAAATTTACCGCACTCAAGTTAATTTGTTTATTATAAACATGCATGGATTTTAATATTATTACACATGTCAACACACTCCATTTATATTTCCATTTATCGCTCATTCGCTGTGGGTCGTCGTCATGAATTCCAATCATAGCTTTTAGTCAACGCACACTCGAAACGCTGCTCTCAGGACTGCAGCACGCGAACGACCCTGGCATTAACGCGCAGACAAAATTCTCCACCGTGTCTGTTGCTTGTAAATGGCAAACTGCATGCTTAAAATGCTTCGCACACGTCCGGCCACACATTAACAAAGGCCTTGGTGCACCTTGAAATAAATAATTCTCGAACGAATCGATCCCACCCTGCTGACTTTTGCGCTCGGCTTGATTTCGATTCGTAATTAAATTCAATGCGAATGCTTTGATTTATACAGAGGGCGCGTTGTGTGTTAGCTCATTGCTGCTGAGGTCAGCAAAGTGACGTAATTATGATCTCTTGGTGGTTTCAATCAAAGGGCAATCTTGTCAATGGGTGGCCGACTGGCCATCTCTGATTGTCTCACAACCAGACAACTGCTGAGACACAATTAATTGGATAAATGAAAAATTAGATCAGAAGGTCTCATTGTCAGTCTGACCATTTTACGGACATTTAGATTAGCAATTTTATCTATGGAGAATTTGTGATTATTTCCATGCAAATAATTCGGTTTTTTATCACCACAATATAACAAAATTGAGCTAAAAATGGTTGAAATTTAATAACTGAAATCTTTGATGATTAATGTGAAAAATTAACATGATAAAAATATTGTTTTATGCTTCTTGTAAATTACACTAAATTTTAAATATATTTCTCACAGAAAATTTTCATAATTTAATGTACAATCGATCAGCAAATAACTTTTGCAGCAAAGAAATCTGCTCAGTGTGTTCATAGTGGACAGTTTTGTGCTGCTGTAAAAAAAAATTATGTGACTTTTTAGATAAAAAAAAAACGTTTACAGAATAAAATTAATTGACTGCAGCAAACCCTGCTCATCAGCTCAGTTATGTTGGCCAAAAAAAGATGTCTACCTTCCAGAGCCATAAGGCCCCATGGCTCTGACGGCAGCAGTGTACCAACATAATTTCGGGACGAGCAGGGTTTGGACTGCAGTAGCTTTTAATTGCTTCTAGAAGCATAAATTTTTTCATTGCAATCAACGTTCACGTTTTTTTTTATTACTCTTTTAATTTAAATTTATATTCATGCACGACATTTATTATTCAGGAATATTTTTGCTGTATACATATTGTGGCGTGATTCCAAATTGCATACCCTGGACGAATTTTATGCCTTGTTTTTATTACAAAACAAGAAGGACAACAACAACTATTGCAATGAATGGGCCGCGCATCGATTTTGCCATTTAAAGCCGCGGCCGGCGTTTGTCCCTCGCCGTGGTCAGGCCATGAAAGTGAACGTGTCCCATGCGGCCTGCGAAATACTGCGCTGCTCTTCTCCGTCTCTCTCCTTTGTTATTTTCTTTCTCTGTGCAAAAGCGGCGGCGTCGGCAGTGCCAATTTGCGCCTTTGATGTGCCTTGATAAAGTGACAGGAGCAGGGAGAAAAAAAGAAAAAGAGGAAGAGTGTGTGCGAAAAACCGCCTCTGTGATCAAATTAGCCTCAGGCTTCAAGACTATTTCATTGAAAAGCCCTCCTCTCAATTATTTGATCTTCAAAATCTACTTTCCAGAAGGAGTTCTGCCATTATATTGATTATTTATAAAAATGCCCATAAATTTAAATAATAATAATAATATATATTTATACGCAAAATATCCCAAAAATTTCCACAAGAAAATAGTATAATATTGTGAACTACATCATTATAATGTAGTTGCTGATTCATTTTTTTTTTAATAAATTTTTACTGAAATTCTGAATCAATCTAGAAAAATTTCATGAAATTTAGTTTGAATGCAAAAATTTAAACTAATTTTAGAAATTTGAATTAAAATATAGAAAAATATCCTATACGTGTACGGTGTTTTCCTTTAACGCATAAAAAATTAATTACGCTCTTAAAACGTAAATATTTGCACTAAAAGTTGAAAATGCAGCATTGTATTTTATTTTTAGTGCATTTCACTCCTTCCGAAGATTTATTTTGTTTTTCGTTTATATTCGAAACTTTTTTGCTAAAACCGATTTTGGCTAACCAAACTTTTTAACAAAGATTCATGGCCCAGCTTAATACCGAGATTGATGCATGGGAAAGACAAGAGCAAGGGGAGTCTTGTTCTCCAGCTCGTCCCTTTTGGTTTATGCAGAGCATCAATCAATTTTATCGATCTCACTTTCTCTTTCCCAAACAAAAGGAAGATAAGACACCGAGAATTTTCCAGAGGCGCGTGTGATCGTCCGCAGGGCGAAATGATTTTTCATTTGCCCCTGACAGATATACGCGCCCGCCAGCCGGAAAGGCAAACTTTACGACTCGCACGACCCTCGGCCAAGACCGAAAAGCTGCAAATTGCATGCGGGAGCCGAGCAGGTAAATAAACTACAGCAGAAATCTCTCAAGAGAGAGTTGCAGATGAAAAGGTGAAAATTCCATGCAGGTGGAAAACTTGCACGGAATGTTTTCAGGTTGCTTTGGCGCGTTATTCGTATTTCTGGAATTCATTTCTCTCATATCTGCGTTTTGCTTTGGCAAAAGCTATGAATGTAAATGCGTGCCTCATTTCACAGACTTTAGTGTTTAGTCTCTCTCGCACCGCGTTTTCCTCTCTCTGCGTGGCAAAGTCTCGGAAAATAAAACTCTCGCAGCTCTCTTGTGCATGAGAAAGAAAAATATAAATATCCGCGAGCCTCAAAAGAACACGCACCAAGAACATATTATACGGATTTACTTTCCCGCTTCTGGCGAGTAAACAGAAATTGCAAAAACAGCGCAGTTTTTATTTTGCAAAAATCGCACACGCACAGGCGTTGGCAGTCTGGAAAGTTAAAAATAAAAATAATAAACATAGAGAGAGGAAGCTCCATTAAGCGAATTCAATTTAGTATGCGTAAGTAAGAAAAATGAAAAAGGCCCTCAAAAGGATTACTGCTGAAACTTCTAGTTTCTTCCGCAAATTTAAAGAAGCTTTTTGCTCCAGATGAATGAATAAATAATACAAAAAAACTCTTGCGTTCAAGTAATTAAAACTCTCAAAAGTTTTTAAGTACGTTCTTGCTCGGATAATTAACCTTTTCAACCAGCCTTTGTTTATATAAATATAAATAAACCTCCAATAAAAAGTAAAAACTGTATATTTGTTTGCTATTTTTTTTTTAAAGGAACGTAAATCTCAAAATTTATATTTAAGTCAATTTAAATAAACTTTGAGTAAAATAAAATATGTCAAAACCAAATTATTTAGCATAATTAAAAAAAAAATCATACAAATATAGTAGCGAAAATTTAAGTGAATCTACACTTTTAATTCTTATATTTTTTGATATGCATATATCTTAAATTTTTGTCACTATTGTTTTGTGATGTAAAAATATAAAAAAAAAATTATTAAAAGAAAAGAAAATAACAGTGAATCATTTTGTATCTTCATAGATTAAATTTTTGTTCTTTTTTACCACTAAAAAGTCCCTAAATACATAATTATATACCCAGATACACTGAGCTCAGAATGTTATCCCGAGACCGGAGTGCACCAAGTGATGTGTGCACGTTGTATAAACAGATATTGGATTTCACATTGAGAGAAGGCGGATTTCGCTATATCCATTTTTATCGCGATTGTGAAAGGAAGCGGCGCAGAATGATATGCTCAACGTCTATTGCATTACGCATCCGAGATTTGAATTAAAGGGCTCATGAGCTGATAATCAGCGGGACAAAAGGTTATCCTCCTTAGAGGCTGCACAAAGAGCATAAAATGCTGCAATCTTGAATGTTATTTTGTCTTGGCGCGCATTTCTCTTCACAGATTTTTGCATTGTCATTGGGAGAATTAATTTGCACGAGAGATGCGGCTGATTGCTTCTGTTTTTATCACACAACGAACGGCCTCATACGCAACCTGACATTTTTTATAACAACCGACGAAAGTGAAGTTTTATGTTGCTATTCAAGGTCTTTTAACACACATATAAAAGAAAATTAACACTAAAAGTGATTTTACTTGAAAGTTGTTTGATCTTCCAATTGATAAACGTACACATCTTTAAAAATGATGATTTTAAAATTAGAGAGTTGAGAAATTAGCGAGATAATGATAAAAAAAGGTGTCAGCAAATTTTCTTTCACAAACAACACACTTTTTAAAATGATGCAAAGTAAGCAACTTTTTTACGAGAGGAAAAATGAGTAAGCCTAAAAAAAGAATCATTTTTAACAATTGCACCACATTGGTGACATTTTTTCTGACAAACGACCCTCTTTTGTGCAGAGAGAGTAAATGAATAAATAATTGTTATGGTCGCCCCGAAATAACTGTTTTTCGTCCTCTCAACTTTAATAATTCCCCGAGAATGATAAAAATAATTAAGAAAATTAAAATGAATATGGCTGCGTCTCTAATTGAGGGCAACGACTGACCTGGGACCTCTCAGCAACAAGAGGGGTGCAGATGCTCCGAGGCGGCGCTGGCCAGCAGCATGGTGCACATTGCAGAGTGCCTTCTCTGGTGTTGTCCTACGGTGCTCACTCGGCGCCGCCGCCACTCGCACTGACTGCTCCGTCGCAGATCGATGCCGCCGCCAGCAAAAACTCCTCCAGCACCAGCAGCGGGGGCACACAAGGGCCGACGAGGCGCGCCACAGCTGCCCTCGCCACCGACCCGCCGAGGGCGCCCAACGCGCATGTGGCTCCGTTGTTAAAATTAAGGACCGACCACGCCAAAAGATGGCAGATCATTATTCACAGGGCTATTTTAAGTCAGAAATTTTAAATTGATAAATTAATTAATGTGGCGGTTCATACATGCAAACCAAGAAGGGGAAATGCATTTTAAGTTAATTTCAAACAAAGTTGATTTTTTAACTTATTAGTTATTAATGAGATCAATTATAACCTGTAGGATTATATTATTGTTTTTTTAATGGCCTTGTTTTGCTAGCTTAAATACATAATTATATTTAAAAAAAAAATACAATTTTTTTGGCAGTAAATTTCTAAGATGAATTAATGAATTAAACAAAAACTCTAAAAAAAATCATAGTACTTTAAAAGAATTCACTATTCTGTTTGTGACACTGTGATAATTATGACAAACATTTGTATTTTTGTTTTAAATATAAAATGTATTGGCTACTTATAACTATATCGTAAAATTCACAATTTATATATATCATTTTTTATTTAAATTTTAATTACATTTTATATTTAAGAATTTTGATAAAAGCTATTTTCTTGAACAATTAAAAAAAAAATTGTTTTTATTTGTATTAATAATAAGTTTTTTTTTCAATTAAATTCTAATAATCGATATCAAATGTCTGGCAGAGGCATACTAAAAAAAATTCTATCACTTTATCTGCGTTAAATCGTTTTATTACCTGCTCTTTACAACAGGGTTACATTAAATGTTATTATATTTTGATTGATTATACATTTATTAAAGAGATTTTTAAAATTATTCCATGTGTATATATCAATCTGTTTCTATATAAATATTAAAAATAATTTTATGCTTTTAATTTTTTTAAATAATTACTTAAATTTTTACTCCTTTTAGATTCCTTTCTTGTCAGTTTCCTCGCTGCTGTCCTTTGGCTCCTCATTGACTTCTTCTTGTGATTCTTTCTCCTCCTTATTTTCATTATTCGCTGTTGATTCAACATACCTGTACCTTAATGATTGAACGCCAAAGATGATCATGCAAATAAAAATCCAGCTAGCGAAGAGTAGATTTTCCCAGACCTATCTCAAAAAAATTGCCAAGTTCATTATAATTCTTATTAATCTTAGTGTACCATGTTTCTGAAAAATCTGGCCCCAGCGATGAAAATAACAATTATATTTCCAAACGCCACTGTTATCAACCATCCAGAAACGATCACAGTTTTCATGCTTGGTGGAGCCTAAAAAGGTCTTATTTTAATATTTACACGCTCCGTTAACTAATTGCTAATGTTACCTGAGTGAAGGCAAATTCAAGACCTGTGATTGAAAACAAAATTTCCGCGGCTGTCATGATGAAATACTGGGGCACAAGCCAAAAAACGCTGACAGTACTCTCTGGTGTAATTTCGTGCTGGACCACCTGAATTTGTGAATAAATTTGTAAATCTAATTGTTAGAAATATAATGTTATTTTCCTGTCCAGTTTCTTGATTAATGACCAATGTGTATACACCGCCAGGTCCAATGAACGCCTTTCCAATAACATCATTATTCATTCTGATTCGGTATCTTTTTTTGGATGAATTTATTTTGAAGTATGAAAATTTGATGAAAAACATCAACAAGGAAAAAAATAATTAATTCATTACTCTTGAGCTTTGAGATCTGTTATTTCTGATGAAGAAATTTCGCCGGAAAATTTAAGTTCCAATAACTCTTTCCCTGCTTCCAGTACAACAAGTACCTCTTCTTGCGAATTAGCTTTTAATATTATTCTAAAATGACTCACATTAAATTGTGGCATATTTATTGTAAAATTTATATATACCGGACTTTCCCGTTTCCAAATGGTGATTTTTCAGGTTCGTCAAATATTGGCTCGGAAATTTTCAACTTAAATTTGGTTTCATTTCCATAGTAAATGGCATAGCTTTGAGACTTTAAAAATAACAATTTCAACATGAATTGATTTCTCAATAAAATTTTTTTCAAACCTTTCGTCTCACTACATCAATCAGGAATTTACTATTGGCACTGCCTTGGGCACACAAAGTTTCGTCTGTTTTTACGGAAATAATATACTTCCTATCAATAGCTGTCGAAATGTGAAGGTTTTGCCATGCATCCATCGGTCCGATCTCAAAATCGCCATTGTCCGCCAAAATATTCATAGAGCAGTTGAGCGTGTTGATTATTCGCAACTGAGCCTCTGCTCTGAAAGGGACGACGGCGTTTGTGGGTTGAATTGCCACTTCGACCAGCGCCGAGATCAAAAAGGCCAAACCGGCCAACAATCCCCCGACAAGCATTTTCCGAAGGGGGGTTTGCAAAACTTTTAATTTCCTGAATAACGGGTAAACTGCCACTTCAAACAGGGGAATCATCACGACCAGCAACAAGGGGCTCCAAAGTTGCATTTGGTCCGGAAAAATTCTCCAGCTGCCAAAGTCGCACTTCATGCGACTCGCTTGGAATGTCCACCTCGAACCCTAGATTTTAATTAAATGAAATTTTTAATTATTTAAAATAAAAAAATATATATAACCTTTTGGTCGTACAAAGCCCAGAAAATTGGCAAAGTTTTGAACATTGATAGAATATTGAGACTTAATTTGGTGTCAGCAATCAGAGTTTTGTCGTATTTGTCATCAGCGTAGTCAAGCCAGTGGATTCTTTTCTCCACATGACCACGACTTTTCAATTTCATTTTCATCCCGTGCTGTTGAATTGTAAGAAGTATAATTTTATTCTCTGGAAGAATTATAATTTTTCATTGTATTTCTAGATTGGTGAAAGTATGTTAAATCAAGAACTTTTTATCTTCAAATTTAAATCTTTTTTAAAAGTCTTCAATAATTAATTTTTAGAACTTTGAACAATTTTTTTTTAATTTCCTGAAATGTATAGAAAAAAATTATAATTATAGAAAATTATTTTAATCTAATTTTCTTCAACAGTTTTAAAATGAAATTGCCACAAGGCACACATTCAAGCAAAAATATTTTTTCCTCTTTTAAAAATAAAAGAAATAAATTTAAGTTGGTGTTTTTTTTGTATAGTTTTACTTACAAATATATTCCATCTATCAATTACTAATTTAAATTCTTAATTTTTTTTAAAACTTTAAAAACTAATAGTTTGTAATGAATTAAAAATAAATAACAAAGAAAAA
Organism: Neocloeon triangulifer; assembly: GCF_031216515.1. Classification (NCBI taxonomy): domain Eukaryota; kingdom Metazoa; phylum Arthropoda; class Insecta; order Ephemeroptera; family Baetidae; genus Neocloeon; species Neocloeon triangulifer. Next base: position 3,314,951 of record NW_026775547.1, read on the forward strand.
AAATGACATTTTCATTAAGTCTGCAGTTTGTGTGATATTACCGCCATGCACTTGACAACTTTTAGTAAAACATTTCCCCCTGGTGGTTTGAATTGGTAAAACGTTGTCCCAGCCGTTAGCACAACTGACATAAGAAAAGACATTAAAAATGCTAAAAAAATTATAATTATACTTTAAGACCTATTGCGAATAATAGGAATGCTGCAGAAACTCCAAAGGATAGTGAATAACAGTTGTCATCTGTTTCGCCAAAACACTGGGAGGACCTCAGAATTGGCGAGACAATCGTGGCAATGAAACTGGCGAGACTCATCGTAACATAATAAATTGAGAAAAACTTCCGTTGTTGGTCTTTCTGCTCGGGAAGTTGAAATTGGTCAGCACCAAACGCAGAAACGCAGGGAGATATCGCGCCGTTCCCAAAGCCGGTTAGGAAAATACCAACGTAAGCCAAAGCGCTATTAAATGCATGATTATTTTTAATTTCAAGATTTAATTAAAGGCAATTAAAAACATACACAGCACTGCTGAATATTGGTAAAGTACTTGTGAATAGCAATGAAATTCCAACCAAGTAAAATAGTGAAACTAAGATAATCGTCCTTAAATTCATGAAAGTAAAATTATTTATTTTATTTAAATTTTATTTAAATATTTTTACTTGAATCTTCCAAGCCAGCTGTCAGCAATTATTGCCCCGATGATTGGCGCCGAGAAGCAAAGGGCGACAAACGTGTGATATAAAGTGGTGGCCGTGTCTTCAGAGTGACCGAGCCAGCTTACCAAAAAAATTGCTAGAACCGCTTTAAGTATAATTTTTTATCAATTTAAAACAAAAATTAAATAAAAAATATTTCTCACAACGCATCCCGTAAAGACAATATCGCTGGCAAAACTCAAACACACTGATGAAAAACACTCCTCGAGGATATTTCATGGACTGTATAGAAATTATTGAAATTATATTAATTAAATTAGAAAAAAAATCTTAATTACTTACGGTAATAACTTCGGTGTCAGCACTAGATTCCATTTTCAGCAAATATAATGGCCCGCAGCCCGCAAACAGATGTGTGTGTTAAAAGCGTCCTTTTTATAATGCATAATGGAGATCTTATCTTTTTCTCACCGATTGCAGAATTGTTGATTAAAGATTATCATAAAATATCAATATACTATCATAAAATATTCCAATTAAGATATGATCTGGGCGCATCAATAATACTCTCAACCAGCTCGTCTCATCTCAAATTGATTATAGATCATAAATTATTACAAAAATAAAGAGAGAACTATAAATTGCAGCCAGAAGCTATATTACTGAAGAAATATTGCTCACTCAGCTGTATTCTGATTGGGAAAATTCTTTTGATTTTTGTTTTGCGATACTCTATTGGCGCCACAAATCGACGCACATCCAGCCATGCAATGCATTCAGCGCATCGCGCCTTTTTGTTGCCGCCGATGTCGGCATCCCGCCTATCCTGCCCTTCACTGCCATCTAGCGTAGGTCTCGGAGCAAATTTAATTTGTCAACAAAGATGGCAGACAAAGAAGATGCAAGACCTTTTTTACGTAAAATTTCCAATTTCTTTTTTCTAAATTTCTATAACTAACCTTGCATAGTAATGAACGTTGATTTTGGCTCGCGGTCTTAAACCTACAAATATAATTATTCCTTTTCAAACCAAAATCTCCAACCTCCGAACTATCTTATTTTCCTCTTCCATGCTAACAGTCTTACACGTTATCGTTTGGCCAATGTACGCAATACTCATGTGTGCATAAAACTTCTTGATAAGAAAAAAACCTATCTCGTCTGCTTCTGCTCTTTTGATTACCCTCCAATGTACTGTAGTGAACATCACACTTTTAAAGTCTCCGTCGACTTCATTCATCGTCCGAGAAATCAAAGTGATAAGAACAGGTTTCCCGTGAATAAGTTTCGCATGAATCATTCATAAAACTCCACCCGGAGAAAAACATCTTTAAATTTTTTATTGATTCTCAACAGGGTCATCGAGCTGGAGGCCGCTCTGTTGGAGGAGTGCACACCTTCGGAGGTCTGGAGCATGGCCCAAGGCAGGACGATCCCGGAGACCATTCGGCCTGAGGTGTGGCAGCTCTTGGCGTCCAGAAAAAAGAGAGCCCCTTGCTGCACTTTTCCGAGATCTTCGACTTACCTGATCAGAGTGCATTAAGGACCGACTGCCAGCAAGCAGTTTGTATATTAAATCTTCATTGAAATTTTCATAAATTTTCATTATTTGTTTATTTATTTGCAGCTAAATTAGGGAATGAAGACGAAGACAAAGTTTCTGTGATATCCGACCTGGAGTCAATTCTCACTTGCTACTGCAAATCGACAAAAAACAAATTTGAGAAGGGAAATGGGTGGATTGAAATACTTCTTCCTTTGCTGTCCCTGAAATTGCCTCGCGCTGAAAACTACAACTTGTTTGACTCCATTGTGCATCAGTACATTCCTCGGTACGTCAAGAGTGTCGTTGCTTATTCAAGGCGTTATGTTTAATTTGAAAAGATTAAGAAGAATTTTTAGAGGAAACACTTCATAAAATTTCTGTCTAAACATTCGCAAGAAAAATGTTTTAAAATTATATTTTGCTTTATCATTTTTAGTGGATGCAAAAAGAACGGACTTCCATTCCACTTATTTCGTCTGCTGCTTCAATACCACGATCCAGAGCTATGTTCCTTTCTTGACACCAAGAGAGTCAGTCCAGATCTCTACTGTCTACCATGGGTATTAAAATACACAAATCAGTATGCAAATTCAACAAAGCTAATCCTCTTTTCAGTTTCAAAGCTTGTTTGCGTCCAATTGTCATCTGCCGGCCCTGCTAACCATGTTGGATCACTATTTTCAACTGGCCGACCCCTTTTTCATTTTCTTCTTGGCTCTGGTTATGCTGGTCAATGCGAGGTATGTGTTTGTTGAGAGTGAAAGTGACTTTGCTGACGAGTCTGCCAAACAGAGATCAGATTCTGTCGATGAATGACGACGCCAAAGTCACAGTAGTGGACGCACTCTCGATGATGCCCTGTGATATTCCCGCCGATGATACCTCCGACTTCTGCACCTTTGCCCAGTACTATGCATCAAAGACACCTGCGTCCTTTAGAGCAGTGAATTTTCTTTTAATTTCAATAAAGTTTTTGTACCAAATTTTCACTTAACAGGAATTGATTGAGTCTTTCTTCGGCACTGAGCCGCCCATTCTGTGTGAAAAGTTGGGGATTTCCCAAGCACTCTGTCTCCCCATTTCAGCCCACGATCCTGTCTTTAATCCCGAGTTGCGTGAGGGAGAAAATGTCAAATTTTTCCTTGGATTGTCGACCGGCTGAGCAGTACAACGGAGGTCACTTGCCCATTGCCTCTCACCTTGACTGTAATTTTTTAGTAATTGCTTTATTTAATTCTTGTGTTAAGATGTTGCAAGAACCTGCCACTGCAGCCCAAGGTTTGCTGTCGGTGCAGCAGCTTGTTATAATGGGATATTGATTAAAATTCAATTCAATTTTCTATAAGGTTAACATTAAAAAGTCAAATCGAACTTTAATTGATTTGCCCCCAGTCGTTGGCGTCAAATACGGTGGCAGGCGGTGACCACCTGTGCTTTTTGAGTTTGGGTCAAGAAGGAGGAAAACCAGTACACACACATGGTTGTTGCCTCCTTCCTTAAAAAAAACACAACCTGTGTCAGTATGGTTAATATTCTGGATTCTGGTAAGAATTATCTAGAAAATTTTAAATCAATTTATTGATTCTTTAAACAGATTTAAGCTATTGATCACTTGGTCAAAGAGAATCCTGTGATCAAACTTGACGATCACATTCCACTAATGAGCACTGGTTGTCGGGAGACTCACAATGTTGACCAATTTGATGCAAACTTCACTTGGCTCATGCGATGTTTGTAAAACTCAATGGGGCGGCATTGACAAGTATATCTGCTGAGGTGAAAAGCTTTTCGAGCATGTGAATCCATCAGCATTTCAATTTACGGCTTTTCATTCTATTGGTATTTTAAAATGTATTTTGTGAGTCAAGGTGATAAAAGAGCTATTTTAAATTTCTTGCATTTCAGCATTAACTCATTTATAACAATGTATTATACTATTGAATTATTGCACTTCTGTAGTGCATATTGATTTTTTTAGATGAATGTTTTCATTAATATCAAGTGTGCAGCCAAGTCACAGCAAATGCTTGTTCTGAAAATTATATTCAATAAAAATCAGTATACTATACATATCTCTTTATTTTTTAATTGATGTCAGAATTTGTATGTTTTAATGTATTTGAATTCAGATTGAATAAACACATGAAAAAAATGTTACCTGTCAATACATTTTTTATTTGCTTTAACATTTAGTTTAATTATGACACGGTAAAAATAATTTAAATGGGTTTACAGTTGATTATCAATTTAATTAACATTTGCGCCACAAGTAATTAAAATATTGCAATACTACTAAACATGCGTGAGATTTTTTGGTAACGATATTAAATTAAAGAAGCAGATCAAGGAACTTAAAAAGGCGCAAAGGTAAGAGGGATGAACAAAGCCAAAACTGCCTTTGTTCCCTTAGATCAAGTTCACCGACTTAACTTGAATGGCAGTGTGTTTGGTGTGGCAGACAATGCAAAAGGCCTCCCTGTTGTTCCCAGAATGTCTCATATCTTGCTCTAAAATACTTTCCCTGCAGGCAACGCAGATCCCAAAGTGCCAGCAAACTGAGAAAATCTCTGTAGGGCGGGCCACATGACAACGGCCACAGAGGGACCCCGGCTCTGCAGTTCTGTCGACTGTTTCAAGAAAGTCAAGCAGCACTTCGGCGCACCTGCGCTTGTCTGTACATAAAATACCAATTACAAAATTGCCAACAATTATTCATCTCATGAAAAATCAAGTTAGGTATAAAATAGAAAAAATAGTTTGCAAAAAAATTAAACTAAAACAATGTATAAAATAAAAACCCTACAAATGTTCAGAATGCAAGATAAAATGTGTATGCATATTTTTAGTGGCAAAATTAGGCCACTAAGTAAAAGCTATTTGAGTTTTGTGTTACAAACTATCATTTAAACTTTTATCTTTTTGCGGTGCACCCTTTATTCGAATTAGATTTTGTGCAACCTTCTTTGCTTCTTTGTATTTTTCTGCGTATACAAAACCAATCACATTTCTTATAAAAAAATTAATATGAACTATATTACCCCAGTTAGCCACTGTTCCCTTTCCATTGTTGCTCAACACCCGCATGATGTCCGCCTTAGTAAACTCGAGCTCAACCTCCTCCATAGTTGGAATTACAGGTCGCCGAAGCAACTCAATGGCTTCAGGGCGAAACCCCCCGGCCATCACAAGCCTTGGCTGAAAATTTGAAAGAAAATATCAATGTATATTTTGAAAAATTAATTTATGAAAAGAAATAAATCATTCTAAATTCTTTATTAAATTATTTTTTAGTTTTGAAACATAAATCTCTAACCTGCACTATCGGCTGTTGATTGACTGCCATTGCTACTTTTGGGTGAAGAGCGCAAACGATTTGCCAAATATCTTTCTCAATGTCAATCTTCGTAGTTGTTACCAGAATACCGGATGATCTAAAAACGAATTTAGATTTTACACGTTGAAGAGGCAAGATTTTTGATCCTATCTCTCTCAGTTGAATTTTTGAGACAAAAAACAATATGGATATTAGAAAGGTGGATTGGAAAACAGAACAGATTTCTGTGCCCCATAAGAATTCAATGTTAATTTTCGTAATTTTCTGTGCTGACAACAATGGTTTGTCCAACCCAAACTTCCAATATCCATACTAAAAACTCAAAGAATAATTATTTCAGTTGGCTAGAAACAAGCTATAGATACAAACTCACACAAGTACTGTCTGTAAACAAAAGGCTGAAATGATCTTTTGTTATTTTTGTGGGAACACTCGGCTGGACAAGAAAAGCAACCCGACAAAGTTAAAAAAAATTTTAAAAAAAGTTCCACTCTGATTTATGTTTTAAAGCTTTTTCAGGGCATTTAAATATTATTAAAGAATGATTTCAGTTTGAAAAAACCTTAAATAGATTACTTTGTCATCCCAAGAAACTGCTGTTGCGTAATAATTAAATTACTTATACTAAATAAATAGGCACTTGATTTCAGTCAATTATTGGAAATTTAACCACCATAATATACTGTTGTAAAGACTTGATTTGACTATTAATACCTAAAAAAAAGAAAAAAAGAAGAAGTCATTAAAAAAATTCCCACATTATATTATACCTTTTTGACCCCTAGAGTGTGACTAGACTGCGAGTTTATATTAGCATTTTGTAGCAACCGAACATTAATTGTTCAGACAGAAGCCATCTATGGATTTTAAAAATCTATTTAATTCATGTCTATAGGTGAAAATAAAAAAATTGAAGCCAATAATAATAAAAACTTACGGCTGGCGTGAAAAAATGTATTTTCTAGCAATTGTATAGCGCGCAATCAAAATTTTCTCATAAAAATTTCTAAAAATAGTCGAGATATATTATATTATGTGTTATATGTGACCATCCCTGAAATTTGAATTTCTTTTAGCCGTGTACCTGTACCTATTAAACTTTGGGCTATTTTATAATTTCAAGTACCATTTCTGAAGTTCTAGAAGCTTTAATTGCAAAATTTCAACTTCAAAACTTTACAGGGGACATTATTTATTTATTTTTATTTGGAAAAAATCATAATTAAAAACAAAAAAAAGGTTTCTTTATTGGCTTCCATTTTTGCTCAAGTATTTTAATTTTTTACTAATAGAAAAATTATCACAGCCAATTTAGCTAACCCCTTAATTCTGACCAAACAGGCATTTCGAGATGGTCAATTATGCACACCCACCCCTCACCATAAAAATAATGGTCCATTTCATTTTCGAAAATATCATCCCAATATACCAACCAGATTAATCACACAGGAATTAAATAGATTTAACAAAATCCTAGATGCCTGTGTGCATTTTACTGTTGCTAAAATGCTCTAAACTCTCGCAGTCTCGCGCACCCTGGGTGTAAAGAAAGTATAAAAAAAATATGGGGATTTTCTTATTAAAGGAGGCAAAATTCGATTCGATCTTTGTATAAAAATCCCCAAATTACCTCTCGTTTCGAGAAAATTGTCACAAACTGCACTCCTGAGTCTATAATACATACTCAACGCCTGCTCCAAATCCTGAAGGCGCGCGCGATCAATTAGAAGAAATAAAAAAGTGAGGAGCGAGCAGCAGGTTATTTCAGCCGAACTTTCAGGCTGTGGTGCTTTCTCCAAGACCAGACTTCCACATGCCTAGGTAAATCTTAGCCGTTGGCAAAAAGCACCTCAAATAAACAGGAATTTAAATTTTTTTAAGAGGTTTTTTCCGTGGATTTACTGAAACTGTGCGAGAAACACTTGGCTTTAAAGAATGGAATATACAAACCAAAATAACTGCTTTACACTGTACATAACACAAACAAAACACTACTCTACAATAATTTGAACAGAAAAAACACACGCACACTAACAATTATCTGAGAAAGAATTTTAAAATTTTCAGTGGTCTGTCGTCTATTATACCTAAACTGCTCTAGCTCCGCTGGAATATATCAAATAAACAAGAATTTTAAAATTTTCAGTGGTCTGTCGTCTATTAAACCTAAACTGCTCTAGCTCCGCAGGAATATATCAAATAAACAAGAATTTTAAAATTTTCAGTGGTCTGTCGTCTATTAAACCTAAACTGCTCTAGCTCCGCAGGAATATATCAAATAAACAAGAATTTTAAAATTTTCAGTGGTCTGTCGTCTATTAAACCTAAACTGCTCTAGCTCCGCTGGAATATTTGAAATAAACAAGAATTTTAAAATTTTCAGTGGTCTGTCGTCTATTAAACCTAAACTGCTCTAGCTCCGCAGGAATATATCAAATAAACAAGAATTTCAAAATTTTCAGTGGTCTGTCGTCTATTATACCTAAACTGCTCTAGCTCCGCAGGAATATATCAAATAAACAAGAATTTCAAAATTTTCAGTGGTCTGTCGTCTATTATACCTAAACTGCTCTAGCTCCGCTGGAATATATCAAATAAACAAGAATTTTAAAATTTTCAGTGGTCAGTCGTCTATTATACCTAAACTGCTCTAGCTCCGCTGGAATATTTGAAATAAACAAGAATTTTAAAATTTTCAGTGGTCTGTCGTCTATTAAACCTAAACTGCTCTAGCTCCTCAGGAATATATCAAATAAACAAGAATTTTAAAATTTTCAGTGGTCCGTCGTCTATTAAACCTAAACTGCTCTAGCTCCGCTGGAGTATATCAAATAAACAAGAATTTTAAAATTTTCAGTGGTCTGTCGTCTATTAAACCTAAACTGCTCTAGCTCCGCTGGAATATATCAAATAAACAAGAATTTTAAAATTTTCAGTGGTCAGTCGTCTATTATACCTAAACTGCTCTAGCTCCGCTGGAATATTTGAAATAAACAAGAATTTTAAAATTTTCAGTGGTCTGTCGTCTATTAAACCTAAACTGCTCTAGCTCCTCAGGAATATATCAAATAAACAAGAATTTTAAAATTTTCAGTGGTCCGTCGTCTATTAAACCTAAACTGCTCTAGCTCCGCTGGAGTATATCAAATAAACAAGAATTTTAAAATTTTCAGTGGTCTGTCGTCTATTATACCTAAACTGCTCTAGCTCCGCTGGAATATATCAAATAAACAAGAATTTTAAAATTTTCAGTGGTCTGTCGTCTATTATACCTAAACTGCTCTAGCTCCGCAGGAATATGTCAAATAAACAAGAATTTTAAAATTTTCAGTGGTCTGTCGTCTATTATACCTAAACTGCTCTAGCTCCGCTGGAATATATCAATTAAACAAGAATTTCAAAATTTTCAGTGGTCTGTCGTCTATTAAACCTAAACTGCTCTAGCTCCGCTGGAATATATAAAATAAACAAGAATTTTAAAATTTTCAGTGGTCAGTCGTCTATTATACCTAAACTGCTCTAGCTCCGCTGGAATATTTGAAATAAACAAGAATTTTAAAATTTTCAGTGGTCTGTCGTCTATTAAACCTAAACTGCTCTAGCTCCTCAGGAATATATCAAATAAACAAGAATTTTAAAATTTTCAGTGGTCTGTCGTCTATTAAACCTAAACTGCTCTAGCTCCGCTGGAGTATATCAAATAAACAAGAATTTTAAAATTTTCAGTGGTCTGTCATCTATTAAACCTAAACTGCTCTAGCTCCGCTGGAATATTTGAAATAAACAAGAATTTTAAAATTTTCAGTGGTCTGTCGTCTATTAAACCTAAACTGCTCTAGCTCCGCAGGAATATGTCAAATAAACAAGAATTTTAAAATTTTCAGTGGTCTGTCGTCTATTATACCTAAACTGCTCTAGCTCCGCAGGAATATGTCAAATAAACAAGAATTTTAAAATTTTCAGTGGTCTGTCGTCTATTAAACCTAAACTGCTCTAGCTCCGCAGGAATATGTCAAATAAACAAGAATTTTAAAATTTTCAGTGGTCTGTCGTCTATTAAACCTAAACTGCTCTAGCTCCGCAGGAATATGTCAAATAAACAAGAATTTTAAAATTTTCAGTGGTCTGTCGTCTATTATACCTAAACTGCTCTAGCTCCGCAGGAATATGTCAAATAAACAAGAATTTTAAAATTTTCAGTGGTCTGTCGTCTATTATACCTAAACTGCTCTAGCTCCGCAGGAATATGTCAAATAAACAAGAATTTTAAAATTTTCAGTGGTCTGTCGTCTATTAAACCTAAACTGCTCTAGCTCCGCTGGAATATATCAAATAAACAAGAATTTTAAAATTTTCAGTGGTCTGTCGTCTATTATACCTAAACTGCTCTAGCTCCGCAGGAATATGTCAAATAAACAAGAATTTTAAAATTTTCAGTGGTCTGTCGTCTATTAAACCTAAACTGCTCTAGCTCCGCAGGAATATATCAAATAAACAAGAATTTTAAAATTTTCAGTGGTCTGTCGTCTATTATACCTAAACTGCTCTAGCTCCGCAGGAATATATCAAATAAACAAGAATTTTAAAATTTTCAGTGGTCTGTCGTCTATTAAACCTAAACTGCTCTAGCTCTGCTGGAATATATCAAATAAACAAGAATTTCAAAATTTTCAGTGGTCTGTCGTCTATTAAACCTAAACTGCTCTAGCTCCGCTGGAATATATCAAATAAAAAAGAATTTTAAAATTTTCAGTGGTCTGTCGTCTATTATACCTAAACTGCTCTAGCTCCGCTGGAATATATCAAATAAACAAGAATTTTAAAATTTTCAGTGGTCTGTCGTCTATTAAACCTAAACTGCTCTAGCTCCGCTGGAATATATCAAATAAAAAAGAATTTTAAAATTTTCAGTGGTCTGTCGTCTATTAAACCTAAACTGCTCTAGCTCCGCTGGAATATATCAAATAAAAAAGAATTTTAAAATTTTCAGTGGTCTGTCGTCTATTAAACCTAAACTGCTCTAGCTCCGCTGGAATATTTGAAATAAACAAGAATTTTAAAATTTTCAGTGGTCTGTCGTCTATTAAACCTAAACTGCTCTAGCTCTGCTGGAATATATCAAATAAACAAGAATTTCAAAATTTTCAGTTGTCTGTCGTCTATTATACCTAAACTGCTCTAGCTCCGCAGGAATATATCAAATAAACAAGAATTTTAAAATTTTCAGTGGTCTGTCGTCTATTAAACCTAAACTGCTCTAGCTCCGCTGGAATATATCAAATAAACAAGAATTTTAAAATTTTCAGTGGTCTGTCGTCTATTATACCTAAACTGCTCTAGCTCCGCTGGAATATTTGAAATAAACAAGAATTTTAAAATTTTCAGTGGTCTGTCGTCTATTATACCTAAACTGCTCTAGCTCCGCTGGAATATTTGAAATAAACAAGAATTTTAAAATTTTCAGTGGTCTGTCGTCTATTAAACCTAAACTGCTCTAGCTCCGCTGGAATATATCAAATAAAAAAGAATTTCAAAATTTTCAGTGGTCTGTCGTCTATTAAACCTAAACTGCTCTAGCTCCGCTGGAATATTTGAAATAAACAAGAATTTTAAAATTTTCAGTGGTCTGTCGTCTATTAAACCTAAACTGCTCTAGCTCTGCTGGAATATATCAAATAAACAAGAATTTCAAAATTTTCAGTTGTCTGTCGTCTATTATACCTAAACTGCTCTAGCTCCGCAGGAATATATCAAATAAACAAGAATTTTAAATTTTTCAGTGGTCTGTCGTCTATTAAACCTAAACTGCTCTAGCTCCGCTGGAATATATCAAATAAAAAAGAATTTTAAAATTTTCAGTGGTCTGTCGTCTATTAAACCTAAACTGCTCTAGCTCCGCTGGAATATATCAAATAAACAAGAATTTCAAAATTTTCAGTGGTCTGTCGTCTATTATACCTAAACTGCTCTAGCTCCGCAGGAATATATCAAATAAACAAGAATTTTAAAATTTTCAGTGGTCTGTCGTCTATTATACCTAAACTGCTCTAGCTCCGCTGGAATATTTGAAATAAACAAGAATTTTAAAATTTTCAGTGGTCTGTCGTCTATTAAACCTAAACTGCTCTAGCTCCGCTGGAATATATCAAATAAAAAAGAATTTCAAAATTTTCAGTGGTCTGTCGTCTATTAAACCTAAACTGCTCTAGCTCCGCTGGAATATTTGAAATAAACAAGAATTTTAAAATTTTCAGTGGTCTGTCGTCTATTAAACCTAAACTGCTCTAGCTCTGCTGGAATATATCAAATAAACAAGAATTTCAAAATTTTCAGTTGTCTGTCGTCTATTATACCTAAACTGCTCTAGCTCCGCAGGAATATATCAAATAAACAAGAATTTTAAATTTTTCAGTGGTCTGTCGTCTATTAAACCTAAACTGCTCTAGCTCCGCTGGAATATATCAAATAAAAAAGAATTTTAAAATTTTCAGTGGTCTGTCGTCTATTAAACCTAAACTGCTCTAGCTCCGCTGGAATATATCAAATAAACAAGAATTTCAAAATTTTCAGTGGTCTGTCGTCTATTATACCTAAACTGCTCTAGCTCCGCAGGAATATATCAAATAAACAAGAATTTTAAAATTTTCAGTGGTCTGTCGTCTATTAAACCTAAACTGCTCTAGCTCCGCTGGAATATATCAAATAAACAAGAATTTTAAAATTTTCAGTGGTCTGTCGTCTATTATACCTAAACTGCTCTAGCTCCGCTGGAATATTTGAAATAAACAAGAATTTTAAAATTTTCAGTGGTCTGTCGTCTATTAAACCTAAACTGCTCTAGCTCCGCTGGAATATTTGAAATAAACAAGAATTTTAAAATTTTCAGTGGTCTGTCGTCTATTAAACCTAAACTGCTCTAGCTCCGCTGGAATATTTGAAATAAACAAGAATTTTAAAATTTTCAGTGGTCTGTCGTCTATTATACCTAAACTGCTCTAGCTCCACTAGAATATTTGAAATAAACAAGAATTTTAAAATTTTCAGTGGTCTGTCGTCTATTATACCTAAACTGCTCTAGCTCCGCTGGAATATTTGAAATAAACAAGAATTTTAAAATTTTCAGTGGTCTGTCGTCTATTAAACCTAAACTGCTCTAGCTCCGCTGGAATATTTGAAATAAACAAGAATTTTAAAATTTTCAGTGGTCTGTCGTCTATTAAACCTAAACTGCTCTAGCTCCGCTGGAATATTTGAAATAAACAAGAATTTTAAAATTTTCAGTGGTCTGTCGTCTATTAAACCTAAACTGCTCTAGCTCCGCTGGAATATTTGAAATAAACAAGAATTTTAAAATTTTCAGTGGTCTGTCGTCTATTATACCTAAACTGCTCTAGCTCCGCTGGAATATTTGAAATAAACACGAATTTTAAAATTTTCAGTGGTCTGTCGTCTATTAAACCTAAACTGCTCTAGCTCCGCTGGAATATATCAAATAAACAAGAATTTCAAAATTTTCAGTGGTCTGTCGTCTATTATACCTAAACTGCTCTAGCTCCACTAGAATATTTGAAATAAACAAGAATTTTAAAATTTTCAGTGGTCTGTCGTCTATTATACCTAAACTGCTCTAGCTCCGCTGGAATATTTGAAATAAACAAGAATTTTAAAATTTTCAGTGGTCTGTCGTCTATTATACCTAAACTGCTCTAGCTCCGCTGGAATATTTGAAATAAACAAGAATTTTAAAATTTTCAGTGGTCTGTCGTCTATTAAACCTAAACTGCTCTAGCTCCGCTGGAATATTTGAAATAAACAAGAATTTTAAAATTTTCAGTGGTCTGTCGTCTATTATACCTAAACTGCTCTAGCTCCGCTGGAATATTTGAAATAAACAAGAATTTTAAAATTTTCAGTGGTCTGTCGTCTATTAAACCTAAACTGCTCTAGCTCCGCTGGAATATTTGAAATAAACAAGAATTTTAAAATTTTCAGTGGTCTGTCGTCTATTATACCTAAACTGCTCTAGCTCCACTAGAATATTTGAAATAAACAAGAATTTTAAAATTTTCAGTGGTCTGTCGTCTATTATACCTAAACTGCTCTAGCTCCGCTGGAATATTTGAAATAAACAAGAATTTTAAAATTTTCAGTGGTCTGTCGTCTATTAAACCTAAACTGCTCTAGCTCCGCTGGAATATTTGAAATAAACAAGAATTTTAAAATTTTCAGTGGTCTGTCGTCTATTATACCTAAACTGCTCTAGCTCCGCTGGAATATTTGAAATAAACAAGAATTTTAAAATTTTCAGTGGTCTGTCGTCTATTAAACCTAAACTGCTCTAGCTCCGCTGGAATATTTGAAATAAACAAGAATTTTAAAATTTTCAGTGGTCTGTCGTCTATTAAACCTAAACTGCTCTAGCTCCGCTGGAATATTTGAAATAAACAAGAATTTTAAAATTTTCAGTGGTCTGTCGTCTATTAAACCTAAACTGCTCTAGCTCCGCTGGAATATTTGAAATAAACAAGAATTTTAAAATTTTCAGTGGTCTGTCGTCTATTATACCTAAACTGCTCTAGCTCCGCTGGAATATTTGAAATAAACAAGAATTTTAAAATTTTCAGTGGTCTGTCGTCTATTATACCTAAACTGCTCTAGCTCCGCTGGAATATTTGAAATAAACAAGAATTTTAAAATTTTCAGTGGTCTGTCGTCTATTATACCTAAACTGCTCTAGCTCCGCTGGAATATTTGAAATAAACAAGAATTTTAAAATTTTCAGTGGTCTGTCGTCTATTAAACCTAAACTGCTCTAGCTCCGCTGGAATATTTGAAATAAACAAGAATTTTAAAATTTTCAGTGGTCTGTCGTCTATTAAACCTAAACTGCTCTAGCTCCGCTGGAATATTTGAAATAAACAAGAATTTTAAAATTTTCAGTGGTCTGTCGTCTATTAAACCTAAACTGCTCTAGCTCCGCTGGAATATATCAAATAAACAAGAATTTTAAAATTTTCAGTGGTCTGTCGTCTATTAAACCTAAACTGCTCTAGCTCCGCTGGAATATTTGAAATAAACAAGAATTTTAAAATTTTCAGTGGTCTGTCGTCTATTAAACCTAAACTGCTCTAGCTCCGCTGGAATATATCAAATAAACAAGAATTTTAAAATTTTCAGTGGTCTGTCGTCTATTAAACCTAAACTGCTCTAGCTCCGCTGGAATATTTGAAATAAACAAGAATTTCAAAATTTTCAGTGGTCTGTCGTCTATTAAACCTAAACTGCTCTAGCTCCGCTGGAATATTTGAAATAAACAAGAATTTTAAAATTTTCAGTGGTCTGTCGTCTATTAAACCTAAACTGCTCTAGCTCCGCTGGAATATTTGAAATAAACAAGAATTTTAAAATTTTCAGTGGTCTGTCGTCTATTATACCTAAACTGCTCTAGCTCCGCTGGAATATTTGAAATAAACAAGAATTTTAAAATTTTCAGTGGTCTGTCGTCTATTATACCTAAACTGCTCTAGCTCCGCTGGAATATTTGAAATAAACAAGAATTTTAAAATTTTCAGTGGTCTGTCGTCTATTATACCTAAACTGCTCTAGCTCCGCTGGAATATTTGAAATAAACAAGAATTTTAAAATTTTCAGTGGTCTGTCGTCTATTATACCTAAACTGCTCTAGCTCCGCTGGAATATTTGAAATAAACAAGAATTTTAAAATTTTCAGTGGTCTGTCGTCTATTATACCTAAACTGCTCTAGCTCCGCTGGAATATTTGAAATAAACAAGAATTTCAAAATTTTCAGTGGTCTGTCGTCTATTAAACCTAAACTGCTCTAGCTCCGCTGGAATATTTGAAATAAACAAGAATTTTAAAATTTTCAGTGGTCTGTCGTCTATTAAACCTAAACTGCTCTAGCTCCGCTGGAATATTTGAAATAAACAAGAATTTTAAAATTTTCAGTGGTCTGTCGTCTATTATACCTAAACTGCTCTAGCTCCGCTGGAATATTTGAAATAAACAAGAATTTTAAAATTTTCAGTGGTCTGTCGTCTATTATACCTAAACTGCTCTAGCTCCGCTGGAATATTTGAAATAAACAAGAATTTTAAAATTTTCAGTGGTCTGTCGTCTATTATACCTAAACTGCTCTAGCTCCGCTGGAATATTTGAAATAAACAAGAATTTTAAAATTTTCAGTGGTCTGTCGTCTATTATACCTAAACTGCTCTAGCTCCGCTGGAATATTTGAAATAAACAAGAATTTCAAAATTTTCAGTGGTCTGTCGTCTATTAAACCTAAACTGCTCTAGCTCCGCTGGAATATTTGAAATAAACAAGAATTTTAAAATTTTCAGTGGTCTGTCGTCTATTAAACCTAAACTGCTCTAGCTCCGCTGGAATATATCAAATAAACAAGAATTTTAAAATTTTCAGTGGTCTGTCGTCTATTAAACCTAAACTGCTCTAGCTCCGCTGGAATATTTGAAATAAACAAGAATTTCAAAATTTTCAGTGGTCTGTCGTCTATTAAACCTAAAATGCTCTAGCTCCGCTGGAATATATCAAATAAACAAGAATTTTAAAATTTTCAGTGGTCTGTCGTCTATTAAACCTAAACTGCTCTAGCTCCGCTGGAATATATCAAATAAACAAGAATTTCAAAATTTTCAGTGGTCTGTCGTCTATTAAACCTAAACTGCTCTAGCTCCGCTGGAATATTTGAAATAAACAAGAATTTCAAAATTTTCAGTGGTCTGTCGTCTATTAAACCTAAACTGCTCTAGCTCCGCTGGAATATATCAAATAAACAAGAATTTTAAAATTTTCAGTGGTCTGTCGTCTATTATACCTAAACTGCTCTAGCTCCGCTGGAATATTTGAAATAAACAAGAATTTTAAAATTTTCAGTGATCTGTCGTCTATTAAACCTAAACTGGTCTCCGCTGGAATATATCAAATAAACAGGAATTTTAAAATTTTCAGTGGTCTGTCGACTATTAAACCTAAACTGGTCTCCGCTGGAATATATCAAATAAACAGGAATTTTAAAATTTTCAGTGGTCTGTCGACTATTAAACCTAAACTGGTCTCCGCTGGAATATATCAAATATACAAGAATTTTAAAATTTTCAGTGGTCTTTTGACTATTAAACCTAAACTGGTCTCCGCTGGAATATATCAAATAAACAGGAATTTTAAAATTTTCAGTGGTCTGTCGACTATTAAACCTAAACTGGTCTCCGCTGGAATATATCAAATAAACAGGAATTTTAAAATTTTCAGTGGTCTGTCGACTATTAAACCTAAACTGGTCTCCGCTGGAATATATCAAATAAACAAGAATTTCAAAATTTTCAGTGGTCTGTCGTCTATTATACCTAAACTGCTCTAGCTCCGCAGGAATATATCAAATAAACAAGAATTTTAAAATTTTCAGTGGTCTGTCGTCTATTAAACCTAAACTGCTCTAGCTCCGCTGGAATATATCAAATAAACAAGAATTTTAAAATTTTCAGTGGTCTGTCGTCTATTATACCTAAACTGCTCTAGCTCCGCTGGAATATTTGAAATAAACAAGAATTTTAAAATTTTCAGTGGTCTGTCGTCTATTAAACCTAAACTGCTCTAGCTCCGCTGGAATATTTGAAATAAACAAGAATTTTAAAATTTTCAGTGGTCTGTCGTCTATTATACCTAAACTGCTCTAGCTCCGCTGGAATATTTGAAATAAACAAGAATTTTAAAATTTTCAGTGGTCTGTCGTCTATTAAACCTAAACTGCTCTAGCTCCGCTGGAATATTTGAAATAAACAAGAATTTTAAAATTTTCAGTGGTCTGTCGTCTATTAAACCTAAACTGCTCTAGCTCCGCTGGAATATTTGAAATAAACAAGAATTTTAAAATTTTCAGTGGTCTGTCGTCTATTATACCTAAACTGCTCTAGCTCCGCTGGAATATTTGAAATAAACAAGAATTTTAAAATTTTCAGTGGTCTGTCGTCTATTAAACCTAAACTGCTCTAGCTCCGCTGGAATATTTGAAATAAACAAGAATTTCAAAATTTTCAGTGGTCTGTCGTCTATTAAACCTAAACTGCTCTAGCTCCGCTGGAATATTTGAAATAAACAAGAATTTTAAAATTTTCAGTGGTCTGTCGTCTATTAAACCTAAACTGCTCTAGCTCCGCTGGAATATTTGAAATAAACAAGAATTTTAAAATTTTCAGTGGTCTGTCGTCTATTATACCTAAACTGCTCTAGCTCCACTAGAATATTTGAAATAAACAAGAATTTTAAAATTTTCAGTGGTCTGTCGTCTATTATACCTAAACTGCTCTAGCTCCGCTGGAATATTTGAAATAAACAAGAATTTTAAAATTTTCAGTGGTCTGTCGTCTATTAAACCTAAACTGCTCTAGCTCCGCTGGAATATTTGAAATAAACAAGAATTTTAAAATTTTCAGTGGTCTGTCGTCTATTAAACCTAAACTGCTCTAGCTCCGCTGGAATATTTGAAATAAACAAGAATTTTAAAATTTTCAGTGGTCTGTCGTCTATTATACCTAAACTGCTCTAGCTCCGCTGGAATATTTGAAATAAACACGAATTTTAAAATTTTCAGTGGTCTGTCGTCTATTAAACCTAAACTGCTCTAGCTCCGCTGGAATATATCAAATAAACAAGAATTTCAAAATTTTCAGTGGTCTGTCGTCTATTATACCTAAACTGCTCTAGCTCCACTAGAATATTTGAAATAAACAAGAATTTTAAAATTTTCAGTGGTCTGTCGTCTATTAAACCTAAACTGCTCTAGCTCCGCTGGAATATTTGAAATAAACAAGAATTTTAAAATTTTCAGTGGTCTGTCGTCTATTAAACCTAAACTGCTCTAGCTCCGCTGGAATATTTGAAATAAACAAGAATTTTAAAATTTTCAGTGGTCTGTCGTCTATTATACCTAAACTGCTCTAGCTCCGCTGGAATATTTGAAATAAACAAGAATTTTAAAATTTTCAGTGGTCTGTCGTCTATTAAACCTAAACTGCTCTAGCTCCGCTGGAATATTTGAAATAAACAAGAATTTTAAAATTTTCAGTGGTCTGTCGTCTATTATACCTAAACTGCTCTAGCTCCGCTGGAATATTTGAAATAAACAAGAATTTTAAAATTTTCAGTGGTCTGTCGTCTATTAAACCTAAACTGCTCTAGCTCCGCTGGAATATTTGAAATAAACAAGAATTTTAAAATTTTCAGTGGTCTGTCGTCTATTATACCTAAACTGCTCTAGCTCCGCTGGAATATTTGAAATAAACAAGAATTTTAAAATTTTCAGTGGTCTGTCGTCTATTAAACCTAAACTGCTCTAGCTCCGCTGGAATATTTGAAATAAACAAGAATTTTAAAATTTTCAGTGGTCTGTCGTCTATTATACCTAAACTGCTCTAGCTCCGCTGGAATATTTGAAATAAACAAGAATTTTAAAATTTTCAGTGGTCTGTCGTCTATTAAACCTAAACTGCTCTAGCTCCGCTGGAATATTTGAAATAAACAAGAATTTTAAAATTTTCAGTGGTCTGTCGTCTATTAAACCTAAACTGCTCTAGCTCCGCTGGAATATTTGAAATAAACAAGAATTTTAAAATTTTCAGTGGTCTGTCGTCTATTATACCTAAACTGCTCTAGCTCCACTAGAATATTTGAAATAAACAAGAATTTTAAAATTTTCAGTGGTCTGTCATCTATTATACCTAAACTGCTCTAGCTCCGCTGGAATATTTGAAATAAACAAGAATTTTAAAATTTTCAGTGGTCTGTCGTCTATTAAACCTAAACTGCTCTAGCTCCGCTGGAATATTTGAAATAAACAAGAATTTTAAAATTTTCAGTGGTCTGTCGTCTATTATACCTAAACTGCTCTAGCTCCGCTGGAATATTTGAAATAAACAAGAATTTTAAAATTTTCAGTGGTCTGTCGTCTATTAAACCTAAACTGCTCTAGCTCCGCTGGAATATTTGAAATAAACAAGAATTTTAAAATTTTCAGTGGTCTGTCGTCTATTAAACCTAAACTGCTCTAGCTCCGCTGGAATATTTGAAATAAACAAGAATTTTAAAATTTTCAGTGGTCTGTCGTCTATTATACCTAAACTGCTCTAGCTCCGCTGGAATATTTGAAATAAACAAGAATTTTAAAATTTTCAGTGGTCTGTCGTCTATTATACCTAAACTGCTCTAGCTCCGCTGGAATATTTGAAATAAACAAGAATTTTAAAATTTTCAGTGGTCTGTCGTCTATTATACCTAAACTGCTCTAGCTCCGCTGGAATATTTGAAATAAACAAGAATTTTAAAATTTTCAGTGGTCTGTCGTCTATTAAACCTAAACTGCTCTAGCTCCGCTGGAATATTTGAAATAAACAAGAATTTTAAAATTTTCAGTGGTCTGTCGTCTATTATACCTAAACTGCTCTAGCTCCGCTGGAATATTTGAAATAAACAAGAATTTTAAAATTTTCAGTGGTCTGTCGTCTATTAAACCTAAACTGCTCTAGCTCCGCTGGAATATTTGAAATAAACAAGAATTTTAAAATTTTCAGTGGTCTGTCGTCTATTAAACCTAAACTGCTCTAGCTCCGCTGGAATATATCAAATAAACAAGAATTTTAAAATTTTCAGTGGTCTGTCGTCTATTAAACCTAAACTGCTCTAGCTCCGCTGGAATATTTGAAATAAACAAGAATTTTAAAATTTTCAGTGGTCTGTCGTCTATTAAACCTAAACTGCTCTAGCTCCGCTGGAATATTTGAAATAAACAAGAATTTTAAAATTTTCAGTGGTCTGTCGTCTATTAAACCTAAACTGCTCTAGCTCCGCTGGAATATTTGAAATAAACAAGAATTTTAAAATTTTCAGTGGTCTGTCGTCTATTAAACCTAAACTGCTCTAGCTCCGCTGGAATATTTGAAATAAACAAGATTTTCAAAATTTTCAGTGGTCTGTCGTCTATTAAACCTAAACTGCTCTAGCTCCGCTGGAATATTTGAAATAAACAAGAATTTTAAAATTTTCAGTGGTCTGTCGTCTATTAAACCTAAACTGCTCTAGCTCCGCTGGAATATTTGAAATAAACAAGAATTTTAAAATTTTCAGTGGTCTGTCGTCTATTATACCTAAACTGCTCTAGCTCCGCTGGAATATTTGAAATAAACAAGAATTTTAAAATTTTCAGTGGTCTGTCGTCTATTAAACCTAAACTGCTCTAGCTCCGCTGGAATATTTGAAATAAACAAGAATTTCAAAATTTTCAGTGGTCTGTCGTCTATTAAACCTAAACTGCTCTAGCTCCGCTGGAATATTTGAAATAAACAAGAATTTTAAAATTTTCAGTGGTCTGTCGTCTATTAAACCTAAACTGCTCTAGCTCCGCTGGAATATTTGAAATAAACAAGAATTTTAAAATTTTCAGTGGTCTGTCGTCTATTATACCTAAACTGCTCTAGCTCCGCTGGAATATTTGAAATAAACAAGAATTTTAAAATTTTCAGTGGTCTGTCGTCTATTATACCTAAACTGCTCTAGCTCCGCTGGAATATTTGAAATAAACAAGAATTTTAAAATTTTCAGTGGTCTGTCGTCTATTATACCTAAACTGCTCTAGCTCCGCTGGAATATTTGAAATAAACAAGAATTTTAAAATTTTCAGTGGTCTGTCGTCTATTATACCTAAACTGCTCTAGCTCCGCTGGAATATTTGAAATAAACAAGAATTTTAAAATTTTCAGTGGTCTGTCGTCTATTATACCTAAACTGCTCTAGCTCCGCTGGAATATTTGAAATAAACAAGAATTTCAAAATTTTCAGTGGTCTGTCGTCTATTAAACCTAAACTGCTCTAGCTCCGCTGGAATATTTGAAATAAACAAGAATTTTAAAATTTTCAGTGGTCTGTCGTCTATTAAACCTAAACTGCTCTAGCTCCGCTGGAATATATCAAATAAACAAGAATTTTAAAATTTTCAGTGGTCTGTCGTCTATTAAACCTAAACTGCTCTAGCTCCGCTGGAATATTTGAAATAAACAAGAATTTCAAAATTTTCAGTGGTCTGTCGTCTATTAAACCTAAACTGCTCTAGCTCCGCTGGAATATATCAAATAAACAAGAATTTTAAAATTTTCAGTGGTCTGTCGTCTATTAAACCTAAACTGCTCTAGCTCCGCTGGAATATATCAAATAAACAAGAATTTCAAAATTTTCAGTGGTCTGTCGTCTATTAAACCTAAACTGCTCTAGCTCCGCTGGAATATTTGAAATAAACAAGAATTTCAAAATTTTCAGTGGTCTGTCGTCTATTAAACCTAAACTGCTCTAGCTCCGCTGGAATATATCAAATAAACAAGAATTTTAAAATTTTCAGTGGTCTGTCGTCTATTATACCTAAACTGCTCTAGCTCCGCTGGAATATTTGAAATAAACAAGAATTTTAAAATTTTCAGTGATCTGTCGTCTATTAAACCTAAACTGGTCTCCGCTGGAATATATCAAATAAACAGGAATTTTAAAATTTTCAGTGGTCTGTCGACTATTAAACCTAAACTGGTCTCCGCTGGAATATATCAAATATACAAGAATTTTAAAATTTTCAGTGGTCTTTTGACTATTAAACCTAAACTGGTCTCCGCTGGAATATATCAAATAAACAGGAATTTTAAAATTTTCAGTGGTCTGTCGCCTATTATACCTAAACTGCTCTAGCTCCGCTGGAATATTTGAAATAAACAAGAATTTTAAAATTTTCAGTGATCTGTCGTCTATTAAACCTAAACTGGTCTCCGCTGGAATATATCAAATAAACAGGAATTTTAAAATTTTCAGTGGTCTGTCGACTATTAAACCTAAACTGGTCTCCGCTGGAATATATCAAATAAACAGGAATTTTAAAATTTTCAGTGGTCTGTCGACTATTAAACCTAAACTGGTCTCCGCTGGAATATATCAAATAAACATGAATTTTAAAATTTTTGGTGGTCTGTCGACTATTAAACCTAAACTGGTCTCCGCTGGAATATATCAAATAAACAGGAATTTTAAAATTTTCAGTGGTCTTTTGACTATTAAACCTAAACTGGTCTCCGCTGGAATATATCAAATAAACAGGAATTTTAAAATTTTCAGTGGTCTTTTGACTATTAAACCTAAACTGGTCTCCGCTGGAATATATCAAATATACAAGAATTTTAAAATTTTCAGTGGTCTGTCGACTATTAAACCTAAACTGGTCTCCGCTGGAATATATCAAATATACAAGAATTTTAAAATTTTCAGTGGTCTTTTGACTATTAAACCTAAACTGGTCTCCGCTGGAATATATCAAATAAACAGGAATTTTAAAATTTTCAGTGGTCTGTCGTCTATTAAACCTAAACTGGTCTCCGCTGGAATATATCAAATATACAAGAATTTTAAAATTTTCAGTGGTCTTTTGACTATTAAACCTAAACTGGTCTCCGCTGGAATATATCAAATAAACAGGAATTTTAAAATTTTCAGTGGTCTGTCGTCTATTAAACCTAAACTGGTCTCCGCTGGAATATATCAAATAAACAGGAATTTTAAAATTTTCAGTGGTCTGTCGACTATTAAACCTAAACTGGTCTCCGCTGGAATATATCAAATAAACAGGAATTTTAAAATTTTCAGTGGTCTTTTGACTATTAAACCTAAACTGGTCTCCGCTGGAATATATCAAATATACAAGAATTTTAAAATTTTCAGTGGTCTTTTGACTATTAAACCTAAACTGGTCTCCGCTGGAATATATCAAATAAACAGGAATTTTAAAATTTTCAGTGGTCTGTCGTCTATTAAACCTAAACTGGTCTCCGCTGGAATATATCAAATATACATGAATTTTAAAATTTTCAGTGGTCTTTTGACTATTAAACCTAAACTGGTCTTCGCTGGAATATATCAAATAAACAGGAATTTTAAAATTTTCAGTGGTCTGTCGTCTATTAAACCTAAACTGGTCTCCGCTGGAATATATCAAATAAACAGGAATTTTAAAATTTTCAGTGGTCTGTCGACTATTAAACCTAAACTGGTCTCCGCTGGAATATATCAAATAAACATGAATTTTAAAATTTTTGGTGGTCTGTCGACTATTAAACCTAAACTGGTCTCCGCTGGAATATATCAAATATACAAGAATTTTAAAATTTTCAGTGGTCTTTTGACTATTAAACCTAAACTGGTCTCCGCTGGAATATATCAAATAAACAGGAATTTTAAAATTTTCAGTGGTCTGTCGTCTATTAAACCTAAACTGGTCTCCGCTGGAATATATCAAATATACATGAATTTTAAAATTTTCAGTGGTCTTTTGACTATTAAACCTAAACTGGTCTTCGCTGGAATATATCAAATAAACAGGAATTTTAAAATTTTCAGTGGTCTGTCGTCTATTAAACCTAAACTGGTCTCCGCTGGAATATATCAAATAAACAGGAATTTTAAAATTTTCAGTGGTCTGTCGACTATTAAACCTAAACTGGTCTCCGCTGGAATATATCAAATAAACATGAATTTTAAAATTTTTGGTGGTCTGTCGACTATTAAACCTAAACTGGTCTCCGCTGGAATATATCAAATAAACAGGAATTTTAAAATTTTCAGTGGTCTGTCGACTATTAAACCTAAACTGGTCTCCGCTGGAGTAGAATTGCTTAAATAAGCCTTATCGGACACTTTTGGTGGCCCTGAAAAGGGCCGTTTTTTTTCAGCGAAGGCTTAAGCGCGCTCTCCGCGGATGCGGCGGGCGAGCTGGATGTCCTTCGGCATGATGGTGACGCGCTTGGCGTGGATGGCGCACAAGTTGGTGTCTTCGAAGAGTCCGACGAGGTAGGCTTCGCTGGCCTCCTGCAGGGCCATCACGGCGGACGATTGGAAGCGCAGGTCGGTCTTGAAGTCTTGGGCGATTTCACGAACAAGACGCTGGAAGGGCAGCTTGCGGATGAGCAGCTCCGTGCTCTTCTGGTAGCGACGGATCTCTCGGAGGGCGACCGTGCCAGGTCTGTAGCGATGGGGTTTCTTGACCCCACCGGTGGCTGGGGCGCTCTTGCGGGCTGCCTTGGTTGCCAGCTGCTTGCGAGGGGCCTTTCCTCCGGTCGACTTGCGGGCGGTTTGCTTCGTACGGGCCATGTTGACTTGTTGAGACGAGTTGAAACATGTTCGTACTTGCAGCGACCGGTGTATATATAGCACTGGAAGCCCCGCCCACCGCTAGATTTTAGCGCGCTCGCTGTTCATTGCTAGGGGCCCCTTTCGCGCCTTTGCTCGCGACCCCTTCTATATAAACTGCGTGTTCCAACAAGTTGGCATCAGTTTCGTTCCGACGCAAACAGGATTCAACATGACTGGACGTGGAAAGGGAGGCAAGGGACTCGGCAAGGGAGGCGCCAAACGTCATCGCAAAGTGCTGCGTGACAACATCCAGGGCATCACCAAGCCCGCCATCCGTCGTCTGGCTCGCCGTGGCGGAGTCAAGCGTATCTCCGGCCTCATCTACGAGGAGACCCGCGGAGTCCTGAAGGTGTTCCTCGAGAACGTCATCCGTGACGCCGTCACCTACACCGAGCACGCCAAGAGGAAGACCGTCACCGCCATGGACGTTGTCTACGCTCTGAAGAGGCAGGGACGCACCCTGTACGGCTTCGGCGGTTAAGCGACCAACAACCGCTTGACGAAAAATCGGCCCTTATCAGGGCCACCCAAAATATTCCAGTAAAGCTAAGCAAGCAATCAGATTATTTAAATTAAAATAAATTAAAAAGAAGCTAACTGATGTATGTGAAAATTTATAATAAGTAAATGAATTTATTTATAATTAATAATGATGATATCATAAATTTATAAACTAGATTCGTTTTGTACTGTACAATAAGCCAGGTACAAGCAAAAGAACATTTTATGACATCACAATTTTATCAAATACTAGCTCAAAAAGCAGAAATAGCAAAATTTTGAAATCAATAATGTATCACGTTTTTTTTTATATATATCACAGTCGGAGACAAATTATTAAAAAGATGTATGTTAAAGAATGCTTGGAATATTAATAAAAAAATCAATGATATCATTAGGAGCTTCAAATTTATATTTTCAAAAATCATCAGCTTCGGACTGCATGAGCACAATGAAATTTACATTTTTGTAAAGAAAATTACATAAACCAAGAGGAGACCTATCAACCAGCAGATCATTAAACATGTTTTTCAATGGTATATAAATTAAAAGTAAATTTTAGTTCTGTTTTCTATTTAGGAGACTTATTAAGATCATCTCATTTTAAGGACCGAATCTGGCATTTTGCTTGATCATTGTTTGGTTTTCATTCGGCAAGATTGGAATTGGTTTTTACAACCATGAGTATCAAAGGTTTTTAATAGCAAAGCGTAGACGATTTTCCTCAAATTTTGCTAAAAAATACTGCAACTGGTAAGCAGCCAATTCGGCGGCCATCTTGGCTTCGCTTTCTCTTTACCAGCTGCGCCGTTTGTTGTGCTGTTGGCAAGCTCGACGCAGGGCATAATATTATCTTCATTGCAACGTGGCCGCCACTGCGGCGGTCGATCGACAAATTAAGCTAAAAAGGAACTACCTTAAGTAACTCGCTCTTTGAGCAATTAGATTTTTTTTACATGTCAAAAGCCGTTGCGGCTCTTATTACATAAATAGAGATGCCCTTTTACTTAATTATTTTTTAAAATTAAATTTAGTGGGTGTAAATGTAAAAGGATTATTATTAATTTTAGTATTTTTTTTTTACTAATTTTGCTACATAGTTTTTGTAAATGCACCAAATTTTATTTTAAATTATAATTAATATAAAATCATTATCATAAAGTATAAATAAACATAATTAAATATTTCAGCTGAATGTATGGAAAGGCCCGGTTCATTAAGTTTGATAGTGATAATAATATGGCAACTTTAAATTTTCTGAATTTAATCTAGATTTATTTTATTTTAAAAATTTTAATATAACCATGTTTTAGAGAAGCATTTTTTTAATTGTGAAAAATGCGAATTTAAAAACTCCACATACCATACCAATTGCATGTTTTTATTTAACCCGCTGTTCAGGTGGTAAATTGAGCTCCAAAATGGTTTTAATAAAAAATTGTAACTTTTAATAATTATGAACCTTTTGGAAATATTAAATTAAAACTTCACAAAAATTTCCTCTCGTTTTATTACATTGAAAATACTCACCTGAAAATTATTCCCCTTTTGTCAAAATACACTTGTTAGGTATTTCTGGACTAGCAAAATTAATCGTAAATCTCTACAATATGATTTTTGGGTGCGGCTACTAAGACTGCAAAAATTGAAGATCACCATAGGTTAGGTATGATTAGACTATTGCTTACTCAATTCAAACTTGAGTGTTTTGGGTGGCCCTGAAAAGGGCCGATTTTATCTGATGTTGGTGGCGAATTTAAGCCTTCTTGTCGGTCTTCTTGGGGAGAAGAACAGCCTGGATGTTGGGCAGGACACCTCCCTGGGCGATGGTGACTCCAGAGAGAAGTTTGTTCAACTCCTCGTCGTTGCGGATGGCCAGCTGCAAGTGACGGGGGATGATGCGAGACTTCTTGTTGTCGCGAGCCGCGTTGCCGGCCAACTCGAGCACTTCAGCGGCGAGGTATTCCATGACGGCAGCGAGGTACACCGGGGCTCCGGCACCGACACGTTCGGCGTAGTTTCCCTTGCGCAGTAGGCGGTGAATACGGCCGACGGGGAATTGAAGTCCAGCACGGCTAGAGCGAGTCTTTGCCTTTCCCTTCACCTTGCCTCCCTTTCCACGTCCAGACATGTTTGAGCTTGTGTGAGTTGGTTTGTATTCTGCAGGAGAATGACACGAAAGTAGCCGAGCTTGTTTATATACCTAGAGAGGGGAGTGCGATGCGAGAGTGGCACTCCGAGCAGTAAGCGGAGCTCCGAACCAATAGGAAGCGGGCTTTTGAATGCTCGTCTCCTATTGGCTCGCTCGTTTCCAGGACATTCTGATATAAATACTCTGGCTTAAACGGGAAACGTCATCAGTTGCAGTTGAACCAACGCTCATCATGCCACCCAAAACCTCCGGAAAGGCAGCCAAGAAGGCAAGAAGTCTGGCAAAGCCCAGAAGAACATCAGCAAGTCTGACAAGAAGGGAAAGAGGAAGCGCAGGAAGGAATCCTACGCAATTTACATCTACAAAGTGCTGAAGCAGGTCCACCCCGACACCGGCGTTTCCAGCAAGGCGATGAGCATCATGAACTCGTTTGTCAACGACATTTTCGAGCGCATCGCTTCCGAGGCAAGCCGCTTGGCGCACTACAACAAGCGCTCCACCATCACCTCCCGGGAGATCCAGACCGCCGTCCGTCTCCTCCTTCCCGGAGAGTTGGCCAAGCACGCCGTGTCTGAGGGAACCAAGGCCGTCACCAAGTACACGAGCTCCAAGTAGAAGAACATCTCTACACATCCCCTTAAATCGGCCCTTATCAGGGCCACCCAAATCATTTCAGTCGGAAGTACTAAAAGCAATGAAACTAAAATAAAAAAATATAAAATTTTACGTGAAAAAAAAATAAAGATTAAAAGATGCTATCATTAAAATGAATGTGAACTAAGAATATTTTTTCTTATTGCTAGGAGATTAACATAATAAAGAAATTATAATTAAAATACTTGCGTATTTGGTCATGGTTAGTTCATTTTTATAAATAAATAAAGTTGGAAATTTTGAAGCAAAGCTCTATGTAAAAAACTTCACAACTTCATTCGAAACAAATTTATAACGTTTTTTATTTAGCTTGTGTGTGTACGTATTTCTCGTATTTCTATTCAGTTCAGTATACTATTGATTTTTGTGAAAGGAAAAAATTATAGTTTCCAAAGTTATGTTGCCCCTACTGCAGATCGCTTGCTCACTTCGTCCCGTTGGCGTTGGCAACAATGTAAAAGAAAAAACTGAAAACAAAAACAACAATCTTTTCAGATGCCGGCGCCTAGGTGAATAATATTATTCTTTAATTTTGAGCCCTTAATTTGACAAATATACAGTTTTCATTAATATAGTCATTTCAATACCATGATTTATAGTTATTCTATTTGCATACTGAATAATGGATTATATCTCTATAAACAATGGTTTAAAGGATGCATTATTATATTTCATTTTTGCTTTTCACATTTTCAACTATTTATTAGTATTATTTATTTATATTTATTACTTTACATTCACTGATGAATTGCATCTCTTAAAAATACTAGATTATTTCCATGAAAAAGCTTTAGGTTCTATTGTATGTTTTATTATTTTTCTGTTAAGGACTCCTTATTGACATAGTCCAATCAAGTCTTTACAACAATGGTTTGCTAAATTCCCAATAATTGCCAAAAATGATTTCTATTGTTGTAAAGACTTGATTTGACTATGTCAATAAGGAGTCCTTAATGTAATAATTAAATTTCAAATGCACAGCATGGACGAAAAAGCCACCGGCATAGACAGTGCGTCCCAGCAGGGCGATGCACAGAAAGAAACAATCACTCCACACAAAATTGCAATTCTCACCCTCGTCAAGACCTTTGGCGAAATGAAACTTGAGGTTTTAAACAAGAGATGCAGTGACGATGACACTTCCCCTTTTCTTTCCCGTAATAAGTTTTTGCCAAAATAATATAATGTCCATTTTAAATGAGAAATATTTTCCTGCAGGACTCGGCTTTGCAATGAGAGAACAGTCAGTGCTGAATCCGAAGTACAGAAGGACATTCTGCATGCTGGTTCTAAAATTGCTTCAAGTAAATTATTTCGCGTGTTTTGTTATTTATTTTTTTAAATCATCCGCAAACATTTTCAGGATCCAGATCTAACTTTGTCCCAGCTGCATTTGTTGCTCTTAAGCAAACAGAACGACATCTTCCGAGAGTTTCTGCCCGAATTTCACAAAAACATGCTCAACGTCATGAGTAAAGGAATCGAAGGACTGATGAGTCTGGTGAAGAGAGTTTCGCAGTTGCTGACAGAACCAAACTCGGTCAACCCGATCATCACCAAGAGCAGCATCCTGGGGCTTTTCATCAGACGGAGCTCAGTTGTTTTTGAACAACTCACCTGCTCGGGAGTTGTGGCAGTTTTCAAAGTTTTCAAGAGGTACTGCGAGGCGTGCCCGGCGTTTCTCAACATGGACTGGATGCAGGCAGCCCCGGATGGTCCTCCGGAAGAAGAACACGACGAGCAAAAGACTGACCTCACCACACTCAAGGAGGAAAAGTAAGTTTTTTATTTCATACGTGAATTTAGAAAAATTTAACCAAATACCGAAACGATTGTTTCCAGTTTTTGCTTCTTTTTCTGGCCCCTTTTGGTGGCAATTTTACAGACTTTACTTCAAAAATATTAAAATTTAAAGAAATCTGAAAAAAATTACTTTCTCATCGAGGAAAATCCCGATTGGTTTGCCAGTTTGTTCAACTGACAAATACTTTCAATCCACTTTATTTCAATAGGGGTGCTTTGTGGACTCGAAGGCAAGCTGATTTGTTTTTGGCGCAGCAGTCTCTTTTGCTACAGAAAAACGACGCATCCATCGACACCAAAAAACTTCACACAAACATCCAGCAACTCCTCCGGGCCAATCCTGATTGTGCCGAAGCTGTAAGAAATTGCAACAATTTAAAAAAAAATATATTTATTTTACATCCTTGTAGTACTTTCTGGCTTTCCTGAATTTCCTGCGAGTGAGAGACTTCCCAGCCGCCCTGCACAGTTTGCACAACTGCTTTGACCGAGGAGGTGGACTTTACTTTGACCCCAACAGCAAACAGCTCTGTGGAAACAGCAATGACGAGAGAGCTCGGAGTTTCCGCTACGGAGCTCTCAATTTGGCCACACTTTACGCTACTTTTGGTCACAAGTACAAACAAGAAATAAATCTAGCTCTGAAAATTTTTCAAAATAATCATCTTTTTATAGAGAAGAGGCGTTATTTGCTTTGAAAGAGTGTGTCATGCTCGCCCGAAGTGCGCACTGCAATTTTTGTCTCCAACATGCACTGAGCTGGTTTTGCAAATTGAGTGATCAGCCTGGAAAGGTTTGTTTCTGATTTAACTTATTTTTATTTTTTATTAATCATTTATCATCAGGAAAAGTTGATGGAATGTTCAATTGCCAGGAGCAGTGAATTTAATCTTGGCTACTTGACTTCGCTTGCCATCCAGTCCTTGTCGCAACATGTTTCCAACCAGAACATGTCTCCAGAGAAAATTTTTGAGGTAGATTTACACATTGAATTTTTTTTATAATAATAATTGTTTTGTGTGGAAAGCTGTTGTCCCAGAGTGACATCCTCAACTGTCAGCACTCTTTGCAAGATTTGGTGGGAAACGCATTTGCTCAAAAGGCCAGTTTGTGGATCATGTACGGCCGGCCTGCCATGGCTAGTTTATACTCCCAACTTTTGCTCCATTCCGAGGCGCAGGACTTGAATCCGGAAGCAACTTGCGCCGCTGTTTGTCACCTAGCAATGCAGTTTATGGCATTTGTAAGCAATTTTGTTTTGCCAAAATAAAGTGGCTTGAAAATTGTAATGATTTTAGGGCGACCAACTGACGAGTGCAGTTTTGCTTTCGTATGCTAGAGAGAAATTTCCTCAACTCGACATTCAGCCCGTGTGGATGAGGTGCGAGCAAATTTTGGGATTCATCAACTTCATCAATCAGGGTTCATGGCAGCACGCTAAAGTTGCGGCAGAGCAACTCAGTGCCACCGACAAGTGGGAAAGCGCCATTAGGTAATTTATCTCTAATTGGGTATTAAATTATTTAAAAATAAAAAATAAATTAAATGCACTTAAATGAGAAATGAAATGAAGAAAAAAACTAAATAAAAAAGTAAATTAGTTCTTTTTTAAATTCTCTTTGCATAAATTTTCTATTAAATAGCTTATTTTTATCTTTACTGGATTTTTCTTTTGTATTGATATATTTTGTATCTTCCTTTAGGATTGCTGAGCTTCAATTTGCCCAAGGTGATCGAGAAAAGTCCCTTCAGGGATTGAATTCCATGGCGAAAAAGAGCGTCACCGACAAAACGATGCCCCTCATCGTCAAAATTTGCAGCATGTCATTAGCCTCAAAGTTGCTGGAAGTTTCACCTTTCTCGTACAGCAGTCACTTAGTAAAGGCGCTCGGAATGGCTGCAAATCACAACCTAGCTCCTTTGAGATATAAAATTATTCTTCAAATAGCTGAGCATCAGGTATTCTGGCTGAAGGTTGGATTATGTAATTTATTAACAATTATTTTCAGTTGCAAATGGGCCTGGTCAGTCAAGCGCTGCAGCTGATCAATTCTGTGATGACGATGGTACTGACCCACTGCCCTCTTCATGATCAAGGGTCGTTTTTGTTCTTCAAAGCCAAATGTAGGATATATGAAGGGAACTGCAGAATTCCTAGTAAAGATTCGACTGACCATTTTAGCATTTTGGGTAAATTGAAAAAAAAAAATGAAAAATGAAATAAAAATTAATGTACTTTTCTGATTTAGAAATTCTTGGCCAGGCCAGGCAATGTTTTGAAAAAGTGCAAGCTGTTGCTAAAGTAAAAGAAGTCCTGCTGTGCATGGTAAGTCAATTTCGAGACATTCCGCACCACTCAAAATTTAATTAAAAACCTTCAGTTGTTGCTCTACCATTTGCATAATCTGGAGGCAGAGAAGTTCAAAGTTGCCTTGGAGTTGAGGGTGTTTGAAGAGCAGCTGGCATCTCGCAAAACGTCCCACGTCTAAATGTCTTCAAGTGTGAGTCGTCTTTTTTTATTTTAAAGGAATAAAGCAATTTTGTTTTATAAGGAAAACAAGCTTGGGCAATTTTTATTGCATTCAATTTATTTTTAACGCAATTGTACAACATGAATATGGCAGGTTTGCAGATGTACTAATAATAAAATTGCATGATTATTATAAAGGTTTACGTTAGTTCGAAAAAGTTCTTTTTATCCTGCCTAATTTAGGAAAAGTAGTCGTTTTAGTATATGCCAGCAATTTAAATATTGAGTCTTGATTTGCATATTTATATTTAACGTTACTAAGAACCTGTCCGATGTTGCAACAATTTCCTCCAAATTAGCACAGACTTGAGCGGTCAGACGCGTGACCGTGAAACAATGGCGCAAGAAAGAGGGCCGCCTCTTGAAAAAGTGAGTGAGTTCATCTCTGAATAAACACTTGATGCGAATATGCGGAGGAGGCGCCTCTTCCGTGTCACTCTCCTTTAAATGTGCTTTTGAGAGACTAGTTGAATGTTTAATGTTATTGTTCGCACCTGTTAAAAGTCAATTGAATAGAGAGAAAGACAAACTAGGAGTAAAATATACTTAAACATATAAAAAGAAATAATATATACGCTGAATAAGTCCTTCTCTCACAATAGGAGATGGAATATTAACTATGTATTTTGCTATTAATTGCTTTGGGATTGCTAAATTTTTCTCATTTGTTGAAAACATCTCAATCCAAAATCACGATTCAGATATCACTAACTGTTATAGAACGTTTTGTCACAACCCCGTGACTTTTCATCACTATTTAAATTCAATATATATGGCAATTCATTATTTTCTGTTAAAAATTATTAAGTTGATTGACTCCTCTTAATTTTTTCATTTCATGTTAATTTTTAAAACTCTTTGTTTGTTTATGTTTGCACCAGTTAAAATATCGGGGAAATTCTTGATGATCTGCTCCGCAGATCAATAAGATTTGCACGGAATATTTACTCTATATAAAATATGATAGCGCCGTTTTTAACCTAGAGCCCGTTTACGTTCGTCCTAGACTTGTATTTTGGGGTTCGACCCCTCTCCAAACTGCTTCCGCTGCCACCGAGCGATTCGATGGAGGCGGTCATCCTGTTGCTGGGGCCTCTGGGGGGCTTTGTGTG
This sequence comes from Neocloeon triangulifer, assembly GCF_031216515.1. Classification (NCBI taxonomy): domain Eukaryota; kingdom Metazoa; phylum Arthropoda; class Insecta; order Ephemeroptera; family Baetidae; genus Neocloeon; species Neocloeon triangulifer. The sequence goes on from NW_026775547.1 coordinate 3,348,487, forward strand.
GTACCTTTCAGAGCCCTCGTTTTGATAGTAGATTTCAGGGTTACCCTGATACCTAAAACGAAAAATGATAGAGAAATTAAATTACTTTTACTTTCAACTATCTTTCATATAAACGCAATTTTGAATAATTTATTTAACTTTCAATTTAGATTATTTTGAAATAATCTCTTGCGGTTAGCCAAATATTAAGAAACTAAGTGAATAAAAAAATGCATAATATCTTATCTACTCATGGCAATTATCATACAATTTTCACCATTTAAATGCACTATAATCCGTTCTGGAAAATAAAACACTATGAAATTTCTGGAAAGCTTAAAAATAAATTGCGATTGAATGATTGTTCTTAATTATTAGAATTAAATTGACAGAAATGCATAATTTTTCGCCACCTGAAGCAGTTTGACGACAAAATGAATTTAGGAGCAATAACGATGACTTGAAAACTTCTGTTAAGCTAAATTAATTATATTTTATTATTTTCGTTAATTTTAATTAGTATTGTTTAATTTTTAGTTATTTAATAACTATTTTTTAAGATCTTGAAATTTGTTAATGCATTTTATAATTTTCAATCCACATCTTTTTTTTCAATTTATAAAAATCTGCAAATGTAAATTACCTGCTAGGTCTCCATGGCGCCAGCACGGAGAAGGAGCGGCTGAGGTGCTTAGTGGGCTTGTGGGCGGCCAACTCCTCCCTGCTGACGGTGCGCCTGGGGCCGAAGCGGCCCGGGATGTCGCCGACGGCCGCGTTGTGTAAGTACATGGGCTTGGGGTCGTTCTCGCTCTCCTCGGAACTGTTGGCCAGTCGGTTCTGGCGCTGCTGGACGCCCCGACGGGCGCCGCTCGGGCCGCCGCTGCTCGAGCCTGACGAGGGCTTCTGGTGGCGCGGCTTGAAGTGGCGCCGCTCCAGGGTGGCCGGTTCGGGCGCCGACTCGGGGTCCGTGTCGTCGAAGGGGCGGCGGAAGCGCCGGGGTGGCGCCTCGTGGTGGTGCAGGTTGTCGACCTTGCCGTTGCTGCTGGAGGAGGAGGACTGGTGTTGCTGCTGCGGGGCTGGCTGCGGCTTCTTGGTGCGGAAGGTGAAGCGGTCCACCGTCTTGAACCAGCTCAGTTTGGGCGCGTCCAGCACGGACGATCCGCTCCTGGAGGCCGAGCGCCGCGACGAGGGCGCCGGGGGCGGCGCGTGGGTGGTGTGCATGCTGCTGCTCCGCTTCACTGGCCGCCGCTGGCCCGATGACCGCGACTGCTGGGGCAACGGCTTCAGCTCGTCACACGACGCCTGGGAAAAAAGACATCGAAACTTGTTTGAGAATACAAAATCAAAGTAGCGGCGAAATTATTGGTGGGGTCGTAATTGGGACGTGTAATGGAATTAAAAAAAAAAAAAAAAATAGGGAATTTTTACTGCTAGGAATTCTTTGTATGGAAAGAAAAAAATCATAATTGCGCAAGTCAGATAATTAAGCACTAAACAGTATTTTTTTGATAATTTTATCTTCAAGTTACTTATGAAGTTAATATTTTTGCACTAGAAGTAACAAAAATGGTTTTGAAATATTTATTTCAAGGATGGACAAAATCGCAATCGCATCATATTTTGGAAAGATGATAGCAATCGCAAAAGGTAGTCGATCGCAGGCTATCATTTGCGATCTTTTTGCGATCACAGAAAGCAGTTTTAATGCTTAATCTGGGAGAATTTAATACTAAAACTGGAAGAAAATTTGAGATCTCGTCCATCCTTTTTTATTTGCATTTTTTTTTATTTAAATTTTAATTTTAATTCATAAAAAATAAACTAATAATGATTTAAAATTTATTTCAATAATTATTGAAGACAATTTAGATTGATTTAAGTCTTTGTGTAATTTTTTCTATAATTTATTTTAATAAAAATCAATGAACCATATTTTTACAACATTTTGTTACAATTAGCTCTGATTTAAAGTTTTGGGAGGAATATTAATTAATGTGCTGTTAAAATAAACTTTTTAACAAATTACAATTGTGTTATCAAATTTTGGACCGTTTCCAAGTAAGCACAGCGGAAATTCGAAATTCGCTTTTTCCCTAAAGTACTATTGAGTGCCGTTACTTTTTTGCCTGCATAAATTCTGTAAATCATGAGAGCTGTCTCTCATTTTCACTCGTTGCATAAATTTACCAGCTCTTTTTAGTGACACAGGTGCTCCAAATGCAAATGCTTAAAGTGAACAATAAACACTATTTAAATTCAGGGCAGCCGAATGTAACTAGACGAATGCGCTCAATTCATTCACCGGTTCATTATACGCCCTTCATTATTTTATTTTACTTCACTCGCACGATTTCGTCATTAAATAATAACGCCGTGTGTGTTTCTATGTATGTATACGTGATCGTGTCTTGTTTTCTCGGTAAACACCAAACCTGGAAACCTGAATTCGCTCTTAAATTGAAAAGTAGCAGTTCCATTCAAGTGAAATTGTTGATCAAGGAAAAGTAACTCGAGATTTCTACTTTGATTATTTGGCTCGACAGAAAATGCATATTAAAATTTTCTCCACCTTTTTTCTTTCTCGATGAAATCAGAAGACACAAACGGCGGCAGCTCTTTCCAATATAACACACATAATTAATTTTCTCTCTTGCCTGTCCCTCCAATTACTCGTCTTCATTCACATTGAAATTTATCATCAACGGCCTCTGTTATAATCATTTTATAAAAAGCTGTCCAGCAGCAGCGTATTCTAATTTAATTTTCTCCGCACGCACAGACGAGAGAACTTCTTACTTAGATTTATGGTAATTAAGTATAGTAGAAAGAGAGATTAAAGAGCTTGGGGCCAAATTTATTCAAGCGGAGCTTATATTAATGTATATTTTTCCCGTGAAACATTCGTGCAACTAATTAAAGTGTATACGAAGCCTTATAGATAGATTATTGATTGCCATCAAGGAATATATCGGCAAGACGGAGGCGGCGACTTTTGCGTGGGCGATAAATAAAGGCTGAGAGATCATGTGAGGAAAGAGAGATGCATGCATGAAAAAAGTATGTGTGCTAAAATAAAACGCGCCGCGACCGGGTTCGCCGCGCATGTTGCGGGAAGTGTTACTTTTCGCACGTCTCGACAACCGATATCTCAACTCTTAATATAACACTCGGCTATTACAAATCATGGCACTCTAAAAACACACGACGAGGGCAAAGACCTTCACACGATTTGGAAAGTCGGCTAAACACAAAATCATGTAATAAAAAATAAATCAGTGAATTAACACGCAAAATTGTTTTTTTCTTATATAGCGGCTGAATTTTTAAGCCAATAAGTTTATTATTAAATTTAAAAAAAAACATTGCAGCGGAAATTCTAATTAATATTAATATTTTAAACTTAAGCATATATCATCAGGTGAAACAGGTAAAGGTTTCTTTCTTACATTGAGCTCAAATTTTAAGTAAAAAAGATTCAATTAAAAGACTTTTAAGCGTATAATTGTTTCCACATTATATGAAAGAAATAAAATGAAATTTTAACAATATTTTTGTTCTGAAATTCGCTAAAATTATGACGACACCGGTTTTTCTTTAATGACTGGGCAATTTTTTTAAATAAATTTTCATCATTTTTTTTTCATAGATAGAGATCAGTTTTCAAGTAATTTAGAAAAAAAATGACTTCATAATAGCAGACATAGTTAATCAACTATTATTGTATTATTTAAAGAATAATATTTAAAAAGTTATTCTTGTTGCTTCTTGTTGTCACGACTTTTGAGTTTTTTAAATGATTAAAACTGTTTGGCTTTGCAAATTTTCAAAATATATGAAGAATGTATAAGTAAAGCGAAACCAAATAAGGTTTAATCATTTATTTACTGTATATTTTAATCAAAATAATGTTTTTTTTTTTTTTTATATTTTGCTGGTTTGATTATAATCTCAATTTGTTGCGGCAAGAAATAATTATGGTGATACAAAAAACTAAAAATTCAATGAATCCTTCTTACTGGAAATTATCTTCTCTGAAAAGAATTAATTACTATGCCCTCTAACATTATTATTTGATCTTGCGTGATTATGCGGAACTAGAGATTTTTGAAGTACACTTATTGTCACTCATTACCATAACTTTTCAACCGTGTCGTTATCATTGATTTTTATCGTTCTCGCCGTTAACACCTCTTGTTAATTTCATTCAGAGCCTTTTTTAATGAGCGTGTACAATAAAACCTGCATCTTTACAGCACTCATCTTGTAAATATCGGTACAATTTTATCCCCTAGACTCTCTCATTAGCACACGCGCGTGAGCGATAAAAGAGCGGGGGCGAGTAAATGCATATAAATAAAAAGAGGTAACTGCACTAATAATCGCGCATCCCCCGCATCTTCCAATGAAATAAGACATGTAAATAAATATAAGAATGCAAACAAATAAATTATCGACAACACCGCACCTCTCTTGAATGAAATGCGATTTCAATTTATAAAACGCACGACGTCATCAGTCATCTGCGTGGCTTTGAAGCGACCGCTCTTTTTCTTCGGAATCGACCTCGTCATCTTTACGCAGAAGATGTACAACTCTTTGTAAGCTACTTAAACATGCAAAACGTATATTATAATCGAAATGCTCTGCGTAAGCCCACGTACGTGCATGTGTAAAGATATAATAAGAGAGCTAACGGATGCACACATATTTTCCTCTCGGCGCAGGGATGGAGTGATGCATCTCGCCGTTGAGCGAAATTTGCATCGTAAATAAGGAAACGACAGAAAAGTTCATTTAAAGCAAGCACTCGCGCTGAAAGAAAAGGCATACAATGCCGTTTGTGCATGAAAAGGAATAAAATAATATACAGTTGCGCGCCGTGAACTGTTCAAATGAATGGAGAAAATAATACATACTTCTTATGTGTGTTTATATGCAGAGGCGATAAAATGAGCCGGGGCAGATTCTCTTTCTCGGCAGACGGAATGAGGCTTCGTTATTCCGATTCACATGCACGGCCTTTGTCTTGTCAGATTTTCAATCTGGCTTTCGCGTTTTGTTCGATTTCTGATTTGCATTTTGATTTTTATACGGGTTAAAGTGAATATGCATCATTCATGAGAAATTTTATGTTTATGTGAAGGCTCAGATTACGATTTCGCCTTTAATGCGCTTGAGTTGAAAGAGAAATTTGGCATAATTTGGCATTAAATTTGAGCCAGCATTTAACTTTTTTTAGAATAATATTGTCATAAAAATACTATTGAATGCTTTTTTTAATGCACAATTTGTTTAACTTACAACTAAGATTTCAAAAAGATCAAACAGAACCGATGAGCAGGATAAGAATAAAAAAAACTGCATATTATATAAGTGGATATCTGACCTCATCTAAATAAATAAAAGATTAAACCGGATCAGATTGTAAATATTTATCTCTCAAAACAAATCTTTACCAGAGTTTATTCTTATCTGTTAAATTAAAATATTATTTGAGTTTTTTTAAATCCCCCGCCAAGTTGAGATTGATGAGATCACTTGCGGAACAATGCAAACTCCTTTCTTCCTTGACTTACTTGTTTTTATAGATTGACAACAGCTTTCTTTTTTTACCAGATTTCTTTGATGCAGAAAAAGAAATTTAAATCTTACTTAAAGTAAATTTGTATCGTATTTTCATAATTATACATGGTTCATATATTTAGTTTTGAAGAATTTCTGTTGATTCTTGATGTTTTAAGCTTTTCCTCAATATGGGTTTTTTAGCCTAATTTTTCATAGAAAAAGAATATCCTGCTCTAGATGTTTTTTCTTCTTCTATGAAGCTATAAACGGCTCAAAAAAACCCAACGAGAAAAAGCCGACAATAATTACGAGGAAACGCCGACTTTCAACTCAAATCACCAGAAATTATGCTTTACGTTTGTCGTCAAAAACCCAGAGCATAATTTATTGAAAATTTAATAAATAAATGAATGAAATTGGAATTCGTCAGATTAAAATTCATTTTTTTGATTTTTTGAAGGCTTTGAAATTTACAAATTTTTCAGTCTATACCAGCGACCATTGAAATTATTATGTAACAGAAATAGAAAACATCCCGTTCGTGATCTTCTCTTGTTTCGCACTGGGATGCAGATTTCGCAGCTATGATATCCTTTTAAATAATTGTTTTAGTCGCTATACACCTGAGGGCTGCTCGTGGGAGACTCGTGCGGCATAAATAGTTAAAAAATTGTTGCCCACGAGAGAGACGAAGGAAACCGAGTGTGAAATTCCACGTCTCTCTCACGAAAGCGTTCAGTTTCGGTTCTCCATTTCGTCTAATTTGCATAGTTTGTTAAAATAATACCCGCGCCGCGAATCTGTGAAGCGAAGATTAAACGGAGATGCGTGTGCACTTGCGGAACTTTAAAGAAAGATGCTCTCGCTCGCGAATGAGCAATAACTTTATGGCTGCTCCAGGATGTTTCTTTGTTTGCGCATACATAATAAAGCGAGCGAGCGGCTGAACTTAAGGCAAAAAAATAACGCACGAGAGTGTGTGTGCGAGCAAATTCTGCACGCTTGTCTTCTCTGCATCTCCCCGTTTCTTGAAATGTGTTCCTTTTGCACAAGGGAACCCTTCATTGATCAGAAAAAATTGGACACAGAAATTTATTTCATAATGTTTTCCGTAAATTATATAATATGAAAAATAAATTATACAAGAATTGAATTGTTGTGCAAGAACATTTAATAATTGGAAATTCATTTTCCAAAGACATTTGCAAATTGTGGAAAAACTTGATTATTTGGATGGAAAAAATTACTAACTAAAATCTACTCCTCCAACAATTTTTAGCTTTTAACTCACCAAATTTTGTTATATTTATTAATATTCAAATAAAAATAAATAGAAACAATATAGAAATAAGCTGTGTTTTTTTTTTTACAAAACTGACAATCTTATCTTATCATTATTTGTTTTACAACTTTTCCTTCAACCATCTTTACATTTAATTTTTTTTCTTTTTATTGAAATTAAGCAATTCCTAATCTGCAGCTAATTCTATTTATAGTTTTCCTTTGAAAATCAAGCATAAATTTCAAATCTAACAACAGTTCCCATTTGGCCAAATCAACCTTTCAAAACTAATAGGATTACAGAATCTGGTAAGAATTTAAATTTTTTTTTATTTCAGGTTGACGAACTAATTTACGTTTTATATTCTAGTATTTTTCATACTGAATATATCAATACAGGAATGGGAGAAAAATATTGAAATAAAGAATTTCTCTGCAAAATGAATTTCTGCTCAACGACGGCGACCTGTTATATTATTCCAAGGCACAAAGTAGCCGAGTGAGGTGAGGCCAAAGTGCTTCGTAATTGGGAGTCATTAGCATTAGCGACGGATTGTGAGCCGAAAAAAAATTTAGCACACGAACCGTTTTGTATGAGAATTAAAACGTGTGGGCTGCGCTCAATTATATATTCAGAGAGAGGTGCATCACGATTTGCAGGATTTTGTCCGAGCTTCATTTTCATTTATTAGCATTAATTTTTTTTTTAGCATATTTTCAAACCGAGTTGAGTTTCGCAATTTTTTTTTATATTTCCGCGAGCTTTTAAACAAGACCCATTAATTTACACACACGCATCATGCACTCTCGTGAAAGTTTTAAACATCACTTTCTGATCAGCAGACATTATCTCCTGTGTGGGTGCCCTGGTATGTAAATTTTCACCGTTCGGCTGTTTGAAGGAAGCAATAATCTGGTTTGAATTATGCGTGTTGGTTGCGCCAACGCCACCAATTTTCGCTTTCTATCAACTCTCGAATTTCTATGCTAATTTGATAATTGCATGTTGGAGGAATACAAAGAAAGAAGCTAATAGAGAGAATTGATAAATCTTACCTGGTCAGTGTCCGAGGGGTCGTGGGCGGATTTGGTACGGATCACGGGCCGCTTCAGAGTGGAGCTTTTGACTTCCTTGGGCTCCTCGTTATTTTTGTTCTTGTCGCGGATGAAAAAGTTCTTCAGCCTTAGTTTTCGCTTCTTCTTGTCCTTTTCTAAAGTTTTTGTTCTGTTCAGGCAGTAAAAAGAATTTATCTCGGATTAATATTAAGAAATAAATTTAGAATATTGTAGCTGGAATTTCTTTGTTTCATATAATTACTGACAATGAGATACTTTTGTTTTAGGACTCATTAATTTTCTGCACAAATTAAGTTATGCTAACTTGCACGCAGGTAATGAAGCAGACTAAAAAAAAATAATTAAATTACGTATTCTAGGCTAATAGAATGGGATGTTTTTATTTTTGAATTTAAAACAATATAATTCATAAAATTTGGCCAAATATAAAGTTTGTTAAGTAAATTAAAATAAAAAAAAAATCATTTCTTGATTAAAAAATTTAATTTTGAGAAAGTTCAAATAGCATCAAAAGATTTATATTTTAAACCTTTATAATTTGTATTCGCTTGCAGAATGTCTAATCTAATTAATTTACCGAAATTATATCATGCTTTCTCCTGAAAATGTTAACTTTCAATTTATCTCATCCCCAAAAGAGATTAAAAATATATTCTTATTAAAAGTTATCTTGAACAATCAAACTATTAGTAACGAGGCTACAACAATCCACTAGCTCAAGTGACTATTCATTGGATCCAAAAAAACAAATTAACATTAGAGATTAAACATTTGTCCTTTTCATTTTTGACCAATAATATTGTTGTAATAAATTTAAATTTTCCATTTTAAAATCCAATTATAATGGTGGAGCACGTACTCAAATAATATAAAAAACACAATAAGCATAAGAATATTATTTTTTGATTTTAAATTTTGAATATGGATTCTATTCACTTAAACGATTGTTTCTAAATACTCAAAAAATTAACTCAATGCTATTTGCTCCTAAAAAACTACTATGAAAATAAATTTAAATTCATTATATACAATTCTACTGCTTAGCAACAGTATCTAAATTTAATATTCTATTTTCTTTAAAGTAAAACGTAACAAATGAAATTTAAGAAGTTTGCACTACACATAGAATTATTTTAAAATTAATTTAAAAATATTTTTTTAAATTTATTCATTTATTAATAAAAAACAAATAAAATAAAACTTAAAATTAAATATAAAAATATGATATTATGATGTTAAGATAAAAATTAACATTAAAACATTTACCTGTTATTATCCTGATCATTGACTTGCGTGTCCTCGTCCAGAATGCTGAGCGATCGCCGTCTCGGACTGCTGCTCTTGGACGCCTGTTGCACCAGTCGGGCCGACGGCATGGCCGGACTTTCCCTACCCGTTTCGCGCCTCAACGTGCTCACCCTGGACGGCGTCCTCTCCGACACCCTCGACGACGTTCGTTCCGACCGCTCGGAAGTCCGGGTGCGGTGCTTGGGGTGGTCATTTTCTATTCCCGAGTCAACCACGTCGCGGCTGTTGTGGTCGGACGCGTAGCGCTGGTGCGACGACAAATTAACCCTTTGGCCGAATTCGTACTTTTTGCGCGGCGGGTCGTCGTCGTAGCGTTTCTTCGGCGTCAAATCTTCTTCGTAGCGTTTTTTCGGCGTCAGATCTTCGTCGAGTTTTTTCTTTGGATAATCGTCGTCGTAGCGTTTCTTTGGAAATTCGTCCTCGTAGCTGTTGCGAATCGGCAGGTCGTTCTCGTAGCGGGTTTTCGGATAGTCGTCTTCGTTGAATAACACTTGTCTGCAACAAAAAAAAATTGGGAATTCGGAATATTAGACGAATGATACAATTTTTTTTGCTTAATTTTTATTCTAAGTAAGTAAGTAAGAGAGATTCTTCGGGCGGCTTTGAGAATCCTCTATAATTACAACGCCTTTAATGAAGTCAAGAGATTTGGCCTGACAGTTTAATTTAATGGTAGAGGATTCTTTCCATCTGCGGACAGTAGAGAGATAATTGTTTGAGAATTTTCTGCTTCCCTTCGTGCATTATACAAAAAATTAATTGTTTAGACCTTCTGGACCTGCCACCGAGAAGAGTCATGAGAATGCACAACGACGGCAGCTGAAGGCCGCGTGTGCGCTCCTCTGATTATAAATTTTCGTGTATTTCGTGTCTGGCCGAGTTTTGCGAAAACGTCCATAATGAGGCGTGACTTCCAATTATGAATTCTTAATTTGAAAATATTCAATTTGAGAGAGGCTGCGCGCATTAATAGAGGAGAATTAATAATTTTATAATTTTACGAGCTTTTCTCTTCTCCACTCATCAAATTTAATGGACACGACTTAATTTTGCTGCGCGTTGTTTGTGAGCAATTTACGGCTTTTCTCTGGAAACACAAATAGTCATCTCGCGGGATGAGAGCAAAAAATATGTCAAATTTCTTCTTTTTGCTTATTTCAGCACTGCTTCCTGCTTTTGTAATTAATTGATAAGGAGCAAAGTGTATCACCGCTTCTTTCTCAACTTGGTCGAAACAGGTAGTTTAATTAACTGTACACGCTCGCTTTTTCCACTTGGCCAGCCCATTTGCTGCGTCGTGACGTTCGTCTTGTGCATTTTTCTCAGCAAAAATGGAAAATGCAACCAAGACGTCTGCTCGGAATATCAATGATATTTTGTCGGAGAGTAATTAGCCTGCTGCGAGGCTAATTAGAATGCAAATCGCCGCGTTTATCCTCTTTGGTGCGCGCGAGACGTAATTAATTTTCCCTTGTGCGCTGGCAGTGTTGACATTATCTCCTTTGTCTGTTTGATTTGAATGTTAATTAATCGCGGCTTTGTAGCGTTCGTCGTCTCGCGGCCTATTTTCACAAAACAATTCAGCTCCAATGAATTGAAAATGATCCGTTCATGCGAACGCATGCATAACTGACTGACATCTCACACCCTCAGGGTTCGGATGGACTAATTTTAGAAATAAAAATATTTCTGCAGGAGGGTAGGTTTTCTTCGCTAGATTATGTCGTTCAAAAACGTGGAAAATTTTAGTTGAACATAAAATAATTTTAATTTTTTATAAATTAAAGAGGCAAAATTTAAAGAAAAAATTATTAATTAAATTACAAAAAGTGGGTTGGGGAAACGCGTGCAATTTAATGATGGAAATGCATTTAAAGAGGTAAAGCAAGCATAATTTATCATATATTATACCAATATAAATAAAAAGTACAAAGCCAATAATTGGAGAAATAAGTTTTTTACAAGACAAATTCTGCTTCAAATATACCTGAACATAAAAAAAAAAACATATAATAAAAACTTATTTGGAATTATTTCTGACGGTAGGAACCTATTCAAAGGGTTACATTGTAATTTATAAACTCCAGTATTATTTCCTAAATTTTTAAATAAAATTTTAATAAAATAAATTGCACATAATTAGCATTTTTGACGATAATAACAAAAAATTGTTTTAGTTATTTATAAATTAATAAACACAACTAATTCAACAGCATCTATCATAACTTTATAATAAATATATTATTAAAAAATAAATTAATTCAGTTTATTGGGAATTATAACTCACGGATCTAGGTTGATTTCTATATTCCTCAACATATATAATTATTGAAATAAAAACCTACTAATTGCTTTTTATGACAAGCATAAACCTAAAACCCCATAAGGCGATAATTCTAAAGCAATATAATTATTGTAAATAATTTCTCACTGATTTTTCATAACATAAATGTATGATTCACGTTTCAAAGCCGCTGCGATTTGCATTAGAAGACGGTTGATGAACCTATACCGGTGGCGCACAAGTGTGAAAAGTTATTTTGCTCTTTTTTATCCCTACATATTCAGTGTGTAGAGTGAGTAACTTGATGTGTTGCGTTCAAGGGCAAGAAAGTAGCTGCAGCAGCGAGGAATCATTAACATCTAAGTTCAGCAGTCAGGCAGTGACTTGAAAATCACTTTGAAATTCAATCAGGGAAATCTCAACCAGTTTCGCGTCAGTCTCGTGACTGGCCGAGGCCAGAGGTGTCGTTTAATCGCGCAAATATATAAAGCAGCAGCCAAAGAAATTTATAAAATATAAATTAAAACATAATTGAGCAAATATATCTAATAACACGGTTTGGCAGCTGGCCAGCCAAATGATAGAGAAAATTCCTGCGACACCCACTTGCACATTATAAAATAGGCATGCAACAAAAGGGCCTTCACTCTCGAGAGCGCGGCACAATCGAAATCACTTAATCACTATCGCCGCACAACACGCTCCATTTGTGGCTACAAATGGTTTGAGAGTAAAGTTGTTGTCCCTACGCGCCAAACCCAAAATAACCCATTCACGGGGATATTATTTGCTCATTCGGAGCGAGATGATTACAGGCTCTTTTCGATTGTAGGCTTCTCTAAATTCTAGCCAATTTCGCGTTTGACGTGTCGGAAAATGAATGAGAAACATCTCCCCATTTATTCACAAGTTTTCCTGTTGTAAGCAAAAAATGCTTATTTCACACTGACGAATTCACAGAAAATAAATTTGTGGACTCGCGTAATTAGATGTATTTTTTGTAATAATAATATTATAATACATTTGCAAAAGCAGTTATTCTTCATTAATCTTAAGAGTTAATTTTTTTTCACTCATATTAAGGTGAAAAAAACTTTGAAAATGTGCTTATTACCATCAGAAAAATTGTATATCATAAATTTTTTTTAAAAATATGCCTAATTTTTGGAAAGTAAAACGAGTCTGTGCAGGTAATTTTTAACAACTCAATTTACTCAACATGTTCTTTCAATCAGGAGTCGATTTATAAATTTAATTGAATTAATTTTCATTGCCGGAGGATATTATGTGATGTGAATTTTGCGAAATTCTGATGTAATTTGATAATTAATTTGAATCAAAATTACTAAACTGTGAGCCAAATTTTGTTATGATCGCTGTTAACAATTTAAATTATCAAACACAATTATTACCAGTCTTCAATCTTATTAAGTTTTCATTAAAAATTTAAAAATATTTTTGTTAAAATTTATATTTTTCATTCATAAAAATCCTAAAAATTGTCCTATTTTCGAGCATTAATGTTCATTTTCCTCAGAATTTAGTTATTTTAAAATTAATTGTTTCATTTAAAAAGAAAGAACCAAACTTTTCTCCTGATTGAAAATTTTCTTACTCGTGAAAAAACATTATATGGATCAAAAAGAATAAGCCTGGTTCTTTATTTGATCATAAATGCGCACTTTTAAAAAAGCCCACAAAAATTTAAAATGAAAATTCTCAATTCTAGCAATTTATTATACAGTTCAGCTAGCCAATAGTTTTTGAGTAAACGTCGCATTTCTTTGCTTTATGATCATCTCTTTAAATTTAGAAAAACAAACACATTTCTCAGACCCTTTAATTAAAAGTGATAATAATTTTAAAGCAGGAACTTGTCACTTTTACGAGCCCTTTATTCTCTCAAGTCACTGCTGAATCAATAGAAACTAAAACGCCCATCGTGAAATTCCGCGTCAGGTCCACAACACGGCGCTCTTTTTTCCTTTCGCATTGTCTGCGCCGCGAGGTAAATAATAAATTTATTTATTTGCAGACGCCCATTCCACTCACTCACCTGTACTTGTTGCTGAAGGACACCTGTCTCGGCTTGTAGGCGGCGTCGATCTCGAGACCCTCGTCCTCGTCGGACGCGTTGACCAGGTGCTCGGTGACCTGCGGACTCAGGTACGAGAAGGGCCGGTTGTTGTTGTGGTTGAACTGCTTGCTCGGCGTCACCATCACTTGCGGACTGACGCGCGTGTGGTTCTGCAACTGGCGCGCCAGGTGGTTGACGCTGACGCTGCGTCGCGGCGGCGGCGCCGCCTCCAGCGGCTCCGGCGTCCGCCGGAGGCTGTCGGGGGTGGCCGAAACCGAAACCCCGCCGCCGCCGTTCATCGTCTTGTACCTGTTCTGCAGCATCTCTCAAGGCCGCGCCGCAGGTGTCGGGGTCACCTCTGATTGCCTGCTTTGATCTACTCGCTGTTGCTGCTGGTCATTTCACCGCAGCTGAAACACAAAATCGGTGCCGGGGGTTAGTTTTTGGCGGTAAAAGATTCGTTCGACTTCCGTCGGCACCGGCCGCTGGTAAAAAACGCGGTGCTTATCTATTTCCGACGGAAAAGTGCGAGTTATTTGTTTTAAAGGGTGTTTTTAAAGAAGTCTCGCGTATTGTGCAACAAGGTTGCGACAAGGCTCTCTGTGCCTTATGTGTTGGTTTGCTCAACATACAGTCATGAGAATTTTTACATTGACAGATGCTGCACCAATTCAGCCGAGAAAATGCACTCATTTTTTAACTATTACGATGAATTTTTGAAAGATAAATTGGAAAAAAAATTAAATTTGACTATTATTAGGTGTGAAATTATATGATTTCATTATTTATTTTTTGTAGAAAGTGAGTACTGGAAAAAAAATTATTGCTAAACTATTTGCACATTTGGCTCGCAAAATTCACTTAATTAATTTTCACAATTTTTGCTACAATTTTTCTAATTATGGAAAGTAAGTTTTAAAATATACTAATAAATCTTACAAGTAAAATGTTTTTTTTATAACATAAAAATTAAAAAAAAATAAAATGTTTAAATGTAAAATTAGCTCTAAAAAAACATTTTCACAAATACAAATTCTACTTCAATTTTAATAAATGTTATTTTAAAACGCTTTTATCTTTTTTCTGATTAAAAACATGGTATATTTTGTGTCAATGCAAATGTTTTTTACACTCAATGGTCAATTCTATTGCAATGGTTTCAATGCGTTAAAAGTGGCAAATTGAATACAGCCCCTTTTCCTCACCACCATTATTTTTTCATATAATTTATGCACATAGTGAATTTTAAATAAAAAATGATCCCAATTATTTAGCAATGGGATATATAGCTCCTTAATAAAAATTTATATATCTATTATATTTGCTAGAATTCCAAAAGATAAAATTTAGTCGCCGATTTAAAAAAAAAAATTAATTCCGTTGGCTTTTTATGTGCAAATTTAAAATTTAAAGCAAATATCCGCAGGATTTGTGCACATTTTAGAATTGCTCCACTTTTGATTAAAATTTTACTTACAACACTCAAGATTGTGTTATTAAAAATTTAAAATAATGTTTACAAACAGAATGCTTTTAGAATAACGAGGTAAATTCCATTTTTTTGGAGTAAAAATGTTCTGCTGACCGCATTTGTCACTGCGACGAGCAGGAAACGCTTTTCATGTAAAATTCGCAAGGAAGCAATTAACCGAATTTATACAATTATTTTGAGAGCAGAATAAGTAGCTGGACTCTTATATGATCTTTTGTAAAGAGCGCGTATTCGAATAATGCAAAACACTTCTGAATGGCCCAATTTTCATTGTTCGCAGCGGCGTGCGCGATGTCGAACACAATGCGTGCACCTCCTTAATGCAACATTCGTGTAGTCGTGCTTCCTATAATGTATTCATAATTAAATTTAAAACACGCACATTCTGCTCATTAGCGACGCTGTTCTCTGCGGCCAATAAAGAAGAAGAAGATAAACAAATAATAATATAACGAGAGGGATGCATTGGGAAATTCCGAAACTATGCACGCCAATTAAGAGGAGCAGCAGCGCAAAAAGCAGGCCTGCCTAATCGCACAACAGAGGCAGTTTTGCATATAAATCGGCTAATAATAAGCACACACACACACACTTGCATGACGTCATGTAGTATAACAGAGCAAAACTGGTCTTGCTGCGGAGAGCCGAGTGCGGCGAGACCCTTTTCTTTTTCACTTTTATCCGAGAGAGAGCCAAATTAGGGAATGAAACGAGCGGCCTGCGAAACTGCCGTCGTGGTCGAAAGAGAAAAAAACAAACGAAAATTCGCACCGACTCGAAAATTGGTAACCAACCTGTTGGGTGTGAGCGTGTTTATATAAAAAGTTTATCCTTCAAAGGTCGCCCACGCGTTGAAATCTCCGTCGCAGCTCTCGGTGGTCCTGAATCAAGTGAATGAAATTTCCTCGTCTCACGGTTTAGCACTTTGGCCCTTTCGGCCCGACTGCCACCTCCGGAGGTGGTCGCGCGATCGGCTGGTCGGAGGCGGCTGCGCAGAGGTCGCGTCGCGAGCAGGTCGGAGCAAAGACTGAGGGGCCTGAGCGCGGTGCCGCAATCGGCCAGGGTGGGGGCCGCGTTACGTAGCTCGCTCACTCCTTCTATGGCAGAGAGAAAGGTCCAGCTCCTTCCTTCGGAGAAAATCAAAAACAAAAACACACACGCCGGATTATGCAAATGCACATGTACGAAATTTTATTTTCGTCCCCGGCTGATTCGCGAAGGTCTGTGTTATTTTTTTTTCGGATAGAGAGATGGACCCGATGGCGTGGGTGGGTCGCAGCAAATGCAGACCTGCTGTTCGCCGCCACTTTCGCAATTCGACGACGCCTGTCTGCTGCGTATGTTGGGAAATGCCGCACTGGCCGCGCACATGATCGTAGTTTTGCTGAAAATTTGCATAACACAAAAAATAATTGATGATAAATGGGATATTTATGGGTGAAATAGGGACCTATATTATTCAGGTGATTGTTGCAATCGATTAAGGAAATAAATAGGTAATTTTAGGTTGAAAAAGCCAAATTGGTGAAATTTTTAGTTAAAATTTTGTGTTTAAAGCTTTTTTCTTAAATAAAATATTTTCTAAAAATCAATTATTTAAATTATATTTGAAAAAATTAAAAATAGTTTTAACATGGCAATGTTTTTGTGTATTTAATTTTTTTTATGTGTTTGAAAATAAGTGCAATACAGTGTAACAGTCGATTTTAGTTTGTACTCTAAAATGTGCTAAAAAAAAAGAGTTGTCTCTATTAATAGTACATCTTACTCAATGTCAGTTTATTTCCAAGAAATAGTTTTAAAATATATTTTCTCTGTCCCTAATTTACATATTTCACCGCCAATTGGGCTTCGGCTCGTTACCTTTAGCGAATTATTAGGAAGGGATGCGATTTTTACAAGAGTTTTTCGCGTTTGGGCGCTTTTTGTGAACGCAGAGCGGAACGTATGTGCGTTGTTTTTATTACGGCGTGCGCTGTTGTTCCAGATCAAAATTTGCCTCCAATTAAAATTCCGAGCACATCTACAGACTGCGGGCCATAATAAAACAGGCAGATTTCCGACGTGAGTCCGAAAAGTGGTCTTTGTTTTGTGCAGAGATACCATCTCCCATCTCGGGCCAGTATCGAACCATCTGGCACTTTTGCTTTTGAAATATTTATTTACATTTTTGTATAGTTTTTGAATAAATTTTGTTTCACTTTCAATATTTTTGCAACTAATGTGCTCCACTTGTTCATTCATTGATCATAATTCATAATATATCATGTGATATAATCAAAATTCAAATTGTATAATGTAAACATTGAACTGGCGAACTGATAAATTTTTAAATACTGGAGATACCGGGAGATACAATTGATGATTAGCCATCTTTATGACCTCTGTTTCATGTTCGGGAAGATTTAATTAATTTTTGATTGCATTTTGCTATAATCTGATCATCTGATTCTTAAAAATACAAACATCTGCATTAAAATTGCTATATATAATTTGTTTTTTTA
This sequence comes from Neocloeon triangulifer, assembly GCF_031216515.1. NCBI lineage: Eukaryota > Metazoa > Arthropoda > Insecta > Ephemeroptera > Baetidae > Neocloeon > Neocloeon triangulifer. The sequence goes on from NW_026775547.1 coordinate 3,366,054, forward strand.
CTACATTTTTATTAAAATTGAAATTATATTTTTTATTGTAGAAAAGTTTAATATAAAAAAAACCATGCTATTATTATATAATATTAAATAAGTAATTATAAAAATTAAAAATGTGTTACTACATTTTATAAGTTACATGCAACTTTAATTTCAGAAGTAATTTGAAATAATTAATCAAATTTCAATATTTCCAGAATCTCAATTATTTACATTTTGCGTTAAATTCTTTCCTCGAGGGCTTTTTTTCTAAAAACTGTCTTATCTCTCCGCACGCCTGCTTTAAACAAATTGCGTTTTGACGTGTCTCTTCTCGGTATGTATTTTCATGCCGTGCGTGCACGTAAATCATCGTTTGCAATATTTATTAGCCGCGCATTGCGTAACCACAGCGCATGCCAAATTTTCCTCGCACTTTCCAATTCCGACGATCGTCGTTCGCTGGAATTTGAATTTCGTGCTCTCGGCCCATCAAGATATGGCAGCTGAAATGATGCGAATTAAAATTCAGTGTCCTTTGAAGGTGCACGTCTCTCTGCATGCGAGACGGGCGCGTGATTGTATTCTCGGGCATTTCGTGCTTTGCGCCGTGTCTGCGGAATTTGAATCGGCCGATTCGCAGAGTGGCCGCCGTCGGGCTTTGGCGAGCGGCCAGCAGCGAATTGCATTGAAAGCATAAATGGGCAAATTTATTATGCAACCGATCAAGTCTCTGCTGCAAGTTTTGTAAAAGGCGTCCCAATTTTAAAGTAAAAATAAGTATTGGCATTGCATAATTTAAGTTGGTATAACGAATCGTTCAATGTTCAAAAAGTTCAAAATAATCTAGAGCAAATAACTAAAAATTACCAATTTAGAGGAAAAACTAGTTTAAAAACAAACGGAATCTGAACAATTATTTTTAATTTTTAAGAAAAATATGCTAAAATTATTGTTTATTGGCAAAATTTTTCCTTTTTTTCCAGTAAATTCTCAAAAGCATTAAATTTCTTGACAACTGAAATGAACATAATCATCTAAAATTAACACCAAATTTTAGTGAAGTTACTTACTTACAACTGGGTTGCAACATGCAGATAAAGGATTTTTCACGTGAATTAAAATTAAGCCAATATTTTAAAATTACAGTAACATATTTTTATCTCATTGCAAATCTAACAAGTTTTAAGTTTGTTGTTCTATAAATTAATTTTCCTCTCTCAAACAAATTAAATTTTCAGAATTCTTTTTTTGAAACAACTTCTTAATTTGCGTCTTGAGTGGAGCAGAATAAGAAGCCTGAAAATTACAAATTATTCCTTTAAAATTAAGGTTTTCTTCCCAGGAGTAACGGAATATTAAAAAAAAAAGCTTTTTCAACTTTAAATATGCTTGGCCAGCACTCCTTAGCTTTATGCATATTTTGGACAGTTTAATGTGGCAATAATTGTGAGCGATTCCAAGTATAGAGCCTGCCATTAAAGAATCTCCTCTCGAGTCTCTGCAGAAAGTAAAAACGGCTCTTGAAAATCGAGCCCCGCGGTGCTTGGAAGCGAGCAAGCCGAAAAATTACATGTAAAAAAATGAGTCGGTTGCGTCGGACATAATGTTTGCCGGCATGAATTGGCCAATATTGGCCGGCTGCGTTTTGCTCCTCAGGTACGCGGCCTTTGATGGATGGCGCGCTGCTGCTTTTTACTCCGCGCGTCTCGTTGTTCGAAAACGCACGCCATGTTCGCATTCAAATTTTATCCTTGAGAGGACGATGACTGTTTTTTTCCTCGCGGGGAAGAAGTCGCGGAATTGTATTATCATAGCAGCACACACGGTCGTGTTCAATAACAAACGAAGAATATATAAATGAGCAGCACTACTTGCCATATTACGAAGGGAGCGGGTTTGTTGTTGTTCAATGTTGTGCTGTGCGTAGCAAAACTGACGGAGCGCATTTTAATTAAACGCTGCGGTTTCGAGGTATTCAAATTGTGCAACACTCGCCGTGTTTGTACGGCGTACGTTGTGTAGTACGTACACGTAAGTAGAGGTGTGCGATATTATGTTATGAGGCAATCATGGAATAAATCAAATAACTCGAAGGCGCTTGACTTTTGAACCTGTTTTTTGCCATCTCGACCCAACCGTTGATTAACACTTTTGCGTTAAGATAAAAAAAAATCGATTTCAGGAGAGAGGCCTTTAGCCAAAGCAAATTCAAACAATTATTGTGCAAGTCGTATGAACACATGTTATCGCACTCACACATTTTTTGTTTCTTAAATTGTTTAATGATTAAAACAAACAAAATTGAAAATTAAACGTAATCTCAATGTCAGAGTGTATAAGCGTTAACAAATAAACTTAATAAGATATGCAAATATTTAATTTTAATTCAAATTTCAGACTGTTTATTTGAACAAGTAAATTAAATTGATCAAACACTCTAACAAAATAATTTGATTAAAAGAAAATATAATATTTTTTAATGCATTTTGTTTTATTATAATAGATGAAAAAATAAAAACGAAAAGATATTGCAGAAGAAAAGAGACGCAGTGAAGATTTAGCACTACCATTCAATGGCAATAAGGAATTACATAAATAATTATCAGAAAACACTGCACAATTATTGTAGTAGAAGTTCACGATCAAGGGTTGATTCATGGTGATTTGAATTTAAAGTCGGCTTTTCCTCGATGGGTTTTTGCGAGTTTGTTTTGTTTAACAGCAGGATTATTGTTTTTTCTTAAACAATAAAAACTCGGAAGAACCCATCGAGGAAAAGCCGAATTTAAATTCAAGTCACCATAAAATTAAATAATCAGTATTAATTATTTGGTTTATTTTAATGAACACGTTCTTAATATGACAAAAGTATAATTGAACAGGACAACGTTGGTGATGAAATTTAAGAATTGTTCCACTAAACTTGTTCCACTTTCCACCCCTCACTCGTTCTCACACCACTTCTAGTTTTGCAATGATTGGTGGTCAAACTCATGCTATCTCCCCTGTTTCTCCGTTTTGACTTATTTTGTAAACAAGCAAGAGGCACACCAACGACTTGCGACCTCACAGAAAACAGCCCCTTAAAAGTATAAATTTCCCCTCAAACGACGAACCTTAAAGACACCAGATCTAGAATATTTTCAATCAGTTTTCCTCCTAGAGATTGAATATCAGTGAGTGAGTTTACGCAGGGAGTTTTCTATTTCGCAAATTCAAAATGAAATCGGAGTGCATCGCGAGTTTTAAAACAAAGACTTGAAACATTTAGCTGGGAGAAGGCAAGGGATGTTCACCGATTCTTATGCAGGTAGGATGAATTTTGAGTTATTTTATTTTTCTTCATTGAGTCTCGGTGAGCTAAAAATTGAAAGGATTTATATCTTCATGAATCTGAAAAGTATAATAATATGGCAGCATTAAATAGAAATCTATAGCAACCAAAATTTCCTACAATCTCTGAAACAATTATGTTTTTATCTATTATTTGTTCATTTTTCTGGGAAATCTGATTTTTCACCCTTGAAAATTAATAAATACAGCAACCATCTGATCAATAAATTAACTCTCAATCATCTGTACGCATTACGAAATCACGTAGCAGCATATTTTTGAAAGCTACAATTCCCAAAAAGTCAATACCCATATAAGTGGGTCTGTTTATGAAAGCCGTGACTTTTTTAAAACCAGCATATCATGCACAATCATGATACTCTCGTAAAAAATTGTACCATCACGCACTAGATTCTTACCTTTTAAAAACTTCATTGGGGAAAAATGTGAATAGTTACGACACTTTCTCTGACAGCTGTGGCCAATTAACAAACTTAACTCATTATAAGTAGTTTCAACACATCAACAACAGAAATCACTCACAAGCATAACTAGAGGAGGCGGAAACGTTTATTTATTTTTATTGCGTCTCGGAACACCCGATAAAATACATACAAATACGAGAGATTCCCCATCGTCGTAATAATAATTATGACTACGAGCTCTTAATGAACGCGATTCTCGGAGGCGTGTGATTCATAACTGCGTTCTTAATGGGTTATTTAATATCCAATAAAGTTGGATTTATCTCCAACCGCCATCGGCGTCCGCGCTCCGAATTCGGCGGATTCCCGCCCATGCTTCCAAAACGACTCAATTAAACCGCTTTTAATTTGACAAAAAATAACCTTGCGAAATTAACGAGAAATAATTCTCCTTTTAATGCGTCTTGTGAAAACAGGTACACTCGAGCTAGCTGTTTGTCCGATTTGTCGAACGTCCTTGACGAGAGACGAGCGAGTTTTGAAGTTGTCAGCCGTGATGATTTCTCGGCCGTAATTATCGGTCGCTGCCGTATGATTGATTAAAAGCAGTCGTTTAAGCAACTCTCTCATTAATCACTATAGTTGTACAGTTGCTGGGGAAAAATCACACTCTCTCAACTCATACTAGGGACCATCGCCAATCTTAACGGATTTTTGTCTAATATTAAAAAATCGGCAGAGAAATAACTGACAAAGAAAAAAAATAAGTTTCTTTAGTTCTCAATTGAATATTTTGAATTAATAAATTATTAGTAGTTTTATAATAATATATAGTGTGCAAATAAGCTTTAAATTATAATTTCTTTTACATAGTTAATGATATTATTTTAGTTTTTATATGATTATATTATAAACAAAAATATTATTTATTATTTAAAATTTTTTTTTACGACTTTATCACATTAAATATTTTTATATTAATCGATGACTATGACAGATTTTAATTTGAAAAATTTGTTTTGTTTAAAAATATTTAATAAATAAAAATGAATCAAATGATTAGCAAATCTTTTCCTTCAATCGAAATTTACAACGGTTATAGGTGCTGTGTTTGGAATTGACATTTATTTTATTAATACTTAAACATTCTTACTTCTTATTACGTTCTGGCTCAAAAGATTTTTCTTTATTCTTATTTACTCTATTTCACTGGTCCCATATTATAGCAACTTTGATGATATATAATAGGCGCAAAATTAAGTTTATTTATTTATTTTATTTAATTGTATCTATAAAATTTCCAAATTCGACTGCATACTGAAGATTGGCGTTGTTCCCTTTTGTCAGAATGTTAATGCTGTGAGAATAACAAGTGTTCGTTCAAGAAATAAATTTGAAAATTACGGCCGCAGCTGGTCTCACTCTCCGCTGTGTTGAATTTTTCGTTTGCGTTATAAATTTATCGTCTGGTTACTCGGTAATTAGGTATGTGCCGGTTGTGCATTAAATAGAAAGTGCGCGGGTATGTTCGAAAAAGTACAACGAGTAAAGCTTTTGGTGGTCGTGACGTGGGCTTTTTCAAATGAGAATGCCGGCGAGACACAATCACAACTTTTAACTTTTATTAGCTGGGAAAGGAGTGAGATCTCGGCGGCAAATGACTCACTTGCAAAGGCATAAAGGAGGAAAAAGTTGTCACTTCCCGAGGCGTTTCTCTCTCAAAATTGGCTTTTGCCAGAGACGCGCCAGAGAGAAACCTCGGAGGTATGCAAATAGTGGCAATTAGGAAATATCATCATTATATTGCTGCCACAAAAGTCAGCTGCTTTGCAAATCGCCTTATTTTGTTTGTTAAATATAATTGTTTCCTTATTGACTTCTTCTTTTTAAATATTTAGAATGTCAAGGAAAAAATGTATTTACAAAATCAATCTTATTTAGTAAAGAAAATAGGAGAAACATTGGAGTTTTGGATTATAACGAAAACAAAGTAAAATAAACAAGGGCTTGTGTTTATGTATCTGCTTTTTACGTATTCAGGATTTTATATTATGTTTATTAAATTAATGAAAACTTATTCAAATATGAAAAATTCTCTAGATGATATTTTCCATGATGATTTGTTTAATAACAAGATGAAATAAATCATGCTGATAAATATTTAAATTATCAATCATTTACAAATGAGAAAATTATACAAGATTTTGTCCCAATAATATTGTGAACATTAATTTTAATTGTAATTAAGGTCATATTGATATTCAGCTGATGCACATGTGCAGCTCTTAAGTTAAAACATGCGGATTAGAGCAGGACATTTTTTTCTATATTATGAACGTTTTTAAAACTCGCTTGGGAAATTCATTAAATGGAAGGGCAAATTTTTATATCTATTGAAAAAAACATAATTATTATTTTAGAAAACAATTTAAACCAAATTAATTTAGCTTCATTTTTAAAACTGTGACATTATAAGCACTAACTCAATATAGAATTGAAAAGGCTTCGTAATAATGTAAAATTCAAATGAAGCCGGTAAGTTTCTAAAGTAATTGATAAAAATTTTGATTATTGATTTTCTTAAACACTCCATATTTGTGCTTTGATGGAAATTATCAATCTACCAACATTAACAATACCGCCATACCAATTAAAAACATTTCTGAAGGGACAACTATTTAAAATATTTATTAATATTAAATATTAAATATTTTGCATTTAATATTATTTTTTTTATTTTTAAACCACTCTCATATGTGTATATTCTTTCATACTCCAAAAGTGTCTTTAAAATAAATTAAAATTCCAACCAGGAAGTCTTATCTGTATTGCAATGAGTACCATGTTCATTTTTAAAATTTAAAATCACCCAGACCTGTGAAACTTGTGTTTAATGGACATGTCTTCTGGAGATTTAATATTTAAAGAGGCTTAAGAGCACTTTGCTGTAAGATTTTTTTTCTCATTTCATCAATCATCCAATATAGTAGTAGTTTTTTAAGTGTGTGTAATTTAATATTCAGAACCTATAACTTGTCATCAGTCCACCATTCTTGAAATAAAAAACTGAGATTTCGTGTCAATTACGTTCGACTCAATATTTCTCGGCAGGGTCGCCGCCGTTCGACGCAAATTAAATGAGAATAATGAAATCTCGGCCAGGTGCTGTCAGCAGCTTTTCAAGTCGCCAGAGACGAGACGCATAGAAAGGGGAATAATATATAAAATTGTCGTCGCGCGGAGCTTTTTAAGTGGCGTTTACGCCGCCGTTTCAAACCGCATTTGAGCGTTTGCGTCATGTTTTGACTCCACACAAGGATTTACAAGTCATCAGATGACACATTCCGATTGGCCCTAATTTGGCGTCGCTCTGCACGGCCAACCATACGATTTGAGCGAGTGCGTTGTTTTCATCGTTATAAAGAGATGCCCTTTCGCAACGAACAATGCATCAGCTAATCTATGGAGTGTATCTGCTAAAAGGGGCCAAGGGGTCGCTCAAAGGTTAGTGGATTAGAATCGCCGGCCGACACGGCGCCAATGCTCGGGTAGGCAACTTGCGCAACACGGGTGCACGGACTGCTGCGTCAGGATTTAATGCCACAATTTAGTTTCAAGAGATGTTTATTGAGGGTAATAATTTATGAAAATTCTCTTACTTAGTAAGTAAACCATTTTAAATTTAAGCATTAATATAATTGGTGATTTGAATTTAAAATCGGCTCTTCCTCGATGGGTTTTTGTGAGTTGTTTATTGTTTCAGAAAAACAAAATCCTCTGCTCTACATGTTTCGGCTGCGGGCTGCAGCCATAATTCATTCGAGCTTTTTCGGCAGTGGTTGAGAGAAGACCGCAGCCGAAACATGTAGAGCAGGATATTGTTTTTCTGAAACAATAAACAACTCACAAAAACCCATCCAGGAAAAGCCGAATCACCATGAATCAACCCTCGATCGTGAAATTCTACAACAAAATTAATATAATTCTTCTCCTTTTGTTTTAATTTCCACATTTTCACAAATAATTGAGCGCTTTTGTGTTATATAACAAAAAGTCATACTACCTTTTTTTTTTTTTTAAATAAAAATGACATTTTCAAAAAATCCAATCCAGGTAATAACCTATTTAATCAGCAAACTCTCTGCTCGCTCTTACGACTTCCCCTATTATGGATCTAGCTCAAGTTTTAAATAGTATTAATAGCATTTTAATAGAGTAACTTAATTTAAATTTTGTTTTATCAAAATTTATGGTGTCAATCTATCAGGAATTGAAATTTTAATAAATTAGTAATAAATTGTGTGTTACACATCCGCAGAGAAGGTACTAGAATGATTATGCACCATAAAAATCATGGCGAAATAATTAAATCTATTTTAATAGGATAATTATGAAAATTGAATGGTAATTTTAATTGAAGGGAACGATTTTAGGACCGTTGAAGTGAAAGTACTAATTAAATGAAAACATAAAGTGGAAGAACTTGGACAATAGCATGAACTACAATAATAAATAATAAACAAGTGATTCATTCAAAACAAACGAATTAATTTTTTTTTTTATGATTTTTTTATTAAATACAAGTAGTTTATTGTTTCTTTCTTCAAAAGAATTAGCTCTACAATGAAGCCAATTTTAAATTGGAAGATTCAACCAATATGGTGCTCATAAAAGCTGCGCCGGCGAGTGGTGGTGCATATTATTTTATAATATTCTCTTTCATCGACGTTCGGTGTCAACTCTTGGTCAGGATGCAGCACCTGGGGTCGCCAAAGTCGTCGTCCGGCTGGGGACAGAAAGGGGCCTCGTCGGTGTCGAGGCAGTACATTCCTTGGGCGCTGCGGACAGACAGAACGAGAGAGAGAGAGAGGACGTGTAGTATGTAATGATAGTGTTCATTCCGGCGTCACTTCAAGTACATCAGCGTGACCGCAAGAAATTTAATACGCGGCGCATGAAACGACTCTTGTTTATGTAATTGGGTGCAGTTGTTGAGGAGGGACAGGAAGGCTTAGTGGTTTCCCCTCGAACAGGGGTCACACTTTTTGCGCGTTGTGTGGGAAAACCATCTTTCCATCTTGTACCCTCGGATATAATATTATTATTGTATCGGATTGAAAATCATCTCCTCATTACGACACACACACACGAGAGAGAAAAATAAAGACTTTTTGCGCTTCCATAATATTATTATACTTGTCGGTCGAGTCTTGTGTCGTTTTTCTTGTCCGCTGCGGTCGTTTCGCGATGTGCATCTCACAAGCCATTAATTCGCACGGTCTAAGACGTTGTGCACCTTTTTAAAAGCCACCTTGATCCACAAAACAACAACGCGATTAAATCTGCTGCTTAAGTAGCGTGAAATTCTCGCGCTTTTTCACTCTGGCAGCAGAAAAGAAGTGTGTTAATTTTATTTTGATTGAATTTGAATTATTTATTATAATTTGATTTTTATCTAGACGTGTCGTACTGTATAAAAATTAAACATACAGATCAAGAATTATTCAAGTAACTGAAAAGTTCAATGCTTAACATCATTAGTCATTAGCCTGTTTAATTTCTAGCAGTATTGAAGAGTATAATTATTTAAAAATAAAAGACTAAATTGGATTAAATAAATATAAAAATAAAGAAAATCATTAGTCTTAATAAGCTAATTAATGTTTTATTACAGTTTTATTTATTTTTAATTCTTAATATTTTATTTGAAATTTTTTGTCTTTTTATATATAAATTGTATATTTTTTACATATTAATTCGTTTCATTGAACTCCATATAAAAATTAATTTTAAATTGCAAAACTAAATAATTAAATAATATATATTTTACAGCTTAACGTAGTTTTGTAAAAACACTCTAATTTAAAAATTCATTCAACTCACAATTGCTATGTTGCCCTCATGTATGGATTTATAATTGTGCTCATATAGTGTCATGAAAATGTTTAAAATTAAATTGAAACAAAGAACAATATCTTTATAATGACTCCGTAATCCATCATGAAACTATCATAACCCTATTTATTCTGCTCTGATTGAACTTAATGCAGACTGAATGAAGTCATCCCATTGTCTTTGAAAAATTCTTCCTAAAAATATCTTTTAACATTCAGTTAATACCTACATCTAGATTGATTTTAAACGTGGATACATTCATTAATGTGCATATTTGCTATGAAAAAACAGACCAATTAAAAGTCACTGAATTGGCCAAAAAGAATCAAAGAATCTGGTTCAGTAAGTATAATTTTTATTACTAATATTGAGATTTATTTATTTTGTGTTTGTGTGCCTGCTTTTAATGTTATTTTACTGTTATACAACATTTGGCAAACAAGAAACTCTAATTGTAAGCATAAATTTTGAAATTCTTATTAAAATTTCGTTTCATGCGACGTTTATTGAACTAAAATTTAATACATACAAAAAACTGTAAAAAATTTTCATTTATAAAAAATTATTCTTTTGCATCATCTGTCGCTTTGAAACCGAAAAGTCTTGCATTCCTAAGGCTAGCAAGCTGAGCCGACTCTAGGCCTTATTTTTTACTTCGCGCACCTGTGCCCCTTGCGAATATATTTCAATCACCCGGAATTCGGAGATCGCCCGCGGCTCGATCCCTCTGCATGCTTTTCTTCTTGTCTCCGGAGCGCGTTTATATATATTATTTATTTTGAGCATGTGAAATCGTGAGATACACTTTGTGCAAAACGCGATCTTTATCGCCGCGCGCTCTTACCTGCTTTCCATGGAGGCTCCGAAGGTGGCATTCTCGCGCATGGGTGGGTTGCCCGTTTCTTCTCGGCGCTGCGGAGGTTGGGGGCAGCGGTTCACGCAGGGCTCAACCTGCCGCTCCGCGAAAAGGGACTCGGCCAAGAAGCACACCGAAGAGGCGTGGCTGCACAACCGCGGCTGGTTGTCTGCGAAAAAAAGACATTTTTATGGCCCAACACAGTAAAATACAATCCTCCCAAGGTCGCCGCGTAATAAAATGATATAAAAAAATAATAAAAATAAATTTCGTGGAAGAGTTTTATATTTCACGTTCGGTCCGGAATAACTAATGGACCGCAAACTTTTATGGCTTTATTTGTTTACTTTCATTTCTTTAAAGGTCCATCTCCTGCAATATTGATTTGTATTATTAAAGAAAATTGATTAATTCATCAAATCACCAGATCCAAGAGCAATAGAACGCCCGATTTCAACACTTTTTGGATTGAAAATCATTTGATTGTGATTTTCTGTTTTACTATTTTGTATTCTTTTAAATTCAAGAATGAAAATTATAATTGGAAGCTATTTTTTTTAAATGTTTTAAATTTTTAATATCAAATGTAATTTTGAAGTTATTAAAATATTTTATTAATGTTTTTTAAATTGTAAAATTTCAGAATGTCGTATATTCTGATGAGAAATTTTCAATAAACACAACTCACTTATTGTATCTACGCAGAACGGTTGTTGTCCGTTGTTGATGCAAACGTCAGCCGTGCCGATCGACTCACCCTCGCCGAATCTCCGCGTTTCCGAGTGAAAAACGTGGACGGCGTCAGCGTCCGAAGGGTCCAGTCTCTTCTCTGGAAAACGCATGAACGCTCGCCCACCAGTCGGGTCCAGAGCTATTTTTTTTTTATTTCTCTTGTTAAGAATTTCGGCCGTTTGAAATTTGCATGGATTATCATACCAATTATCTTCTGCATCCGGCTGGGAAGAATGAAATTGGCGATGAGACCGCAGATGTGCGCGCCGAGACCAAAACCAACACAGGTGAACTCTTCTGTTTGCACTCCATTATCCTGCAGGTATTCAAAGAGTTGCGCGCTGCACTTGGCGACGGCTTCGGCGTTCAGACGCGCTTGTCGGTCGCACCGCTCTTTCGTCAAGGGGCCATAATCGACCGTAATGAGATTGTGCGAGTCGTTCTTCACAATTGCTGTGAAAATAATCAAGCATTTTAAGAAAATAAAACCATTGTTTAAACACAGACATTCAAAGCTAATATTTAGCGTTAATAATCATTTTTTAAATTAATTTATTATTTTCGTTTGCAAAAAGAAAAACCTGAGAGAGTTGATTTGTACGTTGCTTGATTATGTGTGGAGATTTGCAAGAAGTATTAATTTTAGAAGGATTCGAACTAAATTAGGCTGTTTTCGTTTTTAATTTAAGTTGATTTCGGAGACTCCTTAATTTTAAGCTAAAATTTAAAAATATGAAACAAATTTGCATTTTTTCTGCCATTTTCTTGTTACAAAATATATGATGAGTATGATGACACAATTATGAGATTTATGTATATGGTTTTCAATCTAAGGTGATTTAAATGAGCGAAATTAATTAAATTTAAAATATAGTATAGGTAAAATTGCCCAGCTTCAGGTAAGTGTCTCAACGTTCAATTGGCAAAAAGTTATTTGAAACAAACAAATGAAAACTCTATATTCTGCTTTCCATTTACTCTTTTCTTAGCTAATTTAGCTATAATTAAAATTTCTAGGTTTAAGAGAAAGATGTAGAAAGCGGAAAAATTTGTCGATCGAGAAGGAATTTAAATTTGTTAAATTAACTCATAATTAATGGTTATTTTGATAGGTACCGAAGCATAGGATTCAAGCATGATTCAAAATTCATTCAAGGAAAATTTTTTTTGTACGTGTTGCCTCATAAAAAATATCTTCAAAATTTATTTAAATTTAAAAGTGGAATTTCAATCGTGTATGTAAATAAATCTCCTTCCTTTTAAATAATATATTGATGTCCTGTCAAGATTTTTATGGATATCCCAACCATATTTATTCAATGTTTCACAACCGCAGCAACATTTTACTTTTTCCTTGAGCGAATTCTTCTCTCCTTTGTGGAAACAGAATCAATTAATTCAGGCATTAATCTTTCGCTCCCAACACAGCTCGTGCTTCTTTATGGCAATAAAAAGCCGGCGATAATCTCGCTGCAGCGCGCGGTTGTAAACGAATAAGAAGAAGTGAAAAGCACAGGCTTTGGTGTGTGTGTGTATCCGCAAAACAAACACAATAATACTCAGCCTGGCTCTTTCATTCTCTCTCCAACAATATAATACTTAAAATAATGTTATTTTTCTCAAGCACTTGAACTCACCGTCCCTGAGAATGACAGTGGGCATTAAGTTTTCTCCGCCCTGATAGCCGTGCATGAGCACCACGGTGGGTTTATCTAATTGGAAAAAGCCGTCCTCGAACCATTCCTCCGACGTCGTGTTGATCCGCATTTGAAACGCGCTAATCCTGTGTAAGCCTCCTTTCAGTAAAGTGCGATCATTTTAATCATAAATTAATTTCTCCACCGTAAGCCGGATGAAATTAATTACATTTCATTTCACCGCAAGGCTGCTAGTTGAATAAGATAAAAAATTAAAAAAACATTTAATGAAAAATTTTGACTTCTACATAATGTTTTTGGAATTTGAAAAAACACTTAAAATTTGCCTTAAAATATTAATGATTAAGAGATGAAAATGCAAAAGCAATTTTCCTTTGACAATTTGCTAAGGCTTGGTTCTTTGGAAAGTTTTTTTTTGTGAAGGGAACAAATTTTGGACTATTAATTTAGTTTTAAAATGAAAATTATTGTAATTTCATTGATTTTACTTACAAAATTAATTAAAAATTAAATTTTCTCTTGTTCGTTCAAAGAAATGATACAAATTTTACCTCAAACGAAAATATGTGAAAGCGTTTTGAGATTAATACTAACGATCTAATTTAACTTTAAGGGTTTGTTAATTTTTCAATTTTCAACAAGAAGCAAAACGGCGAATTAAATCTCCATATTTTTTCCTACCCTGAGTACAAGTAGAATTTGATGTGCGGATCAGGGCACGTCATGTTTGCCATTTGCTTCTGGATGCATTTTTTGTCGTTGATTAGAGAAGCGGCCACTTCAGTCTTGGTGTCCTCGACGGCTGGCCGCTGGCCAAGTTTGAAGTTGGAAATGGAAACTTTCTGGCGCTTCGCGACGAGAGCCCCTGCAATTTGAATGTAATATTCGAATTAAAACACCTTTTACGGCGACTCTCGAGGCTCTCTTGGAAAAAAGCAACAAATTTTAATTTAATGCGTCTGCGCCGGCGACAAGACGGACAAAATGTACAGAGCCAAGTGTGTGTATTTTTATTTCTTGCTAAACGAGCGCGTTAAATCTTTTCCTTGTGTGTACGTTTTCGTACAGAATTGTTAATTGTATGTGTGTGGATTCTGTTCTCAAGGTGGATTTTTTATGCTTCGCCGAGCGAACCGGAGCCGCACGCGTATAAGGAGCTGCTGTGTTGTCAACACATTCAATTCGAGCGACGGCGCGCCTAAATGTAAATAATATGTAACTTTCACAAAACAATGATTTAAAATTTTTTTTGACAAATTAGTTAAAATGCTGTTAACAATATTTCATTTCAATAAAAATTAAATTTAACTTAGTTTTTACATTTTTATTTTTATTTAAATATACTGTAAAAATTTTATTTGAAAATATTTTAAAGATTTTAAATAATAGATTTTTAAAAGCATATATTATTTGTGCATATTTTTATTATTGTATAAGTAAATATAAGGGATATGTGACAATTTCATTAAGATAACCAAGTTATAAAACCAATCTCAAAATTGGTCAGGGAATCCGGAATGATATATAATTAAACCATATAATTATTAGGAAAATTGAAAAAATGTAAAGCAAAAGAAAAAAATATATATATTAAGGTTAATATTTCAAATATATTGAGAATTATCTTTGCACATATCATTTGTTATGCGAATAATTTTTGTAAATAATATTTTGCTGTAATAAATTTTGTACTATCGGTTGATTTTTTTTTCTTTAAAATTTTACTTAAAAAAAAATTGCAACTAACTTGTGAGTTTTCTTTTGGATAATTTGTAGGCTTTTCATCCGTATACTAATCAACAGCGAGCTTGACGGATATACAATTACTTTAATTTTATGAATTTTTAGACATTATTGGAAATGAAAGAAATCCAGAAATCCGTTAGTTCTTTCGTGTAGTAAATGAAATCTCTCAAATATCGATTTTATTATACCAAAGTCACGGATAATAAAAAAAAATTAATTTTCATTCTTTAAAAAAAAATAATATTTGTAAACAAACTAAATTGTAAATATTGAATAGCACGAAATCTAGAACGTTGCTAATTGAAACTTTTTGGTCCTCATAAAATAGACCGTAAGACTTTTGCACATTCTTCATTCTGTGATCGCAAATTTGTTTTAATTTTTACGACGACTTTGCTTGCATAAAATTTATGTCTTTCCACGTCGGAGTTGTGGTGACCAAGAAAAAATACCGGGATTGAGCAAAAAAGCAGTTTGTGGCCGACCGAGCAGCGTACGCGTCTAAATATGTGGGCTTGCACCAAGGTAAAGACGCCTCCTCTCATTAGAGCGCCACGGTGCTTTCCTGGTCCATTTATGTGCTCTTAACGGTACTTTCGGTGCGCCAGCGCTGCTCTCATATATTTTGCATTATGTCATACACCTGCCCTCGCGGAGTGAGCCACGCAGGCGTGATTAATGCCGGTGCATCCACTGCGAGTCTATAACAGGGCGTGTTGCATTTTTCGAGCCCAAAGATTGACTATCGCGATCAAATTATTGTGCGCGAGCCTAACTGGACTTTTATCGCCGCACGATGCATTGCATAACTAGACTGGTGAAAAAAGTCATTTCGATTTTTTATTCTCTCCAAAACGTTCACGTTGAATATAATAAATTAGATAATGTGTGTGCTTTTGAACAAGATAATTAAGACAAAAAATTCCCTTTTGGGCTTCTAAAAGGAAAAATAAATATTTCGCAATTTTTCAAATTTTAGTTTTTACTTTAAATTTCCTAATATAAAATGGATAAAATGATATAAAATAAGACCTTTTTTTACCATTTGGTGGTCCTGATATCGTTTACAAATTTCTATGGTGCGGAATTTTAAATTGCACTTTAATTAATTACTTACTTGACAAATATATGAAAATATGAACCAAAATTTCATGAAAAAATTCTAAAAAAATTAATCATTTGTTTAAAAAAAAAAAAAAAAAAATACAAATTAAAGTTGAAATTAAACTTCATTATTCCTTCTATAAACTCAGTGCCGACGTAAATATATTATGGAAATATCCATTTTAATTTAATTAATAGACTTTGCATTAATAACTTACTAAAAAAAAAAATAAGAGATTTGATAAATGACTGACTTTATCTAAGAATAATTTTTATCTATAATTGAGTCTAAGAGTTCACATTTTTTTTAAGGGGCTTTTTCACCAGTCTATAATATTTTGTGTCTTTTATTTACAAACATTTTCAGTGCCGTTTTTATTTTCATGCATATTTTATTTAAAATTATTTAACTAAAAATAAAGTGCAGTATTTCAGGTGAAATCGAAATCCATTTTCCAAAACTCATGCAGTCTATTTACATCTCCCGGTGCTTTTTCAGTTCATTCATTGTCAAAAAAGTGTGATATATTTTAATATTCGACGGCAACTTGACCTTCGGTAGTGCAGCACCTTTCGTGTCCGTAGTCAGGGTCGTCTGAATTAGGATCTTTGCAGTACGGAGGAATCGTCGCACTTACGCAATACATTCCAGTAGCCCTACAACAAAAAGTCTGTCGTGCATATTCTTCTTCAGGGTTAAAAAAAATTTGCTTACGAGCTATTCATTGGTTCGCCCAAAATGATGTTTTCTCCCTCTCTGGGTTTGAACTTTGACCCGTAAGGACATCTGCTTTCACATGGGGTCGCCTCTCTCCCCTTTCCGGGGAACAAACTCTCCGCAAAATAGCAGAGAGACTGAACGTGACTGCAGTAATTATAATCTGTAAGAACAGGTTAATATTAAAAATTAAATATGTCTACGAAAAAAATCTAACTATAAGCACAAGAAATTAGAAAAGTTAAAAAAACTGCATAATAAAAATGCATTTATTGCACATAATTATACACAATTATAAAATAATCTATTTTAAGTATAAAGTTTGGTTTTAAAGAGCCACTTATTAATTGTTCCAAAATATAGTAATTTACATTGATTGAAGAGTTAAAATGCTATTTTTTGCTATCAATTTTTGTTTGCAAGTTTAAATAATTTTCGGCAATCCCATTCCTGTTTGTGGTTTGTTTTGTATTAAGGTTTCACCTTCAATTATTAAAAAAAAAATTTAATCCAGCTCACCAAATTTCAAAACTGCGAGACGTAATCATATGTTATTAATCAAAATTGAAACCTTCCTAAATTTATGCAAAAATATAGTTTTTTTAAACTTATTTTACGAAAAAAATTTTAAATCTTTTTTTTTTTAAAGCTCGCGCTCATGCTGCACCGATGTGCGGCGCCGATTTGCGGCACCGATTTGCGGCGCCGATTTGCGGCGCCGATTTGCGGCGCCGATTTGCGGTGCCGATTTGCGGTGCCGATTTGCGGCGCCGATTTGCGGTGCCGATTTGCGGTGCCGATTTGCGGCGCCGATTTGCGGTGCCGATTTGCTACGGATTTTGTTAAAAAAAAATAAATAATTTAAACAATTTTTATTCAAATTTCTATATTTTTTAAGAAATTTAATATTAAAATTAATAATAAGTTTCCTAAATTTATTAAATATTTTATATAGTTTTTTTAAACTTATTTTACGAATCTTTTTTTTTTTTTAAACTCGCACGCGTGCTGCACCGATTTGCGGCGCCGATTTGCGGCGCCGATTTGCGGCGCCGATTTGCGGCGCCGATTTGCGGCGCCGATTTGCGGCGCCGATTTGCGGCGCCGATTTGCGGCGCCGATTTGCGGCGCCGATTTGCGGCGCCGATTTGCGGCGCCGATTTGCGGCGCCGATTAGCGGCGCCGATTAGCGGCGCCGATTAGCGGCGCCGATTTGCGGCGCCGATTTGCTACGGATTTTGTTAAATAAATGAAATAAATTCAAACAATTTTTATTCAAATGATATTTTTTATAAGAAATTTAATATTAAAATTAATAATGAGTTTCCTAATATTAATTTTTCATTGTTTGAAAGAGCTTGAAATAAATAATACTGATTATTTCTTAATTTTTTATATAAGACTGTGTTACTGTCAAAAATAATGATAGTTGAGTTGTGATAAAAAAAAATTGTGATTCTTGATACAAATTAATTCATTTTTATCCTATTATCAGGCTTATTCCTTAGCATTTGATAAAATTAAAATGTTAACAACTATTGCTTCTGCATTCAGCATATTTTCTTGTTTTAATTTATTCACGGAATTACCAGACTCCTTCTTGCAGTAGGACTGCACGCGACCGCCGTTGATGCAGACGTCGGCCGTGCCCTGGAGCCCTGACATGCCGAAGAAGCCGGCGTTGCTATGGATGACGTGTATGTTTGTTCCATCCTCCAAATCCAGTCGGTCCTTCCCCTTCTTGCTCTGCACAAGTGGCTTCGCAGGGTCCAAGGCTGCGTGCATTAGTTTTTATTTTTACATATCATTTGCTTTTATTGGCATCCGCGAAACCTGATTATTATCGATTCGGCGCCAATTTGCCACATTTTTATTCAGTTCAAACTAAATCAGCTTAATGGACGGCTAAAGTGCTTTGAAATCAACTTTATAGCCCTTTTCAGAAGCACGGCCAGATAAGAAAAAAATATAATGCAAATAAATAAAACTCACCAATTATTCTCTCGAATCGGTCGGGCACGTAATTGGTGATGAGGCCGCAAATGTGTGCCCCGAGGCTGAAACCGACGCAGGTTATTTGCTCGTACTGCAGGTTGGTCGTCCGCTCCAGATTGGCGAGGAAATGGGCAGTGCATTTGGCCACGGGCTTCATATTGCTCACCGCTTGGAAGTAACAAGGCCACTTGGCCAAAATTTCCCAGTCGGCGTTTATCAAGTTGTACTCGTTTGTTTTGATGAAGGCTGAAAATGTCCAACATTTATTTAAGATTAATTGAAAAAGCAAAATATCAACTTGTTTTAAAATTAAAATAAATTAATATTATTAAACATTAACAAACGGAAACTGATGTAACGTTTGAATTCTTCAAAATCTGCATAATTAATATGTGAGAATCTATTTTGCACTATTTTATAAACTTGATTAATTTGATTTATTGATAAAGAATCCAAGTGGCGAGTGATTTCGTCACTCTTTGAGATAGACATCTGCTAGTTCTACTTTTTAATTTTACCAATTTAAATTTTTTTTTAAATGATCGACGTTAATATAGGATAATAATATTAATAATAAACATGAGTGAATGAAATATAATGTTTGAATCAGTTATGACGCTAAACAAATAATTATTACTATTCTATTAATTATCATTAGGTTGGTTTGCATTACAATAATTAATATATATTTACACTGTAAATTACTAGATACGTTAAAATGAAACTTGTGAATTTTTGATATAAATTAAAAAAAAGAAACAAAAAAGAATAAAAAATAAATATTAAACAATTATAACATATGCATAATTTTAATTTTAATAAATGTACAATAATTACATATGATTAAAATTGACGTAAATAATAAATTATTGGAATTTTTTTAGAGTAGCCATCTAGTTAGTAAACATATTTTACCGTCTCTCAGTAAGGGCACTGATCCTACATCGTCACCTCCACCAAATCCGTGGATTAACAGCACCGTCTTTTTGCTCTCGTCGAAATTGCTGTTATTGAACCAGTTTGGGTCATTCTCGTCAATGAACTCGCGCTCTCCGTTCGGCCTGTCAACCCGTGCAAAAACAATCCTCTCAATTTACAATAAACTTTCTTAATCCACTCACCCCGCGTAGAGGTAAAATGAGATCAACGGATAGGGACACCGCACATTTTCAGAGATTTTGACGCAGTCGTTGTACGTCTCGGTCACGTTTTCAGCCTCCGTTGGATTTTCAGTAATTGCAGCTTGTTCGGTAGTTTCGTTGCGACTGATGATACGCATCATGTTGGAAGATTCAAAAGCTTCCACATTTTCAAACACCTCGTTCCGGAACACAAACTTGCCGGCACCGCATGCTGCAAGTTCAAAAATTCAAATTAGTAATAAATTTAACAGCCACTTTAACGATTTACCTGTCGAAATTGCCAAAATTGTGATGCACACGTGTCCGAGGGTCTCCATGCTTTGGTCCTGCTGCTGAGTCAAAGAAGATTAAAAATAATGAGGCGAAAATAGCGGTATATTCTTGAACATGTTGAGGAAGGAGAGGATATTTTTTTTCTCCAAAATATAATCACTGTATATAATACGCAGCCATTAAAAACAAAGAAAGAAATTTTAGTTAAAAGAAAAAAGAAGAAGCAGCAGACTTCACACACTGACGAGCACACGTGCGTTAACCTGGGCGCTCCGTCCACATTTGCGTGGTTTCGCAATCAATCTTGTGTAGTTTTTCAAATGCAAATTTTTCACCGGATCTGATACCGAACGACCGAGCACGTTTGGCTTCGGGATTAAAGGTTAATAGCATTTCAAAGCAAAAAACAAGTTCTTCCACCTTTTAAAAATATAATTTTATGTCTAAGATTTATTTCAAATTCCTGTGTCAAAAGCTTTTAAATAAATAATTTTGTTTATATAAAACGATTGATTTTTTTTATCCACAACATCTGGAGTCTCCATAATTAGGGTCTGCGGAATTGCAATAGGGTGCCGTCGGTACATTAAGGCAGTACATTCCTGAAGCTCTAAAATGCAAAACAAATATAAATTGAAAATTATTGAAAAAAAAAATTGATTAAATTTATTACGTGCTCGACACGGAAATGCCCACGGTTGCATTCGATCCTGAAACGACCCTCAAACGGGTATAGGGGCACGTTTTTTCGCAAGGGATGGCGGTTCTTCTTTTGCTCACAAACAGACTCTCGGCCATAATGCAAACGCTCTGAGAATGGCTGCAGGCGTTCCGATCTGAAGAAAATTAAATTTTATTATTTTATTTTCTCTTTAAAAGAGGCTTTTACCATAAGAGTATCTGCAGGTCGTTTGTAAATATCCTCCGTTGGGACAAAAGTCAACCGTGCCTTGAAATCCAGAGAACCCGTAGAATCCAGCGTTTGTGTGAATAACTTGCACTTGAGTTGCGTCCGAAGCGTCCAGACGCAGAGACGCTATCCTACCCTGTACAAATGGCCTAGCAGGGTCAAGTCCTGAAGAAAAAATAAATTGAGAAACTTCCACAGTTTGGGAAACGTTGAGAAATTTATGCTACAAAAGTACTAAATAACGGAGAAAAAAATTAATTAAAAATTAATCGTTAAGAAAATTAGAATGTGATTGTATTTTTATCAATTTTATGTAATAATTCCTTATAATTTTCTTTTTTAACTTACCAATAATTTTTTTGAGCTTTGTGGCCAAATAATTTGTTGTGATGCCGCAAACGTGCGCCCCTAAACTGTGCCCAACACAAGTGACGTCCACATACTTGACCCCAGTGGAGCGCTCCAGAAAAGCGAGCATGTGGGCAGTGCATTTGCCCAAAACTTTCAAGTTGTAAATCGCCTCCGAATAGCATGGGTATTGCATTAATATCTCAAAATCCGCGCTGATCACGTTGTACTCGCCGGTTTTCAGGTATGCTAATAATTTTATTCCATATTAATCACAATAACTTAATCAAAATAATTAATATTAAGAAATATCGGCATTAAAAAATATAGGGGGATATTCACATGCTAAGTTAGTATCAAAAAATCCTATAAACTAACTTAGCATATTCCAACATGATTCTTTATTGTATGCTATGTTAAAATTTTCTTTTCTTTATAACAAAACATAACCAAAATCTAAAATCAGATTATCTTTAAGCCTGTTCCAAGTTAGCCATTTCTGATTTTGCAAATCCCTTTTTTTACATTTAAGAAGAAAAAAGTTACTTTTCCAATAAGCGGCTTCAAAATATTTGACACTAGTCCGCCTGATCTTTTTGTTCAATTTTGTGAGGGAACAATCCCGTTCAAAACGGCGCTTAAAAATTATTTGAAAACTCGGTTTTAAAATTAATGTATTGTTTATTTATGTGATTCAAAAGTGAAAATTTGTGCACGACTTAAATTAATCACCAAGTATTCAATGGAAAATTTTGAAATTGTAGATCATGATTTTTAAATGAACAGACACTAGTTTTTTCAAAAATAATAAATAATTTAATGAAGTTCTAAATAATCATTTAATATTTCTAGAGGAATTGACTGAATACCTGCTTTAAGAATCGGTGTACTTCCAATCTGGTCACTAGTTGCAAACCCATGGATCAACAAAACCGTCTTCTTTGTTATGTCAAAATTGTTTTTGGAGAACCAATTCGCGTCTGTTGTGTCGATCAATGCGCGCTCTCTGTCGACTCTGAGGTTAAATTTTTTTATTATTATTTAGGTTCAAAATTTAATTTATCAAGAATTTTTTACGAGGTGTAGAGATAGAATTGAACCAAAGAATTAGGACATGTAGCAGAGTCGGATAATGTTGTGCAAAAGAAAAAGGTCCCGGTCACGTTTCCTGTCGTTGTCACATTGGCGCCCTGGCTCATTGCGATCGCCGCGATAAACTCGTTCTTGTCTTTGTACACCACATTTTGGTAAGTGAATTTCCTCCCCGAACAGATTGCTAAAATTCAAATCCAGTACAAATTGCATGCGGGTTCTAAAAATTATTTTTAATTAATTTTACCTGTCGCTGCAGCCAAAACGATACATACCCGTCCAATGGCCCACATGTTGTGATCTCGGGTTGGAGATTTTTTTTTTAAATAACGCAAAAATAGCGGTATTTCCGATAAAGTTGCAGAAGGAGGAGTTTAAGAGTCATTATGAAAAATTACTGTGTCCCAAAATTCGTAAAATGATGTCGAGCTTGAGTGATAAATTATTCATCATAAAATATTCTATGCTAAAAATGAATACGCAGGATGAATACGAAAGTTAGACCAACAAGCAGCTACGATATCCTTAAAAAAGTATGATGGTCCATTTTAAATAATTTAAAATTATTTGAAATTTTTAATTTTATGCAACTTATTATTCAACAAAACATATTACAAATCTTCAATTTTATATTCCAACATATTTCTATTTAAGCCGTTTATAAGATTCCTTAATCTCAATTTCATTTGAAAATAAATAATTTCATGCACTAAACAACTTATAAATTATCCACAACAGTGTGCGTCGCCATAATTTGGATCTGTCAAATTGCAATAGGGCGCCGTTGATAAATTAAAACAGTACATTCCCGAGGCTCTGTAGACATTAAATTTAAAAAGCAATTAGTGAAATATTAAAGTTAGTCACAATTATTTATTACGAGCTCGAAGTGGAATTTCCTACAATTTCATTTGATCCTGGAAGGACACTCAGTCGCCTATAGGGGCACCTTTTTTCGCATGGGACGGCAGTTCGTCTTTTGCTTTGAAAAAGGCTCTCGGCCATAATGCAAATGCTCTGAGAATGACTGCAAGTGTTCCGATCTGGAAAATGTTTCTTGAATAAATTTAATTCAATTTAAGAATATGAAAAATTCGAACGAGATCTTTACTACGACTAGATCTGCAGGTGGATTGAATGAAACCTCCATCGGCACAAAAGTCAACCGTGCCTACAAATCCAGGAAGACCCAAAAATCCGGCATTTGTGTGGATAACTTCAACTTGCACTGCGTCCGAAGCGTCCAGACGCTGACCAGAACTTCTTCTCCGGATAAGTGGCTTGGCAGGATCAAGTGCTTAAAGAGAGAGTAAAATTGGAAATCAAGAGTTTTATGAATTTGAAATGAATAAAAAGTAATAATACGAGTTTTGTAAGACAGAAATGAAATGATGATTTAATTGAAAAGGGTAATAATTGTTTAAATTGTAAATTAATTCAACTTATAACCTTAAAAGTGAAAGAGAATTTTGTAGGATGTATTAACATTGAATTTTTTTTAGCGAAATAAATACAAAAAAATTATATAGGAAACGCCTGAAGTTCAATTTAAACATCATAAAGTTCATCATTTCCACTTCATCATCTACAGCATTTTTTTTTTTTTTTTTTTTACCAATAATTCTGTTGAGCTTGGTGGGTAAATAATTTGCTGTGATGCCGCAAACGTGCGCCCCTAAACTGTGCCCAACACAAGTGACATCCACAGACTTGACCCCAGTGGAGCGCTCAAGAAAAGCAAGCATGTGGGCAGTGCATTTGCTCATCGCCATCAAGTTGTAAACCGATTCGGTGAAGCATGGGGTCTTCATTAATATCGCAAAGTCCGCGTTGATCACGTTGTACTCGCCGGTTCTTAGGTATGCTAATAATTTTCAGTTTTAAATTACAATAACCACGAAAAGAAAATATCGACAAAGATAGTCTTAAAAAAATTTTAAAAAAATTCTTGCTCAAGCAATTTCTGTTTCTTTTAAACAAAGGACTAGTGAAATATTGCGACAAAATTAATTAACAATTGCTTGGAAAAAATATACCTGTTCTGAGAATCGGTGTCCCTCCGCTCTGGTCGCCTGTTCCATACCCGTGGATCAACAAAACCGTTTTCTTCGTAATGTTAAAATTGTTATTGGCAAACCAATTTGCGTTTGTTGTGTCGATCAATGCGCGCTCTCTGTTTAATCTGAGGTTAAAATTTTAAATTTTAATAGAATTTCAGTTGCAAATAAATTTGCAAAATATTTTACGAGGTGTAGAGATAGAATGGAACCAGAGAATTTGGACAAGTAACAGATTCTGATAATTTTACGCAGGTGGATAACGTCCCAGTGACAGTCGCGTTGCCTATCATTGTCAAATTATTTGCGTCCGGGCTCGTGGATAGAATCCTGTTCATGTCGTTGTTCTCCAAATTCTGGTGGTTAAATTTAACCCCTGAACAGAGCACTTAAAATTTAATTGTGCATTAATCTGCATGCGGGTTAAAAAGGATTTTTTTTTAAATTTACCTGCCGCTGCAGCCAACAAGATCCAAAACAGTGCAAAAACCCGCATCATGGGTACTGATGTGGTGAAATTTTTAAATAACGCCAAAATTATTGCGGTATTTTCCATATAAAGTTGAAAAATGCTGAGTAAAAAATTATCCAAGAAGAATATGCGGTGGGAAATTTTTCGTAATTTACATGTTCCTTTTGCGAAAAGCTGAGATGCAAATATGAAACTAGAACCCAGAGGCTTCTTATTGTGCTCCAATTTGCTAAAGATCATAAAAATGACACACATCTGAGATAAGGGAGATAAAATGTTTATTTAATTTCAACTACGGAATGAATTGTTTTATCTATTATTACATTAACCTTTTTTCTTTTTTCAATTGATAAGGATACACAATTGTATTGCTTTGTCCAACATTCTAGAATTTTTTAATTAGAAAGACCAATACAAATTATATAAATGACCTCAATTATCAGTTAAATATAACGCTAATAATACAAGGTAGCGTAAAAATGATAATTGATGATTTTTTTTAAATAAAGTTGAACTCAATAATAATAATAATAATTTGGTTGTGCCTTCTGCACCACTGCTAATAAAGGGCACAGGCCGACAAGACTTTGTCTTGGCCTGACCCTAATAATAATAATAAAATTGGATTGGAATGACTTGGCATTATTTTGCGCAAAAATTTTCAAATTAAGATAGGGTAGAATCAGCCCAAAACTCCTCTCTACACGAATCTGTTAATTCTGATATAAAACAAGCATCAATCATCATTATTAGTCAAACGCTTTGCCAAATTTAAACAGCCTTTTCGTGGGGAGAAAGTTAGAAATTAAAATTAAAAAGGTCGTCTCATAAAATAGTTTCCCAAGTTTGAAATAGTAGATTCTGCACACAAAGAAGGCGTTTTCTTGCCGCGTCGAAAGGCGTGTATTTTTTCTCATTTAAAATGAAACGTGATTTTTTTATGTCGTTTATCATTCCTTTCTTCCTAAAGAATCGTTCTTGAGAGATAATTGAACACTCTTTGTCGATCCGAAATCAGTAAAATAAAAATAATAATAATAAATAGCGTATTTATTGAAAAATAATAAATAATCGGAAAATATGTTCAAACTTTAATATCCCAAAATTATATTAAAATAAAATCCTTAATACTATCATAAGATGAGCCTTAAAGCACTTACAATTAATTGTTAAATTTCATATCTTCTGTAGAAAACTCAGTGAATTACAGTAGCTTTTTTATGAGCAAATAAATTTTATAAATTCATGCTACCCTAGCTTGCCTTGAGCACTTTGTTAGTAATTGATGAAAGGTAAGGTTAATAAACCTGGTGGTGAGCAGCACAGACATTGCCTTAATACGATTACGTTCGGTCTCAAATCTATAAATGGCAGGTCGGACGTAATTAAATTTTATAAGCGATCGGCCGGCGAACACTCGGCGCGAAGAGAGTAAATCAAGCATAGTTGATCAAAAGTAATATCATGTGCTGCAGCTGCAAATGAGGAAAAGCTGCTCTCGTCTCGACGGAGCTTTCACACTTCTTCTCTTCTTCGTCTTATTGCAAAGAGAGACAATAACACAAAGAGCCGCGCGCTCCAAACTGGTATATCGACGGAGAAATGAGAGAGTGCTGGACTCGAGAAAGGTGAACGACATTTTCACTGCGAATGCGTGGACTAATAAAATTCACCAGAATGGGAACATTTGATTATTTTCCTACAGATACATATAAAAGACCACGCGTTGTTCAAATAAAGTAAGAGCGAGTTTAGTAATGAGACGAAAAGTAGGACAACCACTTTTTTTTTACAAAACAAACGCTATTTTTATTATTGACAAAAAGTTCACTAACAACAATTATACAACATTGGTACTCTGAGGTGGGTGTTCAATAAATATCTGCAGAATAATAATAAAAAATCTTCTATTTCTTGATCTTGATGCAGCACCTGAGGTCGCCGAATTCGGCGTCCCTGGCCACAGCGCAGTAGGGTGCGTCTTCGGTGTTCAAACAATACATTCCCGTGGCGCTGAAAAAGCAAAACAAAAATAATGAAAAACAAAAATTAGTTATTTATTTTTATTAAAAACAAGTCATAGTTATTTAATTAACTAATTTTATCCAGTAAAATAAATGAAAATTTATTAAATTATTCACACAATTCTGATTAATATTGATCAAATTGTGTGCAAGTATCGTTTTGTGTCTTTTCATTTTTTAAAATTGCCAAATTTCCATTCTATTGCAAATCAGGAATAAAATGTGACTTCCCAAGACGTGTTGCGAGAGAATAAATTAATTAAATTGAATCTTAATTTTACACACTACAATTTAAAGTAAAAATTAATTGGAGTATTCTTGAAATGTTTCACATTAAAAATCAAAACTTAGTTTAAAAATTCGCTTTTTAATTAAAAAAAAAAATGAAACTTTTTCACTAAGCTGTAAAAAACTACACGCCAAAATTATCAAGCTCCAACATTTTAACAGTAAAAATGGCATGATTTTATTTTATTTGCTCCGACAGTCTGAAATGAACGAGTTAAATTTCGCGTTGCTGAGAGTGACCGGCCGGAAAATGCGCACCACTTACTAATTGCAAAAAGAAGAATACGCGGACGAAACCTTGGCAGTGACTCGTTTACCTTCAGAACGAGCGGCAGCGCGATGAGATATATTAACAAACCCTGCCCACTTGCTCCGCCGCCCAGACACAACGGGCAATCAAGTTTTATGGTCATTAGATTTTTTGCTCTTTCTATATAATCCGGCCGCGAATATAATTTCATATTAATCGGTTTTTACGGTTTAATGGTCGAACAATAAGAAGTATAACAACGCCTTTCTCACCTCTCGTCCATGGAAGCGCCGAAGATGACGGGCTCGGCCTCACGCTTGGTGCCCCGCAGGGGTTGGGGGCAGCGGTTCAAACAGGGTTCCGCCTTGCGTTCGTGACCGGGGAACAGAGACTCGGAAAAGTAGCACACCGACGAAGCGTGGCTGCACAACTGACGGTCTGAAATTAAGAAAAAATTTTGATTAATATTGTGAAAACTGCAAAATTAACATAATCAATTAGAAGAAATCACATATTTGAACACAGAAAAAAATTTGTTAAATATCAATACAAAAATTATTCGAAAGAAAAACATCTTGTTAAAAAATACAACTTTTTCATAAAAAAAAAAGAAAATTAAGAAGCATTTTTATCTAATAAGGTGCGTAAAAATGATGTAAAATATTCAATAACCTATATTGATAGGTAAAATCATATATTTGTGAGAAAAAACTATCAAGCAAAGTTTAAATTAAGAATAAATTATATAGAAAATTAGAAATTAAATTCAAAGATTGCAAAAATATTTGGAAAAGCATAATTATTAAGCTGCAATATTTACGAAAATAAATTTTCAGTTAATTTGAATTTAATATATCTGTACGAATGTAGTTCAAAGAAGAAAATTCTGTAATTTGTATAAATCAACAACTTTCAACTCTCGCTTTTGGGGAGATCACAAATTTCTCTCTTACTTTGCGCATCCTTGCAAGCAGGCTGCTTTCCATTGTTGACACAGACGTCGGCCTTTCCAACAACTTCACCCTCGCCGTAGCGTCTCGTGTCGGTGTGGACGGCGTGGACGACTTCAGCGTCAGCCTCATCCAATCTCTTGTTGGTGTTTCGGCGGTTGAAACGAGCACCGGCAGGGTCAAGAGCTAAAACAAACAATAATATAAATATAAATAATTTTGCGACTTTTAATATACACATATAAATAAGTATGTGTAACTTATTTATTTTATTTTAATTATTTATTACATAAAATTTAATTTTTTTTTTAATAATTTAATCTATTCAATTTTTATAAATAATTTAATTTCTTTTGCAATGGCATTATAACGCAAATAACATTATATAAATCAAATAAATAATCAAACCCATGTCCCCATCAATACTCATCATTGTCAGTGAAACCAAATATCAACCAAACTTCGATCCCCAACATAAGAAAATTGATTGATTACTAATTTAAGAAATAAAAAATTTAAAAGCTGGACTTTCAACAATAAAGAAAATAAATTAAATTTGGATTCAAAAATAAAAATTTCAATAGTATTATAACCTAACTTTTTTATCCCAGTAATTTATGTAAATTTATTTGAATATTTATTTTTATTTACCAACAATCCTGCTCATCTTTTTGGGGATAAAGTTGGCGACGAGACCGCAAATGTGGGCGCCCAGACTGAAACCGACGCAGGTGAATTCCTCGGTGGCCACGCCGCGTTGCTGGAAGTAGTCGAAGACGGCGGCCGTGCACTTGGCGATGGGCTCGGCGTTTTGCTGGGCGGCGCGGTCGCAACGCTCCTTTACCAAAGTCGGGTAGTCGGCGGTGATCAAGTTGTAGGAACCGTTCTTGATGTAGGCTGCAGATCAGTCGAGATAATGAGATAAAAAATTTGCCAAAATTAAGTAAATTGACTGACCATCTCTGAGGATGACGGTGGGCATCACGTTCTCGCCGCCCTGGTAGCCGTGGAATAGGAACACGGTGGGCTTTTCGCTGTCGAAGCCGCTTTTCGCGAACCACTCCTCAGAGGTCACGTCGATCTTCACTTTCTTCGCCTCACTGTAATTAAAAAATAATAATGATAAGAATAATAATAGTTTAATCTTATTGCAGCATAAATAGTTGCTTTTTGTGTGAATCAGAAACAGGCAATTTAAGTAAAAATTATTTCTGCAATTAACATGTTGCTTTTCATTCAAACGTGAGACTAAATAATACTCATTAATTTTACTTCATGAGGATTTGAAATATATTTCTCTCGCTTTAATTAAAGAATGCTTTCTTATGACTATTTTAGCCGCAAAAGAACACTCGTTAAGAGTAAAAAATTTATTATTTTTTAAAAACAATTTCAAATTTTTATACAAATATAAAAATTGTAGTTTTATTTATAATAAATACTCAATATTTTGTGTTAATTAAATTTTTTTTTAATTATTACTTTTTTAAAGAATATATTTAATTAAAAAACAAAAATAAATTTAGTCGTACACCGACCAAATTTTAGAAAATTAAATTTAATTAAATAATTTTAATTAATATTTAATGAGCTTAAATTTTATCTGTATAGTTTGATTGCGTGCCAGTGAATTTTTTCGTCAATGAATAAAATTATTTCCGTATTCTGATATTGAAGAAACAACTTAAGAATTAACATCTAATTTGACTATTTAAACGTTTTAATTTTACTCACCCGCTGTACAAATAGTACTGGATGTCATTGTCCGGGCAGGTGAGGGTGGGCTTCTTTCTGACGCAGTTGAAAAGATTGCCCAAGTTGGGGAGTTCGGCGGCGGCAGCAGGGGGTGCTTCAGTCTCAGGAGCTTCGGTTTCGCCCTCGGCCAGGGCCTCCTCGACGGGGCCCTCGCCCAGTTTGAAGGTCGAAATGTCGTGCACGTCCTCCTCGGCGAAAACTGAAACGGCCAAATTTCGATCTCAAAAATGAAGAATAAGATTTCGGAAGTTTTCTCTTCGAACCTGCGAGGAAGGCGACGGCGGCGAGCGCAGCAAATGTGAGCACCAATTTGGCCATGGTGCGCCGAGAGCAGAGTGCGTGCCCTGGATGCTGCGGTCCTTCTTTTATACCGCCGATATTCTCCTTAACGGGATTTTCGGTGCTCTTATAATACATTTTGCATGCGTCTCAAATTGTTCCTCCTCCGTCCACCCATCCCGTCCGCTCGATATTCATTTTAACCCAAATCGGAACGAGTTATCTTGATAGTGCCACATATTTAAATGAGCGAGCGCCAAAGGGTCAATCGCCTCTCTCAGCCTGACGTGCAATAAACAAAAGTTGTAACAGTGCGTGCGAGAGATTTCTCTCCGCCCGCTTATCAGTTCGACCGGTCATGATTTGACCGTGTTTGCATCGCGCTTATTCTTTTTTCGCCAAAGGAGCAGAGAGTGCTCCAGAAAATCGCTCCAAACCAGTATGCGAAAATTTTCAGCACACAAACTTGTTCTCCTTCAACAAGTCGAGTTTATCGGCTATTTAATTTGAACTCGATCGTCGTGAAAGACGTTTATATTTGTTTATTTTCTTTTTATTTAACAAAAACTCTCACAGGTAAAAAATAAATTACGTTTTTTTAATATAAAAAATTAGAAAAAAGTAGCCCTTTTTCTCTCTAGAGATAATCGTCTTCAAATCGGTTCCACATCTTCCATCTTCGTTGCGTTCGTCGTTCGCTTAGCATTTGTCCAATCCTCTTTCTTGTTTTATTTGGGTAGACGGGACAGCACCTTTCATCCCCAAAAGTAGGGTCAGTTTCATCAGCGCCCAGGCAATAGGGAGGAAATTCATTTTTCACGCAGAAAGTTCCAGTAGCACTAGAAAATTGTTTTTTTTTTTTACTTTCAAAATATTTTAATTGATTATTTTATAACAAGTTTTGATTTCATAAAAATAAAAAAACGGAAATGAGAAAAACAAATTTATCCCTTGTAAAGAATTTAAATAAAAAAAAACTTCAATCTGCTTTTAAGTGAGAAAGTGGTCACTCGAGAGATCAAGGAAAGTTAAACCTGCCCTTTCATCCCTTTAACTATTTTTTTCAATCCTTGGACGTGCGAATTTTCGATCGCAATTTATACAATACCAAAAATTAATTTCAGATAAAAATAATTACTTTTCACATCTACCTCTAAATATTTATTTTTATTTTTAAGAATTTTTTATAATTTTGTGACGTATAATTGCTATTGACTTACTATGAGGGTGTGAATTCGCCCATAGGGACAGGGATGCCTCTGCGATCGAAGAAATTGTTCTGGGGGCACCGGTTGGCGCAGGGCTCGCCCATTTGAGCTCTTTCCTTCCACAAACTCTGCGCCATGTAGCAAACGGCGTGCGCGTGACTGCAAAGCTGTTCATCTAAACTCGGCCGACGGACGAGCCCTTGAGAAGTTAGAAAAATCAGTCGTTCAGAAAATAAAATTCACGCACTTCTCGTCTTTTGGCAATAGGGCTGAGCGCCATTGTTGACGCAGAAATCGATGGTGCCGGTCCAGCCCGTCTGTCCGTAGAAACCGGCGTTGGTGTGAAACACCAGCACCTGCTGGGCGTCCTTCGGATCCAGCTTCTGGTTGTCCCGACGGTTTGACAGCAAAGGACGAGCAGGGTCCAGAGCTTTGAAAATTATTGGAAAATAAGAAAAATTAATAAAGCAGCATAAAATTAATTTCTTTGACAAACAATTCAATATTTAAGTAACTTATTGATTCTTTACTTTTTAACTGATACATGAAGAATTAAGAAATTAGTAGTGTTATCAAAGGTTATGAAACGTGGGTTTGGAATATCCATTTACCAATGATTCTCTCCAGTTTTTCAGTTACGTAATTGTCGATCAGTCCGCAAATGTGGGAGCCCAAACTGAATCCCACGCATGTAAATTTTTCTGTGTAAACGTTGTTCAGTCGGAAATAGGAGAGCATGTGGCTGATGCATTTGGCCACCGGCTTCAGGTTGTTCACCGCTTGCACATAACACGGTGTCCTCACCAATGGGCCGTAATCCACGGTGATTAGGTTGTAGGTTCCTAATTTGATGTAGGCTGGAAATTGGAATATATATTCAAAATCACTTATTTGTGTCATGAAAAAAGTAAAAATAAATATTATATTTCTTTTACTTAGTTGAAAGTGGGGTGTATAAATTTGTATAATTAATTTCCTCGCAATTTTTTTTGTATCAATATGGATAAATTATTTTCATATAACGATTTTTCTTTATTACATTTGAAATTATTTTTATCATTTTTATAAAAGCTCTATTCACCATGTAAATTTGCACTCCTAAGCCAGGAGTACATCAGTGGTTTTTCCAGCAAATAAAAATGTGCTTCCCAATAGGAATAAGTTAGTCAATCTGATTGCAAAATCAATGAATTTGGTTAAACTAGAGCTACGATTTTTATTCTACTTTTGGAATTGTGTTACTCTTCTTTGAGGTTCAAGCTATTTTGACCGGTTCAACGCACACGGATACGAATTTACTTGAGCATTATTAATAAAAAAAAAATGTCATCTTTCACATTCAAGATTAAATTTTTCCCATATTTCGAACTTTGATTGAAGTCTCTTGATCTAGCTGTGCGATTTTGCCTCGTAGTGAATTAATCATTATTAACTTTTTTCGCTTTACATACCATTTTTTAAAACGACTGTGGGCATCAGCGAGTCGCCGCCTCGGTATCCGTGCACCAGCATCACCGTGGGTGCGTCAGGGTTGAATTGGCTCTGCGCAAACCACTCAGGGTCGGTCGTGTTGATTTCGTCGGCCTCTCCTGAGGTTCTGCACAAAGAGTTCAAATGTGTCAGCAGAAGATGGAATTAAACCCTGCGACCGCCGCTCAATAACTTTTGTCTGCCACCATAGACCAGAGCGCAGACACAGATTGCTTACCCGACGTAGAGATAAAACCGAATGTCAGGGTCAGGACACTGCAGCTTTTCGCTCTTCTGCAGACAGTCTTTGGATGAGTTGCCCGTCTTGTTGTCTCTGTCCAGGAGGAACATGTCGCCGGGAACATCTTGCCGCAGTTGTCGCAGCGCATCAAGTTGTCCACTGCATAATGGGAATCCTAAAAAAAATGCAAATAAATTTTTTTACTGCAAAATGAATAAATAAATTTTGGATTTCAATTTTATAGGCAAGTTTTTTGTTAAACTATCTTTAATTTTAAATACAAAATTTGGATCCTTAGAATTGATGAAATAATGAGCTTCATTTTCAGAATTGATTTGTTCAAACCATTTAACAGAGTTAATTGATCATTGTAGAGAATTTTCTAAAAAAAAGTGCTACTCAAAATCCGTGTCAGTAAAATTAGGGAAATTTCGAAGCCAAAAGAATTTGTACCAACCCAATCAAATTATCTTCATTTTTCAGTTTACATTGAGAGGAGTTGAGAAGGATACAAAAAAATTTAGTTACAATTTTTACAGTTTTGTTCTGAACGAAATTTTTTCCAAATTATTTAAAAACACAAAACATATTACTTTGAGTTTTAAACTAATTTTTATTTTTAGCGATTTTGAGTATTTTATATATTTTTTCATTAATTTTCCATACTTTAAATATAAAATAAAAGCTATTTTCTAATGTTTTTATTACGTTGCAAACTGAAACAATTCATTTGCTTTCAAAACATGACTCGTCCTCTCGTGTAATACGAAGGATCGATTTTCACTTCCTACAACAACATTAAATGAGGGTAATAATTGCGTAAGGGCACTTAGTAAGTCGCGTTTGCAAATCTTTTTGAGCCCACCTAACAATTAGTTGTGCAAATATACACGCCGAGAACGCACGTGGCCTTTCCTACATACAATATTATATTGAATGAAACGCTTTTCCTTCATGTAATAATTCCGCGTGTAGGTCGAAAAATGCAGAAAGATACAGTTAAGCCGCCGCGACTTGTTCAGAAGAGGATTTCTCAATTAAAACGACACCTGTTTGTTATTCTTCGAGATGCGTGACATTGAATGTAGCGAAGCGAGGTGAGTGCATTAGAGTTCTAGCGGCGCAGCTTCCTATGTGTAAAAACCCTTCTCGGCTGCCAGAACTGTGTCTTACACAAGTTAACACATTAGGAAACCTTGTGATATAATAGTGAGACGAGATCTCCTTCTGGCGGGTTACAAGAAAAGTTCATTAGGAGCACGGCTTTTTTAGGAATTATATAATTCGCTCTTGAGTCGATTGATGGCGAGAAGGTTATTGGGTTGGTTTTTCCTTATTCAATATTCCAGAGAAAGAAAATAAATAAAATGAAGGAAATGCAGAAATATTTGTGGTTTTGGTAAAATTAGGAGGTACTCTAAAAACACGTTAATTTTAAGATCAAGCATTTTAAATATCTAAATTTTATATTGCTTAATTAATAGGTTTGATTTAAAGTTGATTTGACGATTTTATAAATTTTATACGCAGGCAGACGTTAAGAAAAATGTATTTATCATTTAAGGAAATTTCCCTTAAGAGTGATGAACGTTTAAAAATATATTCAGCTTTCAAGATATGGAAATAAATATTGTCATCTAAATCACCCTGGTTGATTTTAAGCTGATTAGACTAATGAAATAACGTCAGGAAAGTAATCAAAATTTAATTTTTACTTAATATGTAAAATTCGCTTGCTAGCGGTGGCTAAAAAAATCGTTTTTCAGAAGGAAAAAATGTTTTCGAAAAATTAATTTAAATAATGAGATTCAGCAATTGTATATAAATAAAGAACAATAAGTTTAATGATTTATTAAAATTTATTTCCACCCAATAATTTCTCACTTACTTTATAAATGAAAAAATCTCTGCTGTAAGAAATGCGAATCTAACAAGTAGACCCTATTTCCTGTCCAGCCTCAAACTAGTCTCTCATTTTCTCTAACGTGTCTCGAAACAATAAATACGGCGTTTGAGAGAGCAAATAGATAAAGTGTCTCGTTTAATGGGAGTGCGCGAAATGAAAGGCTCACCTGCAAGGTAGGTGGCGGCGACCAGAAAGGTGGCCGCGGCGGTCCAGTGGGCCAAAGTGAGCCGGGCGCAGGAGGCCATAATCACTCGCCGCAGAGCCTCGGCGTCGAGTGAAACCCCAGAAGATAGCGGTACACCAGCGAGGCACACCGAGAGCAGTCCCTGCCGCCAGCATCTCGTCTTTTTTGGAGGTTGTGTTAAAAAAAAAAGAATCGTGCGTAATTCCAATTGGCCGGCCGATGAGAATTATTTATTGCGTTGCCATCAGAAGAGTTAAAAAAGCGCGAGAGGTCATTCCGCAACCACGCCGTGGTGAGCACGGCCAGGAAATTTCAGATATGAAATTTTATGATATTTTATACAAATGGTTGCTTACATGGAACACACACGCCTCTCACCGAATCTTGATTTACGTCAATTATGTTCAAGGTGATTCTCGTATGTTTATCTTTGCAAATTTTCATCCCATCGTTAATGTCAACAACAAAAATTATTTAAAAACAACAATTAATATCAGAAACCTAAAAATCTATTTTTTACTCGCAAAAAATTGAAACTTAAAAACCGTTGGCTATAATGACAGGAATTTAAAATATTGAGATGTAAGCAAGTCTTTTTTTTCTTGGTGTTATTAATGCCTACACATTCACACATCAACCTCGGTTTACAATAAAATATTTTTTTCATTTTTGTAATTCTCATTTATTCATAAAAAGCGTCAAAATTAACAAAAATCATGACTGTCGAACCAATTTGGAATAGTAACATATTTTTTTCATTTAATTTTTATCATTTTTCAAAATTAACGTTAAAAAATATGACCCATAATTCACATTTTATTACAATAAAATTAATTCCAATTCAAATCAGTTTAATCTATTATTTTCATTTTTCATTATCAATTTGAACCATATTTTATGCATATTGTAAATCTTCAAGCGTCGTCGTTAATCTTTGCAAAATGTTTACAAAACCTTTAAGAAAAAATGAGCAGTGTTTTCACCTTCCTGATTTTAAGTGCTAAATTTAACCGCATTCTTAATTTTTTAAATAAAAATTTCATTGAAAATCTGCCATTTAAAACCTGCAATTATGTACCTCATTTGCAAAACAGGGAAGGCTACTTAAGTAAATTTATTTATAAATGAAATTGAAAGTGTACCAGACCTTTAAAGCAAAAAGCATCTCATTTCGCCCACTCATCGCGCTCTCGCATTGCGCATTGCACAGGTTTAAATTGCAAATAATCAGGTAGTGACGACACCGTCGCGGTTAACACCAGTTATTTTCAGCTAATTATGCCACTCGTCTAAAGCTGTTACGTTGTGCAACTTGATTCAAACTAAAGACCATCTCGACTTTCAGATTGAAAACTATTTTATTTGAAAAAAATTACGGGCAAATCTTGATAATATTCCTATCAAGATTGGCGTGTTTATTTGTCAAAACCGGCGTGGTGTTGAGTTAAGTTTCAGTTTGCGGAACATTTATCAAGATTAGTGGTAATTTAATTTGGAGCGCAGATTGCACCAATATAGTTCTTGGCTGTGGCGAAAATGTAAATATAAAAACACCAAACACTCTCACTTTCGGGGTCAAACTTATATTCCGTTCAAATAATTTTCTGGTCAACTTTTTATGTAACAAAAATCCTCACAGGTAAAAAATAAATTATGTTTTCTTAATTAGACAAGCAAATAAAGGTGAAAAACCTTTTTTCAGTAAAGATAATCGTCTTCAAATCAGTTCCACATCTTCCATCTTTGTTGCGTTCATCTTTAGCTTAGAATTTGTCCGATCCGGTTTTCTTGTTTTATTTACGGGACAGCACCATTCATCCCCAAACGTAGGATCAGTTTCATCAGCGCCCAAGCAATAGGGAGGAAATTCATTTTTCACGCAGAAACTTCCAGTGGCACTAGAAAAGTGACAAGTTTTTCTTCAAATATTTTTATTGATGATTTAACTAGAAGAACTTTTTGGATTTCATAGAAATTTAAAACTTAAATTTGTTCTTTTGAGAATCCGAAAATGATATATCACTCATGACTGAAATCGAGTTTTTTTTTCATCAAAAATTCCATCTATGAAGGGTTGAAACAAGGGCTGAAAGGGAAGGTACACCCTTAACGATAACGAATTTCAGAGCTATTACGAATTTTAGAGTAAAAATCATTACTTTTCTCATAAGTCACATCAACCTCTTATCTTCTATTTTAAATTTTAACGTATAATTCTTTTTTGAATAATGTCGTGAAGCATAATTTCTACTGACTTACTATGAGGGTGTGTATTCGCCCATTAGGACAGGGATGCCTCTGCGATCGAAGAAGTTGTTCTGGGGGCACCGGCTAGGGCAGGGCTCGCCCATTTGAGCCTTTTCTTGCCACAAACTCTGCGCCATGTAGCAAATGGAGTGCAGGTGACTGCAAAGTTGTTCATCTAAACTCGGCCGATGGACGAGCCCTTGAGAAGTTAGAAAAATCATTTGTTCAGAAAATCAAGTTCACGCACCTTTGGTATATTTGCAGAAGGGCTGCGCGCCGTTGTTGACGCAGAAGTCGATGGTGCCCGTCGAGCCTGTCTGTCCGTAGAAACCGGTGTTGGAGTGAACCACCACCACCTGCTGAGCGTCCTTTGGGTCCAGCTTCTCGTTGTCCCGACGGTTGGACAGCAAAGGACGAGCAGGGTCCAGAGCTTTCAAAATTATCGGAAAATAAGCAATATTAATAAAAATGGAAATAAAATTTGTTTACCGTTACAAGTATTTTAATATTTAATTTTAATTAACTAAATTAAAAGAATTTTATTGATATTTTTTACTATATTAAAGTACTTTCCAAATTTATTGTCATCAAAAGTGGGTTTGGAATATTTATTTACCAATGATTCTCCTTAGTTTTTCAGTTACGTAATTGTCGATCAGTCCACAAACATGGGCGCCTAAACTGAATCCCACGCAAGTAAATTTTTCTTTGTTCAGTTGGAAATAGGAGATCATGTGGCTGATACATTTGGCCGCCGGCTTCAGGTTGTTCACCGCTTGCACATAACACGGATCCGTCACCAATGGGCCGTAATCCACGCTGATTAGGTTGTAGATTCCTCTTTTGATGTAGGCTGAAAATTGGAATTTTTAATTTCAAATCACTTAATCACGTGGCAAAGTTTGTAAAAATATTTTAATAGTTTGATACTGTTGATGGTGAAGTGTGTAATTAAATTCCGCAGTATGCAAATTTAAAAAAAAATATTATTAATCAAGTAATTTCTATAATTAAATTTGAAATTATTTTATAATATTGATGTCTCTATATTCACTATGTAAATTTTCACTTGTACAATCTGCCGCTCTCTGCGACAAGGAGAAAAATCACCCCTTGCTAACCGAATAATAACGCGCGCGATAAAGAAATTCACGTATTTAAATAGGGCGAAGAACAATTTATAGCACTTTAATTTAAAGAGAATATGGACGCATTTTAAACAACAAAAATTAAAGCCACTAGAAAAATGGAAGTTGACTTTTGAGAAAAGTAGAAATTGAGTTTTGAGAAAAGTAGAAGTTAATTTTGAGAATTACAGAAGTTGAGAAAAGGAGGTAAATAAGGAAAGTTTTATTTTTCTCGGCACCTGCACTGCGGAAATTGGGTCGGGCAACCCTTTGGGACCAACGAGGGCGGCGCGATTTGATGTCGCTCACCCGACGGGGCAGACCAGCACAGTCATAAAAATATGCTTCTCACTGGGAGTTAGTTCTGATCGTAAAATCACTCTGAATTTGGTTAAACCAGGACTCTGATATATGCTTCTTCTGGAAATGTAATATTTACACTTCTTTTCTTTGAGGGTCAGATATTTTGGCAAGGAAATGATAAGTCCAGTTAAACGCATAAGGATACAAATTTTAACGCAATTTTGATATTAATTGTCACCTTTCATATTCTGGATTAAATTTTTAGACTTATATGGGACTTTAATTGGTCTCTTAGTGATTTTGCCCCATTATAGATAAATCATTAATAACTTTTTTTATTTTTATACCATTTTTTAAAACGATTATTGGTATCGAGTCGCCACCTCCTTGCATGAGCATCACCGTGGGTGCGTCAGGGTTGAATTGGCTCTGCGCAAACCACTCAGGGTCGGTCGTGTTGATTTCGTCGGCCTCTCCTGAGGTTCTGCACACAAAGTTCAAATGTGTCAGCAGAAGATGGAATTAAACCCTGCGACCGCCGCTCAATAACTTTCGTCTGCCACCAAAGACCAGAGCGCAGACACAGGATTGCTTACCCGACGTAGAGATAAAACCGAATGTCAGGGTCAGGACACTGCAGCTTTTCGTTCTTCTTCAGACAGCCAGCCTTGGACGAGATGTCCGTCTTGTTGTCTCTGTCCTGGAGGAACATGTCGCCGGGTAAAACTTGCCGCAGTTGCCGCTGCGCCTCAAATTGTCCACTGCATAATGGGATTCCTTAAAATATTTGAATAAATTTTATTTCTGCAATTCATGAATAAGTTCATCTTCTGGATCTTAATTTTATACAAACGTCTCTAAAAAGTATCTTTCCTACAAAATTTGAGTCGTTTGAATGAATGAGAGTTTTATTTTTAGAATTGATTTGTTCTAACAATTAGCACAGAATTTTCCTATTTTTAAGAGGAATTTTATGAAAATATTTCTCTTTCAAAATCTTTATTGACTAAAATTCATAAAATTTGTATCGCCCCAATTAAGGTATAATCTTGATTTTTTTTTAGAACACACTTATAGCGTTTTGAAAAATTTTGTATAAATTATAACAATAGATGATGACTGAAAATATTATTTTGAGTTTTTTCACCTGCAAGGTAGGTGGCGGCGACCAGAAAGGTGGCCGCGGCGGTCCAGTGGGCCAAAGTGAGCCGGGCGCAGGAGGCCATAATCACTCGCCGCAGAGCCTCGGCGTCGAGTGAAACCCCAGAAGATAGCGGTACACCAGCGAGGCACACCGAGAGCTGTCCCTGCCGCCAGCATCTCTCGTATTTTTTGGAGTTTTTGTTAAAACAAAATCGTACGTAATTCCCATTGGCAGGCCGATGAGAATTATCTATTGCGTTGCCATTCAGAAGAGTTAAAAAAGCTGAATAGGTCATCTCGCAACAGACGGCACGCCGTTTTGAACACGGCCAGGAAATCTCAGATATTGTATACAAATGGATGCTTAGACGGAACACACGCGCCTCTCACCGAATCTTGATTTACATCAATTATGTTCAGGGTGATTCTCGTATGTTTATATTTTTTTCTAATTTTTCATCTCTTTGTTGAAATCAACAACAAATGAATTTAAAAAAAGTCATAAAAATTATCAACCTTTTAATCTATTATTTTAATTCAATATTTAAAAAAAAAACTTTTAGCCATAGTCAAAAGAATTAAAAAAAATCCAGATAAGCATGATTTTTTTGCTTGGTGACAATTTAGTGTCAATTGAATGTTTATTGGGTTCCAATGAGGGCAACTAAAATTTATGCTTACATTTAAATCATTTAAGTTTTTTTGGGGGGGGGGGGGGGGCAGGCGAAGACAAAGTGTCTTATCGGCCTGTGCCCTTATTTGAGCTTGCGGAAGGCAATCTTTAATCTTATATTAATGCGTATTTATTTATATTCTTCTTAAGTGTAACCTCAAATTGCATTATACATTTTTTCATTTTTAATTCTCATTTCATCATTAAAAACCAAAAACGGTTTAACAAAATTCATCAGGCTGAAGCAATATGCAATATTGTTATTATTTTTTTGTTCTTTATAACAATTATCAAGAGGTAAAAAACATTATTTTTATTAATCAATTCGAAAAGTTGTGTAATTTTAAATATTTATGAATCTTTACGAAAAAATTCTTTAATTCAACAAAAATGTCAATGCGGTAAGCAACGTTTTCATCTTTATGAGCTTCATCTTCTTTCAATTTAAAAAGAATTCATCAATCGTCTGCAATTTAAAACCCGCATTTACACACCTCCATTGCAAAACGGGAAACTGCTTAAAAAGTATATTTATTTCTAATTGAAATTGAAAGTGTAGCAGAGCCTTTAAGCAAAAAGCATCTCATTTCGTCCACTCAACGCGCTCGCGCATTGCACAGGTTTAAATTGCAAATAATCAGGTGGTGACGACACCGTCGCGGTTAACACCAGTTATTTTCAGCTAATTATGCCACTCGTCTAAAGCTGTTGCGTTGTGCAACGTGATTCAAACTAAAGACCATCTCGACTTTCAGAAGGAAAACTAATTTATTTGCAAATAATTAAGGGCCAACTTTGATAATCAAGAATAGTGTTTATTTGTCAAAACTGGCGTAGTGTTGAGTGAGGTTCAGTTTGCCAAACAATTATCAAGATTAGTTGTTAATTTAATTTGGAGCGCGGATTGCACAAACAGTGGTGTGAATATCTTGACTTGACGAAAATCATGTAAATATAAAAACACCAAACACTCTCACTTTCAGAACCAAACTTATATTCCATTCAAATAATCTTCTGGTTCAATAGTCGTGGTCAACAGAAGTCCAGTTTTCTCCATATCGGAAATTTCCTCCTCGTCCTCTAACAAATCGATTCCTAAACTGTATGGCGCCTCCTTTCCTGTGTTGACTACAAACACTCCGCGGGCACTGAAAAGAAAAAATAATAAGTTTAATTTAATTGGAAACCCACTCAGGAAGAGGAATTTTTAATATTTCTTAATTCTAACAGATTTAATAAAATTTAATTTATTAATAATTAAATGTTTAAAAAAAATTTACATTGACAATGAGTCTACAATTGTGTTTACTCTGATTTAAAAAATTTGAGTCTAAGGATAACTTCTTTGGTCTATTCAGGAAAAAATACTATACTATATGCATATTTTTTAAAACGCACTTTACCTGGGCCCTTTGAATTAAAATTTAAGAGCAATTGTTCTTTTTTTATTATTATATTTTTTTTGCAAACTTTTTTATCTCTTTAAAATTTTGTACTAACCCTTGAGGGCAGTACTCGCCCATCACTATGGAATCCTTCTTTGCCGTCTTCTCATCGCACCATCCCGCTGCGTAATACAGAAAACTCTGGCAAGGGTACCCGAAAAATCCTCTCGCACTTTCCAAAATTGACTCGGCGAAATAAGTGGGCGCCAGCAGATGACTGCACACCGCCGGTCTGTCACCTAAATTTCAAATGAAGCAATAAATTAGCTAGTTCATGAAAGTAATAAAAAGTTGAAAATAATGAGAGAAAAATAAAAACTTACATAAATAAGGGGGCTTAACATTGTTGAAAAATAATGACAAAAGGAAAAAAAATTTAGTGTGATACCAAAATCCTTGAAAAAAGTGCAAATTGAGTTTAAACTTATTAATATTAAATTGATTAAATATAATTTCCTTCACTCTCAATTTTTTTCCTTTATAGATTTTGCTAATTTTTTTTCCAACGAATTGCTTAAATTATAATTGAGAAAAATCAAAAGGCAAACTAAAGAGCGCAGAATAACCAGTCTTGGGTGGAATTTGCGTGGGAGGATCTGTTGTTAATCTGGATGAAAGCAGGCGGGTGAAGACAGACTTGTTCTTCCTACACCACTTCCACTTTTGTTGCGCAACCTTTAATTATATTCACAACAAAGCTTTGATGGCCACGTTAAATTTATCTTTATATGTGTTGCTATTAAATTTTTATAGCTGGGAGGAAAAATTGTATTATTTGCGTAAGTTTGAATTTGCTTAACTGTTATTGCACGCCGGCTGAGTGGATCCGCCGTTGACATAAAAATCGGCATGACCGACGTTTCCCAGTTTGCCCAATTGGCCCGCGTTCGTGTGGATGACATCAACAAATCGCGCGTCCGACGGGTCGAGTTTCCAAGCGCGGTTCAGAGACTTGAAAAACGGCAAGGCAGGATCCAATCCTTTGAAATTTTATAATTAAATTATTATTGTTAATAATATATTAAAATTTAAGGAATGAAGAAGCCCTAATTGCTCTATAAAAATTAATAAAAAAAGTCTCACTGAAGTTTGTAATATTTTGATTTTGAACTGGTGAAAAATAATTAATTAATTGTATACGCCCTAAGATTTATTTTTAAAATTGCACTTTTCTGAATGAACAAAATATTTACAATACCAGAAAATTACGTCTTCAAGAAATAGTTTATAAGTGTAATATTTTTGTATGCTTGATCTCTATTATGAGCCTTTCTTCCTTCTTCGATTTAATTTCAGTTCTGTTCTGTAATATTTAGAATGTTTTCCAGCAGTCAATTAAGAATTTTTTTTTAAACTTTGAAGCAAATGATGGTTTAAAGGAGAGAGAAAATTGGCTTCCGAAAATTAATACCTTCTAAATTTTAAAATAAATTTAAAAATCCTTAATTATATTTTGCTCCTGCATTAA
Organism: Neocloeon triangulifer; assembly: GCF_031216515.1. NCBI lineage: Eukaryota > Metazoa > Arthropoda > Insecta > Ephemeroptera > Baetidae > Neocloeon > Neocloeon triangulifer. Next base: position 3,409,750 of record NW_026775547.1, read on the forward strand.
ATTTGGAAGGAAAATGAAATATTTGCTGAGTGACTACTTTTTTCAATTAAAATCTTTGTCTGAAAAGCTGCCTTATAGGAAAATCTCAGCATTAGTTTTCTACAGTCTAATCATTTTTCCTAGATTTTTTTGCAAATCATAACGCCCAACCAGTAATTCTGCTAATTCTGTTGGGCTTGACGTAGGAGCCAGTGAATCCAGCCACGTGGGCGCCCAAACTGAAGCCGACAATGTGGAGCTCGGAGAAGAATTGCCTCGGTGACCCGGTCCACGCAGCGATCTCCTGCAGCGTCTTGGCCGTGCACCGACCCGCCTGCCAGGCGTTGATGACCGCGGTCGGGTAACAGGGGATGTTGGTGTAGGCGCTCCAGTCCAGCATCACCAAGTTCACCGCGGCGCCGTCTTCGATGTACGCTTCAAAAATTTTTAATTGAAGTTTGGCACTAATGCGAAAAAAGGTGACGTCACCTCTGGCGATAGTGTTGATGGGCTTATTATTCAAAGTTCCGTTGTAACCGTGGATGAGGAGCTTCAAAGGGCGGCTAGGGTCAAATCCACTTTCGTCTAATGACGCCGGATTTGTTGAATCTAAGAGATAAAACTCTTCAGCTTCGAGACTGAAATTTAAGATACATTTAAAAAATGAATTAATTAATTAAATTAAAATTCGCTCACTCTCGAACAAAATAAAATTTGACTTTTGCGTTGGAACATGATTCGGAGAGATGGAGGAGACAAGGACCAGCCGATATTTCCAATTTGATTCCATCTGGACCAATTAAAGTGCTTGTCGGCCTATTCAGTATCGGTCGGATGAGACCCGACTGGCACTGTTGAGATAGCAATGCTGTAGAATAAATTTAAAAAATTATAATACATAATAAACAAATACTTAAATAACAATACAAAAATATAAAAGTCATAATAATTAAATTTTTAAAAACAATTTTTAATTTTTAACTTACATTTATATAATTTAAATGATTATATATTTTAAATTTATTTGTAATATATATATTTTATACCTTTTAATTGTTATAAATTTAAATGTATAAATTTTTAATATTTATAAATTAATCCAAAGGTCTCTCACTTTTTAATTAATTACAATTAAATGCACGAGTGCTAAGTTGGTTAAATTCAAACTTGATATTATTGCATATTGTAGGAAAATATAAATTATATACTAAAAAATATCCAAACTTGAATTCACCGTGAATGCCACCATAAAATTTCGCATTTTATTTTTGTTTATTTTTGTTATTTACTCTATTATCTTTTAACAATACAGAAGCAAATCGTAAATATTTAAATTGGATGTCTCACCTAATAAAATAATAGTGACTGAGGTCAGCCAGGTCAACCCACGGTGACCAGCCAAGTCGGAGGCGGCTCGACGTTCGAACGACATTTCTGGCACTGCAGCTATAAAGATGGGCCAGCCGCCGGATTCGCTCCTCCAAACGTCCCGTTACTGAGGCGTTCTGCGGCTTTAATTTCGTTTCTATACTTGATTTTTTGACAAACGACCTGGTCAAGCCTTCTTCCGTTTGCAAACAAGTATTAGATGGTCTGTCTAAAAATAGACCATTGCATGGTTAAAATGTATTGTTGAACTAAATTTTTATCATAAACAAACTTGCAAATTTTAATCAGTTCTTACAACAAAATAAGAAATAAGCGATAATTTTATGTCTCCTTTGACATTATGTATAGGGAACTGAATTTTTTTGTTGGTTTTATTTCGAAGATATCGGAAAATTGAAGGGAAAAAATCCATTTTTAGCGATTCCATTTAAATTCTCCAGTAGAATATTTCACGTCGCAATCATGATTAAAAAAATACCTTTTTTCTTATTTTCATTTCAAATTATTTTGGACAGCTACAATGAGCAGAAAATTTGCAAGCCTAAAAACCTAGAAAACATGTATTTGAGATTTGAGTATTGCTAAATAACTCGACGATTTGCGGGTTTCTTCTAATATCAGGAAATTAAAAGTGTGTTTTTATGGAGTTAAAATGTCTACTTCTGTCCAAAATTGTGTAGAAATTAATTTTTTTTAAATCTGGTATGAATACATTCAGCAGCTTCCAAATATTATTTTTCTGTGTAATTTAGTTTTTTTCGATAAATGTCAAAGATCAAATGTCAAAGAAAAAAATATATGATATTTATATAAAGTTGAAATTTAATGTATTAACTTGTATAACTTGTGTTCTTCCAATCTTTAAGATCAAATACGTGATCGGCACTTAAATATAATTTGCATTTAAAAGCAAACTCTGCGTCCGCACGCCGTCTTCCGACGGAACTGCGAACACAAAGGCCGCGCGCGATTAAAATTGCACAAATCGCGGCGGTGGCCTCCGACTGTGTGTCAGGGCGTGCAGAAATGAATGGTCTATAACCGAGTTAGTTGCACACACGCAGCGGCTCAATAACGGGACGAATCTATAGCAAAAGTGGTGCCGGCGACTTGTGACAGCGCAATACCAACGCACGTTGACTGAGTGGCAAAGTGCATGGGTTGGCACAATGGACGTGTGTCCTCGCCTCCAAAGGACAATCCCACCAACCCTCAGCATATTCGTCATAGTTTGTAAGTGACTTAAATGATTGATTGATTAATTATTCATATATATCATTGATATTCAAGTAAAAGCTCTAAAAAACTTCATGATTTAAATTACTCCATTGTTTCATTCAATAGCAATGATAGCGGTTCCAAATAAAATATAAAGACACATTGATTTAAATACATAGAATAATTACAAATAAATAGTATAAAAATGAATGATTTTATAATAATCAAAAAATTATTTAATACAAAAATGCATAAAATTATTTAAAATAATAAACTAATTTTACAAAATTTATTTGTTAAATAAATTAAAAAAATATGATTTTAAAATAAAAATGATAAAAACTACACTAAAAGCAAGAAAATTGTTTGCCTAAATTATTGCCAATTGTCATGTTTAATTTTTAACAAAAAAGTTGCGGCTAGCGTGCGTGTAGTGTGGTGAGCACCAAAAAACCGCAAATTGCCTAAATTAACACAATGTGTCTGGTGACCTCCGTCGATTCTAGACGTAAAAAGTGTCCCCATTTTAACACTTCACTGAATTGAGCAATGAGAGTAATTTTTATTTGCAAACAATTCACTTTTTTCCGCAGTTTTCTGTCTGGTCGGCCAGACTGGCGCCCTGGTCCGACCGCTGCCCAGTGGTAATTTAATTGGACCTGGAGGGACCAAGTTTGAAATTAGCTTTGGCTCGTGCCTTTTGCACCTGTACGAGTCCTGCTCTAACTCAAGACTGCTTTTTTATTATATTCCTAGGTACGAACAAAAGTATAATTATTCCGAATTGAAAATTTATTTCAAACAGTTTGGAGAAATCTAAGCACTTTCTTTTCAACTCATCCGACGCCGAATCTCTCGACGCCAGTGGATTTAACTCAAGTCGCCCGACCAAATTGCTTATCCATGGCTACAACGGCTCTCTATACTACGAACCGATCTACAATATTGCTAGAAGTAATGTAGTTTAATGTATACAAATATTTGATTATTACATTATTTTTTTAGTTAAAGAAATGGAAAAGTTTGAAAATAAAACAAATAGAAATTGAAACTGTGCACTTACTCTTTTGCTTTTTGATGACGTTTTTTTAGTGAGCTTTACACTTTTGAAAATCATCTACTTTCCAAGAGCTGAACAAGGCACTTGCACCTTCTTCATTGCACAGAATACTCCAGTCCAGTGCAGGCCATTTCTAAAAAAATTATCACTTCATCTTTCGTGTGTTGAAACTTGAAACAAGGAGAGTAAGCACACATGAAAACTATCCTAATTTCCACTTTCATACCTCGTATGAGATACATTGCAAAATATTTCATTATTTTTATTAAGTGAAATATTAGTTCTATTTTAATAGCAATTCAAATAAAAAAAAATGAGAACTTTTTGCATGTCACTTCAAAATAAATGATCTGATAAAAACATAATTATCCTAAAATGCTCACTTATTTCTCTCAAATTTAATTAGTGTAATCAATTGAATAATTCGTATATTCAAAATATAACAATTTATTCCGATATATTTATAACCTGTTTATTTTACAAAAAACCGATGAAATATTTTCGTATTAAACTGATGCTTTTCAGCATACTTGGGTGAGGTTGATGTGAATGTGGTGGTGCTCGACTGGCGGGCCTACTCGAACATGCCTTGCTACCCCAGTTCTGTGCTCAACACGTGGCAGGCCGGCCGGTGCACTGCCCACGTTCTTCAGGAGATGGCCACGTGGACGGGTGCCCCGCGGCAATTTTTCGCGGACTTGCACATCATAGGTTTCAGTTTGGGCGCCCACGTGGCTGGATTCGCCAGCGCCTACCTCAAGCCCTTCAGAATCGGAAGGATTACTGGTTTGTTTAATTTTATTACCAGACTAGCCATAGATTTAAGAAAAAAAAATAATCAGATTCTAGCCTGATTCTAACAATGAATCTCAGCAAATTTTGAAGATTTTAATTTTTTAATGCTGAGATTTTTAGTCTCATAAATAATGAAGCAAAAGGTAAAACAAAAACACTCAAAAATCCAAAAATGTATTTCACTTTTTCGTAGAATTCGAAAAGCATCATTCACAAACTTTTTTTTAAACCATTTTGCTCCTGAGAGATTTCTGTAGTTATAACTTGAGCCTAGCAATAAAAATAATTAACTTTCTTTTTTAGAAGATTTTATTTCTTGTGGAAAAAAATGAAAAAAAATTGCCTAATCCGCAACCGCAACCTGCGCACCACTGAAGCATGACCGGTTGCATACGCAACGCCTAATTTAATTAAAATGAATAATCTTACAAATTTTTTATCTTTATATTTTTTAGGAATCTCAAATTGCTTTCAGGATTGGATCCAGCATTGCCCTTTTTCGCCTCACTGAGTCGTTCATGGAAATTGGATGCAAACGACGCGCGCTTCGTCGATGTCATCCACACAAACGTCGGCGTCTTCGGCAAGATTGATAACACAGGTCACGCAGATTTCTACGTGAACGGAGGATCCGTTCAGCCAGCGTGCAACAACAGTAAGCGGAGAAAAAGCTGGCGCTCCTCCTTTTGTCAGAACAAAGACAGTAAACGTGTTTTCGTAATTTATATCAGTTGCAAAAATCATAACGCTTCGCATATTAAAAAGCATCTTGGCAAGAGAGCTAAAAAATAAGTGCTAAAATATAACTGTAAACTTTTTTATCACCATAAAATTCCAATGCTAATATTCTAATTTTATTTCAGGTCTAAGACCGCTTTGCAATCACTTGCTGGCGCCTTCCTATTTTGCCGAGTCGATTTCGACTAAGGCGAGAGGTTTTTACGGGTACCCATGTCAGAGTTTCCTTTACTATGTCCTTGGGTGGTGTGACGAGAGAATCACAAAGAAGAACTCTGCAGTCATGGGCGAATATTGCCCAAAGAGGTGATCATAAATTTAGCAAAATTTAAATGGAATTTCATCCAATTCTATAAATAGCACAAGAGGTGTTTTCTTTGTAAACACTGCAAGTCAATATCCATTCAGTTTGGGACAAGAGTGGCCTGAAGAAAGCATCGTCATTGAAGCAAATACGGCTGAAGAACTAGTCGAGTCGACGCCAACAACTGTTTTTTATAATGAAACTGAAGAGACGACAACAATGCCAGATTTGAATGAAAACTTTTGAAAAATAAATGAAATTTTACAGAGAATATATTTGAGGTTTTTCTGAAACAGCATCAAATAAATTTTTTCAATTAGTTTTATGTTTCAAGGTTCTCTAATGAGATAAAAATAATGATTAAATATTTTGTATAAAAAATTTACAGGATAAAACTGAATAAATCAACATTTAAATCTAAACAACTAGTACAAATTTTCACAATTGTGGTAAATTAAATCTTTATTATAATAAATTTTAAGGCAGTTTTTATTAATTTCTTAATTTTGATTATATTGTTTTGGAATATTAAAGTTTTTTTTTTTAGTTTTAAATTTAGAGAGGAAGATGTTCATAGAAAAAATTTAAGATATTTTTCACAATTTTATTAATGTGTAACGCATCATAACATGTAATTTGGCTACATACTGTTCAACAGTTCCAGAAGCAAAATTCTTGCCGTAGGTCTATATAAAAAACTTCACAATAAATCAAAAGAAAATCTGGTCTCTCGTAATATTGTTATTTATGCTGGCTGACTAGAAGAGCGCACTGTCCATGCACTTACGGAAAAAGGGATGTGATGGATTGTGTCAAGAAGCAAAGTAGAATGAAAAGTGATGGCATGCTATGAAAAACAAAACGAGGCGAGTAGTTGGACCCTACACGAAAGATTCTAAGTATTGCTTGTTCATGAATGTGTATTGCTACCAAGCAGCATTTCTGCAAAACACAACAACGTCTCTCAACTGACAATTCAAAGATAAAAAACAAAAACGTAACAATTTTCTAATAATTTTGTCCCAAGGTTTGGAAACTTTGACAACTGGCCAGCCAAAAGGCATACCTTTGGTGCGAATCTCAGTCCATTTAAGCCTTGTATCTATTTACAAAACGGTCATGCTGATATACATCTTGATTTAAAAAGAAACATATAAGGAAAAAAACAGAATTCACTCAAAGAAAAAATAAATAATACGGTCATTTGAACTGGAAGTAAGACCTGGAATATTTGGAAGTAAACATGCATAAACTCCAAGGACATATAAAATCCTTTTGTCCCAAATTTCGGGCATGCCGTTACAACATATATTCACTATTTTTCAATTTGAAAATACTGTGATAAAAGGGAACTGCATTGCCGCCAGTTCCATTTCTGCAATCGTCTGTTGACCAAAAGCAAAATAGTGAAACGAGCTTATTTCTGGCAAACAGAGATTCAATTCTGAGCAAGTAATAAAAACATGCAACTTAATTAATATGATCAGCACCTGCTAACGGTCATTGATTGTTTCACATTTCGTTCAAATTCAAAACTCTTTCTGTCTCTCACGCAAAAAGCGAACCCACTATCGGTGGTAGGCTGTCCAGATCCTAGTCGTTTCCAAACCCCGTGTCTGGTGATCTTTTTTTCGCAATAATCGTTTCACAGCAATTAATATTCCCAACAGGTCAGACTACTCGACCTTCTTGCTTGATTTCCGTAAGTACTTTGCGTAAAAGTAAGACGCGATGTAGTACATGAAAGTGACGGTGAGCATGTAGAACGAGGCGGCGAGCGCCTTCGTGAAAAGATCAGGCTTCGGATGCAGCAGCACCCGTTTGATTAAGAAAAAGCCGTACACGACTCGGATTAAGAAGAAGAGCGACATGAACGCCAACTCGACCACCGTGTAGAGCCACGTGTCTTTTCTTCCAGTGGTGCGAAGGTACCAGCGGGCCTGCAGCAGGGGGTTGGTGATTTCCATGCCGCCAATGCCGGCGATGCCCTCGGTGGCCGACACGCCCTTGACCAGCACCGAGCTGAGCGCCGTCAGACTGACCAGGTGGTGGATGATCATGGTGACGCCCTCGGTCTGGTAGTACAGGCACCACACCATGTCAAAGATGAAGTAGCCCAGGCTGTTGCTCACAGTGAACTTCTGCATGCTGGAATTTTCGCTACCTGAAATGGGAAAAATTGGTGAGAAAATTATAGTTTTCAACAATGGTTTTAATTTATTAAATTGCTCAAGGATAATATGGGATAATATTCGTTGGATTATAAAAAGATGAATATATTAAAAACAAATCAGAAGTTTACATAAGAGATGGGAAAATAGGTGATCAACTTTATAACCTATTTGTTGACAATAAAGCCAGTAAACTGAATAAACAAGAATGGAAAAATAAAAGATGAAATGAAACTTTTTCAAGTTTAAATTGATGTTTCAGTTAAGCAACTTTTTTTCTACTAATTTTAAACAACTTTAATAGCTATTTTTACCTTTAATTAATGAGTTATTTAACATTGCCTATTTTTAAATTTAAAAATTTGCTTCAAATCACCAATTATCAGAAAAAGTCTTTTTTAACATATAATATCTTACAACTAGTTTAGTTGAACTAAAACAAATAATATCAATGCCAATGAATAATATATTGCTATGCTTGTTCCATCAAAAAAATTAATAAATAAATAAAAAAAAACTCATAAAGTCACAAATTTGTCACATCTGTATAGTTTTTAATGTTAATTGAATCTAGTTTTAAATCTATTTTAAACAACATCTCAACCGGTCGTTACTTCCCAAATAAATCATTTAGATAATTAGGATAATTATTCAAAAATAGAAATGGTCAACAAAGAGAGGGAGACCAAAAACAAGCTCTCACAATAACATGAATCTAATTTTGTTAACTTCAGCTTCTATTTTTAAATATTCAAGAAACGAAAGACCAAATTTAGATGATACGAGTCTCGGTGTAAAATTCAAAAATAAAAGTCATCCACTCAGTTAATAGAGTTAAAAGGCCTGTTAAACGTGTTAAACAAACTCAAATTCAATGTTTGCTAAAACGCAGATCTTCTATTCTGTATGATAAATCGCGGCGTAGAAAAAATGTGTGGGCGTTTGTTTGTTTGCTTCCTTTCCGCAGTCTTACCATAGTCTTGAGGGGTTGCCAAGTAGCAGTGCCACATCGCCAGGCAGTTGGCCACACATGCGTGCACAAAGGTCACAAGGCGGCAGCTGAACTCAGGCTCCTTTTTGCTCAGTTTCTGGTGCACCAGGTAGAAGACGGACCAGAAGGTCGTCGTTATGGCAACGTAGGTCAGTTCTTCGTTCATTTTAGTCCGTGCGATTCAAACAACCTGAGAACAGAGAGAAATCAAATGAAATTCAATTATTGCATTTTCTGTTGGATATTAAAAGAATTTAGATTTTTGCCTATTTCTTTATTTTATTATGACTTGTTATGTAGTGAATAAAACAAATTGAAATTGAGAATTAAAATACATGTGTATATCAACAAACATTTGCAATGTAAAAAAAAATGACAACAATTAAACCAAAATTTACAAAAAAAAATCTCACCTTTAATTCTTTTTTTTAATTATTAATAAGATAAGTAGTTTTTATTTACATTTATAAAAGTTTTACATTGAATAAGACGTCATTATAAATCTATTATGAAATGTCAACAATTCTGTTCTGTTATTATCCCCCATTCTTCATTTTTAGATTGTTGAGATAATTTAAAAATTTTCATTCTTGGTCATTTTTTGAATAGGAGGTAAAAAATGATAGCCATCATTTTAATTTTGATCTTGATCCTGATCTTCCCATTGCTGGTTTTTCTGGAATTCGCGTTTGCTCTCTTTGGAATTTTCTTTTGGATCGGATTCGTGGTCATCACCATCACACTTCTGACGATGGATATCTTGGCCAGCATGGCAATCTTTTTGCCAGTGGTCGGTGAATATTGTTCTTTTTTTAGTTCAAAACGCTAAACATTCCCTGTCAATAGATTTTCTTGATCTGGCTGATCGCCATGTGTTTTGGGGGATGTTTTGAAGAGGAGCCTGTGTATTTTGAATATTACTAAGAAGTTATCTTCCGAGCCATCGGCAAAAATAATTCCTGAGTTTAGCTACTAAAGCATTTTTTAAATGGCCGAATGAAAGATTTGATAGGAATTTGCTAAATTTGCATTATTTTGTTATTTTCCTCTCAAAGTGATTTAGGCAGAATAAGTGATTTTTTTATCGTGTAATTACTATCAAAACTTTGGTACCCTGTTGATTGTTGTGCAGGTTGCATAAACTATTTTCTCTTTGATGAACAAGCACCGAATAGTTACAAGAATAGTTATTATATTCAGCATGAGAAGCAAATTTGGTAGTTAAATGAATTCCGATTGACGTCGATGGCTGTACTTTCTAAAGGTTTAAGAATAATGTTGACAGTTTATATCAAGGCATTAATATAAACACTTGCAGCTATTTATAAATCAATCGGTGCTTTTCTGCATAAGAATTTTATAATTATAATTAGTATAGCAAAAACTTGTATTATTCAAATTGATTTAAATTTCAAATAAATTTCTTCAATGTGTTAAAAATTCAAATGATATTGACAAAAAGTATCAAAAGATTTTTAAATTTGGTACATTGAATTTGTTCTAATTTGTTTAAAAAATGAATAAATGTTTCCAATTCTAATCTTGAGCGAGCAAAAACTATGTTTCAAAATTAAATTTGAAAGATAATATATTTCTTTTTGGATAGAACGTGGTAGAAATCTCAAAACAATGCATAGAATTAAAAGAGGTTTATAATAAATTATCTATTAAGACAAAAAAATTTTGACAACATTCGCTCACAATCAGAATTATGCGCTGTATTTTTCTCTTCAAAAGTAATTACATAAATATCATACCATATGATTGACTGATAAGTCAAGTTCCGACTCATTCTCTGATTAAAAAATATTACTCACTGATTGTGAGAAATGAGAGGACGAAAAAATGTGAAAGAGACGAGGTGACACTCCACCCATTGCGTGATGGATTAGCAAACAAAAAAGTATGAAAGCTCCGGGCAAATACGCCACTTCTTATCTTCACAGATAAAAAAAATTGGATTTATAAATTTTGAGCTAAAAATATTTTTGGTCGGGGCAAAAATGTTATGGTCTCCACGTGGAATAAATATTAACGTTCAATTATCAAGGATAAGTTTTCCTCAGCAATTTTTTTTTTTTAATTGACAATAATTTTTACACACAAAAAAATAAAAACGATTATTTTGTCATCTCGATACAGATTTGAGTGAAAATCTTAAATTTTCAAACCAGTTGTGAAATTAAGAAGATAATTATTCAATTAAAATGAGCTCGACTCACCAGCAAAAGTGTGCGACCCACCCGTGCGACACGAGTCTGGAAGCAAAACTGAAAACATGCGATCGCGAATTGCGTGCTTCATCTCGGCGCGATTGGCGCAAGAAAAGTGCAGCTGACCTCGCGCGACGCATAGGAAGTCATGTGCCGGGAGTGACTTGCACAGCTAGACATTGACCTTCCCACAGGCCGGTCTGCCCAACATTACATTTCATTGCGGACGAACCAAGCTTGCGACGAAATTATCGATCCGGCCGCGCTGCGCCCGCGATTTATTATCAATATTTTATTTCACCTCCCCTCGGTGGGTGCAGATTTAAAAATAGAATTTGAAAAGACAATTGTCGCGGAAGAAGTGGCGAAAGGCGAGCAGGAAAAGTAGTGGCGGAAGAGATTGCGAAACTGGTTTTCTCGATCTTAGCGCGGAATTGCGTCTTCTGAACGCATTGCATGGGAAAACCGAGCGACTTTCAACCTTTGGCACTGTGAGAAGTTTATCACCAAATTACGTGTTTATATGTCTCTGCTGATCCAATTTTATGCAACTGACCTTTCACAACTTTAAATCAATAAACATGATGTGTGCAGTGTGCAATCAATTAAATGCCGATGTCAACAAAATAGCAAATATAACTTGATCAAATCATTGCAAGCAATTCAGCGTCTTAAAATTAGGTTTGGTTTCTCAATTGTTAGTCGATTATAGAGAAAAATTAGGAAATAATTTTAATAATTCAAAAATTGTATTACTTCAAATAAAACTGGCAAAAACAACTGATTCAAGTAGACCCTGGGTCACATTTTAATGACAATATTGAATTTATATTATTAAAAAAAATGAGCTTAATTATTTTCTGGTGTAGAAAAATAAAAAAAAGAGATGTATAAAACATTAGGCCAATTAATTAATCTCCAATCAATTTTCATTTTAAGTCAAATTTAGCTATTTTTGCAACTTTCCGAGTTTAAAGATGCAACCTGTCAAACAAAAGAGTAGGGCGGATTGCATAATCTGCTCTACTGTCACTTTGGTACATACGCGGATTTAAATTTTGTTTCACATGCAACATTGCTTAAAATCAGTTAAAAATTATCATTATGTAAAACTGATTGAAGAGGCTTGTATAGATAAGAAGTGAGAATAATTATTAGGTCAATATGCAAACAAGTAATGTGTTGTTCTTTTACGCGATAAACTAATTTTGATTTTTTTTTTTACCAAATTTTGAAATGCAATCAAATCCTTCCATCAAAAACCAACGAAATTTCTCCGAATCGTAGATGATAAATGTACCAACCACCAATTATATAGCAACACGTCGTACAAATCGCGCCTTAAGAAAAAAAGAGAAACTCGTAAAATGCAGTGACCACAGCGCACTTCCTGGATCTGCATGCACAATCAAAAATATGTTTTCGGGATTTTCGGGAGTTTTTACCTAATAATTTGCAGCGAAGTCGACGAGCCGACCGAACGACCTTCTCATACGGAAGCTAGAGATTCTTCATCGGGGGCGATCGCCGTTAACAATTGTCAAACAATTTAATTTAATTCGCCGCGATCACCAGCACAAATTGTGCTGCATGCGATTTGGTCCGTCCTGTGGCCCCAAATGTGTCCTCTGAAAACATATGCTGATTTTAAGAGTGGCCAACGTGAGTCACTCCATTCGTCACACTTCCGCCGGCTATTTCTGCAAAAGTTGCCAAAAATAGAATGTGTAAACAAATAATTTCATTAGAGGCGATCGATTATTGCACATAATTCGCTTGCGAAACAGATGCTTATTAGATTAAAGTAATTTCACCTTGGATTTTTCTCTATTTGGTTGGCGACATGTGTGATAAGTGGGCGTGGTAAATTGCCAACTTGTATTTCGGTTTATATTGACAGTTCCACAGTGACCGGGTTTCTTTACTTTTTTCAACAATGAAAAGATTGAAAACCGGTAAGATTTTACAAGCAAACCGGTTTATACCGGTTTTACGTGTATCTCGCAGTGAAAGTTGACGTTTGACGTATGCAGCTTCAAAAATTGCGAATAAATTTCCTTTTTTCGACAAAATCAGTTCACGGTGAATTTACCTGCACGCCGAAATAGCCGACCGAGCCGCCGAGTGCGTCGTCACCGTCCGAGAAAGAATCCAGGCACGGAATCCAGAGGAAAACAGACGAGGTTTGTACGTCAAGAATATCACTTCTGCTCAAGTGGGCGCGATCTAGGGTGAACTGAGGGGCTTTAATTGTCTGACTAATTGAAATGAACGTCAGGGGAAACCTTTGAAAATTGCCAACCGACCAGAGAAGATCGATTTGTTAGAATTAAAAGGGCATGGGAGTGAGAAAATTGCTGACTTTGTGGGAAAATGTTTGTTTTGCCCAAACCCAAGGTTGTGCAGATTTTTCCGCTGACACAGCAGCTGGAGAAAGATTTCCGCTTTTAAATAATAAGATAAACATGTTTTAAAGCTCGGAATTCCATGAATCGTCTTGATCTAGAATTTTAATTTCAGCTTACAGAAGGGAAAAAATGGAAGGTATGGAAAGTGTTTAGTTCAGATCTAGATTAGACCTTTTTGTCTTATGCAATAATTTGTGGCACTTTAACTAGTTCTCGGTTTAAGTTTTTCTAATTATTCAATCAAATTCCTATCTTTTTAATAGCAATTATTTCCAATTGCAGGCAGTCGTGAGCCTGTGATGAGCAAATGACCGCTCGCAGGCGGCGAGGTGGATCCGAGTCTGAGAGCAGCGAGTTGCTTGGCGCCTCGAGCTCGACGTGGACAACTCAAGCGCACCACCCCTCGAATGGCCTGCCCCCACTAGAGCCCTACGTCGACCCGACCATGGCTTCAAGAGACCGCACCAAAGAATTCGCGACCACCGTCCGCTCTCTGCAGGGCAGGGAGCTGACCAGAGTGGTCAACAATGTGGCCCCAAAGGACCCCCGACGGCAGCAGAACCTCCACAGATACGCAGAGTTCATGTTGATAGCCAGGACAATTGGAAAGAACATAAGCAGTACCTATTCGAAACTGGAAAAACTGACTCTTTGTGAGTATTTTTGATTGAAATTGTTGAAGTACTCAGTAAAAGAATTCACCAAGTAAATTAAATATTAAATAAAGTTTAAATCAACGTATTTTTGTGGCTAAATTTTCTATTTGTGTAATTTTCATACTTAAAAACAAAACAAAAACTTTTTAATAATTTCTCGATAAGAATATTGTTATATATAAATTTTAATTTGATTTCAAATTCTTAACCAGAGGAATTTTTATTTCCTGTTAACAGTGGCAAAAAGGAAGTCCCTTTTCGATGACAGGCCTGCCGAAATCCAAGAGCTGACGTACATCATCAAAGAGGACCTGAACAGTTTGAACCAACAAATCGCCCGACTGCAAGGCGCGGCCAAAAGCCAGAAGGACAACACGTCCCGCAAGCACCTCATGAGCCACTCGTCCAGTGTGGTGCTCACCCTGCAGTCCAAGTTGGCCTCCATGTCGACCGAGTTCAAGAATGTGCTGGAGGTGCGAACGGAAAACCTAAAGGCGCAGCGGTCCAGACAGGAGCAGTTTTCACAAGCGGGAGCTTTGGCTTCGCTGCCACCTTCTGCTCTCACTTCCGGACCTCGACAAGGCTCTGTTTTACTTGCTGAAGAGCAGGTAAGGAAAATTTATCATTAAATTGAAACAAATTTAATAGCAAATAATTTATATTTGATAAGAAAAATGAAATAATTTACTCTAGATGAATTTCTTAATTAATTTTTTTTTTAGTCCATTTCCTTTTATTTTTTAATAAGAAATGAATATTTTATCCATCTAAAAGCTACGTTAAATTGAAATATTTTATTCCATTTAAAATGCAAAGAACTATTATTAAAAAAAGGAATGGACAACAATTCCAGTAGAAAAAACCTTGAATAACCCTATATTTTTTACTTTTATTTTCAATTCTAAACAAATTTTAAGTAAGAATTTTAAAAAACAATTAAAATTTATTATTCCAGGTTTCGATTGAGATGGGTGGTGCTGTGGCTCCACCGGCTTTGACCCTGCAGGGCCAGCAAATGCTGATGCAGGACGAGACGGACCAGTACCTTCACAGTAGGGCAGAGACGATGCAGAACATCGAGTCGACCATTGTGGAGCTCGGCGGCATCTTCCAGCAATTGACGCACATGGTGAAGGAGCAGGAGGAGATGGTCGAGCGAATCGACACCAACATTCAAGACGTCGAGTTGAACGTGGAAGCAGCGCACGGGGAGATCCTCAAATACTTCCAATCCGTCTCGTCGAACCGGTGGTTGATGATCAAGATTTTCGCGGTGCTGATCCTGTTCTTCATTTTCTTTGTTGTGTTTCTGGCCTGAGAAACTGCAGCTGGCTGAGAGAGAGATTCCTAGTAAAGTAATCGATAAAACCCAATGTGAACTGAAAAAAAAACCATCAAATTGTAGGCTCGAGTTTTTTACCCAGAATTTCAGCAAGGCTGACTGCGACTTTATGATCACCGTTTTGCAAGATTGAGATTTTACTATGGCTTATGAGATATTTACGATTGTTTGGTAGATCCTAGTACGTTATATATTCTCGAGCTTCTTTTTATTTTAAATCATATTTTATCAAATCATTATTCTGTCGGTCTTCTCAGTTCTGGGCCAAATTGCTCCTCATATATTGCACTGAATTGTAAATTATAAAAAAATGGGCCTTTTACAACAAGAAGTGAATTCCAAGCATGGACTCGTTTGGGACTGCCGTTCTTTTTTGAGGCTGTGCGAACTCAATTTGTCACACTACGATATATACCTTCACACCATTTGTATCCAAGTATTGGAATAGGATGCATTTGTTCTGATTCGTTTCAGCATAATTAATAAATTTATAAGTCGTATTAATACATGTTTGAAGTCTTTATTTCGCTTCTCACAAAACTACAATTCTACAGACGTTTGTACAAATTGACTCTTAAAAACTAATAAGCGTTGGAGAATAAATTAGAACTAAATAGTGGAACTTAGGCCATCAAGTGCAATTCTACCACAATTATTTTTGCAACTCAATTTGAACATAATTTTATAAATTTCCACACCCTTTCATTAATAGGAGTGAGCTAAGTTATAAAGGCCATTGGCAAGAAATGCAGTCAAATTACTTATTAAATCTGGCAAACTTGTCTAAAAACTAAAATTATAGGAAACTAGAACACGGAAAATGGCGCGGCCCAGTTTGTGCGCAGGTAGAAATTTCCCCGAGCACTGAAAACATGAGTTGATTAAATTTTATTTTCGAATTGATGAACTTCCACTCACGTCATGTTAGTGTGGATCCCCATTGGATTTCTTTGGTTGTATTTGCACCTCGCATTGAGGAAGTCATCATACGAGGTGCACTTGGTCCCGATGAACTCTCCGCCCCGCAGAGATTCCTCGAAGAAACGCCACGACCTCCAATGACTGCACGTTCCTGAATTTCAATACGTTAAAATTGATTTTTTTACAGTTATTCTAACTAGCTTTACCAAATGAAATCACGTTGGCGCACCCAGGCTGGAAAAAAGAACCGCCGTTTGGGTAGAAATCGACGTGGCCTAGGGGTTGAGAGTAGCCGTAGAGACCCCCACAGGTGTGAATCACGTCGACAAATTCGGCGTCAGATGGGTCTAATTTGTCTGCTTTGGGGCGGCTAGTAAACAAGGGATATGCAGGATCTAGGCCTGAAAAAATTATAAAGAAAAAAAAATATTAAATATTGATCAATAAATAAATTTACTTCATCTCAGCATGATAATAAAAAATAATTATCAATTCTCACAATTGATAAATTTTAAAAATTTCTTATTATTCATGATAATGTTAATAATTGTTATAGCTTCAAATTATTAATTATGCATCGTGGACTTCAATACCGGGATAATTTTTCACGTTAATAAAAAATATAATTATAAGTTGATCAATATTTTTCATTTTTGCGAGTTACGGATTTTTCTACAAATAATATATAATTTGCTTTTTTAAACTTTTTTCGCTCTAACTCTAACTGTTTAAATTCTCAATTTTAATTTATAATTTTGAAATACGTGTTAATAAGAGATTTAAAAAAAGCGTGATTTTCGCACTTATACCTGTGATCCTGGGTACCCTTCCGACGGTCATGTACTTTGCAGCAACTGCGGTGACATGTGCGCCCAAACTGAAGCCGATGAGATGGAGCGTGTCTAGGCGAATGGCTTTGATATTGACCAGGCGGTCAATCAGTTGGGCAAGGGCCATTCCGACTGGCCGCACGTTGTTGGCCGCGCTCAGGTACCATGGGCCGGCGGCCAATTTTTGCCAATCGACGGCGATGAAATTGTAGTCGCCACGGTAAAGGAAAGCTGAGATTAACAAGGAAAAATATTAAGTAAAAAAACCAAAGTATTTATGATGGACACTTTAATAAGTCAACGCCAAAATTAAAGCGCCAAAAAAGATTGTATAGCAAGGTCAAGACGAAAGCAATTTATTTTTTGTGGCGCCGCGACTCCTGTTGTGCTCTTTTATCTTTTACAATTTTTATATTTTTTCAAAATGCAAAGTCAGGAATTCCGTACGTCACGCAAATGATAATAAATTTCTATTGTCCCTCTTTTGAAATTCATCAAATAGCATAATATTTTCTGTGAGAATTCGCATAAGAGCCAACAATAGACGCGACCTTCAGGGTCTTTGAACCACCGGCCGGATGTATAGTGGCGAATTTTGTTTTCATTCAAGCTCACCTGCGCGGAACGCCCTGATGCTGGTGCCCTTTTCGCCCTCGAGGAATCCGTGCGTGTATATGGCGGTGGGCAGGCTGGCGTTGAAAAGGGATCGCAGTTCGTCAGGGTCGTCCTCCAGAGTTAGCAGCTGGTGCGGCGTGTTGATCGACGACCTGCAACCAGGGTACGCGCAACTGCTGAGAATAAATCATGATTTCTCTTGGAGAAATTTACAAACTTGCAAAATTTAGTCCTTTTGCGCTAAAGTTGGTTTTTTCGATTAATTTATTAAGAAAGTTAAAATTATTGCAGTAAAAAATTTTGACAAAATATTAATTTGATTTTTGATAATTCAATTTACCTAAACAGGGCAATTTAGTGATAAACGCTTTAATAAATCTGGCCTTTTTTAATATAGGTTTTTTTAATAAGTAGGTCGTCGCCATCAATTCAAATTAATTAATTTATTAGCCTTCTCTAGACAGTTAATTAGGTGGATTTCAACTCAGAAAAATCCATTTTTTTTTTGTAGATTTTTTAAATATTTGAAATTTGAAATAGAGAAATAATTTAAGATGAAATTTTAAGATCAATATTCCACGAAAAAGTAAAATTAAAAAAATCAATGTCATATAACTGAAAAAGAAAATTATTTCACTTTTTATCAAACCTTTGAAATTTTTTTCATCTTTATAACATAATCATTATGGCCATAAATCATTTTAGCAACCGACAATAAAAGATCCGGGTTTTCCAACAATGCTAAAAAGCTCATTAGTATTTCAAAAGCGAGCCTCTCTGCAGTTCTTTGATTCTTCCTTCGTAACGCATTATTTTCGCGCTATGCAACTTTGGCAAGATTCAACACTGCAGATAAAAGGAAATTAAAATGAGTGACGGCTGCTCTCATCTTATTATTCTTTCTTTTGAAAACACTTAGTGACGCAACACCGCTTCTTTGATTTGGAAAACGTCCAGATATAAAGTTTTTGCGAATCAAATCGGAGATGCATACGAAAATTCGCGATAATGACGATGACTGCACAGTTTCGGTCGCAATGTCAAGGGCAGCGGAACCGCGCAGGTGTAGTTCACAAAACAGGCGGAGCGCGGAAGCAATTTGCAAAGTTGAAAATCGTACTTTGAAAATTTATTCTTTCAATTATTTAACAGTCTATTCAAAATTAATTTTTATAAATTTCCTGGTTGAAAAAAAACTGTCATTTAAATTTTGATTGATCTAAAATTTTAAAATACAGCCGGCTTAATTTCAGCCAAGGTTAGATAAGTAATAAATAAAATTGTGCCTGAACATTCACGCTTGCTTATTAATTCAACGTGCAATCATTGCACACTCACATACGGACGTGTGGTTTTAGCCTTTATAACGCCTGAGGGATAAAAATGAACTGCTATTTATTTATCTGACTGTTTTTCTTTTATCTTTGGAAAAAACTCACTTTCGAGGGTACGCCTTGAAGAAAACATCATTGAAGTTGACAGGGTTGCATCTGCCCAGAGGGAACGACCTCAAGTAGATACCCCCGACGTCGATTGACCTCCCCAGACTTCGGGTCACTGAAAAAGAGATAAACTTTGATTAGTCATCGTCCGCAGATACGCAGCAGGAAAACACAAATACGAAAATAGAATTTTGCATAATATAGTACGCATTTATTTTTATCAGCAAAAGATAAACTTTTGTATGAATGATTCATGCAGCAAAGAAGTGGTTTTAGCGCGAGGCCGCGAATTGATTATAACGCATCATAATATATTATGACGCTAATACAGATTTATTTCGGCGTGAGGTTTATTTATACAGTCATAATATTTTTATTCATGTAGATGAAAAGAATGACTCTAAAAATTATTCATTCTTTCCAAGTGATGAGCTCGTTAATAGATACAAAACTTAAAACCTATTGTATAAATAATATTATTTTCGTTTAAGATGTATTATATAAAAAATATAGATTATTTTTTTAGAGGTATATCTTCCTTTTCCTTCTTACGTCATCAGTTATTATGCTATAGTTTATATTTTATATTTAATGAGAATGAATGTTTGAATCATTAATTTGCGACAGGATCAAAAACACAGAAGGTATACAACTCTAACCATTTTCTTACTATTACTTGTAATATCCAAGTAAATATAAATATACAATCAAAAAGATACTTTAACAATTTCTAATGCAAATTGAGACAGTTATTAAAACTGATGATATCATAGAAATTATAATTTTTAAATATAAATAATATATATATACTATAAAAATATCATTAATAAATAAAAAAAATGTTATTAAATTATAATTTTAAATATTTTAAACTAGAAAATTTTTATTTTTTAAATTTAACTATTTTAATAGTTCTTTGTTTAAACAATAAGAGGGCAGCAAAAGAGATTATTTATTTTTCCATCAAATATATTTGGAAATTTTTAAATATTTTGTACATATATTTCATTATATATAATTATGAATTAATAATTAAATGGATTAGATGACTTCGCTAAAAAGATTGAACATAGGGCTCTTTCATCTTTCGGTTTAAACTTCAGCCTCACGCCTCACATATGTTCAACATTGTCTTTTTTTTTATAAAAGAGATTTGTATCCAGAAAAAAAAATTGTAATGATTAAGATCAATAAAAAAAATTTATGTAATGAAAGCAAGGTAACAAAGATAATAGTAAACACAAAAAGTGCATGCCAAAAAGTCCTTTAAAAGTGACAGCCCGATCATTTTATTTCGCACGGTCCGCGGTCGCTCTCCGCAGAACAGACATAATTATCGCCGAAAATTGCACAAGGTTTGAGTTTCAGGCTATGATGCGAGTGCGGTGAGGATGAAATATTATTGTGTCTGTTTATTTGGCGAAAAATTCACGATGAGTATTGCTCAAATAAAAAATCTTCGCTGAACTGCATGATGTTGCATTATTTTTTATCCTTTTGCCTTTTCCTAGCGAAAATCGCACTTTCAAGGATAAATTTTCACCGAAAAGTAGCTGCTGATTATTTTAGTACACGGAAGGAGCTGATTAGCGGAATTGGCCAGAGGAAGAATGAATAATGCTGCTTAAAAATTAGATACATCGAGATCTCCCGTCGATTAATTTTCTATTCAACTAAACGGCGCCGCCTCGCCTTTCAATGTCAGCCGGTTTTTTCACTGTAAATATTTAACCCGAAATAGCAGAAATTTCTACGTTTCCTCATCTCCATAATTTTTTAACAAGACGCAAATGTCAACCTTTGATGATAGGAAGTTAATTCCACCTAAAATTTTGTATTCACTGGTCCGTTCACTTTTTTTTGCAAACAAAAAGTCTGCGCAATAAAAAAAACTCATATTTGAAACAGTGCACGTGCAATTTTTTATTACAGATACAGAGTGATCTCTTCTATTGAGCGAAAAATTCCCAGCCACACGCATGCATTGGACCAGCGCCAAAATGGATTACGTACGGACAAGGAAGTCAGATTGACGTGCTTCATATTGATGCGCGCGGTATGATAAAGCAAAAGCAGCAAGAGAGCATTTATTGAGCTTGTAAACGTCAGTCGTCAACCGGCGCATGCAAATTCGCCGGTGAATGAAATAAAAACAGCATGTTTGAGCAAATCTTATAAGAATCGGAAAAAGAAAAAAAAATCCAAAATATTATATCGAGTCAGAATTGAAAAATATAATCAAACTTCAAATTTTCTTGCTTTGTAAATTTTGAATATATTTTGAATAATATTTGATAAAAAAAGGATTTTATTTTGTCAAAATTGGCTTTAAATGAGATCAATGAACCGAATTAAAAGTATTTTTTCTTTTCATGCTGAAGCGAGGGGATCTGAAAAAAAGTCACTTTAATTTTCTTTCGACTCTCTGCTGTTTTTATAAAATAAATAGTTTGATCAATTGGCGATTTCAATAATTGAATTTCACATATTTTTTGAGTGTTAATAGATAAAAGTGTAATGTACAACATTGAAATGATTATTTTTTTAACAAGTCCTTAAAATTATTTCCTCCAGTAAGGTAAATTGAAGCATAAAAGAAAAAAAAATTGTATGCATAAAAATTTGAGCGTTCCCTGAGTTCCCTCTGCTCTTTTTTTAGTTTAGTTTGAAACAAAAATAAAGTTTGTAACGAAAAACTTGAAAATTTTAACCCAAAATTAATATGTTTTCAACAAAAAAATCTCAAATTACTTCCCTAAAGAGCCTAGATCAAAACAAATAGAGTTAATCACTCCTCTGCATCAAAACAACGCTATTCCGAGCTAAAGAAATTGACAAACACCGCGGCCGCGCGCGTTAATGAAAGCCGAGCGTTGGCATGGCATTCACATTGACTCTTGAGACTGACGCGCGGCCCCCGTATGTGCACAGGATAATTCTCCGTCAACGTTTATAAAGCTTGACCAAGTCGACACTGACACAAAACGGGCATGCTTGTACAAATACACACCTATAAATTAATAAAGAAAAAAATTATTGACAAACGCACCTGCACACAAGGCGTTTGTGATGAACCCGGCGTCGACCCACAGCACGAGGCCAAAGGTCACCAGCAGCACCTGAAGAAGGCAGGCCATGGTTGCGAGTGTGTGTCCGGAGGGACCGACCGGTCTGGTCCGAGAGCAGGACCGCGAGAGACTGACGACCACGGCCCAGCCTCCCTGCCATTATCTGCGGCGCGCGAGTCCTTCAAGGGCACACTCGGCTGCCTCAGCATTGCATTGCGCTCCACTGAACGAATCCGTCGTGATTCACTCTCGTGCGATTCCCGCGCACTTGATCTCGCTGCTCATGCGGTTATTACAATTGCATACATTGTACTTCATAATTTACCCGTAATTTACCAATAAATAAACTGGAGAACAGATTTTAGATGATAAACTAGCTCCTATAATCATGCAGTTGTTTTTTAGGCAAAAGATTTTTTTGCACCAGATTTTCCCAAATTATACGGAATAGTGAAATAAATTTGTGTTCATAAATTTATGAAAATTATAAAATTTGATTTAAAAATAAAAAAAATTGCTAAAAAATATTTTTAAGGCTTACATCTTACATGGTATTTTGTAGGAGTATGACTTGCAAAACTCGATTGCCAAAATACATTTTGGAGCAAATTAAAATGAAAAATATTTTTTCTTGCTAATTGTATAATTAAGAATAATTTTTTATTATTTCAATTCATTAGTTCAGCCAGCTAAAATAGTTTCTTGTATGAATATTTTTCAGCTTGCGGCTTCGTTCTCCAACGGTTATGCGCACTTTTTTATTGTAACGTGTGCAGGAAAAACGAGTTATTTTATTTTTCAAATGGAAAGAGTTAAATAAATGTGAGAACGAGAAAACGAGAGTGAATAATTATTTTTAGATTTGTCAATAGCGTAAGTAAGTATTAACGCATCTTTCAACCGGTTTGTGAAATAATAACATAGAATCTGTTTTTTCTTATCAAATGGATTGTAACAATCAGATAAATTGCATGTGTTTATTTTAATGATTTTCATCACGTTGAAAAACTCATACAATATAAACAGGATTTGACTAAATAGTTATCAAGCCGTTCTGTATAAAACCATTAAATTAATTTAATTCATAAATAATTATTAAAATATATAATCTATTATAAAAATATACAATCATTTAAACTTTTATTCTGTAATTTGTCATTCTTTTTTACTTTTTTTTTTGATTTATTTGCAAATATAATTTTAATTTTGATTAATTAAACGTTTAAATTGTTTAAAAAATAATTTTTTTAATAGATACTAGATCTTTCAAAATTATTAAAAAAAAAACCATTGTGTCATTCAACTAACTGTTAAAACTGTAGACAAGAATAATTCTTCATTTATTTTCCTCCACGCAGCGCCTTTTTCTATAGTTGGTTATAATTCCTCAATTATTAATTATATTTTGGTAATTCAGAGACAAACATGGCCATAGAATATTCGCAATTAATAAATAACCCGGAACGTTCATTTTTTTTGTCAGTTCTCCATCCGAATCAAAACATTCAAAATCATTATACGCTAATTTTTAGTTTGACGGTACAGTCATGTCAAATCTGTACAACACACAACAGCGCGCTATCAACGTTCCGTGCTTTGATGGTGCGCTTTTTCTCATAATATATATAAATTAACCAGACACCACTGACTGAACTCGGCACAATCAATCCTTTTTAATTAAAAGTCAGGTTTCTCGCACTAATATGGACGTTACTTAGCCACTTGGAAATCCAGGCCAACAATACTGGGGAGGTCAGCCAGGTCATAATAGACTCTAAAATAATTATTTACTAATGGAGTACTTTGGTAATCTCACATCTCACAGGTCTCAATTTCCACAATATAATTCACACAGTTGTAAATAAAAATGTCAGGCGATTGATGCTTTAATTGTCGCATAGATTTAAAGAACTCAATCGAAATTAAATTTGCATAAGATGGGTGCATGTGACTAAAAATAAATGAAAGAAGGAAAATAATTTAAAAAAAGATAATAATTGCAATACAAAATCTTATGTTTTATTAAAATGAAATTTATGTTTAGTAAAATTATATATCTAAAGACTTATTGATATCATCTATAATATTCACAAAAATTGGCGATTAAAATTTCAAGTAAAAAGTCTGCAATAGAAGAAAAAAATTGGCTTTTATTTATGTGAAATTAATGAAAATTAATTAATTAATTGTATATTTTCAATATTTTCAAATAATAATTGAATTTAAAAAGTATACAAATTTAAATGGAAAAAAAATAAGATGGAGTTTTGTGATTTAAATAATTTAGTTTTTATATCTCTACGTCATGTTTCATGTTCTTGGTGAACCTTGTGTTTGCAAAATTTGTGTATCAATTAGACTTTGACGATTCGCCATCATCTAATGGAGCTGCAAACCACAAGTTTTGCACCATGAAAACTTCTTCGTTTTTGAAGTTTAGTGCTCGGCGCCGTTGAGCGCCCTTCGACCTTCCAAGGCAACAGCAGCACTTCTTATTCTCCAATCTCGTTACGATCGCCGACTGAAAATGACGCTCATTTTGGTGGCTAATTAACGCGTTTATGGCCTATTACTGATAATATTGCTTGCAAAATATAAGAAAATTTGACGTCACGTCTACAATTCTAGACTTCTCTAGTCTGGAAAAATTTTGGTCAAGGTAGTATACGAGTTTTTTTTTATTCAGACTCTTGACGACGTACTAAAAAGTCTAACGCAAAACCAGCTCAATCTAGTGGTCTTAGTAACGCCGCCAAAAACTGTAACAAAATACCCTAACAAGTGGGAAATTCGATCAGGTCACGTGCGCGACAAATTGCAAATTTTCGCACGGAGCTATGAAAATTATGTATGGCGCGAAACAACATATCCATAAAAATTCAAGAACGTTATTAGATGGTGCACTCTGGGAGTTTCATCAGCACTGATACATCGCACAGCCTCTCTCACAAATACTAATTGTTAATAAAAAAACCTTCAATTCCTCTGTGTGTTTCTAAGCACACACAATGACTATTAAAACGCGAGAGACTTGCATAGCTTGGAGGAATATAAAAACTGATGAGATTTAATGATATGAATACCTCAGAATACCTCTCTCTTTATGCCACGTCAAAACATACTTGAAACGTATTAAAGTGTTCTAATTTTGTAATTTTTATTTTTATGACATTTTTCATTTATTTTTTATTTATTTTATATTTTCCCTGGCATTTAATAGTTATTGATGATTTTGGGCTTGTATAATCAGAGCTGAGGAAATTTTAAAGCGAAAAAAATTTGCAAGTCTAAAATTCACGATTTTGATGATTGCCCTACATTTATAGTGATTTAAAAAAAAATGATAAATAATGAACTTATGTCATAGAATTATATGATGTGCATGAATTATTCACATAAAAAAAGTATTCAACAATAATTTTACTTATTGTTAGCATCACATCTGTTCACTTTTCTGACTTTTAAATAATATTGTTTTTGTTTAAGTTTATAGCAAAATATAGCATGCTCAATAAAATTTTCTAATATTTTAATATTTCTTTGTTATATAAATTAAAATCACCATTAATAAATTTTATAAATAAATTATCAAAAATTTCACATACTTGCACAATTATGTGAGGAAAAATCTAGAAAAAAATCGAGAAATGTTTTTCTTTTTGGTTTTGTTTTTGTTGTACCTGATTATTTCCTGTTTAATCTACGGTTTGCACCTTTTTAATGGCAGAACAAACACAGGCAGTAGAGCTCTCGAAATGTACTAAATTGTCCGTGCGAAGGTCACGGATGGTGCTCTCAGCGCTCGCATCTTTTTTCTAATAAAGCACGTGGCTGTGGAAGTTGCCGCTCAATTAAAACGCGAACGGACTTTTATAAGTCATGGGAAATACTGGAATTTTCTTATAGTTCTTTTACCTGAGAATCGACATCGCCACGCAGTCAGTAAAATTAAAATAGTTATGCAAAGCGTATATATAGTTGTTAACCTTCACGAGCCGAGATGCATTATGCGTGCACTAGACTGACCCCCGTTTGGCCATCTCTGACCTACACCGCGTATAAAATGTTCACCAAGTGGAACTCGCCGCGTTTAACCGCAAGGAGATATTATTCGAATCAAAACGAAATTTGATCTGCACCGGAAGTTTATTTTACTATTTTTCTATATATCAGGGTAAATCAAGCAGAGCGCGACACATGACCCTTCAGCTGCATCGCGGCCCGACCTTTGAGGTCGACAATTGTCGCGCGACCTTTGAGGTTTGCATTTTCAGGCAACTGATTGCACATTTCACGCTCATTTCAGACGAGATATGAAATAAAGCAACAAAGTGAATGCACAAAAGCAAGGCAGCGCGCACATGTGTGATCTTTAAGGGCCTTGAGCTTTTGTGCTTCCGCCCCGTGTGATGCTGAGAAATATTATGCTAATTATTGCCTAAACGTCGCTACGCTAAAAAAAACCAGTACAGTTACAGAAAATTAAAAACTAATATTTATAAGTTTATAAAAATCTATTGCAGTTTATAAATATTATTTATAATTTTTTTTTTCATCATTTCTAGGAATTATTTTTATTTAACAATTATTAAATATTCATCAATGTATTTTTTTTATGTACCAATTGGAAATTCAGGTTTCTTTCATAAAAGAAACCCAAAAAATAAAATTTCCCCGAGGAACTGCGGACTGCCGTCTTTTTCAATGATTTAATTGATTTATAATGTAGATCTGTAAACCAAAGTTATTAAAAGATACCTGAATTTTAAAATTTCCCGAGGACTGCCGTCTATTTCATTGAAAATAATGTAGGTCTTTAAACCAAAGTTATTAAAAGAAACCTGAATTTTAAAATTTCCCGAGGACTGCCGTCTATTTCATTGAAAATAATGTAGGTCTTTAAACCAAAGTTATTAAAAGAAACCTGAATTTTAAAATTTCCCGAGGACTGCCGTCTATTTCATTGAAAATAATGTAGGTCTTTAAACCAAAGTTATTAAAAGAAACCTGAATTTTAAAATTTCCCGAGGACTGCCGTCTTTTTCATTGAAAATAATGTAGGTCTTTAAACCAAAGTTATTAAAAGAAACCTGAATTTTAAAATTTCCCGAGGACTGCCGTCTATTTCATTGAAAATAATGTAGGTCTTTAAACCAAAGTTATTAAAAGAAACCTGAATTTTAAAATTTTCCCGAGGACTGCCGTCTATTTCATTGAAAATAATGTAGGTCTTTAAACCAAAGTTATTAAAAGAAACCTGAATTTTAAAATTTCCCGAGGACTGCCGTCTATTTCATTGAAAATAATGTAGGTCTTTAAACCAAAGTTATTAAAAGAAACCTGAATTTTAAAATTTCCCGAGGACTGCCGTCTATTTCATTGAAAATAATGTAGGTCTTTAAACCAAAGTTATTAAAAGAAACCTGAATTTTAAAATTTCCCGAGGACTGCCGTCTATTTCATTGAAAATAATGTAGGTCTTTAAACCAAAGTTATTAAAAGAAACCTGAATTTTAAAATTTCCCGAGGACTGCCGTCTATTTCATTGAAAATAATGTAGGTCTTTAAACCAAAGCTGTTAAAAGAAACCTGATTTTTAAAATTTCCCGAGGACTGCCGTCTTTTTCATTGAAAATAATGTAGGTCTTTAAACCAAAGTTATTAAAAGAAACCTGAATTTTAAAATTTCCCGAGGACTGCCGTCTATTTCATTAAAAATAATGTAGGTCTTTAAACCAAAGTTATTAAAAGAAACCTGAATTTTAAAATTTCCCGAGGACTGCCGTCTATTTCATTAAAAATAATGTAGGTCTTTAAACCAAAGTTATTAAAAGAAACCTGAATTTTAAAATTTTCCGAGGACTGCCGTCTATTTCATTGAAAATAATGTAGATCTTTAAACCAAAGTTATTAAAAGAAACCTGAATTTTAAAATTTCCCGAGGACTGCCGTCTATTTCATTGAAAATAATGTAGGTCTTTAAACCAAAGCTGTTAAAAGAAACCTGATTTTTAAAATTTCCCGAGGACTGCCGTCTTTTTCATTGAAAATAATGTAGGTCTTTAAACCAAAGTTATTAAAAGAAACCTGAATTTTAAAATTTCCCGAGGACTGCCGTCTATTTCATTAAAAATAATGTAGGTCTTTAAACCAAAGTTATTAAAAGAAACCTGAATTTTAAAATTTCCCGAGGACTGCCGTCTATTTCATTGAAAATAATGTTGGTCTTTAAACCAAAGTTATTAATAGAAACCTGAATTTTAAATTTTTCGGAGGACTGCCGTCTGTTTCATCTATTATTTAATTTCTTTTTTTTTTTGCCTTAACCACAATCATTAAAATTATCTTGAATTTTAAAATATTAAAAAATCTTTGCAGTTGATTGCTGCAGGAACATTCGAAACTTCTTTGCTAATCGAATCGACTTCATAAGGCGTTCGACCTAGCTTAATGTATACTTTTAAAAAGGCAGTTTCTTTTTATTCCATATAAAATTAAATTCAAAATTAAATTTGTCCATACACATGATTTTTTTTAATTTTAACAATAATAGATTTCAAACAACCAAATTCTTATTTTAAATCATTCCGATTTTGTGACAACAAACGGTTACCATACAAACCGTTAAAACCAAAAATGAAATAAATTTTTAAAAATCTCATTGTTGGATTTTCCAAACCGCAGAAAAGAATCACTTCTGTTTGACTCTTCGTTAAAGATTCTTCCTTCCTCGCTCAAGAAAATGGGAAACTCGCAGAGCAAATCGACTCTCGTGCTGCAGAACGACGGCCTGGTGCCCCAGCTGGACAAAACCAGCGTCCCGGAGGCCAAGTGTCCCACCATCATCTTCCGGCCGGCCGAGGAAACCGAGTCGCTCAAACTGCTCTCCCCTGACGAGCAACTGAATGTGGCCCTGGCACCCTTCCAGCGTCTCCTGACCAGTGAGCCGCCTCCGGACAGCCCCGAGGAGCAAGTGGAGCTGCTCAAGTGCATGAGGGCCAACAAGGGCAACAGCCTTCAGTGCACAAAGGAGATTCACGACTTTGTCGGTTTCGTTAACAAACTCCCCCTGTGCACCCCGTCCGGACAGTGAAACCCGGCAGTGCAAAATTGTTTTCATTTCATTAAATAAACAATTCTTTAAGTGACTTTAATTTGATTTCTTTTAACTCGGACCACCTAAGAACCAAATTAATACGTTTTTCAGCTACTGCAGTTGTGCGAGTGAAAACATTTAAATTTTTCATTGGTATTCTTAATTCTTAGACGCGGTTATTAATATTAGAACAACATGCAGCCATGCAGTAACATCATTTAACTTATTTCAAGGATCTAAAAGTTCTTAAAATTGTACTTAAATAAAGAGTAAAATTGGACGATCTTAAAAGTTAATTGTAATTAAAAAACCAATAATTGTATCGTTATTTAAAAGAGATGAAATATTGAAAATTAATCAGTATAAAATAAATCAAACCAAAAAAGTCGTTATAATTATGCCTGAGATTCATAAATGCGAGATAAAAAAAACTGAAAATTGTATAAAAATACTAACTGCAACAAAAATATGATTATCCATAATAATCAACGCTAAAATTTTTAGCCTTGAATTTTTATCAAAAAGTAAACGTTCATTGTTAATTTATTTTTCTTCTTTTCATTTTTGTTTCCAACAGAGATCGCCTAAAGAATAAACACGTTTAATCTTGTAGCCATATTTAAAAAAAATTGCTCGCTGCATTTGGCTTGTATTATTATGCAGTAAATAAATTTTTTTAGATGGGATATATTATATGGAGCACGCCATATTGTAAAAATAGAACTAATATAATCAAATAAACAACAATAATAAATTATAATTAAACACATATTTCCGTGTTTAATTAAAATCAGTTATATTATGCATTTTTTTTAAATATAAAATATAAATAACACATATGATAAAAAAAAATATAATCCGGAAAAATAAAAAAAAACCCTAATTAACGCTTCTGCAAATGTAGTATTGCTTTTTCCTAAAAAAAATTGGGAAAAAAATAATTTCAAACTATTCTCAAAAGAGTTTTGTTACTTACAAGGTATGCTCCCGAGATGACACACCCCGATTTCAATGAAAATTGGTGCACAACTTCTACTACCCATTGGTACCCCAGAACGGTCATTAATTTTTGCCCAATTTTCCTTGTTTAATTTTTGCCATTTAAACTCCATGTAATTTGAATTACATTGGAGAAATCAGATGTAGGCAACTTATATACACAGAGGACGCTTTTGTTGCCTACATCTGATCGTTTTTAACATGCGTTTTAATGGAAACTACCCTCCCTTGTGAAATTGGGCAACTTTTGATAGCCATTCCAGAACACCCAAGGGTAGTGCAAGTTGCATACCAACTTTCAACAAAATCGGCGTGTGTCATCTCGGGAGCATACCTTGTTAATGATTACTGGAAAAAAAGGAATAAAATTAAAATTTGTATTTTTCCAATGAAATTCTATAAAAAATATGATTTTTTTCTGAGATAGCAGGAGATAGCCAGTCAATTCAACATGTATTCAGTATTCATCAGGTATGAATAAATTTTCATACAATAATTCTCTACCATTTTACTTGAAAATAGCTAGAAATCCAATGACACTCTTTACGCTTAACACTGACCACACTAACACATAACTCGTTGTAGCATTTAACTTGTGATTTCTTAAGAGCTGAGAATTTTATATGAAAATTTATTTTCATACCCAAAATAAAACACGAAGATTCGACTGGCTATCTCAGAAAAATTCTTAAAAATATGCTTTTCTATAGATAAATACAATTTTAATTTTATTCATTTTTTCGGCGTTTAAAGTAATTTATAACGTTCACGTTTTCACATTATTTAATAAATTTAAGAATGAGCTAAAAATTCCTTATTACGTTGAATATTTCTAAAAGAATAAAAAATTTCTTTCAAATGGGATCACTGCTATATTATTAAACACTTTATAATCCTTTATCTCATTGTAAGTTGTCCAACTACATAAAGAGAAAATTTAAATAATAGGTTCATGTGAAAACAAGTTTTATTTAATTTTTTTTTTCAATTTTGTCCATCTGTCGTCTAGGACTCTAGGTCGCGCGAGACCTACCAAATTGCAGTGAACAACTTGGCGCTTTTTTCGATTGTTGGTCTCTGATTGGTTGATTCGCCGTGACGTCACGGCACAGAAATCGCAACAACGTTGTTCTCCAATCTCCAACCGCACACAAGCACACAAGAATTTTCCGTGAAGTTTGAAATCTGCGAAAGAATTTGAGTTTATCGTCACCTAAATCTCTTCAAATGGAAGCTGCAGGGTAGGGATCGAATAATATGATGTGTATACGTTAATTTGATCAAAAATGTTTGAATTATTTCAGAGGAAATGAACTTCGTCTGACTTTCCAATGCACATGGTTTGCGACGCTCCGGATTCCGCGGTTATGCTGGACACAAACATTTCCGTTCGCGAGATGATATTTCCGGCGGACTGCTGGAAGAACATCTTGCTCTTCCTGGTGTCGAGCAAGATTGGATTTTGGCAGTCCGTTGCCCGTTCTGCGACAATGTGAGGAAGGCCATTTACATCACTTCTCACATTCAAGGACATTGCGGCGCGCCAGCTGAGGATCGTGTGGGCCATCATGTCTCATGTTTTTCCGTAAGAAAACAAATTTGAAAATTTAATTATTGAATTAAATATGTTGTTTAATCTAGAGTGCACTTCTACAACAAAGATCGAGTGCAGATGACTGGTCTTAGTCAGGCGGCTGGAAACCAACTCAGCCAGCAAGTGGTATGGATCATTTTTTTTTTTTTTTTTTTGCTTAAATCTTAATTTAAGTTGAAAACTTCATTCCAGGAAAATTGTGATGTAGCTATAGGCAATCAAGAAATAGAGGTCCATGGTGGAACCGCTGATGCTGGAGCGGATGCTGAGGAAGGGCTGCCCGATGGTGCAGTGGACACCGAGGAGGGTATCACCGTGACCCTGGCTGATGGTGCTATGAGCGATGCTACCAGTGTGAATCTTGACTGATACATTCCAACTGCAATAGGTATTTTTCATACCTTATTCTTTCTTTTTCACAATAGAGAATGCAGAAACTTAATTTAATTGTATTCATTGCAGGATTCACGGAATCCTATATGTTAGTGGTGCAGCATTTGCAGATATTAAATGTGTTCATTCTGTTACTGGAGATTGTTATATTACTCACCAAAGTTGCATGAAAAATAAATTTCATTACCTAAAACATGAGTGTTTAAGTCGGGTTGCAATTTGTAAAGTCTCTGTCATTGCACATTGACCAGCTCATAAACAAATTAATACGTAAAGTATTTGAACTATTAAGAGTGTAAAAACTTATATTTTTTGTCAGGAGTTTATTCTTTATTTACACAACCATTAATTTATCATAACTAAATAAAATTGCACAGGCCAGTTCAGCAAAATTACAAATGGATTCTGATGTGACAAGAGGAAACATGCAATATGTTTTGTACTTGTAATGATAACACAATTTATACTGATTTTTGAATTCGAATGCTGACTTTAAGTGAGCATTGAGTGAGAGAAGAATTTGCACTTTTATGGTGTGAACAAATCACACAGACTTTGCGGCTGCTTTAGGAATTAGACGTGGTTCTTAATCTTAGAACACCAGTAACATCATTGCACTTATTTCCAGTGGCACAGAAGCTTAACAAATTTTAAGGAGTATATTCTGAAAATTGTGCTTATAGAGTAAAATTGGATGATCCACAGTTCTATGATTTAAAAATTTAACACCAATTTTTGGAAATTTCTAAAATTTGATTTGCATTTTGAAATGATAAATGTACACACAAATTATGCCTGAGATACGTATGTGAGAAAAAGGATTGCACTGAAAATGGCACTAACTGCATCAAAAACACCTGCGTTAAGCAAAACTATTGACAGATTTTAGGAATACACCATGTCCAGTTTGTGCTAACCAACTAGCCTTTTGCTTGATTTGTTAACTACAGGGGCAAAGAGTTAACTTTTCATGTAATTTAAAACAACAATGCAAAGACATGTCCATTTATCTGGTTATTTTAACCATTTTTATAACATTATTCAAACTTTAAGCCAAAAAGGTTTGTTGCACGATAAACTTTAGATCCAAAATTTAAAAGTAGGCTTGTATTTTGAGGATTCAGCAACTGTTTATGGCAACAATAAGTAATACGTTCATGATTTCCATTTGGCAAATCAACAAAGCACATTTTCAAAGACACTTATGGGACGGTATAATATTTAAAAACAAATTGAATGCTAATCAAAGACAAGTCAAAATCTTATAAACAATCTGCCAGACCTTACACATGAGAAGGGATTCAATATGTAGTAGGACAATAAGCTGCGGTTTGTTGACGGATGGTATTTACATAAAGCTGCACAATAGCATTATATAACTCGATAGGGAGATAGGGACATGTTTGACTCCCACAAAAATGATGGAGCTACCTTTGATAGTTGCCCAAATGCGCGCACATTAAAAATCAGTCTTTGAGTCCTATGACATAAAAATGCACCCTGATTGCCCAACATGATTCTAGGCGGGATTTCATTTTTCTTCGTTCAGCTGAGTGGAGTTTCCGTTCATTGCCACCTGGCCAATGAGTGAAGCCAGGTAGTCAGGATTCTCCTTTCTGTAGGCCACAAGATCCTCAATTTTGTCCAATAATTCTTGATAACTATCTTCGCAGACATCTATGTCGCTTTTGTTGTTGGCTCTGAAGCAAATATTAACACGATACAATAAATTTAAAACGTCTCTTTGAGAACATTATACCTTAATAGGGCTCGTACAAGTTCCTTCAAGTGTCTAGGCATCTTGTATCTAGTGAGAGCGTTGATGAAAATCTCCGGGCTCTTGGCTGGAATTTTGAACGCTGAGAATTCAACAACATGCACTCGGTTGTACATGTTGGTTTGCACATCTTCTTTCAGCGTTTTCAAAGCCAGCGGGAAAAATGAGTCAAACGACTCTTGCTCCTTGTATTCCAGTCTGGTGCCTTTCATCTGGGCAACGTGATGGGCAATGCCACATTCGGAGAGGACGATCACAACTGTGACCTCTGGAAAGAGCCCTTTGCCAAATGTTTTGTTCTTTCTGAGGAGCTCGAGCAAAAAGTCAGAGCCCTGCTGGTTCAAATCCTGCTCGTAAGACTCGTGATAGAGGTCAATGACCTGCAAAGGATTGAATTTTTCATAACGTAATTAAAACGTCGACTTTGAAGTTACCTCTCTTTTGCAACAGTCAGAGAGCATTTCTCGGAAGTGCGCCATCACTTCCATAAACTTTTCACAATCTCGAGCGTAGAGCAGCAAAATCTTTTGATTTTCCACAGAGAGCAGCGGTAAAGCAGTGTTTATGACGTCCGAGCCTCCTTCTAAAAAGTTTAATTCGTTTAAGGATAAAATCTACAGGCACATCAAAGAAAGCTACCTTCATCAGTTGGCTGGCCAGCCAAAAATCCTCTCCTCAACAAGAGATAGAAGTAGTAAAACAAAAATCCAAGCACAAACAGGATGACTAGTGCGAGAATCAACCAGACGTACCATTCTGGCGGGGCAGGCCTTGTGATTACCTCACTGGGTGGTACCACCTTTTCCAGGTCTTAAAGAGTAAAAAGTTGGCTTCAGAACGAAAGTGCGAAACTAAGACTTACATCCTTTGTGGTGCCAAATGCAGGACTGGGCATGAGGGTCATGGCCCAGGCTCCAGATGTCTCCAACAACGGAAGGACAACGGTCATCTTTAATTTCAACCTGAACACGCACAATTATTATTTATTTATTCTTTTAGAAAAATACAAAAAATTTTGAATTAGAAAAAAAGTATGTCTGAAAATTGGCATTATTTACTGAAACTTACAAGTACACAGTAATTTCCATTGAAATTGGTTGGCATGGTGCACTCAACTGAAGTAAAAGTTTCACCACTGTCCTGGAAATAAAAATAACAGAAACATAAAATTAGTTTAATGTTTCACAACAAATATCCAAGGCTGTAACTTACGAATTTACAATTTGTTGTCTTGTTCGGATCAAAGTGAGACGTGCACAGGAAAGTTGAGTCATCATCATTCTGGAAAAATTATTTCATCAGGAATGGTTTGTTATTTTTATTTTCTTTTTAGACTAACCATAATCTCGCAGCAGTTGTACTCGAATCCTGACCTGGTGCAAGCCCCGTCACCTCGAAGGTCAACCATCATTTTTAAGGAAATGGAGACAATTGTCGGAACCATATGCAAGGAGCGGTCATCGAAAGTGAATCTCGAGGTCATGAAGGCCGTGCCATTACTAAAAATAACAACTTAATAAACTGAATAAGAGCAATGAAGTTGTTTTTACATCAACTTTGGTGTGGTGTGAACTTTGGCCGTTGTGTTCATCAGCTCGACGTCAGACTTGGTCACTCCTGTGCTCAACACAGCTGGTCTCGAGAACACTGCCTTCTTGTTGCCTTCGTTGGCTCCACTTTTGTACGGAGTGATCGAGACAAAGTAGCAGCCATCAAAAACATGGTGGAATTCAACAGTGGCTCTCTGCAGAAGTACAAATTCAAACCACCAAAGGGGGAAAAAACAAGATTATCATACCTTCGGACACTGCTGTCCGTAGGAAGTTTGGTTGCTGGTGTGGTAGTTGCGCAGTGAGTGCCGCAGTGGTGTGACTTGCGAGTCTAGATCGTCGTCCAAAGTGTGATTTTCCGGATGGTAGATGGAGCAGTTTCCTTTCGGCACGCCGGTCAAGTTGACGTAATTCAGCTCGATGCTGTATCGCTGGAAGGTGCAGGGGTTTGCAGGAAAATCAAATTCGACCACGATGGAGCTTTTGTCTTGCAGCCTGACATCCAGACTTTTTGAGATTGTTTCCTCATATTCATCTAGAAATTATCAATAATTAATTTTAAGTTCAATAAAAAGTTTTAAGAAATGAGGGTGCTTGGCTTGGAAGATTTTTCCTTATTGAGAAAAAAATATGATTAAAATTAATTTATTATTCTTTTTTGAAAATTAAATTCAAATCCCAATTTGAAATCAACTTATGAATTCAGCCACTCTTGAAGCTTTTTATAGTAAAAAAGTCAAATATTTTTCAACCGGTTCAATTCATTATTTCAAAATCAGTTCAATAATTTAAATTACTTCACCTTTGGTGTTTTCATTTCCAGAGCAATGACATCGCAGGTGAAAGAAGTTCTCCCTTTGTTCCTACAAAAAAAGCAAAACATCAGAATATATTATTCAAGTCAAGTTGACTTTTGATTTGCACCGACCTTTGAGAATCCGTCGCTGCAGAAAGTGGCACCTGACGGCGAGGCGAGCGCGAGGAGCACGACAAAGTTGGAAATCAGCACTCTGAGCTTCATCTCGATGAAAAATTTAGCTGCGCATCGAGGACGAAATAAAAGCTGCTGTCTCTCCTGAAAACATTCAATGAGTGATGAGAGGCGTCGCTGCGAGGGCAAAAAGCCGGTGCGCGGCAGCTGCAATCCAGAGAATTCACAGAGGGTTTCTTAAGTTGGGAGAGCTTTTTGTCGCATTCGAATGTCATGCCTTGAGCACTCGAGCGCTCTTGTCACTCGGCTCGATCGAGTGTGGCGAGCACCGAGCAACCAGGGCATCAGAGAATAAAAAGCAGAGGCGATCAAGTAATTCTGACAATGACAAAGATTTTGCCGGCTCGTCCGATTCGTTGGCTGACTGATAAATTGCTTCAATTTTCAACGCTCAATCTGTGCAAAATCGTAAAAAAAAAAAGGATTTCAATGGACTCACAGCTAACGGCTTTTGTAAATTTTTAATTAAATTTCATTTTGACACAATATTTTTTTTAGAATCAACTAAGTCTCGCATTTTACAACTTACAACTCAGTTACTTCGTCATTTTTGCCATTAGTTTCCATACAAATCGACTGCAAAAAAAATTAGTGTTTTAAGATATTTACCGTTAAAAGCAGCTCTTTTTTAAAATGGAAATGAGTTAAATGTATGAAAATGATGCAAATAATTTTCACAATGTTAATTACATTGTGCCTCTGGCCATGATAAAATTTTTATGAAAACCCAATTAATTGCGAGAGAAGAGAATGGAGTTTATTAATATTATTTATCTCGCTTAAATTTTTCAACTTTTCAAAGCATTTTTAAATGAGAAGAAAAGAGCACCGGAAGGAAACTTGGTAATTACCGGAAATTTCTTTTCTCGGCCTATAACTTTGGCAAAAAAAAAAAAAATATGAATAAAAATTAAAAAAAAAAATCAGTAAAAATTGACAAGAAATCAAAACCAACCCATTTATGACGGCATAAAGCCATTTTTTCTCTCCTAAATTTTATGTTATTCTTTTTTAATTTGGTTTAAGAAAATTTATTGACAAAAAAATTAAATACATAAATGAAAACAAAACAGGCAAAATTTTTTGAGGACATTTCCTCCTTCAGAGATTACGAAGTGGAATTTAACTTTGCTCATTTTGAAAATATATTATCACGGGAGATAAGCAATGGTTACGAAATTAGCAGAGCATATAAAAGTAAAATTGAAATTCTCATCTGAGACTAATTTCTCCTGCGCTTTCAAACAAAACAATCAATTAATCTTGAACTCCATCGTCTTAATAATAATTAATAATAAATTCATCATACTTTTTCTTTCAACAAATTTTTTTTATTGCAAGCCCTATGATCTTCTCCCCCCTGCAATTTCGTTGATTGTTACTTGTCCATGCTAATTTAGTCATTATTCATTTGACGTCACATACAATTTGCAAAGGTTACATAAATAATTCATGTGCGCAATAACCAAAATCTGTTTTAAATTTGACATTTGATCCAAAATTTAAGCCCCATTAATTCAGTCGTCGTTGATAATTCATGCACTGTCCATCAGAAAACAGCCCACATTAAATTAAATATGTTTGAACAGAAGGTCAGAGCCGAAAATCAACACTGGATAAATTAATTCGCAAACAACATTTCACGAGATCGCCAAAAAAAATAAATGATACGGGCTTTGGAGCGAAACCGGTTGCTGCGATGGAATAGCACGAGACAATTTTAGAGCGCAGATGCCCTCTCGCCAATTCACAGGCGTGTGCGAGTTAGAAAAAAAATGCAAATTGGCCACCGAGGACTAGATTGATTACTGCGAGTACTTTAGAGGGGCGTTTCCCGCGAACCGAATCGACCGAAAATCGGCTCGTTCGCGTTCAAATTCGGCCTGAACGACCGCGATCAAGTCGAACAAACTGGTTTGCCGTCGTGATTAGCGCGGTGACGGAAAGAAAAAGCAGGAAACAAAGCGTTTTATTTCAAAACGGGCCACTCGAGTGGCTGCTTTCCGCACGCGATTTTTACCTGCGAATTTTGATAGGAACTCCGCCTTTGGGCGGCTGAATCACATCTTCAGGGTGTCCGGCGACTGCAGGACTGTCCGTGATCCTCTTAAGGTGGCGTTTGTCTTGAGGAAACTTTCTAATGATCACCGATGGCTGAGGAATGGTCGCGAGAAGAAGGACATCAAAACAAGATTTTGTTGTCAACAGGCGGCCCGAATCCGGCGTTCTGATTGGTCGAGCCGTCGTTCGGCGACGGTGGCGCCGCAGGTGGAGGTGAGGAAATTCGCAGCTGGGCGCTGTAAACAAAAGGAAGGCAAATAATTCTCACGTGGGACAACAAAACATAAGGATTTGTCTCCGTTTTAGCTCCAGTTGGCTTAAAATTTAGGTAAAAGCAAAATTTTACAATACTTACTTAAATTATTCATCAAAAATTACCAAAATCATAGTTTAACCTGTCCAGAAATTCGTCATTTATTATTTAATTTTATGTAGGCAAAATCATTGGAATAATTTTAATTATGTTCCTTTTTCATTAGAAATAGGGCACTTATAGATAAATAGTAAAAGACCATAAATTCATCTCAAACATTAGGAGAAATTTAAGTTTCCTATAAAATATTAATGGATTTTAAATTTTACAGGCACTAAATAATGGAGGAGGAAGAGCAGAGCAAGTTGCCGACCTCGACGGAGCCGGTGGACAACGCGTGGAGTTTGAAACTGCCCGAGTTCAAGGCCGGAGACATGAAGGCTAGACTGTTGGAGGAAAGTTCGTTCGCCACCCTGTTTCCGAAGTACCGAGAAAAGTACCTGAAAGAGTGCTGGCCGCTGGTGACCAAGGCCCTCGAGGAATTCGGCATCACCGCCAATCTGGACTGCCTTGAGGGCAGCATGACCGTCAAAACGACGAGGAAGACGTGGGACCCGTATCTGATTGTCAAGGCCAGGGACATGATCAAGCTGATGGCCCGCAGCGTGCCCTTCGAGCAGGCGGTGCGGGTGCTGCTGGACGACATCAGTTGCGACATCATCAAGATAGGGTCACTGGTCAGGAAGAAGGACAAGTTTGTCAAAAGGCGGCAGAGGCTGATTGGACCGAACGGTTGCACCCTCAAGTCAATTGAGTTGCTGACCAACTGCTACGTCCTGGTGCAGGGACAGACGGTGGCCGCTCTCGGACCATACAAGGGTCTTCAGCAGGTAAAATAATACAAATCTTAATTTTTTTTATTAAAAAAGTAATGAAACAAATATTTTCAAAGCTGTAATTGTATTGTTAAAATTTATTTTGAGGTTGACTTGCAAAATAAATTTAATGTAAAATATGTGATATTTATTAAAAATTTTTCTTAATTTTCCATAAAATAGACATTTAAGACAGTTAAATTCTTCAAGAATTAGAAGATGCGACAATTTTCATGGTGCTTTTGCTGAAAAATCTATTAAATTTGAAATAATTCCCAAGAGTTTTTTATTCAATTATTAGCGGTTTTTTTTTTTAATTTTCTCTTTGATGGATGTTTAGTAATTTTACAACCCTCAAACCAATGAATCTATTTTTAAAAAAAGGAATAAAAAATTAAGACACCAACAAAAATCTATTTATCTCTGCAATAATTACAATTTAGTTAGCAATTTTTTTTACATTTTCAGTCTAAGAATTTAAATGAACATCTTATTAAAAAACAAATTAAATATCTATTTTTCTTTTTTTATTATTATTATTAATTATTCTTTTTTTTTGAAAAGGTGAGGAGGATTGTCGAGGACACAATGAACAACATTCACCCAATTTACAACATCAAGGCCATGATGATTAAGCGTGAATTAATGAAGGACCCAAAACTCAAAAATGAAAACTGGGAACGCTTCCTGCCGCAGATCCACACCAAAAACCTCAGCAAGCGGAAGCAGCCCAAGAAAAAGAAGGTCAAGAAGGAGTACACGCCGTTCCCGCCTCAACAGCCAGAGAGCAAAATTGACAAGCAACTCGCTTCGGGTGAATATTTCCTTAACGAAGCGCAGAAACGGGCGAGGAAGAGGAAGGAGCGGGATGAGAAACACGAGGAGGCGGCCAAGAAGCGGCAGGAAAAGAGGCAGCAGGCGTTCCAACCCCCTGAGGAGCCGTCGACCAGCAAAGCACCGCCGGTCAAAAGTGATGACAAAATCGACGTCGAAGCTTTTAAAAATAAACTGAAAAAGTCGCAGAAGAAAAAGCAGAAATTGGCTTGATGTGTTGAAACTATTGGATGTGAAAATGTTGAATAAAATTGGACGAGTTTACGTATAATTACAATGAATTTATTGTCATAAATTTAGCTGTAGACATTTACAGTGAATCGATAGTGTTTGCTTTTTTCCGTTATGTACAAATTTTAACAAATTGCGAGTGTCCTCCCGATGTAGTTTTCCCAAAGACACTGTCAATCTCATTTCACGAGGAATGTTTTAACTGAATCACATATCAGGAAGCTGAATACAAAAGTGTATTGTTCACTCTCTTTAAGTACTTACAATTACATTCTCTCTCTTTTCTCAATAATACTCTCGTCACAATTTGATTTTCCTTCTTTGAATACTGACTAAAAATAAGACGTCATTCTTGAGTAATCGATTATTATTATTGTCCGTGTGTGCCGACTTCAGAGCACACGACATTCAGTGGCACATGATTATTAAAAAGTTCCCAATATTTAATACTTTATGTCTTAAAAAAAAACCAAGGCTGTGTGCCAATTGAGGAATTGTGCCCTGCCACAATAGGGGAAAGCATCTCTCTTGCCGAAATTTAATTGGCCCCAAGTTGTGCAAATGAAAGTGAGCGAGAAAAATTAATCAACCGTAATCAACTAACCCCGTGTATTGTCTGTGATTCGCTTGAGAATGTCATCATTTGGCCCTAATTGTAACAAATATAAGCAATTTCGTGCGCAGATAACATTGAGACTTAAATTTTAAACAATCAAGTTTTACCCTTTTAAACAGGCTTCTTTTAAAACCAAGAAGTCTTGCAACTCTGCAGCGGATGCAGATTTAATTAAAAAAAAATGCCTCTCGGCACATAGAGTGATGTCTCCATTATTTACACAAAACGCAACAATTTTTCAATCAATAAGTCTTTTTTTCAATATAAGAGAGTTATAGACACAATATGAGAGTGACTTGCGTGATAAATTACGAGTCGCAATTAATTTTCTCACAACAAGCAGTCAACCGGGCCTGCGTCTTAAAACGACGCAAAACCTCACTCGCACAATTTTTTTATTACTTTTTTTTCAATCACGCACCACATCAAAAAATTTCTCTCCATTCAACAAGAATCAGTTTTTCAAAAGGACATAACATTTAAAGAGTATTCTCTCAGCCTAATACTTTTTGCATAATCTCTCGTGTCAATTGTGTGTTTGTGTGTTGGTCAACAACTAAAAAAAAATCAGCGCAGTACAAAAGTTTATCACGACCGGTTGAGGGCGAATTTCCACCTTTGACTTTGGGCTTCGTGATCACAGGGCTCGACAGTCAGACCCTGACTTCGGACACTTCTCGAGTCAATGCACAGGTTGTAGGAAGCGTGGCGCAGCATCCCTCTATCACTGGGCCTGTGCCATTTCTGGAATTGGGAAGGGAAAAATTAATATTTTTTTCAAAATCATTTATTTTAATATTACCTGGAGAGACGAATTTGTGCAAGGTCTTAGTCTTAACGAGGAGCCGGGCTCGGAATGCACCAAAGTGACACACAAGTCGTGGTGCTTGATCAACCCGGTTTGGGTAAATGCCCATTCCTGAAAGAGACGGAAAAAAATTAATTAAAAATTAAAAAAAAAAAAAATTATTTTGCAGTCAGTTAAGTGCTTCTGCTTGAAACATTAAAATAACTATCAAATTAATCATTTTTTTTAAATTATTTTTAATATTTAAATAAACTGCGATAAAGATTTAAGATAAGTATAATTTTACCAATTTTACCATTTTTTGCAGGTTAAATTTAATTCAAAATTTCTTATTTAATATTAAAATTAGTTTTATGGTATAATATTTTAATCTAATTTTTAGTTTTAATAAATAAATTTGAAATTTTAATGGTTTAATTATTAATTATTCTACATTTTGTTATTTCATACAGATTTTATTTTTAATTGAAAAAATCACCTGATTTCCACCACTGTCGTGGCAGCTGAAAAGACCAACAGTTCCATCGAGCAAGTGTCCCATGGTGTCGAGGCACATGAAGCCTTGCTGGACCGAGCCGAACGCGATGTCCATCGAGTCGGGGACGGTTAACTCGGGGTACACGTTCTCCAGGTACCACTTGAACGGTTTGCACTGCAGCCTCTCCCGCAGCTCCAGTCTGCTTTGCAAGCTAAACACAAACATATATTTAATTCATACGAATTTTGTTTGCTTTCGCCGGCAACTCACTTTCCGAAGGGGATGTTTTTGGCGAGTGGAACGGCGGCGTAGTAGAACTGTTTGTAGTCGTCCATCCAAACTTCGGCGGCGCGTCTCGTGTTCCTGGCAAAGACGTTGCCGC
Source organism: Neocloeon triangulifer (assembly GCF_031216515.1). Lineage (NCBI taxonomy): Eukaryota > Metazoa > Arthropoda > Insecta > Ephemeroptera > Baetidae > Neocloeon > Neocloeon triangulifer. The sequence continues at coordinate 3,452,828 of NW_026775547.1, forward strand.
TGCCCCCAGGGAAGGTGTACGGATGCTGCTTGCGGAAGACGTGGCCAACGCGGCTGCACGGGATTATTTCCAGGCTGCCACCGCACTGCCACACTCGGAAGGAAATTTCTGAGACATTAAATGTTAATTAGAGGCTAAAAGGTCAAGAGTGATATTTAAGATGGAAAATTTCAGCTAAATCAAAATGATACACAAATCTGAAATAATAAGATTTGCATAAAAAGTCCTCTCTTAAAAATTCCTCTTTTAACATATAGAGAGGAATTTTAAAATTTTTCCAATTCTTGTAGCTTCATTATTATAATTTTATCAAAAATAATGAATCAGCCAAAATAGAGGTGATATAAAATGCCTCTGCATTTTTTGAATAATAAATTTTATCTTCTGTATTCTGTAAAAAAGTTGCAAATGTGAAGATTATTTTCAATTTTTATGTTTTTGGGTTGCATTGAATATTTTTTTATTTGGTTATCATTAAAATTTTATAATAAGTTCAATTTAAAAAATAAAAAATTATTTTTTCTCCGTGAAAAAAAAAGAAAGGTTAGCCAATTTTTGAGTAGATCAACTATTTGAGCTTGCCATTGACCTGCAAAACCTGTAGATACTTTTTAAACACAGCTTTTGCTTTAACCTTTGCGGCTTTCCAGTGATTCACAAGCATGTCAAATGTGACGCCAATGATGGCAAATGAGTTGGAAAGGCAGGCGTCTCGCGAAATTGCTCATTCAGAATCACCTTAATTGGTTTGCGCAATGTAAGAAGCCGTACGCCAGAATTATTCAAAGCGCGCGGCATGAATGCGAGGAGGAGCAGCTTTTCGAGTTGACGCGAAAAGCACTCTCGTCGCACAGTTGACTCTATTGACCGTGACATGACACACCGCGCCGTGTTGAAATCGGGCTTCTGCATAAAACCTCCCGATTGAGCAGTCGGCTCAAAAATTTAATCAAATATAAAATCTAATGCGAAAATTACAAACTTTTAAGTGGGGGAAAAAAATTCATTTTTATATTTTTAAAAATATTTCAAGTGGTTTTGAGCAAAAAGTCGGATTTTTCAAATCATTCAGAAGTAAAATTGATCGGGTCAATTTTAAGGAAGACTGAAATTGTGCCTTAATTTCTAATTTTTTTGAATAAATCAGATGAAATTTCAATTTTTTTAAATTTTTCTTTGCTATTCAGCATGTTGAGAAAAAAAATGGTAATAGTGTGCAATTAAGGATGAGTTGCAAAATGATAAAAAAAGTCGTTATGAAACGCTGATTACGAAAATAAAAAACGCGGAATTAAAAAACCTTAATATATGTTTTAGAAATTAAATAATGAGCATTTGGAAAAATAAACATTGGAAGCACAAAACATAATTTTATTTTAAGTGTTGAGCGGGTTGCATAAATATTTACTGTTTGGAATTCAAATAAAACCAGTAGTAAAAAGTGTGAAATTTTTAAGCTTGAAAAGTTGGTTAATTGGAAGCTGAAGCAATGAAAATCTGATTTTATTTTTTTTTCATCAGATTTTAGCAGGAATCACACGCGGTGACCACTAAATTATTGCTCTTTACAAAATCCCCGCAGCAGGTGCTTGCCCGTGAATTTGAGCAACGCGTTATGGTCACGGTCATTGCGGACCGTGATTCACGCACCGAAAACTCGCTTGAGTTGTTTTATGTGTTTATTTATTTTCATAACGAGTAAAAATATGTATTTTTTTTCGGGGCAAGAACCTTACCTAAGTTTTCGCCACCCCAAACGTCCATGGCCATGTCGTACTTGCCGAGTTTCTCAAAGTACGCTTTGTCAATCACAAAGAGTCCGCCGGCGATCATCGGTGTTCTGCAAGAAAAACAAATCGTTTGGCAAAATAAACAGAGGAAAATAAATAAATAAACGGTTGACAAAACGTTGCTTATTTTTACCAGTCTGTATCAAAAGCAATTTGAACGACCTGGAATTTTTATATCATAGCAATGGTGGAAGTAAATAAATTTGGAGGAGAACAAACCTGATGGCCGTGCTTGGGTCCTTTTGCCTCCTGGCCCTTTCTTCGCTCGACAGGTATTCCCATTTGAAAACGAGGTTCCAATCAAAACCACCTCGTAAATCAGAAGACGCTCCGATGTACTGGAAGGAATCCATGCTGATGACGTCAATAATGGGACAAACAACTCTGGTGTTGTCCTAGAAAATAGCAAAGAAACATTTAATAAAAACAGGACATAAATCTAATTTTAATTTAATTTAAAATTTATCAATTTATTTTGAGCAACCGTTTAGCGTGCGTCAATTAACTTGGACACAATTTTGCAGGGAGTGTGCAAGACCAAAGAATTGTGAAAACTCCCAAAACTAGAAAAATAGCAGAATCTCCAAATCTGACAAATTTTCAAAGACAAAATTCCTGCTCCTCTGTTAAAAATGTACAATAAACATTACAATGGACATGACCAACGTTGGGAGTCTAAAATTTTGCTGTTCAAATTCAAAGTTGAATTACCATAAAATTGCAAACGTTATTTGCAAAAAGCTTACAAGGGAAAATTATTAGGTGCGTGACTGCGATTTTGATCAAATTTGGCATGTCAATTAGGATCCTGAAGTAGAGTGCAGAATTAAATTATTTTATAGCTGCTGAAATGCATTTTTCACCCCAAAAGAAGGTTTAAAGATTGCCATTAAAATAGATAATAACATTATTTATTATTTCAAATTTAGTACGAAATTGTGGTAACAAATTTTGGTAGCACAGTGTGGGGCCAAATTGTGGTACCACAGTGTAGGGCCAAATTGTGGTACCACAGTGTGGGGGCAAATTGTGGTACCACAGTGTGGGGCCAAATTGTGGTACCACAGTGTGGGAGCAAATTGTGGTACCACAGTGTGGGGGCAAATTGTGGTACCACAGTGTGGGGGCAAATTGTGGTACCACAGTGTGGGGGCAAATTGTGGTACCACAGTGTGGGGGCAAATTGTGGTACCACAGTGTGGGGGCAAATTGTGGTACCACAGTGTGGGGCCAAATTGTGGTACCACAGTGTGGGGGCAAATTGTGGTACCACAGTGTGGGGCCAAATTGTGGTACCACAGTGTGGGGGCAAATTGTGGTACCACAGTGTGGGGCCAAATTGTGGTACCACAGTGTGGGGGCAAATTGTGGTACCACAGTGTGGGGCCAAATTGTGGTACCACAGTGTGGGGCCAAATTGTGGTACCACAGTGTGGGGGCAAATTGTGGTACCACAGTCTGGGGGCAAATTGTGGTACCACAGTGTGGGGGCAAATTGTGGTACCACAGTGTGGGGGCAAATTGTGGTACCACAGTGTGGGGGCAAATTGTGGTACCACAGTGTGGGGCCAAATTGTGGTACCACAGTGTGGGGGCAAATTGTGGTACCACAGTGTGGGGGCAAATTGTGGTACCTCAGTGTGGGGGCAAATTGTGGTACCACAGTGTGGGGGCAAATTGTGGTACCACAGTGTGGGGGCAAATTGTGGTACCACAGTGTGGGGGCAAATTGTGGTACCACAGTGTGGGGCCAAATTGTGGTACCACAGTGTGGGGCCAAATTGTGGTACCACAGTGTGGGGCCAAATTGTGGTACCACAGTGTGGGGGCAAATTGTGGTACCACAGTGTGGGGGCAAATTGTGGTACCACAGTGTGGGGGCAAATTGTGGTACCACAGTGTGGGGCCAAATTGTGGTACCACAGTGTGGGGCCAAATTGTGGTACCACAGTGTGGGGGCAAATTGTGGTACCACAGTGTGGGGGGCAAATTGTGGTACCACAGTGTGGGGGCAAATTGTGGTACCACAGTGTGGGGCCAAATTGTGGTACCACAGTGTGGGGGCAAATTGTGGTACCACAGTGTGGAGCCAAATTGTGGTACCACAGTGTGGGGGCAAATTGTGTGGTAGCAAATTGTCGTACCACAGAGTTTGAGTTTGTCTTTAGAACAGATGATCAAATTATTTATTATCTCAAATTTTGTACGACAAAGCGTTTTTTTTTACCCCTACAGAAGGGTTAAGTTTGTCATTTAAATAGATGATGAAAAATTATATTTTATCTATTTTAATGGCAAACTCAAACCCTTATGTAGGGGTGAAAAATGCATTCCAGCAGCTAATAATTTTATTCTGGACTCTACTAGAGAATTCTAATCGACATCCTTTCATATTTAATCAAAATCGCAGTTAGGCACCTAAAAATGTTCCCTTGTTAGTAAAAATTGGCAAGAATTATTACGGAAAGGTGAAAAAAATGTGTTTTTCTATTAGCTTTTATTGAGAGAAAAAAAAACGCTTTAAAGATTAAAGACAAAATTTATGGTCCTAAAAGTGATTTTCTTGGCATTTTTCTTTTGTTCATTGTGACCAGAATTCAAAAAGGTTCATATAATCAGTGGTTACCTGTGTTATTTCCATAAATTTTTCGATTGGCGAGGAACAGTGATCAAAACATTTGGAAACTGTAATTTCAGTAGTTTGAATAGAGTTTGAGCTTCTCAACTATTCTGTAAGTCTGAACTGTCTGCAGCTTCCTTACTTATTAAAAATGAAATTAGAGTTTAATTATTTATATTTATTTACGCGGCACCAATTCAACTTTCTTTTTTTTCCACCTTTTGCTTGCCAAAATCCAACAATGATATTGATTTTTGTCATTTAATTTATTTTTAAAATTATAGTTTATTATTTATTGAACCGTATTAATTATTTTTCTCTTTCACAGACCACCCCTTTTGTTGAAGGGATGAATATCTATCAGAGGCGAAGAATTAGTGATACTGACCTCAGCCACGCGCTCCAAGAGGGGCTCGAGCCAGTTGGCGTTGCACTCGCAGTGGCTGTCGAGGAATGTGAGGACCGAGGCCGTGGCAGCATCCGCTCCTTTCACGCGCGACCGCATCAGCCCTGAAATGAATCACCAAGCCAATTGTCACCGCAATATTCCGACGCGTTCTAATCTCTGGTCCGACGCGAATTTCATGCTAAACTCGGTTGACGGCCGGTCCGAAAGAGACAGACAGAGGATGATGCCCGCTGAATGGGAAAATGTGTCCGCTCTGATTTTCACGACAGCTGCGAAACAACGGATGTGTTTGTTGCTGGCGTGAAAAATTACCCTCATCAAGATTAACATGGGAGTTAGACACGTGACGCCGGAACGACTTTATGGTAAAATTAGTGACAGTTCCGTGCTCATCAAACTTTAATTTACAGAAAATAAGCAAATTATACAAATGAGAAATAATTTAAGTTAGTTGTTCTTGTGGAAGTTTATAATACACAAAATACCGTTCATTTTTTTCAAAAAGGAATTTTCAAACAGTTTAAAAAAATAAAACAACTCGAGAACCAAATATCTGCCTAATAACTTTAATGCAATTGTTTTGTATGATTAAGAATTTTATTAATTTTATCCTTCTAAAAAAAACAATACATATTGAAGAGTTTAAAATTTACAAATAAAAACATTCAAGTTCAACAAATTTGAGTCATATCTGTTAAAACTGTTACCGAGCAATTTCTTTCTCATAAATATTTTCAAATCTACTTTTTTTGCTCATAACCTGCTTGTCTAAAATTATTATAAAGTTAAAAGAAAAACTTCACAATCATTTGAAGTAGGTTGGCAAATTAATATTAAAGGATTGTTTGAAAGTTTGGTTGAAAACTTTAAAATAAACGTTTTATGCAGTATAGATAGCAAAAAATACTGGCCAATTTTTTTTTTAATTCGGGAAAAATTCAAAGGAATCCGGATTAATTTTGTTTAAATTGTGCTTCAAGATTTTGAATATTCACCCCTTTGAAAACATTATTTCTTTAAATTTCTTGGCGTTAAAAAATTCAGACTGATCCATATGAAACAACCTCCAATTCTAAGCAAAATTGTAAGTAAAATTATTTCGCTAATTTTGTTTAATTAGTATTGACTATAGTAAGCCTAGCATGTTAATCTAATGGCTTAAAATGATAGGCTTAGTAGAATGATCTGTGACCGATCGGCACACTGAACCAATGACAAACGTCCGAACAGCTGCTGCGTTCTAAATAATTAATCGCCTTTGAACGTGCGGCTCGTGTGCGAAGTGCAGTCGAGGGAAATGAGCTCTTGAGGTGTAAAGTGTTCTTGGCAGAGGCAAGAATAAACTACAGTGCGCGGTATTTTAAAATAAATGTACGCAGTCGATCGTTTTCGCGTCACCCGGCGGTACTTTACTTTGTAATTCTTCGCGACAAGGGTCTCGAGCGGGGAAAAAGAAGTGCTCAGACGAGAGGGTCACGATGGGCCGATAAAAGTTGCGAGTTTGTCACATTATCGAGAGAGAGAGAAAAAAAATGAAGTGCTGACCTTAGTCAAGCCTACATTCTCACCTTCTCTTTTGTCGTTGCGCAGCACCTTGACCTTCTGGATTTTGGCGAGCTCTTCACCGTCGGTTGCTGGAAGCAGAAAAAGATCAAATTATTTTTAAAATATTACAAAGTGCAAATCCAACATAATGAAATAATCCTCAGAATTTATAACAGGATAATAATATAGTTGTTTATTTTATCAAATAATTTTAATTAGTTTTTTTTAATTATACATTTTATTGTGATTACACGTGTTAAAATTTTATGTTTATTTTGATATTTATTTTTTAGTCATATCTTCAATTAAACTTTAAATTTTGTTAAAAAAAATCAAAATCATAGATTTATGCGCCAACAAATTGCCAGTTCTTATATAAATGAATTTTTTAAATTTCGGAACAAATTAAATTGGTGACATGAGTCAAATAAGAACTTGAGACCGGTGTGGAACGGAGTAGCATGAAATTGAGAAATATTGTAGCATAGGAAGTAATCAAAATCTGTTGTAATAAAATAATGTGAGATCTTTTTTATTTCATAAATTGAGTTCCGAATGTCAAATTTTAGATCATACGATTCAATATTATTCAAAATTGTCCATCGAACTCAAAATTTCAATCATTACTAAATTCGACTGGAGTATTTCAAAGTAAGTCCATATTTTAGCCAAATAATCTTTTCGATTCACTCCTAAACCTCCGTTTTGCTTTTTATTGTCTGCAGCCGAATCGGATTTGCATTTCCCGTGCGGCAAAAGTGAGTAGAGCTTGTCATTCGCTGAGCCGTGCGCGTTTTTGCTCGCGGACGTCAATGGGAGAGCGATAAAGCTAAATATGCACACGGTCGGCCGAAAATAATTTTTCCGCCCGCCGCGTGCATTCGCCGCTCAAACGGCACCGCACGTCCGAGTTAACGTTTTTTCAGTCGCGCGCGGCTGACGGATAAACAATGGTGACAAAAACAGCACCAGTCGTGCTAGTGACGGCCACCCTGGAGGTGTATTTTTTCACATGTCTACTGACTGGAATAACTGCCAGTTTGCTGTTTTCCCTCGAAATCAAAAGTGTATGAAACGTGCTATAAAAGTGTCACACGTTGTGCTGAAACTTGCAAAAAAAAAAAAATAGACATCCGACTGCCATGTGAAAAATATGATAAAAATTATATTATTTTAAGTTGAAATTAGTTTGAAGAGGGTTCTTTAAAACTAAAATATTTTTATCCATTTTTTTTTTATATTTTACTAAATATTCTGCAATTTTATGAATTATCCAATGTTTGACATTCATACGAAAATCTCCTCGATGTTTGTATGTTCGTTTCGTAATTGATTCTATTCTGATAATGGATCCTCCCAAATTGTACCATTTTAACTCAAAGTGAGCCAAATTTTTTACTTTCACGCAGTAAAAAAGAACGATTTTTTTTTTTAGATTTAGGAATAATTTCCTTGTTTATAAAATAAGTGCTGTTAATATTTTTAAAATGAAAAAATGAAGCTTACAAATTTCAATTTTTTGTTTTGTTATGTGGTGAATAGAATTTGAAAATAAAAGTGACGTAACACGCGGACTTTGTGCTGAAAAAACTTAGAAATGACTTTCCTACATAAATTATGATTATTCAACTAAAAATTTAGTTTCAAAAAGCCATTTTATTAAAGAGAAATAAGACAATTTCAAGTTGATTTTTTAAATAGGACGTTTTTTAATTCAATAAAACTAACATTAAATTTTCTCCCTTCAGTTTGCTCTTCATTTGAATGATTTGTTTGTTCAAAACAACTTTTAATGATTCCTAACTATTATCATATCTCTTCCCAAAAAAACTTTTCCTCATTTTTTTTTTATTTTACTCACAACTTCCATCAAATCAAATAACTAAATCAAAACTGCATTAGTCTGCTATAAAAGCCATAATGTCATAATTTAAAATTTTCGTGCCTCCCTGTTTTGCGAGGAAGAAACGGAGCGCGCGGAACTCTTTCCGTTTCCTTGAGCACGGCGATAAATAAACTCGACTAATTCAGCTTGTCGCATTTCCGAGCGAATAAAACACGAGAATAAATCCTCTTGAGCATGCAAGCGCGCCGCCCGCATCCATAAATCAAATTACCAAAATTATTTTCCGCGACGCTGGCCCCCATTTTTTCCAGCACGCCGTTTTTTTCCCGCACTCGCGCGAGATGCGAGCGAATTTTTGCCCAATTTTCCGCTCGGACTGTTTTCGCAACAAACGCCGCCGCCGCCGCCGGCCGGTGCCAATAATCGGGGCAGCCGGCGCGTGTCGAGCCGGTTGCATAAGCTCCCGTCGGCAGGGGCTCACGCGGAATTGGTAATTACACTGAAAAAGGGCGGACGAACGTCGATAAAATCCATCTCTGGGTGATGCCTTTTGTTGTCTGCTCTCTCCGGCCGATCAATCACGGCAAATAAAGTGCCAAAATAATGCGCTGGGAAAGTGGCGAGGCCGGAATAAAATGACAAAGACTTTTCCTTGTCTATTTTCACCACAGAGTTCCCTCACCTTTGACATACACAACGTTTCTTTGATAAGAAGGAAATGCCAAATTTAACGAAGAGGAGGAAATCTGATGCTATTCTAATGGCATGCCTAAATTCCTAATGCCAAATGAGTCACATGAACCTGCACGGCGGTACCAAATTGAAATTCAATACTTCTGTTGTCCCTCGTTATTGCTGTAATTTATATCCTATTTTTATTTTATTCAAATAAATCTATTTTAATAATCGAAAGCTGCGGAAAAATAATAATTCCGCAGGGATCCTGAGGCATTTTTCGATTGTTGCTAATCATTGTATTTTGGAGTCAATAGAGCTTCAGTAAAGGTCGAAAAAGGGCAATTTTTCTTCATTTTTATTCACATAAATGAAGATTGAGCATTAAAGGAATGAAAAATGTGGATTTTTTTGTCAATGAACTCTTCTTAAAAGAACTTTGCCTTTTCAAATACTTTTTTTTAAATTTTCTAGCAATTTTTATCACTCCAGGTTGAAAATTTTAAATCCATCCAGTCTTGCGTAAGTAAGGGAATTACGGAATAAAGAAGGTCTGAATTGTGCCAAGAAAAAATTCAATTCTATATAAAATATAAGTGTTGAGGACATGAAAGTGACTTGAAAACAAATCTTGAAAAATCACAGTTTAGTGCAAACGTTTTACCGAGGATTTTGGGAAAATTCAATTATGAAGTACAAAATAAAGTTCTACCCTGGAAACCAAATCAAAAGCCCGGCATTCAACTTTATTTGAAACTGACCACTTTTTAAATTTAACAGTTTTCCAACGAAAAAAGAGGCAACTCTGCACTAAACTCTCCAATCTTCACATAACATAATACTGAGTTTGCCAAAAAATCTTTTTTTAATTTTAGAATCATGGTTCAAAATTATAACTATATTTTAATTTAAACCTACAATCTTCCGGAATAAAATTTCCACAAATTTGCAAAATGTGAGTTGAAAATCCCCATCATGATCCAACGTGCGTTATTTCCACTTAAACCAGACATTTTCCCCAAAGAAAAATGTATATATGCAAATTTTGCCGTTCCATTTCTCCGGTGCGGGCCATAACTTCCGAGCGATTTATATAAAATTATGAAAATGAGCTCGCTCGCTCGTAGGCTTCTTCACACCGTGGCTCGCGAAATTAGATAAATTCCGAATTCTCCCCCAGAGCAGAATCTGCCGCAGCGAATTTTCCGTCCGGATAAATAAAATACCGCCAAGCCGGAGGCGCGCATTGGTGGTTGAAATCCGCAGCCTCTCTTGCGTTATTCGCGCCTCATATTTTCTGCTTGCCTACGTTCTCGGAGAAGAAAAGCCTCCGCTTTCAATTTCCTGCCGCGAACCGAGTGATCTCTCAATTCCGCAACGTAATTCCGGAGGAAAAACGCCAAAATATATATTATACGGAGAGGGCGAACGGGACAGTCGATGTGGAGCAGAAAAAAAAGAAAGGGAAAAAGACATGCCCACACACACACACAAGAAGTTATTGCCCCGACGACCCTAAAAACTGGTGCATTGTGTTCAACTGACTGCCGGCATAAATATTTAATGTCATGCGGTACCACCTTGTGAACTCGTCGCTGACTAAGTACGTCCGTACACGACCAGCCGCAAAGGACAATTTTTCATTTTTTTTTCCAAACAGGAAAGTGCCTTCAACGAACAAAGAACTCCTAGACTAGCAGCAGCGAAATAGGTTTAATTGTCAAGGACAGGTGAAAAATTCTTTTAATTCCAAAATGTGGCTAAAATATCAGACGAAAAACTTACAACATGTATGGAGTTGTTGTTAACCAAAATAATTGATAATATTAGATTATTGTGCAAGAAGTGTAAATATAATGAAAATAAGGTCATAATTATTTTATTTTTTCCTAAAAAATTATCGTGGCACCTATTTTTCAAGAAGAGCAAATCAATTTATTGTAAACAGTAATTTTAAATAATTTAATAATTCGATTAAAAGTTCTTAAATTTTTTTACTAAATATTGCCAAAAAGTAGCAAAATAAAAATTTTAATTATAATTAAAATTAAAACATTTTTATTAGTTAAAAAGCTCATCAGAAATATTTCAGGAACAAAATTGTCTAGAAAATCAAAATATATTCTAGAACACGTAGCCTAAAAATCTCAATTAGTGATTTTATTCTGTAAAAGTAAAAAAAACCCGTTGTTAGATTTGTCTATTTTGATCAGAATAACGCAATTCAAAGATCCTTGACAAAATTGATCAAAATGAAGTTTGCAGGTTTGCAGCGAATGAAACAATTGAAAAGAAAACTCTTCCATCGATATAGTAATTATCATTCCGTCGGAGTTGCCTGAAAGGTATGCATTTTCAATTTTGGCACCCACCTGTCCCCTGTATTTGGCACGCCGTTCTCTCTTTGTTTGCTTGGCGAGGTTAATCAACTGAATTGTGCCAGTTTTCTCTCTCATTCGTAGGCAAATAGGCGGACCGAACTATGTATGCGTAGAGTCGGGTGAATAGAATGGCGGAGTTTCTGGTTAATTTAAATTCGGTTCCATTCCGAGGCGAATTTGCATACGCAAGCACGAGGATTCCAAGTAGATTATTTGTTTGACTGACAACGAATGAGAATGGGGAGAAATGTCTCTTTTCAGAGAAAATTTAAATGGAGTTGACGAAATTTCTACGAAATGAAAAACAAAGAGAGATAAAAGAAAAAAGGAAAAGAACTGAAAATGACTTTGCACAAAAACTATTGTTCAATTTCGAATAGAAGCTTTTAATGTTAATTTAAACGATGGAAAGTGATTAAATATTGTCGTCAATTTGGTTTAGAGTTTAGAGGGAGCTAGAAATAAATCTAACCGACGACAAAAAGTCTATAGATTTCTAAACCAGAACTTAATTTTGCTCAAAAATATATTAAAATATTTCTTCGTCAATATATTATTTAAGAACTCGCAGTAACGTCCCTGAAATTAATCATGAAAATAAAATAAAGAATGTTATATAATCTTCAGATAGGCCAAAGATATACATAATTTGTTATTTAAAAAAAAAACGTTTTTAGCTTCAAATATTTTGACACAATTCGCAAAGATCCAATTTCAGGATCAATTTAATAAGCAACATGTAAAATAAAGAGAAAAATAAAATATTAAGAAAAAAAAATAAAATTATGAAGACCAGTTCACCAGTCTATTTATTTTTCTGTCAAATTGTCAAATGTTTGTTATTTCTAATTTTTCTTTTTAATTTAGTACAATTTGAGTTTGCCACTTTGTGTGTTTAGATTGTAATCCTTGGTGCGTGTTTGTTTGGTAAACGTTCGTGGCCATTAACATCTCTCTCGTGCGGTCAGATAAGAAAAGATACGACCGTATTAAATATTTGCTTTTCACTGTTGCGAGAGAGTTCGTTTTGTCCACGCATGAGCTCCTGGCACGAAACGAGGCCGGTTCGATGGATCGAGCGGAGGCTGCGGTGGCGGCGAGTAAAAGCAACCGGCCGATCGAGTTGTCTCGCTCAAATTATCCTACCACGCCTGCCTCTGGTGTCTATCACGTCTGAGCAACCTTCTCTCGAGTTATGAGCGCCGGGCACAAAACGCGATCACGTTGGACGAGCCTTGGAAAATGAGCCCGAACGGAGAACGAATGAACCGATGCGGTGATTGATTGCCGCGGCTGCCGCGCGCCACTCCTCGGCGCACGCGGCTCTTAATTCGCTTTTGTCCGCCAACTTCACTCGCACCTAATGGGCTCTCATCCTATTGCAAAAACAAACGTGTGTTGATTTTTGTAGTTCAATTTTTTTTCCATTATATTAACGAATTTTTAAAATCAATATATTTTAACTGTCTGAATAAGTCTGCTATTTTCATTGCTCAATTTATATAAAAAAAAATCGATCAAAGCACCATAAACATATAAACAACTTTTTCAATTGAAGGTTAAAAATTCATTTTATGGCCCGAATAAATAAAAAGAGTGAAGTTATCAAATGAATTGCAAAGTTTACCCTCCTGATAATTTAGGTAATTAATTGCTTTTGTTGAGATTAATACTGAATAGTGTTTTCACTGTTTTCTATTAATGAAACAAGCCTTAATTACAAAGTGAATAAATAGTATTCAGATTAAACTGACTGAATGCAAAGTAGCTAATAATTTATCAACGATTAACAGTGCGCAGTGATTAACAGGTTGATGAGTGCTGTTGAGCATGTTGCATAACTACCTCTCCCGTTTCTGTTTCCGGTAAGTAAATCAAAAACATTTAAAATTTGATTGGTTTGGCGTTTTGCAATTTTAAAAATTTACCACATTTCATTGATTTTTTTTACTCATACTAAAATTTATTCAGGTAATGGATTCTTTTATATTACATGGCTTTATTATACTACTTTCTTCTACTGAATTTTAAATATAATTGTTAATGTCTGACAATAAAATTTAATGTAAATTATTTTATTCAAATTACACGTGGAGCTTCTTTGAAAATCAGCGCCATCAGAAATTTTAAGAACTGGAATTAAATTAAAAATAAAATACCCCAAGTTTAAATATGAAAATGATAACTACTTTTCAGACTCTTTAGCTTCAAAGCGATATTTTCAAATAAAATTGAGCCTACAAAATTTCTTAAGAATGACAATGTATTTGAATATAATCAAAATTATCCAAACATTTTATTGGAAAAAAAGAGAAATTATCAGTTTTCGGCAGCCACCGCACACCGTTGTCCTCTTTTTCGATTTTCTCTCTTGCACTCGCCGGTATTGATCAACGCGCGTTTTTCATTTTGATCCTCCGGCCGGAGAATAAAACACGGTCCGTGCATGCACGTGTGCACACCCGGCGATAATGGCCCGGGACAAGCGGGCTAATGCCGTGGACAAACAACACGGTTTGTGCCGCGCAGTTCCCGGTTGTCCTCGCATAATGACCGCAACTCAACATGCTCGTCGACGCTCAAATAATAATTAGCAGCAGGCGCAACAACCACCGCACACAAACAAGGCCTGGCGACGCTTCAAAGGCGAAAATAAATTCTGTTTGTCCTGAATTATGGTGTCAATTTTGATAACAGAAAAGGTTTTTGCTAAAAAAATGGACCGATGGCGTTCAGACCTTTCATTTGAATTTCACATATTAGAAATTGATCCGTTTGATGTGAAATGCTTTGATGTTTTTGGTGCCATTTGTGTTAAATATAAATAAAGTAATCCATTACATTTCATGAAAGATTAAAAGGACAAAAAATTTTAGTTATTGATGAAAAACAAAGCTTACAATTAGTTTGCAAAATTCTTATCGATAAACGAGATTTTGAGTGTACAGGAAAGAGTGGGTTAGCACAATTTTAAGATTTGTATTAGTGGATTATTGCGATCTTGATTTTTGTGATATGGAAATTTTCTTTAAAAAACCATTTGCATTTTTAATTCTTTCATATCCATGCTCATGAAACAAAAATTACTTTAAAAAAAAAACGCACTTCATAATCAAATGAAGAGGTCAATGTTCAAGATCATTTCTCTTACAAATGACAAATACTGACAGTTTTGTTTTAAAATTCACTTTGTAATCGAAAAAGTATCGCTTGAAATATAATATGCACACTTTGCGACCTTTCGCAACTTTGAATTAGCGATAAGCGGAAAATATTTAATTTACAGATGTATTTTGAATTTACTAAGAGTAGTTTGAGTTAAAATGTGCACCGATTGCCTCTATGATACATCATTAAATATTTTTTTGCAATCAAAAGTTATTTCATTGAATTAAAATTGTACATTGGCCTCAATCTAAAGTGCAAAAGTAATATGATTGAATATCGAATTCACAATTCACAAGTAATGATTTTCATTTTAACTAGAGATGATCTCCTTCTCACACGGCAACTTTATATGAAATATAAAAACTGATCTGTTTATGTTTTTTTTAACAATAAACTCGCGAAATGGAAGTTTATGAACAATTATATGACACTAAATTTATCGCATAATTAAAAAAATATATATTATAAGTAAAAAACCTAATAAATACAAGTTAAATTTATTGAAAATCAAATAATGTGTGTATTTTTTTGTTAAAATGAAACTTTTTTTTCATTTTTAAATTAAGCTATTTTTTCTGTTAAATATTACGGACATAAAATTCATTATTCTCCATTATCACTTTGACCGTGCATGTTTTTTTTTATTTTGCAATGTAAATCCGCTCGCATTTATACTCCCGCGTGTGTCACTCTCTGAAATGATGGCTGCACTTGCATAAAATTGTAAAAACAAACTCGAAAATTGGCTGAATACACCATCGTCATTTTGTAACGTGTACATGCGGCGGCTAAATCACAATTCCGTCGACGCTTTTATTTCGCTTTATATTCGAGCGGCGAGATTTGAATGGAGAGAGGAGAGTGCGTAAATCCGCGGCTCTTCATTATGAGGGCGCGCGCGTTTTCGCACGAACGCACACGCGAAACGAGACAAAATTAATCCGCAAAAATGACAAACGTCGCGACCGAGAGAATGCTGCCCATTTATATTCTCGCAGTCGGCGACGCTTCATTGTTATTGCAGCACACAATCGTTATTATTCCGATTCTCGCTGGAAATTACACCTCATTTCTCAAACGTCCGTCCGGATAAAATCATCTCTCGCGCGCGCGCCCGTTTTTAATAACAAAAATCAATATTTACAGAAAAATTGGCGTTATAATGATTTCTCTTTTCGGTGGCCTCCCGTTCTCCACAAATGTATAAAAGACCCGAAACCTCATCCGAGCGATTCCTTTGTGCTTCGGAAGGGAAGGTTCTTTTCCGCGAAGCACAGGGTGTGGGCCTGAACGATCTCAATCAAAAAGAACTCCCCAACTTTTCCGCATTTGTATGGAAAATGTTTCCGAATAGAAATGTACGCACTCAGGACCGTCGCCAGCCGAGTCGCAATGCTTTGTGAAAAAAGGAGCATAATCGTAAAAGTGTAAAACTTCAGAATCAATGGATTTTTTAGACAGTTGACCATTCAGAGAACTTAAGCTCTTTTGACAGAAAGAAATGGGAAAAAAAAGTTCGTGTTTGAAATAATAAATATTTTACCATCTCGTCATAGTTTAAGAGAAAGGTAAAGTAAATATAAAATATGAATAAAATATTCCTATTC
The DNA here is from genome assembly GCF_031216515.1 of Neocloeon triangulifer. Taxonomy (NCBI): domain Eukaryota; kingdom Metazoa; phylum Arthropoda; class Insecta; order Ephemeroptera; family Baetidae; genus Neocloeon; species Neocloeon triangulifer. The sequence goes on from NW_026775547.1 coordinate 3,468,869, forward strand.
AGTGGAGTTTGTTAAGTTGATTGTTTATAATTTTTAATTATCTTCTGTGATAAAAGTTAACATGTTTCAACTTCAAAAACTTGAAACCTAAACAAACACATGGGGAACAAAGAACAACTTATTTTAATGGTTTAAAATATGATAACTTAAAATAAGGAAAAAACTGTACAAAAATTATTAATTTCTGCCTTATATTGTTTGATTTTTTTTTTTTAAATTAACAATTTTACTTAATTATTCTTCTAAAATTTATTTGTCAAAACTGACATAATTATAAAGAATTTATAGTACTTTGATTCGAATTTCCTTAATATATTGTCTCAAAATGCTTTTTGGAGAAAAGTTTCAATAAGCATATTTTTCTACAAAAGTCCTAAATCTGATTAAACAGAAAAATTACTACTATCACAAAGACCTATTTAAGGAATTCCTAATTCCTAATTGAGCAAATAATAAAGAAATCATAAAATCAAGAAGACTTTTTTCACATATCAGATGCATCCATATTTGAAAATGGGCCACTGTAATTATTGTGTCCAATTTGATGCATGATTTAAATATTTCAAGCAAATGGATAATAGATGATATTTGATTTTTTTTCATGCTATGAAAATCGACCGGCAGCCGTTAATTACTGATCAATATTTGCACTTTGGGCGCATGTCGGACGCAACAAATAAACAAATGGTGGCAAACAGCCGCATCTCTGCAAGGCCCGCGGCTGATTAATTCCGTCCGATGGAGCTCATCGTTCGTTAAAGCAAGTTGTATGCAGTTGTTATTTATTTATTCATCGCTACAGCAACTGGCATCCAGCGGTCTGCGCACTCATTCGAATTTACAAATCTGATCGCGGCCAATCGGGCCGGACGAGAGTCCGTCCTACTAATTAATTCAGCTTTTAACAATTCAATCCGCGCAGATTGGAACGAAATGAAATTGCTTTTTCCTGTTGTTCGCAATACCAATTTTCAACTCTTTCACAATTTCAAATAATTGTGATTGGAGAAAAAAATATGTGACTTTCGGAGGAATATTGAGTTGATTTTACTGAGTGAAAATGAGTTTCATTTAGATAATCAAGCTTATTATTTTATAAATTAAATTTTTTTAAATTATATAAGCTGGCTTTAAAGTGAAACGAATTTAGATTATAGAATTTTTAGGTGGTTCTAGACCTCAATTTTAGTTAAAAAATTGTATAATTCGGTTTTGTTAATTCATTTCAATAAAATAGATTCACCATCAAAAAATAAAATAACGATAGTTCAGTTTTTAATACTTACGGTCATCGCTGAAATCGTCTACAAGGATGATCTCGTGGATCAGGTGCAACGGACTGCGATTCAAGACACTGAAACAAACAATAATTAATTTGATTTTTTCAATTTATAAATAGATTTATTTGAAATTGTTAACATCGTTGAGCTTTAATTTGTCAACATAATTATGTAAATTTTTACATAAAAAACTAATTTTTGCGGCTTGATTATTAGTTGATGAGTGAAAAGGATCAATTAAAAAAAAATCAAAGTATCTGCAACTTAACATTATTTGCACATTTCTTAATTAAATTAGCTGTATAGTGTACTGTGGGGTACATTTTTATTTGAATTTCTTTGTTTCTCATTGTCAATTGCCTTTTTTTTAATTTTAATTCTAGTCCTCATACTTTTGCATAAAAGTATGAGCTGGAATTTTTTTTGCGTTCTTTCCTTTTCTTCATTATATTTATGAGCTCTTTTACCTCCCTGCTTTTTGCCAATTTAGAAAAGTGTCGCTGAGCCGTATTAAGTTTTCCTTACACTCGAGTGGCGCGTGTCTCGAAAATAATTTAATGCTCGGCGCGGTGCGCGAAATTCGGCGTGACAGGCGCGCATTAATAACGTTGAGTGAAGCCGGAGGCGTTTTAATGCGTCGACGCAGCCCACGGTGTGCATTTTGCATGTGAAAGGAGCTGCGATATGGCAAGACAAGCACATACGCGTTGAGTGCTGTTTTCAACCTTGCAAATGGGACGTCCGCCGGCTAATTAAATTGCTTCAATTGCTACCCAGAGAGAGCCTTTGAAGCTGGAAATGCCAACTGCTTTTTGGCTAAAATGACCAGACTGCCAAATGAGGTGCAAGTTTTGGTGATTCAAAGTTATCTCCAGGCATAAATTAAAATCCTAGATTAAATATTTATTAGGAAAAAGCATTAAATGTGCAGATGACCTTAAATTGAAGAATAAATATGATTTAAAATAGGAATTGGAACATATAATTTTTTTGGGTGACAAAAGCCAATTTCAAACCAGACACCAGATGTACTGAAAATGTCACAAAAAGGTTGAATTTTAAATTTTTACTCTAGAGTTCAAAAGAATGCAAAATTTGGTTTTTATTCCAGAAATTCACACTCCTAAATTAAATACGAGTTCAACAAAGCTTCTCCCCGCTAAAAGCAGTTGAAACTGAAACTTTCAGTCCACATCTTTCTCGATTGAATACGTCAAGTTGAAGATGCAAAATTCTTTTAAAAACTACAGATAATACAAAATTTTAACTGAAAGGAATCTCAATGTCTGAGAGAATTAAATTGCTTTTATTTGATTGAATTTGTTGATAAAAACACCAAGAAAATTCATGCTTTTGGCAGGAAAAGGTGAATGATGCCCCATTTCAACTCTCAATATTGGGAATTTTTCGATCGAGATTTTAAATTCAGTCTATAAATTCTATGGCCTTTCAAATTCGATAAAATCATGACTTTAAAATTTTTTAACAATTATTTATTGTTCTTGCTTAATTTAACAATTAAAAACGGCTATAAATGAGCAATAATTATCGTTTTTACCACCTCTTTAGAAAAATTGTCGCATTCAGTTTTAATTGAAAATTAATTACTGCGAAGTGGAGATTTCTTTCCCCGCCTCCCATTAGCAACGAGGGCGACAGACGGTTTTTCTGACGTACAAAAATAATAAAGAACGTTTTGCAGCGGGCACGATTCATTAAGGGGACATAAATTACGCGCGCCAGTCATAAGTTAAACTGACTCGAGCAGGTTTTCGCCCTGCGGAAAAGAACGCGCAAAAAAGATGTCGCGTTTTTTCGTAATTCGCCCCCTTTTTTTGCGCGCACCGAGCGGAAGAGTGGCTGCCGTCGGCGGTGTATTTGGTTATTTGGCTCGGCTTCATTTTTCCCCGAGCCGGCTAATAAATACGGGGTGCATTAAAGCACGTAAAGTTGCGTCAAGAGCAGACCCGCGGGCTGTGCGGTTATTAATTCGAGACGCAGGTGAGCCCCGATCGATATTTAGCCATTACGGTGGATGTGAACTTTCCCGTAGCTCTGATCGACGTTCGTTCGTGCCACGTTACTGATTGAAAGTTCCATACTCTGACCACAACATCTGCAACTGCGAGATGAGCCAAACGCAAAATTTAATGAGTTCAGTTTATATCCTTTGAAATAATATGCAACGTCATCATTTTAATTATATTAATTTCATAAGCAACATACAAAAAGCAAGAAGAAATTATTTGTCAACCACAATTACTTAAAAAACTTGATAATGAAATTATATTTATAGAATTTTCACATTTCAAATTTAATGTAGTTTTTTAAAAAAAATCACAGCACATCATTGCTACAAATTAAATTATAAACTAAAAATTTTAGTATTACCAAAAAAATTTAATATAACATTAATTATTTAACATAATTTATTTGAACAGGAAAAAAATATTTAAAATATAAATATATTTTATCCAAAAGTTTTATTTGGGTTAAACTTTGCTTAAATTAATTTTCTTTTCTATCAGTACATGTGTGTTTTGTAGAGCAGGTCTCACGTTATCTTTGTTAAATTATAATACGGGGGCTAGATTGATTTAATTTTAAAATTTTGAATTAAATTCACAATCTTTAATACAAAGTTCGATGAAAAATAAATTAAGCAACATGAAAGTCCTCAAATTTTAGATTAAAATTCCATTGCAGGTCTTTTTATTTGACATACTGAAATTTCATCCATAAATGGAGTAAATAAATTGAATTTGAAATTGACGCTAAAATTTATTGTAAATATAATAATTTGCCAAATAGAATCTGAAAAAATATATTATATAACTTTGATAAATGAATATTATGATATTATGAAAAAGAAAAAAAAAATTATTTTAGGGACATTTGATGTGTTTGTTTATTTATTTAAGCCTTTTCCGAAAATAACACTTTCAAATCTCTCCATCTATGGAGATAACGAGAAAGAGTTTTCACTCCATGTTTTTTTTTCTTTTTTTATCTGTGATGAAAAAGTGTCAGTATTCAGGGAGAAGTTTCAACGCCTTTAATCTGCGTGGGTTGTTGGTGAAATTTTCAATCAGAGCGCCTGTCTGAACAGGGCTTATTGAAAACGGATTTGCAAAGACCAAGGGGATGAGCGTCCAGATGGAACTTTTCCGACGGTTGATAAAAAAAAGAACTTTGAGCCGGCAAAAACTTTTCCGGCGCATCTTATTAAGTATGAAAATAATTATAATTTGATAACATGGTAAAAATCAATTCGCAGCCGGCGTCGCTCGGAAAAGACGTTTAAAAAGTTTGCCTTCGCCTCTCGAATTAAAATTCACGCCGCGAAAGAGGGTCGCTCGGTGGATTATCTCGTTTCTCTGCACGCAAACCGCGCGTTGCAACAAACAAAGGCCTTTGGAGCCGGTTTTGCTCTTTGTTTCACGTGGAATTTGCACCAGGCCGGCTATTTCATTTGTCCGACCGCGGCGGTTCGCGGCGTTTGCTGCTCTTGTGTACCAACCTTCAAATGAATTCGTACGCCTGGCAGTGCGTGGAATTTGCGCTTTGCAGTTTTTTAATTAAATTTTCCGTGTGCATACGGCTCAGGCCGGCCAAAATTAGAGGCAGCGTCCATTTTTTTACGCAAGAGTGACCTTTGCGCCCATTTTTTTAGTCTTTCATCTTTTCACAGCTTCTGCTTTTAGTATTTTATTTCAAACAAATGAAAACAATTGTCGAGCTTAAATTTACAACAAAATTAAATTCACATAGTTAGTTGAGAAAATTAATTTAAACTACAATCTAAAACTAAGCCACAAAAATTAAGTTTTCTTTTACTATTTTCTATAATTCTCCACAATTTCCAATATATTACAAATCAAATTATTTATTTGATTTTAAATGAAAGATAAAAAAATTTAATAACGGGGATTTTTGAGTACTGTCAAACTGCATGAAATGGCACCATGACTATCAAGAATTTACGCTAAAACAATCAAAATCGTATAATAATATGGCTTCTGCTATACAGCGAGCCATGATTGGCTCACGTGTAATTATCTCTAATCCATTGACACACAAAAATCACATATTTTCAAAGCAGGGGATTTCTATTTTTGTGAAATATATTTCCTCAAAATGTTTATTTTATTTCAGCCAATTAAAAAGTCAATGATCTGCAATCAGCCTTGTCTCGTAAGGTAACGATTAGATCAAGGCGATAATCATAGAAATCTACTCCTATGATACCTTTTTTTAGAAGGTTTAAAATTATCGCTAAATTTTATTTAAAATTAGTGATCGTTTGCAAAAAAGAAGACGTGTTAAATTCAGGCATTAAACAATAGTTTAACTTTTAATGCATTGAAGGAGAGTAATTAAAAAGGTATTATAAATTAATATTCCAAATATAATTTTGTTAAATTCTTCATATTAAAATATTATCTTTTATATTCTTTCAAATAATGCAATAAATTATTTATTTATTTACTTTGTATTGAAATAATTCATTTAATGTAATTTTTAAACTTTTATAATATTTTTGCAATTTTTATTTAATAATCTTAAGAATAATTTAAATATATATTGGACCAAACTTGCTTGGTCAATTATTATATCGATTTACAAAAAAAAATCTTCAGATTCATTCATCTTGTCTCACTGATCTAAGGGAAATTCAATTTATTTAAAAAGAAATAAAATTAAAGAAAACTATCTAGTAGAAAAAATTTTAACAAAAATTATTCCATAAGTGAATTTCTGACATTAAAATAATGCAGTTATTTTGCAAGAGAAAATCTTGAGCAATGCAACTCTTTTGAATTAGTTATTTAAAAAGTACAGGGAAACTGACATTTCCTTTGACTTGGCTGGGAAACTAAAAGCAGTGTTCATTTTCGAGAAAACTCCGCTTTATTTATTCTGCTCTTGGGGCGGAGAACTTCATTTATCACACGGCGTGTTATTAAAGAACCACAGCATCTCTCTGATCTTCCCTCTTTTTGCATGCATTATTTCAGCCGGCGACCGAGCAATGCACCTCGCGACGAGTGGTTATCCTTGGCTCGCTTTTTCCTTTTTCTTTTTGCGGACGATTATCCTCGGCTCTCATTCCGCTGGCTGCGTGCCGTCGACGTGCATTAGGCAAATCTCGCATAGGGGATGCCGGTCGGAATGCATGCCATGCACCCCCATTACTGTGTACGCAAATGGACGCGCGGGATTTATTTTTTTTATTGAGAGAAAAAGCGAAAGAGGGTCTGAATAATTTATTGCTGCGCGCACATCAACAGCAGGCGCGGCTTTTAAAATAACTCTGGCTGTATTTTTTCCCATATGCAGTCGGAAAAGTCGGTCCGAATTTCATTTCGGTCCGAGTGGAGCAAAAAGTGAGCTGCCGTGACACTCCCGTATGAAAAGTTGAGTGGCTAAAAACACACCGCGCGCCGCATTAAAACTTTTCTTATGAATAGAAATGGCCACTGCATAGTTGCTGTAGTTCGACGGTGTTTGTCACTCGGGAAAGCCAAAGTTAAGTGTACTTTTCACCTTTCTGCTGCAATACAATCGCTGTGCGAAAAAAAGAACGTTCCGTTTCCAAGGCCGTGTGGGCGGCGAGCAGACGGACAGGAATGTGTATAAATTGATCACCGAAAGTGAGGTGAAGATAAGTGAGTACATACATTTTGTTTTAAAAGCATTAGATAAAAAAGTGTTTTCGAACGACCATATTTAATATTCTTTGATTTTGATTGAGCATGTGTCATTTTTCTCCTTTCGCGTCCTTAAACCTTAAAACCTTCAAACGATCTGCCACACAACCTGAAACACCAATTTTCCCTTGTGCAAAAATTTGGCAGCAGAGATTTTAGTGCTTAGTGGTTTTTTTTTAAATTTTGTGATAATAATTATTGGTTTGGGGCCCATCTCGGTGTGAAGCTTCTTTTTAGGCTCCACGCCTTATCTACTTGTTTGACAGAGCTGACGTTTTCTTCGTATTGATTTTTTTCTTTTTACAGCAACGACTTGATTTGTGTAGAATGAGCCGGAATAAGCAAATAATCACAATACGATTTGTAGAAAGATTTTGACGAAAATTGCTTTTTTCAATAATAAATAATAATAAAAGAATTATAACAGAGTTCTTCACAACTGCTTCACACGAAAAATTATCACTTTTTTGGCCCACTTGTTGGAAATATACTAATTAAGCCCATTAATTAAGTTTTTAATTAAATTTGAGGATTTTAAATATCCTAAGTCCTAATTGATGAAAAGTCACCAATATTATCTAAAATTTAAACTATTCCAGGAAAAAACAAAACCTGTTTTCACCTCCAACATCCTATTTTGAAAATTTTCCACCTTTAATCCCCTGTTTTGAGTTACAAAATTTCCTCTTGAAATTTAATTTTCATTAAAATCTCCTGTTTCAAAATGTTGAAGAAAAAAATGTGAAGGGTGGGTGAAAGCCCTTCATGCAATGTTGAATTTTTCTTCAAAATTATTACTGATCTATATTTTAATGCTATGGAAAAAATAGCTTGATTTTTTTACCACTTCACATGGGACGTTGATACGTTTCCATGACTAGACTAGAGCTCACAAAATAAAACTGTTAACGGTGTTTGTAAGTGCTGACGTACCTAAAAAATGTTTTTAAGTTTTGGCCTCATAATAAATTGCCTCCATAATGTTAAAAATAATTTAGGGTGTTTTAATGTTAAATTTCAGAAAAAAATTCTCTCAAGTCCTGATTTCTTTAAGTATTTTGAAAAGCCTTTATTATAAACAAACATTTTATCAAATTAAATTATTTTACTTTGAAACAATGTGATGTTCAAAATAAAAATTACCGCTCAAATTTAATATATCATCATAATATTTGCAATCAAAATTTTCTTTTGAACCTCAAATTTCCTTTTAATGACGAGTTGAACCCAGGTGACGAGAGGAATATCAGCAAGTGCTTTCAATCAAACTTTCCTACTTTTGAAATCAAAGACGGAAAACTTGCGAAAGGCAGCTGCGTTTGTTCTTTGGGCGCGAGATGAAAATTCGGAACCAATCTGCGGCATGTGTTGTAATTTGCGCCTGCTGCTGGTGAAATTCCGGCGGGGAAGAAAAGTCTCTGGAGCGACAAATGTCGACGCATTTCCTCGTTATCTTTATCGCCCGGCGTTATGAATCTATAAAGAAGCAGCGATGGGTGTGCATGTGTGCGTGCTTTGGAGAAAAGAGCTTTTGCTCGCGATATTGCCGCCGCCGCCGTGGGCTCTCTCGTTTTGATGCCCCGATGCTCCCGTGATATGCAAATCGATCCTGAGATGGAAAATCTGCGTGCGAGAGAAACATACCAGAATTGCTCACCGTCGTGTGTAAGGAGATTTCCATTACGGGCAAAGAGGGCTTTTTGCCCATGTGCGAATCTGCTTTTACGGCCGCGGAGATAAAAGTTTGTGCACACTTTTGAGTCGAGATGCCAGAACGATTTTGCATATCTCAATTTTGAAAAAGCGTCACTTCGTTTCCTAAAAAGCGTGTTTGAATGCAGGGTGAATTTGCACATATTTTTTTTTTCAATTGTAAGCAAATAATTTTATTTAAATTTTCAAAATTAAATAAAAATTTTATTGCATTGGTTCATATATGGGGATTTTCAATTCCACATCAACTTTACACTTAGTTTATTACAAAATTTGTGAATTTAAATTTCCAAGTTGCAAACTTTACACTGAAAGAAAATTTATTCCAAACAATCAACAACGAATTTGAAATATAATTATTGAATTTTCTAATGATGAGGGTTTCTACACAAATTTAAGATCTGTCTTGAAATCATTAGGTGAAATTAAATAGTTATATTTGCTATTTTTGTTAAAAATGAGCAATTATTTTCTTTATATTTCAAATTTTTATAGTTAGTCACCGAAAATCAGATTTTTCCCTTTACGAGCCCCACTGTTAAAGTGTTTGCCGTAATGTCTTTATAAGATAGCCAATTTTCAACCATAAAGGTCCAGTTCATCAATTATGCAGCTTTTAAGTATAATAAACATATTTTAATATTTCTCAATTTTATATTATTTCAATTTAATTAAAACATTTAAACATAATTTTTTTGTACAACGATATTATGTTGATTTAGCTTTTTATTTTATAAATCTATCCTAAATTTAAGATTTAGATTTGTGCGTTCAGAACATAAATTTTATTATGAATGGCTAATAAATATTATATAAATATTTGTTATGTGACTGAATTTTGAATAATATTTCAGCAAAAAATTTGTTTCGGTGAACCATATTATACAAATGTTGTAGCGAGCTGTTAAATTTGTATTGGGAAATAATTATGATGTAATGAGATTTCAAACCAATCCGTAAAAAATGAAGAAAGATCTCTGTTGTTCATTCAACATTCAACTAATATTTTGAGTATGTGTGTATTTATGATCCATAAATAATACCTAAAAAACAGATATTGCTTATGCACTGGTATTCCGAGCATTCCGAGTGATTTAATTAGCAAACTTGGAAGATTCTCTAAAAAAAAACAGCACGTGCGTTCGAAATGAAAAATTTAATGAATTGACGCGAAGGAAAAGAGAAAAGAAATAAGGTCTGAGAGTCTCTCTTTGATCGCAGCCATGGCAATGCGTAATGAAATTATCGTCGCCCGCGTGCCCGGTCGTTGCAAAGTTAATTTTGATGCGACGGACGTGTCGCTGATGAGCGTGGCCGGCTAAACAGTTTTCACCATCAGGCATTCCGCACACTCTCGAGCATAAAGTGCGCCCTTGTCGAACGAAAGCGAGAGAGGGCAGGGGTGCGTGGGCGACTCCAAAACAGACACCTGCTGCCTGCCAAAACAAGAACCGATGCATGGCAAAAGCTTTGCTCGCTCTCTGCACCATTAAAACAGGCTAAAAATAAAAGAGCAAAGCGTCGGTGTGAAAGGAAAATTGTGTTTCGCACTTCTTCCTTGTTTCATGCATACACGTGTTTTGTTACTTTGTATGGACGAGTCAAGTTCTGCTCTTGAGCTAGCAGAGATTTGCGCCAGAGTTCCGAACAGGAGCAGAACTTGTCTGACATTAGTTGTAGGAACTTTCAGGAAGTTTTAAGGGACACGAGGCAGTAAATTCGCAGAGTCAAACAAGCAGCGTTAGCGTTGTTTAATGTTACTTATTTTTATTTTGAGTAATCTCTTCATCAGATTTTTATCACTTAAAAATTTAATGTATGTATATTAATGAAAAATATTTCTATTTTTATCAGTTTTAAAACTATGTTCAAAAATGAAATAGAAGAGGAAGAGAAAAGGAATAACTTCGATAATAACAATTATTCCATTCTGGTAACAATAAGTAAAATATCTGCGATACGATTGCAGATAAAAGTGAGCTTTTTGTGATTTTTCGGTTTAATTATTTTTTTTTTAATATTCAGCTAACCATTATTGACTTGTCATCAGATATTTTAAAAATCACCAAAATTTTTTAAAATATTTTCTAGATTTCAAGAAGAATATTACGAAGTTTTTTTTTTAAATTACAGCAAATTTTTTTAATGGCAAATAAATGTTTTGCGTGTTTCCCTTTAAAGTGACAAATTTAAATTGGTCAAAGCAGTTTCCATAAAAAAAAAAAAAAAAAATGTTGTTTATGTTCGATTTGAACAGTTTTTTTTAATTGATGCACTCATTGTTATCTTGCTTTTAAATTATACAATCTTTTAAATGTTCATTTATATTCACGGAAGCAAAAATTCTCCGTTGCTTAAAATTTGCAAACTTATTCTATTGTGGAATTATTAGAAAGCAAAAACCTTTAGTTAAACCTTCTATTGAATTATTTATAAATTTTATATAAATTTGTATCAAAACAAATTGGAAAATAAAAAATTAATTCTGTAAGTGTGGATATAAATAGTTTCCAATTAAATTTATGAACATTGGAAATGCCTAATTTAAAAAAAAAATCAAATATATTGGAAGAAATAAATTTGCAAAGTATTGCAGTAAAAAGAACCATTTTCTCCTTTTCACATCAATCACGATCAGCACCCTAAACGCGATCAGAGAGTAAACGCACGCACTTGCAGACCTCCACTGGGAGCGTTTACGATCAAGGCAATAAATAGGGCAATCTCATTTCCAGACTCACCTGACGACCGTTCGGAGCAAAGTGGAGCGCGCCTCGTTGTGGAAGGTGATGATGACGCTGGTGGACGGCAGGTCCGTCCTCCACAGCCTTCTGCGGCATCTGCGAACAAGACGTTGAAAAAGATATAAAAATTGTGGCGCAAATTTTGCACGCCGCGTGAATACGATATGAGGCGCCGTTTCCAAATTCAGCGCTGACTAAATTATTCTCTGTGTGCGCTACTTGCAAACTCGGGATCTGTGCAAATTGAGCAATTTCTTCGCCCCAGGCTGGATTTTAATTAAACCCATTCACCTTATTACTAAGATGGAAGTAGATGATATCAAATTGTGTAACTCGAGAGCTTGCTTGAGAACTTACGCAGCAGAGAGAGTCAACTTTGCCGAAATTGACTTGCTTCACTTGGGTTGCAGAGTTGTCAATTAATTATTAGGCGAGGGATGAATATTTATAAATGAATTTCCCTCAAACTTGACGAACAGTTTTTCAATAAGGAAAAAAGTTAGTAAGTAGTAAATATTTTTCTATGATTTACTATTAATGTTTTTCAATAATTTACTTACATTAATTTTGAGTGAATAAACTTCAATGAATTATAAAATGAACACTTGTGAGGAAATAACTAATTTTTCAGTAATTTACATTATTAAAATGTTGCTTCGGCATAATTGATCAATTAATGTAGTACTAACATTGTTAATTTCTACGAAGAAGTAATAATTGATTTAATTAACTAAAAATTGTCTTGAAATTAAAACCATCGCAGAGGATTTTGATATAAATCAATGTAATACCACTGATGACTGTTACCCAAATTAAAATATATTTAAAAAAAATCCATGTATTGTATTTTTTAGCATAAAAAAGCAGAAAAGTTGCTGATATAAAAATATATTACTTGATAGTCCAAATCTCTGGTAGATAAAATATTTAAAATCTAAAAATATAAACTTTAATTTAATTAAATATAAACAAATTTTTAAATAAATATAGATTCAATTTAAAATGAATTACAAACATTAACTTTAGAAGTTTTCTTATTTAATTTAATGCGTATAATTAATACCTTTATAAAAATAGACAGTTTGCATATTTCCATCAATTAGCGGCGGCACTTTTTACTTTTTATCACACGGCAGCCGCCGACACTTTCACATCGAAGAAGCTTTTTGCGATTATGTGCGTCGTAATAACTCACAAGTGTCATACACCACTTCCCTCCTAGATAAATAACTAAATAAAAGGGTAATTATCGGTGGGAAACTAGAAATCGCGCATTGTTCGCCGTCGAAAAATACTGACAGCTGCACATCAGGAACTTATAAATTTCCTTGCTGCTCTCGCGATTGTAGTGCATTTGAGATAATGGCAAATCTACGGAGTGCTCCATTTTGATAAACCCTCGCTTGCAAGTTCAATAAACCCCTTGAGCGTACTCAGACCGTCTGCAATTGTAAGAAGAGTCGTTTGATTGCACTCAGGCATGACTGTAATTGCAGGATAGATTTTTTGCTCAGAATGATTGTTAGTCAACTTTGATTCGTTCCGACTTTTGATAAAGCACCGCTTTCCAATTAGTATTGGAGACTCTCAAAAGACCTATTCATTCCAAGCCAAGTAAATGTTGATATTTCCTCATGATTAAAAAAAAATTATTTCCTTTTCATGAAATCTGTGACTAAAAAAACCCATTTCTTTATAAAAAAAAAAAAAAAAAAATAGAGCATCTTGTTCGTAATCAGCAGGGAATGAAAAAAAAATTTAATTTGAGACCCATAATTCAACCACAGTTTAAAATAATTCATTTTATAGTTTTCAAATCATTTGATTTCAATATTAAATTATTAATTCAATTATAATAATTAGGCAAAATTAAAATCTTCAGATATGAACCGAATTAGATTGTTTCCTTTTGTGAGCGTTTCATTATCTCTTGATTATTATTATTTAGATTAAATCGGATTAAATCAAATAGTTATTTCAAGATAAATAAAACGAGGAAATTACAAAATTGACAAATATGAAAATTAAGACTTTTCAGACACATTAGAAATTACCTTAAGAATTTCAGTTCAGTCCCAATTCTGAACTTACTTCGTTTTTCTGGAAGATTTTAAACTAACTTTTAGTGCTCTTTTCCTCTTTAAATTCATATTCGTGCCTCTACTTTTCTAAAGCCAAAATCTGGAGCAAAACATGGCTTACAGTGTATGTATGTTTACTATGCGTTTTATTGCTAATTTGCAAATCGTGCAAGGCCGAAAATATGTTGCATTATGTCAGCATCTGAAGCGTGACGTCATCCAACAAGAGGTCGTAAATCATGAGCAGGCGTGGATAATACCCTGCGAGTAGTCAAACTACTACATGTGTATACAAATACGCAACGAGGTGGGGCTCATTAAATACTAATTTGGTCTCAAAACACAATTACGCCCGTCATTCTCTTAGCGGTGGGGACACAAAAAAAGAGGTGAAAATAATTATTCAAAGTAACCCCCTGACGCAAGCAGAGGAGAAATTATTCGACTTATTTGCAGGAAAAAATCTCGCAATCATCTCGACGGTCCGAGCGTGCCGGAATGTGCGAAAAAAAAAGAAAAAAGTCTCCTTGATGCATCACGATTGAGAGAGGCGCCAGCGTCATTTTGTGTGTGTTTTGCGGATGAGAACAAAAAATCACAAGTCTGAAGCTTTTTCACAACATGTCAATTTGAGTAATTCACACGGAGATTTGGTGAGTGAGCGAATGGAGGTTGCAATCATACAGTCACTCTGCAAAGATGAAAGTTCTGTTTGCAAGAAGCGTCTTCTCTTTTCAAGCACAGTCATGAATTGAAATAATATCGTCCTTATAAAGGCCTACTTATAAATGGGCCATAAAATGGAATTGGAATGTCAGTTTTCTATCTTTCTTGTAAACTATTGTCACACTCCAACGCATTGAAGTATGGATAAAAAAATCTCCAGTAATTTACTTAGCAGTTTGAATTACAATTCAAACTTAGGATAGAATTCTGATTTGAAAGAATAAAAATTATAATAAATAATAATTTCGATTTTTTTTTTCATATTGGAGTTTTAAATAAATTTATGTTTTGAGAACATGGAGTATTTTTTATAGAGTTGATTAGCAAATTAATTCAAATTCCAGGGCTTCGTTTTTTCCTCGCTCAGTTGATTAAATTTATCTTTGGGCTTTCCATTGTTGAAGAAATTGTTTTTAAACAAAAATTTTGAATGCAATAAATGTCTTTGGCAAAAAATCCCGCTTATTTCCAAATGATAAAAGTAATCAAAGATATAAAACATAAATTTTTTAATTAAATAATCAAAATTAATAATATATAAAAAAATAATCTATTTCAAACTATTCCAAAAAAAAGTTAATATCAAATTTCAAAAACTCCTAATTTTAGAGAAATTAAAATTTTTTGATAATTTCTGTAATTAAATTAAATTTTTTTTGCTTAGTCCAGTTAAAATAATTACACTAAATAATTAACAAGGAGAACGAATGCCTACAGTAAACCTTGCTGCTAACTAAAAGCCATGATGCCGCACAATTTTCAATTAGCAAAGGCGCCTCTTCTCTCGTCTGCCCCAAACGCTAACTCCTCCAGACGCCTGCGAATTTAATTAATCAGCGCGCTCCGCCTATCCTAGTGCCGCATTAAACGGGGCCATTTTTCTCACGGAATAACCTACGGACTAACAGACTCAACTAACTACACAAAGAACGGTGCTCTCCGCTGTTTTATTAATGTCGCGCATTCTCGCACGTTGGTCCGAGCGAAACTGCTCGAACACAAAAAGTAAATATTCCTGCCTTTGGCGCGGCGCCAAAATTAGAAAATGGTTTTAAATCGACCGGTTCGGACGCGACGATGAGATAATAATTTGGCGTGACGAGTTCGGTGTGCGATTTTTTGCGACTTTCACTGATGCGAAAGAAGACGGACGCGGCGGCCTTGTTGCTGCAAAACGCGATCTCCTTTCCCGACCCGTTTGCTGGTCATCTTCTCTGTGTGAATGAAAGAAAGTGTGCTGCTCTAGACGAACACCAGCTCGCTTTGATCATTGAGAAAATTAAATGGGAAAAGTGCATCTTTTGTATGCGCTGGCGGATGATTTCAACACTGACCTCTGCTTTCTAATGTGAACCGGTGCATTTTAATTCTGCGATCTATGGTGGACTTTGAAAGTTTGATGCAAATGCTGGGACGAGAGAGGAATTTAGAAATTAAAAAGTCGCGAGATTGTCATTTAATGATCATTATGGATCTGCAATCTTGTAAAAAAATCCTCTGCCATTTTAATCCTTTTTTTAAATGATAAATGATTGTTTTTAAGCAAAAAGTTTGGTCTGTTAGTCTAAATTTTTGTCTCCAAAATTAGTAGTAAATTGATAGTAAAATGTTCCATTTAAAATCTAGTTAATTTCCAAAATTAAAATTAAAGAAAAGGGTTTCATGATTTTTTTTTTTTTTTGAAAGGCTTAAATTACAGCTAAAAAAATATACTAAAATTAATTATAATATATTGTTTAGGAAAATGTCAATAGATATTGATTAATTTATTATCTTTTGATAAATTTATAAAAAATTAACAGTATTTGTTCCGTTAGTAAAATTTAATTTAGAAAATAATAATTGCACAGAAGCTCAACGAGGAAATAACAATTATGAGCATTAACTCTTTAGGTCAGTGGCTAATGACGCTAAAATGAAACTCGCGGAGAAATTTGCGTGTCAAGAGGCGAAGCACGTCTTCTTTCTTCACCGTCCAACTGACACGCTGACCTTATGCTCGACCGTTTTGAGAAGATAACCAGCGGTCAATAGCGTCAAGCAGCGTGCAATTTTAATTATTATTAGCGGCAGGCGCCACCGACTAATTTATTTTTTTGTATACATTCGCGGCGATCGCATGCCTAAACACAAATTGCGAGAAACGAGAGAGTTTCAACAAGTTTATGGCCCAGGAATTCAGGATTGCTTGGGTCGTGAGGTGAATTTTCAACTGTAAATGCGAAGAAGATTTTCGTTCAGCGAGATTAAAATAATATTTTGCTATAGGGGACAATGCCAGTTTTAAATATTTTAAAAATATATTCCATATATTCAAGTAGAATTGTTTTGCACAGTATTTGATTTCAAGTCAAATTTTACTTGAAAAATTTCATAAAATAGTCACGTTCTTATTTAAGCATTTTTTGGTTCATATAAATGGTTGATTTTGGATTTTAAAACATCAGAAATGTTTTTTTTTTTTGGGGGGGGGGGGGGGTCAGGAGTTTCAAATTATGTAAAATATTAGGTTTTATTTTTCTTTTTGAAGGGGGAAAATGTAAAAAAAAAAATCAAATTTTCCTTCCAATGTTCTGTTTCGCATTGAATTTTGACAGTAGAAATGTCAATTTTAACCCAATCTCTGGAATTTGAACATTTTAAAACGTTTTCTAAACGGAAAAAGGCGCAAAAAAGTTGATAAGCTGATTTACCTATGGAACTAAATAATTTTGCCAAGGACATTTTATTTTATTACATAATAGAAAAAGAAGATTAAATTTGGTGTGCTACTCGATTCCGGTGGGAACTGCGCGCGCTTCATCGGCAGCCAGGGTATCTTATTTGCCGCCAGATTAACTCTCAATTATCGAGTTGGCGAGTTTGTGTGTGTGAGCAACAGAAACTCGTTCTGCGGCAAAACTCGAGGGACTACTATACACACTGCAGTGCACCATATTTATCCAAAACGGGCAGCCCCTCTCATACCATCAGCCTATTCGGGGAAAGGTGAAAGAAAATTAAGTGTGCGCTGGTTAAACAGCCAATTAATCTCACTAACTAAACACACCAGTTGCGGCCAAAATGAACACGGGCCTTAATCAAGTGTTGGTTTTGCGCGGCCCATGTGACATTTGATGTGTTTGGTTTTGCTCCATAATCAATCAATTTTTATGACCGCTAAAAATATTGCAAACTCAATGTTTGATTTCAAATTATTTCACAGAGATTATCTGGAAAAACAAAGTCAACAAATCACAATTAATGGTCAAATTCAATTTGATGTTTTTCAAATAATAATAAATAATAAAATAATAAATTTTGAGCTTTATTACAATTGGTGCTTAACTGATTCACATGATACAAGGATTTTCCAACTAAAATTTTGATTAAATTTCAAGATTATTATATTTTGCATTTTTTTTCATTACAGCAGAAACGTCTTTTCAGAAAGAAAAATATATTGATTTTATTCTCTAGCAATTAACCATAGTTTTTATTTTTGTTAATACTTTTACAGCACTCGAATTAAAATAATGTTCTACTTTAAATTGAAACATAAATTGGATTCCGAAAAATGTGAAAAAATCATATCACTGCATTAATGTTATCCTCATGTTAATTTTTTCAATTATTACGTTCAATATCACGACATAGATAATTTACAATTGAAGTTGAAATTTCCTCCAATTAAATATTTTAAACTTGTCTTGCGCAACAAAAGCACAAAAATTGATGTTCACTGCAAAAAGGTGAATTGCATTTTAACAAGCACCTCTCTTTGTTGCAATAAAGTTCTCTGTTGCAGCTAGTCTGGCCTCGTTTCAACGTGCAGAGCATCTCGTCTCGAGTGCCATTTTAATCAATCTGTGCAGGAAAAGCACTCGATTCCAGGAGCACCGACAATCTAATTTGCAACACAGAGTGCGCATCCGAGTGTAAAATTAAAATCGAAAAACAATAAGCGCCGAGATCAAAGAAGCGCCGAGAGAGTAATTGAGAGCGAGCCTCTTTCTTTCTTTTTCTTTTTACGTTACAAATAAAAAATTATTTGCACGTGAGAAAAGCAAGGTTATTCACTTGCTCGTCCGATTCTGGTTTGACTTTGATTGTTGCGAGATCCCTTTCACCGCAACGGCTCGGATGATGCGGCTTTGCATGGGAACGATGAACTGCTGCAATCAAGGGTGCTGTTTCAAGATCTAGGACGAGCTCGAATAGTATGTCTGACTGCGAGCAGCGAATATCAGAAGAGTCATCTTGAGCGGCTCGTGTTGTTCTTGATATCGCATAGATCAGCAACCTTTCAAATTGGCTGCACGTTCAGATGCTCCAATTTGACGGCAGGAAAGGATTGTATCTCAATTTTTCGTTAGAGACAAAACCACTTTTGGTTTCACTGGTGGGTAATTATATAAAAATTGGGCCAAATGGAAAGTAAATCAGATAAAAAAAACTGTTTTTGATAAACAATTAAAATGCAATTTGATTCTAACCTTTCGGCTGAAAAAAGAATGTTGAAATTGAAAGCATTTTATGGTCGCTTTGATAAAATATTGTGATTTTTGAATATTTTTTAATTTTAAATTTACAAAATATTTTAGTTCGTCAACAATTACAATACAAAAGGAATAATTTACTGAACTTAGGAAAACCATATCAGATACTTAAGTTTCAAAAAAAGCCGTTAATAAATTTAGGTAAAATCAGGAAAAATCAAATATTTCAATTGGAATTGAAATTTTCACATCCTTCAGTACTAAAAATTAGTAAAAATAAGCTAATTTTTCACGTTATTATTATTATTATTATTATTTATTCTTCTCGGTCTGTTAATTAATTTAACTTTAGGTTTAAAAAATCCACTAAATTTTGGAACTTTATTTTACTTTCTGAGCAAACTTTATTTTTAAATAATGTCAGTAATTCAGATTTTGATAAATGTTAAGAGTTTTAAAAGATCCAGCTGCAATTTCTTTTATTTATTTTTTTGTAATTTTTTTTCTTATAATGTGCTGCATAATATAAAACTATTTCCTTCATCTACATATTCAAATTTATACATTTTTATAAACTGGAACTACAATTTCAAAGCAGCAAAAAAGAACACTTTCCACTTGAAGAGGCAATTATTTTGAAGCCACTAATTTCTTGTCCACTTTTGTTTCCTTAACATTAAAAAGTCGTAATTTTCCCTTTCTTTTGCATGACTCGTGCAACGACGGCCAAGTTAGTTAGCGCCCTTTTCACCAGTAGATCACTCTTCTCTCCTCGCACTCTTTCCCCTTTTAGTGCAGTGAGTGTTTGCGGGTTGGCCCGAAATAACAAAAGGCAATCAACTCGGGCTCCGTCGAGTCTCTCGTAATAAACTAATACAGCGGCCAACAAGACGAGACTGCTGTAGCTATGGCAACGAACAACTCGAGCCTCCATTAACATAAATAAAATAGCGCATTAACATTGCATGGCTGGGTGTTGTGCCGAATTTGTGGCAGAAAATGGGTCTCAAATGGCACCATTCCATCATTTGTTACTGCCGAGGAGCGACGACTCGACGATGCTCAAAGCGTTTGCGAATTTTCGCGACCAAAAGAGCGGCTTTGTGAGCGCGCTGATGGAGTAATGAAAACTTGATGAGAGGACGCGATCGAATCAAAAGCCAAATTGATTTTGCCCAGAGACTTGCCAGACAAAGGAGAGGAAAGCACGTTGCTTAATGTTTGCTTTCTAATTGAATAGATTGAATAATTAATTGAAATCACTGACTGCATTTATTCAATTGAGAAAATCGATGAACATTAGTGAATAATTTTAACTTCTTTTACTTTTGTATTCGGGTGATGGTAAAATAATTGAGAACCAATTTCTTTTTAAAATTGTTTTAAAAAATTGCATATTACCGAATATTTCTTACTTCAAAATTACTGTCAATGCCTAAACGTGAGCAATAATTTAATCTAAAAAAGTTCAACCACAAAATTGTTTAATATTATTTAAAATATAAATATTTTTACGAGTTTCTTTACCTTTTTATTTGGATTTATTTATAAAAGAATTAATAAAATTGCAATTTAAATTATACAGTATTTTAAGTCCCATCACAAAAAAACATTATCCAGTTCCAGGTATTTTATTCCATCTTACGTAAAATTGTTCTTGAAATTAAATTAATAGTATCAATACTAAGTTAATTAACATAAAAAAAATCAAATTCTGATAATAACTGAAATAATATGTTCAGACAAAATTTCATTGTATCTTGATTATGAACTTCATTTTCTATGTCAATAATATCTTCTTTAGATAATAATTCTTAATTCATTAGGAGAAACATTTGTTTCTTAATAAAGATTTGAAAAAAATTTGCATATTTCAAACAAAAATTGCAAGAAGTATTTTCTATGCTTTTTTTGAACTTGCTTTGGTTAATTATAATTAATTTATTATAACCTGACATTCAAAGCATGACCTAAATTCAACGGACGATTTGGCTCGTCACTTTTGGTGATGGTCAGTGCGGCGGCGAAAATATAAATCAAATGGTTGTTATTCCGAACACTCTTGTGGTATCATCAGTGCAGTGTGACGCGAAACCACTTTCTCGGCCCGCGGCGGTGTCCACTTTCCGAGCTAGCTGCCCGCTATTTGACCGTCAACCATTTCAATACGATCAAATTGAACGGTGCAGAGAGTGGTTAATGCACTCTCGATCCAATTGCTTTACTCTCAGAACAAATAAATACAAAGGCAGTCGGAGCGAGAGAGAGGAAAAAAGAAAGAGGTGCTCGATACGAAACAATAAATTTTCTTTAGCACCCCCAATAGCAATAAAAGACAGACGGTTCTCTGTACACGAAAATACATTCATAAAACTGCTGCCGTTTGTGATTTATGAATGCAAACAAAACAAAAAAACGGAGACATCTTTCATTCGTCGTGCGAGTTGCGAAATTTAATCCAGAATTTATATAAAAAAAGGGAGACGGATCAATTTCGCCTTTTGAACTTTTCTGACGTTTAATTAAAACGCCACTCTGCGGGAGCACTTTGCAGCTTTTTGTTATGATACGCACACCATGTAAGAGTTGAGAGAGATTTGACGAGGACCAAAAGCGAGCTCAACTGGTTAAATATTAATCTTTGGTGAAAAGTTAACGTCTTGTTTGTTTAAAGAATTAAGAGGCTCCTCAGAGTTGGGCAAGTTAGTAAAAAGGGCAAACATGCACAAACGGTAGCAAAGTGGAGTTTTGGTTTGTTCAGCGTGCGCGGTTTATTCAGGCAAGTGGATTTTTAGCAAGTGTCTTTTTGCACCAGGAAGCCCTTTGAAGACTTATGTAATAATTATTTGGTCTGAATGAAAACCATTACGAAAAAATCTTATACATATTTATAATTTTTTTTTCTCCCTCTTCTTTCCAGACTGAATTAGAAATTATATTTAAAGGATGCAACACGTTACAAGGTGCAATTAAAATTCACATCTTCCCATGTATGAGATCGTTTTTTTTATGACTGTTTTGATGTTACAGGAGAATTAACAAAATCATAAACAGTCGCTATGACAAATCAATCAACTCGCTTTTCAAACAAAGTCGTAAAACAGCCGTTAAGCCTGGGAAGCACCCGAAGAGATTTAGCATCAAAGAAGGAGATCAAAACGTTATTAGCCTCCATTCTCCAGCTGCGAGGCGGATCGGGTGGGAACGAAAAACAACCATGGAAAGCAAAAGCACGCAGGAGACCGAAATGTTAATTGCCACTTTGGCTTCACCTCTGGCCCGCGATGCCTCTAATAAAACTGGGGTTACGTCAAGGATGCGCGCGTTGATTCACTTTCTCTGCATTTCAATTTATTCACGATCCCGAAAGCAATTCGATTTCCTTGTTTGGAATTTCTGCGTGGCCATCCACAAAACCGGACTTTTGTGGAGAAAGTATAGCCATTATTATTAGGCTAATATTGTAATTCTCGCGGTTGCATCAGGCGCAGGAGTTTTTGATTAAATGGCTCTCGCACGCGGTCGAAGATGATTTAGCCGTTGTTGGCAGGCGTAATATTTATCCTCGCCTGTCGATAATATAGACAGAAGAATCATCTTCCTCTGACGTGCTGATGGGAGAAATTGTGTCTCGTTTTCGTTTGGACATTCACCAGCTACGAAATTAATAATTGACTGTTGTTTTGCCTCATTTTGATCGCTATCTCTTGCATCACAGAATTAGCATTTGTAGACTTTCAAAATGGCAACTCTTTTGAAAGATTTTAGTAGAAATATCCCTGGACGAATGAATTAAAAATTAATAAGTTTAAAACAAACTATAGAAAAGAGACTATTATCATTAAATATTCCAAAAAAGAAAAATATATTACATTATCACACATTTTAATAAGAATGACATGATTCGCAAAGAAGGATTTTCAAAATGAGATGTAGATCAAAGTAAAAAGAAAAAAAAATGGCTTTTACCTATTTTAGAATATTTTGCAATTAAAATAATACCCAAGGTCAAAACAGTATTGAGTGGTAAAAATACTTCAAAATCTATAAAATGTAGATAACTTTTATCGTTTACAATCTATTTTCTAGACAAAAACTTATTAAATACGATTTTAAGACTATAACATACATTAGCCATCAAAGCCTTTAAAATAGCATTTTTGTTTATTAAAAAAAAAAAATAATAATAATATTAATATAATTAAATTTATACACGAATCATGAGGCAGTACTTGCAGGACTGGACCTGCGGTGGGCACTTAAAGCCTGGAACTGTGAAATGGAGCCCGGTTCCTCCCTTTACCCACGGAACACCGCTTGAAGGGCAAACAGGAAACGCGGCTCGGTCGGCAGGACAAGGACCCCCTCCAGAGCTAATAAATTAGCACTTAAAACAAGCAAACGCGCATAGAGGGTGTGCGGACGAGCGAACTCTTCCGATGGCAAAGAAGCCGACGTGTTGAATAAGTTGGGAGCGTTGGGAGAGGATTTCGCTAAAAAGCACATTGGGTGCAGGCATATGAAATCGTGATTAATTTAATTTTCGTGATTAATTACTTATTCATATTTAAAGAACTCTTGCGATAAAATTATGAGTAAGTTAGTGATGATTGACAATGTAATCTTTTGTGAATTGAGTAATTAATGAAAAAGACTTTAAGCATGCTCAACTGTGCTCATCAGCATTTTGTCAGTACCTTAAGAGGTGTACACTTCAGAAGGTTTCCAAATAAAATATAAATACATATTTTTCAAGTAATTTCTCTTTGATAATTAATATTACTATGATCATTTTTAACAGTTTGAAAAAAGCTCACAATTTTTTTCATGTCCACAACAAAAATTTTTAAATCCTAATATAATTTAAACAGAATTAAAAAATATTTAATTAAAATATATATGTCAAATAATAAACTAAGTTAATATTTAAGACTTAGATGGTACTGGGAAATGTATTTTTTTTTATGAACTATCTAAAATATTTATTTATCAGGAGTAAAGTACGTTATCTTATTTCTTTTTTCGTGACAATGTATCACTGCGAATCTTGTCAATTTATTTTCATTAAATTAAATACAAATAATTATGTGATGATAAAACGGCTGTTTCGTAATTAAAATAAAATATTGTATAAAATTTTAAATCTTTTTTACTTAGAGTAGATTTTTACTAATATTAGTTTTTAAATTTGTAACTCGTTTAAGAAAATTTGACTTTTTTTCAATAGTCTACAAAAATGTACATTCAGCTTTTTCTTTCAATTTTTCTCCCGAATCAATACAATCTCATTATCGGCACAAACGAAACGGAGATTTTCATCCAACACGCATACCTATATGTATACCTCGATAAGTAATTACGCAGCACAAAGCTTGGTGCATTACAAACGATTTCACGCGCCGACGAACTGCGCTTTGAGCCAATTTCCTCGGCCGAAAACTCACGCAAGAGCGAATTTCCGGCGCTCTCTCGGGGCGCGCTCCCCGGGGTGAATTAAAAAAAAGGAAATCATCTCTTAAGAGGGCTACTCACGTCTGGTGCCTGGTGTCGGGGATGTCCCTGTTGCTGGGCAGCCGGTCACTCTCGGCCTGGTTGAACTTGTTCCGGTGGTACGGGTCCTCGCCCACGTGCAGCCGCCCGCGCTCCACGTAGCCGCGCTCGTCAAAGTACTTCCACGTCAGCCGATGGTCCAGCGGCGGCGACACGGCCGTCGAGTGCGCCACCCCCGGCGACACGGCGGGCAGGGCGCGCCCCAGCGACTGCAGGTCGCTGCTGCTGCCCCCGACCACGTTCGCCTCCTCGGCCGCGATCGCCGACGGTTCCTTCAGACGCAGAGCTTTGTTTTCCTCCGGGGACTGCAACAGAAAAAGGGCCACAGGGGATTAGACAACTTCTCTCTGCGATTGACTGCTCGGATTTCGCTTTGAACCCTTTTTGCTTCTCTCTCCTTCTGACGTTCAAAGAGAGAGGGAAAAGAAGTAAATAATTTCAAAGGAAATACAATTTTTCATATGAAACTAGAACTGTGATTTTTGCTTTTAGAATTGCAAACATCCAAACACTTCTCAATGTCTAACTTTTAATTAAGATGTTCATATTGGAAAACAACGAGCAAAATCAATTACTTCAAATTCAAAGGACATCTTAGCCCCTCCTAACCTGCACCCGGGATTTTATCTTAATCAAGCTACAAAATTTATGTAAGCTGTTAACACACTGCGATATTATAAGAAACTTTTTATAAATATTGTAAACTGTTTTTAAATAATGAATAAAAATCTGTAATCAATTTTTTCAACTATAATTATGATGAAAAATTTTGCATATAAAAATTCAATTTTCAATTTTTTATCCTAATTGTCAGTTGTATCGATCAACTTTATTCCTAAGTTCCTCGTTTAAATTATAAACAAAATTATTGATTGCAAAATTTACCCCAATTTTATTTTGCAAAAAATGTCCATTTTGATGAAGCGTCGAAATCTCACGACTTTCGTGGTGTTTTCTTTTCTCACTTAATCCCGAGAGACGGAAGAAAAATTGGGCTCGTCCACGCATGTATGAATAAACCGCACTTCAGGTGGAAAATCCCACTGCACGTCTCATTTCCCAAATTGAAAAGCTCCTACATCCATCCACACGCATAACTCTAAAGAGTATGCAAGTCCCAAAAGGCGCGCCGAATCTAATTCAAACTGGCAAGAATCATCAATTTCCCTCCGAACGTCTTTCTCGACTGTCACGTACGTTTCCATTCTGATCTGAAAGTTCCATTCCGTTGGGATAGGACCATAAAGTGCGAGCAGCGGCGGGTTTTCTTCAAGAGAGAAAGATGGAACGGAGCAAAACTTGCACTTTCGATAATACTTACACGTTCGCCAAAAAGTGTGTACCGAGGGCACGTTTATTCTGGTTCCGTGCACAGAAGAGAAAATAAAAAAAAGACTTTCTGGTTTCCCGCCGGGAAAAAGTCTGACCAAAGTGACTCGGTTGCTTCCCAACTTTTATGCGGTGGTGAAACTTTTGAATTTGATAATAAAAAAAAGTTGATTTAGGCATAAATATACGTAAAATTTTGGCATGAAGTTCCTTTGTTTTTGGAATTCAACTTGTAAATTAAGAATACATTTATGTTTTATTAGAGACACCTTAAATTGATGCACAGAAATTCTAGAATATAAATTTAAAAGCTGAAATTTTCATTTTTTGAGCCAAAAATAATCTTTATCGTCTGATCATTTAAATTGTGGGATTTAAAAAAAACAGTAAATAAAAAAAACACTTGTTTTTATTTTACTAAATATAGTATTGGAAGAAATAGACAATTTTGATGTTATTATTTAAATACTTCTTTAACATAGAATATTTTCACGCTAAACATTATTGATTGACTTAATAAATTTACATTCATTTAATAAATTTCTTATATTGTACCAATTAAACATCTTTGTATAATTTGTTTCAGGAATTCTCGTCACGTGTACGTTTATTTGATCAAAGTTGAAGTTCGTTGATGTTTAATCGAGTGAAATGTTTCAATTAAGACTGGGTGCAACACCTGCTAGTGACAAGCGCCCCTCTTGAGCCAGTCAGAGGAGAGCAACTGTCACGCTAATTGAGTCGTCGGACGGACGAAAAGACAAAAGTGCGCGAGACGATCGATGCTCTTCACTTATCCACTTTGCAGGCAGCGTGTTTCGTATCTGCCGAGCCAAGATAAAGGCGGTCCCCGTTGTCGACCTGCCGCCGACGGGCTGCGCTGCATCCCTTGAGATAACTTTTGGCACATGTGCGGCTTGACGGAGCCGTCGAAAGTTAGTTTCCTGCTCCCAACTGCGCCGGCAAACTCTGCACAAACTCTCGTCGCACACCTTGATCGCGAGTTAAGCCGCCGAAGTTGCGGTGCGGAGCAATTAATTTCGAATAAATGTTGTGCGAGAACCACACACAATTTTATATGTGCTTCGACAAAAAAATTACAAAAAGCTTACCTAACCGGTACTGCGCTTTGAAGTGGTTTTTATCTGATTTTTTTTTTTAGCCGACGTAATAAGAGAAATGTTATAATTAGTTACGCGTTACACTTATTTTCACTAATAATGAAATAACCATTCTCTTAAAAAAAAAAAAAAAAAAAAATGTGACTTTAAAGACTGAAATTTTAATATTTTCACTTGAAAAGTTATAGAAA
The DNA here is from genome assembly GCF_031216515.1 of Neocloeon triangulifer. NCBI lineage: Eukaryota > Metazoa > Arthropoda > Insecta > Ephemeroptera > Baetidae > Neocloeon > Neocloeon triangulifer. The sequence continues at coordinate 3,495,793 of NW_026775547.1, forward strand.
AAAGTCATTTTCATATTTTTTAATTTTACTTTGAAATCTGCATAAACAGGAGAAAATATTTCAGTTTCAAATTTTTTTAAAGCACTCGAAGAATTATTTACTGATTTTCACCTACAATTTTTCTCAATCGCATATAAGATAAAAAGTTAAAAAAAAAAAAACATCCTCCAGAAAACATCTAAAGAAGTAGAAGCACTAAAATTTTTAAACTTTTGAAGACATAAAATCAAATTAATTTTTTTTTTCTTCAAAATTTTTGTCTTACCCTTTTCAAGCAATGTTTTGAATGCAAAGAATAATACAGCCGAAGCAGCTAAATAAAAAATAACAGAGCTCACGCAGAACCTCTTCTCGTGTTTGTGAATGAAACCCTGAGCCAGCTGCACACATTTATAAATTTCCACCAACTTTGCCGAAACTCAGTGAGCTGGCGGAGTTGAATTAATTACCAGCCGCCGCACTTTTGGCCTTTCAGTCGGGGCGGAATATCAAGCTCGGGCGAAAATTAAAAGCGCGGAATCGAGAGCAGAGGGGGTGCTTTTCACCTTTTTTATTATTCCGCCGGCGGGCGGGCGGGCGGGCGGGCCAAGTCTCACGTGGACGGATCTGCCGAGCGCGAAAACAGAGCCATCAGGGCGCAGGCGAAATTAATTGCCGCCGGTCTCGAGTGCAATATGGAGTGGAGTATAACAAACCCACAGAGAAACCACACCCTTTGTGTAAACACCTGTATGATAGAGGACGGCAGGTGTATTAATTGAGCACCGTCCTTCCTTCCAGCAATGAAAATTTCTTCCCCCAGCGACGCTTTATTATTTCACGCCAAAGTTAATTTTGTTGAATAAAGTAGTTTTGATTAAAAATATGCAAGGCTAAAACGACCATTATGAACTTCATTACGAGAAAAAATACCCTCTGTTTAGATACTTTGACTTTTTTTAGTCTTTTTTTTTTATAAAACTGTAACTTCTTTATACTTTTGACTGTTTTACAACATTTAAAAATATTGTTTGAATTATATTTATCGTGAATTGCAAGCAAATGATATTGGATTTTTTTAAAGAATCAATCGACTCTTTTCAATTGTTTACTATAATTTTTTTTCATTTAGTGCTAAAATTTGAACAATCAACATTTAAATTAGGATCTAACTGAAAATTTAAAAAAAAAATTCCCTATTTACCTTCAATGGACTTTCCTCGTTTGAATACGGCATAACCTGGAACTTTATTATCTAAAATTTGGACATAAACAGTTGCCATTTTTTAAAGAACGTTTTCCACCAGTCACGTAATGAAATTTTCCAAATAAATTGAGCCTTGTTGCTTTCGTTGACCAACAGAAGGGCAAACATTTGGATTTCTCTTCGATATATTGCGGAGCAAATAAATCCCGTCGGCTCACTCGGCGGAAAAAGCCAGAGACGAGTTTGGTCTCTCTTTCTTTTTATTACGTGCGGTCGCATTTCTTCGCGAGCCTTTGAATCACCAGAGTCTCGTATAAAGCACAATGGGAAATGGACCGGAGAGCAATCCGCTCGTGGAAAATAAACGAGCAGAGACCCTTTAGCAGGATCTCGTTAGACGCTTCTTGATTTTATTTGCTTTGCAATCACTGCAACTGACTTTAATTGAATTCACCCTCAGGTTTATATTTCGATTTTATTCCCTCTCTCGATATCGTGCTCCGGCCAGCAGGTGACACGCTCCGGGTGAAATGAATGCAGCGACTTTTTTTATTACGCTCCTCGCTCGTGACGCCGCTGGACCGCGATTTATTTTGCACCGCTCCACACGAGTCGGCGCCGACTTTATGGCGTTTAACCCATTTTACTGCAGCCTTTGTTTGCTTGAAAGTCCAGTTTGTAACATATGGGGACAGGGATGAATATAATTTTATTATCTTAATTCAAAATGGTCTGAAATTCCGCACATTGGAGGAAATTTGTAGCTTAAATTGAAAAAAAAAATTTCATCAAGAACATACACAAGTCGTTAAAATTTTGTATTTAAATTTGTTGATTAAATACAATTTTAATTATTCTTATCATAAAATACAACTGGAAAATTTACTCCAAGATTCAATATTGAGTATGAATTTCAAATTAAAAAAATTTATCGTTTGAATACAATTAAAAAAATTACTTTCGTGCATCAAGAATGAATTGTTTTTACGCTTATTTATACTTATTAATTTGTATGATTGATATATGTTCCCTGCTGAAAAAATAAAAAGTTTTTTTTCTACTAAATTTACATGATGTACAAGAAATCGTGGGAGAGAAATTAATAATTAATTATTCTTACAAGCTGTGCAGATTCAAATTAAGAATTATTTTCAACTTTCGCATCACCTTTCCGGTTGTTTCTCTCTTGGAATCAAACTTTCCTTTGCATATTTGAGTTTACAATTGAAAACTACATCGCATACGTGTAATTAAGTAGTAAAGCATTGGAATTGCGCCGCGCCACGAAGTTCATGCACGCATATACATAAATTCGGCCTTTGTGCGCACAGGAGTTATTAATTGTCTGTGGCCACAGCGGCTTCGTGTTTGGCTTCCTGTCGTGATTCAACGTGGCTGGCACTCTCTAGCCGCGTTTCCGACCCACGGACTCTAAAGCTGCCTTGTGATAATTTAAATTTTATTTATACACATTTCACATTCACATCGGCAGCAGCACAAGCCTGGATTAAGTTGGTAAAGCAAGTCCGAGAAATTGCAAATACAAATTCCTTTCATTACTGGGCTATATAGTTGCTGCCTCTTGACAAACAAGCGTCAACAACAAATAATTAACAACAATGAAATGATAGAAAAACCTACAAAATTTTAATGCCAAAATCAAGAGCTTTTTTATAAATTTCGATTTTACTTAGAGTTTAAAGTTCCAAAATATTGTCATTAAAACACAGTTTACAAAAAATTGTTATCTGTACTTAACCTAAAACTTTTAAATTTTCTTAAAAAGATATTTTAAAAACCCTATATAACATGATTTCATTTAAAATATTTTTAGTATAATTATTTCCATTGAAATATTTTTAATTAAATTATATATTATAGATCTCTATTTTCATAAATTATAGAATGTTCTGTATATAATATTTTTTTTTGAAGGATTGGAAAAGAATTAAACTTATAAGTTATTACATGATGAAGTCTGCTAACAAATTAATAAATTAAGTAATTAATCTGTAATTGTCAGTCGCATCTAAATTTTATTGCATGATTGTTATTACAAGGCTAACCAATATTATAGTAAATGAAAAAAAACTAGAAAGGCATAATAAATCAAATTATTTGTTTAGTTGTTATTTGAATTTTCAGCAATTTCAGTGCGATGAAAAATGCGCAGAATTGCATCATACTCGAACTCAAAACCAGGTCACAGATCTGCACTCAACCAGATTGAATTTACTTGTGCACCCCTGATGAACTTGCGCAATCCGATTTCGGTGGTTTGGGATTTGGCTCCGATTTTTCGGCGGCAAAACGCGGAAAAGCAGAATGCATAGCGCCGAGGCGGCCGAGCTTTTCCATTATTGATTGCACCGCGTCTGCGGCGACGGCGGCGGCGGCGAGAAAGAGCAGCAGACACAAGAGGAGTTTGCGATGTAGATGTTGTTGGCACTGAAACGCACTCGAATATTATCACGAACCACCCTCATAACGCCGCCCAACCCTCCTCGGCTTCCTCCGCAGCCCCCATGTGCGCGATAAGCAGCGAGCCGCCGATTTTCCAGCTCTGTGTGCTGGGTGCGTGCAAAGTAGTTTCTTGTCACCATCACTTTATCTCGCTCTCTCTTTTGCGAGGAAAGGGCCAAAGGAGCAGCAGCCTTCGCTCTGCCACGTCGACGCCACGCCGGTTTCATTGTGCGCCCTTTGAGGTTGCGCCTGCGATAATTGGATTACGTGAACTCGCATACGTGCACACACACTTCGCCGTCGAATTCCACAGCTCGTTTAATTACACGTAATATGTGGTGTTAATTTTCAAGCGACATATTATTTAGTGCTAATTTTTTTTCTAAATTGGTTTAGATGATTTCATTTTTTTAATCATTTGAATGATGGCGAGTAAATATGAGTTTTTGTTTTTTATTTCATTTTCCAATCTTCAATCTGACTCAAAATCTGCTTGAAATTAATTGAAATTGAGACCAAACAAAATATTATTTTATTGAAAACAACAATAAAAACAAACACTGTTTGTGTTGCTATGTCATTTTTATAGGCTTTCTTAAATGATTTTGTTTTTATCTACCTTTTTTTATGATTAAAAAAAGTTCAATCATTAGAGACTCTATGCAAAAATTATTGCAGTTAATTTTTTCTTTCTTTTTTAGTAAATCCAAGTGCATTATATTCTTAGAAAATTAGTATACTGTCATTAATTTTGAAAGAGACTTTTGCTTGAAATATAAAATAAAATTTGAGCCTAAATTATAGCACTTGAAGGAAGGGGGATGACTTTGTTTGAAATTGATGATATTTAAGTGCTTGAAATAATATAATCCTCTTCTCCATTGCAATCAGAAATATTTCAAAGAGAAAATACACATTTTTATTACCAAATCCATATGATATCCATGATTGCTTTTGTCTTTTCCTACGTGGGAAATTTTTCAAAAGTAAATTCAAATTTATATACAATAAATGCAGTGAAATTTTGAATAAAACCCAATAAAAACCTTTAAAAAAAGAGCTCTCTCTGAAATTGACGGAAATCTCATCTAATCAAACTTGAAAGTTCGCTTTTTTTTCCTCTCTTTATCTTTCAACTCTTTTTACTTTTACAAAGTTTAATCAGTTTCCAGTGCATTCAAATGCCAACGGAATAGGATTTACTTTGCATTGATTAAACACAGCGTGAGTCGCGGATGCTGTGTCACATTGTGTCATCTCCGTGTTGCCGCAGAGTCTGTTTATACATTTAACTCTGCACGGTTGAAATGCAGCATGCGACGCGTGTATGTCACGGAGCGCTAATTAGCGTGAACGGTGCCCGGCAGACACAACATTAAATACCGCCGAGCCATCTGGTTATGTTGTTTACACACATTCAAATGTGCAGACATTATGGTCGAATGAATATTGTGTGCCATGCTAATTCGACCGAACGTGTTACGCCGAATGCATTAATATCTATCAGGCCGGCACCTTTATGCGCTCGATAAATTCACACCGCGGCCCTTGCAAACCGATTAATTTGCATATCGAGCGCATTTGCATGAGTTAATTTGGTGTAAAAATCGGGCTGAGCGCATATTATGTATGCACGATTTTGATCTTTTAATGATTTTAGCAAATAATATTAAGAGAGAATTTATTGAACCCTGAATTTTTAATTACAAAAGGAAGACATGAATATTCCACCATAATTAATGATTTCATCTTAAAAAATTTAAATTAATATAAACATGGTTTATTTTAGCAATTATTGCAAAATATCTTTTTTTATTGCCCGAAGGTAAAACAATTCTAGAATAATTATGTTGGAATATAAATAATATTTCACTGTTTTTCAATTTCCTAGAATTTTGCTAGCTCAATTTTAATGCTTTTTCTCTTCAAAAGCTTTCCATTGAATGGTTTATTTGTTTTCCCCCCTTCCAAATTTGTAAGTTTATTTTAAAATTGTTGAAAGATAAATTTTGGAACTCTAATTCCCAAAGATACACAATTATTGAAAATAAATAAATTGATAGCAATTATTTTACTCTGTAATCCGCTGTAATCAACAAAATATTAAATTAAATTACAATAATTTGATTATTTAAACCACCATAAAACGTGTTGCTATGTTTGTTTTGCCCGCTTTTTTGTGTGAAATTAACGTTTCAAATAAACTCCGGAGTAATTTGCAAAGTCCCAAATTAAATTTCTGGCTGAGGAAAGTCGCCCCTTCCATCCTAGGGGTCTAATTATCCGTCTCTGTGCTGACGAAAAGCGTGCATAAATTCTAGATGTGTCACCCTCAGCTACGGCCCCCGTAATTACGGCGCTCCTTTCTCCGCGGCAACCCTTTCTCGTTTTTTGTTTGCTGACCGTGTTGGTTGGTTGGTGTGCGTTGTTTTTGATGTGGCATGTTAGCAGAATGAGCGAGAGAGGCAATGCAAAGTAATATGCGCGGTCCGACGCATTGCAGGCTGTAATAAACACACAACGCACATCCAGCTTTCGACCTTTGCAGCGAGAACAACGTGCAAAAGTGGCCATTGTTTTGCAGCCAAATAAATGATCGGCCGAGGCCGCTTTAGAATCAAAGAAGAATTCCGCAGCAGCCGGCGCTGCAGACTGATTGATCTGCAGGAATGTTTTAATAAGGCGTGCTCGATGAGGCGGCGCTAACGTGGCGATATTCTCGGCAAAGGTTCTAATTAAAAGATGCTCTCCGCGGAAATGAATTGCTGCGGAGAGCAAATATAAAAATAAAGAAGAGGCCTTTCATCTTTTCCTCCAATTAATACAATTTTCTTTAAGCAAAAAACGATGCTTTTTCTGAAGTTAAGGAAATTAAAATAATGGAGATAAAAATTTAACATCTCATGTACGAACCCTTTAGGAAAAAATCGTAATTTAACCCTCATACAAATATTTCTTTAATTTGTTTAATTACATCAAATTTTTAATTCGAGCATACTAATAGTTTAAGAAAGATGACTAATTAAATTTATTTTTAAGAATAGAAATAAATTAAAATGCACTAATACAGTTCATATAAATAAAATATATATTTTTATTAATTATTAACAAAAGGAAAAGAATATCAAGCCATGGACAATCATATAGAGGTGGGATGTAAGATGTAACGAATGAAATTGTAAAAGTTACAAAAGGTTATAGGTCGGTAAAATTAAATGAAGAAAAATATATCAGAAATCCTTGTGATAATATTTTGTAGAGATGCTTTGAATGATGTTAATTTAATTTAAACTAAACAATAAATTATTGTGATGACTTAAATTAGTTTTAATTTTTTTATTTTCACTATAATTTATAATTTAAACATTTCAAAAATTAACATAATAAAACTGTTTATTGCTATTTTTATTTCATTTAAAAATAGAAAAAATACTTAGTGGTCTTTTTTCTTGTGCCTTATCTAAGATTTTTGAAAATTATAAGTATTTGTGTCCTTTACAATGAAAAACAAATTCGAAACTATAAAATATAAAATTCATACTGTCCATCTCCTAACAAGTATTAAATAATTGCAATCGTAAAATTAATCACAAATCAGAAAATATTACTCCCCCATGCATATAATCCATAAAATAACCATAATTTGTTAACTCAATGCGAGATAATTTGAAAATTAAATTGTAAGATTTGAGCCTCATTCACGATACACAGGAGCTTATTATAATTCCTCTCCTGAGAAGTTTCGAGCTCATCCACGTCCTACATAAACCCAGTAAATGAGGCACGAAGGCAATTCAATAACAAAGCTTGTGCCTCTGGTTTCATTGAAGGCATTATTTCATTATTTGCGCCAAACGCACACCAACTAACTGTCTACAGCTCTCACGTGTAATTAGCAAGCCACACCATTATACATCCACAACCACATTATGTGCACGTGCGTCTGCGGAGCCGCGCGCAATCATCAAACAACAAACAGCAACAGTTAATAGTGGCGGAAATTTCACATCTTGGTGATTTTGCAGCGGCATAACTGCGCACACCGACAAGTTTGACAATCTGGCACGCTCCGTTGACGCCTTGTTAAGAAAGAAAGAGTTCCGCGTCCTCAACATTGTCAATATTGAAACATTTTGTTGTTTTGAAAATTGATTTTGACGAATAAAAAAGTTGGTTTTCGTGGCTCGTCAGATTTCGAGATGAACGCGTCGTAAAAAGGCGGCGTAAATCATTCACGCGCTATTTCATCTCACGCGGCTTATTATCTGAAATGCGAATCTGCACGTCGGAGCAGCGCTGGTAATTTTATTACCTCCAAGATCCTTTTTATGGCACAATATATAATTCCTATAGCCCGGACGACCTGCCGCTGTAATAAGTGAAACCGGTGCGCGTATATTTTTTTTCTCCTTTCCACCGAAACGGTTTCATGAATGATGTATGGGGTAATGAAGGTGCTGCTGTCGGCCGTAATAAATAATCAGCAAGGTGTTTCTGTTGCCGAAATATTTTAATGGGACACGCGTGAAACAGCCCTTAAGCCTGACGCTGCCCCGCTGCAGGAGAGACGAGCGCAATTCATCATTCACAACGCGCACCCTTAAATTTGCTCCCTACCTCGCGGGTAAAGCCCTCTCTAATTATAACGTTGGTATGGACGTGTGAAATTCAGCTTCTTTCGGAAATTATATGAGAGTTCAGCACGTTTTTCTATTTCTCTCTCAACGAAATACATTCCGAGGGATATAAAATTAAATATGCAATGCCTCATTGTCAGATTGAGAGTTACTTTTGGTTAGATCAACGAATTTAAAGCACGAGAATAATTTCATTTTACTTTATGACTGGAAAAACTAAAAAAATTAAACTCTGTTTCTACCTTACATGGTGACGAACTTATTATCAAAGCAGACAATTTCAATTTTCTCAATGATATACAAAATTTGAAACACTTTCTTTTTATTCTCAACTTAAATTCATTAACAAATTTCAAGTGGTATAAGATAAAATCAATTTTGAACTTCAATGTTACACAAAAAGAAATAAATATAGAAGATAATTATTTTAAAATTTTTTCTTTTATGTTTGAATTATTGGCATATTTAAAAAATTAGAAACTGTAAAGGATATTTGAATTGCCCAATCTGATCAAAGAGTTATTAGTATTGACAGATTGGAAAACGTGGATTTATAAAATTTTAGGAAATTTGAGAAGAAAAATAAATTTATATAAATATTGATGTATCGCAAAAAGTAATTATTTTCATGTTAATTGCAAAATAAATCGTCTTTTCTATTGAATAATTCTCATTCCTTTGTTTTATGATAACTTCTAAATTAAATTTTAGCTGGAAATGATTAAAAATTATCAAATGAAATATTATAAATATAGAAATATCTGTAAATTAAGAATATTTGTTATTATTATCAAACATAGGACTAATTATAGTTTGGATTTCTGAGACGTGTAATTATTTTAATTGGGTGATATTTCATTAAAACTCCAGCACATCTCAATAAATCAGTTCCAAGGCTGCTCGAAACCGGCAGAAAAGAAACCGCAGACTGGCAAGCATAGAATCAAGAAACTCTCTTCTCTTCGTTCCTCGGTCTCCTTACTTTGTTTGCACAACAACAAAAATGGACAATAGGCACTCGAAAGGGCGTCATTATAATCTCATTTGGCCGAGTGGAGAGCGGCATGGCCAGACTTTTTGCCTGGTATAATGGAGGAGGTTGCTGGTGACGGAGCATCGCGGTAACACACCCCGGCGAGACCAACCCTTTCGTTTGGCTGCCTCGCTTTGATGTCGCGTGCGCTGGCACAGTCTGATGATTCTCTCGTGCAGGCGAAATGCGCAAGGAGGATCCTCTGCCGCAGTGTGTTTTCAATCCCTCTGTACATTTCTCGTTTAACTTGAGCACTGCACGCTCGTCGAGTTTAATCAAAACGTTGAAAGACCGGCCGGAAAAGTAACACGTTGATTGAGTTGCCTCAGCCCGTTCAATCTCGCCACTTCGTCTTGTATTCTTCCCACGAAAAAAAAACAACTCCGAATCAACTTTGGGAAGATTATTTCCGATTTTCCTCTACAAGAAGTTTCCCGCGAATGCAACTCATCAAGTTAATTACCCGCTTCCAGCAAACTCGTTTTCAAAGTAAAAAAAGTTATACAACTGCTGCAATTATACACCAACTGCTAATTGCTGGTGGTGCATTTACAATTGAAGTTTGCAATTATATATTTTTTTGTAAAAGTTCCTCCGAGACTAAAGTTTGCTCTTTTTTTATTGGTTGATGGAAAATGTGGCCCAATTTGCCGCAGTCTCTTATTTTCTCTCTACCAAGAGACGAGGGAAATTTTTGTTTTCGTGGAAAAATGTCTCTTGATCGCTTGCCAAAAACGAAATAGAAAAAATCTGCCGCTTTTTTCCTACTCAGCCGACACACGCAGCAGCGGTGCAAATCGATTGACTTTTCTTCCTTTCACTCTCTGTTTGCGGCGACCTTTCTTTTTTGTTCTTTTCGCACGCACTCGTCTAAATCAATTGCCTTCGGGACTTTTAAAGATCCGAGCAATAATAAATCGCCCGCGGGAAGGAATAAGCTGTAAATTTACTTTCCTCGGTGACATATTATTCCATCGGATCAAGTCGGCGTGGGAAGGGAGAAAAACCGCGCAGCAAAATAATTAATTTATTCTCGCTGCGTTGCGCAACCAAATTTGTTTTCGGCGAAAGCGATTTGACTCTCACTTGTTAGAGCGATTCAATTTCGGGTCGCACCATTAAAAAGGATAATCCACGCTCTGGAGGTAAGGCACGCTCTGAGAAAATTGAGTCGAGCTTTTGTAAATCGCAAAGCCTTATCGTAAATTGACGCGTCGTTTTCACTCTCACTGCTAGACGACTGCGTCATTATAATTTGGAGACTTTTGAGGATGTGAAATTTAGAGTGCGCCAAAAATTTTGTGTTTTGTTTCCTGTTCGTCAAATTAGACACGTGGAAGTAAAAAATAAAAGTAAAGAACCCGATAAAAAGGGAATTTAATTGGTACTTCAATAAATATATAAAATTCATTTTTTTAATAAAAATTTTAATTATAGTTATATTTTAAATAATCAAAATTCAATTTTTCAACTTACAAATATCAATGAAAAATAAAAAAATTGATAACGAAACATGAATTTTTAAACTACAGAATTTCAGTAGTTCAAATAATTAACAATTATTTTCTTAAAACAGCTCTTCATATAAAAATAAAATTTTCAATTTATAAGTTCTGGTTTCGTACTTATTTTTTGCAAATATTTTCTTCTTTTTTTGTTTTTAATTTCTAATCCCCAAAAATTAATGTGCTCGTTGATTTGTGATTAATGGGCCATCTCTGTATCTGATTTCTTTCGTCTGCCAATGAATGATTTCATCGGTATCAATAAAAAAGCACGGCGGAAATTTTGGCAAGCGTTTGTGCTGCAGAGCGCTTTTTGAAGCGTTTTCCCGGCAGAGAAAATCTATCGGAATATATTAAAAGCAGGCTTATACATATCGATTTCCAGCTCTCGTTCTCTCTGTTTTCTTTCTGCCGATTTCTGGCCAAAGTTCAGAGCGCGCGAAACGGAAAAGCTGCACTACTGGGCCCTTTCATTGCGCGTCATAAACGATCGTTTGTTTTGGCGCTCGCTTTCCGTCCGCATTCAATGAAGTATGCAAATCGTCCATTAGCCGCTCTCGATAATTTCAAAGAGCACAATTTTGCGCAGCGTCGGAGAAAAGTTTTCCTTGCCATTAACCAATTATTTGGCGGAGGCCAAAAGCTGCTGCTTTCTGTTTGCGCCGTCGGATGATAACAAAATTTGCGGGAAGGTATCCAAAAAGAAACGAGAGATCCCCTTTTCTGCTCTCAGCCGACTGAATCCAAATCCCATTCGCGTGCACGTCTCACCGAAAGGCCAAAAGCGAAACACACACACCAGCAAAGGACTCCCAAAGCGCTCGTTCGCGTTCAGAGCACACACACAGGAAAGAAGGAGCTGTTTCTTTTTCCTCTTTCTCTCGATTCAATTACGAGTGCAAAATGTTAATTTCATTCGGTTATTGCGGCTTTTGTTGTTCAGCGGTGAAGAAGGAAATTTTTCAGTGTTGAAATCGGAGGCAGTAATGATTTATCTTGAATGAAAATCGCTGAAATAATAAGTTCAGTGACTTTAAAACTACAAATTCACACTTAATTTTCGAGTTTAAAGCAATTTTGTATTTCTAATTGTAAGTTGTTAAAGACTTTATAAAGTTAGTAAGAATCAAGGAAAAGGGGATTGCAATTAAAAAAAATTTAAAAAAAAAATCAAAATCTCCAAGCTATTTTGATGTAAATTTGCTTTATTTGTCAGAAATGTTCGGTAATCTTAAGCATCATAAAAAAAATAAAAACCAACAGGTTTCAGAAAAGACTTGTATGTAAAACGTTCAGATACTTCGAACTAAAATTCTGCACTTCATGAATATAAATATTATCAATTCACATAAACTCAATGTAAGTAAATGAATGCTAAAATTATTTATAAAACCTGAATCCTATAATAATGTTTTTGAAAAAGATAATTTAATTGAAAAAAGGGTATAAATATTGATAAAAAAAATTTAATAATTAAATACATTTAGTTACTATAAAATAAAATTGAAAGTTAAATCCATGAAAAAATACATTGAATTTCTAATTTTAATACGATCTTTTAATTCACTTTTTTTTAAATTTTTTGAAAAAGTTTGTTATTAGTTCAAAAAAAAAATCTCAATCACGCAACAAAAATACCCTCAATCGCTTTCCTTCAAATGAACACAGTTTATTGATGTATTTTTCAACCTATAAAGTCACAGTATTTTATAATCACGCATCTCTTTGCATCATTTCTAAACCCCAGCAGCGTCGAATTTCCCAGAATCAAATAAATGAAGCGTTACTTTCCACGCGTGCAAATTGGAATATCAGAGCGAATTCCAATTTACGGCGTTCAATTAGAGCAGCCGCCCTCAGAACCGCTGATTCTGCGGTGCTGATACAGGTGTAATAATTGTAATTCGCGGGTTGACCGCAGGGACGGGTGTTCTATTATTCAATTACCGTTGCGCATTAGAATTTAATTACAACTCGGAGCGGCTGATGATGCCGGCAGTTTGTTCGTCGGCAAACAGAACACAGATTGGCTCGCCGCACAAACTCGTGTACATACGGGCGCAGATGAAATTTCCTGCGTCACCTTCGACGTGCTCCGTTTGAAATTGAAACTTGGCCTTTTTGACCGAGCTCGGTGGGAAATTCGTATCAGCTTCACCAGAGGTCTGTATTCCAGTTCAATGAACGGTGCCTATTTGCGATGCGTCGCCTCTTTTTCTCAATGAAACCTGCAACCATTCAATACACAATGGCCTATTTGGCGGTGGGAAAAGTGAGTTTGGAATCTAAAATGATGCGAGCAATATTTAGTGGAATTAAAAATTAGTTCCATAATCGGCAGATTTCATTATAAAATTGTAGGTTTGGAATGAGAAAATTAAACTGCCTTCAAAAACGTGATGTATAATAGATTGCTTGCTATTTTTGCACGAATTCAAAGTCTCTCATCTCAAAAGTCCTTCACAGCATCTTTTTTACTGGTTCATTTTAGTAGTTTTTTTTATTATTCATAATTATGATGGCTTAAATAATTATGCAATTTAATTATTAATTTATTCATATATAAGAGGATATTTATAAACAGCTCAATTTGTTTCCTACTTTGTAAAAAAAATTTATTTTAATTTTATTGTTCCGCTAAAAGACAAATTATGGAATTATTTTGCAATGAAATTGCAAGTTGAAAAACATTTAAGGATATAATATTTTTTTATAATTGGTCTATACCTTGTCACAACTCACAGTAAAAAATAGTGTTCCATAATGTCAACTTTGAAAGACCGTTGAGAAGCAGCAGGTTGAGACGTCAAATTATAGTAAATTGAGTATTATCTCGCGTTTGCATCAGACGCGCTCTTAATGGACACAAGAGGCGCCGACTCATCCTGCAACACTTTCTATCTGCGTGAGATGCACGGTGACCACATTCCGATTTAGGTTTTTGATAGAAAACGTGTGTGTGACTGCCCTGGTCTGCCCTACTTCTCGCAGACGAATATCCACACTTAATCAGATGAAAAGTTCGTACTTTCGAATTAAATCAAATTTAAATATACGGAGCGAAAAATAGCTATTGTTGAGGAATATAAATGATAAAAATTTAAAAAAAATTTAGTTCATTTAATTCAAACATTTTTATTTTTATACTGTTTGACAATTTTAGAAAACGCTGCAATTATTGGAAAGCAATTTGTTAGAAAGAATTGTTCAATTCCTTCAAAATTTAACAAATTTTCATTATATTATTTGGAAGCTTTACCGGTTTTATTCTATTTCATATTTCACATGAGTAAATTTTCGCACGGAGTTGCGAAAAAAGTAATCTAGATAGGAACAGGTGCGCAGTTTTTCACGCACGGTTTGTTATTATTCCAAAACAAATTGAATTCCATGCAGGGCGAGTCCGAAACAAAAAAACGCCGCGCACTCTACGGCGTGCGTGGTGTTATTATTTGAATACAAAAGCCTTCGGGAACGGTACATATTTTAATTCGTGTGCTCTTTAAATAATAATGCGCTCGGGCGTCTCTCGAGGCAATTATCTCGGCGCTCTCTGGCCTGGCTCTGCTCATTAGGCCGCAACACCAAAACTTTTAGGCCGACGCGAATAATAACAATATTCCGCTTGCAAACAAACAAACAAACGCGTGTATTAAAGTGGAAGAAGTGCTCCTCGCATATAACGGCCGTGCAGACTTTTCGCTCAGTTTCCGTGGGAAGTGCGAAAGGCGCGCTGCCTCCTTCTTATCGCACAGATTTTGTTTTACGAGAAGAAGCGGATGCAGAGAGTATATTAAGTATTTGAACTATTGGGGCTAATTAGAGCGAAACCGCTTGCTTCCGACTTTGGAGGACAGCGTGGGGAAATTCTTGATAAACGTATTCAAAAGCATCTTCTTATTTAATTAAAATTTCAGAGATATCCGAACTGAGAGACGTTGGAGTTTGGCTTTTATTTAAATAATTAGTTAAAATATTTTATTCAATTTTTAGCAACCTTTTTATTATTTTCTTTCCTTAAAAGTTCTCTATTTCTAAAATTAATTAATTGTTTATCATTGTATTTAACTTTTCCAAGTTGCCTGGAAAAAATTTAATAGGAAAAAAAATTGAATTTTGGAAAGAAAGAAAAACGAAAATTTTGTCTTTCAAAGCATTTGCTGAAACTTTCCGCATCAAAAAGAGTAAAATACTGAAATATAATCGTTCTAAATAATTAAACAAAACAAAATTTGAAAATATAATTATATATTATTAAATTATATTTATAATTAATGTAAAATTTTTTTATTTTTGGAAGCAACCTTTTTAGATACTTTTTCCTTTCTTTATTCAAATTAAACGTCTGGATGTCAAATCCTGACAGTTCACCCCACTGCAGATAAAAAACCGACCGTCGTCAAAAGTAAAGCGTCTCTGACCTTGGACTCGTTCGCGGCTCACTTAGCATTTCAATACATGAAAAACGGCGAACGGTTTTGAAAGCGAACTGCGGAGATGGATAGATCGAGTGGAGAAAGTTACAGAGGAAAACATGATGCGCCGGTCGAGTGTGCAGCGCGTGTATATTAATGAAGTTAAACAACTGGTTTACTGTCGCAATGCGGAGCGGGCGAGAGGGATGCTCTCGCATTAAATATTGCGAGAGTTTTGCCTTCGAGGTGAACCCACAGACGGAGGGAGAGAGATGATGATGTGCTGGCTTACAAGAAGTGTGCCAGAAAGCGTAGGTGCTCGCTAAAGCACTTAAAATAATTGACAACTTTCTTGGTTTCAAATTTTCAAATAAATCTGCAGTTAACAAATTTATTTATTCTATTCATTTTCATTTTTTCCCACATTTAAATTAATATGATTTAAAAGAACACCTGAAATAAATTTAAATTTTTTTTTCTCTTCAAAATTAAATTCAACATTGTACATTTTTCGTATTTATCTGTAAAGGTAGAATTTAAATACAATCAACAATTTAGGTAAATTTTGAATTTCATTCATCACGAAATTGATGAACAGAGCGATTTAACGCCTGATTAATTTGCATTTGCATTTACAAAAGCAAATCGCGGCTGTCGGGCAGTAAATTTGTGATGAAAATTCAAACAAATTTCCACTCCAGCCCGGAGCAAGCGGAATCGCTGTAAATCAAAACCCCCGCGTTTAATAATGAATTTTTGCGCACAACTCATGTTCAAATGACCGGCTGTGTGTGCTTGCAAATAAATAAGTGGATTACATTAAACAAGGGCACAGACTGGCGAATAAACAAGCGCAGCACGGGTTGTGACACAAAATGGTCTCTCATTAGTGCAAAAACTGCGACATTTGGCCTGGAATTTAATTTGCACCATTTTAATTGGCTACTCGCTCCAAAAGTCAGTTATTTGTTTGCATCATTAAAAATTCTAAATAAATGTTCCTATTTCATAATTGATTTTAAATTTTGATTTAAAATATACAACAAAATGATATTTTGAAAAGCTATTTCAATAAGAAATTTTATTACTACCCCTTCCAAATAAAAAATATTTTAAAAATTTTAAATTTATAGGAAATTAGACTGTTATAGAAAATTTAATTTTCCCTCAAATAAGCTAGCTTATATTTCAGTCTAGAAATTTTATCCAGCGACCCTGTCGTTGAATTACAGCCCGTTTGTTATCATCATTTCTGTGCTTTTGTGGTTTCGGGCAAAATCAGTGTTTCGACGGAGTGCTCAGGTTTTGTATTTCGCACACAACAAGATACATTTATATCTGACAAAGCACCGCAGGCGCGGGTAATTGAAGACTATAAACGACGCGTATACATCCAAATGTGCTTTTGCAAACTCAAACAAAAAGCGAATTTTGAATACTAACGAGCTCAACTATAAACATCAATATTTGCCTTCCCAGGGGCCAATTCGGCGAAAGTTTTGAGCTAAGAAATTGAATGTCTTGTTAGCGAGTTTGGAAGATTGTGTCACTCGAAAAAAGGTTGAGGTTAAGATGGTTATTACTTGTGAGCGCTTCTTTTTCATTACGGTTCATTATCACAACTTTTACTTTCAAATTCGCTAACAGGCGCGAAATATTTTGGCAAATAAAAAGTTGCCAGGCACTACTGCAAGGCCCCCAATTGAAAAAGATGACTGAATGCATGATTTTGAACAAGTCAAATTTTAATATGCGGATAAGATTGAAGTTATGAGTTTGAAATATTGAAGGCAATAAACGCGCTTCAAAGGCGGTAACGACGCGGCGAGATTGCCGAAATTAAACGAGAGCTGAGAGGGTTTGCTTTTATCTCTTCGGCGTCTAATTATTTCTTTAATTCCTCGGCGCCTTTATCAGAGCGGGCGGGCGAACAACCCTTTTTCTTGCAGCGCCAAAGCGAGAGAGAGATGATGATGATGAGAGCAAGTCTGCCCCGCCAGTGATAATGTTGCGCCATTGCTCAAATGTGGGTGTAATTAGCGGCAGCACCATTAGCCCTCTTTTGTCACTCGCCGTTTAATTAAATTTCCCCGAAATAAATCTCAGCAGGCCAAGACGATGGCGCCGAATTACTTTTTATTAATGACCCGTGCCGAAGATTTCATCTCGAAGAAAGTGGAAATTTTTTATATATAAAGGCTGTTTTCATCGGGGCCAAGTTTGCTGAAGATGATGCCTTTGAGTTAGTTATTATGTCTTCAAGCGAGTTAGGGGAGATGTTTTGTCTGGTGGGAGACTTGATGAAAGTCTCCAAAAGACAATACAAAGTCCCATCTTAAGCCTTACTGGTGTGGGGGACAAAAAAGTAAGAATTCAAAATAATAATCGGGTCAACAACTGTCAAATCCAAAAGGATTTTTCCGATTTAAAAATCACTTCCTTTTTCATATTGTTTAGTTCTTGATGTGTTTGGGAGTAATTTTAAAATTTATCAATGATTATTAAATTCACTGAATTGACAATGCATGTGGAAAAATATAATTGAATGTAAACAATGTGATGTATCAATATGGGAAATATGAGAATTGATGACAAGTAATTTAAAATTAAATACATCAGCGACAGGCGGTTCTTTATTTATTTGTTTAAATGCTTTTTTATTAGCAATACAATAGTATGCAATAACTTATTTATGAAAAACGAAATAAAAACAAAAATTTAATACATAAAAAAAGAATAAAAATCAATAATATCTCAAAATTAAAAATAATAACATAACATTTAATTAGTATCTAATTGTATCTAGTTTTAAATATTTTTCTTTTTATAATATACTAAAATTGAATAATGAATTTTTCTGTGAAAAAAGTAATTCTATTTTAATAATATCTATTTTCTCAAAAATTTGCCGTATTCAGATATTAAAATTTAAAAAAAACTCATTGAATGAGAATTCGTTTCAAATGTCCACAGGACAATGTTTGAGAGTCGAGATTAAAAATATCGATTGAACCAATGCAATGCCATTTCCCGTTTCCGTTTGATTATGCAAAAGCCCTCTTCTTTCGCCGGAATATTATTCGCCACGGTGTGAATCACCCGCGGCCGTTCACTATATCTGCATTCGCGATAGCTGAAAAGTCAAAGTGCAAATCGTCCTAAATGAGATGCCGCTCGGCGCCAATTAACCTCTCTCGCGCAACCTGTTTGATCGCACGCAATTAAATTAAATCGAGGACATTCGACGGGCACCATCACTCAGACTAATTAAATTTCGGCCGCAACAAGAATCAGCAATCGTGGTCAATTCGCCTAATGGCGGGTGCGCTAACAATAACAGTTTACATTATTTGCACGTCTGCCACGTTCTTTCGCAAAACGTCAGCACTCGAGCTTGTTTTTCTTTAGGGGAGACAGACACTTAATTTGTTTTCCTGCTCCTTGACAGAGTAAGTAGCTGTTTCTCAATTCTTGAACGTATCTCTAGTCGAATCAAAAAGAAGCAGAGCAACTGAATATGAACAAAAGAATCGGGTTGCATATTTTTTTTCTTGCATATTTTAGCCGGATAGAAAAACAAATTTATGAAGAAAAAAACCAGCTTCAATAATGTTTTTAAACTCATTTTCTTGACAATATTTACAATACGTGTACATTTTATTATCCTATTATTTTACTTAACTAATATTTCAAGAGAAACCAAAATGTATAAAAAAAAATTTAAAGAAAAATTATCGACGATCTTGTTTGAAGAGTTGAAACTATGCTTTTCCACGACGAGTTTCTTGATACGATACTTTATTGATATTTCCTGTTAGTGTTCATTTATATAATATAATATCCTGATTTACACAGTTACTCTGTAATTATTTTGAAAAAATTAATACAGAGAATAATTAATATATTTTTATGCTAAAATATACATTTACCTTTGGAATATCGTCACTAAAATCTTTCCCACGCATTTTAGCTTTTTCAGTAAAAATAAATATTAAACATGAAATTTTAAGAAAAATCAGCTATTCTGCCTATGGAATTTAGAGAATATCTTGAAATTACATCAAACACGGCTGCACTCTTCATTGTAAATAATTTGCAATTCTTGTTTATCTGCAGCTTCAATCGCATCTGATTATGCAGTGTACCAAAATAATAAACTTGGCGGCCATAAATCTGGCGCGGCAATTGCGTTTATATACAGTCTGGATACTCGGACGGCACATAGAATAATTTTCGTCTCGTCGCAGCGCCGAGCTGGGAATTTTAATTAAGGCTCGGCGAACAGCACTCGGCGCCGCCTCACAATCAATAATATAATAAGGCAGACGCGAAATTTAGAGCTGCTTCGAAACAACTGTGTGTAAAAGTATAGTGCTGATAACAAAATTCGCTTTTGAAAGTTCGCCGTTTGCCAGCAGCGTATATGTAACTTTTAAAACAGCATCTGCAAACTATATTATACTCGGCGAAGAGAGCGAGCGGCTGCTGCTGCGCTTTTATTATTTAGCTCTCCTCCGTCGGCACATCTCGCGTATTTATTGTGTGTATGGCGCTGTAAAAGCTCGCTATTCTGATATGAAATTTCAGCAGCACATCAAGAGCGGAGCACATTATAAAACGATCCCTCTGAAATTTGACACTTCTGCACCGAGTTTATTACACAAACGGTGGTTTTGTGAAATTTGTTGGCTCGCTAATTATCGTTCAAGATTGAAATGTTTCGCGTCTGACGGCAGGAGGTCATGGGATGAGGGAAAGTCAGGCAGGTCGAGCACCGATTGACCTCGAGATGCTCCAAAGGTGGAAAGGTTGGTGACGATTTAAAAGTAATAGCAAATTACGTAAAAAAAATCCTGCAATTTTTAAAGGTTAATCAGATTAGCGTGGAGAATTAAATATTGCAAAATTTTTAAAATAATTTAATAAAAATTGTTTGAAGAATTTCATTTTGCTTGATGATACAACAACGCCACTTTGAATTTGTGCTAAAACCGTTACTTATCAGTTTGCAAAATTCATTCAAGGTGAATAATTAAAAAGTCATCTTTCTCATAATTATTGTACCTTTAATTTAATTTAATATATTGCAACACTTTGATGATTTTAATTTAAAATCGGCTTTTCCTCGATGGGTTTTTGTGAGTTGTTAAAAATATTTTAATGTTTTATAAATTTTAATTTTGAAGATAAGTAAAATCAAGTAAGATAAAACTAAAATGATTAATTATCTTCAAACAAAATTTATCATTTTTCTTGTTTACGCTAATAAGTTTGATTCTGGTTAGATGTAAACACGAAATGAAAATATAGTAAGCCAAATTATTCTGCAGCAAAAGCCATAAATACGGACGTCATCATCCAATATAATCAGACTCCAGAACAGCGCCGCAAACAGGATTGTCCGTTCCCAAAGCCGCTCATTAATCGGCCCTAAGTGCATTACTCGCTTAATTCGCCGTCGTGAAAACGTAAACGAAGCCACTGAAATGACCTTTGATCCGAGCAACAGAAAAAACCGGGGCCACCAGCAGGACACTTGGCGAGTTCGTTTTTATTTTTATGGGCCTTTAACGCCCCCGCGGGAAGCGCTGATCGAGTTGAGTGCCGCTCAATTTCCAGACAAACGAAGAAAAGTGCTGTCGGGATCAGGGGCAGCTGCTTTTTCAACTCGCCTCTCTTTAATGAAAATCCGATTCGGCAGCTTGGCGTGAAAAATCGTCAGGCGTGTTTGTTTGCATCATTTGCGAGAGAGATCACTGAGAGGGGGTGGAAAGGGGACGAAAGACAGATTGTCCGTCAAAGTGTCTAAAAAACGTTAGTATAAATTCCAACTTGGGTGATTAAATTTTATATTGTCTTACAAAATTAGTGTTCGAGTTAAGAACTCCTTACCAAATCGTCAAATTAAAAGCATGAACAACAATATAGGGTTGAAATTTAAAGCGTAAAACAATTGGAAACGATTGTTGAAAAGACTTGTTTTTAAAACGTCACTAACGATTCATTAATTTATATAAAAATAATCTCAGAGCTGCCATCGAGTTTTCACTCCTTCTGAATATTTTCATTAATAAATTTTTTCTTTAAATCTGTCGGAATTGAAAAAAAATCGCAAAATCAATATCATTTATTACTTAACTTACATTATTTTTAATAATCATTTATTAATAATGATTTAGTGTCATCTCCTTTCTTTCCTTGTTTTTATTTAGATATAAATTTTTTTATTCAAATATTAGATTCTGTCAACGGATAAATAATTAATTATTTTATTTAAATCTATTTTATTAGCTGTGAAAACCAAATATCAAATTTCAATGATAGAATTTCGGGTCAAATTGAAAAATCAATTTGAAATTTCCCATGCCAACCGTGATTGGAGATAAACTGAGACACTTATCTCATCAATCACCCTTTTGCCGTACATTCTATCGGAGGCAATCGCACATTCGGCCAATATGTGTCAGCTAACGAATGTAATTGTGCTATCGGTTATTGATTTGCGCATTTCGTCGCCTCTCTCTCGCGCGCTCCATTCCACCAACACACCCCCTATAATGTTCTTATCAATCGGGGTTCATCTGTCGCCATAAATAATAGGCGCCCTCGATGTATCTGTGTGTGTGCTCTCGGGGTCGAAGAGGGTGCTCTCGTTCGCCTTCCGCCGCGCTGCAGATAAAAGTCAATACGTGTTTACAATGCCCATGCAAATATTTATCCTGCTTGCGCTGCTATTTATTTTGCATTACGGAGACCAGCGTTTTGCTTTTCTTCAATTTTTTCGCGTTCGCATACACACGGCGAGTATTGATTTTGCTCGATAAATGTACAACTTCGCAGTATGCCATTATGTGCAAAAAAACTGACTTTTTTCCCTCGGCCTCGTTTCGTTGTTGGAACATTTTTCCCACTTGTGCATTTTACTTTCCGAGAAAATCCACATGGGCGTGTTTGCTGAAGGTGAAAAGCTCGGAGGAAATATTTTGTCGGCAAGATATATATTTTTTAGCACGCTGCTTGTGGAGAAGTTATTTCAGAACGGAAATTACAGTCTCAAAAACCTATATAAGAAGAAGTAAGCACTGCAGGTATATGAAAAGAGTTGAATAATTGGAATCATTGCACATGTAAAGAATTTCGACAATATGACAAGTAATTGATCATACTTCATTCTCCGTGCTGACACATCTTCTCAAGGCAAAACCTGTGATAGGTGACAAGAAAAAATATATTTCGATCGAGTCTCAATGCGACGAATTGTATCTTTTTGATTTCAAAATTTTAGCAAAATACTTCCTGGCAGTCTTATTTCGTCCAATAATTCAATATTGTTTTGTTTCTCTTCAAAAAGAAAATATTTTGTAATCTAAAATTCATGGATAGGAAACATTCTTTGCAAATATTTAAAAGGTTTTTTTACCACCATTTTTTTAGACTGTTTTCCAAGTTTTAGTTCTTTAAGCATAATTATCGTATATTATTAAATTTTATTGTCAAAAATTAACCACTAATTTCATATTTTAAAGCTACCACTTGAGGCTAAGGCAAGGGAATATGGTTTTCTCATGTAAATAATAACATGGAATTTAAATTTTCTATTACAAATTTACAAAAAAAAAATAATAATAATAAAAACAAGGTTGTGGAGTTAAATTTTTTTTTTTTTTTTTTTTAGTTTTTCTGGTAAATTTGTAATGGGAAATTTTAATTCCATTTGTATTATTTATATGAGAAAATCATAAAACGACTCACTCTTATTACAATTTATTTTTTACAGATTCATAACATAAAAGAAATTGTGCAGATTCATTTATCCTGTTCTCTTTTAATTTAAAACTTTTCCAGGTCATATAGTGGCAAAACACACATTAAACATGGATTATTCTCCAATTTTAAACTTTTATTTTACAGCTTTTCATGCCGCAGCTCTAGTGAAAGAAAAAGCCAAATTTTCGGCCTAAAATTCGCTCGTAAAAATTCAGCGGCCACTTTCCCTTTCACGCAGGGCTTTGCCAAAACATATAAAACTCGCCGAAAACGGACATTTTCGACCGAGTTTTTCCTGCGCGTAAACTCCACCGCCGGGGAGAGAAATGGACCGTTTGACCTGTGTGCCTTTCGGCTGAGTGAATATCTTTGTGTAAGTGGTCCATTGTTCGGCTCGCAGCGGGTCAGAGAAGCTCTCTCGCCCAACTATTTTTATAACCTCTGATTCACCTGTCACGGATGCTGCATAGGGGTGGCTCGCACCGACATACCTGCTCTGCGCAACGGAAAAGTCACACAAAAAATATAAGAAAAAAAAAAAGAATGAAACGTCGAAGGGACGAAAATCAAATAGCGCACGTAATGCAGCCCGCCTGCTCTCTCTAGGGTTGATGGAATTTCATTTTTTTCCGACGCCAGCCGCGTTGGCGCGGGTGATTGATGAAAAAGAGAGAGACATTGTCGCCGTGCTGTGTATTTAGATTTATGACGCCACTTCATACTTTGTTTGTTTTGCGCGATATGGCGTCTTCCTTTCTTTCTTTCTTTGTGTTTGACACACAGACCGATGGACGGCTTATTTGTATGCACCGCGGACTGAATTTACTCTCGGTGACAAGTAGTCTTATCAATGAAATTGTAATCTTATATGCAAATCACTTATTATGTCATGATGTTGTGATTTCATGCACGTTTATTTTTCCACTTTTAAACTTACAAAATATGCAAAATATGATTTGAATGATCTTTTGCAGATTATTTTTATGGCTCAAATTAATTTAATCTCGTAGAGGCCTTCAAAGCAAAATTATAACGGGCTATTTGTTTTTTATTTTTAATCAGCAATTCTCCATTTTTGTCGCGAAACAAAACATTTTCTAGTTGACGCCAACATAAGAAGACAGTGAGATTTCTTTGACCGTTTTATCTGCAGTAAGATTAGAATCAGACTTTTTTTGCAACATTCTTGAAGAAATTTACGTTGCCTTATGAAATATGTAGTGAAATAATAAATTTTTTTGTTTCCAATTTGTATTGCCAACGTGAAACACAAGGCCAACTGACAAAACTAGCTTGACCACTGTGTTCCGCTCTACTTTTTTTATCAGTCTAACTTTAAGTCAAAGTGTCTTATCAGTCTGTGCCCTTTTCTGAGCTTCAGGAAGGCAATTATTTCCAATCTTTCAATTACTTCCCGAATTTTCATAATTTTTTGCATAAATTTTCTTATTGTCATTTGTGGTCGAAGAGAGTTATTATTGAAAATTTTAAAATATTAGTGAGACAAAATAACACTCCATTCAAAATTAAAAGTTAATTTAAATTTTGATCATTTTAAAAAATCGGATCACAAAATTTTTTTCTCACGCAGTAAAATTATTCAAAAATTGTAGAATTAAAGAAATTTCCAATTGAGGTCTGAAAAAATTGTCTTTTCCTTGTTAAAATCTGTTCTTCATGCACTAACAATTAATTTCAAAATTTAAAAATAATTTTTTACAACATTGATGAAATCTATTCATCGCTTAATTTGCATTTGCAATTCTTGTTATAATAACATAATTTAATTCTCGTACAAAATTCTTTCTTCATTATATTTTCCCTCAAGTTATGTGTTTATCAGGAAAGAAAATACAAATTTAATCTTTTTTTACTTCCTGGCGCAATTAGCGATTGTAATTTTTATCGAATAAAACGAGGAAAAAAATTCCCCCTCGTGATGAACCTCATTGTTCTCCTGCAACGTTTCGCCTCACGTACATTTTCATGATTTCAACCTCGCTGCAAAAATGATGAGTGCACGCTCGGCCAGGTTGCTCGCCGAGGAAGGTCAGGGACCTGCTGCTGCGGTTGCAGACAGGATATGGGGATGCAATTTACATAGATTACGTACGGTAGTAGGCATTGTGTCGGCGAGCACCATTATAACCAAAGGTATTAGGCCTAATTAATGTATGCAAATACTCGACTAGCAGCGGTGTAATACCGGTGATAATGCACAAAGGGAAAACAGAACGTTGCTCGCATTTCAGCCAGGAGAGAGATGACAATCGAACCATCAAGGTGACTTGCAAAAAGGGAACATTTGCGTGGAAATTTCATCACTTAAATTTTGGTCAGGTTAAGTCTAAAAAATGAAACTATTAAAAGCTCTTGTGTTGAGTAAGTAAAACACCCAAAGAAAAAAATGGTGTTTACAATTAAATTAGAATTTCGTTAACATATTTTTCCTGAATCTTATTCTTTCGGCCTGAAAACTTGCAAGCTTTGGATTCTAAATAAATTTATAATTCAGAGTTATTGACAGGATGTTGCTGAAATCTGTGATTGGTCAAGAATCAAGAAATCCTAAAAAATTAAATACTTTTTTGATTTTAAGTTAATTTCATAATATATTGCAGGGCTTGATTTTGTCTTCAATTGATAGGATTTTCATTCAAAGTTATTTTAAAATCATGTCCTCAGGAGAAGAAACTAAAACATTTAATTTGAAAATAACGAGCTTCAAAATCTTCAACTAACAATCTCAGCAATGTGTAAATAAATGTTCGAAGGAGCCAAAGAGACTATAAATTTTTTAATCATTGGCAAAAACCAGAGCAAAACCGGTTCGCCAAAGATCAACTTTTTAGATCATGTACGTTTTCGAACACTCACCTTGCCATCCTTGGTGACCTGCAGGTAGTAGACGATCGCGAACATCCATGTGACCGAGAACATGAGCAGCAACTTGACGTTCCGCCGCATGACGAGTCTCTTGATGGAGTGCACTTTGACTGCGAATTGCGGCAGGCCCGTCGGAGAACCTTCCTAGGAGGGCCGCGGGTGCACAGGTGATCACCACGGCGTTCGCGACCCAAACTGGCTGTGAGCCTCGGCCTGCCTGCCAAGAACCTCGCTGCTGCACCAACCAAAACAAACGCGCTGTAGTGGTGTCGCGATAGGTACAGGTTAACCTAAAACCTATCAAAAATAACCGGTTTTTTAGGTTAGGTAGTTTTTTTTAAGAAACCTACCGGTACCTAAAACCTAATAATTTTGGCCATACCTAACAATTTTTTCTTAGGTTTTGAAAGTAAAAAATCCATGGAAATGAAAAAAAAATTGAATTTTTTTCTGCAAAATGCGATTTTTTTTTAATAAAAAAATTTAATTTTATGATTTTTTTTTCTTATTTTAACAAAAATTAATAATCATTTTTTATTTTTAATAGTAAAAACTTCATGATTAGAAAAAAATGCAACAAAAAATCTCAAATCTCACAAATAGCTCATCACTGATTCATTTAAATATTGATTTATTCACTTATTTATTTTTGAGTAGGCAATCAGCCGCAAACGTATAGAGAAATTTTAAAATGATATAGTGCATATCGTGGATTAAAAAATCATTCTTAAAAAGAATATTATTATTTTTTTGACGTAGAACGTAGATGTCATTGATATGTCACAACTTTTATCAATAACATAATAATATTATTTATGATTGAAACTTTTTTAAATATTTTAATTAAGGACAAAATATCCCCCAATTTTTTTTTTAAACTGGGGTAGAAGAAAGTTGATTTGATGAATTTTCATTGATATTAAACAGGCAGATATTGATAAAAATTAATTATTTAAGTTATTATTATACCTCATTATTAACATTCAGAAATTAAGTGTTTTAGATTAAGTAAGTTACTTTAAAAACATGTCTTTTCTATCAATAGAAAGAAATAAAATTCTTCAAAATTATAAAGTATAAAATATTCATTAAAATCTCTTAGGCTGAGACTTGTGAAGTACTATCATTGTCAGGACGCTAGAAAACGCTTGACGGCGCACATCGTGCCGAAGGTATCGGAATCAGTCAAATTTGGTACTCTCCCTGTAAGCGCCGAGGGCTCCGTGCTCCGTTTGCGGAATTCTCTGCTGTATGAAATCTTAACTGATAAATTCGTGACTGCTATTATATTATATGAATATTTATTCTGAAAAATTGCAGTGAAAAATGTTATATATGTGTACAATTGAAAATTCAGCTTTCTTTCTTTTACTAAAATTTGAACAAATTATTCCTTCCCTGCTTCCCGCAATGAAAAATAAAATCGGATTTATTGATTCTGTCTTCATCTTTAGGCTTTCTTGTTCGGGCTTGTTGAGCTTATGCCATTCGGCTTCTTTTCGGCTGTGTTGTAGGCCAGGCCACCGGAAAATAATTTAGTGTTCTCTTAACCTGTACCGAAAAAGGTGCGCTCAAAACACATGTTTAAAAATTATGGATCTTACAAAAATGTATAAAAACGAACTTGTAAAACATTCCTATAAAACTTTTAAATTTAGGTGCTAAAAATTGATTGTTGTAAAACTGTAACTGCAAAATATGTTTCCATCAAAAGTTCAAGGATGTGCATTAAAAGGTAAGGAGAATTCTGGCGCAAGGGAAAAAAAGCTTGCTTTTCCTTGGTATAGACAAATGAAGCCTCACCAAAAAGATATTGAATTAATTAATATTTTAATTTATGAAATTATGAGAATCGACATTAATTTTTTATCCATTTGAATTTTTGTCAAGTTGAAAATAATATTTAACAATTTAATTTTCAACAAATGAACAAAATGCAGAGTTACAAAAAGTAATCAGAAAAAATAAAAGGATTGTGACTTTTTCCACTTTTTCTTTTCTTATTACAATAAAATTAAATTTTGTAAAAGATTGTTAATTATTGTTTATTTTTATTATAATCAAGTTATGACGAAAAAATTTAAAATGTGGAATAATTGAGAATATCGCGACCAGACACAGCCGCTGTGGTGCTCTATGCACTGTGGTGGATCTACTCCGTATTATTTGTAACCCACCACCTCTTTCTTACTTACACAATAAAAACAAAAATTGAAGTTAATAAAAACTTGCATAAATAGATATTAATTTAATTTATGTTTACATTATTTATTGCAAAAAGGTTTGCTTGGGTACGGCCGTAATTTAATACGTAACATGCTGCCCGATTGGGGTTAAAAACTAATTTAGTAATTAAATAATAGAATATATAATTTTTGAATAATATGGAGAATATTTAAAATTGTAATAAATATATATTTATTAATTCTATGTATTAATTCAAGTTGGTTATTTGTATATTGCGATTTTCCCTGCAAGCTTATCTTAAAGTTGATATAGTTAGACAGCTTTTATTATAATGCATAATCTAATTAATTGTAATAAAGATAAAAAAAAATAGCAAATTAATTGTACAAATAGAAATAATAAAAGCCTAAATTTAAATTTTTACAATTATAGGTTTAACAGATTTATTTCCGGTCATCCAGAATTTCCAATTGATTGTCGTGTTTATGGAAAATGTTTTCAGATTAAAAAAATATGCAATATTTAATCAAATCATTTAATGTTAATTTTTATTAGTACTTCAATAGGCCACTCCCACAGTTGAGTTGATAAAAACATTTAAATTATTTATTCCACAACTGCAGTGAATTGCAGAAAAACGTCTAATGAATTATTATTATGAAACTATGAATTTGATTTAGAAAAGTCACTGATATAAAAGATAAATATAATATGCATATTTTTAATCAATCTAAAAGATTATAGAGTTTAAAATTCATGGTATTAGAAGAGTAATTAATGAATAAAAACATTTAGCGAGCGAAGCGAGCGCGAAATTTTTAGGTATAGGTTAACCTAATACCTAACGAAATTAACCGGTTACCTAAACCTGTAACCTGTTAAAATAAACCTACCGAACCTATAATAGGTTTTACCGCGGTGCAAAAACGACACCACTAACGCGCTGCCGTAGTATTTCATTCACACTTGATAGAGCCACTTGCTCGACAGCGGCTGCCGACCCTGGCACCATCTAGCCAATTGCAGAGGAAGTAACACCGCTACCAAGGACGGTCATCGCGAGTGGCGCGAAATAGAATTTCTAGATAAATCCTGCGCAATTTAGAAAGTTGGTGAAGAATGTGAAAATTTAAAATAATTGATTGTTTTTCAACAGAAAAATTTTAAACAATTTTTTTTTAGTATAACGCAGCCAATGCAAAATAAAATTACTATATTCTCAATTAAGTCTTTGTGATCAGAAACATATCATCAATCGTTTTATTATTTAGCCTCTTTTTACTGGTCAATCGTGAGAAGGAAATTTTAGATTTAATTAAAAATCGAGTTTATTGTTTTGAATCTATGAAGAAAATTTAATTTTCTGTGTTAATAACTAAATATAATAAATTCCAATATCAGATAAGCAGACTGCAATTAATCACCAGTAATAATTTAGTGACGTAAGTGATCAGACCAAATTAGGAGTGTATCAGTAGAGTGCAAGAGATACATAGGGCGCCCGTTCCAATTAGCGCCAGTCGACTACCCTATCAGGTTCTTCGATGACGCTCCAGTTCGGCGAAGGCACATCCAAGGCAAGCCAGTTGAAGTCATCCACGGCGTGCCAGTGATTCTCGTCCCTGTCCAGTCCTGCCTTGACGAAATGCTCCTCCAGCTCAGGGTAATGCCAGTTGTAGGGTGCAAAGCGGACCTCTTTCGAATCCTCGATGATGGACCGACTGGTCACATGAACGTAGAAGTTGCACCTCCTGTTGTTGTGGATGCGAACCTGCTGGCAGGCAAAGACAAAAGTGCAGTCGGTGCACTTGTCTAGAAATACTGAAGTCGAAACTGGTCCCACCAGAATCTCGCAGGAAGTCAAACTGGTCATGTGGAGGGTACTCGGAGTCCCGTAAAGTCTCACTCGGCAACGCCTCAGATTGGTCAGGACGACGTCCTTCCCTTCAAGATCCTTATCCTTCATAATCAATTCCTCGTCCTCCTTGTCGGCAAATCCACAACTGTTGTCGTTGTAGAGCTGCATGGAAAAGAGTTTCTTCGGAACCGAGTCTACCAAGTCTTCAATTTTGCAGGGAATGATGTCGTCCTTGAGGAGTTTTTTCATTTTGCGCTGCTTAAAGCCAAACTTCTTCTTGGGCAGGAGTTGCTCCTCGAGTATTTCGGAGCGTTGCTGCAGATCCTGCACTTGCTCCTGAGCCTTGCGAATGTTGTACAGAGGCAAGTAGAGTGACGAGTCGGACAGGTAGCGGTTCACTTGCTGCAGTTCGTCGCTGACCTTGTTGAAGTGCTCCGGAAGATCTTCCTTATTCAGATGCACGGCCGCATTCAGACTGTGCTCGATCTCACCCCTTTTGAGGGACAGGATTTCGGAAAAGTAGCGGACACGCTCGACCATGGTTTCGTTGCTCTCTACAACATTCTTTTTCTCCTTCGAGGCCAAACGCTCGTTTTCACGCTGGTTCATGCGCTCTTCAAAGAGCCTGGCTCCCAGACTTTTGTCCATCATTTTGGCAGATTGATTGTAGGCGGCTTCTCTTTAGACTTTTCTATTATTGGGCGCGGACACCGTCTTCGATCTCTTGCTTTGTCTGGCGATAAATAGCAGGGGACTTTCCTTCGGCTGCGAATTTGATTACCGACCCGAAGGAGGCTCGTTGCTTTGCCTCGTCTCCTAAGTGATGGACTTGACCTTCAGGGAGGTGCTGCAACAGAAACACAAGAAAAATCAGCTTTTGTCAATAAATGGCAAGCAAAACCAGTTTCTAGGCGAAACGGAGATGATTATATAATTTCAATGCGCAACCTTGAAGATGATGATGCAATTATTAGTGCATAAATGTCAGCATTAAACTGGGTTTGCTGCCCTCTTTAACTGTAAATATTACTTTTCTTATGTCTACTTCGTCAGGAGTGACGCTCTTAAAGAGGACATAGCCCAGAGCCGAAAAACCAGCCAAATAGACGATAGATTTGACGGCCATGTTTAGACTCTTACTTTAAAGTTTTCCTTCAGCACGCCAGTACTCCAAATCGATTTGTCGAGTGCGGTCGTTCTTCGAGAGCAATTCTTCAACCTTGTAATAGTCTGAAATGAAAGACAGGAAATTAATGTCAGGCCGTGCGATTATGATTTTTGCAAAGTGGGTGTCAGCCTTTGCGGATGAATACCGTACGTAGGCATGAAAACAAGGTCATTCCGCTAATTCTCGGAATGTGTACTCACTTTCCAAAATCCAATTGTAGTTCTTGAACAGGTAGAAACGAGTGTCTGCAAACGTTGAGACGTAATTTAATGCAATTTCCGATGGAAAGAACTAGAAATTAGCAATACCTCTGTCGCTGTTTACGCGTGTCCACCCTAGGTAAGTCGCAGCGAAGGCGAGCAGCTCCAATCCAATGACGACTTTGATACTTTTGACGACAAATCCGCTGGGTTTCTGCACCTTCTGAATCATATTAATCGACGACCTGCGCGAAAGAAGCGAAATTAGGCGGAAATTAAGCGAAATTCTTGGCAAAAACAAGCAAAATGTGTGCAGATGACGAAGAAACTCACCACCAGGTGACTCAGTGCGCCGCCATCTTGGTTTAACACAAGAAGTATAAAATGTGAAGGAGGAAGGGGGCAGTCTGATTTTATGGGTACCAACAATTGCCTAGTACGATCAGCTCACCGCTTGGTTCGCATGGTCGTTATGAGTCTCAAATCAAACCAGCGGCAAAACCTATGAACCAAGGAGCCATGAAACTGCAAAGTGCAAAACGTGATGACTTTGACGACTTTTACAGTTTTACTCTGAAATCAGAAAATTGTTAAAAAAAAAGTTTCCAAAAATTCACCACCTAATAGAGAAATAATTTATACACGCTGTAAGTATTATTTGATCAAAATTTATGCGGCTTATAAGCTTCGATAAAAAAGTTAGTTGAAGCCTGAACGCCTAGCTGAAGCCTTAAAGCTACTTTAATTTAACACATAAAGTGAATGTAAAGTAAAGCAATGCAAAGTAACCATAAATTCTACTCGGAATATTTTTCTGTTAACAGCATATTTCCACCAGCATTATTATCTTTTTTATAATAGATTATCAGCCTATTTATTGCTATTTATCATATTTATGAACAAAAAGCATATGCTAATAATGTATTTTTTAATCAATTGAGCCAAATTTATCTTAATTTCTAGGACTTCAATCAAAATATTAATGAAATATTTAATAAAAAAATATTTGAAATCCATAAATATGCTTCCATAGAGCCGCAGCCTGCAGCCTGAATGTAAAAGGCAATAATTCCAGCCTCATAACCACTTTTGAGCGCCATTGCGGATTTTCTGTGAAGTAAAAGGTGATGTTGTATCCACAATTCAAAGGTAAGAGTTGCCACTTTTTTCTCCTTGGCATTTTATACCTCTTGGTTTAACAATAGGAATCGATTGTTGGCCGACGAGTTGCAACGTGAAGACTCGCCCCGCCCACTTTTCTCGTTTCTCCTGCAGCCACGCGTGCCCTGACTTGAGTCTTCGGCTGGCCTGCGAGCCATCCTGGGAACAGTGACGTCATCCTTCCAAACAGATCGGTCAGCTGCTTCTCTTGAGACGAGTGCGAGTTGGGTTGAAAAAAGCTGCGAAAAAGTTGGCAGCCGAACAAATTTGTCGACGGAAAAGGCGGCGCACTCCCCGAAATTTCATCACGGCGACGCCTTAGCAAGCCTGGCCTCGAGCGGGGAGTCAGACGACGGTGGACTCGCTCCGCCACCGCGTAAAAAACAACGCACTCTGGAGGAAGCTACAATGCAGCAGGCAGCAAATGGCACTGTTAATGGAGTCTCGGCCACCGCGAACGGCGCTGGCGAACCCTCGGGCAGCGGACGCCAGAACGGCTCCGACACCTTCGCTGGCATGACCAACGGCGAGGCGGCCTCCAACGGCGACCTCGGCTCGCCCAAGCTAATGGACAGAACCAACCACGACATAGTGCGCCTCATAGGTCAACACCTTCGGACCATTGGCCTCAAGTACGTTTGTTGCTCACCATTTTGCAATTTTTCCGCGATTATTTTTACACACAGTATCGAACGGAAGACGCAGTTGCACTCCGTGACCTTGACGTTTTCCTTTGGAGAACAGGGTGTCCCGATTTATAATTTTTTCGCCAAAGGCACATTGACCCCGCACTCTCCCCCAGTGGGCGCATGCGATTTTAATTTTATTACGCCAGGTTATAATTTCACGCGCACATCGCCTGGCCGCGGTCCAACGCCTGTTTTGCTGCGTGATCGGAGTACTTTGTGATTTATTTATTTTATTCATTAACTCGCTCCTGTGTCATTGGGAAACGTGTGCAAGCAGTTTCTCGCAACCTCGCACTTCTTGCTTGTGTCAAACTAAATACGCAGCGCCCGTTTATGGTGTCAGCAGCATAGCAACAACTCTCCCAATTTAAATGGCTCGAGAGCGAACCAGCTGATTTCAAACCGAGTGAGTTTTGCTCTTTTCGAGCAAATCAATACGACACACAGGGTTCCCAGCTCGCATGTCACATGCACGACGTTTGCCTTTGGCCAAACCTTGTGTGGCTGCCGAGGCGAAATTTAGTGGGTCGCTTACGAGGAAAGCCATTGTTCGGAAATAAAAATTCGTGTGCACCCGTTATATGTCATTACGATAAAATTCGCCCCTGCTGTGAAACAGCTGCGAAAAAAGTATAACAGGGAAAATGCTGTGACTTTTTGAAATTTTTTTAAGTGCAAAAAACTAAGAGAATCGATCAGGAACAATTTTTCAAAGGAATAGCAGTATTACTTTTATTGCAGTTCCAGAAATAAATTTCAGGGAAATCCCTCTTAATTATAAGCAGGAAGTTGATGAAAGCCAACTTTTTTTGTTTAGAGCCATTAAATTTGCTTTTCCTTTTTCCTGTTAATTTTCCCGAAAGACAGGAGCGAAGCTTAAAAGAGAGCTTGAAACTTTTATTGACAAGTTTAGTGCTTTTTAGAGAAATTTATATTTGTATTGAATTGAAAGCTTTAAAAGAAACTTTGCACTTTTATAAATGACATCTATTTTAATCATATATATAAATAACTTAAAAAATAAAAAAATTTAAAAAAAAATTCTTAACATTTAACAACTGAGATTTTATACAAAATACTTCAGTTTTAAACCATTCCTACTAAAAAATATATCATCAATTATCAAGATTATGGAAAGTTCATATTTATTTTATAGTTGCAGGCTTAAAAAAACGTTTTTATTTTTGCAAAAATTAGTTGTCAATGCGTTGATAATTTAATGAAATATAAATCTATTCTAATTCTAGTTGAAACACTGAAAATTTTATTTGACTAACATTCATTAGGGCAGCATGAAACTGCTGACTAATTTCTAATTATTATCCCCCTATTTATTTAAAAGTTTTTTTTTATAAATTTCACAAACTGGGTTCATTGACCTGCAATCCGATCTCACTCGAGCAAGTCTGTATCGTGAACTCAATTAAATTACAATAATTACTTCTAAGTGAACAAAAGTTACCGCGTGAACAACTTTTGCTCTTGCCCGTCTTCAACTTTTCAAATTCCACTTTCATCGAGCGCCTGAAGCAAATCGGTCGGAGAAAAAACCGCAGATGGCGAGTGCATTATTATTTCTTGGAATCACACCAATTTCGCCAGGGGTGTGAATTGCGTCTACTCTAAGGAGATGGCTTAAAATTTTCTTAAGTCCTTATTAATTTGATTGTCAAGGAATTGCGGCGATAAAATCTTAAAAGCGCTTTGAAGCTGCGGCCAGCGCGCCGTGCGACGAAAAGATTTTATTTGCACTTGTGATGCGTTCTCTCAATGAACCCATTTTTATTTTCAGCCGCACTGCAGACATGCTGATGCAGGAGTCTGGCTGCAGATTAGACCACCCGACAGCTGCTAAATTCCGTCAACACGTTATGGATGGGGACTGGAATAAGGTAATAAAAATTTTTGTAATTTTCGTTATTTTAAGTAGCATCTGATGTTAACGTTGTTTTTGTTAAATTCATTTTTTTTCTAGTGCTTATTTGATTAAATATTTTCTGTGTGCTAATTTTTAAAAAATTAGATTGTTAATTAATTTTTATTTTCTACAGGCTGATAATGACCTTTTGGAGTTGAAGGGTCTGCTAGAAAACTCCACGCAGAGTCTGGTTGTAAGTTCCTATTAATATCTTTTGAAAATGTTTCTAATTCTTGACATCGATTAGGAAATGAGGTTTCTCATAATGGAGCAAAAATACTTGGAGTTTCTGGAAGACGGGAAAGTTTTGGATGCGCTTCAAGTTTTGCGCCACGAATTGACGCCTCTCCAACACAACACGACTCGAGTGCATGCTCTCAGCAGGTAATGACGCTTATCAATCTTTCTGATTTAAATCCAGGATGAATCATTTACATTGTCTTTAGCCACTTGCGCAAGATAAGCAGGATTTATTAATTCTTGCTCAACACATTCCCGTCACTGTTTTTATTTATCACACCTTTTGAACCCAATATTTCAAGAATGAATAATATCTGAGGGTGTCATATTAATTAAATTTTCTTCTTGGCAGCTTCATGATGTGCAGCGGGCAGGACGAACTGCGAGTCAGAGCAGATTGGAAAGGCAAAGGCCTTGAGTCGCGCACAATTCTTATGGAGAAGCTGCAACATTACTTACCACCGTCTATTATGCTCCCACCTAAGAGGTAGCCTTTGAAGTCGGGCGTATTGATTTTCAAAGTAACTCACACCGCTCTCTGTGTCAGGTTGTATTCACTGCTGTGTCAGGCTGTTGAGCTGCAAAAGACACGCTGCCCTTACCACAACAATCAGTGTGATGATGGACTGATCGACGTCTCCCTCCTCGTGGACCACCTGTGCTCAAAGTATTAATTCATTTCTTTATCTCATTTCGTTGATGCAATTTATATGTGTGTTCAAAAGCGTTTACAACGTGACCAAATTGTGTTTCAGGGAAGAGTTTCCTTGTGAAACAGTGCAGGTTCTCAACGACCACTGCGACGAAGTGTGGTTCTGCAGATTTTCTCCGGATGGTCTCAAACTCGCAACTGGCTCAAAAGACAACACCGTTATCATCTGGGATGTTGATCCTGTAATATAAATATTTCCATTGATTATAAATTTCCTCTATTTTATTTGTGCTTAGGAAACGCTGACGTGTAGTGTCAGAAAAACACTCGATGGACACTCCTATGGAGTTGCGTACATGTCGTGGAGTCCTGACGGCACTTACTTACTTGCTTGTGGACCTGAAGACTGTCCTGAGCTGTGGGTTTGGAACATAGACACTGGTGACATCCACTGCAAGGTGACGAACAATACTGAAGACTCTCTGACTTCATGCTCTTGGCACAAGGACGGAAAGAAGTTTGTCACTGGAGGAACTCGGGGTCAATTTTATCAATGTGTATGTGTTTTCAATGTGAATTTGCAAGTTCGGTAATTAAATGAGGAAAAATTAGGATCTTGATGGCACTGTCTCCGAATCATGGGATGGTGTCCGTGTCAACTGCCTGTGGTGCCGCAGCGACGGGAAGACTGTTTTGGCTGCAGATACTCATCATCGAATCAGAAATTACAATTTTGAATTTCTTCAGGACTCAAATGTGTATGTTGACACTTGAAAATTTAATGATTTTATCACTTTAACTTTAAAATTCAATTCATTTTAGAATCCAAGAGGACCATCCCGTAATGGCTTTTTCTGTAAATAAAGCCGATCGCTTAGCCTTACTTAACGTTGCCACTCAAGGGGTCCATTTGTGGGACCTGCAAGATCGATGCCTTGTGAGAAAGTTTCAAGGAGTCACTCAGGGGCACTTCACCATCCACAGCTGCTTCGGGGGTATCAACGAGGAATTTGTTGCAAGTGGAAGTGAAGGTTTGAATTTGATTTTTAATATCCCAAGAGGAAATAACTGTTTTTTCATTTTAATTTTAGATAATAAGGTGTACATATGGCACATTAAGCAGGAAATCCCAATTGCCACCTTGGAAGGCCACACTCGCACAGTGAACTGTGTTTCGTGGAACCCCGTCTACCATGAAATGCTCGCCTCTGTATCGGATGACAACTCGGTCAGAATATGGGGCCCTTCTCAAAAGTACCGCCGCACTAAAAGCAAACCAAGTAATTGAGGACAGATAGTGTATTTTGCAGTTTTTATTGTGTGCAATCCACAGGTCTGACTGAAGATAGCTCGTCGTCCAATGGAAGTAGTGGGGCTTGGCATGAGATGATCTCGTAGCTGGGCGTTGGTGACGATGAAGCTGCAAATTTTGGCAAATGTTCGCTATCTTAATCCTTGGAAGAGGTCTTGGCAGAGCCTTTGTCATGATTTAAAAAATGTAATTTCTGTAAAAGTATGATTAGTATTTTTGAGGTTCTACTGGTCCGCAATAACAAACAAGCAAGCATGTCAAGTGAAGCTGCTCACGCAACGTCAAAACCGTCTTCACCCTGTGTCGACTTGTACCGTTTGTGATCAAAGACTAACTTGATTGCAGCAGTGGTTTATTTCATCAGCCGAGCTATGGACAAAAAAGACTGAACTACAAATATAATGATAATTTCATCAAAGGCCTTTACTGAATCATTAATGGATACCGCCAATAATTTAAGTTGCACTTCATTGATTTGTTTTGCATTGGGTTCTATCCAATAGGTTCAAGTTGCGCTTTTCAATTTCTCGGTGAATCTCCAAAAAAAATCAAAATTAATGTTTCAATAAAGCAGCATAATCTCTCTGCTTTGTAAATATTGTGTATAAGAAAGCCGTCATCTTCTCAGTTCTTTACCAAGTCTTTCATACACTGGTTTGATCTTCGCAGAATGCAGTGATTAATTACATAAACCACATCTTCGGGTCAATATGATTTCTAGATTAAATTGCAGAATTTTTATTGACTTATTTTGATTTCTCATCAATGCCAAACTTAAAATCAACATCTTCTATCCTAACCTTCCCTTGTGCAGTGATAAAAGAAGTTCAAAGGTTATTGTACACTTCTGTTTAAGAAGTGCCTTTCTTGTCATTTTCTTTTTGATTCTTGTAGCTACTTCTAACAACTGTGAAGAATCAAGCGGAGGCACTTTTTAAAACGGATATTTGTGTAAAAAGATATGCAATCTGTAATGCAAAAAGAAAATTATAGCAAATGAGCTCCTGTAAAATCTATATAAATGAATAATATTTAGTTTTAGGACTCTCCTGGTTAAGCTAATCTTGCTTACCTGGACTATTCGTGTTATTTTTTTGTTTTTCATTTTTGTACAGTTTCAAATATTAAATTTTGGTTCAAATCATTTGCAAAACTCTTAAAACCATTTATTTTATTTTCATTTTAAACTTCCAAAGTTCTCGAGGGAGCAGTGCGTTGTGCATAGTTCTTGATGTTGTGCTTGTGAACAGATTGTGTATAAAAGAAAAATTAGAAATTTGGTAATGGTCACAACACCAGCTAATCGATGTTTTGGACTCTGTAAACTTATAATCGTGGTAGAGCATGGCGTACTTTGATGAGTTTGATAACAAACTCGGAAAGAAGTCCTTGTCATTATTTTGGTAATGATTGCTGTACATTTGAATAACTGATGACCGTGTCAATCACTCTATATAATATTTATGCTTTAATTCTTTGAGGCAAATGTTTTAAACCTAGATTCATTTTTAACGCCTCAAACACTTGTTTTTTATTAAAATATTTTGACGACGAAGGGTATTTTTTCATACAAAGATACATTGACTGTGGCAGTTTGTTATATTATTTGCGTGGTTACACTCTTTTCTAATTTAATCAATTAACAACCTCAATAAAATTTCCCTTTTTACAATAGCTGCCAGCTTTTTTAATTCCTGTCCTGATACCTAGAAAAATAATCAGTGTACAAAAATCATATCTGATGGCCCTGAGGTGCTCTTGAAACATTCTCTAAACATCTGGCATTTTACAGATCTTTACAATTTAAACTCCAATTTTGTCAGCGAGGGAACAAGAGAGACCGGTGCCGTCAGGCTCCACGTTGATCGACTGCACCTTGCCATTCTCCACAACCATGCTGTAGCGCTTCGAACGAACTCCGCCAAGTGGAGCAATATCCATGTCCAGCTCAACTGCCTTGGTGAACTGCGCTGTTGTGTCAGCAAGCATGCGAATCTTAAAAATTCAAAATTTGTTGGAATGGAATATATGTGCTATTTGATGTGTTAATTACCTTGCCCTTCGCATTCTGGGCAACTCCCCAGGCGTCCATGACAAACGGATCGTTCACAGAGATACACACGATCTCGTCAATACCCTTACTTTTCAGATCGTCCGCCTTGCTCACATAGCTAGGGAGATGAGTCTGAAATTTTAAACATTAAAAAGAATTATTAAATTATAAAAAAATATATTCCAATTTAATAAATTTGTTAAGAGCTGGTTGGAAAATTTATAAAAATGATTTAAAAAATGTTTTTTATCTGAGAAAGCAGAAGTTTTTTTTATTAATTTTAATTATACTCTCGACATTTTAACAAGTCATTTAATACTATTAATAATAAGGTGACTGAAAAAATGAGATTTATTTGTCATGAATGAAAATTGAAAATTTTGCATACTTAAATTCCCTTTCTTGAAATTTGCAAGCTTAAAAAGTTAAACGGTGGGACTGGTATTGGGTATACGTGACCGAAACAATGTATGTTAATGGCATACATTGGAGAGACTACGGCAGTTATGCCAGTGACAAATATAACTTTTCAAGTGACCTTGGAGCAGCCTGGTGTAAAGGCTCCAGGAACGGCAAACACGATGACTTTCTTGTTGGCGCAGAGGTCGGCAATGTTGACTTTGTTGGCGGGAGAGGCCTCGAAGAGGTCAACGCTAGGAACTTGGTCTCCAACCTGGCGAAAATATTAGCATTTTAATTCAGAATTTTTTCACATTAATTGGAAAATTATTATGAAAAAGACAATGGAAACTGCTAGACGAAATTTTAAGTGAATTTTTTACGTACTTTGATGGGCATGTTGAGAAGTGAGCTGGAATGCACAAAGCGAGGGCTGATGGCACCGAAACTACTTTTGATCGCGTTGAGGGGTAAGCGAAGACTGGCAAGCATAACTTGCACAAAATGTTGGCCTTTAAAGAAAGAAAGATTGAGTGTCTTCCTTCTTGTGTTCTTGTTGAATTTTCAGATTAGATTGATGCCGGCCAGCTGTATGGACTGTATGGACTATGGAGGTGGAACAAAAGTGGTAAGCAGAGGAGAACAAAGAAGAAACTTAAATTTTTTCATTTTCCCTGTTTTTTATAAAAACAAAAAGTCAGAAAAGTCTCTATTATCAGTTCATAGATATTTAAAATGATTTTTACACATACAAAGAAGCTTAAGAAGCGAATTTTTTTAAGTATTCTAATTGTGGTATTAGATCCTTGATTAAACCTCTTCGAGCGTGAGTCACCTGCTGCCATCTGTGTGACAGGGCAGCCGGAATTTTGTTGACAAATCGAATTTATTTAGCCGGAATTTGTATTTTTTTAATTATTTACCTTCATTTCAATTGCTCGCAATGTAGAGATTGGTGAAAATCGAAAGTCATCAAGGACGACCGCTAGCTATGCATTCGCACCACCACCCAAGTGGCTCTCATTCTAAAGAAAACGGACACTCTCATCACCATCAACACAGCCACCATCATCACCACCACGACCATCTTCACACAGAGATTGATCTAGGTTGATGATTTTATAAATTTAAATAATTGATAACAGAATAATTAACAATCTCTTTATTACTACTTCAGGTGCTCAAGTCGAATCCAGCCTACTTCAGGTACTTTTTTTCCAGAAAAATTAAAAGTAGAAAAAAATTTTAAAAATTAAAATTTTTTCAGCGTCGATATGGATCTTTTTGGCAGAATATCAGAAAAGAAATTGGACCATTAATAGGACAGGCCCAGTCTAGACGGTTCGTGTTCTTGCTGGTTGCAAATTTGATTTGCAGCGTTCTCCTTTTTTCATGGTGCGACAGCACCAACAGCATAGGTAGGCTATACAAACTAATATTTTATTTAGCTTAGTTCAATTATTTTTAAGCACTGGAGGCCTACAGCTACACGATATGGTTCAATTTCCTAAGTCTGCTGACCAGCCTGCTTTCTTTGTGGGTCTCCGCAAAAGGACCCAGCCACTATTACACTCTGGGCTACGAACGATTCGAAGTCCTTGCCGTCTTTGCCAGCACCGTCCTTGCTCAATTGGGAGCCTTGCTGGTGGCCAAGGAAAGTGTAGAACGACTGCTCGAGCAGCCAGATATACACACGTAAGGAAAAAAAATTCGAGTAATTTCGCATTATATAAAAAGTTAATTTCAGTGGTCGACTGTTATTGGGAGGTGGCGTTGCATTTGGGAGTCACCTGCTGGTGCTCTACGGCAGTCGCAATCCGGCCCTTGAACATGTGATGGGCGCCGCTTCGTCAAGCTGGTTGCAGGACCACGTGTCCGACCTCAGCCACACCTTGTGCTCAGCAATGCCTCCGCTGAGGTCGCTCCTGCTGCCAAGGATCAATCCGATGCTCCTTGTTTCCTTAGCAGGATTCCTCTCTATACTTTTGACTAATCTACTGATAGAAATCAGGTCTGTGTTTATTGTAGACTATAAAGAATTTAATCAATAACATTTCTGTTAACCTTTAGGGACTATCACATGATGGACACCCTGGCTGCATTTGTGATTATCATTGTTACCTGCGCTACCATGTTTCCGATGAGCGTGTACAGTGGCAAAGTTTTGTTACAGGTACATTAAATTTAACCTAATTTTTTTAAGCAGTTGTTTTCAAATTTTGGTTATTATTTTAGACGACGCCTGCTCACATAGTGGGTCAACTTGATAAGTGTTTACGGGAGACGCTCACTATTGATGGTGTCCTCGAGTTCCGTAATGAGCATTTTTGGACTCTCTCCTTTGGAAAGCTTGTAAGACTTGCTATAATAATTTTTGGTTAATATTTAATTTCATTACTTAACAGGCCGGCTCACTTCACGTCAGGGTGAGAAGAGACGCTGATGAGCAGAAGGTGCTGGCTCAAGTCATAGCAAGACTTTCGCCCATAGTCCCCGTACTTCGAGTACAAGTGGTCAAGGACGACTGGCAACATTCCTCGTCATCGCTCTTCTCGTCGCCGCAAGTGGCCTTTCCGCCATCCCCGTTCACTTCCGTGCAACCAAACAACAACCTGCTTTTCTCAGGAGTAACGTCGCTTGATCCCGACAAATTTCCATTTAAACCTCACTGATTGCGGCGTTTTGTGCGATTATTAAAAAGTGATTGTCTGTATCAAAATAATAAAATTTTCTTGATTTATTAATACTTCGTAATTGTTTAATTTCAGTTAATGTTCTTAATTATGCAAAATAAATTAGTATTA
The DNA here is from genome assembly GCF_031216515.1 of Neocloeon triangulifer. Classification (NCBI taxonomy): domain Eukaryota; kingdom Metazoa; phylum Arthropoda; class Insecta; order Ephemeroptera; family Baetidae; genus Neocloeon; species Neocloeon triangulifer. The sequence continues at coordinate 3,538,326 of NW_026775547.1, forward strand.
GCAAATCGTAAAATAAAAATATTTTTTAGATAAATAACTAATGCATTTCTCCTATGAAGATTTTTCAAATTTTAGATAACATTTCAGTATGAAAATTTATTTGTAATTTGTAGCAACACACTAGACTTGAATAATTGAAAAGGCTCAAAGTAATTCAATGAATATAAAAAATGATACGATTAAAAAGTGCTTTTTAGTTTCAAACAAATCCTGTCTTAAGCGCCACCGTCTCGACCAATCAATTCGCTCAGAGAAACCACGCAAAAATGTCAACAAAGGCATGCCAAAAACTCGCCGTTCTTGTTCAGACAGGCAAAAAGAGCGACAAACTTGCCATTAGGAAGAACCAAGGCGTCGGGAAAAGAAAGCGAGCGAGACGAAGAGACAAAAGAAGGTTGAGGAACAGAACAAACCAGCATCAGCAAGGCAGACGAAATTTTCCTCCACGAAGAGTTGCAGATCACCACAATCGTCTCCCAGCCATGAATCAAAAACAGCCTGGCCATGCCTTCTGGGAAAATTACAAAAATGCCATGGAGTGGCAGAACAAGCATTTCATCAATTATTGGAAGGCTCGCTGTGCTGCTTTAGAAATGGAAAACCAGCACCTGTACCGAGCCCTGGAGCAAGTCACATGCTCCAGTGGTGAAAATAATAATTTTCAGCAGGTAAAGTTTGGTCTTCAAATAATTTTATTTATTTTAATAAGCCATATGTATTTTTCACAGAATGAGTCAAATGAAGGCAATAAGAGTGATTATGGACCTGAAGATCTCAACGACGAGGAAGTGAATGAGCCTCAGGAGGAAGTGCAAGAACAGAAAGAACAAGTTGAGGAAGATCTTTACGAAGGCGAGTGTGTCGAGGAAGAGATAGAGGAAGACTTTACCTTTGAGGTGGATGGCCAAATGCTTGAGTTCCTCGAAATCTCTGCCAAACACAAAATTGAACTGAGTAATTTTCTTAAATACTTAATTTCAATTTGAAATTGTCTTTCTCTTGATTTTATTCTAGAAAAGAAAAGGGATGCTGAGAGGGAGCTTGAAGATGCTGAGGGAAACAAAGAGGGTAAAAGATTTAGAGATGAGGTAAAGTGAATAAACGATAGCTTAATTTTTGCTTGCACATATTTCAGAAGAAGAAAAGAAGCTGCCAAAGCAAATCATGGAGGAGCGTAAATTGGAGATGGAGAGGTTGTATGGTGCAGAAGCAGCACCCATGATATTGGGCATGGAAACAGCCATGCAGCTCAGCTTTGACAGGTTCAACGACAAGTACCACCCTAAACACTGGCCCAATATTCCACTGAACTTGTGAATCTAAAGTGACTTTATTTGTGACTATTTTCATTTCCAGTTCGGTGATATTAGTTATTTAAAATGCAAGATGAATTTAAACTTTAACAAGACTCAAGGAAATTAAATATTTAGAAAAAATAATAATTTTTATTTTCCAGAAACAATAAAATGAAGAAATATCTTTGGTAAAATATGATTTTAGTTAAAAAGGTTAAAAATATGAAAAATATTTTAAACATACAGCTCCCTATTCATAATGATATAAAAAAAAATAGAATGAGTAAACAATTATGTTTTTGAAACAAACAAAATTGGAAAGAAAGATCGATAGCGCATAGTATTCTAATACGTCGCATAAATCCAAAGCAAAAATCAATTTATACAAATAAAAGCACCGAGAAAGGTTTAAATATGAGATTTCCGGAGCTCAATTTAAACCTTTTAGGGAAAAATCAAACATATATCTATTATCAAATTGTACAAACTGTCGCAATAGCCACCTTGCATTTTCGGTTAAAGCAAAATTTTGAAAATTTGCTTTTTTAATGGTTGAAATTTTAATGCTGTGTATTGTATTGTTCCTATTTTACTTTCCGTCTTCTCTTAATGTTAAAATTTCTGATCAATCAAAATTTCCAACGGCGAATAGAGCTCAATCAATTTGCTGCAACATGGGAGAAATAATTTTTATTATTTTACGCCCTAATATCATTAATAGTTGCTGTGGAATTCCGACGGTAGAGGTCATCAGCAGGACTGTTACAAGGGAATGAGCATCAAGTTGTAGGTATGCAACCTGCACGTCTGCACGATCCTTTCACACAGCTTATAGTTTTGGACATTTTATTCCCCATATATTTTGCGCTCGCTCTTTAGATAGAAACTTTTTTAATTTGTCCGATATAAAAACGAAGTAACCACAAGTGCATTCAAAAAGACGCCCCTCGACATTTTGGTTATTAGCATTTCCCGGCACTCACAATGCGTCCGAAATTATGCATAGTTATTCTGCCTTCTGGGGATAATTTTTATGATATTTCCCTGAAAAGCAAAACACATATAATAACACACAACGCGTCGCACAACCCTGAATACCTTTCCCTCTCGTAAGCCGGTGGGTACATACGTGGTGTGCAAAGTGCGTTTTTTTTTTTATTTTCCAAATTACAATTTCAAATGGCCGGCTGGTGCGGTTTAAATTCAAGTGCGCAAACATTCACTGGCCGGCCCCACGGCGTGAATAAAATACATGTCATTGCTGAAAAGAGATTCAAGCTGCATCAGCCCTATAATCAGCACGGTAGGATTTCTCGAAATGCCAAATTAGGACGTGTACAACGGTAGGGCCGGTGCTGGAAAGGAGGTTTCTCTGGCTCAAAGTCTCTCTCTCTGCAAATCAATAATCACACTACGATACCCGAGGCGCCTCTCGAAGGATGAATCGCACAAAATATCATATGTATACCGTTGATAATGCGCAATATGTATGTCATTATTCGCAGTTTGCATGCCGAGAACGGAACACTTGTTGAAAAGCTTGACCCAGCTTGAGCTTGCGTGAATAGTGAACGAGACTCGCAATTATTCGAGCAAGACTGCAGCAAAATTTGAATAAAGCCAATGCCGTCGACTGCTGCACATTCCTTCAAAAATGCCGCTAATTTCGTTGCACCCTGAAGAAGGGAATAAAAATGGGATGATTAACGAGTTTTTTGTTCTCACATTCCTCTACGTCAGGAATTATTTAAATCTTTCTTTGCGATTAACAATCTCACCTAATTCAGAATCATTTCAGATCTGTATTGGATTATTTTTTATTACTAATACACGCCACTTAAATTATTCAACTATATTCTTCACAGAAAAGTTTTTCAATGCCAGTTCTAGTTTTAAACGAAAATTCTTTATATTCGCAAAAATAAATGCAGGCATAAATTGATAAAATGAACAAGCAAATGCAGATTAATATATAAATTTCTTAATGCTTCTAATTTCATATTTACCTTTCATTATCTGATTATGATTATCTCTTTTATGGATCAGTCACGAGCGCATCATTTTATTCAATTTTAGATCATAAAAAAATTCTTCAAGAATTATTTTGGAAATGAAGTTTATGCTATATTTATTTCATACAATTTTGGTGCTGAACTTAACATTTAAAAATTAGTATGACATGTGTCTATTATTTTGTGTATTTTTGTGAAGAAATAGCCCAAAAAGTATAATAGTTTTGGAAGTGTTAACCCATTTATAAGGAAACAGACAAAGTGTGATCCCGAATCCTTTTCTGCACGATTTAGAGGCACCTCCGAGAACCGCCGCTGACAAATTGCTCTCGCGGCAAATTCACCGATTTCAATTTCCTGCAGCTTTTCTACGAACACGGTGCATTTCGCGTCTCTTCTGCGGTCGCCTGTCAGTTTTATGTTATTATAAACTCATCCGCGGGGCCGGCCGGCGTCATATCTGAAGCTCACAATAGAATGCAGAAATGCTGCCGCGCGCAGCCGAAAAAGAATAAGTAGTTGCTCCATGAAATGATGCTCGCCGGGTCTGAAAGTATCAATTATAGAGCGATTAGGGTCCCCATCTAGCATACCTGGTGGTGGTGCCATCAGAAAAGCAGGCGCTGGATATTACAGGCTGTGCCTTTTTATAGCGTTTCGCCTCGAGGGGCGCTTTTCCCTCGTGGCTGTGCCACAAATGTCCTTCATTATTGTCAGCGCAGAGCATCTTATATGTGCTATGGCTGCACTCCCGAAAGAAAAAGGAGACCAATAGGCAGTCGTCAGATCGAATCTGAACAATATAATTATTGGCCGACGTCTATAAGACAGACGTGATTAAACCGCAATATCTATCATTTCGATCTGTTTTGGAACCGCCGCCGCCGCCGCGCGTATATATTGTATTATTTTCTCCCTTTTTTCGACGAGTTTTTTGCTTTGCTATAATTACGGGGATAATGAGATGTGATTGCAGAGCATACGATTCGTGTGGCAAAAGGAAACCAAAAACTAATACAATAATAATTCTTTTACTGGTTTTGGGAAGAAAGAAATGAGAAGTCAGGAGAAGTATAAAGTATAATATGTGTTTTGAAAAAAGTGATATAAAACTGATAAGGTTCGCTGCACTTTTCGTGAGCCCAACCAGATTTTTAAACAAAAACCAACAAAATTCCTCAATAAAAAGTCCCTTCCACTTATTATGTTAAATAACAAAATCAAATATTTTTTATTTATCTTTTTAATTCCGTTTGATAAGCAGATCAAACTTTTTTAAATCGCAATTATTTTATAAACAGCCAATGTTATAGAAACAAAAAGTTGTTTTAAGTTTTGATTGGGGACCCTGGTGTACATTTATATTAATGATATTATTTTATTTTAAGAAGAGAGTTTTAGATTCTGTTACAGAAGGCATGCATCATTAAATAATGTTGCCTTTCGGCTTGAAAACATTATTGGAAAATTGAAGCATCATTTATTTACTGGCATTTCTCATTTTTTATGTAGAGTATGATTGAAGCCAGAAAAATAAAAAGGGGGCAAATAAGGAAAATAAGTTTATAGGTTATTTTTAGTTTTGCAGGTTTGATGAATTTCAGAGGTTTTGATTTATTTTAATGTTAGTGTAATTCTTTTCATGAATTGAATTTTTATCATTTCCATAATTGAATGGCTTAAGAAATGTTGACTGCAATGAGCTTAATAAAATAATAATTAATTAAATTTTAAACAATATTAATTTTCCCGCATTGAAAGTAAAGTTAATTCTCAAACTGCTATATTACAAATGTTTAATTTAATTTATAAACCGTTAACCAAGACTCGCATTAATTTACATATTTGAGTTTAGATAAAGGGAATTTAAAATAAAATGCAAATTGAAACACGACTTTAAATTAAAAAGATAGTGTATCGCATCTATCCTCTATATATACGCGACCCACGTGTGGGAACTGGCAAGTGTAGGATATTATGGATTCTCTCTCTCTACTAAATAAAAATAGACTGAATCCATTAATTTTTATTGTTGTGCTCGCAGTATGGAGTGCTTGCAAGCGCGCTCTGTGCAAGCGGCCACTCACCATTAATCCACATTAGCCATAGCACACAATAAATTATGCGAGAAAAATTTCCGAGAGATAAAATTTACAAAGAGCGAGATGCAAAATTGCTTTATTTAATTTAATGCACACGATTGAATACAATAGATCAGCGATAGAACGGGCAGATAAGGTATATACATATTGTGCGCGGCAGCAAAAGTATGTTAAATTATATAAATACGTATACATGCATGTTATTTATCTACATGCATATCCTGCTGCAACTCGGCGAGTGAGAGAGCGTCTCTCTCGCGCGCGCGGTGCAGAATTAAATGTACTTTATGCTAAAGTGACTCTCGCCGCGGTCTCTTCCTCTCTAAAAGCTTATGTGCCATTTGTGCATATGAAAAGGAGTCGACGAGCTTGCAGTGCATCCCACGCGAAATTTCTGCCGCGCATTGTATGCAAGAGGCCTCGCAGAATGAGCGCAGGACAAGCCATTTTCCGAGTAGAATTATTTGTCATTGTCGCATGAATAAGTAATTTACGTTCGGCCGACTGCTCTTCCCTTTTTTCACGGCAAAAAAATCACGCAACGGCGTTTTTTTTTCGCATTTGTGAAGAGGATAATTCGATTTCAAGATAAAGGATATCTATTTTATTATTTTTTTTATTCTAATAAACACAAAATATATTATGAACAAGAAAAATTCCAAATTTAATTATTGTTTCCTTGCTCATGTTCTTTTTTTTAAATTTGCATTGAAATTTTAGGTGCAGGTAAAATGTTGAATAGATTAGTAAGGAAAACTAGGAAAACTGATCTAAGTCTTCATTAAAAACTTAAATTGACCAGTATCACTTAAATAATCGATATTTTTAAGTTGTTTTTAAACTTTATAATTTATCCCAATATCATAAAAATAAAAAATCATAAAGATAGGTCTGGAAAGGTCTATAAAATACCAAAAATTATTTGAGCTCTATCTTGCCAGGAATTATTTAAAATTTTAAAAAGAAGAGAACAAATTAAAATTATTTAAGATATTTGCTTAATTTAAGGAGGTTTTTTAGATAAAGGTCAAATCGGGCAATTCTTTGATAAATTTTTCTGGAGTCAAAACTGATAGTGAAATTTTGGTTTAAATTCGTTAAATTCATCTAGCATTTTTTTAGCAAAACCCCGCTTTTAAATTAATAAAATTTTAACAAAAATTAAAATAATAATTTCGTTCAATAAAAATTTGTAGTTAGATAAAGTATAATGTGCAAAAAATTTCAACATAGTTTTCATAGTTTTATTCATTTACCATCTCTCATGCAGGAAAACTGAAATATTTGTAAGTAGATTGATACAAATCATTTTAACTTTGACAGCTACGTGCGCACAGATTTATGAATTTGCAACATCTAACAAACCAGAAGGAATATTCCAGGCTCGACTTCCATCACTGACACACATGCAAGAGTGTCCTTGGGTGACAAACATCCTCTATTGCAACTTTCATTTGTTAAAAAATTCCATACTTGTGGTATAAAAGGACCGTGTGGTCAGTTAGTTAATTCAGTAACAGACCAGCCACACTTGCAAGATGATGAAATTGTTGGTGCTCATTTTTGCTGTCCAGGTAAAATCCATCTTCTGATGAACAACTTCAATTTATTATTACTGATACATATATTTTATGATACTATATAGCTGGTGGTTTCTGCACCTGTAACTAAGCCAAGTAATTATTATACTTTTTAATTTCAATGTTCGGGAAACTTTAATATATGTAAATCGTAAATTTATAGCCCCCTTAGATTCTGAGTTAAATCATACCGAGAACCATACTGAAAACCATACCGAGAACCATACTGAAAACCATACCGAGAATCATTCCGAAAATCATTCTACTGCCACTGCCGGCTCCACTACTGTGAGTGTGTCCACATTGAAGGCCGGTACGAAGGCCTCCAAAACAACTGTAGCAAAGGTCGCGACGACCAAAGCCCCAAAAGCAACCAGCCCACCGAAGACAACCAAAGCCGCAAAGACAACCAAAGGTAAAAGTGGATAGATGAGTGGAGGAATCCCAATATGTGAATTCTACGTTTTTGATTGTTTGTCGTCCACAAATGTTTGAATAAAAAAAAATAATAATTGGAACAAATGAATCATTATTTCATCCCACATGCTCTTGTAATGTACAATTTACGCAAAATTTAAAAAAAAAAATTGACAAATCAAATGAACAGATTCAATTTAAAAAGAATTATATTATACAAAAATTTGTAGTTAGATATTTCTAGCTCGTTAAAATTAAAGTATTTTACGTCATTTTTAATTGTTGCTAATTTGACTTATTACGAAAGGGCAAAAGTGCACGATTTTAATGTTGAGGATCATCTTGGCTGATAGTCTTGAGATTAATTTTAAATTTTGCAAAATTATCAAAATAATTTTTTCCTTTCTTTTCTCGACGTTTCATAGTTGGCATTGAGGAGAGTCGAGAGTGCGTGCAATGAGGTATTCTGTTCCCTGTCGCATCTTATTACCCGAGACACATGCTGCTGTTTGTACATGCATTAAAGAAAATTTATTTATTCAGCTTTGCATGCTAAGTGTCATAATTCTAATTGTCAGCCGACGCGTCTCTTCTCCATTTAAGGGTGGCTCTAGATATATATTCACTGCTTGCCGCCCGAAGCAGGGCCGAGGATTATAGAATGACGGATTTTCCTATTTATAAGAGATTGAATTGAAAGGATTATTTGACATGGAATCGATCACGCATAAAAACCACTTTCCCTCTCAGTCACAACAGAATTAATAATACACAAAAAATAAATTTTCATACAAGATTTTACTTTTCAAGCAGGCGCGACTTGCCGAGGAGCTTCATCAGTTTCGATTTTCAACAAAAATCTGCATGCAAATTGCTTTTAAAATAGATTGAGACAATTCCAAAGACGGCAATTAATTTGCATATAGATTCAATATGGCGAGTGTGGAACGAATGATTAAAAAAAAGAGAAGCACAAATATCCAGAGTGGAATTTTTACATATTAAAAACATTTTTATTCAAATCACGCTGAGCTACGCAACCCTTTCTTGGTGTGTCTGAAAATGCATGCGCGATATTTATTATAAGAAAAAAATTATGAAAACCGTTGAGAACATAAACTCTTGGCCGCTCTTGGCAGCAAAACTTCTTGAATTGAATTAAAGATGAATCTTAAGAAATTTGAGAGTTGCCAGAAATACGGTGGTACATTTTGCCTTAAAAATTTTATAAAAATTGTCAAAAGAACCTGAATAAATTTGATGAACAGGGTTTATCCTCGCGTAGAAAATTCTAAAATTAAAGGAAGATATAATTACTAATTATTTTTTTAATGTCTTTTTAAAATTAATCTATCCATTTTGTAATATTAAAAAAAATTGTATAAAAAATCAAGTATGCCAATTTTTAAATGATTAGATCCTCAGCAAATATGATGATCATCACGAAAAATGGTATTATGCTAAATCATGAAGGATTTAATAATTTGTTTACATAAAGTACACTACTAATAAATGCGTATTTAGGATCAAATTTTTATTCACAATATTCAAAAAGAAAAAATAACCTCTTCCAACCAAGATACAAGAGTTCAAAGGTCCGCCCAATAATAAAATATTTAGATCAAAATTATTCAAATCCCATTCTTGTATATTAACATCAAATTATTAGTGTCCAAATTAATATAAAAAGTGTAGACTTTTGTGCTTTGTCACATTTTTTAGCCAATTTTTGAAGCCTTGGTTGTCTTAGGGCTTTTGGTAGTAGTTGTCTTCGAGGTTTTGGTGGTGTTTGGGGCTTTGGTTGTTTTAACGCTTGCTCCTACTTTCTGAGCAGTTTTCAACGTAGACACACTCACAGAACTGGGGGTCGTACTGGTGGTGGTACTGGTGGTGGTATCATCATCATCATCGTCGTGTCTTCCGAAGACATCGGTGTGATTAGCCCTGTCAGTATGGTTAGCCCTTTCAGTGTGATTAAAGCCATTGTGGTCATTGTCATTATCAGTATGTCCTATTGGCTATTATTTTTAATTCTTCTGAGCATATATAAATAATTTAACAATCATCACCCCCATTACCCGATCTTCCCTGGTCTCTGGCTTGCGCATAAACACACAGCTGTGAATATTACAGTTTTTTTTTTTTTTTTTTTATCAACGGTGCAAATGGATTTATTTGTCAAAAGATTAATAAATTTACCTGGACAGCAAAGATGAGCACCACGAGTTTCATCATTTTGAGCTGGTTTATTGCTGAATGAATTTTCTAAATGGCCTCTCGAGCTTTTTATGCTGAACGGTGGCGTCAGGAACATTTTGCGCAATTTAGGCTTGCAAACTAAGGATCGGTAACTAGAACGGAAGCCGATCGCCATGGAATATTTCATTTCCTGGGGTCCATATTTCCGTTTCTCATTCATCATTTAAATTTCGCAACTCGATATTATCTCTCCCAGCCTCTGAGCGCATCAACACGTCAATGGTGTTTGGTTGCAATGAAACCCAAAAAATTATGGTTTGACAAAATCTTTTCATTAGGATTATGCGCTGACGCTCAAAGCTCAATGAGTAAAATTAAATAAAAATATCATTTCATGTAATCATACATACGTTTATGGATTTTTTTCATTTTCTGTTGAAGAATTTGATATAAAGTACTTTATAATATAATATTCTAGGATATTAAGATTTGTATAGTTATGAAATGCCAATTTTCTATCGCAGCATGTTCTAAAAAGTCAAAATGCAATAATCAAGCAATATATCATTGGCAAAAAAAATTGTTTGTAAATATATAAATTTTGTTTTTTGTTTTAAATTTTAACAATCCGTAAATAAATTCAAACTTTATGATTTAATTTTCATAATAAATTCAATCAAACCCGATACAAACTTAAGCCACAGCCAAGTTACGCTATTTGAATGTAGGGTTGAGTTGCCATGGTCCAGGTCAGGCTTTTAGATCTCCATCTAAATTTTTGTTGCTATTTTTTTCGAAATTTTCTAGATTTTAAAGATTTTGCAGTTTGAATGCCTAATCTTTCTGAAATCGTTCGTGAATTTTATTTCTTTTTTCCCTTTATAATCTGATGGTCATTATTGATTTAATAAATTTAAAGTTTCTTGTTCCAATAGAAAATTGAAAAATATCAGAAGTATTCTCTTTTTTTTAAATTGCAAATTTTTAAATCAGTATGAGGAAATTGAATGCACTTTAAACTGTCTAGTATTATTTCGAAGTACAAAGTAATGTTTACATCAATATTTTTAAATCGTTTGTTTCACATATTTAACTTCATTTTATCACAAGAAAAAAAAGTTTGATTGCTTATTACTTTTTTATTTTATCATGTTTGTTTAATCCAATTTTGGCGACACAAAAACGCTTCTGGTCGCGGTCGTTGTAATAGCAGAAATAAAGTAAGTAGTTTTTATTGCATATTTTGATTTATTTTTTTATTAAAGGATTTTCCAGCCCAATAATGGAAAACGTAGAATTCACTAAGTGGGATTCCTCCACACGTTTATCCACTTTTACCTTTGGTCGTCTTTGCGGCTTTGGTTGTCTTCGGTGGTTTGGTCGTAGTAATTTTTGTTACAGTTGTCTTAGCGGCCTTTGTAGAACCGGCCTTCAACGTAGACACACTCACAGTACTGGAGCGGGCACTGACGGTAGATCTACTTGCATCAGTATGATTCTCGGTGTGATTCTCGGTATGATTCTCGGTGTGACCAGTTATATCAGTATGATTTGCCACTTCAGTATGATTTTCGTTAGCACTAAAGGGGGCTGTGCATTTACCATTTATATATTTAATTTTTCTGAACATTTAAATAATAAATTAATAATTACTCGGAACAAAAGCTGAAGAAACCACCAGCTGCATTGGAGTAAAAATTGAGAATTTACGTCAGAAAAAAATGAATAATTATACCTGGACAGCAAAAATGAGCATCAACAGTTTCATCATCTTGCGAGTGTGGCTGGTCTGTTACTGAATTAACTAAATGATCACACGGTCTTTTTATACCAGAACGAACGTTTTGTGCAATTGAAGTTTTCAATAGAGGATGCAGTTCACCCAAGGACACTTTCGGATGTGTGTCAATGACGGAAGTAGAGTCTAGAATATTTCCTCTCAAGGTTTGTTACAATTTTCGCAACATCATACCTCTGTGCGCAGAGCTGTCAAAGTTACACTGATTTGAATCATAATTTATATAGAATTTTTCAGTTTTCCTGCATGAGAGACCGTTGATAAATTTTGAAAGTTTTTACTGTAAATGGCATCAATGAAACATTTTATTATTTTGAATAATGTATGTACCATTTCGAAATTGCAAGTAAAAAAAAACTAAAAAGAGAATCCTAATGGTTCTGAAAATTTTAAACTACTTCTTAATTTTGAAGTGGGTTGAAGGATTTCCAAAATTTAAAAATTATTTTTGTCAGAACGTTGCTGGAAAATTTTCAAAGCATCAGTTCAGTTGTGATTTTAAATTAAACAGTTTCAGTCAGTTTAATAGGTTTGAGCAGTTTTTTTTTCAAACAGTTCAAAAATCTAAATTAATGTGCAAATTTAGGTTTTAAAACTCATATTTTATTTTACATCAATGATATAATGCAATTCCTGCATTAAATAACAAAATTGGGACTTAACATAAAAATAATTTTGAAAATTCATTATTTTAACTAGTATGTTCAACCAAGACTTAATTTGATTTCCATTTTAATCATTATTATCTAAATAAATGTCCATTTTTTAATTTACCCACCAAAATGTTAATATTATCATAGATTAATTGCATCAATGAAAAAGAAACACAATAACTAATTGAGACCTTTTGATTTGTAATCTTGATAGAAATATTATATAAAGTATAAGATCAAATTTTATTTTGATTGAAGTGGATTGAAGGAAATATAGTTTGCAATAATAATTATAACATTTGTATTTCTTTTCACAACAACCAAAAAGTAGTATATTTTTTTCTCTCATATAAAAATTTAAAACTGAAGCGTGGGGTTTGCCTTGGGCGGACTGAATTGCACATATCACATTAATATCAGAGCATATTTATTCCCAACTCTTTCGTCTCATTTGCGCCTTTTGTGTCGATTCGCGTCGTCTCGTCCGCGCACATACGAGAGATGCAGCAGCCGCGCGGCAGTTTGAGTTATGGCCGTTTTGCACGATGCATTAAAAGATTATTCACTGCCGCGCGCGAACTTGTGTGAATTGAATCCTGAAATAAGAAAAACGCATACGCAGAGTGTGTGTGTCTTTTTATAAATAAATGTATACAACGTGCTGCGCGCGTTATTCGTATATTCTTCATTTTCCTCTTATTTGTGTGCCGCCGGAGTGTCAGCGGCGCAATAATTCTCCACGCCGGCGACTGCATGCTTTATGGTCTGCGAAATCCGCTGCGGATAATGCATCATCTCGCACGCATGCATTTAATTTTGACATTGTGCTCCCTGTCGCGATATTACTTCATCCCTGCGTGGCGCATTTGCTGTTGTACATACGTCGACCGCGACCAGCAGCTCTTGTAAAAAAAAATATGCACAAAAATCGTTAAAAAAAATGAGCAATGGAAATGACTAAAATATAAAAAGGAGGTTACCTAAAAAAGTTATGAAAAGCTGCACTTGACAAAACTACCTTTGCCTTTAGGCTAACGTATCCCGCCATTCAAATTGCATCCTGAGGTGGCCTGTTGGGTTATGTATAGCTATAGGCCAGGTTAGGCTTTTGAATCATGATACCCTTCAAAAATTTTGGAACATTAAAAGTTAATTATTATTTTCATCTTTTATGTTACTCTTTGAATTAATTGCAAAAATATCTAATCGATTGATTTTTAAATTTTGATTGCAACAAATGCTCATGGGAACAAAACTTTAAGTTATTAAATGAAACCTATTAAATAATTTATCAACACTTGAAGGCTATCATCGCAGGCAGAGGCTAGTTAAGCATAGTATCTGCATATTGCAACGTGTATACCAATAAGCTTTTATCTTATATTAACTCATTTTTCACAATTCATATATATACTCCTCTCAATCAGATGGAAATTTAACGATTGTTTTCATTTGTAAGCAACCCCTTGCAAAATATTTTTTGAGAGCTAAATCAAATACAAAATTTATCAAGTTTCTCAATTATCATAATTTTATATTCGATTAGTCGAAACGGAAAATTTATTTATTTGCCCTGCGGTCAAAAAGAATAACTTTTCATCTTTGAACAATACTTGAACCATATTTATTCAAAGGACTCGGTCTGAAGAACTGTTCAGAAAAACAGAGTCTGGTAAATTTCTCTTTCCAATTTCGAAATTTATCATAAAAAAATTATAAAATGTTCTAGAAACCATTACTGTACAAAATTTCAAAACAATTTTATTTATTAATCATCTGCATCAGGAAAACTGAAATATTTGTATGTAGATTGATACAAATCATTTTAACTTTGACAGCTACGTGCGCAGAGATTTATGAATTTGCGACATCTAACAAACCAGAAGGAATATTCCAGGCTTGACTTCCATCACTGACACACATGCAAGAGTGTCCTTGGGTGACAAACATCCTCTATTGCAACTTTCATTTGTTAAAAAATCCCATACTTGTGGTATAAAAAGACCGTGTGGTCAGTTAGTTAATTCAGTAACAGACCAGCCACACTTGCAAGATGATGAAATTGTTGGTGCTCATTTTTGCTATCCAGGTAAAATCCATCTTCTGCTTCAATTATTATTATACTGATAAATATATTTAATGATGCTATATAGCTGGTGGTTTCTGCACCTGTAACTAAGCCAAGTAATTATTATACTTTTTAATTTCAATGTTCGGGAAACTTTAATATATGTAAATCGTAAATTTATAGCCCCCTTAGATTCTGAGTTAAATCATACCGAGAACCATACTGAAAACCATACCGAGAACCATACTGAAAACCATACCGAGAATCATTCCGAAAATCATTCTACTGCCACTGCCGGCTCCACTACTGTGAGTGTGTCCACATTGAAGGCCGGTACGAAGGCCTCCAAAACAACTGTAGCAAAGGTCGCGACGACCAAAGCCCCAAAAGCAACCAGCCCACCGAAGACAACCAAAGCCGCAAAGACAACCAAAGGTAAAAGTGGATAGATGTGTGGAGGAATCCCAATATGTGAATTCTACGTTTTTGATTATTTGTCGTCCACAAATGTTTGAATAAAAAAAAATAATAATTGGAACAAATGAATTATTATTTCATCCCACATGCTCTTGTAATGTACAATTTACGCAAAATTTAAAAAAAAAATTGACAAATCAAATGAACAGATTCGATTTAAAAAGAATTATATTAAACAAAAAGTAAAACATAAAAAATTATGAAATGCAACACTTTCATTTTGAAAAATTGTTGAAGTTTGCAATAAAATTCCTCGTGTAATCAATTAGCAACATTTTCTTAAAAATATTTTTAATTTACCCTCATTTTCTGGTTTACAAAAAGCACACATTTCACACAAGGAGCTTAAAATTGACCCAAAATTTCTGGGAAAATTTTTTCTCCCACGCCAAGAACAATCGAAAAAGCTGCATATCCGTTGCACTTGTTCACAGCTTTTCGTCTGGGGTGCAATAAAGTTTCCACCTTGTAATCCCTGCTCGCCCCCGGATTTTTTGCCCCTTATTAGGCGGCCCTCTTTTTTTGTCATGCAATGAGATCGGAAAATGGCAAAGGAGCCGGCGGTGGGCTTGAAAGAGATTCGGGGTGTCTCGGGACTCGCTGGAGCCAGAGGGATGCTTCTTTTCTCTTGCCGGCCGCGCATCTTCTCTTGGCGGCGGCGGCGGCGGAACGCATTTAGTTATTTTTCTTCTACCTGTGCTCGCCCAGAAGAAAAAGAGATACAACAATGGGGACCTCCCGCCGACCGAGAGCAGGCTGTCTTTTGAGTGAGCTTTGTGCAGAAAAGATATATCTCATCATCAACACTGCACTCTGAAAAGCGACCTTCGGGCCACTGCACTGTTTGGACAATTTTGATGAGGAAAAATGTTTTTGAACACGAAAAACGCGCTTGATAAATAATGCTGGAAGGGTGGAATTTTTGGAGAACGAGAGTAACAATCAGAGGCGTACAGAAATTCGTGCTTTTCATGTCAGGAATATTTGTGTTTATTTTTGTGCGGTTGGGGTGAATTGCATGACGTTTCAAAAATCAATATTCCGCACTGCTTAACAACTTAGAACTGTCATTAAAATTAGAATAAAATATGATTTTAGTGAATTCTGTGAGAGGAAACTTAGGCCGTTATCAAATTATATAAACAATCAAAAGATGACTTTTCAAAATATTTAAAGGACATGTATGCTTTAAAATCTCTGGGTTTTCTTGGAAATTTAATCTTCATGAAATGATATTGTGGTGCTGATTTAACACAAATAGCTTTTTAAATACACGAAGATATATATTTTAACTGTTTTTATTTTTTGCAATTTATTTTATAATTGGTTGTAAAAAAATGCGTAAATATAAATGCATATTATTTTAATTATTTTGTTACATTCCCCTTTTTTTCATAATGATGTTTGACTTATAATTTTTTAGAAATGTGTTAATTGTATTTGTATGTTGTGTATTTTCTTATTTTCCTCCTTGATCCTTGTCCTATTATTACATTAATTCATTTATCTTGATCAGGAAAATTATTTGCCATCCGAATTGTACAAATTTTAAAGGGACGGTCCAATCTCCTAAATAAAGATCTGCTTCCTTAATATAATCATGGTTATTATAATGAAATTAATTCCTGCATTATGTTACATGATGATTTTAACCAAAACTTTTTTTTATGTTAAATGATTTTTTTTGGCTGCAATTAATAAATTTGATAAAAATATATTGGACGGAGTGTTTCAGAATGGAATTGAAATTATCAACATAAGTTCTTTTTTTACTTTTTCAGATTTAAATGGGGTTGCGGAGTTTTTAACATACCAAATTTAAAAGCAAGTAACGTTTTAATATTTTTTTCTTGGTTATTCAAAAAACGAGGTTTTAAAAATTTTCACACCTCAAAAAAAATGTTGACAAAAAATTCAGACGGATAATTTTTGATCTGGAGCAGTCGCCCGGCGCGGGAGCCGAAAAGCACAAGTGTAAAAACGGGAATAGATGTAAAAAATTCAGGCTGGTCGGTCGGGCCGGCGCGCAGAGCCGCGGCCAGGTTGAAAAACAGCACTCACTTGCTATTCCCCTCCGCGCCATGCCATGCGCGGTGTGGATAATATTTTTTTCTCTACCATCTCATACCTGTTTTCCACCTTGAAGGTAGCGCTCTTCGTTCGCGTCGAGAGTCAATTCCCCTACATACCTGCAGCACTGCATGCCGTCTCGGCCTACCCGTGTTTCAAGAGAGCCCCACGCATCCCGAACAGCGCTGCCAGGGAAGGGAGGGAGGGAGGGCGGCCGCAGGAGGAGAGGAGAGCGAGGCCTTCAGTTGCTTGCGAACAGCGACCTAGGGAGGATTCGGTGCTTCGACAAAATCCACGCGCACTGCCTCTTGTCGCCCTTTGCCGAATTGCGAGGATGCTGGCGACCGAATCGAACAATTTCCAGGAGAAAACCATGTGCGGTCGGCGAGTGCGAGAGTGACTTGACCCCTGGAAAGGAGTAGTGTGGGCACTCGGCGCTGCTGCTAGGCGACCGCCGCGCTTCCAGTTCACCGACTCCGAGCGTGAAAACGACGACCGATCGGATTGAAAGTTGTTTTATTTCCCGACCGATCGGCACCTGTGCGGTTTCAAAGTGCAGTGTGTGTGTGGAACAAGGACTTTTGACAATAATTTTGGATTACCTGAAGCCGTGGTAGGTGAAATGATAATAATTGTCACAAGCCCTGCGGCGAGCTGGGGATTTCAATGAGCGATTTTCCCTCAAAGTTGAAAAAAATCAAGTTCGTTTCGACTCAAATTACAGATAATTACAAAAGATTCTCATCAAAAATGGATTACACGCGCATTAAATGAAGAATTAAGGTCAAACGTATTTATTTTTTACTGGTCAAAATTAATATTGTTTTTTATATAATAAAGGCGATTTAATTTCAAGCACACATTTTAATGACTCTGAAATAAGAGTAAAAAATTTATAAAGGAGAATTAAAATTTAGAAATTCATCTCTGTAAAAATATAATTTTCTCAAATTGTTAATAATCAAATTCATTACTCAGCATTCTGTCCGCCCCTCCGAGACGAGAATTAGCATTTCGCGCACTAATCTCTAATTAACAAGTAGCCCGAGTTGTACCCGGGCACACGTTTTCTCTCATTTTCCGAGAACCGACTCCAATTCATCATTCATTTTTCGCGCACGCACCTCTCCCGAATCGGAATCACGCGCGCTCCGCGGTGGCTCCACTCTCGGTACACCCAATAATTTTATTAGCATGGGACGAGGAAAATAGCCGAATAGAAAAGTATAAAGAAAAAAAAAACGAAGAAGGCATGCATTATTTTTACATATATACATATCGGGGCTGGTTTATGTATGCGGACATCTTGTATGCTCCTTCTTCTTCTTCTCTATGTATTTTTTTTTCGCCTCAGGCGATAACTCTTAAAAACCTCCTTTCCTATACGTGCGGTGTGCCGAGATGGTGTTGCTGCTTCTCCGAGGTATGCTACTACTACGCTACACGGACGGCTTTGGTGAACCGGGCAGACCGGCGAGGCAGCCGCGCATTGAGAATTCAGTTTGGGCCACGGGGCAATGCGCTTGCCCGCGCGCCTGGACCAAGGAAGGCATCTCATAGATAGATAGATCGCGGCCCCGACTCGCTGCTCTTTTGAATATTTTTCATCCTCTCTCTCTTCTAGCTGCAGAGGAGGAATTCTAATCATGCTCCAGTAATAGGTTTTTTCAACTTTTGTGTTCCGCCGGCTCGCCATCTCGCCTTAACCTAGCCAGCAGCTTTTGTTTCCCGAAAAATTTTCATATATATTCAGCGGAGGCACGTTTTGCATTCATTATGAGGTGCGCGAAAAAAGAACGCGTGGGAAAGCAAAGAATATCTCTGATTTTTATCTTTATAAAGTGCACTTTATTCCGCGCCGCTGCGACGTTTATATAATTGCATCTCTCTCTGTGGCGCGAGATTCTGAAAAACGGTGACAAGAATCGGCACGCCACACCCTCGCGCTCTCCACGCCACAGACTGTTTTACTTTTCGATTAAAATAAAATGCCTCTTAGCTCTCTCGGCTAATGCAGTAGCAATTTAGCAGAATTATTGGCCGGCAAAGTTGTATGCACCTAATTAATGCGTCTGCAATAAGCGGCGAATGCTCAGCAGTGCATTATAATGGCCCTGGAAAAATCGAAGTGCGGCCGTGATTATTAAATACATTGAATTGTTAATGCGTCTTTTTCTGTATTTGATGCGTGGGCTGCCGGGTTGTAAAATTTTATTTAAAGTGCACTGCATTTTTCAATGTTCGAAATGGGTGATGCAGACACTTTTCAAACTGTCAAATGATCGTTTCACTTTAAATTTCTAAATTAACTCTCGAGAGAAAATTGAGTGCTTAAATTAAGTAAAGTGGTATTGCAGAAAACTGAAAGCTGGTTCAATAAATTAATTTAATGAAATTAGATAAAAGTGTAAATTAAATGTTTGTTTGATGAATTGACACTCAATGAGATGATCATGGTAATGAAGAGATCGGGCTTTTTCCTTGTTGCAGAAATCGTTTTTTATACAAAAAAATGGCTCATTAATATAATTATACTAATAGTTTTGGTCACGGTCTGCGACCCTATTTCATGAGCAAGAAAAATACAATAAAATCAGCAAAATAAAAAAAAAATCACCACTTTTTAACATAATAATTAAAAACTTAAAATTAATAAAGTTGTTTTGGAATGAAATACAATTTCTGCAACGAGAAAAATTATCTCTTCATTTCGTAAATTAAAAGTATTTAATTATGTCCTAATATGAAGATGCAAACCAGATGCGAACAAATAATATACTGTAATTATGGCAATATAAGAGTAAAATTTTTGTTTGCATTGCTATGAGAAAAAATTGGAAAAAAAAATATTTAAAAAAATTAAATAATTTTGAAAAGAAAAAATTACTTAATGATTTAAAAAAGATTTTTATTATTTTGTAAATGGTTTATTATAAGAAAAATTTAGGAAATTAAAAGTTAATAACACGCGTCAAAGGTTGACAGGAAAAGAATAAAATAATCATGGGAAATGTAAAATTGATGAATAATACAATTCAACTGCAAAGACAAAGTACCCACAACGTAATGATATGACTTTTTTTTTGCTAAATCGCTCATAAAAATCAGTTCGCTGCCAAAGCAACACATTTAAAAAATAGTTTCATTTTCAATCACAAATTGTGGAATATATTTTGCGATTTATTTATTCATTATTAAAATATTTAATTTTATTTGTAATTTCAACTTGATTCTAATTTAAATTTTGTTTCAGCCAAGACTGTCTGCGCGAGGCACGGATCGGGCGAAAGATGTACCTGACAAGGTGACGCAGAGGGCACGCGCAATGCTGTCACCAAAGGGCAGGACGGACACGCCGTTCGTCGTCGTGGCGCTGACGCTGTTGCTGAGCGTCGCCAGCGCCGAGTACACATGCGAATTCAAGATCTCCGAAGGGGTGCCCATCGGCACCAGCGTCGGCCTGATTGGCGTGGCCGACTGTGAGCCGGGGCGGCCGCACCCGCCGCCACCACCCTACCTGGTGGTGCCAGTGCCCGGCTCGGGCGTCGACTCTGACCTGACCGTGGACGCCACTGGCGAGATCCGAACGCGCGTCGTGCTGGACCGTGAGGTGCGCTCATCCTACTCGCTGGTGGCGATTCCACTCAGCGGCGAGAACATTCGAGTGCTGGTGCGCGTCCTCGACGAGAACGACAACGCGCCCACCTTCCCCACACCCTTCATGCACATCGAGTTCCCCGAGAACACGCCCCGCGATGTCAAACGCACCCTCCAACCGGCGCGAGACCTTGACCTGGGCGTCTTCAACACGCAGAGGTACAACATCGTCTCGGGAAACGTCAACAATGCCTTCCGCCTCTCCTCGCACAGGGAGCGCGACGGCGTCCTCTACCTCGATCTGCAGATCAACGGCTTTCTGGATAGAGAGACCACCTCTTCCTACAGTCTGGTGGTGGAGGCCCTGGATGGCGGCACTCCACCTTTGAAAGGTTCCATGACCGTCAACATCACCATCCAGGACGTCAACGACAACCAGCCGATTTTCAACTCAACCCGGTACTTTGCCACCATCCCTGAAAACGCAACCGTGGGAACTAGTGTCCTTCGGGTGTACGCCAGTGACTCTGACGCCAGTGCGAACGGACAGATCGCGTACTCAATCAATCGGCGGCAGAGCGACCGGGACAACATGTTCCGCATTGACGCCACCACCGGAGAAATCGCAGTCAACCGCCCGTTGGACTTTGAAACCCGGGAAGTGCATGAGTTGGTGGTTGTTGCTCGAGACGGCGGTGAAACGCCTTTGGAGACCACGGCCTTTGTTTCCATCAGGGTGACGGACGTCAACGACAACCAACCAACCATTACAGTCATCTTCCTGAGTGACGACGCGACCCCGAAAATCTCCGAAGGTGCCCAGCCAGGCGAATTCGTGGCTCGCATTTCTGTAAACGACCCTGATTCAAAGGAGGAGTACGCCAATGTGAACGTCACCCTGGAAGGTGGAGAGGGCCATTTCGGTTTAGCCACTCAGGATAATATAATTTACTTGGTCATCGTTTCTCTACCCCTGGACAGAGAACTGCAGCCGGACTACACTTTGTCCGTCGTGGCGACTGATCAGGGCAACCCACCCTTGCACGCAGCCCGAACCTTCAAACTGCGAGTGACGGACGTGAACGACAATGCCCCTGAATTCGAACAGGCCGTTTATCACGCCAACGTGCTCGAGGTGGCCGACCCAGGCACCTCGGTTGTCCAGCTGTCCGCCGTAGACAAGGATGAGGGCAACAACTCGGCAGTGACCTACTCGATTGTGCAGACTCCGGACACGCACTCGAGTTGGTTCGAGATTGACTCCAAGACCGGATTGATCACCACCAAAGCCCCTGTGGACTGCGAAACGGATCCGGTGCCTCAGTTGACTGTGATTGCTACGGATAACGGTCGGCCGCCCCTTTCGGCGTCGGCCACAGTGCTAGTGACGATTCACGATGTCAACGACAACGAGCCCATCTTCGACCAGAGCTTCTACAACGTGTCGGTCGCCGAGAGCGAGCCCGTCGGACACTGCATTCTTAAGGTAAGACTGATTATTTTATTTTTTCTTTAGTGAATATAAGTCAGGAACTAGAATATTTAATTACTTAAAGAATTAATCTAAAACCAGTAATAATTTTTTTTTTTAATTTTGAAATTATTATATTAGGGAAGATTACAAAAATTTCAAATATACTTATTGGTATTAAATTTAATTTATTTTTGAGAGAAATTTAAGTGTTCACTTGTTCTTAAAAATAATGAATTTCAAAGTTTAAATAATTGAAACAAATTTTTTTAAATTAATTAAAAATAATAATGTTAAAATTAGATTATACAATTAAATAACTTTACCAAAGTATAAAACCATGTAAAACCTTACATGTTTTTATAGTTGAAAAACAAGCTAGCCAGTCAGTTTAGAAATTTCAAACAGATTTGGTATTTTAATTACAGCTGTGAATCTCACAACACTGCGACTTATTGTGGGAGGGTTCCCGATGAGTTATTTGTATGTACGTCCTTACGGCCGCGGCGCTATTATACACGGCACAATCTTTCATTTTATTATTTAAAGCCGCGACTCGCATGCGAGAGAAGAGAGGGAGATAGGCCACCCGTCGTTCTCCATCATCTACATGTTGTACTGTGGCATTATTTATGCTAAAAGTTTCAGGACCCAAAAGCGCGTCCGTCATTCTCTTACAGTTATAGCCTTATAGCAGGCATGAAACGCGCGCGCCAAGCAGAGAGGAAAAGAATAAGAACCTCTTTCGCTTATATTCCGCGCGCTGTATATTTAGCTGTCATCGGCTTGTAAACATTATTCTCTTATTCTATACACAGAAGTCATAGAAGAGAGTATCTTTTTATTCGAGAGAGCCGCGCCGGATTAACATCGTTTGCCCCCTCTAAGTAGAAATTATGTGTCCAAATGTGCCAGCAGGTGCACGCTTGGCTTTGTCGGCTGCGTGGAAAAGGAAACACGCGAGATGATGGAGCGCGCATTAGCCTTTCTTGACAAATTGAAAATTCCTCCGCCCGTTCGAACGAAAACATGAGCACTTTCGTTTTTCGCTCGATCCACTGGCACATTTCCAATTTGCATACATTTGAGACGAAAAGGGCCGTGCGTCGCGACGTTTGACCCTGGTGGCCGCAATTAAAGGGTGTGTTTGTCGACGCCAGCACGTCGTAACTCTCCGATTTGCCCATTCATTTTGCGCAATTGCTAATTTAATCAAGCATTTACAACCAACTGCCGAACGCAAGTAACGCAACGCCCCGCTCGAAAACAATGCGAAGCGGCTAATTTCTCGCGCGCGCGACCCGCCGCCGACTATTAGACTGGGTGGTGCGCGGCTTTAAACTCGGCACAATTTCACCTTAATGTGAATAAATGCAGGCGGAGGATGAAGCCCGACTGCAGCTGCAATTAATCAAGCCGGGATGATATGCAGCGTGTAATTCACTTCGTGCAGAGTAAGAGTCAAGAGCTTTGATATACGCCAAAGAGACGTACGCGGTGTAAAATCATGCTGTAAATTAGCGCCCGAGAGCCGAGTGTGTTTTCTGTTCGCCATCAGTGCCGTGACCTTAAACAGAGCGCACCTCACACAAAGATAATATTGTGGGGTTAATGATGAAAAAGGGGTTTACTTTGCAAAAAGTATCAAATAAAGCAGTGCATATGTTAATTATAGGTGCGTGCTTTACAAATTAATGAATTGTTTTTAAGTTCTTACATTATTTTTATTATTAATTTTAAATTTTATTCACAAAATTTTAAAATTTAGTTTGGAATTTACTCTGTCTATTTTTTTATTGTTTAAAATTTTTAAATCAATTTTTCTTTACTGCGTTAGAAAAATATTATGAATATAGGCATTATTAATTACTGATTTATTAATTCTTGTTAAAATGGATTTCAATATAAATTGAAATTTGGTTATAGTTGATAAATCTGCATCCAAAGATAATTTTCATGCAGTGCATAGGAACTGCTTTCTGAGTTTAAATGATGAGGTCATTGAGCGTTAAAATTAATTGAAATGTCCCAATGTTTAATTAAAAATTGAAAAATGTATGTAATTTAAAAAAATATTATGAATAAAAAATATGTGATATATAAATGAATACATTCTAATGGCCAAAACTAACTTTTAGCGCCACACATTCCTCTCTTTTCATCTCTGGTCATGGAACTTAACAGGAAGCAGAATATTAAGAATCTCATCTCATTGTGCTCAGACGCCAAAAGCACCTTCTTCTTTTCGCAGCGCACAATTTGCCTTTTCCGACTCACTGAGCGAGTTACATGGCGGCAAAAGCAAACCGTTCGCGAACGCAGCCAACAACTGACTGCATCTCTCTCTCTGTGCATGTTCGCTCTCAATCAATTGTCCCGGCGTCAGTTGAATTTAATTATTTGTTCGGCCGAACCGACGAGATGCTTCTTTTTTTTCTTGTGCTGCGTGAAATTCGCCCTCGATAAAATCGCAGCGAGATTGACAATGAGCAAATAATGTGCCGCCAATGCAGCGGCATGGCGCCTGCAATAAATTATTATATGCACCGTCGTCGTTACATTCATTGTATGCAGAAAGAATGCAACACATTGTGACTTATAGCTCCAATTATACCGCTCATTTGCAGCGCGAACGGCAATTTTTTAGCTTTTACTGCCGACACGATTGTAAATCTCTGTGTATAGATTCATGCCGGGTGCATCGGTGTAATGAAAAATCTTGTAAGAGCTCTATTTAAATCGGAATGCACGTGGGATTTGTTTATTGATGAGGAATGATTTGCATACGCTTAAAAGTGATTTAAGGTTGTAAATTTTCGTTTTCAAGCTGGTTTGTTTATGGTGACAGGTGGAAATTTATTGAGAATTTCTAAATGAACACATAAAATTTTGAAACAAAATCTGCATATTATTGTTATGTTATTGGAGGAATGGGAAATGGAATTTTTTGTTTAAAAAAGTCGATCATTTAGGCTTGTCTTCAATTTTAAAATTTAAAAAAGTGTCAATAAAATCTCTTTAATCGTTTTTTTCTGTCTCTTTAACTTTTTTTTTTAAATTTAATTCTTGAAATATGGGTTTGCAAAGATTCAATGTGTCAAAAAAAATTCAGAAAGGGGTAAAAATTAAAAATAAATTTGCCACTCTAACATTTAAAAAATTTAAAAAAAAAAATAGATCTTTGGAACCAAAAAATTAAGTTATTCGTAACAACTTCTGCTAACATGTCAACATTATAGCAAAATCAGACAATATGTAATGAGCAAAAATGTCGTCTGGAGAAAAATGGTCACATTAGGGTCCTTGTTTGGAAGTCAAATTGCAGCGCAGGCGTTGGTTTCTTCAAGAAGTGCAACACAATCGACAAAAGACAATGAGCTGAAACGACACTGTCGAGACGGCCGCGCATAATAAAACATATAACGAGAGCCGGTGCTGCTTATTAGAATATGATTGAAAACCGCTTTATTACTATTCATCATCGCGATCTCTCTGCAGCAAATGCGCCGGCCTGACGGGAGAGGGTCTCGTAAAAGTCCTGCCGGTGCACAGATAAATCTTTTAATTAATACACGGCGCATAAGTTATATTGTCATATACATTATGACATCATTTTCGTCTTTATAGTGGTGAACGCCCTCCTCCTCCTCTAGAATATTATTTTTGCACTGCGCCGCGATCTCTCGCATGTACAAATACAAAACTGGTAACGACGCCGATAAGCGACGCATTAAGCGCAAATTGAATTAATTAAAATTCAATCGCTCGGAATGAAAACACACCGGTGGGCGGTGCTGATGATTATTCTCGACCGTGTAATGGAATTCCTCGGAAAATTCTACACACAACAATTTTCATTTATATAATATAATATAAAATGATGATGATAATACATTTAAGACGCACTTTTCTGTCTTCTCTCTGTTTGATTGGACGAGTATGTAATTTTATTTTATTGATCGGCAGCCGGCGCGGATTACAAGTTATTTTTTTTTTTTCATATCCACAACTACTCGCGGGACTCCCACATTATTTGAGCCAAGGCAATAAATTACGGACGCATGTTGCACAAATCACGATGAGATTTTTATTGACTTTATTTTGCTGAGCTCTACTGCATCTCTCCCTCTTTCTCGCAATGTCCAATTTCCGAGTAGAAAAAAATATCATTTCTGCCGCCGAGGTGACGTTGAAATTTACGACCGCGTGCGTTCAATCATAAATTTAGATCAATTTTCAATAGCCGGGGTGGAGTAGTTGTTTATGCTGCTTGCAATTGTGTTTTATTAGTAGTCGTCGAGCAATCATCTCGACGTCGAATCAGCACGCTTATGCCACATTAACAAACTTGTCATCTTATTCTTTTCATGAAGGATTTTTGCTCTCGGAGAATAAGTTTTGGAAAAGTTTAGTACAGGAAATTGGAGCACGTTTTTGATCCGGGCGAGATTGGTTATTGCTTTTTTACTTGTTAAATAATAAATTATATTCCATGAAGCTTTCAATAACACGCTGTCTAAAGCAAGAAACATGATCAGTATTTTAATTACTTTTTTTTATCTCTCTCTCTCACTCTAATATAAAAGGCAGCGCAGTGAGGAGAGTGCGCGAGCGAGGATCCAACATGGCGCACGCTAGAGTCCTTTTCTCGTCCGCGGTCGGTGTCTGCCGCTTTGGCCTTGCTACACACACAGAGCTACAGGGTGTGGGCCGCTTCATATTCCGCTCTTTATATCTCCTCTACATCTCGCTCTCTTCACACTGGGAGATTTAGCAGCAGTTGGAGCTAATTACAAATGAGTATCCGAAAGAAGAAACAACCGTCTCTCTCCCTTGACGCTTATCGACCGACCTGTACAGACGAGCAATTATTCCGCGAGTTGGTTGGTTGTAAAAAGAGCAAAAGAAAAATTCACATGAAATTGAGAATTTGATTTTAAGTTAATGACATGTATTTCGAACAGAAAAGATATAAATTATTTGAATCTTATTGTTTCACCTTCTGAACACAAAAGACTAAACTTGATCATTATTCTATTTGAAAAATTGTTTATTGAAAAAAAATAATAAAAATCAAGATGATCATAGAATGCAATTTTCCAGCATTTTAATTTAGCCTTTATTTTTGCTTTTAAATACTTTAATTTTTTATATTTATATACCTTTTTAATATTTTAAATGATACAAAAATATTAAAATAAATAAAAATTCAAATTTTAAATATTTAAGGAGTGTCAACTTTTTCAAACAAATTTAAATATTTTAGTACATAAAATTGTGCATGACTTACAACTTTTAACTTTTTAAATAACTCAAAGTATGTCATTTTAAAACCGTATTTTCAAATTTATAATAAATCTCTGGCAAAGCATTATTTTTACCTTTTCATGCGGCAATTGCTGCAACAGATTGACCATATTTTTTTCCTTCTAAAATTTAATCGCTCTCATTGTTATAGAAATCTGAAACGTTTTCCCGTGAAAGTGATTGAACTGGACAATTAGACAGGTTTTTTACCATAATTGATGGAGACCTGAAAGATCTACTCTGCACAAGGGAAAATTAATTGATTTGTTGTCACAATCGCGATTAAAATTCATGGTCTCCGCAACGTGACATTTTTTGCCCAGTTATAGATTTCATTGTGCTCTAATTAATAACGACTGCTCGAACGGATCGGACGAGCCTTGAGATGAAAATATGCAGTGCACACGGTGCAGCAGCGCGACTTTTAATTAATTCCGATATATCCAATAACCGAGCTATGCTTTTGTTCTGTGAAGAAAAGTGAAACTGCTGGTGGATGCTCGTAGCGCCATATAAGTGCATTTTAAAACGGCTCGTGTCAATCTTTAAACTTTATTCAGAGCAACATCGCCGTTCTTGAGAAAATTTAATAGGAAATTTTTACACCTTTTAACCTTTCAAGGGAAATTTCACTTTTAAAATAATTAAGAAAAAAAAATCCGCCGCTTTCGTTGCGTGAGACATTTTCTAAGAAATAATTCACGCGAGTGCATCCATCTCTTTTGCGGCTAACAATTCTCATAAGATGGTGCTGCAGAAGGTCTTTTCGTATTAAATTATCTCTTCGCTCCTCTTGAATGCATCGCACATACTCATCTGCCTCCTGCTGCGAATTTTCTTCCTTTGCTGCACGTCCCGCGAGCATCTTTGAATTATCAACTGCGCGCCGAGACCGCGCTCGCTCGATTAATAATTTGGGATTAAAAAAGAAGACGTCATCGACTATAGAGCAGCTGATGATTGTTTTTATCCCGACCCGAAAGGGAGGAGCAGCCCTTTTTGTAAAAAGATAAAAACACGTACAAAACATGTTACATTAATAAAGTTGCAATTTCAAGAACCGCCGAGCATAAAATCGCCGCTGATAATATCAATATGGCCGCGGCGCAGTGTAATTTGTGAAATAATAATGAAACAATGTTTATCAAGCCGTGAATAACACGCAGCTTCCGTGGCCAGCGAGCGTGCTGGCTCGCAATTGAGACGTAACGATTGGAAATTTCACTGAAATTCAAAACGAGAAATAAGTTCTTCGGATTGCGATTTGTTTTTTCCCCGTCTCTCGGTCGCGACGCGGCGTGCTCTTTTGCCCTGTTGGCGCACGAGAGAGAATCAAGGACTACCAGCTATCTTTGAAAATCAGCATGGAAAGGAAAAAAAAAAGATATGTTGGTGTTTTATGTAAATTCCGCGCCTTCTACACACTACCATATTGCTGAGCTGCGTGTCACTTAATATATTAACCTGCCGCATAAATTTCCCCGTGTATGAAATGTTGCAAAGTGCATGTTCCTGATTATTTCTGATGCATGTTCCGCGTGTCTGTGCGCGCACTAGGAATAAAAATGAGCGTAAAGAAGGATGAAATGGTGTCATTTTGTGCAAAATGCAGTTTTAAATTTAAATTATAACCGTAAATTAAAGAATATAATTTTATCTAAATTTATTTAGAGTTTATCTATCTTTTAATTTGAATTTATCAATTAAATTATAGTTCAATTTCTTATTAATAAATTAATATAGATTTTTTTCCCAAATATTAAAATTTAAAGTACAGCAATAAGGTGTTGTTGGCGTATTATGCCAATGAAATTTTTATTCTGAATGAAAATAAAATTTCTAAGTCAATCCACAGAAAACCTACTTATTATTGAGGAAACAGTAATTTTTCTGGACAATACGTAGTGCATTGTTATATAATTAGATCATTATGTTCATGTTTTAATAAAATTGCAAAACGCAAAACCTTTAGGCGGTTGATGAAGTCTACGTTTAAAATTAAATTTTTCCCCTCAGAAATTTTTCCCTTTTTTTCTTAACTCCTCTTTCTTGATGATGGACAGTGCCTTGCCAAAAGATAATAATTATTATCATGCAAGCCAAAGTAAATTATATCCACCACCGCCGTCTCATTGTCAAATGAGAGGACCAGTTCTTTCTCTCTGCTTTTATACGATCGCCTCACAGTCTCAAGGCTTTTTGGAATCGTGTGTAACGAGGGCGCTAATTACTTCGTAAGAGCGTCCTATGTCTCGCGATCTCCTACATATAAGAGTCGGCCGGGGGATCAGCAAAAAAATTTAATATCAACCACACACATGTTTCGTCACCTTTCACTCCAAGGCCGGCGCGGCATATTATCTCTCTCTGCAAAAAGGAATGTGTTAATTAAAAAGTACATTCGACTGCGCCATCCGATAATTTATATCCATCCCTCTCTGTAATGAACCGGAGGAGAGATAAAAGTACAAAAAAATAAGTAAGAATGGAGAAACACACACATGCAGAGAGTCGCGCAACAATAAATATATAAATTTAGTTTTTTTTTTTGCATTTATTTCGAGCTCGGCTGATTTGCATATTGAGTCGCCGTTCTTCTTGTTACCAAATAGAGAGGAATGAGAAAAGAGAGAAGAAGAACTGCGAGTGGTGTGTGTGTGTCGCGCAAAAGTACATGCAGGCGGCGGTGTTTGGATTCAGCGCGTCCGGTCCTCTCTCTCCGTTTAAAAATTATAGCCCGGCTACAGTTTGAATAAAGCTGCTGAATATCATTGTCTCTTTCTTTCTTTCTTCTCTGGCGAAACAAACAAAGGGACCTTCGCGGCGCGCATGTATATTTACCAAAATCTCATTTACATGTCTGCAAATGAATAAACAATGAGCAATGAGAAGGAACCACCGGCCGCCGATTGCATGCCCCGCGCGCCGCCAAAATGGCCCCAGACTGATTTTATTGCTTTATAGAGCACCAAAAAGTATGTGCGTCTTGTGTGGACAATAAAGCAGCTGTGGCCTCGCCAAGGCTGCTGCCGATGATGATGGTGTGTGCATTTCCATCCCCGAGATAAAATAATATTGTAATTATACGCGTTGGAGAGACGGAAACCTCCAAGCGTAAACCACAAGCACCGGTGAGAAAAAAAGAGCAGGAAAAATAATTGATTTTTTTGTCACAGCTCCTCCATGGATGTTAAAATGGACTCTTTCTGATACATTGTGTGTTAAAAACCAGAGATAAGGAAATATTTGAATTGCAAGTTAAATTTATAATTCAAATAAATGCTGATTGGAAACAGGGAAAATAAAAATATTTCACGAATTTTGTTAAAATATAAATTTTTAAAAGACCTGGAACCTGGCATTAATTTTCACAAACTAAGTAAATTTCAATAATTTTTAAATTTTTAGTATAATTTTAATGTATTTTACTACATTTTTAATGCTGATAAGTTTCTTTAAAAAATAATTTATTTTAAATACCATTGCTCATTTATGTGACTTTCAAAATACAGATTTTTTCCTTTTCTGATTTTAAATATGCAACCTGCTAAACAAAATTTTAAAAAAAGCCGCCTATAGCCTAGGAAATATGTTACCTATTTTTGATTTCACAGGTAGGAATTACCTGAATTGTTTATTTTTGACTTGAAGGCAAATAAAGATTTTTTTTAATAAAAAAAAATGGTATCAAACTTGTAATTTATCAACAAATGGAGACAATTAGTCAAATAAATTATTCATATTCTTTCAAAAACTCAGTTAAATCATCGCTGTATAGTAATTTGTCCCGTTTTTCTCAACCTCACCTCTCTGAGCACACAAAAGCCAATTTCACCTGAAGGTCCCTCAGGTTGTGATTGCACATGCGGTCGGTCCTGATACACAAAAATCACCCGCCACAATGCATCCAGCGCACGTCCATGTGGAAGAAGAAAAGTTCCTCCACATTATATACCTGCTCGCTCGCAGCCGGCCGTGCCCCTGCAACAATAATCACAAGAATACAGATTTTTCTCCATCTAATTGTGGTTTACATTTTTGAGGTATTCCGTTCGTATGGAGAGCGGTCGGTCGGTCGGCCGAGCAAGCGAGGCGACTGGCGATTGTTTTGATCATGCTGAGATATATTATTTCTTTTCTTTTTCTTAATAACAAAAACCGCCGCGAGGTGTTTTATGCACAGATCGAATCAATCGATGCGATGACTTCTCTCTTTCTTTCGCCGGGCATTTATCTCGCCTGTCAATACGCGTTCGCCGTCTAGGAGGCGAAACCGCATACGTTATTTTCTGTCCCGCGTGAAACCCTGTTTATTATAAATTAAAATAAAATGTCACCAGCACCCGGAGCAAATGTTTGTCATAGCCTTTCCTTTCTTGATGATTGAATTTTAAATCGGCTTTTCCTTGAGTTATGTGTTAATTATTTTGACGAACTTAATTAAATCAATTTATCTGTTTTCCTCCCAATTAATGTTATTTCCAAATATTACAATTTTTTCTCTCTTTCCGTCCATTTCTTCAGGTTTTATCTCTTGTTTGCCTCGATTTAATGCGATACGCCTTTATATAATCCGCGCCGACACGAAACTATCTCGACCAAAACTTCATCCCTCTGCTCCCCCAGGTGTATAATTTTCTGGAGAGAAGAGGCGCCTTGAATGCAGTCAGGTACACACATGCTGAGGGATGCACTCCAGCCCTATTATTTGAATTATATTATGTTCTCCTCCCCTCCTGTTCTCAAAAGAATCACCTGTGTGTGTTGTTGACTATGCGAGCAGGAGAATAAAATGATGAAAAAGCTGCAGCGAGAGGGCCACAGGTATTTCGCCAAAAATAAATGCCCGAGACTCTCTCTGTGTGTGTACAATGGAAATTCCTCGTTTTATGAGCGAACATGGCCGGTTTGCGCCGAGTGAATTTATTCGTCTCTTTATATTTAAGGAGCTTGAATGTGTGCCACCGGTTTTTTTTCACCACAGAAAAAATGCAGAATTTTGATTAAACAGGGTCCAAATTAAAATGTGGATTCAGGCGTTTGGCTATATTTTAACTTTGCTCCATAAAAATCCAATCGTATAAATTTTACAGTTCTTAAGACCGGCAAATTGTTCAGGGAGATAAGAGATTTATTGAAATTTTGTGAAGATATAAAAGTTCTGAAAGCATTCTTGAATTTTCTATTGAAACATCATCCAGTGAAGATTGCTGAGAAATTAGGTTTTTATTTTAATCTCATTCTGCTCTTGCAAAATTTTATAAAAATGTGCATTTTTCTGTTAAAAAACAGCTATAAAATTAACCTCACTGAAAATTTTATTAAATTCATAATATTATATATTTCTTTTCACGATTGAATCTAATTTTAAAACTTTGTCTTTTATCCCCTTCAAAACATTTAATTACTTTTTTTCAACCTGAAATAATTAAAAAATTTCAAATGGTATAAATTTATTGTTTCTATCAATTAATTATTTATTTTGCACGATAATTATGTGTTTAAAATTAAAATATAATCAATTCAATATAAAATTTGGGTGAAATAAAAAACTTTTAAACTTCATTATATTATTTAACGTATTTTTTTTATAACTTCTTTGTGCATTACTGACCATCGTGGCAGTCACAACAAAAATTGAATTACAAAGTCGCCGGGTGCTTTCCCTTTCTGAACCACGCGCTGCAACAATGGGCACCAGACCGCATCAGCAACTGAAAAACCGAGAGTGCACATTCTGACTGCGATGAAGACACCTCGGTCGTGACTGAAAAATAGCGTATTTTATAATCCTGCACGGCCGCCGTGGATTTGGTGTTCGAATACGTGCACTGCGTTCACCTACATAAAAAAAAAAATATATACTCGCTTTCTTTCGCTGTTCAAATAGTTTTATACACACAACATTGAAGAGGCGAAACAATAGATCTGGCGCTTATCGGCCGGCGCATCTAGCCGAGCTGCATTTACTCTCTCTGAATGGGCGTTTGAATTATATCTGTGCAGCATTTGGTGTGCGCACGTGAGAGTTGAGTCTCGGCCGGGGTCGGAGGTTTCCACAAAAGGTGTCAGCGCCGACAATGGGCCACGCGATCGCGAAAAGACACTCTGGTTGACCGTGACTAATGGATTGCGTCCGCTCTTTTCTGCGCACTCGACGCGCAGCCTCATCAATGGACCTCAAGGCAGCCAAATTCCGGAACCGAAAATCAACTGGAGCAAAAAACTGGCATCAACTTAAATATGTAGGTTGATATAATGATTACAAAAACTGATAGAATATAAAATTGCCAATTTATAACTAAACATTAAAATAAAACTAATAATTCATATTTAATATTAATTTTATGCTTTATATTTTTGTTTTTAATTTTTAGTATTAAATTATATTAAATATTTATTAAAGCTAAACAATTTGGATTTATTATGTGAGGTTTTTTGAGACTAATTAATAAACATTTTAAATTTTTTGTATAAATTTATCACGATTAAGCAATATGTTAGAAGTGATGTGATATAAATATCCATTCCGACACTGTTTCAACATTTTGGTGAGCGTTGTAGCATGTTTATTGAAATAAATTAATTTAAATTAAAAAAATTTTATTATGAAACCTCTTTTGAGCCTCAAATGCTCGTTCTCGTGTCCGCGGAGGAAAAAAATCATTTTTCTTGCTTTGATGGCCGGTCATTTGATATTCCGCGTCCGCTGCATTAGAGTTGCGTGGCAGGCGGGTGGTGCGGCCCAGCGTGCATCTTAAGGAAGGGCCCATTTTATTTCATTGTTTACACGCCGCTCGCTGCGGGAATACAAATTTCCTGCGAGACGTGATAATGCGGCAGATGTGTGCCTTGGAAACACGCAGCTCGTCGATCGCGATCGGGAAACGAAACCTCCTTAAAACGTCATCGCGCGCTTTAATGAAAAATCAAACAACAATAAACGGATCGATTGTTCATAACAAAGACATACGGGCGAGGTATGAGGTACTGCACTTTGCCAACTCCTGCTGCAGCACAAGAGCAGCGGCCTGCCACCTCGTCGCCCAGAATACAAATTCACACTGAGACTGAACTGCTGTGAAATGAATCCAAAAGCATAACTTACGAGGAGAAATATCCTTCCTCTTTTAGAAGAATCAAAAGAAGAAATAAAATATATCATTTGATTAGATATAATTCAGTGAAAATTATGATTTATTTGTTTTAATTTAGTTGTATAATCTTCATTTAATCAAATTAAAAGTAATAAAAATTATTAATTAAAAAAATCTATTTAAAAAGAGGTGAAATGATTTTTTTATTATTAAAATCACATTCATTAGTTATCACACACTTGTCTCCCACATTTTGCAAGTATTTTTTTTTTTTTTTTAGAAAAAGAATAATTACCTATAATAATTATGAAACAATTTTTGCTCAGAATTAAATTTAAATATCAATTTACTGATGTAACTTAATTTGGAAAATTTATGAGATTTAAAACATTTCCCAATCATTTGGGAATTCCGCGTCAATCACATGTGCCAGCCGTTTACACAAACTCCAATTACCGGCTGTGAAAAATTGAGCAAGCAAATAGCGCGCATTATACGTTCTGAGAAACTGGCCCTCGACGCTGAGCGGAGATATATTGGCCAAGTCAAAAGGAATGCGCGAGATGACTTCTTCTTCTTCTTCGGAACCAATCAACATTAATATAAGATGATGCGCCAGCAGTTTTTTTTTTGTCTCACATGCACCTCTTGGTGATAATTGTGCTGCATTATATGAAGTTGTTCGCGGTTGAAAAGAAAAAGAAAGTTGCGACAACGCGCGAGATACTGGTTAGTTAGCCGGTTGGCCAACTGCGCGGCTTTAATGAGCGGAATCTCGCATTCAGATCTGCCCTTCGACTGCAACATAAGGGCCGGACAGAACAAACAATAAATCAACACGTCTCCAAATATTTTGGAACCTGCAATTTCAATGATAAAAGCCTGGGTGGTGAGTGAAGAATCTTGGTTTTTATTTAACTTTTTTTTTGTATGTACGCGAGCTTGCCGTGTGTGTTTGTAAAAAGGAAAGGGTTTTAAGCAAAGGGTTAGCGTGCAGGTGCGAATAGATATGGAGGCTGAAGTCTGTCAAAGCATTCAGACACCTCTCATTGTGCAGGCTCGGCGTGGCGACTGCCTGGTGCTCGCCCGTTGATGGATGCGTTCACGAAAAACTCTAGTGGGTGCATTCCACCGTCCGGCTAATGGAATTACACAATGAGAATAAATAATTTCAGACAGTCGGGACGATAGTAGAAAAAAACAAACCAAGCAACCGTCAAAATGCACAACATACACAAAATCTAACGCAGACTGAATTAAGATTTATTACATTGGAGACGGTCGCGGCGGCGCTTAATGGGAATTTAAAAAGGGCATGTGAAAATAAATGCTAACGTAAGGTGTCTTTTTCTCTCTTACATGTGGCCCTAATGCAGTCAACCGTGCATTGAAATCTCCAAACTATATACATATTTCTGTTTCGTTACAAAGGCTCGTATCAAATTTCAAACTGGAAATATTTTCCTCAGACTTTCAGTAAAAATATTTCCCAAAAATTCCTTGATCATAAATGAAATGTATTCTTGAATGCAAAATAAACATACACAAAAAATAAAATTTTGCGCTTCTAAGTTTTCATATTTTTAGTGAATGGAGAGTCGATCTCAATTTCTATTATAAAATTGTTAATTTTCCGATCTCAGTCTTGATTTTCCTTTTTTTCCTAGATTCGTGAATACAAATCATTATTGGGGAAGCCATTTAAATTCAAATCTAGTTTGTAATTTCCCGATCGGATTTGCTCCGGACATTCCGAACCACACCTGATGGGGACTAGCGAGTTCCCTAAGAGGCGTGGTCCACGTTTCATCCCCTTAGGAAGATGGATGAAATTTATTTTCCGTCAGCGAGAGACCTTTTCTCCTTCTCCTCGAACCTGCATCAATCGGGCGCACGCGGAGAAGTTAAAAACGGCTGCCTGACTGACGATAGCCGCGGCACGGTTGCCATATTTAATTGAATAACATTTATACATATACAATCAAAGAGCTGCAAGTAGTACAGGAGGCCGCTCCATCAGTGACGAAAATAGCACCCGAGAAAATGACTCGAAGGAGCCTTCGTAAATGTACAAAAAAAAAAGAAGAACGGGGAAAGAAAGAATCTCGTATTTATATATTCGTCGAAGGAGAGAAAATCAAACATGCAACGAAAACGACACGCAACGCAAAAGAGAGCCTGCTGCCGCCATCATTCGCATATTTTTATATATCAATTTTTTCTCGTTAATTATAGAAAAATATAAATAAAAAACTTCTTCGATTTAATGCCAAATTGGTGTTTGTTTCCTTTCCGACAGCGCGTCCTCATCCTCGAATTTTAATTTGGCTGGCGGCGATCCGAGAGCACCTCTCTCTCGCTCCCGAGCAAATTACCTAGCCGGCTCCTTACAGCATCACTGCCCGATAGAGCAGCAGATGCAGCATAGTAGCTCTCTCGCGTGGACCCGCCGCTCTTTTTAATACATCAGTCGCCACACGAACGGCAACGCCGCGCCGAGAGGGAACAACGCCGAGCGAACCTGGCTCGCTCAGGCACACAGCCAGACGACATGAAATATGGTTCGCCACAAGCCGCCGAACGTACATATACCTTTTCGCAAACTTTGCCCTCGGTCAGCTCGCCAAATCTTGTTGAAAAGAAGTCGCATTTTTTTAAATTATTATTTCAATTAATTAATTCCGTGTGTAAACTTTGGAGGTCAATTTTATTTCGTTTATTTTCAATTCAATTTGTGGAGATTTAATTTTTATTTTTAATATTTTCTTTTCGCTAAGTACGTTTGTGCAAGTTGGACACGTCAGGCAGGTGCCTTGCCTTTGTCACGGGCGATTTTTCTGAATACGCGCCGATTCTTGCTCTTTCTTTCTAAGCGACTCTCGCGCAATCTCATCTGCATCGGGTCGGTCAGCATCAAGAGCGCGGAGCAAGTATTTCTTTTCTCGGAGGCAAAAAGAGCAGCGGCAGCAGCATTGCCAAAATGTCGCTACGCAAAAGAAGAAAATAATAAAGAACAACCCGACGGACACAAATAAAATAAATGGACCACGCAGCAGTAAATTTGAATCTCTTTGCAAAAATAATGAGCTTCAACCGCATACATATTCAAATAACATTGCCGTTGAGAGTACGGGGAAATATTTTATGTGCGCGCCGTTTTCAACCGGCTCGAAGCCGCGCGGCAGCCAGAAATGCGAACATCACGATTCGGCAACAACTTCAAACCAGACTTCGTGCGAAATTGTTTCAGCTTTGACCTTTCAATTTTGCATTTTCCCTTCAGTCGGAAGTTTAATTTGTTGCCTGAAAAAAAAAAATGAATTACTTTTCATCACAAGTTGAAAATATTAAATTGGTTTAATAGGATAAATTTTAAGTAATGGAAATTTGCACTATTTTATTAACTTAATATTTTTTTTTAAATCCAAATAAAAATATTGAGTAGATTTGTCATTGAAAATAAGAGTAATATTTTAGTATTGATTTGTAATTCATAAAAAATTCTAGAAAATTCTTTTATTTAAAACAAAAAATACATTGCAATATTGAATTTTTGTTAAAATTAAAAAAAGTTATGGTTTTAAACAGTCTTATGGTAATAAATCATGCAACTAACAGGTGACCTCGGCACGCTTGGCCGATTTTGGCTCAACAAGCTGGCTATTATGTTAAAATACTGAATTTTCCCCCTTTTTTGTTTTTAAAAAGTTTTCTTCCACATTTTAAATTACAGCGGATGTGAGGGCGTCCGTTGTATGGAATTCCGCGATTTTATAGACCTCAGATTGCACTTGTATAATAATTCTCGAGGCAACTGTTGAATTTTTACAATTTCTCAAGAGCGAAAATATCTCCCGATCAGAATTGAAAACCAATCAAGGCGAAAAGCGGCCGGCTTGCGCAATTTTGTTATAATTACTGAAACAGATATTGAAGGTCTCTGGTAATTATTGAGATGATTATCGAAAATATTCGCCTTTAAAAAGCCATACATAATAACGCCGCCGCTCGTCTCTTCTCGGCAGCAACGGTGCTGATGATGATGCTGGCAAAGTTGCTGGTTATTAAAAAAATTAAGAAGCCAGCGAGCAAGAAGAGCGGCGAGAGAGATATAATTTCCCCGCGCGCCAACATAGAGAGAAAGACGCGGTATTTATATATATATTTTTTTAGTCGAAAACTAATCACGAAAGGAGCAGGGAATTTGTAATTAGTTATTCTCCCGGTGTGGAAGATTAAATTAAAAAACATAAAATTTTATGACCTTTTAGGAGCCATCTGAATGAGGTGTATTACACGATATACATATATGCACGTTTGTGTGCCCGAAAAAAGTTATAAACTTCATTATTGATGGCGGAGAGCGTACCGAGGACGGCCCCGTGTCGACGCTCGGAGATCAAGGTACTCTGCGCCAAAAGAAGGCCCTGCCGCTGATAAATGGCCACCGTGTCTCTCGCGCCGTCCAGCGTCACTCCAATGCTATATACAAATATTCAAAATAAAGCCAGTTCATTTCTGCATGAAGTAAAAAGTTTTAATCTGGAAAATATACTAATTATTTTGAATCCAAAGTTCATTGAAAAGTTAATACTCAATGAGGATTTAAAAAATTTCAACTTTGTTAAGTCCTTAATTAACTAGATAAATAAATTAAAAACTAATTCGTTAGGTATCCCATTGGAAGATTTGCACATATAAGTTCATGAACGTCTGGTGTTTGCAGCCTTTCTGATGATCTTATTACAATGTCATTGTTTTTATGAAGCTTATGGTGATTGTTGAGTTATTAATTGTTTTTGTATTTATGATATTAAAAGATAAAACCATGCAAAAAAGAACCTTTTAGTAACAATAAGAACACATTATCATCATCGGTGTATTTAATATTGTAATTTTTAAAACATTATTAAATATCATTTTTTTAAAGTTGCTAATAATGATTGAAAATAATTAAAAAAAAAAATTAATTGTTACAAATTGAGAAAATAATTTTTTAACACACAATAGATTAACTTAAATTCTTATCAGATTTAAACTTAAATCAATTTTAATATTTAAATAAACACACATAGCCTTCTAATACGTTTTTATTGCTTCAATTAAATAAACCCTATATTTATTCACTATCTTGGCGTAGCTCGAGTTGCAGAACGACTCGGGCGGACGGTAGATTTGACTCCTAGAAATGCGATTAAACAGGCGTATGACACTTAACACAACGCTCATTGAGTTAATCAAGTCTTCTTACCGGCTCAGCTAAATATTCGCTCCAAAAACAACACTACGCGAGACCTGTCGCTCAGCGTGCAAAAATAATATATATAAATTTTTCGCTCACTTATACATCTCTAGATATTTCTATATAAATGTGGACACGTCGTGCGAAGGAAGCGAAAATAAATTTGCACACTCGGCCCAGCATCTCTCCTTCTTTTTTTATACACAGCTTGAACGATGTGCTAAAGTGTGCGGCTAGAATTTTCCCTGCTTTTGTGCGCTGAATAAATTTCATAATAAATGGACAGGCTAGCGAGTGAGAGAGGCATCTAATATTTTTTACACCGTCGGCCCGTACCTGCCCCTTGGTAAACACAAGAAAAGCCGGCATGCAGAGAACGGGGTTAGGGTTTGAAATGTGATGAGATTCAAAGTGACGTGGTCTGCTTGGCTGGATTTCTTCTTCTTCGTTTTTTGTGGCAGCAACTTCATTTGATGCCGCGCTGCTGCCGGATCGGAAAGTAAGGAGCCAAACGAGCGAACACCTCTGTTTATACACTTTTGAGATTTATATAAATTTTTTATTCAAAAATATATGTACCATACGTTCACCGTTCGTGGGAAATATTTCGGCAGTTTTATGGAATCGCGCGAGTGTTGTATTGTTTTATCTAGTGGCTAATAGATTTTATATTCGGCGCGGCGCACCGAGCCGAGGAAAGTAAGAGTGACGTTGAGCGTGTGAGACACTCATAGGTTCTCAGGGTGGTATTATGTTCATGAAATATTTAGGATGAACATTCCTTTCAGCATTAATAAAATGTCAAAACAACGGCTGCTGTTATAGAAAGAGCTGGCTTGGAAAAACGTTAAAATAAGTCATACTTAAAAAAAAGTTATTAAATCCTGAAAGAAATTATAGTTAAGTCAAATAAGAAGAAATTTAATTAATCAGGTTTAATTATGGAATGAACAAGGGACTGATCCTCGTCAATGAAATTATTTAAAAAAAAAACCACTTGAGCCTTCTCCAATACATATGGATATACATAAATATTGTATTTATATTCTACAATTCATAATAAATTTATTTTTCATTTATTTATCATTCTATATATTTACTTATTTAATATTATTTATTTTAAATTAAAACATTTTCTTTATATAGTGGCCAATAAAATTTTTAATATATTCCATTATATTAAAACGTTGCATTTTTATTGTAGCCTTTGAAAGTCTAAAAATAAAAATAAAATAAATCTTATTGGCAGCTTATTGCTGGATGATTAGCATGGAATAATTTTAACTTCACTTGTTTAGGCATTTTGGACTATTTACATTACATTAATTTTATATACATATATTGTGATCCAAGAGCCATGAAATGAATGGACCCAATACATTCTTGATAATTAAAATCCAAGAGTCCAATTTAATTTTAAAATAAATAACAAGCAATGAATTTGACACGATCACAAGAGAATAGATTACTCAGAGTTGTAAGGTACAAAAATTTTGGTCTTTACCTCCTCATTTTGGCCACGTCTCTTGCAACGTAAATCCCGGGCGCCCAGTGTGAGATACATAAAATAAAGCCCGGCTCATGTTTTATTATTTCAATAATTTAGCTCCCATGCTACTTTTTGCCGTGATATGGTAATTGGACGTTTGTATGTATGCACTGGTGGGCAGGCAGCGAGAGAGAGAGAGTGAGCAAGGCTGGATTTTCATATATAAAATGTTTTCCAAGAGATACCGCCCCAAAGAATGTTTTATTTGGATTTGCCCATTGTGTGCGCGCTGGCGAGCCTTGTATTATACGCGAACCTTGCTGTGAGATGTAAATCTTAAATAACGCAGATGATACACAATAAAAATAATAAAAAGAAGCAGAGGAGAGAAGAAGAAGTACCATTGCTACTGTAACAGTGCTGCTGACTGAGGGACCGAGGCTGCTTTTTGTGTGCGCCGAGTATATATGAAAGCCTCAAAAAGATTAAGTACACGCCGCGCTCGCTGCTGCAACCTCTACCAACCACACGTTTCTTTGAATCGCCCTTTTTATTGGGCCGAAATGCTGCATGACTGAATTTCGCCCGGAATGCTATTTCCATTGTGCGCCCAACGGCGGGCGGAGCAGAAAAACAAAAATACACACAATTAAATCAATACAATCAACGTTTTTGCGCTGCACATCCCACAGCAAACTTTTGTTGAAAATTAATTTAAAGGACCTCGCCAGCAAAAAGTTGTATCCTTTGTGGATTTGAAAAAAAAATCATGCATTTTTATAATGATATAAATTAGTTATTGAATATAATTTCAACTTTAGGGATGAAACGAAGGATAAACTTTTTGCCCAAAATGATTTGAATATTGAGGGGCGTGTCAATTTTAATTTCTAGAAGAAGGAAATTTCCTAGAAATTACTTATTTGATCAAATATAGTAATTTATTATAGCAACCAGGAAGTCCCTTAAGTTTTAAATGCTTTTGGCGGGAAGCCCGGATTAAATCCTTTGGAGTGCAATCTTTTGCATCTATTTCGTTTTTTCAATTTAAAACATGAATATTGGTGAGATTTAAAAAAAATTCAATTCCAAATCATTATTGATCCCTTAAAATTTTGAAAATTTTAAATTTGAAAATTACACTTTTTTGCAATCGTACCCACCTTCCTTTGGTCCAATTCGGTGAGGAGCAGATCGCTCATCCAGATGCACGCAGTTCACGTCTGAAAACGCGGACCCGAGCCCAAAAAAAGGACCTCTCTTTCTCTCGACAGCGCAGACATGTGGACGGATTTTATTTTATATGTATATACGATGGTGTGGATAACAAACCGGTGCGAGAGGAGAGCGACGGCCTCAGAAAAACAAAAGCAACCAGAGTTGAAAACACACACAGCACAGAGTCGCAGAAATTCATTGGCTCAAGTGGGCGTGCAAACGCTTTTGCCGCGCCGCATTTCTCTTTCACCGAAAATGAGACCCGGCGCGCCGGACGAGCCCCGTTTGCATTGTTGGCGGCCATTGTTACTATTATATGTTCGCTGGCGTCATAATTTTTAATAGCGGTCCGCGATTATGTATTTGAGATACAATCGGTATGTCTAGTTATGAAAGGCCTTTTAAATAACTTTAACTTGTGTTACTGCATGTATATGTTTATAGGAATAAAAATTGTTAAGAATTTCCTCTAGCTTTTCCAAAAAGTTTAAAGATTTTAAATGAATTCCTTATTTAATTACATTAAATTAGTAATAAATTATTAATTGATTAGAAAAACATATGTTATGCAAGAGGATGAGTTTTAAGATAAAAAAATTGCTGAAAAAGTCCCAGGCAAAGCTGTTGATCAGCGATAAGTCCCAAATTTTTTTTTTTTTATTATAGAATTAAATTCAAGTTTCAAAATTCCATTTGGCAATAATTTTATAACAAGAAATTGAGAATTCAATTTTTTAACAATTTTTTTCTC
The DNA here is from genome assembly GCF_031216515.1 of Neocloeon triangulifer. Taxonomy (NCBI): domain Eukaryota; kingdom Metazoa; phylum Arthropoda; class Insecta; order Ephemeroptera; family Baetidae; genus Neocloeon; species Neocloeon triangulifer. Next base: position 3,581,169 of record NW_026775547.1, read on the forward strand.
CTAGTCCCAGGTTGTAAATTCTACTAATTATTAAAAAAACTTACAAAAAAATTAAAGAAAAAATCTAAATAGTGCTATGCGACATGTTAAAAAAAGCATGAAAATAATCCAGAAATGAAAAGAAGAACAAATTTATCGCCAGTCAAAAATTAGCAAATAATATGCCATGAGTGTGTTGCTAATTTCCAAGAATAATTAAAAAGCGTGCAAATAGTCACTTAACATTCCACACTCGCGCGTTCGTCTCTCCTCTCTTTTAGCGACCAACGAATTCGCATGGCGTGGGTCGCGATTTTGCATGCACGCGCGGTCATAGCGCACCCGCGACACAATTGCGCACGTCCGCCGGCCGAGGGGTGAATACACAAATCAAAGCGGCCGGAGAAATAAATAAATAATTGACAATTAGCATTCACGGCTCGGCTCCTAGATGCGCAGGGGCCGATTTCTGAGAATCGGGCGCGCCCTCTTGATTGCAGGAGTAGCGAGAGAGACGCCGTGTAATTTTCTACCTCGGTCAGGTCGCTCATGCCACGCACTCGCTTGCTTTTAATTAGGGAAATGAGAAGACAAGGTGACGATTTTCTTGCTGGAAAAATTAAAGGGAAGAGTAAAAGTATATATGAAGAGGACTGAATTGTTTACGCCCATTTTAATGCACAGCTTTTTATTTACATTATTAAGAAAATTATTTTGAAATCCTGAATATTTGATTATACAAAAAATAAAATTGTTCAAAGTTGATTAAAATTTCAAGAATTTAAGAACGTTTATTTAAAAAGGAAAATTAACAAGACAAAAAAAACCCCAAAAGTGGTCTTATTTATAGAAAAGTTTAATAAAAGTCTTTCAAATTTAAATTTGTATCGCAAAGATCCAGTGTTAGTATTAATTGGGAGGAAATGAAAAAGGATTATAAATTCAAAATGATCTTTTTTTTTAATATTTTTTTTATGCCCCAAAAATTTCAAAATACAATTGAAGAGGTACATTGAGATATTTTTTTGAAAGCTTGACTATCTTTTTTTATTTACATGCAATCAAACCATTCTGGATTTTGTATGCATATTTATTTCAGGTGAATAATATGAAAAATATATCTTCCTCATTTCTCTCTTGTTATATATTATGATAGATGAGCTCAATTTCTTTAAGCGTTGCGGAGTGAACTTTTTAGTTATCTTCCTCTCGTGACTCCTGCCAAAGCAAATAAATTTCAACGGCGGCGGCACATTTTCACAAGTCAAGGAAGGCGAGGTGCCTTGCCTGCCAGCACATCGGATAATAATTGAAATCGGCCTGCGTCGCCGCGAAAATAATATACACATAATCAATTTATTTATGCATTACCGTCGCCTTTACAATATGTCAAGAAAACACTCTCTTCGTTTTTCCATGGGTGCATTTATGAATTTAATATTTATTTATTTACGTGTACGCATTTATGCAGCATCGGTTGCGCAACTTCTTCAAATTGCACGCCGCGAGAGTGCCTCGTGTTAATGCAGCGAGGAAAATAAATTGAATTTAATGCCGACATGACACATTATTATAATAAGTCTCGAGGAGTGTTATGTTATTTGTTTTGCGCCACGACCTCCCTCTTTCATTCTCTCTCTCGCGTGCATCATTGCAGACGAACTGATTGCAAAGTGCGTCGGCCGGCTGAGTTATTATCGTGGGCTGAGTTTCCAGAGCGCGGCTAAACGACCATTCAGACTTGTCAATCAAATTAGATGGATGCTTGTTGGCGTTGTTGTATCAGAGATAACCAGCAGGGGACATGTGTGCCAATCTTCTAATTCCATGTGAAACCGTCAAGACATGTAAAATTACTAAAATTAGATAAAAATGGCGTAAAGTTTAAAGAAAATTGAAAATGAAAAAATTCTTGATTTGATCCCAACATAGATTGCATAATTATTCAAAATTTTCTTTCAGAAAAAAGTTCTTTCGTCATATTCTAACCAAATAAATTGAGCTTTAATCAAATTAGCTATAAAATTGCGAAAAAAATGTCACATCGTATAAATAAAGCGAAAAAAGGTTAAATTTGGACCATCTTCCCTTTTAATTTGGCAGATGATAATATTTTATGATAATTTAAATACTCATGTTGGCATATTTTCCCACGAGGCTAATTTTTTTATATCTTTTTTATTTTAAAGTTTGAAAACTTACCAAAAAAAATTGTAAAATTAAAAAAAAACTACAAAAATCAATATATGGTCCAAATTTTAAAGTAATTGAATTATTCTTCTTTTCTTTTACAAAAATTGCGTTTACGATTAAAAAATAAAATTGTATTGGAAAATCATAACAAAAAGGAATGGCTTATTCAATTGAAGTAGGGATCGGATCTTTCAATTAAATTAGGGTGGCGCCCAAAAGCACCACGGCAAAGATTTTTTTTTCGAAAGTATAACATTGTATCTTTGGGCAAAAAGTGGCCAGCGTAAGACATTTGAGAGGAGCGAAAGATCAACATTGTAGACCGCTTTATGAACTCCTCAAAGCCTGACACATTTCAAGCAGAGAGAATGCGGTCTGGAAATAATTTTGACTGGGCTGAAAAAAGCGCGAGAGACCCAGTTCTTTGTATCAAGGCACGGTCGCTTCACGTGCAGAAACGACGCTAGGCGAGGCCTGCGAGCATAAAAAAGGTAATTAAAAATATTGTTGGGGTTCTTTCTTTCTCTCGCGCGCGCTTGAAAAGCAGGCAAAGCTGCGCTCTCTTCTCTCTCAGCGAGTATTATTTATTATAAACGTCGCCATCACAATAAATGTGATGTAATTATAGTATGAAAATCTAATTAAAATTAACTTTGGCGCAAAAGGTTCTCATATGGGATATTTATTATTACCATCACCGTGTAATCAAAAAAGTCAAGTACGCACCAAAAGATAAATGATGCTGCCCATAGTAATAACAGTACATACGCCGAGCGCCGAATTGTTTGTGCACCGCCGAAAGTGAGTGATGAACTTCGTCTGGCCCGAGCTCGCCGAGCAAAAGAGAGACGCGAAATCAGATAAACATCCCTGCTGGAGAAATCAGCGGGTGCAACTTCAACTCGCGAGCCAAAGTTCAAACTTCCAGAATGAAAGATCAATATCCTCGCTGGAGAGAAAAATGAGACTGCTCGACTTGAAAAATTAACGTGCAATTTCAAATTCATAAATTTAAAAGTTTACTTTTAAAAATGGTTTATCTAAATTTTGCTCCGGCTCGAGTAAGTAAAATTGAGGCATTGAAGTATAATTATAACATTCAACATTTTTATGAGTTTATTTTTTATTAGAAATTAATTTAAAATAATCAAAATGACTTCATTTTTGTTAGCCTTTTTAATAATAAATTTCTCCAGATAATTGATAAGAAAACTATATTTATATGAAAGTTTCATCATCATTCCGCCAACTTTATTTTATTTATTTTTTCTTTAATCAGCGAACTCACTGAAGAGAAATGAGCACCAATTTGTTGTTTTGCTTGGGCATATTTTATCACAGAGCTCTCAAATTTCCCACTTTTTGCATTTAACAAAAGCTTTCAGAGTTAAATTATTATTTCTGTGCCGCAAACGTGTTTTTTATGCGCAATATTTATCAGCTTCTTTTTTTTTGTTCGTCTCTCACTACTTAGTTTCTCTCCATTCTTCAGAAAATAATAATTTTCTCGCCGATATGGATCTCGGTTGTATATCATTATCAAGCAAAAAGGGCCGCCTTCCAATCCAACCCCACGGCTCTCTTTCAGTATTAATATTTGCACGCGTTTATTTTTCTTTCAACCTCTCACGAGTTTGCTCATTGAAACGTCAATAAATAATTGGGCATTTTCTATTATTTTCCGAGCACGTGACACGCAATTCTTTTGATAATATCACGACACGTGGTGCCGTTAACGAGCGAGCGTCAGCGCAAAAATGAAATCGATTTGCATGCGGAGACCACGCGCGCTGGAAATAATTTGAGATCTCTGCGATCGAATTGGAGAAATACGGTACATATTCATTGACAGCCGCCGGGTCAGTTACCTCGCGCAACGCCATAAGAGTAGCACGCATACGATTTCCATAATGCACAAAGATGAATGGTTATTTTTTGCACGATTTCAGGAAATTCGCCAACAAATTTGCAAGGATATTCAATACTAATCGCTTTTCCATCGAATCACAATGGAATAAAAACAGTTAAAGCTTAATAAAACTTTTGATTAGAATGAGAAACATTTCAAACATTTACAAATTCGGGTCTAGTGCAGTAAATTTAAAAGGACATCAATCTATTTATTTTAACCATTTTAACAGTTAGTTCAACTGCGAAAGAGGAAAGAATTAATCTATAGATTCTATACAAGTGGGAATGTTTATTTTTTATTTTTTCTTTGTATGAAAATTTTATTTAAAAAGATTCCTAAAAATTAAACATTTTTTTCCCAGTTATCGTTTAAAATCATTCAAATTCAACACATTTTTCTTTTTCTTTTGTAATTCAAAAGGATTTATATTAAATATTATTGACTAGGACTTGTGCCTCCCTTTGTAATATAAATTAATATGATTTCAAAATTGAGCAAAGTTTCCGGATCTGCGGGTTGCATACCTGGATAGGGATGCAGGGGCTTTACTTTGAGCAATGTGTGAACGCTGAAAATCATGTCGGACACGATAATGCCATCACCGGGCCAGCACCGGGCAATACAATTCACGCCATTAAGTTAAAAAGAAGGCAGCTCGCTCGCGTGGTGACTAAGTGGAAGAGATTTTTCATGTTTTCCCGAGCCGCTCTTTTTAATATTCCGATGTATGTAACTGTTTGTAATTTCTTTTGTGTCAAAAATCGTATACGCATACGAGAGAGAGGCTGCAGCTTATTTATTTTTTTGAAGATGACGCGGGCCGTTGTTGTTGTGTGTATACTTTGAATAAATGCAGCGTGATTAGAAGTGTAAAGGCCCGGCCAGCACACGTGATGGTGTGAAGATGAGGACACGGCGGAGAAGAAGAAGAAGAAGTGCCATTGTCTGACCAAGACCCACTGCTGGCATGTCGTGTTTCACTCACTCACTCGCCGCGGCCGCTCCTATTATGTTTGTATGTGTACGGCTGTATTATGTGTATAAATATCAGAGAGGAGGCCCACAAGACGGCCGTTTACTACAAATTTCACGTCGTTGCCTTCCGAGAGCCACCCAGATCGAGCTAAATTGATTGACGAGAGTTAGACAAATATTTTATAGACTTTTTTAAAATTATATTAAGCATTAAAACTTTTTTTTAACTTTTTGTATTTTAAGCTACAAAAAGCTTTTTCATAAACATATTAATAATATCTAATTATTTGAAATTAAAAGCAATTACTTAAATTAATCACTCCAATGCTGAAAACGTCTGGAAGAATTTTCAAATTAATTAATTTTAATTAGAAAAATTGTTTTATATATAAATATTGCTTGGGTATAAAGGAATAATGTTGATAATCACCAGACGTGGATATCTTTTGCGAGTGCCTCTTTTGATTATATTTATTTAATTCTTATCATACTTGAAAATCAAACTAAATTTCACTTCTTATCTCTATTCAATTGAAATCAACAAGGATGTTAAATATTTTTCTGTTAAAAACGCAATAAAATATTGAATTTATAAAAGCCAATTAAGTGGATTGATCTAATTACGCGCAGAGACAAAGTGGTAAAGAGTGATTAGAGTTTTAATTTATAAACGCGATGATATTCGATGATAAGCCGCGGCGTGGTCCAGGCGAGAGAAACTCCTGTCCTACGGTCATGCCAGCAGTCAAAATTATTAAGGCACCACTTTGGAATGCACGAGAAGAGAGGAGAATCCGCTGATTACCATCTGGGCAACATGAAATTCTTTACACTAAAATTGCTACCATGTAACCAAATATTTCATATCTCCTTCACCAAATTTAAATGCGTACTGACGCGCGCGTTATTAAAAAGTAAATACGCCGGCTAAAGTGGCAATATGTGTAAAACGCGTTATTTTCTGACGGAGAAATAAATAAATGAATCGAAAAGGAAAGAACCGTTCGGAGAGCGCGGCACATTTAATCAGATTCTGCGTGCCCGCGCGGTTCACAATGGAGAACGTTTAAGAGAGGCAGATTTAAAATTTATTCTCCTTCGACATCTATGAGCAAATAAATTTTGCGTTTAATTAAAATCAGGAAGTACATGATATAACTCGTCGGGATAAATTATCGAATGTCTCTTTACAAGAATAAAATAAGGAAAAAAAATAAGCAAATGCTCTTTGCAAAATTTTGTCGGGGAATTCAATTAAATTCGCGCAAGTGTATTTATACGCGAAAACGGCCGCGGAGAGAGAATCTCGCTGCTCCGTCCTGTTAGCAAATAATAATATTTAAATTATTCCGCTGCTTTTTTCGTATGACTAGAGGGCTAGTTTCATTGTATGGTAATGGGGAAGAGGCTACTACATCTCGCAGACGTCTTTTGGGTCCAGTTTAGCAGCAGTAATACTGGCTCGCTACATCATGGCCAAAAAGCAAACATCGCCGCAGAAAAGAGCTACATGGACATGGTTTCTCTCTCTCTCTCCCGCAGCAGTACGCGGAGAAGTTTCGTTTCGTCTCGTCTTTCTTTTTTCTTCTTTTATATTCGCCAAACACAGCCAATGGTCGTGTAGTGACAAAAAGCGTATGAATAAATCCAGCCGTACCTGGACAGCTCTCAGCTTTTTAACTTCTTGGGCCTCTGAATCGGTCGAATTTGAATTTTCGGGGTGCCATATTTTTGGTTCTGCAAAGCATATAGCATTGCTTCATGATTTGTGTCATACAAATTTAAATTAAATTAAATTTTACCAAGAGAATATTTTTTTTTAAATTCACGATATTATGTAGCATGGCAAATATTCAAATTTATTTGTATAAATTTTGTGATACATTTAACCGTACTATTAAATAAAATTTTAATGTGTTAAAATTAAAAAATAAATTCTGTTTGAGGAAACTGAGATTTCCAAGTAAAAGGTGGACATTTTATGGATTTATATTTGTTTTCAGGGCATTGATTTCAGTTTTATTAATTTTATGACAAATTTCTCTCAAAAAAGCTAAGTAGATTAAGGAAAAAATCAAAAGAAAATAAGCTTTAATTTAAAAATCTTGTTACATTATCTGAGTCAATATTTAAATTTGGTTAATATATTCTTTAGTTGATAGCACGTGTCTGTGGCGAGGTAATAATTTTGCAAGTGCAAATTGCTCATTTAGAATGAGCGAGAGCCCTCCTATGTTATCCTCAGCAACTAGAGGCGGTACCGAGGGGCCGAAAATTAAACGTTTTAGTACTTTTCGTGCATGTCTTGAAAATACCTCATGTTCTTAATCTAGACTTTTTTCTTTCGGGGGAAAAATGCCGTCCCACAGGAATTCACGCGCACATACCTCGGGGGTCGTTAGGATGCTGCGGACGGTCCAAATCATGCATTTTACAATTCAGATCATGATGATGACTCCTGACAGTTTTAGGGCCGAATCCCTGCAGGCCTATTAACAAAACACAGGCGGCTACTGCAACTGGTCACTAAATTGTGTGTTCATCGAGGCACGTGGAGGACTACACATAAAAATAAATGATATATAAATGTGGATTTTTCACTTAAAAATAATAAAAAATATAATAAATTTGAATATAAAAGGAATGAGAAGGACAAAAAGGGTAATAATTAAGAAAATGATAAAAATGTATACAAGTTTTGCTATGAATTAAATAAATGTATTCTAGTTTATTTTTTTAATACATAATTTTATTTTTATTTTATTTTTTATTTCATTTAAAAATTTCCCATATTGACACCAGGTGTATGATTTGCGTAAAGAAACCATAAAATTAAATATTAATTAAAACTAGGATTTTCCTCTTTTGGAAAGTTGTTAAAATCAAGATTAATTTAAAATATTCAGCATAATTATATGACTACAAACTAAAATTTGATACTAAAAAATTGTATTATAATTAAAAAAATTGCACAAACAAATCTCCGCCATTTTTCTTATATTTTGGAGACCGTGCGCGTTCGTAATTAATTTTTTATTACATTTTTTTCATATTAAGCAGCACGGAAGTTGACCATATAATTTATTTTATTGTTGACACAAGCAAGGAATTTTGTGTCTCTCTCTTTCTCTAACTCATTTCCTGCTGCTGAGCGTAATTATCGTTTTTTTTTCTCTCGCTTGGGTGTGAATCTGCACGCAACACGCCGCGAAAGTATGCAAAACTTTATATATACTTTCCGAATTATAAATATATTATTCTTCAACTCTGCGTGGCCGGTGCGAAAATTAGCTGCAGCGCAATTTCAAAGGCAGAAACACACCTCATTAATTACGTCCTTATCAGCGAAAATTTCTTGTCTCTTTTTGCATGTTACATTTATAAACCTCGCCCAAAACGCGCTCGATCCAACGAGACAGCTCTCCGAATGAGAGAAAAAATAAATAAATTTATATATAATAAGATATATAGTGAAGCTCCACTAACACCTTCCTTTCCGCACCTTTCTTTTTTCGGCCGAACCTGCTCGAAATGAAAAAAAAAATACTTTGGCATCTTAATTACGTCAACCTACAAAAAATCCAAAAAATATTGCAAATCTCTTTCTGCTGCTCTGGTCCGGAGAGAAAATTATTTCGGGCGGCCATCTGCGTGCGCCGAGTTGTTGTATGGCTTTTTTGTTTTATTGCGCGAGAGGCCATCTTTTCGCCGCGCTTCGGCGTGCATGCGAAATGTCAATGGTCCTAATAGCCGCGTTGTCCGCCGTAATGTATTCAAGATTGGAAAAAGAGAGAGAAGATATACATACCCTCTCTTCTCTTCTGATAAACATCTCTCGCAATCAACGAAAGCACCGGCAAAAAAATCACAGTTGACGCCAATAATCGCGTTCTTTGGAATTAAAGGTACATTAATTAACACAATTAAAGAAATTTTTAAAGAAAAAGATTGAATGTTCATTTTAAGAGGTTCAAAATACATGCTTCAATTAGCAATTATTTGAAGTATAATAATATATAATAAAAAAAAATTATACTTTATATAAAAAACACACACTTAAAACGTTTATTGAAACTTAACTTTGTTGTTTTTATTTTTTAATATATTTATTAAATATTTTTAACTTAAAATTTTTTAGAAGCATATTTTGAATTTTAACAATCAGTGTCTTTTTGTCAAATCAGCATAATTCAAACAATAAATGACAGTTTTTAACAAGGTAATTATATTAAAATAACCATAGAACTCTTCAGCTAGGTTTTATAAATGCTGGATTAAATAATTACTCTCATCTCGGCGATAGCTCATTGTTAAAATTGCAATATCTAAGCTCATTGATGTATTATTGAATTAATTTGAAAAAAACGATGGTTCCTCCCCAGCATTATTTCAACTATAGTTTGAAATTCAAATTGCTTGCAATCTTAGAGAAGTTTTTCTAGAGCAAATAATATAGGATGAAATCATTTTAAATTTTTTTTGCCATTTATTCTCCATATAATGCTAACATCTTCATAATTTCCACCTAATTTTTATGATCAAAAAACTATATTATTCTTTTTTATACTTTGTTGCAGGTAAGAGAAGCCACTCCATGCGAATAAAATGTTGCAACGATTGAATGCGGGAGAACGAATTCATGCAAGATAAGTACCTGGGTGATTTACGCAATCCCGGTCTAAAATAAACGGGCCGAGATCTGTTTAAGGGCGTGTATCGGTATATATGGCTTTTGCTGGCAAAGAAAACTCGAAAGCGAGCAGTATGGACGATAGTATCGGTGCTGCCGTACCTGTCGGTCTTTCGCTCGCTTTTCGCGGGCAGACACATTCGGCTAATTAGAATACCGCGGCTAAAAAATTGCCCCATAACCAGTCGAGAAAGATGGTCCAGTCTTTTGACAGTTATTGTTTCGATGCTCTCGGGTTATTATTAATGCAACAGGTACTCCCATCGCGGGCCGTAATTACCTCCGTTTGGAACAGACCCCCTCCTAAGTGAGGTGTATTAGGCGCGCATTAGCGCTCGTCTCTTCAGACAGGCTTTTTTCCGATGGAAATCGGTAAGGTGTGCTGATTACGCAGTGATCGTCCCTTTATGCAAAATACAAGACTTGGGCAAGGAATATTTCTGCAGTCGGTAGCAGAAGCATTGTAAAAATTCAGAAAAAATTAAAAACATAATTTATTCTTGACGAAAATAGTTAAAAGGTGATCCCAAATTATAGAAAATTTGAAACTCATTGAAATTAAAATGTTTAAAATTTATAACAAACAAAAAATGCGGATTTATTGAAACAATTTTAATTCTTTAGGAAATAATTATGTGAAGTTATATATAAAAAATTATTTTTGCTCAAAATCAGAGCTTTAGAATTGAAAATTCTGGAATATTGAAGGAGTTGTTATTGAATGACACGAAATAAATATATTAAAATGTAGAGCGGTTGTACGTTAGCGACTCACTCGCAGGTGGTCTTGCAAATCTCGCTTCTATGCAAAGGCTATTAGTCAAACTTGTCATACTCACTTCAAAGGGAATGCTACCCGGCCTGCCACATTCTAGAGCACTGTGAGTGTGATTGCTCACTAATGATAACAATAGTTTTGCCTTGTAGATTGTTACTTTATTAGTTTATTACAATATACAGAAATAATATATTTCCCTTTTCAATAAAATAATTATAATTAATCAACATAATTGTCCCATCAACGTTGCTGCAAATGATCAGGCATTTTACATATATATTGAACCATGTACAATGTAGGTCAAAGAGTTTATTTTAAATCTGTAAAATTAAACAAATTATTTGCTACTTTTTGAAAGGTTCTGCTGCCTTGTTATAAATATATAAAACAAAATAAATGGCAAAATTAAAATATTAACTTCTATTACAATATAAAAAAGTTTAAAAAAATTATTAAATAAATTTTTTATTCATGTCTTTTTTATTAGTTAAAAAAATTTAAATGCTTAATTTTTCTCTTTCAAATTAAAAAAAATATATGAGATGTCATTTGTGCAATTACAAAGAAATCACTGCCCGTACACATCATGCGAATTTTATAGGGGAAAAACACCCAAAATTGTAATTAAATCAAGCAGGAGGAAAAAAAATGATTTTTTATAAAAAAAAGTCCTGAACGAAATTAAAAAAAGAAAAATGTTATCAATTTTTTCCGTTACAAAATTGCATAATTTTGCAAGCATTGAATTTCCCATCACGCAGATGGCACTTTGGACGGTCACAGTTGTTGTGCAATTCCGACTTTTTTTTTATTCACCCGAACGTACGGGCAAATTAGTCATGAATAAAATGGAAACGGAACACCGCTCGTGAATCACGGTTGGCCGCAGAACGCGCGAGAGTGACGGCGGCTGACAGAGAAGCAGCAAGTGTGTTGCAGGTGAAAAGTTTCGTAAAACAATACGCACGCAAATTATTTTTTTTTCCTGCATACACCGACATGAGAGAAGAGGAAAATAAAAAGTTAATAATTCGGTTGCGTGCCGTTCCAAGGTCTTTTGATTATTTTCATATACGAAAATTTTATGCGAGTAGCGCGAGCAAGAAAGAAAAGAAAGAAAGAAAGAGTTAAGGAGAGAGACCGCGCATACTCTCTACTCTCAAGTCAGTCAGTCGGTAATTAATGAGTCGCAAGAAAAGGCAGCAGCAGCAGCCCCGGCTTTATATATAAAAAAGAAGAGAGAAGCTTTAATGTTTTGATTGCTGCTGCTGAAGGAAAAAAGACAGAGTAGAAAATTGCTGATGGATTGTGATTGGTTTTTCATTCTGCCGCCTCTCCTAATACAGCTCTCCGGTGGATAAAAATGTGTGCCCTCTCCTCGGCAGCAGCAGCTTTTGGTCTTGTTGTTGTTATTAAGCGGCTTTATCTCGCGTACCAATCATCAATAGCACCAGCAGGCCGAGGGACAATAATTATATCACGCCGGGGCACGCCTTTTATTATGGAAGTATGCACAAAAATTAAACGCGCGCATCAGTGGGGGTAATTAATTTTTGCCTTGTGCAGCCACGACGCTGGTGTAATTGCTAAATTAAGAGGTAAGAGCTGTGTAGTCAGTGAGAATGTCTGCAGTGCCAGGCTTGTCTCTTGCCATCGACAGATTTAATTGACCGACGGCAGAAGAGAAGAATTCAGAAAGAAAAACAAAATCTGTACGTGTAAAATTAAACATATTATTTACTGAAACTTTTAAAGCAAACTGAAACATTCTTTGAATTTTTGTAGTAAACTGTATTATTATAATGCGCAATAATAACAAATTTAGAATTAATTTAATTTTAAATACTTAACAAATTTTAAAAATGAATTTTTAGTATAATTGAAGTTTTTCTTATTTATTATTTTATTAAATAATATATTATCATTAAAACTAAAAATAATTTGTTTATAAAATTGCCCGATTGAATCCACGGCATTACTTACGGCTACCGACTACTCTCGTGTGTCTCTCTACATTGGTGAAGTTAAATGATGAAATTGATATGTTGATATTTAAAGAAAAACATAATAATTAGTTGAAATGTTGATTTTCCGCTAATTCCGCTCTGAAATACTGTTTTTACTATAAAATTTGAATGTATTAATTATACATTTGGGCAGTGATTGCCTTATATCTTATTAAAAAATCTTAGTGACTACATTATCTTAGTTCTCATTTTGATACATGTAGGAAATTTTGACTCCATATGGAAACATCAATTGAATAGAATAAAGTACGCCAAGGAACTTTTATCAATTATAGTTTTTATATTAATTTTTTTGAAAAATTTTTATTTTTAAAGTTGTGCACGTCTAAAAAAGACATGCTGTATATTTTAACGCTTTTTAGACGATTAGAAATTCTTTTTAGTTAATAAATTAAAAGGAGAGGATGATTATTATGAAATAAGATTTGGATATGGATAAAATTGTAATTATAATTCTGTAAAAATTAAGCCAATAATCGATCTGACCTCATCATTTTTTTGTCGTCCTATTATTAATTAAAACTTTCCCGATGTCGTGCAACTTCGGCACCACCCATCAAGTTAATTGCCAGCAAAAGTTGAAAATCAAGGCATATTTTGGCGCCGTGCGAGGAATCGTCGTCTCTCTAATTATATCAAGATGGCTGTTACGATGTTGTTTTTTCTTACCAGGAAATCAAAATTCATGCACACAATATTTGATGGGGATTTTGGTCTTGAAGCCGTTCGTATTTCGTGGCTTCATTCATGGAAAACAATTAACTTGCCATTAAGAGTGAAAAAAAGAGCAGCGCGCACGCAAACCCCACGAAACGCGTTTCCTGCCTTGAATTTTCCTGTCAGCGAGAAAGAGAGGAGAAACTGCTTCTTTTAAAAACAAAATTTGCTCGCGATAATATACATAATTTGCTGAATATTTTGTTTTCGTAACAGGTCGTAAACGCTTTTGAGAAAAAATAAAAAATAAAAGGGAGCAATTAAAAAAGCAACAGTACTCGAATTGTTTAATTACGCTCTCGGTTCAACGCTTCCCTGAAAAGTTTAGAACCAAACTTTGTAATAAAATTGAATTTCATTGATATACACACAAACAATTAAATTAAATATACGAAACGGCCAATAAAACCCATTAAATTTATTACCCATCAATTACTTCCACTCTTTCTTTCGTTTTATTCTGATGAAGAAGTGTGGAAGTAAAAACTACATCAATAATTTTTATAGTTCGGCCGATGAAAAGAATAAAAATTCGGAGAGCCACCCAGACGGTGATCGCTTCTTTCGAAACCCTAATGCATCCATGAGTGATAACGCGGTGTCACCAGACTGCATCAGACGGAGAAAGGGTTGCCGTGTAATTTTATATCTTTCCTCTGAAAAAAAAAAAACGAAAAAACTAAATATATATAGCAGAGGGCCTTCCTTATACCTGCTGTCGCGTCGTTCTTTCTCTCTCTAAATTTTTCCCATCAGCCTCGGTGGGGAATGTTTTGAACTGGGCAGGTGAGAAATAAAGGAATAGGCGTCATCAATCATTGATAGTTGAAGCTTGCGGTGTGGGTATGTTGCCAGACTAGACCTCTAACTTGATGGCCACTTTCGAGACTTACTGACTCACTATACTCGCTGGATTAGAATTTAATTTCGCGTGCGCCTCTCGCTCTCGGACAAAAACGAGAGACGCCATTCAGCCTGCCATTTTTGGCGTTTTTGGCTCCGGTTTCAACCCGATAGATGCTGGAAAAGTATTTTGGGGAAGAGGTGAGAGTGCCAAGTGGTGGGTGTTTGATTTCATTCGAGTGTCACTAGAAGGATGACAAAAAAATTAAGGGGAGCGTTCGCGCCATTGGGCCCGGCAATTCAACCGCAATTTTTTAATCGGCTGAAAATGAAAAGGACTTCCTTGAATGATTTTTTTGGGGATCAAATTATTTATTAAGTATAAATAAAATTTAAATTAATTTTCTTTAATTTACAGAACTTTGATGATTATATTATATTTTTTTTCAAAATCTCTTACATTACATAGTCCTTATTTAATTTGATGGGAATTATTTCTTGTCGCCAACTTTAATTTTGTAGAGATAGAGTCTTTTGAAACTGAATTCTTCAAAATATCATCTTGCATTTCATGGTAATTTTCAAACGATGTGAATTTTTCCTCAAAATATACCGAAATTAAGTTAATTAACATATTTTTAAGCAATCTTTAAACCACTCAAATTTTAAAATTTAAAATTTATTGATGGAATACTTGAATCATACTCTTTTTTAATTCCATTTTTTGATATTTGCAGGAAATATTTATAATTTTAATTCAATTTAATTAATCTGACAACGAGAGTTTAAAAGAGATCAAAGATATTATCGATTTGTAATCTTTAAACCTTGTGACGCTGTCAATTAATTAAAGAAATTTCGCTTCACAATCAAACTGACTCTTGGTCTATATCAAGTCCTCAATCTTTTTGTTCTGCAGTATAATTACCACACCAGCACTTAATTGCTCTATAAACACACTTTTTGCACAGTGTCCCTCGATTGAGCAACACGCACCACTCGCTCAGTTTATATATATTTTTCATTAATTGCTACTAAACGCAAGAGAATTCCAAGGATAACAAGATTAAAAATGTCTCTTTACCGATGCCGTTTCAATGGCAGAAACAAAGAGAGAGATCGTTCTTTTTTTTGCATTCGCGCACAAAAAGGGGGTGAGTGTTAATGAACACCTCGGCAATAATTCAGGCGTCCGTGCGACGTCTCTCCACTGCAGACACGAAACTCTCTTATATTCTTTTATATATATATAAATTTGCAAACACGCAGCGACACACATAGATGTAAAGTATCTCTTATATTTTTTCGTTTCGGAGAGAGAACGAGGGCCGGTCGGTTTCTAAGAAAAATACTCTCGCGAGAGAGCAACAAGAAAAGAACACACCTTGGAATCGCGTAAAGGATTTTATTTTTATTACGCCATAGTACGGCGCGCGTATATTATTTTGGTGGTTCGGTTTGCTCTCTTGGTACGTCTTTTTAAATATATATAAACCCGCCGAGTTTTGTTTCCAAACCGGCTGGCCACATACTTATACTCTTTCACAATGGCATCCGGATAATTTGGCTGCTCGGCTGCAGCATTCATTCGTTGTCTCAAAAGTTTTTTCGCTCGCCCGGCAGCAGCACGCAATAATTAAATTTGCAGGCAAAAAAGCAGCGAGAATTTGATGCCGTGACACTTGATATGCACCGGGAATTTATTTAATTATTTCACCGCCGCCGCCGCCAGTGAGCTGCTCAATGGGGAAATCGCCGAGAGACGCGAAATCTCGGCGTGATTTGCGCCCTGGTAACCGAATATTTATTTACTCGGTACATCGCATGCACCTGGACCTTCCGTGCCGAGAGCCAGTTTTTATATATGCGCTAGTGTCTGTATTAAAAATTAACCTCTTCCAGTATTCGAGCAAAAATTTGTTGAAAAATCGACAATATCTCAGCAGCATCAGCAGGTGAAACTGGAGAAAGCTTATGTACAAGATAATAAAAATCTCAAATAAGCCAAATAAGAAAGGCTCTTTTATGTGATATTATTAAAAAAAAATTTAACCGGTATTATTTTCTGCCCAGATTTTGTCAGGAAGTTGCTGGAACAGCCCAGTTTTACAAGTAAACCCACATAAAAATAGTAAAACTATTGAATTCAATAAAAACATAATTTATACAATGAAAATATAAATCCAAATTTGTATAAAATCCAGCACTGCTTCTATGCACTTCTCTAAGCTGAATTAGTCCACTCATGAAATGTGAATGTTTATTTTCCTTCTCACCTCGAGAATCTCTGTTTGTTTATCCGACTTCAATGAGAAAGAGTATGGTTGTGTGAAAAAAGCCAAACAATCTCTCCACCGCTTGACGTGCATGCCAGAATGAGAGAGTGCTAATGAAGGAACCGCATCTCATTGTCAGAGAGATGCCCTTCGATATAAAAAAAGTCTCTTTAAATTTACTCGTCCATTCAATTCAACATTACGTATACAACGGAAAAAGGATCTTTATCTTGAAGAAAGGAGAGTTGGCCGATTTTGATGAAATTTGGAAATTTTTGGCTCCTCTCGAAAAGGCCGCTCTTTTGGCAGCGCAAAGGCCACAACGATGATGGTGCACATTCTCAAAATGAATATTGCTCGCACCTGACGCCGTGCACCGTGATGAGCCCTCGCCTCTCTCGCGCGCTTTGTTATTGTATTATTTCTGTTGATGTATTGTAACTAACAGATGTGACGCTGCTGCGCCAATCATGATCCTAATCTACGCTCTAATGGCTAATACGCCGAAGTGGCCAACACCGAAATTGCATTAGAAAATTATGGGAAAGGCCTACTAAGTAAAAAAAATTAATAGACTTCAGATTCATCAGAAATTCGTGATAGTTTTTAAAATTATTCTTGATTAATTAATTAAAGAACAACAATCCAGAGGACTTAAAGCGAACAAAATGAAGCCAAAGCCCAAAACATTTTCGTGTTTTGAATTCTGCCGACAACGCCATAAATTTGAGTTTCCATCCCTTGAGAATATTCTAGTCCCAATGAGAAAAGCCTAATTCATATGCGTGCTGACGAAGAAAGGAAACCAAAACGAAATAAGCGCGTTTCGTCCCTGCGCGTGCAGTAACATTTCAATCAGAATCGCCGCTTGCATACTTTGGCCTTCAGAGCATTGAAAAATCCTCGGGACCATATTGGTTTTTATACCTGCCCGATTTACGACCCCCGGTCGGCCTCATTGATCTATTTGAGGGGGATGAAAAAGGTCTTCTACCTTTTTCGCATGCATTTTATTATGGGGGTGCGTTTTTCCGAAACTTTCTAAAGGTGCCATAAAACAATCTCTGAGGCAGGGTTGTTCTATATTGGGGCGAAAAGGCAGGTTTATGGCCTTCAGGGAGAGAAGGAATATAAATATACCTGGCAGAGGAGAGGAATTTATTTTTTTGAGGAGAATAGGGAAATAGGACAATAATTGGTGAGTCATTTGCTGCTGGCGTCGAGCGGAGAAAACGATTTTTGATGAGCGAAACCCTAAGGGAAGGACAAAATAAGGTGTTGCGCGCCCATTAAGGGTGGAATTACCGCCAGAGATGATGAAGCAACCGACTGACTGATAGGCATCTTTTCTTGTTTATGCACAGGAAAAATATGCTATCCGAAATTAGTTCCGAGAATGGGAAAAATATTATTTATTAAATTGTAAATTGTACACACGACGCTCTTTTATATTATTATTATTATTTTTCTCCATTTTCATAGTCGCTGGTTCTTATATATTCTTTTCAGCGGTTCGTACGTTTCTCTGACAACTAAATTGCGCATGAAGAATTCACTTCCATTTTTCAATTACATCATTGTTGGCGGCTAAGCACCGTGAACAAGCGCGGCAGCTCTACCTTAATTTTCAGAAAAATATACACGTCCCTTATACAGCGATCGCAAGATTAAAAGTCAATAATTCGCATCGCAGGCCAATTTCGATTAATAAAAAAGCACAGACCTCTCTCTCACTCACTCGCTAAAATATTAATTAATTTCGCCTAAAGGTTATTTTCATAAATGGATCTTTCAGGTACGCAGTTTTAAATGTCGGCGTTTTTCTCGTTTCCCCTCTTAAGTTGGTTCTCCTCCCGTCTCTCCGCTTTTATTAATGGTTGTGCATGATGATGGCTGATGTGTTTGGACTCTGTGGCTCGGTCATCACTATATCCACATGCAGAGAGAGAGAGACGAATGAACGGTCCATCGCGGCATCGCCGCCGCGAGAGGAAAAAAATAACGATTTTGTTCTTCAATAAAATTGGCATGGATTAATTATTTCTCTCACGTAACTAAAATAACTTTGGCTTTAATATAGAGTAAGTATCGGGCCTGGAGTGTATAAGAAAATTAAAATTGGCCTCTCTCGGCCGCCGCCGTTTATAAATTATGGCTCGGAATTTAAAATCAGGTTTCAAGATAATTTTCTCTCCCCTTGCGAGGACCTCTGTGTCGTTATTAAGCGGCCGAGTCATGTAAAATTAACAGCGAAATTAGACATTATTATAATGTTCAAATTAATAATTGAATCCTTGATCTCTGCAGCTCGATTTTTTAATTCGACCCAAATGGATCGATTTCGGTAAAAAAAATTGAAGAACCGCGCGAGCTGGAAAGAAATTATCCCCAAAGGAAATTCGCGCTTATTGGGCAGCTCGTTACTGCCGATGGATTTACAACCTCGACAATATTGCTTACGGTGTGTAATTGTGAATTATCGCACTCTCGCGCTTTTTATGTAAAACAAGCGGCTTTGGTCTGTGTGTGCGTATATGTATACCAAGCGACCAATTTAAAATACAAATCCATTCATTTTATTTATTGCCGTATCGAAATGTGCGCCTCTTTTTATTAATGGACGCCGCGCAGCGCGTTGTGCTCAATTTATTTATTGGCAGAGAAGAGAAGCGGCGTGCGAAATTGTTTGCCGATTTATTGTATTGAAGACGGGGATTGATCTTTTCCGCTGCGAAGAGATCGAGGTTAAAATGGAATGGACCCCTCAGGGATCCAAAAAGAGCAAGGTGTTCAAATCTCGCTCCAAAAATTTACATACAAAAATTCAATAACATTTTGCTTCAGTATATAGTATAAAAATATAAGAATATACAAAAATCCAAAATAAAAAAACAATTACAAAATAATAAATAATTTTAATCTTCCAGTTTTAAAAATTCTCACAGGTAGCAATTTACATTATTTTAATTGATAGTAACAAAAATGGTAACTGGAAATGCGGTGGCACCATTTTATTTATACCCGGGAAAATTTTAATGTTACTAATTTTATTATTCATGTTTCTTTTTTTTCAATTAATTTTCAATAGTTAGCTTCCCAGGATCTTACAAATTAGTGCTAATTTTTAACGCTCAAATTACCTAAGAATTACCAACGAGATGCTAATTGTTTTTGCTAATTTCATTTTCTTACAACAAATATTGCTACAATAACATGCCCATTTTCTAATAGTTATTCAAATAGACAAAACAAACTAGTTGCTGATAAAATTATAAAATTATTTGAATCTTTAAATTAAATATTTTTTTGTATTTTCCTTACAGTTGTTTGTCAATTCGAAGCAAAGAATGCAAAGCTCTTTTGATCCAATTAAATGGCTTTGTTGGCCGATCACAGTAATTAGACCGAGCATCTTCATCTCTCTCTGTGTGTCTCGAATAAGAAAAAGAGCAAAGAGCCGGGTCGTGTCGCTCGGCGGCGGCCCGATTTTCCCAGGAGCGATGCAGCAAAGCGATGCCATCAGCGAGGTGTCATGCACTTTAACACAATGTGGCAGCCCACTCATTCGTGCTCTCCGAATAACCCGTTCGTCCCTGCCGCCGCCGCCGCCGCCGCGCTAGGCCATTATTATTATTATTATTCTTCTTTTCTTTCTCTTCTTTTATTCGTCATTAATAACGTGTGTATTCCAAACAAAAAATCCCAATGCACGCTGTCACTACCGTGGAATGTCAACCCTCTTTGTGTGGACAAAGGAATGCGTCCGAACCGTCTTTCTTTCTTTATTTGTCCGCATCTCTCGCGGATTATTCGAAAATCCGCGGCAAAATAAAGAAAGAGAGAAAGACGCCGCGCTCTGCTTTTCCGCTATGCAGGTGTTCCTTTGATTTGATTTCTTGCTCCGCTCGGCCGTGAAAAAACATACAAACTCGCCGGTGCAACGCGATGGAAAATGGAAAATTCATATTTTCGTGCTTGATTGGCCGCGAATTATGTCTGATGATGGTCAATAATAATAAACAGACACTGGGGTATTATTATGATGTAGAGGCAGATGCTTCAGTGCTTTGAGCGGAAGAAAATTATTATTATTTTTTCTTTATATTGATCTCAATTCTTGAAAGATGCAAAAAGTAAATACTTGAACGTTCAATTCAATATTCAATTCCCAGAATATCGTTTCGATATTTGATGAACTTTGATTATTTTAAAATTTTGAAATGCCATATTAAATTTCTGGATCTTTTTCATTTTTTAATAATATTTTAAGAGGTCTCCAATGATATTGTTTTCAATATTTTAAACAAACTGCATTCCACAAAGAACAAACATGGTGATTGAACCTCGGATCATTTTGCCGAGAGGTTTGTTTGCACAGCACGTTGGTATGTGTTTTATTTGCAGTACAAACGAAGATCCGTCGAGATTCGAGTCGCGGTTGATTTTTGTGCGAAAATACGATCCTTGAACGACAATGAAGGGGAGATTCACGCCGTGTCGGACCTACTGCAGACCGAAAGTTTGGGCGAAAAAACACACACAGGCAACGCGGAGAGCGACGACTTTAATGAACGAGTCGTGATTGAATAATTAGTAAAGCTTTGCCACGTTCTATTATTCTCTACGGCAGGACGGCGACGCAATAAGAAAAAAAAATGCACGAGATGATCAAGATCAAGGATAGATTTACAGACAAATGCAGAAAATAAAAATGATTTTGTTAGATTTTTTATGATTGCATAACATTTTCTTAATTAAACGTATTTAAAATAATTTTAATCAAAATAAATATCGTTCAAAATATTACAAAAATTTGTTTACAAAAGTAAAAATTTTTATATTATAATTTTTGTTTCTTTTAATAATATTTTAACTATTTTGAATTCAGATGAAATAATCAAATAATGGAAAAAACACTCACATTTCATATTTTTCAAACGGTACCTTGAAAACACGTTGGACATCACGTTTCTCAATTCAACGTCACGGGTTGCTCGAATTTGATACGAATCGCGAATCATCTATCAAAAGAGTGGCACAAGATGATCAAAAAATTAAAGCGAGCGCTCGGAAATTAATCCACTCTGCGATAATTACAGAGCGAGAGGGCGCGATTACAATGAAATTATTTCGGAGGCAACCGAGCGTGTTATGGAGTTTGGTTTGCGTCTGTACGTTCACCGACCACACCGCCCACACGCCGACCTCTGCAGAATTTTCTAATTAAGATCGGAGGCATCGGCACCTCTATAAGCCATAAAATCCTCTACAGCGATTTTCTTTCTCGCAGCGCCGCCGCCGCCGCTGCTGTTTTGCCTACTGATTGTCAGTGCCAGATAAACGCTAGGAGATGCTGCAGCCCGGCATGACGTAATTTTAATTAAATTTCCAGCCGAATGCCGGCGTTTTGTGATGCCAGAGCTAGAGCAAAAAATGACGAAAAGAAATTTGTAATGGTTAACATTCCTTTGATTTTATTAGTATACAATTTTTAATTTCTTTAATTTTTTAAAATTTAATCGTTATTAATTTTATGATCATCAAAAATATCAAAATTGCATATTTTTTCAACTAAATAAAATACCAAATAATAAATAATTAGTAATGATGGAAAAAAAGAAGAGTTTTCAAAATATTTTAAAAATAGGAAACAGTTTATTTAAAATTGAGAACATTTCCATAATAAATAGGTTAAGAAATTTAAAAAAATCGCATCTTCATTCTTTAACCCCCTCATTTCAGTACAGAACAAAAATTTAAAATTATCTCCTAATAACGAATTTGAATCCAAACGTTCCATAAAACTCCATTTACTTTTGATATCCAAATGAGTTTCTCACCTGCACAAGAATGTTTCGGTGAAAAATTTATTTCTGCCACTTTGATAAGCGCCCCGAGTCCACAACGTAATCAAGCGAGCGGCGTGCCAGTAATGAATTCGCCGCTCATTAATCCTTTTCACACACTTTCGCATGACCACCGTGTGCACCTTACGAGCATAATAAAAAAGATAAAGGAGCAGGACGCTCGTTTTCTTATTAACTCGCCAAGGTTGCGTGCGAGTGCAGCTTTTAGCGCAGAACTAAATTGAAAATTATTGCCTATTGTTTTAATTGAAGCGGAGGGGATTTCGGCGTGGAAATCGGCAAAAATCGACCTGAAGGGCGTGTCCGCCAATTTAATATTCAATCAATCCACATGACTCACTTCGTCGCGCAAGGACAAAATAAAAAAATAAATAGATGGGAGCAGCCGTTGGTGCAGATTTGGTATACAAGAGTTGTGCGGACGCTCTTCGCACCAGGCATTAATTAGACCGCGCCAAATTTGTTCGTGATTAATTAGGGGCATTTCACAGTCCCAAAAATGTTATGCATAGGCTTGCAAATTTATTCGATCAATAATTTTACTAATTTTTTGCACGCCCCAAAACGTCAAAAATAACCACAAATTGTGTGATTTTTCTAGGAAAATATGGACAAAATTTGATTTCAATTGCAAATTATTTTGCCTTTTGCACTATAAATGATTTAATTTTTAATTTGCCTCATAAAATCTAGAAAATTTGAATGTTTTTGCATCTCTAAGGCACCATTTATTTAATTGTAAATCAATGGTGACGAACTGAATTTTCAATACACAAATCAAATTATTAGAATCATAACAAAAATTATATTTAATTTTCAGCTGTGTTGCTCTTCTTGGCAGAATTTATGAAAATTAATTATTTATTAAAAAAAACTGATTTTGTTTTTTAAATCTGCTGAAAGCAACTTAAATTTGAGGGTTTCATTATTATTAATTTTTAGGACTGCGATGTTTTACTCATTATTTTGGATTAATTTTTTTCGCGTGCATATCTTGATTAGAGAGGACATTCATGTACATTGCAAATAAGTGAGCTAGGTGTTGGTACAAAAACAAGTCTTAATTACTCTGCCTCCATTCCGCACGCCGCGGCATTATTGTTCCCTGCCCACATTCCTTAATTTTCTCTCGTGTGGTAGAACAAAAGCAGAGTTGTGAGCCATTCCAGGAACTGAGCAAACGACCGAGGGAAGTATAGAGGGCCTATAGAGACACTAGACACCATCGCTCAGGTGATATCTCGCTCGTTCTCACACCACCTCTACTCAAGGAACTCGCCAAAATGCTATAGAAGGTTATAATTTTTTTTTTTTTTAAATTTATCAAGCAATTAAGAACAATCTCTTTTTGTAGATATTTAATAGATTTTATAAATCGTTAAAATTTATAAGTAACTTTAATATAAAATTTTGGTTTTTTTTATTTTAATATATTATTTATTTTAATTTTTTTAATCAGCATTTTTAATTTATGATGTAAATGTCATCAACGATTGCAACGATTGCAAATAAATTAATAATAACAAAATTCTTGAGCTGTATAAATTTTATAAAATCTTGCTGCACTACCATTTCATAATAATTTTGAATATATGATACTAATTTTCACTTAGTGGTAAGGAATAGCGTTTGTGTTGAAAAATATTTTGTATAGAATTCATGATAAATTTCCAATTTAAAACAAAAAAAAGCTTCAAAGTTTGAAATTGAAGAAAAACAGAGTATGCAGTTCAATTTTGTGTTGGTTTTACCTTGAATTACTTTACCAAACATAATTGGTAAACTTCCAATTATTCATTTTTACCAATTTATAATTAGAATGAAGTTCTACAGGCTCTCTGCTGCAGATGTTTGATCTCGGAATTTTTATTTCAATCGCTTTTCTTACTGTCCAACAATTCAATGTGTCTGTGAAATAGAGGAATTTTGATTGAATAATATTTTTAAAATTTCATGAGTATTCAATCAAATAATTAATTAAATAAGGAATGCTTAAAAAAAATCAGTTTTGAACAATTATCAACAGAAATGCATGTCTTGCATATAAACGAAAAAAAAAGCAATAATGAGTAGAAGAATATTTAAAAAAAAAAACTTTTTTGATAAAATCATATGATTTTATAATGTCAGAAATAGTCTACTCTTTAGATGGAATACAAACATTATATCCGGGATAATTAATAACCTTAGCATCTTTCTTAACTAAAATGAAAAGGTTCCCAAAATAATTTTGTAGTCAAGTATAGATCGTGTTCATGTTTTCAGGTTTTTTTTTATACCAGCAGGAGGGCTCGTTCTCTCTCTTGGTTTTGAGTTCATGAGTTTGGATTTTTTTACCGACATTATAACATAATTTTTTTGTTTACATTTTTATGAAGGTGCACTTGTCTCACAGTTTCGTAATTGAATCTAAAAGAGTCGAATAATTACCCTCTGGGAAAATATAATACGACCAGCAGCATTTCTTATAATCCCCGGCATCTCTTCATAAAATTCTTAGTGTGTGGCTCTTTGGTGCAGCATCTCTCGGATGTTGGTGCATTCAACAAATAAACTGGCGCACTTTATTGCAGCAATTTCTCGTCGTAACGCGAAAAAAGAGGTACTGCGAGTGCAGAGATAATCATCTTACTGCTGCAATTAGTGCCGGTAAATTTTATTGATGTCCTCCTTTTATTCTGCAGGAATTTTTCGGTTAATTTTTCGCTTCTAATTATGTATAAGAGCAGATTTTTTCTTCTACAAACTTCTTCTCTAATTGCGAGACGGAGCATTTTTCTTTATCACGAGAGAAATCTCGTAGCTCATAAATCACTCGGGCGATTAGTTAATTTATGCAAAATTTATTAAAGGAATTTTTCCGTTCTTGGCGGAGCACGCATTTTTTTTCTGCTGGCGGATTGTTTTTGTTTCCCTTCACGCGTCACTCCGGCTGTCATCAATAAAATATTTCTTCGTTTTTACTGCCGCGGCGCGTCCTAAAAAAGCAGGATTCATTGCCCTGCGAGACGCAGGATGGAGCTTCCTAGAAAAACGAGAACAAACTGCGAGCGCTAGACGAACAAAGAATGACATTTACGGCTTCTCTGCGCGCATTCAAATGCTCCTCATTATATCAAAGCGGCCGGAGTTTGACAAAGTTTAAAATAAACAAAAAATAAAACATATTTAAAAAAATTTATTAATTTTTTTTATAAATTTTTAAATTATTTTTTTTCCCAATTGATTTACAAAACTTTTTTATTTACAAATTAAAACTAATATAATTTTTTTAATTTGATTTAATATTAAACTTTTGAACGGTCATTTTTGTAGTATTTTTATAAAGTAATTGCTTTAAAAACTAATATAATCCAAAGCTTAACCAGTGATAACCTCAATTAAAATAATTTGAGACCAGTATAAATAGTATTACTTTGTTTGTATTAGTGTTTTATAATGTAATTAATTAATACATTTTAAAAATAATAATATTTTGCAATAAAAATTAATAGATTTTTATGACTCAACAATGAATATACCCGCTACATACAATAATCTATTCTACATAATTACATAATATATAATTCTAAAGTTTTAAACAAATTAATTAATAAGGGATTTTGCTCTGTTTACATTTGCACCAATCTTGAGGGCTTTTCTAAAAAATGTAAATTATATAATCTCCTTTTTAAAAATAATGAAGTGTTGTGATGAGTATAATTGACAAACTTGAAAGTCTGCGGTCCATGTTTTTTAATTAAATAATCAAATTAACTTGGTGGATAAAAAAGTGACCGAATTAATTTCGCGCCACGGCGGCGCGCAATTATGTCAAATTTGGCAGCGCAAAAAAAAGAAGCGGCGGCGGCGACAATTTGGTGGCGCGCGCGTCAACACACGTCGTCGGAAAATTAAAATGTAATTACGCGTGGTGTGCGCGCGAGAGAGTGCACAGTAGCGAAATGGGCAGCGAGCGCAGAGATGGAGAGGAAGATTTTATATCGCGCGCCGAGGAAGATCTAAATGCTAATTCGGGTGTAGGAAAGAAAAGGCCCGGGGGACACGACGGGCATTCCAGAGAGGCTAGCCCGGCCAGAGAGAAAGAGATTGACGAACGTAATAGATCAATGCCGGGCGCGCACAAGAAAAATTACCGCCGCTAATCAAATTAGCCTCTCTCGCTTGTAATTTAATTAAATGGAAATTAATAATTAGCCGAGGTGTACCGAGAGTGCGAATTTGGTTTTGCAGCCAAAATGTCTTCCCCCTCGCTTGCCTCCTCGCACCGCCGGCGCACCACGGCAGCATCTCTTTTTCTTTCTTTACCTGTGAAGGTCATTATTTTCCAAGCTGCTGCTACAAAACGCCGCGCTCTGCTGATCGGACACTCGCGCCAGGTACGCGCAGCATCTCCTCGCTCGCTCGGCCCCGCGGAGTTAATTGTAAAAAATATAGATTGGAGCACAGAACGCCCGAGGCGCCCTTCGAATCGGGAATAAATTTCTTGTATTTATCAAGGGCCACTGTAAATTCGGCCAGAGAGTATTGGTTGAAATGAGATGAATCACTTAAGACTTGTCAATGTTGATATTTATGGATTTTGTGACCAACTTTAATTCAAGCCTCATTTGAGAATTTACAAAATTAAATTTAAAAAAAATTATATTAACTTAATTGCAAAAAATATTCAATCTTATTTTAGACTTTTTTTTATTATAACTTAAGTTTTTTAATTTTTATTTATTTTGTACACATTAGTTAATAATTTTATATAATATATTTAAAAAAAGAATGCTCGTTTTAAAATTGAATTATCTATGTTTAAAAACGAGATTTAATATTTATTGTTAATATTTATAAATAAATACGACCGATTCCAAGGATTTAGAATCTGCACACATATCAAAAATTATAATAACATAACTAAAATTGTTAGATGTAGAGGTTTACATATATTACATTCATATCAAATTTTATAATCAAAAATAAAGAATCTGAAATTTGAACAATATAAATGTTTTTCAAAGGCAATTAAAATATAATATTGTGTTTAGAGATAACAGTGCAGATAGGAATTTGGTATTAAATTATTATTTACTTCTGATCTTTCTTATTTAGATTCGTTTCTCATGATTCATGATAAATTTAGTTAATTGTTTTGGTAGACAATTCCTATGAATTTTAAAAAGGGTAAGAGATTTTGCAAAGACATGTCGAGAAAAAACTTAAAATATCGTCATATTACTTAAAAATTGTTAAAAATAATCACTGAACAATTTTCTATCCATTGCCATAATCAAACGTTGACAATCTAACCACAATAAAATATTTTATCATTAGTTTTTCTTCCTTTTCAGTGTTGAAAAATTTGCAGTTTAATCATACCCCGAACGATTGTTATAAATTTTCCAATTTCAAGTTGTCTCACGTGACAAATAAATAATTTCTTATTAAATGTTTTTATGCGTTAATTTCTGCCTACGTGACGCAAATCATATATTATCAAGTATTAAATATTGCAGGTCATTATCCTCTCAATGTAATTGAGCTATCTTTAATTTACTCTTTTGTAAGTGTCACTTTTGGTCTGGGATCAACATTTAACGCAGCGGTCGACCGTTGGCTGGCGCCCGCAACCCCTTTTCGGTTTTGAGGTTTGCCTGATGTGGAATTCGCGTTAGATCTGGACGTGTGAATTGCTGCGATAAACGTGCGTCTCTCTCTCTCGTCTTTGAAGCTTGGGTATAAATTAATTATTTTGAAAAATCTGCGCCGGCGAAACCGCACACGGGAGGGGCAAAATGCAACCAGCCGGTGTCAAGTGACACCTAATCCGGCGGGCACTGCTTATCAGCCTTAACGTATGCAGACCAGCTCCCGGGTATTAGTGCAGGGAAGAAGAAAATCCCACTCTAATGAACAAAAAGTCACGCGGACAATGCACTTTGCGACCAATAAAAAGGAAGGGCGCAGTAAAATTTGCACCCAGGGGGAAATATATAATTAAATTAATTTTTTACCTGCCGAGAGTGCATTAATTTAATTGGCCTTTTAATGACGGTCGACTAAAAACCAAATTACATATTTCCGTATTGTTTGTCGAGTTTAATTCTAACTCTTAATATGGCGAACCAGTTTATTAAAATTCATTAAACGAGCGACGAGATGTAGCATAAAAAAATTAAGCGCACCGGTGTTATTTGCGCACAGGTTGTCACCTGAATATTATTTCCAGCGGCTGCAAGTGGAACTGCATCGTATCGATCTCGTCTGCATGCAGAATAATATTCTTATGCAACGAGAGAACTCGTGACCTCGTCTTCGAGCTTCTCTCTTTATTGCTCCTCATGTTGAGCCGAACTAACACTCTGAAATGGATTGCTGATTTTCATTGAATTACGTCAATATGACCCACTTTATAAGAAATATTGTTTATAATTTTCTTTTTAATTATATTAGAAGGTGTTTAAAAGAGGCAAATTATTTATCCTGTCGCAAGCTCCTAAATTTTTACAAGATTTCTTTTAAACTTTAGAATTCAACTCTTATAAATTTTTGACCGTCTCTTTTAATATTTGAAAGTAATAAGTCCATCAATATTGGATATACCTAATGTAATATGAACCTTCTATTCAATTTTCAGTATCAATTTCTCATTTTTATACATCTTTTTCAATTAAATAAACCAGAAACAAATTTATATGCACACAGAAAAGAGGAGGTCGCATCTATTCAGTAATTAGTTAATCAGTTTTCATCTAAGTTTCATTGATTGCAATTAATAAGTTAATTATCTTTTCTGCCAGATTAGAATCCAAAAATGTTGCAAACAGCAGAGTTAAGTGATCAACTAAATTAACACAAATTAATGTTAAGTAATGTGTAGTAAAAAAATCTTAAGTTTTTAATAATTTAAAATTAAAAAATTAATTTAATAACTAAAAGCTAATTTTTTTATGTTAAACAAATGGAAAAAAATAAAGTTTAACTATTTCTAATTTATAAAAATTTTAAAATATCCTCCCTTTGCTGCGAAAATTATGTGTAGAAAAACTCGACCACGCCGCCAATCGTATAATAAATCAGCCCTCACCGGCCGTTTCAATGAAGCCAAAGCCTCGATCTCGCACAATAGAGAATACCCGGCTAGGTGTTAGTTATGAGCGACTTTGTTTTGACAGTTATTACCCCATTCCAAACGAATTCATAATTCTCTGTCTCGGCCTAGCTGCACTAAATAAAATTGTAGCGGTGCGTTTCTTGCTTTAGCACACGGTGGTCCGCCGAATTGATTTACGCTCGTGATCTCACTTTTTAATTAAACTCAATTCCTCCCGTGCTAATATAAACATTTTTCTTTTTGATTACAGGTAAGCCGGACTGATCGTTTTGGTCACGAACCCACCATCATCAAACGATTGAGTATCAAAATATTTTTCTATAATTTTTTTTTTTTCATTTTTACGGAAAAAAGTGTGTCGATCGTGAATGTCTGCTTGCAGAATTGAATAGGATGAGCAGCGGAGTAATTTAATTTTAATTGAGCAACTCACGCAGGCGCGTAATTGCATTCCTTCATTAGCGCCCGATTATGGGTTAATGAGTCTCTCATCAATGTACAAAACACACTTGCGGTTGTCGCTTATTATTTATATATACTTGTTCGAAATCATCGACAGCCAATAAAACTGCTTCTTTATATGTATTTCCAAATGAATTAGAAACCGAGAGTGCTGCTGCGGTGAAGACTAACTAGCTAGATAATTGTTTCCTTAACGAACCAACGAATGCTGTTATTACGCAAAGATATATAAGTAGAAATTGAGGTTTTCTGTATAATTGAGCTGGAGCCTTTTTCGGAAATTATTTAACTCCGTGAGAAGCAAGCAAATTTCATTCTGTTAACTTCTAGACTCTATTCAAATAATCAAAGTGATATAAAAAGTAAATAAAAATATCAACTGCACATTGAGCTTACTCGGCACTAATTAATTTATTCAATAATAATTATTACAGATGTGCACTATGGTCGTTTTTGCGACATCTATAAAAAGATGAAATTAAAATTAATTTATTCCAAATTTTATTTCCCGGGAGTTCGACCCCCTGGATTGAAACAGGATTTCAAAGCGCTTATTTTGCATTGTCTGCCGAGGCATTTTTTTTTTTTTTATAATTCGAAATGCTATTAACGTCGCTGAAAATTTATACTGTTTCTCGTTGCGATTTAAAGTCGGTGCGCACTTGCGTTGACAGAAAAAGTAAGTAGCAAGTCGCGGCGGCGGCGCAGCTCGCATGCATCCTTCAAAGGCGAAAAGCGCCTTTCATTTTTTCTCTCCATACCAAGCTTGCTGCTGCGCACCGAGAGAAAGAAACATAATTAAATAAATTTATCGAGTTGCCCCCTCGTAATGCAGTATCGCATTCAAAAACCGCCGGATTAAAATTAATCTTGCACTTTTTGTATGAAAAAAAGAGAGGAAAGAAATATTATCCTTTTTATTTTTTTCAACCATGGTTAAAATTTCATGAAAAAGTACATCAAAAAGGAATTAAACGGTGGCCGGAATTGTGGGTAATAACTTAATATCCCCGCATGCACGTCTTCCCAAATGGCGTCTCTTGCTCTCCAATTTGTTGCTTCCTAGAACGGGCAAATTATTTTCCAGCTCAATTAGGCTCTCTCGTCGTTCACACACCTCAGAGATGCGTATCGGTGGAGTGACAAAATTTCATCCGCTCTTTCCGCCTTCCTGCGCACATGACCGCAGCAGAGAGCAATTTTCGAAGAAATAAAGAGGTGGTCGAAAATAAAACAATCGGCGTCGCCCCGCCGTAATAATAATTCCATCGCCGCTGCTGTCTCATTAGAGTTATAAGCTTATTTCTTATCATCTCCGCAGCCGGCCGAGTGTATAGTGGTGGCGGCTTCCAAACCTGTCATTATATCCGCTGCTGCATCTCTCCGCGCCGAGCGAGAAATGACTCTGGCCGGCACAAAAAACACACACACCACAGACGCCAGAAGCATGATGGATTTTATGTACATGTGAATAAAGAAGTCCTGCCTGCACGCATCCCTAAGCGTCTCGCGTCCGAGAGAGACTTCGTACACGTGATTATTATATAATATTATAACGCGCTTCTCGTTATATAGACGGTGTACGAAAAAGGCACTCGCAACCTCAATCAGGCTTTTATTAGATTATTCGCGCCTTATTCCATTTATTGTGGAGTTTGACCGCAAATTGTGTGATTTTTGGTATTAGAAGCAAATAGAGGGTTGCTGCGTTTGATTGAGGCTATATGAAATTTTGAAGGTAAAAAATTTAAATATTCAAATAAGATTTAAATATTAAAAAGAATTATGTCTTAATTTTAAACTTCTTGCAATGTTTATATCGTTATTTTTATTAATTTTCATTTTATTTTATTATTTAACATATTTACAATTAAAAATTTAATTTAGATTTAACTCTAATAATATATTTTATTTAAAAAATTTTTAAAGTTGCATATTTATTGAAGTTATAAATCATATTTTATTAATTATTTATTAAATTGTTCATCGCATGAGGTATTGATTTATATGTTATTACAAAATATTTCTCTAACGCGGGCTTGTTTGTCAGAAATTTACAGAATTATAATCTTTGATTTAATAAATCTAATATAGTCTGATAATATACATTTAAAAGGACATTTTCATTGATTTTCATAAGTCACAAATGCAAACTAAGGGTAGTTTCCTTAAAAAATCTATCCTGACGATCACTGCTCTTTGTGAGAAATTGGTTGAAAACTGAAAATAATTTAGAACTCGAGATCTGAGGTGAAATAATTGTTTTCCTGAAAAAATCCCTAAGTCAATTTTTTGACTTAATATTACATTAAATTTGTTTTCCCAAAAAACATCCTCCACGCTTTACAATTGTGATTTTAATCATTCCTGGTTCATTTGGATTTTATTTAAATGTTTGCAGGTGCCTTAGACGATATTTAAATTAACTCTTCAAGGTTAACTGCACTCGCCGAGTGTGTATTTGCTCATTTGAAACTCAATCCGGATCGTCAGGGATGATGAATCATTGACCCGAGCCTTATTTACGAGAGCGCTCTCGTTGTTTTCGACTTCTAACATCGCGTTTAATCACGGCTGAAGAGGAGAGCGAGCGAGAGATCAGTTTCCTTAAGTTATGCGTTTGGACAAACTCAAGAAGAAGTGTCGCCTCATGATCGAGAGTAAATTACTTTTCATCGCATTATCTGCGGCTGAGCGACCGCTCGCAGCTCGCATTTTTTTATTCCCATCAAATTCGCTGCCCAAGGGTGCAGCTGGAGAAAAGAAGTTGAAACCGCGAGAGAGAATAAGATACAAACATGCGTGATGCCTCCATTAACTCTCGCCTCACTAGACGTGCAAACCGAAAAATTCACTGAGCCCCGGCGCGTACGTAATGCGCGCAAATGAACGCTCAAGTGATGCGACTTGTTTGAGAAAATTTGCTTGTAAGTGTCAAAGCGATACATATTCATGCGTCTCAAAAAATGGCTTCGATTTCTGAAATTTTATCTTCGTTCCGTAACGATTAGGGGCGGGGTCGTTTGTTAGGTGCTTTTTTCTGGAAACCCAGAGGCCACGCCTTTGACCGGGAGTTGCATGATGGGTTCGTAATGAGGTGGTTATAATAATCAAACGAGAGACAGTGAGAGCCTCTTCGAAAACCTGTCAACCAACACTCTCGGGCCCCTGATAGCCGAACTGGAAAATTTCCGAGCGCCTACGTGCATATGTCACCCGCTCGACCATGAGCTTGGTTGAGCTCTCAAAAGCATAAAAATGTTAAATTCGTTAAAAGCGAATTTATTGAGAGATATTTCAAAACTGAATCAAATACAGTATTATTTAAAACAAAAAATCAACTTTTGCTTTTAAAATTCTTGAATTATTTATGGTTTTCCAAATCATAGTAATTTTTGATATGTCAAAAAATGTTAATGACCATAAAGTAACCCCTTAACAACCCTTCATTTTTCTGGAGCAAAAATATGAGATAAGTTTTAAAAATGTTTTAGAAATATGGGAATCAAGGACGTTTGTACAAAGTTCAAATTTTAAGCTGTATAAAATGCATTGTTTATTGTTAAGTTAACATTTCTAGACATTCTCTTTGTCTTTGGTCGTCTGTTGTTAATCACGCTAAACGCAATTCTAACCCAGGTGGAATACTCTAGAAAAAGCTCATTTTGTTTTTATAATTACCGATAAATAGAAATTTTTTATTTAATTTAAAATAAGTTTAGAAATTCAATGATTTAGTTTTAAATATTAATTACTTCAAAAAGGTTTGCCTACAAAATTATTGTTTTATTTTCAGCCTTCAAAAATATAATAAATAAATCATCGACGATCACAACTATCTTGTATCAATTATAAAAGGTAATTTCAATAGGGTTTATAAATTATGCTTTAGGATCTTCTAATGTAATATTAATTATGAAATTTAGAATTTGGAGATAATCAGTCTCCCGGAGAATTTATTTTTTTATTACATTTTTCATGCATTTTGCTTCAATATAACCATAACACCCATTACTTTTTATATTTTCTATTGAAAAGAATTCAATTAAAAAAATAAATATCCTTACCAATCTGAAACATGTGAAAAATAATTAAAAATCTATTTAGAGTATAATATAGTAATTCAATAAAAAAAATATATATATATATTTATAATATAAAATGAAATAAAATAAAACCTTGTAAAAAACGTTAAATTTGAGTCACATTTAATTATTTTTTTTATGCATCTGTTATTTAAATTGGCCATAACTTAAAAATGATTAAAACAAAATTCAACTTTTTTTTGGATCGATGCCACCCGTATGGTGCATCTGTTTGGCGGCGCAGCATACCCGTCGAAGGCAACGTGAGACGCTGCTGGATTTGACCAACTATGTATAAAATTTTTATTCTCTCTCGCCTTTTTTTCTATTTTGCGCCTAGACCGGCCCGGCACGGCGATCTTATCTAGACGGGTGTCTGTCGCTCTCCCCAATTGTCACTTCTTCTTCTTCTTCTTTCGATGCTGGTTTTTTTTTTGTTCTCCCCGTCAGGCAGATTGGATTCGCGCGTACATATATGGGGGAAGGCCGGGTTAGTATTTCTGCACATAGTTGCGAGAAAAATGGAAGCACACTCGAACGGTTGGGCGCGTTGCCGACGAGAGTTCGTATTTCACACACGCCTGCCAAAATATTTCACCGAGTCCCTTTCAATTACGCTCAAAAAGTCAATGCCTCGTTCGTACAGAGCGGACGAGAGCAGCTCTGGGCTAAAAGTGTAATGAGTAAAGACAAAAAGGAGAGCGGCGCTATTATGGACGAGATGCTTTTCCTCATTAGATCTAAAATATAGATGCCCTTGGCTGTCACGCCCAATTCTCATCATGAAGTGTGGTCGAAAGCGCTTCTGACCACCTTCCCATTGTTCTTATTGCCGGCAAGTATAATAATAAAGCACCGTTCAGTCAAACTTCTAAAGTGCGGGTGAGTCAACTTTTGACGAATAATGCCTGTTTGAAATATGGGTCTTTTTTATACACGTCTCAATTAAAACCAAAGGGATTTTAATATTTTGAAGTTCATTCAAATTATATCAATCAAAAGAATACAAAACCTCTAAACTTTTATTGGTTTTTGAATTTGAAATTGGTTTACAAATGGAAATGAAAAGACGTGCAAATTTCAGTTCAGACTACTTCTCGTGGAGATGCAAAATTTAATGAATATTGGTATGTGAATTCCAAAGGAAAACCTGCATAAAAAATTGATTTCTTGTTGAAATTTTTAAATTACAAATTGTTTTTTAGTGAATTTCTGTATTTTTCCAGGTAAAATAGGTATGGTTTTATTTTATTTTTTATTTCATTTTTTGCTAATCAATATGAATATATTCTAAATTAATCATCATACTATCTTTTGGAATTTTCACATAACACCAACATTTTACGAAATAAACGACAATGAAAAGGAGGGCCAATTTTTAATCATAACAAAATAGTTTAAAAATTCTAGATTGGTCCGACCAATTTATAATGTTTCATTTGGATATTTTAAAACTTGTTAGAAAGAACAACCAAATCAAACTGAAATTACAAAAATTAACAGAAAATAATTAAAATATAGAGAAAAACAAATAATTTTTATACATATATTATAAATTATATTATAATAGATGTTTGTCATTTTTATGTTAAGTTTTTTAAAGCTTAAATTTTTTTGATAATAAATATTCACTTATCTTAAAAATAATAATAATTCAAAAGAACTTCGTTTACTTCTAAATTACATTTTAATGGCCTTTCAAGTTCTTAGCAAAAATGTATTATGCACTTCACTCCTCATTTGACTAATTCAACAGATTTCGCATCAGTCGTAATTTCAAACCAGCTGGCTTTTTATTTCCTTGGCCAACCCACCCGTCCAATTACGTGGAGTTTTTCTGCGCCGCGGTCCATAACTGCCGAGGTCCGCGCGCAAAAAGCATTCCATTTCGCAAAGTGCACAAAAAACGATAATCAGCAGCACCCGAGTCGCGATCAAACTTGTTGCATTTGACAAACGCCGCCTGCTCGGAAAGAGCGAGAGAGAGGTTAGCAATGTAAATGTTTTGTTCTACGCCACTCAACACGAGTGGGAATTGACTTTTCATACACACTCCTCGGCGCGAGTGTTCTCAATAATGATGACTGTGCATCTCCGATGTGAGACCCTCGCACTCTCGGTGCGCCGCCGAGAAAGATTACAATCTTGATAATAAGTTGATCAGAATTCACCATTGTCCGCTATGACACACCGTCGAAGTCTATATTATCAACTCTCTCGCGTGCATTGTTGTCATTCGTCGACCCGCCGACCGTTCTCGTGCGCCTCGACGCAAAGTGCAGAGTGCAAGAAAAAAGAAAAAGAAAAATGCACTACTCCGCGGGAGAAGAGTGCAATCTCGAGCGTCGTTCAAGAACAGGTGTTGCAGCATTCATGAGATTCACTAGCGCAAGAAATCTTCTCAAAGTTGCGGTTGCTCGCAGAGTAATAAGAGTGCAATAATATTTCTTGCATACTTTTGTTTTTAGAATCAATTTTTTTCATTCTAATTGCAAATGAAAAATAAATTTTTCAACAAAATGTTCTAAAAAAGGAAACAGATTTGTAAGGAAGCAAAAATTGAACTGAAAAAATTTTTCATTGTAAAAAAATTAACTCTTCGCAAGTTTCTTTACCTATTTTAAATTCTAAAGCAACCAATAATTGATGAATTTTAATTTAATAACTTAAATAATAATAATCTATATTTTTTAATGAACGTAAATTTTATTGCAAAAACAAAATACATATTATTTTTCTTCCTTTTGAAGCCACTCGCTGAAAAATTCCACTTGAATTGCGATTCCGTCTCTCTGAAAACGCACTCTCTTTGACCACGTGACGCCCTTGCTTGGCCTGCTGCTGCATTGTTATTATTATTATCATCATTGTTATTACTGCTCCATTCCATTTCCTCCGAGTGAGAGCGAAAGAACGAACGAGTCAAGTCGTCCCGTGGTGGAAAAGAGAGATGTGGTCCGCGATATCAAAGGGAACGAACGAGGAGTAGTCACGATTATTATTATACGGTGTGTACCGGCGTTGTTAGCTACTCACCAAGTCGTATAATAAAAGAGGCTGCGCTATTATTATGCATTATTATTTATTTTAGTTGAGCCTCGGAGAGCGCGAGCAAGGTGTGCGCCTTAACAAAACACAACGTATGCAGCCAGCTTCCCTCTGCTGAGAACTGTTGTTTGTAATAATTGAAATTAGAATTTTTTATTCATTTAAACAGGAAAAATTTTAATACAAAGTAATTGATTTATTGTTTGTTATCAGTTTGCTATATTAAACTTGCAGATATTATAAATGTATTAAAAATTACCATTTATTTTCATTTTTTTAAATATTTTATTAACAGTTTCAAATTAAATTAATTTGTATATTTATAATTATCATAAAACAAATATTTTTTCAAAATGTTTATGCAATGTGCAATTTTATGAGCGCATCCTATACGTCTAAATTATTAGTTTTTACAATTTTAATATTTATATTTTACATTGTGTTGAATTATGCAATATAATCTAAAGATGATAAATGTCACATAGTAGCTTACAAATCAGTTGTCAGTTTCTTAATTCTTTTCGTAAATTTGAAATTCATAAAATTGAATATTCCTTCTCATAGACATATAATAAAAAATTTCTTAAAGATATAAAACAGAGCTTTTAACTTTTAAATAAATCATTAGAGATGTTCAAATATAAATGCACGCTTTGAATTTTAATATAATTCGTTTCAAGCCAAATTCGAGTTAACCATTCACCTTAAAAATTTATCTGCTTGTGACAGGAGCTCTGTCTGTGTGCCTATTTCAAACGATGCAGATTGACGGCCGTTCGGCCCAAAGTTCCCCATTTACAAAATATATTTTGACAAACGAGACGACCATGTGGGAAACAGTTAGTGTGCTGCACTCTGACATTACGAAAGCGGTGCACGATCGGCGGCTCGCGATAAAAAAAATATGGAAGAAATCACTCTCAGTCATTGGACGTGTGATGCAACATGCGAGATGTGGATAATAAATAACTAGAGCTCTCGCTCGATCGCGGGGTCACCAAAGGTTGTTTCCATTTCCCTTTTCACGCTCGGGCAAAACAAGCAAGTGCTGTGCGCGAGTGCCGGATTGAATTACGAAGAAAGATCGGCGGCTTTCTCGTATGTGTGTGTTTTTGTGTGTAGGTGTTGCCGAGCTAGAGAGAAAGAAAGAAAGAAAGAGGAACACGATCCACGGCCGAGTTATGATCGTGCATATTATCCAACGTACATAAATATCGTGCTTTGGGAGGTTCTGTGTTTTTGGCGACAGCCAGGAATGTTTTTCAGGGTCCATACCTTATGTCACCGTCATCGCTCTCTCCGTGTATTTATAAAACTCCTCCGCAGGTCGTCGACTTCTTTCTTTCTTTCTTTCTCTCCTTACGGCCCGAATCGTACGTGTTTGATTTGAATTTTAAAATCGGCTAAAAGGCTTTTTGGCGTGGTTCGGTATTAAAATTTTTGCGACGGGTGATTTTTCGTCATATTTTTTTCCTCTACTTCAACTCGCGGCGACGACAGAATTCACGTGGGAAGACCACCGTGGTTGTTATTTTGTCTCGACTAGGTCATTATCATGTGTCACCACCTTATAATATTAAATAATAATATCCGCGCGAGCCGAGTCGCTTTTTGCCAGCGCGAATTTGCATGACCAGGTCATTTATTGGCATGACGCTTTCGGGGTAATAAAATTCGACTGACAAACAGCCTATCCCGTTGGATGCGGAGATTTTTCTTAGTGGTGAACAATATAATAAAATTCTATCAAAAGACATTGTAGATAATTATAACTTACTGTTTTATTAACTAATTTATTTTCATGCTTAACTTTAATTTAATGGAAAATATTTTATCAAGATATTTTCCATTAAAACATTATTATATAACTAATTAATTATTTTTAAAGAAAGAACCTGAAATATAGTTTAAAATAGATATTTTAAGCAGATTGCCAAAATTAAAAAATTATTTAATTTATTTAGTGTTGCTAGCTGCATATCTTTCAATTAATGTATAATCAGGAATGAGATTCTCTGTTTGCCATATTGGTTCTGATAAAGTAATTCATATATTTAATTTTGATGAAAACGACGGTTTTAACTTAATTTTGTATCAGCAGAAAACTCGTTAATTGTATCTTTCAAAACTTTTGCCTGTCCATATAGGTAAATAAGCTAAATATGTATTTTTCAATTACTCAGATTTTGAACAGCTCTATGATACTTTAGTTTGCATTGGAATATATTTGCCAATTTGGTTGGTGTAAGTTTCTTACAAACTGAAATTTAAGTAATATAAAATTGAAATAAATAATCGATATTCCAAGATTTAATTCTGCATAGTAGACGATTTGGCGAAACAATTATAATTATAAATAAAATGCATGCCATTTTTAGTAATTTTTGTTCCATGAATGAGTTTTTCCAAATTTTAATTATTTTGGCAATAATTTATTTTGGCATATTTAGCATTTCAATTAATGTTAATTTAATTAAATGTTAAGTGGAAATTTTTAAATGCTTAACTGAATGGTTTAATACAAAAACTTTGATACTGTATTTTGCCTTGTGAATTTTATGGAATTAATTTATTTTACAATTAGGAGGTTAAAATAAATTTTACTTAATTATATTGACGCAGTAAATTTTGAAAAAAAAAGGTAAAAAAAATTCAATTTCGCGGACTGTTATTTAAAAAAGGTGGATAATAATCGTATTAAACAGCTTACTAGAAACTCAAAACAAAATAAATACGCACCAATTACATCAATTAAACTCTGATGGATGGTCCACTTAATTATTCCCCACCGTGCAATTAAGCCGGAGCGTCATTTCTGCGACTGCGGCTGCATCAATCTCCACAGACCCGAGCCGGTTCGCATTTAATTCGCCGGTTCATTTTATTATTTATTAATGCCCTTTTAATGGCGCTGGAAATCAAGAATGCAGATTACCACACATAATCCTCTCAAGTCTTTCAAGTCGTCTGCTGCACTTTTATAATAAATTCACACTGCAATCCACACCGACTCATTAGTATAAAAAGCCGCTCATTGAATTCCACAGCGTCGAGTTAATTTCCCTCTTTTTATAAATTAAACTCGGCAATTAAAATATTTCAGCGTGCGACACAATGCAATTATTTATTATATAATACAAAACAAAGTCACAATACAGAAAGAAAGAAAGCAGCTCAGCAGCTGCATTGACACAATGATTCACGAGCTTTACTGCCTCTTTTGTGATCGAAACAGGTGCTTATATATCTATTCATATAAATAAATCTCGAATGCATATTTAAAATGCAACTCCCCCGCGCGTAATATTTTCAGCACCGCACTGCAGGGCCTTTTCTTATTGTTGGTCGTGCGCGGCCTTAACATACTTGTTTTTGCCGGGCGCTTCTCGGAATGGAATTTATTTCTGCGACATTAGCAGGCGGGTTTGCGCGCCGGGAACAATTCGACATAAATCACTGCTATGAGACTAGAAGGCAGCGTGATGTCACTCATTTAAATTGAAAAAGTGAAAAAGAGAATTATATATTCTCGAGATTGTCGGGTTTGAATATAATGCAAATTAATTTACCACTGCGTTGGCGGTGCCGCTTTTAGAGACGCCCTAAAACTTTTCAGCACAGTTTTAATCCAAAAACAGTTACTTCGAATTAAAACTTTAGGATTCAGAATTAAAAGCAATATCTTCCTTTTTTTCCTTTTTCCACAATTATTTATTATTATTAAATCTCTTAAAAAATTTGAACAAATAATAATTTACATCAGTCCAATTCAACCTGATGAATGAAGTTATTTGAACTGATCAATTAATTTATTTCTACGAAATATTTATTTACACATCTTTTCCCTTTTTCAATGAAGCTGTATTGAGTTAATTGAAAAAAATTAAGCAATTATCGTGTCATATAAAAAGCTGGGTTTATTGTGGGTATAAATATTTACCGTAGAGGTACGTCATGGCAGCACATTACGCCGCCGATCCGTTTCTCTATAACAGAGAGCGGCGTCTCGGCGGCAGATTATGTGCCGTCCGTCGATCTCCGCCTGGACCACACCTTTTCCCTGGCAAACATCATTTTCTCGATATATAAATTAGCCAAACCCTTTTCTCGCTGCTCTCCAATAACACATCTGGCGGTTCTTTCTCTCACATTGCGCGCGTCAATGAAAAATTCGTGACGACTTTTCCGTTCTCCGCGCCCACGGCCCCAAAATTATATCGAACAATATAATTATCCGCGGATTTTTCTAAATGGCAAACGTGGAATGCATTTGCTTGTCGAACAAATGTAAGCAGCTGCACACGACAAGGGCTGCACACTTAGTTTATATCAGACGGAGACAATATGTGACAGTGGTCACGAATTTCATTCCTGGTCTCGGCGTGCAGTGGCAGAAAACAGCAGCAGCTTTTAAATACCACGCCTTTGCGAGAGAGTTGCATCGCGTATAATTAGCGGCCGGCACGACTTTTAATTGAAATTAAAAATGTCCCGTGCATACTTTTGGCACAGACTGGATGCACATTTTCTGGCCTTTTGCCATTTTCAAAGGCAGATGTCATTCCATTTTGGTTGCTTTGAGTATTGCATATTATTATTTCTTATATGATTTATGTAAAATAATACAACACCTGTTCTGTGAACAACGTATTGATAATTAAATCTGCATATGTCTATTCCATTTGGCAAAAATATAAATAAGATTGTTTGTACAATTTTTAAAAGACAAACTTGTTTAAACCACAAAATTTGCCTTAAAACATTTGAATTTTATGCAAAAATTATTTAAAATTTAAAATAAAAAAATTGTGTGCAATTTTAATATTTAAATTAAATTCAAAAATAAAAAGGATCTTAAACTTATTTGTTAATATTATTCAAATAAAATATAAAATAAAAGAGATCAATATAGTATTCAAACATTTAATATTATTTGCTTTATTAGCACATTTTTAATTATTGTCATTGGTACATGTTTAAGGTAATTTTGAAATTTTTATAAGAAGTAATGCAAATGACTTAGACTTTTAATTTTAATTTGTTATGTTTTTTTACAGTCAGTGCCATCATGAAGTTACTAAAAAATATATGTATTAAATAATTACAGTTTATTTCGATACTTTTTGAAAAAAGAAAAATGACTTTCTAAAAATATATTTCTACAGACTATTTAAATAAAAAATGACTTTTCCTGGGATCTTTTATAGTAAATTTAGTGCTTTTAACGTTGCCTTTAAGGAATTAAAGAATCTAGGTAAAATTTATGGGAATTACGATTTATTTCATAATATTTTGTTTTTACTGCCTGTTCAATTTTTGTCCATATCCGAATTTGAATAAATTTTATCATTTTTTTATTCTCCTCTCCGTTTGTCCGCAAATTTGCATATCGCAACTGCCTTATCCATGTTTGCAATGCTAATTACATTACGTACGCGCTTCGTACACTCGAGAAGTGTCGCCGCGCGGCCGGCAACAAAGTATTGCAAATTTCGGGTTGAAAAAGTGACCGCATGGCTGGCTGGGCGAATGAACCGCGCGTCCATAACTCAAATGGAGCGATGCCTGTTGAATATTTTATCAGGCCGCGCGATTTGATCGTTTTTGTGTGGAATATAAAAGAGAGTTGCGTGTTTTGTTTTCGAGAGAGAGAGAGAGAGAAGAGCGTGTTGGGCCCGGTGCGGTCGGAGCTAAAGAGCCTCTGTGCACCACCAGCCGTACACACACTCAATGCGACCTTGGTGGCGTTAATTACATACTAGCAACGGAAGAGAGAGACGGAATGAAATGACGAACACCAGCGGCTAGCTGCTCGTAAAATGTATTCAGCGCTTCTTCACGATTGGAATAAAAAATTTGAGCCCCTTGAACAAATGCGGCGTCATTTGAATTTGAAATGACGGAGAGAAATTTCTTGGTTGGAAAAATGTGGCAAGTATATACAGTTTTTGTTGGTAATTTCATGATATTATAATATTGAATCTATATAATAATTCAACAAGCGTCGCCCAGAACAGAACAGAGAATGGTAATTTTAACGTAATGATTTGAGATGTAAACAAAATTTGTTTGCTAAGTTTTTAAAAATTTAAAAAAAAAAGTAAAACTTTCTTACTATTTAATAAAAAACTTGCTAAATAATTGAAAAATTAAAAAATTTTCCACTAACTATTTAAATTAAAAAAATATATATAATAATAATAATTAAATTGAATCATTGTGAAATATTAAAATTAAAGACGATTTTTAAATATCCTAAAATTAAGTATTATAAATCTTTTTAATTAGGTTCTTACCCCAATTTCATACAAAACAATGTATTGCCCCACGGATCGATCCAATTTTTTTAGGCTGATCGGAATTGAATTCCGAAGGCTGCGGTCGGCGGCAATTTTTCCACCACCCAAGGTGCCGCACTTTCGTGACGCTGCACCCCGAGACGAGTCGCTCTGCTGATGCGTGACACGCAGTCGATTACTTCACCTGCGGACAACAATGGGTGATTATCGGAAACCCGGGGATGCTTTCTTTATCTTTTCCACAGGGTCCGTCATTATCCCGGCGTGGCGTGCGACAAATTGCGTCTCCCTCGATAGATCTATCGATGGAGCTGCACCCCAATTTCTCGAAGCCTGTAAGGGAAAATGAGGAATTTAATCACTTTCGAGGAATTGCTGGTAATTCTGCGGCTGCACCCAATTTCATTTTAAAAATATTCTTCTGTGAATAATTAGTGCAGCTGCCACCTCGCGTGTCCGTCATAGACCAAATTAGCCCGTGTGGGATGTTGTAGATCGGTCGATTCTCTTCTCTCATGTTGCAAGGTGATTCATCTGCGGAGAGAAAAAGATGAAATATCGCGAGAGGTGGGTGCTGGAAACGGTAGCGCTCGTAGGTGGGGCGCGGAATCTCATCCTTTTATACACTTTTTTTTTCTCGTGTTTTGCGAACAAGCGACCAACTATAGCATAAAGGTCTATCCCAGGTGCTGCGTAATCCTCAGGAGAGGCAGCCAAGAATGCGATCGATCCGACTGATAACATTCGAAAACGCGCTGCTCTCCGTAGTGAGTTATGGCTGCGCCCGCCGGAGAACCAGAGAGAACATGAATGTGCTGAATACTCAAGAAGTGTATACACAACAATATTTTTGTGTTGAAGCCAAAGATAATACGGAGAAGGATGCACTCACTCGTGGCCAGCGCATAAATTATCGTGATGGATGTAATAACTACCAGGGTTTCAATTATATAAATGTATGATTTATCTGGAGGGCTGCAAATAATTATTATATTTATTGTCTTCCCTTGTTATTTAAAAATATTTTAATTGAACTTTAATTTATTCTTATATATTGAAAGAATTTTTTTTAATGATTAAGTTTTTTTTAATTAATTAATAATATTTATATTGTGAAATGAAAACTTTAGTTTAATTATCTCATGTTTGAGATTGATGAGATCACCTATTTTGCAATTTAATTATATTGAATGTTAAAAATTATAAGTAATTATGGATATTAAGTTTATGGAACACCAATCTTCATGAATTAATGAAATTTCTATCTAGCATATCCGGTATATCTAATTTCATTTCCTTGATTTATGCTGGAATTAATCATATTGACACTCACAATTGTACATCTAAAATAATTATATCTATTGCATTAGCAAAAATAGCAATATCTTTA
This sequence comes from Neocloeon triangulifer, assembly GCF_031216515.1. Classification (NCBI taxonomy): domain Eukaryota; kingdom Metazoa; phylum Arthropoda; class Insecta; order Ephemeroptera; family Baetidae; genus Neocloeon; species Neocloeon triangulifer. Next base: position 3,625,812 of record NW_026775547.1, read on the forward strand.
GTTACAAAAAATCAAAAAGATTGTTTGCATTTAAAGTGACTGATAAATCTAAACCTTTTATTTATATGTTCATACTTTTTTTTCTAAAATTCCAAGCTGGTCTGTGTTTCCAAAAAAATTATTCTGAAGTAAAATTGAAACACGAAGGTTGCGGGCTTTGCAGCATAATTTAAATTTAATGCAATTTTAACCCATTCTCAAAGAGAAGCAAAATTAATGACACTACTTAATAAATAGAATTGGCTCACCGTTGGTTCTAATCTTTCGATCTGAATCACTTTTTTAGGCAAATTAAGTCAAACAAGTATCGCTCGTACCTTCCTTATTAGGCAATTATCGCAACGGTGTGCAACGGAATGACAAATTAACCGTCCAAACACATTTCAAAGTAGAGCTCTCTGGATCAGTCAGCAGCAGACGAGCCATAAACGTGTAGCGCTGCTGGAAGTTTATGGTTTACAAGACAATGCAATAAAGCAGCGGCCGAATCGTGTGTTGTGCATCTCTCTCCGAATATCAGACACACACGAGCAGTGACCGAAACGGCGTTAAATCTGCAATTACTTGAAATAATAACGATACCACGCTCATTACCGTCCGTTTTTATTATTTTACATATACCAAACACGAGGAGTACCGAAAGAGATTTCAATTAAATTTAAGAGGGCCTATTGATCTCTGGCAGACTGTCGTGTAGCGCCGCTCGCAATAATAATAATTTTGCTCGAAACTGCGACAGGTGTGACGTGAGGAAAATTAATTCAACTCTGCACCTCTCGAATGTTAATTGGATTTGAGAGGTCCATATAAAAGGGTTTCTCCATAAGTGATTTTTGTTCTTGAATTTGATGAAACAATTTCATAAATGAATATTGAAATCTAGATCAAAACATTTAAATATTGTAAGGATTTTGTCAAACCTTTTCTCTCAAAAATTATTTGAATTTGAGTGAAATTAAACATGCTTGATCAATTTGATTGAATTAAGTAGCTGAGTACACATTTTTCAATGTTCATTTCGATTTCAATCATGCAATTATGAGTTCTTTTGAGCTAAAGAATGAAAATAAAATCTGTTGAGAGCCTTAAATTGCGTCTGAAATAAATCTAAAAGTTGCGTCTTTTTTCGCCGGGCGACTTTTTGTGCGTGTCCCACCTCATGATGCATTCTCGGAAGCGAGTGTCGTCGTCAGGCAGCGAGTAATGATCGCACATTAAACGCCACCGCGTGTGTTTGTGATGGGAATTCTTCCACGTTTGGCCATCAAAATCGCTAATTGGCCCGCGTCTTATTATATAGAGCTAGGGGAGCATTATTTTTAAATTATATTTGCATTAGAGCGCTTTTTGCCGTCGACTCTCAAGAGTTGATGACACACATTTTTCCGTCGATTTTCGCCGCTTTTTGCGCAGCAGCAGTCCCATCTGAAGAATTCCTCACAGCTCTCTCAAGCGAATAATACATTGAAATAAAAAGTCGCGTCTATTTACTCTTATTTTGTTGAATCAAATGCATTGCAAAATAATGCAAATCAAACAAAACAGTTTGATTTTCACTGATTAGTGCTTTTGAAGATGGAAAACAGAGAGATAATTACGCATAATAATAATAAAAAAAATGTCTTTAGATTTTTCGTTTTAAAAGAAGTTTCAACCAAACTTACAAAAATTCTGTCAATATCCTTGAAAAATTTGATGAAAATAAGTAAACAGAAGAAAATTTGAAACATAAAGCAGAAAAAAGTAAATTACTGTTGATTTTCTTTATATAATTAAATAGTTTCCAAATTAAACTCAGTAAGTATACAACGAATTTATTGAAAACAAATTGCAAGATGGGGAATATTTTTTTGCAGTGTGATTTGTTTCACCAAATTTCACAATCTTTCCTCTCTGTTTATATTTTCGTATTGATTTCAAAATTAAATAAACACGTTTTCAATTGAAACCCGTCATGCAAAATGTATTTAAATGCAGCAGTTGAGAGAGATGTTAAAATCTGCCAGCCCACGCACATCTCTCAATATATGCATCAAACACGGCGCAAAACATGCACATACACACAGACTGTGCGGCGTAAAAATTTATGGTTTCGAACACTGAAAGTGAATCTCGGCGTATTGATTTCGGATATGATGGAGTGGCGATCGATCGATCGATCGTTTGGCCGGCCATAAATTCCGCGTCCATTCAAATGAGCTGCTTTATTGGTGGCGGCGGTAATGAGGCATGATTTTGTTGGTTTATGAAGACGTTATTATTAGCCGATTAAAGAGAATAATGCCGGGTAAAAGCGGTGATTATGCGATGCAGTAATGGCAGGCCGCGGCAGAACGTGCATGCCCATAAACGAGCGATAACATCTCTCACCCGAGGCCAAGAACAGACACACCGAGGCACACAGCGCACCGATTTTTTCGAAAATCAATTTGCGATCGCGCGTGACAGCGGAACGAGAAAGAAGAAAATCGGCGGCGCGATACACGCTGATTAGCATTGCTACTGTGCTACCAGACGGCACGGTCCAGTAAGCCGACACAGGCAGCCGGAAAAATAATTTTTATACGTTTTATTTCGTGTGTGATTTCTCTCGAGGGGCGACAAAAAGCGTCTCGTGGGCCGAGGTAATAGCAGCAGAAGCTTTTAGCTATAATTTAGTGGCAGGAAAATTATTTTAATGACCAACAAAAAGCAACGACACCGGGCTATTTTTCTGCAGTGAGTATAGACATCAGCGTGTGTGTGTATGTGAATTGTGTCTAGTCATTTCTATCAATGATGACGTCCAAATTGTATTATGTACAGCAGAGAGAGGGAGGGAATTTCAATGCCTTCTTATTTCTTTCTTTCTTTGATGTATGTATATAGTTTGTCGGCCGGACGGACGGCGACGTCGACGACGCTGATGATGATGATGATGATGGCTCTTTGATGGGAAGGAATGGGAAAGGTCTCTTTCTGTTTGTATTTCGGTGAGCTTGGTTCACGACCTTTACAACACTCAGAAAATAACGTCCGAGTGCAGCGTTCCAAATGATGGATTGTTTATTTTCGTGGAAAAGGTGCCAAAATTGGTATGAAAATTAGCTCAAAACTCCGTTATGCTAAAATTGTAACGAATTTCTAGGGAAATTCTATTTTAAAAGGAGTAAGAAAGAAAACACAAATTCATCTTGCAAGTTCCTCGATGTAGCGGAAAAATATTTCTAGCTCCAAAAACCACAAAAAGAATAAAATAAATTAAGTGCCATAAAGTAAAATAATTTATTGATAATTTTGTTTAAAGAAATTTTGATTGCAGTGACATCTAAAGTTTGTTTCCGAAATTAAAAGCAGAATTAAAAAAGATGCTAAATAATCTCGATATCATTATTTAGAAAAGAAATGATGTTTCTAAAATTTTGCTGAAATTTTAGAATAAATTCATTTTGACGCTCAGTTTTAAAATTGAAGAAATTCCTCTTTATGCCGATTAAATCCATTTTTAAATTTTCCTGCAGTATTTATCTCTATAAATCTTAGCAATTGCTAGAAGATATGTTTTATAATTCAAACAGGAAAAATAGTTAAAAAATCATTTTTGAATATTTCTTCCCACTTTTTTACCGTTTGCAATCGTTAAAATCTCAAACAGTATCCCACCTGTTGCCAACATGTTCGTTCATTGGAATTTATGCAACAGTGGTGTCGCCCGTGTCGCGCTCGTTGCATACCCCGCTATCAACCCCATTCACACGTGACGGCGTTTTTAAAGCTTCGCGTGTGCACTTTTTGTTGTTCGCTTTCCACTTCTCGAGTCGATTATTTTTTTTTTATTGTTCGCCGCTCCGTAGGTGCAGCAGCAGGTGTAGCTTGGTGGCTCGGCTTGGCAACGCCGCTGCCTCCTTTTGGCTGCGAGATGAGAATGGAGCGAGCGCGTCTCTTCTCGCTCGATCGGCATAAAATTATATCGGTGCTGATGGTGAAAAACGGCGGCGGTGATTTCTGAACCGATAAACAGCCGTGAAAATATTTTAGGAAACACTCTCAGCGGCGGCCGCCTGATTAGCATTCGCCTTTCCGCGAGATGCGAGTGAATAAAAAAAAGAAGCTTTGAGACCTTTGCTTGATCGACGAACGCCAAATTGCTGCCGCACCACCTACAGTCGTCGCATGGTCATTTGCATCTGACTTTTAATAACGGCACTGCTGGCCCCGAGCTTGCTGGTCCCCCAAACAAAAATTCATCAAAAAATGAATTAAAATTAAGTTTCAGCGCATTTCTCTCTCGAATTCATATTTCTGGACGAAAAACAGGAATTTTTATTACTCTGTTAAAGGAAATGTTTTCACGACTGTAAAAAGTCTGCCGAGGCGTTCTTAAAACGCTCGTAACACCGGCCATAAAATTTGTTAAAATGTGGAATCAACTAAGATTATTTTCTCCACCTGCAGCTTGCGTGGATTTGGGCGCTGCTCTCCGCCTTCATTGAGCCAAATTAATTAACCAGAGTCGGCGGGCCGTGTTTCTAAATAAGTTTTTTCCTCTCGGGCGGCTCGCTTTTTATTTTTCCGTCTCTCTCACAAATAATTAATTGACAGAGAGCGTTTAGTGAAAGAGAGGTGCCATAAAATTGAGCGAGCTAGGCGGATATTGAGCAATGTCAAAAAGTGGAGCAGATTTATAAACGTATACGTTTTTTTTTTTTGTATGTGAACGAAATCCGATGCCCATCGGTGCGGAGATAATTTCTCCGGACAAATCGGCAGGCTCGATCGGACAGATGAGTTAATTGCTTGTGGTGCACGCGAACTATCAGAGAGACCGAATCGATAAATCTCCAGCTGTCTCTCAATCTGTCGATTGTGAAAAAGAAATTTCTCTGAAGAGTGCTGTGGCAAATTTTGATTAATTTGCTGAATGTAAAATTCCATCATCACATAATTTAGGGTGATTTACAAAGCTTAGCCTTAATCAGGTTTGGCCCTTGAATCAAGGAGATTGATAATTGTTTTTAAAATTACTAAATTTTTGGGTGAAAGTAATTTTAATTTAAAAAAAGGTTCAAGAAAATGTAAATAATTCTACTATAATTTTTGCAATAAGCACGAATGATAAAATCGTAAGATTTAAAGCCACTAACAAGAGGTGAAGTGCAAGATTTGAATTTTTTACAGATCGAATTCTGCCTCCACACATTTGCGAACTAAATCAAACGGGCCTAATTGCCTTGCGAGCGTAATTGGACAGGAGCACATTAGGAAACATGACAAATATCGGAGACGCCAACGCAAAAAGTGTCCGTATGTTGAAAAACAGGAAAAATAAAAATGGGTAGAGCTTTCCGAGAGAGTTATATGCACATTTTTCGTTTAACAATGAAAGTTTAAAGAAGTCTAATAAAAAAGGAGGAGAGTCATTAGCGCGGGAGAGGAGAAAGAGACAATAACAATAAAAAGGCCCCAAACGCATTCCAGAAGCAGCCCTTTGAGTGTGTTTGGGCGTGCATTAATGGGGTCGTGCTAAACAGTAACGTTCGCCTCCTCCATTTCTATGGCCCAAAATGTGCCTTTGATCCCAATTCTCTTATCCGACCTTGCTGAGAGCCATTGTGAGAGCCCAAGTTTTTCGCTCTCCGCTTTGTTGTTACCAAAATCTAACTGTGCATTTACGAAAGAAAGATAATTAATAGCTGGAGCATTTTTACTCTCTTTCCGTCCGAATATTGGTGGAAGGGTCATCACCGAAAATTATACACACTCCTAAACAAGTCAGTTCATTCATCTCTCGTGAGTTGCGCAACGGCCGAGGTGAAAGAAATAAAATGGAATTATATTATGGCTTCTAACGCTGGTTTGCTCTTATTTGAGCAGATCTATAATTGCAGCAGGTTTTTTTTTACGAAATTTCTTTCCTCTTTTTCGGATGAAGAATGTGATCTGGTATTTGTTTGAAATGAGACGATTTCTTTTCAGATATGTATCTTTGGATGCAGCCTCTCTCTCTCTATCTTTCTCTCTCTTGTGTGGAAATGAATAAATTAGCGCGCGGGAATGCAGAACGCTAAATATGGACACGAGAGGAGCGACGACGTAAAACGCGCATTGTTGTACGAAATTGAATTTTCCCATCAAAAGAGCAGAGCAGACGAGCGTCTCATGAAAGTAAAATCTTGTTTTGAGTCGCGTTTCCGGTATTCCTCGGACGTTTACGGCCGGTGTTTGACGTTGTTAATGGCGATGTTGCGCCGAAAACGTTAAAGTAGTAAAAACTGCAGTGAATAGGAATTAGGATAAAATTATTTTTAATGAGAATTGAGAGCTTCAAACAAGATCAAACAAAAAATATAAGAATTCATCTAAATAAAAAAAAAAATTAATAAAAATAAGAAGGAAGTGCAATTTGCAGATAGATTGATTCAATTTTTTTGTGATAATTGTGTACTGTAATTTATTAATCTATCTAGTTTGCAGTTTCTCCATCTCTTTGAATTTTGCTTTAATTTATTTACTAAATTTGGTTTTATGAAAAAGTTTAAGCTTTAAAAATTCAAATTTCAAAAGAATTTGTTATCCTTAAATTCAGCAGCATTTAAAATCATCTAATTTTCTTTAACAAATTCATAATTTTAATAACAAAATTTAATTTATATTTTGAAGGTTAATTTCAAGCAAAAAACTGAATCCTCCACTTTAAGATATACAACACTTCTTGCAATATTTTTTTTTATTAATTTCTCTTCATCAATAATAAGCTTGACGCAGTTGCTTAATTCACGTGAAGAGCATTAGTGCAAATTCGCGGCGCATTAGTCACACGTGTTTAATCGAATAAGCAAAGTGAATTACTCAACACACTGCTCACGCCTGTGCTTTTTCATTATATATTATTTCCCCTTTGGTTGTTGGCCGGCCCCGAGAGAGTGCTGTATACACTGGCACTTAGCATGTATAATTTCTCTAAATAAAATAAAACTCGACGCTTTTCACAGAAGTGTGAACAACGCGCGGTACTACTACAGCATTCAAACACCGAGTAAGTGCTCTCTAAATGCACTGCTCAGGGTCAGCAAATGGACGGACACGCCGCGTGCTAATTAATGAGAGATGCAGCTGCATTTCTTCGCGCCGGCTGAGACGGACGAATGATGTACAAAACATATTTAAGTAAAAATATACATACACATGTGATAAGAAAAACAAAATGCAACTCCTAATGATGATGAGTGCAAATTTTAGTCAACCTACCATAATTATTCTTTAGGCTGCTCATGCAAGACGTCTGAAATGTCAAATGAACACCAATCATTAAATAAAAAAAAAAAAACGTAAAAAATTGACTTGATTTATAAAAAAATTGACTATTTTGTGATAACTTTAGATGTAACATGTGAAGATTTCAACGATTTATATAATACAGAAAAATCTTTAATTTTTTTTTACAATTCAATCATTAGTAAATAATCATCTGAATACCAAATAATAATATACAAAAAAAAAAACAATTAATAAGAAAAATGAGGGAAAATGTTCAATATTATTATGCAGCTTTTTAAACTTTTGGCACGTTTATAATTCATGTATTCGGCAAAATAGAAAAAAAAACTAAATTGTTAGGAAAATTGCATAGGAAAGGAGCTGAATATAAAAGTACTAATAATAATGTCATTTTAAATTGTGGTTCTGTCACCAAAAATTCAGCAGATTTTACTATTTGATTTGATTAATTTTTGGCAAATTTATCTCCATCTTAACTCATTCTTAACAACAAATAAACAATAAAAAGTAAAGAGATGTAGCATTTTTTTTTTTAAATTCCTGTGCCCGACAGGCATGATTATGGACTTCATTATAATTACGAATGCATACAATTGTACAACTCGTGCATCTCAAAGGGAGCATTCCTTTTTCAACTTTGCATAATACAGTGTACGAGTAAGTGCACTGCAAGCCGACAGCATCCGCGGGCGACGAAGCAATACAATACAATGTAACGCGCGGTGGCGGCGCGGCATTCCGGAACAACAATAATGTTTATTGAAGCTAAGTGATGGTTGGAGTAAAGACAGTGGTAGTAACCCGAGGACACATTATTTTGCATGATTGCACTGCTCGCCAAATTATTATCCGCCACGCATTCGCGCCGTCAGCTGCGAGCAAATCGTGCCGATGAATCTGCGAATAATAAATGTTTTTAATTTATCCTCGGACCAAAAGGAAACGAACAGCCTCCGTTTCCAGAGCAAACACGTGCCAATTTTTATACTCACCTCCCCGCTGGTTTAGGCAACAAAGTGTATAAACAGTGAAAAATAAACGAACAAGGGATCGCATGATGCTGATGATCTCAACCGCTCTTCTTTTATCGGGCAGTGTGCGTGAATTATTCAATAATGGCACACACACACGAGCTGCTCCTTTTCCCACAAGAAAAAGTGTCTGTCTATTATGGTACATGCACAAATCTGCATATTTGATCACGGCATTTTGCTATCAGATGTTTGCGAGATAATTTCCGGATCAGCCAAATTTTGAATGAAATGTAAAAATTTAAAGAAAGGTGATAAAAAGTAATTTTGATTTTTTTGTGAATGTTAAATAATTTTCGCAAATGGCATTTTATTTTATTTTTTATTAATCATTAATCAATAACAGTTCTCTAAATTATTAATCCTTTGCATGAGTGACATTAATTTCTCAATCTCCAAGTCTGATATTTACGTGGCGGCAAAAATAGCCCAGATGATCTCGGAATTTCGGTGCCTCTCCTCCCATTCTGCATAATCCAAATTTGTTAAAATAGCCGAGCGACGCAGGTACCGTTAGCTATTAATTGAATGGTGTCAATCATAACGCGGTCCAGCGTCTCGGGCGAGCACGTCCGAGATAGCGCGCTGGCCATTTCCACGCTATTATGTTCGACCCTCAATAGACCGCCGTGTGTTGATACTGATCATCACAATTATACAAGAACGAATTGTGCTTATCATTGTACGTACGTGTGTGTTTGTCAGAGTTGGACCGACAGACAATCGGAGTTGGAAATTTTCATTTCTCCCAACTTGCCAAGGCCGGCAATCGTTTCTATTTAAGGCGAAAGTTGCAGGAGAAATTAATTTTTACGCCAATGAGGCTCATTTGAAAGAACATATTTCTCAGATTCATACAAAATGAATAATTTAATTCAAACAGTGGAAATAGAGACAGTTGAATAATTTTGTTTCCATTGAGAATTGAAATACAGAGTGGATTACACCACACATTAATAAAATTTTGATCCCTTTTTGATTAATTTAAATATATCACAAATTGATTTTAAGTAGTCATAAACTTGAAATTTAAATTTAAAATTCAATTATATTAAATTGTGTTAAAAAATTTAACATTTTAAGCAATTATAATATAAAAGAAAAAATATTTAGAATGATGTGAAATATATTTAGCCTTAGTTTTTCTTCATTTTATTAAAAAAAGCATTTTTTTTCTCTTTCAAAAGACAGAAAACCTTCCCTCGATTATCTTCCCCTCGGGACGGTCATACCTGTTATACTTACGCACCAACATGCTCTCGTAATTGTTGCGCGCCTTGCGGACGAACATTGTTAAAACGCGGCAAGGGAATAAAAATCGCCACGTCACTTCTTTCATTATGGCTGGCTACCTCAAGAAATAGCGGCCTGCCTGAGTGCTCTCGCCAGAAATAAAAGATTACCACCGCCAGACTTTCGGACCAACAGCGGAGGCCTTTTTTCAGGCCGTACGTAATGTAATTCAACCCCGGTCCGAGACCAGAGAGTGTAAAAGCAATATTTCTCAAAGTTATTAACTCGCGGGCCGACCGACGAGCAAATGAGGAGGTGGGGGAGAGGAAAAAACTGACAGATTATTTTTTGCCATTATTAATAACAGTCTCGGGGTTAATTAACATATTTTGCTCTTCACTCCAAAGCTCGTGTATGCACATAATACGAAAATAAAAGTTTCTTTCGTCACGAACCGAAATCATTAAGAGCGATTTTCCACCCTTGAATGGAGCGATTTCAAAAAGGGTTTTTAATTTTTTTTTCCAGACGATACAAACGGTTGATAATGCGAGGGATTAGCTGCCGAGCCACACGCAATCTCCAGCACGCCTGGATTCATCAAATCGGGCGTGATTTCTTTTATGTACGGGGATGAAAAATGGCTCTCCATATACATACAATGCGTTAAGATTAAGCTCCAGGGATTAAGGGTGGTGCTAGTTTTGCCCAGAGACAATTCCGGTCGCGTCGAAATCGTGCGCAGTCATCGTGTCACAAGAGGCAGATGCTTCCCTGTGGTGACACGAAATAATATTTTCAAATTAGGAAATCTGTAAAAAAAAAATAAATAGTGATTGAAAAGAACATCTTCAAAAATTACTTTTATTTTTAGAAAATCAGGACTGGAAATCAAAATCATGATAAATAAAAATTAGCAGTCCAAGGCTTTGAAATTTTTAACACGAGTCCATGGAAGATTCACCTTTCCTTACTGAAATTTATAGATTGAATAGAATATTGAAGGAATGGATTTCACTATATAAGCTGGCTTAATTAGTAGAATAAAGTTCAAGTACAAATATTATTCAAATAAAAAGTGAACCTTTAGAAGTGAGAATAATTTTATCTCGATTCTTAGTTCAGTCAAGAATTATTGATTCTTCTTCTATTTAAGTTTTTAAATCCTTAATGGAGAGTCCATTAAATTTAAAGTTTTTTATGAGGAAAAAGACGAAACAAAGAAAATAAAACAAATTCAATATTCTCTCTCAGAAAGGAAATCATTTTTTTTCTTTATTTCAGCTTTTATAGTTTTATTGCTAAAAATTCTTACTTAATTATCAATTTTTTAAACTCAATAATTTACATCATCTAAAGTTGGTTTACTGTCCGGACAGTTGAAAGTTTCACTAAATTGTTCTGTATTTAATTCAGCTTTTATATATATTTCATGTTACCGCGAGTAATTAAATAATTCTTACAGATTTTGGTCAGTTTTTTTTTTAAATTTAATTTGAACCCACTTGTGGGAAATCCCTTGTCTAGATAGAACAAAGGCGGCACTGCTACTTCCTCTCTTTGCGCGCCGCGTCTCCCGGTATTTAATATTCTTTTCTTTTCAGCACCTCTTTGCGCCTAATTTCGGTCAACGCGAATTTCGATTCCCCGCGCGCGCGGTGCCGCAGCAGCGATACAATCTCGAGATTTTCATGCGCCAGTGACTTCTCTCGCTGGCAGAGAGAAAGAGATGCGTGTGAGGTTTTCTGGCCGCTGCCGCCGCGCGGATTATTAAAATATTCCGCTTTTTTATTATTGTGCCTTCTGACACATGAAAATGTGCTCTGCTCATCCCCCCTGCTTTTAACACCTCCGAATGTTATTTTGTGCCACCAGCATATCCAGCCCGTCCCATTAATACACACCCGTGTATATATCCGTACATATGAAGTTGTTACATTTCCACTTGCGCGCGCGATAAAGTGCGAATTCGATCTTATTAGCCGGCACCGAACGAGAGGTGCTGAGACGTCCTCCATAAAATCGCGCAGGGCCACTTCTCTCTCTTTTTCCTTTCCTACTCGTTCGGCGAAATACATAAAATTTGCGAGGGGATTATTTGCATAGGTGAGAGGTGTGTCCGTCCGTCCGTACGGCTCAGGTGCTGTGTAGTTTTGTTCATTAACGGCTACTATATTATGGCTAATAGTGTTGCCAGCATCTTTATTATTTTCCTCTGGCCCATGTCATGCTACTTATTTATTTATTTGCCGCCGCCGCCGCCGAGATGCGCTACTCGTATGGACCGGCAGACCACATAGGAGAGTCAAAATTACCACCGACCCGATTGGCAGGGCAATTAAATCTTGCTTTTCATTGCCAAGACCGAGAGCGTTTGTGAAAGTTTATGAAAATTTACCAAGATTAACAAAAGTTTTATTAATGAATATTTGAACACCTTTTTACATTCATATTTCATGCAATTTCATGTAATTAACAACATACCATCATCGTTATAGATACTTTGCAATTAATGAGTTAACAATTTGTGCTTGAGAGGCATATATGTATTTTAAATTATATAACATGTTTTGTAAATTATATTACGTTTATGCATTGTTCCAGCTACTAACCAAGCCTTATACCAAGAAAAAGTTGATTATTATTGATAAAATAAAATAAAGTATGGCATAAATCTTATAAAAAAGATAATAAACGATTAAATAATTTAATTTACTATTAATAAAATAAAAACATAATAGTTTAACAATGTTAAATTACTTTCAAGCTTTTCTATCATAATCCAATAAAAATGCTGAATTATTGTTGATTTTTCCAATTAAAAAATTTTTAGTATATTTCGCCAACTTATTGGATTTAAATTTTTTTAATATTGCAGTACTAGAGGTAAAAGCAATTGATAATTTTCATTTATTTTAATTTTAAAGATGTCTTTCTTTATAATGAGGTGGAAATTACTTTTAAGAACTGATAATTTCGTTAAATTTTGGAATATCAAAGAGTATTTTGGAAGTTTTGATTGGAAACTTGTTAAATTTAAATTAAATCCAACTGCAACCCATTTTTTCGCAATGTTTTTTGTTTATAGTTAATTATGGAATAAAACCAAATTTCTATTCAAACACAAGCACCATAAATTTGTTTGAAACATTAAATTGAGTGATGTTTTTTGCTCATTTGATGATTTTATGGACAAAGACAAGAAAAAATATTCTATTGATTAAATTTCCAAGTCAAATTATCATCATTCATTTTTCCTCCTTGAATTGTCTTGTGAACATTTTTGCGTAAAAGAACTTGGTTGGGATCGGTCCTCTCCAAAAAGTACACGTCGAAACGAGGTGTGGCTCCGCACTACTTGTCCGAGATTATTTTTATTAAAAAAACTCATTAACGACGAAGCCGCAGCAGCATGTGACACTTCTTCCTCGTACTTCTCCTCCGCTTTTTAGTATTTTTCTCACTCGCTTGCCGCGGCATCACGACGCTATTATTTTTCGGTGTTTAATGGGCCTCATTATCTAATGAATGCAAATTGGCCGGGGGAACGAACGTTCATTTATATATTTTTTGATTGACACTCGCCGCGTATACACCCTTGGCGAGCACAATAACAAGATTAATTACTTATCAGCCGCGCCGGTGTAATTATTTCTATCTGCGCGCCAGAAACAAGAGAGGGAGACGCAACTCCAGACGGCCTCTTTTTCATGCATATCCATCATTTGAAATTTTTTTGACATAAAGTAAATAAGAAGTGTTAAAAATGTTAAATAATTTGTCAAATAAAAATTAAATTAAAAATAGAATGTATAAAATCCATAGTTTATTTTTTTTTAAATTAAAATATTTATTATTTTGTTTTTATTATTTTTGTCTAAAATATTTTTAATCAGAAAAAAGTAAGCTTTATGATCCGTGTAATTTATTATTTTTAGATCAAGTTGGGTAAAAATAATTATAAACAAGTGTGTCCGACTTGCATAAATTGTTTCAAGTAAATTTTACACTGCTTGTGCTACATATTTCTTTGAGTACCTTGTCTTCAATTTAATCAATAAATGTGCATTCAAACAATAATAATAAGATTCATTACTTAATATTATTACAAATACTAATATTATTATTATGTTGTCTAAATAATTTAATCTTCGATGATTTTAATTCATATAAATGTACTTTGAATTAGTGTCTCTTTTATATTATCAAAAAAAAAGAAGTAATCGCCTTGAAGTTGAGTCCATATTTTTAAGATTTGTATTTTTCCCATTTCAAATTTTATTTAGTTTTTAAACTTTTTACGTATCACATAATGCTTGGAAGTGAGTACTTCGTGATTTCAGTTTAGGAGAATCTCGGTCTCTGCGATTAGTGCCCGGCCGCGTATAATTATAAATCGAGGCAAAAGAAGAAGTGTCAAGTGGTTGTGACAGATAGATGGAGGTCCTCGCCTCTAATGGGCCCGTTTATCAGGTCGGATCAAAGAAAGAGAGCGCCTCTCACTCGCGGCCGAGGCATCATCCATCACAAATTCTGTCAACACCAGCTGAAAAGGTCTTCGGGCCGCCGGACCACAATGCGTCCTTCAAAAGAGACAATCGGCTGCGACTCTCCGCCTTTGCTTCAGACAGAAAGTGCAATCAACTCGATTTGATAAAACTGTCCTTAGTTATATAATTTAAACTTCCGTTTAGCAGGCAATAAAACAATGTAGGGCTTAAAATAGAAAAATTAGAGTAAATTTAGGACTAATGTTTAATTTTAGGGCAATTTTACAAGTTAATTTAAATTTATTTTTAAATGTGAAGGGTCTGAAATTCTCAGGACCAAATTGGCATTTAATTTAATCCAGCATTCCAGATTGTTCCCCTAAATGTCACTTGACTCACTAAAATTCTTAATTTTCAATTTTATGGTTGAATTAAAATATAATTTTACTTTTGATAAATTCAAATTATTTCAATAATTTTTAATTCTCTCACAAAAAGCAGCAGGTGATTGGCGATTGCTAAAATTGTGAAGAGAAAAAATGCAGAGCTTGTTAACCTGTGGGATAATTCTCTTTGAAGAATGCTTCGTGGTGTTTTAAAATTAATGAAGAATTAATTTCAAATTAAATTCTCCCAATCTAAGCACTTTCAAACAGGTTTAACGAGTTTCGGGCCGAATTAAAATTTTTGGCTTCAAAATTTTTCGCGTGCGTTGCTCAGTCGGTTTTTTTGATTCGCTTGGGGCGCATTTTAATTAACAATTCATCGATACGAGGAAAAGATTAAAATGATAATTACGTTTCGAAAGCAAACGCCGGGCCGCAGTTGCTGCTGATGAGAAAACTGCGTTCGTAATTAATTTTCGATGAGTATCTGGCTGATAAGTCGCGCGTAATTATACACCACGGGAAATTGAATGTTTGGCACGTCTCGTTCGTTCTTTCTTTCGTTTTGATGCAGAAAAAGCGGCTCTTCTTGATCCGACGAGCAAACAAAACACACATCGAACCGTTTGACACTCACAACAAAAGCGGACACGTGTGAAAATATTTAAAATGTGGGCCGCGGAATTCGCCTGTCACTCGGCGAACGGTGACACCCCTTTAGGCACGAACTGACAGCCGCTCCTGCGAAACCCTTTCTCACTTCTTCGCGTGAGAGAGAGAGAGAGATCTGATGCTGTGTGGAAACGGAAATTCTCGTCGCTAATTTGCACATCCTCCGCTGCAAAAAAAAATCGGTCACCTTGAGACTTACGAGCAGCACGTGCAGATTAATTATTTGAGAATCGTTTAATTTTTCTTAAAAATTTGAATAATAATTAATTAGTATTAGGATGCACATAAAATATTATATTATTTTTAGCAAAAGCATTTTTAAGAAAATTTTAATTATTCACGAAATCCTCGTAAGTGATGACTAAAAAAATTGAAAATTAAAATCGTTGATAACCCTCACTCCCAAATTGTGAGAGGGAATGTGTTTCCAAATCAATATAAGATTTATTTTTGAATATAATTTGACTTAATTCCATTTATTCATATTCAAACGAATGCAAATCATGGTATATGTAGGGACATTAATTTAATTACTTAAAACTTTATTATCTGCATTCAATTTTGCTCAGATTTATAATAAAAAACTATTTTAATATACAGATAAAAAATTACTTTTCCCTCCACTTGATATAAAAAAACAAATAAAGAGAAAATAACAAAAGTTTAAAGATTTAAACAACAAAAATATACTAAATATAATTTTTTTGTCTAACAAAAGAGAAAAAATAAATCAAATTTTAAAGATTTCAAATTTAATATTTATAAAATATTTAGTTACTTATGTTAACAAAAGAATCGTTTTCAATCACGTTAGCTTCTTTGTTCTGTTATGTATTCTTTTCCAAGTCACTTCGATTGAGACGCAACGAATGCATATAAAGTGCAAGCCGGTGTTGTGTGTGCGCGAGCGAGCGTATTTATTGACGACTGCGTCCCATTCATCGCAGCACAATGCGAAAGTGTTGTCTTGCGTGCCCACAGCTCTATTAATTCCATAATGCACCCGTGTTTGTCCGATAGTAAAACAGAGACAACTTGCTCCCAGTGGGAGTGTAAAAATGTGTTCAACATTTTGTCGCACCATCTGACAGGGCTAACCAGACACATTTTTTTCCTACGAAAAAAAAATATGAATAGTTTGAAATTTGAAAAGGAGCGCAATTCTGGGAAGCGTGCGGCGTGTGCGAGCGAAAGAGCTTTGCCAAAGCCGAGGCGCGCGCGGCCGTTGTAAACAATCATGTTCGCTGTCAACCGCCATTTATGCTGATAGAATTATTAAATATCTAATGATATAAAGCGAGTACATATAAGTGTACATACGCGTCTATCTGCCGTCTGGACATAAATAATCATTGAACGAGCAAGAGATGAAGAAGTGGTGTGACCTTACCATTAACAGCTGCACTACAACCAGTGATCTCATTGTCAGTCGGGATATCTATGTCGATAACCTTAATTAATTTAAATAAAAATTAAACAGTTTAATCAATTAAGAAAGGAATTCAATACAAGACTCCTCATAAAATAAAATAACTAGGAAAGGATTTTTTTAACTTAAAATCTAATTGTAAGAGAGTCAATAATTAATTCAAACATTGTGTTTACTTTTTCAAATAGTTGAGGAAAAAATAGACTTTTCCATCATACGGCTTGATGATTTAAAATTTAAACTTAATTAAAAGCCTAACAGTAGATTCATTCAAAAATTTAACATTAATTTTTCATTTGAAATTTTATTCCCAGGAATTTGTGAGGATTTTTATTCTGTCCAGCTATAAAAGATTCATAGTCCCACTTTTTGTTAATTTAAATTAAATAATTAAAGCGGCACTTGATTCAGGTGAAAATATAGTTCATTGGAGGAGCGATAACGTATTCCCTGACAAATAAATATAAAATACAAATACTTTTCTAAAGAGATTTTTTACGAAAAAAAAAATAGCTTTACGTTATTTACTAATTTCCCAGTTTAATGTTCAATAAATCATTATTAAATGAAAATTAAATTACTTCTTGCAACTTTAATCTGTGCAAAAAGCGACTCTATGGATACTTACGTTGGGAACCTCCGCAGCCAGGCTGGGCCATACAAATGCAAATGGCTGTGCCCATAAAGCGGCTGAAAAACAGTTCGGTTTTATATCAGCAGCAGAGTCTGATACGCAGCAGACACCGTCGTGTAACCCCCGCTGCGTTAGAATCTCTGTGTGTGGTAGAGTAAAAAGTTCGCGAGCATTTAAAAATGCCCATGTAATTTCATCTCGCGTAGCCCATAAAGAAAGAAAACTGCTGGCTTTAATATTATACGAGCCCGTTGAAATCCCAGCAAAAAGCAGTCGTAATTTTTGCAGCTCCGACGCGGCCATTTCTAATAATAAATAATAAAAATATTAATATGAGAGTGAACTCGGCCGCCGATTCGGCTACCGCACTCTCTTTTTTTTTAGCCTGGGCAAAAACAGGATTAAAACACGCGGCGATATGAAAAACATCCCGCCGAGATTAGGCCGCGCCACTCCACATAAAATCGCTCTACCCCATGCGGAACGAATTCCGGCAATGAAAAGTAATACACACCACTCTGCTATAATTTCGATTTCAATTCGCGCAGGTGTGTTGCTGACATTAGAGGGCGTTTGCATCATTTGAAATTTATGTATAAAACGTTCTAGTGAGATTACTTTTTATTATATTATTTGAAATTATAATTTTGAAAAAACCTAAATAATCTTGAATTATGAATTAAATATCATAATCATCATTCCTCAGCCTTATTGTTGTAAAAACTGCTGGATTTTTAATATATCAGATGGTGAGAAAGAACAACTAGTGAAAATTTTAAAATTAAATTGCATCTCGTTGTTAGACTGATTGGAAATTATTCATTTTTCTTTATTTCTTTCAATAATTATGCTCAACTCATCAATGCACTTTTTTATTGTTAAAAATACTCTGATTGGGCACAACCTTTTGTCTGTTCGCACTTGTACTTAATTTTAATAGCGTTTCATTGTTGCAAGTTGCCTAGAACTAAAAATCACTGTTGCAACGATGTGTTGATAGAAATGATTTGTTTTTATTGTTATCTTTTTAATTTTTGAATTTTAAAGATGAAGTTTCTCAAATTAAATTAAATTGAATTAAATTTTATTGGAATTTTTTTTCATCCAAGGACAAATACTTGTCAATAAAACTGGAAAATTTATTGAATATCTGTTTTCGCCGTATTTTTTTCTGTCATTTAACTGATGAAAACTTTTGAGAATTTAAAACCCAAAGAAACCACTCAGTCTCGGAACGTAATTCCACGTCAAGGCGATTAGTCACAAGTACTAATTTAATTAATAAAAAACAATAAATTATGAAAATTATGCATTTTCCTTGTTACCAATCAGTCTATTTAATTCACATTGTATTAATTTATTAATAACGACCCCGTTGAACATAAAAATCACTTGCCAAAGCGACACATCAGGGCTCATATTAATAATATACAATTTGGCGAACATTGAAATCGGAGCCGACTGCAGAGGATAAAAAGATCGAGAGCGTTGTCGTCACATTTCAAAAATTATGATATCGTAAAAATAATGCCGCGTATTGCGTTTCCTATAGAGTTTCAATTTATGGCCGGCTAGACGCCGGCTGTGGTCCATCACGCGGCGGCTCCTCACCTCTAGGGTACGTGAAGTGCGCCATAAAAAATCCGGACGGTGATGAGCTCGCATAAGTAGCAATCACGGGGCGATATCTTGTATGTTATCCTCTCACCAAACTCGAGCTAGGGCTATGTTTATACCGCTTATCGCGACCCATTCTTTTATAAATCAAAATATAAAAAAAAATCATCTCTCTCCGAGGCAAAATAAATTTTTGCCACGGCCGAAAATTATTTACGACGCGACAAAATTCAATTCGCCGTCTCACTTATGTTGTAACTTGTCGCTGAATTTGTTGCACACACTTGTATGTACACATAAAATAATAAAATATGATCATTCCTTTGTATAAGCCGATCTATAAATTTTATTTACTCTCTCGCCGAGGTACGGCATTATTATTTTTATGTATATATATTTTATACACCTGTGTGGATTAAGAAGGTCCTCTTTGCGGCGGCGAGAAACAACTCGCCGCTCTTCTCATCACCAAATAAAATATTCTGGCGTATCTCTCTCCTACGCGGCGGGCAAGGATGTATAAAAATGTTAGCACCTCATCGCGCCGCGCGTATGTGAAAATGGCTCCATTTGAATGCAGTAAAATTTTTATTTAAACAACAAGAAATAGATGAATAAAATTTTAGGCGTTGTCCCTCTTCGAGAGACGGCGCACATTTGTGAGTGCGAGAGAGGCAGTTTGGTTTTTACAAACGACGCGGCGACGAGATGTTTTATCCGTGCTGGATAATAAATATAAGTACGTATAAAAATACACAGAGAAGCGGTCGAATTGATAAAGAGACTTGTGGGCATCACGGGTCCTATTTTACACACGCCGATCGACTATTTTGAATATTTAAATGGCACGCAGGCCTTTCTGAGAGCAAAACTATTTTGACGTCGTTGAGTTGACCTGAACCTGGTTTTCCTTGGCAAAGGTAGAATGAAAACTTGAAGAATTGAAAAAGAACAAATCGTTTAACGCTGAATATAAAATTTTGGTCAAAATTTCTATGCAAAAAATTTAAAAATGAAGACATTTTCAGATTAAAATTCGCTCACAATAAATTATTTTGCATCCCAGATCTTTATTCTTCAAAGTTTACAACTTTTCATGTCAAATAATAACAATGTTAAAAAATGTAATGATTGTTGTGGAAAGTCAAAAATACGTTTTGAATTTAAATCTAGCCATCAATTGTTTAGAAATACAGTCCTCAATCTTAGTTGGAATGATAATTTAGTTTTGATAATTTGCAGTTATAAAATTACTAAATAATTTCATTAATTTCGTTTAATGATGTTTAAGATTGGTAAGTTTAAAATAGCCCTAGCCAGCCTTGCAATATGAAACATGTTTTCATAATCATAACTCAGACAACAATTGAAACCGAAAATACTATTAGCATTTCTATTTAACATTAATGACTTACTTCAACAAATGTAAGCAAATATATGTAATAATTAAAGTATTAAAAATAATATAATAACAAAGATTGGAGGAATTTATCTTTACAGCACATTATCATCAAGTTGGGAAAAAAATATATTAAAATTTAAATAATTAAAATAAAAAATCAGTGGATAAAAGTTTTAAAGAGTGTTAATGAATAAAATCAAATGCAGCTTAAAAATAAAAAATAATTGAACATAATTTTGTTTTATTTATATTTAACACAAAATCTCATACAAGAAACGAGTCCGTCTGAAGATAATATAAAATTCAAAAAACCGCAGCATCCATAAACGCTATACACGCATTAATATAATAAAAACTGGTGGAAAAATTATAATGCCCCGTGAAAAAGTTACGAGCGTCTTGGTGACCCTCGCTTAATTTCTCTCCGCTCGCGTCGATTTGGCAGGCAGCCGCCGACATTCCTTGCGACAAGTGTGCTTCTCTCTCTTGATATCAACAATGTCGTTCGTCATAAAAAAGAGCAGCGCGAGTCGGCGAAGAAGTGCTGAAAGTTATTCGAATCAGGAATGCCGCGGTGAAAAAAAACCACGAGCCCTTTTGTTTTTAACTGGAAATTCAAGCGGTTTTTCTGCAGCTCGAAACTCGCCGCCGCAGGTGAAAATTTAATTAAAAAATTATCACCACAGGAAAGAGAGGAGGCGCGAGATAAAATAATATTAATAAAAAAAAAAATACGCATTCCGAGGGCAAAGTTCGCCGGCGCGATTGATTGAGACATTAAAGAGCGAAAAGCAGGAGACGCCGGACGGCGTAAAATATATTTTTCTCGGAGGAAAAATTGGAGGCACTTTGTGTTTATCTTGCTGTGGTATGCGTGCGTATTAATCCGGCTAAAAGGATTTTGTCGCCGAAAACGGCTTCTTTCGTTAAACGAGCCGAGCGCAAATCCAGATTAGAGTTCTCTCGTCAAATCGATTATTTGCACAAGTGATCGGGGGGCCGCCTCGGGATCAACGTCCTAGGCCGGCGCGAGGGCACACCTGTAACTGACCCTTCTGAGAGACCTTTGGTGCCGCGCGCCATAACTCATTTCGCGCCAAACTCGCTAATGCGCTCGGTGGTTGATCATTTTTCTTCGGCTGTCGCCATTAAGTGCATTCTTAACTGTAAAAAAAATTGCCATTCAGCTAATAATCGCAATCGATTTTTCATACACACATTTTCGCGGCCCACGCGTCAATGGGATTAGCAGCTTGGCAAATTGGCCGTGTAAAAGAAAGCCGCTATCTAAGAGGGGAAATTAGGTGTGGCTGAAACTATTAATTAAATTGAAGGGTAGCTAAAGATGGATTTTATGAAAATACATTAGAAATATCTTTGAAGGGTTTGCAAAAAATTAGTATGAATCATTGAGTTTTAAATTTAATCGTAAAAATTGCGAATATAATATTTTGTAAAATCGTAAACCGCTTGTTTCACGAAGCAATAATTTAATCAATAAATAAATAAAAAACTATAAGATAACGTGCAAATTTGCATCAAAAAGCAGAAATAAATAGAGCTTTTCAAAAGAATAATAGGTAAAATTTTGGGTGTAAAAGGGGGAAAATATTGTTAGGAGGAATTTTTTTAAAAATTTGAACAGGTGCACTTGCAATTAGGAATCCTAATTAATTATAAACTGAAAAGCAAAAATTATTAAATCCTGCAAATACCTCTTTCCACCCTTCTCGTTATTGAGAGGCCTCACCTTTTTTATGATCCGAGATAATCGGCCGCAAAAACGAATTCACTCTGCAAACAATTCAAGGACAAGACGAATCACACAGTGGCGAATGAAATACATTTTTTTGTTTCTTGCAGGATTGAAATTATTATTGTTTGCATTGTATGAATTATGCAATAGAGTAATTATTTCCTAGACGCGTAGGGCAAGAACGATCCGACGAAAGATACCTGTCATTTTTGTTGTCAGTCCAACAATTCATTCCCACTTTTTTTCAGCGACTTTTATTGTTTGCAAATATGAATGAATCCTCCTTCTTAATCATCGCATCTAAAAAATAAAAAAAAATATTTAACAAATTCAATTTCTGGGCCAATTATCCAGCAAATGAATGGCCTCACCAATTACGAGTTTAAAAAATCTGAAGTGAAATTGAAATCGTAATTGAAAAATTATCATTACCGAGGGGTTTTTAAGCGAAAACCATTTGAATCTTGACGGAAATTTCAATATCAAGCATTAGAAGTGGCATTTATTTGAAACCAGTGATTTAGCAACAAAAATGTGTTTAGTTTAAATATTTTTGGCGGGAAAAGACGAATCCCCGGTGTAAACTCTTAGGAGGGCAAATTTGATCTATCATTATTCTGATTTCATTCATGAGATCTTTGGAATTCAAGAAGAAAGGAAATTACCGGAGAGGGCCTTTAACATAATTTTGAATATCACGTGTCCTTCACCACCGGGCGAGATTTATTTGTGCGGGACGCACAATGCGCTCTGAATTCGATATGTGCCCGCGTGTTGCAGATTTATCGAGCGGCAAATTCATTATTATTATTTGCATTATTTGTAGTCGCATGCAGGAGACGGCGAGCTGTGTGGTCCGGCGGGCTCAATGTCGCCGCAAAAACTCTCGGCGCGGCTTTTTCTCGCCACTTTGGGGAGCAAAACGCGGCGTCCGTCATCAGTATTAATCATTATCTCATTTGGATCATATGGCGCGCGGCGGTCGTCGGCGGCGGTGACTAGACAGAAAGCGTGATAAATGAACGAAAAATGACACAACCTTCGTCGCCGCCATTAACCAAATTACACAATTTATTCGCGGATAAGTACGAAAAAGGCACGAAATCGCCTCCCGCGGGTTTTCTCTCTCCTTCGGACACCGCCGGGGTTTATTGACTTTGCAAAACTGTGCAAAAAAAATATTCAGAAAATTAATTTTTTGTTTGTTTTTGCTTCCAGGTGTCTGCGACGGACCCAGACTGCGGCGTCAACGCCATGGTCAACTACACGATGGGCGAGGGCACCAGCAAGATGAAGGACTTCGTCGTCAAATCCACCACCGGCGAGGTCTGCATCGCTGTCCCTTTGGACTTTGAAACCAGGAGCGTTTACGAATTTCCAGTCATTGCTACAGACAGAGGTAAGCATTCATTCCAATTTTGTTAAATTTAAAAAAAAATATTAACAATTAATAATTTACAAATAATAATAATATATTACCATAGTTTTTACAAATGGTTTTCATATAAAACTTTTATAAAACTATTAAAAATAAAATGTTTTAAATACAATTAAACTTATTTCTTTTCTGATCTGATTTTATTTGGTATTATTTTTTTATTTCTTAACTTCTTGAAACATTTATAATTTAAAAAATTAGTGACCATCGTATCAGTATCCAAGTTGAACAAAACCAAATAATTGTGGTGTCACTCTATTTCGGGTAGGGAACTCGTTTGTGCATAGTATCGTAATAGTAATGGTATATGAATAATATGTGAAGTTTTAAAATTTTTATATTTTATACCTATAGTTAACAAATAATATTGATTTTATATAGATGTCCAAATCTAAAAGATAAAATTAACAATTGTTAAGTAACACTACACAAATCAACTTCACGTTCCAAGATGCGGGATATTTGAGACAAAATCGATGCAGGAAAGATAACTTTGCAAATTTCCGCCCTTATTAAACATTTTTAATTTTCACATTAGGAATTTTCTTAACTCTGCACAGATTTTGTCTCAAATAGCTCATTTTTTCGATCGCAAGTCCACGTAAAGGTGATTAGTCTGTTATCAATTGATTTTTCCCGTTTCCAAGTTTTTTTCCTCAAAATTCAAATTTTTATTTCGTGTAAAAATTAAAATTAATTAATGTATTTTTTGTTGTTGCTTGTGTCAAAGTCTGTCAGATTTAGTTTGTTTTATAGGCAAAGCTGAGATTTCAAATTTTTATTGTTAATAAAAAATTCCCTGACTTAAATAAATTCAACTGTTTGTTTTTAATTGAAACTGAAAAATGAATGCAACACAATTTCAATAATTTTTTAAACTTAAAAATATTTTTTCTCGGTTTGAATCAGATTTACTTTGTGGAAAAATGCAGATCGATTCCAGTTTGAAATAAATCTCGCTGTATCATTGAGTTCATTGATTTGGATCAATAATATAGAGCAATCTGTCAACCGCTGGCCTTTGATATGAATAGCAAATAACAAGGTCTTCCAGCACATGCCCAAAAACGGAGTGACGTACACGCTCTCTTTTCCGATTTCGAAAACTGAAGTTCGATTTACTTATTTATTATTTCCAATGGATTCTTTGCTCGGTGACGATAAGGATCGGATTCTCGAGAAGGCGAGTGAATATTTATAATCGACCCTGCGATGCCGATAAGAACAATGGCCGTACGCGCATAATGCGCACATTATAATCCCAAGTGCACTATTAATTATTCCACCTGGTGCTGCTGCTGCTGCTGGACGACGAAAAAAGCAGCCCGATTTCTCCAATTAGATAATCGGACGACAAATTGCCCACGTCGTGCGTGCATAAATTACACACTCGATTGAAATTATCCATCAGAGGATAATCTCAGGAAACCCATTTCTGCACCGAAAATATTTGTTCCTCATTTTTACAAGAGTAAGAAATTTTTTATACAAAACGCTGCACAGTAATAATTCCAAGATAGTTTTAAGAGTTTGATCAATTGGAAAATATTTTAGTTTCTGGTATTCATTTTTATCTAAAACAAATTAAAAAGTTCTGCATTGTTTCCCTCTTTTTTGAGTTTTCAATTTTCTGAGTTATGAAAAAGTAAATTTTTTATTTATTATCAAATAAAAATAAATCCCAAAATTTTTCATCATTCATTTCCCTGCTGAAGCTTGTCAAAAATTTTGTTAATATTTGAATTCAAAATAAATACAAATTACATCAAATTATTTAAATTTGTGTCTAAATGAAGGTTTAAATCTCTTCAAAAATTGCTCCTGCTCTTTCCTGACAAGCGAATTTCTGGTTAACAACGGCGCCCTGCAATATTGAAGTGCAGGGCTCATTAAGGAACTTTGCGTCTGTGTTTTCGAGAGGCAACAACGTTGCTCGAGTGAAAGAGAGAAAAATCTCGCGAGATAAAACACAACATTATTCATCCATTTACACACACGAGAGACGTCTTTATATATTTTTATCGTCCGAGCTTTCGGAGAGGAGCAACTTAAAAAGTTACCGTGTTTTTAATACCAACTGAGTTCACACCGTCCGCGAAGAGGTGTTATTTGTCTTGGGACTTTTATATAATTTTAATGGCGTTCGTTCTGTCGGCCAACCCTTTTCCTTTTGAGCGCGACCGCCGCGAGACACTTTGACATATTGTTCGCGCTCACCGAGTTTATAACCCTTCGGCGCCGGCCACAATTGATGAATAAATCATCGCGTTCTCCGTCCGGCCCGCTTTTTTCTATTGCGCTAGGTCTTCACCGGAATTTGAGGCAGATTAGCTCACATTAGAGGCTGTTAAAATTAATGGACCTGACGGCTTGTTTTTTAAATGTTCTTGGGCAACGCAGTGTTCCCATTTGAAATCTCGGTGAGACGACGCGGAATAATAAACATACGATAAATAAAGTTGACACTTTCACTGGGCTGATTGGGCAAGTTCGGAATTCTTTTAAGTTTCAAAATGTATGTATCACAATTACATATAGTAGAAATAAGGTATTGGAAACATCATTTGAAAATCATTTTTAATTTTAACACCAATTGTAACATTCAAATATTTTATAGTTTGCTTTTATTTATATTATTTTTTTTATTGGTAATATATCACTTATTTTCATATTTTCAAGCAATTGTGTTTTTATTTTAAAGATCAGAGACGACATGATGATTCAAACAGAACAATTTTTATATTTATTATTTAATTGTTCCACCATCATTGAGAATGAATTAAAACCTAGTGGAACTTTTTTTGTCTTAATGTCTGAGTTTTCATGTGTCAATGATAAATGCACTGATTGTGAGATAATGGTATAGAAACAAATATCAACTTTCGAAATGGAAAATGGAAATGTAATTTTTGACGTGCCTCCATGGTATGGCCACAAACAGATAAATATTTTATTCAAAAATTTGATTAGAGAAACTTTACAATCGAAATTTGCTGAAAAATTTAACATTTTTGAAAAAGACTTTTGACCAAAAATCCAGAAATTTGACTTTAAAAATCACATGAAAAAGTTTTTTTTTAAATATTCTAGTTGAGAAACTGCTGTTTTTTCTTCATTCAGATCTTTGTTGGATTTTATTGCACCTGATTTTTTTTGTATCAATTATAAAAATTGCATTTTATCAAAATTCATCTGATCCATCTCTCTGGAATGGTAAATTATTGTTATTTCGTAGCTTAAATTTACTTCTATCGTATTTCAAAGTGTTTCAACGCAAGCATTTTATTTTTATAATAAACTTTGTTTTTAGGGATATAATTATTTATTTTAAAATATTTTATCTATTCGTTTTCAGGTGGCCTCAGTACAACGGCCATGGTGAAAATCCAGTTGACGGACGTGAACGACAACCGCCCCACCTTCTACCCCCGCGAGTACAACGTCAGCCTGCGCGAAGACAGGGGTGCCAGCAGCGCCCCCGTCGTCGTCGTGGCCGCCACCGACCTTGACTCTGGTCGCTTCGGAACCGTCCACTACGAACTGGTGTCTGCGGAACCTCCGGATGACGACGGCCTCTTCAGGGTGGACCGCAAGTCAGGTGCGATTTTCGTCACGCGACCTTTGAGCAGGGCGGCGCCCAGGCACCACCTGAACGTTTCCGCCAGCGACGGTGCCGGAATCAAGTCTGCAGTGGACGCCGAGGTATTCCTCAGCGTCATCGCACCTGGACAACAACCACCTGTGTTCGAAAAGCCCAGGTACAGCCTGAACATCAGGGAAGACGCAAGCAGGAGCACCGTCGTCGGATCCGTCAGGGCCACCAGCAGCGACCCTGGTGAGTAAAAATTGACATTTCTAATCCTTCATTTCGTCCCTATAAAAAATTAGGAAAAAATAAATGATTTTCCAGTTTTTTAAATGTAAGCCGTACAAACTTAAAAAAAGATTTGGCCATGATTATTATAGATTTTTCAGAAGTTACATCAAATTGTAATTTAATAATTTAAATTAAAAATTGATTACATTCTTTTGATATTATATTTCTTTGGTTAAAATCTAATTCATATCCAAGGGCAAGAAGAGAAAGCGTCTTTCTTTAGATTTTCAAAATTATAAAACAATTTAAATCAATTAAAGTTTTTAATTTGAGGATTATATTTAAGTATTAAAATGAAGAAAGAAAATTATTTGAAATATATAATTATAAGTGAGTTTAAATTCTGTCTATATTTTAAAAACCAAACTTCATTTTACCATTTTTACGATAAAATAAGTTGTATTCGGTATTTTATTAAGCTAATGAGGAGAAATTAACTCTCTGCAGACGAATTTACTTGAATAGTTTTAATTTTTCTACCAGAAATCTTAATTCTCTCAAAATAGAACGAATTAAAAAATCATCCTAAATAATTTTTATTTTTAAACATGAAAAATCAAGACTAACCGTTAAGTATTAATGACGGAACTTTTCCCCTCTATCTAAATTTTTCGCTAATCACCAAAGTAGTGCTCAACTTTTGGCACTTCTCACGGCAACATCTGTGCCGGCCGAAAATAGCTCCTCAATAGATCGATGCGTGTGTGTTTCGAGGTGAAAATTTATGACTCAGCTCATTAAATCGTGGGGTCAGCGACGTTAGGAGAGAGAAAATTGATTGACTCGATGCAAATTGAATCGGCGGCAACCGCGAAAACGGCCCCAAATTCCAATCAGCGCGGCGGCGAGTCCCTCATTATCAGCAGCGGCCATCTCTGGCCGGCCGAGCAGTTATTATTTTTAATGACAGAAAATTATTGGTTGGCAGCGCGTTGTTTGGGAGCAGGGAAGCATGCCAAATTAAGCCGCGAGAGTAAAAACAATGCGCGCGCGGACAAATACTTGTAATTACAGTCGTCGATTCGTGCGATTGTGTGCGACGGTGGACCGTGGAATTATTTTCGTCTGCAGACCAACTTCTGTGGGAGAAAAGAGGAGCAGCATGGATAATAAGAGCAAGATTAAAATGCGCTCTAAACAAATTATTTTCCATTTGTGAATCATAAGAATGAGTAGCAAAAAAAAAAAACTCCACTCATCCAAAAGCTACAAAAATATGATTCGAAAAGATTTTAACATATAATTTAATATTATGTCAAATGATAATTTTGTTTCATAAATTTCATTATATTTTAATCTATATTTAAACTAATATGTTATTTTTAATATTTATTTTTGCAAAAAATGTTTGTAAAACCAAGCAAAGCTCATTAACTCGTGTATTAAACTCATATTTTATTTTTTAAGGGATGATTTAGGTGAATGTATACTTATAAATATACTTATTGGCAGGTAAAAATATTTAAAACCACAATTAGTAATGATTAATGTAACCCTCTTTAGTTATTTATGACATTCATGCTATTATTGCTAATTACTAAATTATTAAATAATCTGATTTATGAAAATAAGTTGTGCCCATCTGAGTCTATGGTTGGGAAATGGAAACATTAACAGTAAGTCTAATAAATATTTTAAAGTGTCTGACAATAAAAGAGGAATAAACAGTAAATATAATAATCAATGAAATGAACCATAATTTTGGATTTATCTATTGACCTATTTCAATGTTACCATTTAACCTATTACAATGTTTCCTTTTGAAAATGCAATTGTAACTTTTGTAAAATGATGTAAAAATTGATTGCAATGTATGATATTGCATTGCATTTTACTATTACAGCAAAAAAAAAGAAGTTTGTTTTTATAGTAAAAAATAACTGCAAATTGAACATTTTAAGTAAATTTTCCTTCAAAACATGGGATTTCCTTTGAAACATTTTTGAAATTTCAACAAAATTTGTATCTTAAAGCTAGAAAATTTCATGTTTTTTATGTCTACTCTTTCCGTCTTTGGTCATAAAAGAGTGGGCGCAGTTCATCTGACAAGATGATAAAACGATTGCCTCTTATTTTCTAGACTCCCTCTAACGCGCGGTGGTGGAAATGCGATTCTTCTCAGGTTTCCCGCTAATCGGCGACGTGATCGGGCACATTGTCGTAATGAGACAATAATTGATAATAACTCTGTGCACGATATACACACACAAATAAATAAATAAACAAACAAACAATCAGGCGAGTGATGAGAAATTGTGCTTAATGCGATAATATTGTGTGTGTGCGGTTATCGCGGCTGCGTGAATGCAAAGTACGAAAGAAGCAACCGTGATGTATTGTAAAGCGAGTGCACTTGCTGCGCAAAATAAGCTGCACAATGAGACGCCAGCATGCATATGCAGCGCGACAATCTCGAGGAATCTTTCTTTTTCTCTCTCTTCGTCGCGCCGGCCGCATGCATAATAATAACAAATGCACTCTCCTCTTTATAAATATTTTCAGTCGCCATAAATTATTTCGCTTCTTGCAACACCGGTGTGTGTGTCTTGTCCTCTTTATCTCGCGGCGGACTTCTTCTCTTTCTGGCTTCTGCTGCAGCTTTATATTTATTTATTTATTTGCATTTTTAACCTTTGCCGCCAAGAGCCACTCCGAGAGAGCTGCTCTTATTTTTTTTTTTTTATGTAATTTTATTTATTTCGTGTCTCTCTCGAGAGAAGGAAAGAAAGCCTGCGCTGATTGCAAGAAGCCGTGCGTTTTGCATAACTTGTAAACAAGAAGGGGCATGATAAATTATACGCGGAATTTTCTGGAAACGGCCAAAGAATGCGAGAAGTGTTTCCAGAAGTGATTTATTTCGCTTAATTATTCATGTAACATTGGTTGAAATTTAATTAATTAATTCACGACTATTTCCTTAAATTTATTTTAAAAACAAACACGCGTGCAAACAGGTTGTATTGGAGAGTATTTAATTGGAAAATAAATTCTTGATTTTATATTCATCTAAATTGATCATAATTTTTATTATTTATTAATATACATTGATATAGACTTTTCGTAATAGAAAAAAAAGGAAAATTATTTTGGGCAGAAAACTGAAGTTGCCTATAAAAAATTTGAACCCTGAAACATCACATCTCAGTCAAAATTCAGAAATATTGCCAATTTTACGCTCTTTCTTAATCAAAATATATAAATAAAAAATGTTTCGTGAAGTTACTTCAAGTGAATTGTTTATCAAATTTTGTAATTAATTACACAGCAAAAAGGTTAATTTAGAAATGCTATTAAATATTATTTGTGTTATTTGAAGTTTGAATTTAATGTCAAAATGTCAAATTTTATTCTTTCAATTGTTTCTGTTTTAAAATATATCATGTTTTGGCTGCAGCTGTGCCAAAATTAATGGATAGATAAATTTTTCTGTCCCTAAAAAACATAAAACATTCAATTATATTTTTAATACTGACGTTTATTTTCAACATATTTTGTCTAAAAATTCGGCCGTAATTGAGAAAAATGATATTGCTCAATATATTTACAAAAGTATTTGATATTTGAAAAATTCATGGCCCGACCTTTCTTCCTCTTGTTCTTAACCCTTCAATTATGCAAATATCCGCGGCATTCGGATCCATTTAAATAAAGAGTAGCTTTACAGTTGGCTCGGCAGAATCTTTCAGCAATAATTAAATTTCGTGCCCATTTAAGTGCAAACTGCAGCGGCAGAAAAGAATGGACCATACCCGGTCGGTCAGAGGTATATAAATTTCAGGCCGCCGCAATTTGAATAAGGAGCAGTCGCGGCGGAGTAACGGGATACGTCAATTATTATTTCAGTAATGAGACACAGTAGCGGGCATTATTATCGAATTAAGGAATCATCATACGAATAAATATACAAAAGCTTAAACTCGCGTCACTGGAATAAAGAAAAAGAAGGCGCGCGCAGATATCATCATCATTCCGTTGGGCGGATTTTCGCGAATATCTTTTATTTTCGCTTCGCACGGCAGCAGAGAAATGTAACTCGGCGCGACCCGCTATTTGCGAGAGCTATAAATTGCTGTTATGTGTGTTTGGTTTATTCAAAGGAGCAGATAAAACGAATATATAAATTCGAGTGAGAGAGAGGCTACACCACCGAATACAATGCTCTTTCTTTTATTTTTATTTGTTCTCCGGCTCGAACTGACCCTCCGTATCTCTCTCTCGTGTTTCGCGTCCGACTGGAATTCGCAGCCGTGAACCCAGATGACTTTTCACTCGGCGCAGACTTTATTGATCTGTTTTAATTAG
This sequence comes from Neocloeon triangulifer, assembly GCF_031216515.1. NCBI lineage: Eukaryota > Metazoa > Arthropoda > Insecta > Ephemeroptera > Baetidae > Neocloeon > Neocloeon triangulifer. The sequence continues at coordinate 3,657,336 of NW_026775547.1, forward strand.
TGGCTCATTTGTATGTGCAGGATCGCGTTTGCGTGGAATTTCGCGGGGAAACGCCTTTCGAAATAATATATATCGCCGGTAAAGTTTTGGAATGTCTGCAGAGATTTGCATGAGCGATGTGGGCTTGATGTCTTTCATATTCAAATCACTGCAAAAATTGAATCTTGCCAAGAGCAATGCGCAAACCTGAGCTGGTTTTTTAAATAAAAATTTGCTTGCCAGTATAATAAAGTATGAGAATATCTGAATATTTTGGTAAAATGTGCAGATATCTGAAAGAAAATCAAACAAAACATTTTCCTCAAAATTTTTACAAAAACTCAAAAAGATGTATTAACAAATAACAAAAACTTAATTTCAACTGTTCCACCATTTTTGTTGCGTTTCAAATGGAAATGAAAGGAACTTTATATCAACTAGTTTGTTTCGTCTCTTTGAATATTCATAATAATGCGTTGAAGGATAAAAAATGTTCACAAAAAATATAAAAAAAATGCCACTTATTGAAATTACCTCATTTTCTTCCTCCTAGAAATATAAAAATTCAAAATTAGCAAAATGTAAATTTCCAGAACAGCGGTCTTTGTCTCTGATCGTAATTTTGATCCCGGAAATGAATTCAGTAAGTTTTGTTCAATAAAAGTGACTTTTTTTATCCCACAAAGAGAACGAACGAACTCAATTCAAATCCAACTCGGTTTAGGGCCAATTAAAATTTTTATCCTTTCAATAAATTACTCTATCGAAACTTTTCCATTCCGAGCCCATTAACCTCTTTAACTTTTCTCAATACGGTTAGAAAATCCGTCCCTGGAGCTGAATTTATTTCAAAGCACACATTGCGATCACAATGCTAATTGCTAATTAACCGGCAGCAGAGAAAGCTTTGTTTTAACTTCTCATTACACGGCGGCGGCCACCTACGGTGAGTGTAAATACATACCCTATCCTATTCTCTAATTGCAGCAGAGACGAGATTCGCTGCTCTCCGCAGTGAACGACACCCTGAATGAATCGGAAAAATAAATCAAACGAGTCGCGCAATTGGCCGCGCGATTGGTATCGCCCTGATCGCAAAAGAAAAGGTTCTCGGGGCGAGTAATGAGAAAACTGGTTCGGAATAATATTATTATTCGTTATATTGCAATCGGCCGAGTGCATCGCGCGCGCGGCGCGTTTGTGTGTGGATGGATGCACTCCGTGCCCTGCTTCCAACGCACTCAATCTTTATCACCATCTTTTATCACTGTCGTCGTTAAATAAATTGCCCGTCCCGCGAAAATGGCCGCCACGATTCGCATAATTCGTAATTTATTGCCGCATTATTCAATTTGCGCGACGATGATCGCTGATGCGCTTTGTTACACAGATGATTTGTGTGTTTGAGCAATCCCGCCGTTCATGTCTCTCTGCCTATTGTGTAAATATTGATTGCCGGCAGCGACTAATGCTGGATGACTGAGTGTCCCATCGCTGCCCAAGCTCATTAGAGATCTTGTTGATCACAAATGGGTGCAGAGTGTGCACGACAATATTTCACAACTTGCATCAGTTAAATAATGCAGACCAACTAAGTTTTTATTAAATTGATATTAAAAAGCCAATGAATTTTAATCGGTAAAACCAATACAAATTGAAAGGTTTTTATTTAAGTCATCATACTATTGTAATTTATGCACTTGAAAAAACATTCATGTTTATATCCAGTAAAATTTAACATTTAACGTTTAATATTTGCAGTAACTTAATAATAAAATGATTATTAAATAAATAAACTCCTTTAGATACATGTTTATTTTTTTAATGAATAGAGGCAATTAAAGTGTTATTATATATTATAAATTTATTAACAATTATTTAAATTTTTTTATTTAGAACGTGCCAAAATGTTTATTTCTTTTTCAAAGTTAAGTATTCAGGATAAGTAAATAATACCAATTTGTTTATTTTATTTATACCCCCAATTGTGCAACACTGGTGAATTATCGAAAAAATATTAGTATACAATGTAAAAATACTCTAGGTGCTATGAGTCGTGATGATTGTTGAGAAAATACAAATAATAATTAAATAAATTTCATGAAAAAACGATTGATTAATCTTAATCTGAATTTGAATTTGAAAGAAAATATTTTTCTTAGGAATTTAATCAAATCATTATTAATTCATTTGAAGGGCATCCATAAACTTATGTACTACTTGTATAGTCTTGTGTACATATTTTCATTCAAAGAGCCTCTTAATTTATTTTATTCGCGAAAAAAGATTATATCAATTATTGAATTACTTTAAAAACTTCCAAACTTTTTGTTAAATTTTGGGCTTATGTCTAAAACAGTTTTCACTCTTGAAGTTGTGGGGACAAATATCAATGATGAAATATAACTTTTGTTAATTTGTTTGAAAGCTCTTCCAACACGAGTTTTCTTCTTGACTTGGAGTGTTTTAGCAAAATGTTTGCTGGAGGCGGCACCGTTTCTTGTCCACAAACGTTCCTCTTCTCAAATATCTTATAATTTAAAACTGTCTTCCTGGTGCTCCTGAATATTTGGACAAAAAAAATTTATTCTACGCTGATGTAATTAAATTAAATTTGATTTATTTTTCATTATATTGATCCACTATAAATTATCATTAATTTTGACACTAGGTTAATTTTTAATTTTTTAATTTAAAACCACGTGTTTGATAATCAAGTTGGTTTCTTCTAACGCGGGGCAATCGTATTTATAGGATCAACTGTAAATCCTTGAAACCTTTACTGCATTCCTTCATTGATCCGTCAGGTTCGATTCACAGAATCGAAATTACACCGACGGAGCTGCTGTAATCGTTCGCACATTCACGTGCATTAGCCGCGGCCACTCTGCCTCTGATGCCTGTTATTTATTGCGGAGCACGTCGAGATTTGTGTTCAAAGGATGCGATAGTGCACTGCTCTTTCTTTCTCTCTCTCTCTCTCAGTAATTAAATTTATAAAGCTCGCCACCTTCGTTCGCAATATAGACAGACGCCTGCAAATGCATGTAATGTATATAAACAAGTATATACAGTTAAAATTTTCAAACACAATCGTATAATCCTTGGAGCTGAAATTAATCGAAAGCAATGCCATTAATTTTCCACTGAGCCGACTGCAGAAATTAATTCCCTTTTACGGCGACGACGATGATGCTCGAGAAAAGTGAGGATTTCTCCGATAATTAAACCTGCAGCCTGCCTGCGTCCATCGCACAATTACGCCGTTCTCGGAAAACCAGCTTTGATCGCGGGCATTATCATTTTGCTATCATCTGTGAAACAATTTATTGTTTGCCTTGACGACTTGCTGGGCGGTGCATTTGGAGCACTGCCCCGTTGAAAAGTTTGATTTACATTCGGGCAGAGAGAGAGAGAGAAAGGATTGAGGGCTAAAAATAAGTTTTATAGCCTTTGCTAGTGGGAAATTATTCTAATGCAATTCAAAAATAAAATAAAGAAATCATTTATTTTATTTTTTCAACTTTGGGGGGGAAAATATCATTTTCAAACGAACAAAATGCAAACATTTTTTGACGCAGCTAAATAAAAATTAAAACTACAAATCTGTGTTCGCATAGAAATATTTAGCAGAAAAAATCGTACAAAGAGATATGTAAAATTTACTAACAGTAAATAATATAATATAATTATTCCATAATATTAAAACTTTTATTTAGATATTAAAATGTGCTTATTTTATTAAAAATTTTAAGCAGTTCCTTTTTTTAAATTAATTAATTTCATTGTTAATTAAACATAATATATTTTATTACATTAATCATTTATTTCAATCATTTATCGTGTCAAATTAGATTTTAAAAGACTTAAAAAATAAATAACTTGTGATTACCTCCTTGTAAATATACTTAATTAGAATGGGAAATCCAAATTCTTTTGGCTATACCTGAAGTCAGTGCTTATACTTAAAATTTGTGACTTAATGGAAAATAGGCATTGTCAAAAAAAATGATTATGTCTTATTTTTAATTATTTAAAAATAAATTAAATAACCAGGTTTCTGACAAACTGCTGAGCTGACAAGGACAATTGTTAAGAAAATACTGTTAACATTTCATGAATTATTTTTTTTGCTCTAAACATTCAAATTCAATGCCTTAAAATGCATTTTTCTTTTTTAGAAATCGTAGAAAACTTGAATTATTTCTATATATTAAAAAAATTATGACAATTGAACTTTTAACTTCAACGGTGTTGAATTTAAGAGAAAAGAAATCACGACAATGACGACGTTGATTTGTCCTCTGAAATTTCAATACCTCTGTGCACTGGAACATGCATAAGTACACAATGGACGGCTGCCGGAGCGGACGTCACGCCGCAGTATTTCACGCCGGATGATAACTTTATGTCTCGAGAGATGCTCTTTCTCTCTCAGCAAGCGCACACACACAATGTCCGTTTAAATAAATTAAACGGCTTAAACGCAAACGGCTCAATATACACACACTGCGGCATTCTCCGGAGCGAACAGAAAAACATCGATTAAAACGAGAAGAAAAGAAAATAATAAAATTTTTTCGCCGACGCGTGCGTGTTTCTGCATTTCTTTCTGGTTGAACAAGGCTGCATTGTTGTGTAATCGTCTAACAATATCATATTGGCGCAACAATCAAACGGAACACGGCTCGGAAAAAGGAGAGCATGATCTTGTCGGACGTTTTAACACGAGGAATTTCCACGTGTATGTACACATGCGAAAATTGTGAGCTGCGAGGAGTCGTGCATTGGCTGCGGCTGCATTGTGGGGGAAAATTAAAAGCGGGCACGATGTTATATTGCAGGTTAAAGTACACTCGCGATGGTAATTAATAACAAGAAGGAGACGTTAGCCAATCGCTTCACAGATCAGAGCCGGCCTGCCATGCGAGCGAGAGCGCGACGTGCACACTCTTTTGCGCTCCGAGCAGCCGGAATTTTATTAAGATGGCTGATTTTGCTGCCAAATGCCAGCGAGTAACGAAACAATCGCGGCTAATTACCCTTCGGCGTGCAATTTTTTATGCTCGAGGTCAGCCTCCAGACGGCCAACATACCTATGCAGAGATGTTTTTAATTTCGGTGCTCACCTGAAGGAGTAAATCAGATATTAAAGGGAAAGGCCCGCTAATTATTTTTATTCTTGGAACCCGAAGAAATCAAAATTTCACGGTTGATGAGGTCGAAGCAGAAAATTCGCACCCCCTGAGAGATTCACCTGAGGCACAACTGTTCCCGCCAAAAGCATTTTAAAACTTTTCTCAATGTCTTAAATCATAGTAAGATTATTTAGTCAAATTTACGATGGAAAAATTTCATTAACTCTTCGTGACTGATAAATTATTCATTCATTAATGAGATAAAATTTCTTTCAAATATTTGAAATTCAAGCCCATTTGGAGAGAAAAAATTTAACAAATTCTTCGTTTAAAGCAAATTGATTTCCTAGAAAAATGTATTTTAAATATTTCATTTATTTTTCTGATAAATTTCTATGAAGTATTGGAGAGAAAAGATTGGAAAATATTGAGCAAAAACTTTTTGATGATTATAATTAGGAATTAAAATTAATTTGCTATTTTTGCTATTCATCATCCATAAGAGCGTTTTTAGAAATGTGTTAAAATATAAATAATGAGTTTCTTTTTTGTTCTGATTCAGATTTTGGATTTGTATTAAACCGTACCAAAATTATATTCCTTGAAAGGCGCATCAACAAATTATAACTGTGATGAATTCTCCATTGAAAAATTTTATTTGCTTTCTTTAGACAAAAAAAAATAAAATAAAAAAAAAACAAGTTTTTGCAATGATTTGATTAAAGTTGCAATTTTTTTATAATTTTGAAGTGCCTTTTGCTTTTAATTTCCTTTATCTCTGGCCAAATCAAATTTCGCGCTGCATTTTCCCAGACACGAGGAGGCGAAAAATAATCGAGGCAAGCTTGATCCGTCGTCCGATAAGGACCGATTCATTTTTGCTCTGACCGCTCGCTCGCTCGCTTTCTTTCTTTCTTTCATTACGCGCGGCCCCGGCGCGGTCGACGTCCTCCGCGTGTCTATTAATTAACTGCTCCTCATAACAAGAGGAATTGTTGTGGCCGCAACTTGGTGCTCCGTATGGTGCCAACATGGCGGCCGCTCTTCTTCAGCTCTTCTCTCACCGCCGCTTCTAATTACTTGTTGCAGGCTCGGGCGTTGTGCGCTACTCCATCTACTCGGGTGACCCCAACGGCTACTTCAGCATCGACCCCTTGTCCGGCACCATCCGCACCTCGGCCGCCCTCGACCACGAGTCGCACCCTTCGGTGCTGCTCAACGTCCAGGCCATGAGCGGAGACCCGCCGTCCTATGGACACAGCCAGGTAAGACAATCTTGCTTATCATTAAATTAAATTTATTTTTTCAAGAAATTAGTTTTCAAATAAATAGTTCTTTTATTATTTTTTTTTCACTTTTTCTTACTTTGAAAGTATTTTTTTAACAATGTGTTTATTTTGGAACTGAATCAGAACTGAATAATTAAAAACAAAAATTACTGGTAGTGTATAAGTATTTTAGAAGATTTTTTTGCAAAATTTCATTTACCTATATTAATTTAAGACTAAAAAGAAATTTTTTTTTTTCACTTTAATAAAATCTACAGCTAGTTATTGTTACTAAAATGTTATCAATATTTTTTATAATTTAGGGTTAAAAAATTTAAAGAATGAAGCACTATTTATTATTATTATTATTAAAAATTTTCTCCACACCCCTTCATTGACAGTAATATAGTAATAATGTGTAAATGTAAGTACTTGAATGTGCATTAATTATGAAAAATTTCAATTGTGGATACGTATAAAAAAATCTATAATGAATAATTTTAAGTGCACATTTTAAAGAATTATGCAACAAAAAATGTAGTATTAAAACAAGAATAAAAGCTGAAAATCTTAGCAATCTGCTGGAAACAATTGCTAGCAATTACTTCAATTTTCTCACATTTTATTAATCATAATCAAGTAAGCAGTATGAATCAAGTCAAATCAAGTGTTTTTTATTGACTTTAAACAAAATATTCAACTGATGTTAAAAATGTTCTATTAAATATTTAGTATGGTTGTTAAATTTTTAAATTTGAAAGCATTTTTGGCTCGTTTTTTTTGTCGTGAACCCTCAGTAGTAAGTTCAACTGTGCTAGAAGCAAGTTGAATTTATTTGAATACTTGTATATACATACATATTTGAGATTATATTCTAGCTTTCATAAAATTTAATGGAAATATCTTAATTTTTAGATTTAATTATAATTTATAGCTAACAATTTTTTGCTGTCACTAAATAATACATTTTAATAACCATGAACGTTGACCTTCTAGATAAATTTTACAATAATATTTCTAATTTCCAAGATCTGCACAAAATTTATTGAATAAGAAAGTAAATTTTTTTTTATTGCATTGATTTGCTACTCCAAACATATTTTTTGAAGGGTTTTAAATGTTGATAAAAAAAAATTATATAAACAAATAATAAATTTATCATTACAATTACACAAATAAGGAATAAATTGATAAATACGATAAAAAAAATATTTTTAAATTTTCTAATTTGTTTAATAATATTCTATGTTATTATAAAATTGACTTAATTTATGATTGCCATGCTTTGCTAAAAAACTACCCTTTTCTTTTCGACAGGTGAACATCGCGATCCAAGACGTGAACGACAACGCTCCCGAGTTTGACTCGCCATCGGTGCGCATTTCCGTTCCGGAGAACGTGGACCTGGGCACTGCGATTTACGCGGCGCACGCTCGAGACCCGGACTCGGGCGAGAACGGCGAGGTGCGCTACTCGCTGCCGGTGAACCCAGGCGGCGTGTTTCGCGTGGACGCCAAGGGCGGGCAGCTGACCCTGGCGAAGGCGCTCGACTTTGAGATGTCGCAGCGGTTCACGCTGGTGGTGCAGGCGTCGGACCGCGGCGCCGAACGCCAGATGAGCGCCAACCTGAGCGTGCTGGTGGAGGTGCAGGACGCCAACGACAATCCGCCCACGTTCGAGCGGCCCGAGTACACGGTGCGCGTCCCCGAGTCGCTGCCCGCCAACTCGCAGGTCGTGCAGGTCGCGGCCAGCGATAAGGACACGGGCAACAACGCCAGACTCACCTACCGCCTGCTGGGCGGCGCCGACGCGCACTTTGGCATCTTCCCCAACAGCGGTGCCGTCTATCTCAGGTAAATGCGCCGTTTCTCGGAATGGCCGAAACTTTTTGCTCGTTATTTGGTATTGTGTGTGTGTGTGTGTGTGACGTGTCGCCGCATCCGCCGGAGGGCGAATTTCGGTTTTTTTTCGGTGATTTGCTGCTCACGCGAGGCGCACCTCGGAAAAAAGCCGATTCGCCGAACTCGCGCTTTTTGCCGCTCGATAATGATTAGCGCGGCCAAAGCAAATAATAATCGAAATGACCGCGAGAAACTGAAAAACAGAGGACGTTCCTAATGGGTGGTGTGCTTATGCAACCTGCGGGACAGACCTTTGACGTGCAGGTTGCATAACGTCATTGTTTTAAAAAAGAAAATACATAGAAAGCAGAGCTCCTAGTTTGGTTTAATTTTAATTATAATTTTTTTTCAACCAATGTTATAAATTTTAAATCCAAGTATATTTTGTTTAAACTCTTTTCTTGTGGTGATTAAATATCATGTTCCTAAAACAGCAATACGTCATTTTTTGAAGAAAAGATATGTAAAAATGAAATGTTTTTAGCTTTTTGAGAATTATCTCGCGTCTCGGAACGTAATTCCACGTAAAAGGCGATAAGGCCGATAAGTCAAAAGTACTAATTTAAGTTTTTGGCTATTCATTTTGCTATCATATTTGGGAAGTAAAATAAAATTAATAAGAATAAATTTGATTGTTTTCAAAATTTATGTTGAAACTTACTTTCAAAGAAGTTAATTAAAAATAAAAAATCAGTTATTCAAATTTTGCTATTAAAGTTTTTACTGCACTTTTCTCAAAAGTTTAATTAAGTAATTTCCTTACGTACAATTGATCATTTTTTTAAATTTTTTTTTTTAAATAAATTTTTATGCTCAAAACTTGCAAACTTTTATTCAAAATACATATTCTTTATTAAAATCGTTTATTCAGTAACATTAACTTAAATTCATCTCCTCTTCAGGGAACCGCTGGACAGAGAAACGCAGGACAGGTACTTGCTGAAGGTGTTGGCCACCGACAACGGCTCGCCAGCGGGCACAGCCACCGCCAGCATTGTTGTTGTGGTGCTCGACTCGAATGACAACGCACCCGAATTCGCCAAAGAGTCCTACCACTTTGTGGTCAGGGAGAATTTGGAAGCGGGAACTTCTGTGGGCACCATTTCGGCGACGGACAAGGACTTGGACAACAACGCTTCCCTCCGCTACAGCCTCATCCCGGCCAACAACAGCTTCCAGATCAACCCCGTCACTGGTAAGTACCTTTTTATTTTAATTTTTTCTATTGTATTTTCATGGAAAATGTGCCCGCTTCCAAAATTGATCGATAGAAAATTAGAAAGAATTAACATTTAGGGAGAAACATGAATTAAATAAATTCTACAGAATATGAGACAAAATGATGCAGAGTTGACTAAATTTTAAATAATTTGTTATTTAGAATGAGAAAATTTTGGAAAAGCTACTTAACCCTTGACTAGGAAGGCTATATTGAAACGTCGCGAGTGCGAAGGCGGGGTACCGGGAGGACCCCAAAATACAAAAAGCGTTGTAACAAACGTAATTTTTGGGATAAAAAGCTGAAATTTTGACGGGTTGTTGCTTAATTCACCACTCTAAAGTGAAAGTGTCAAAATTTCACCCCTTATTATTTTCAACCCCTAATGCACCCCTTTTGTTCCAAACTGTTATTTTTGGCACATTTAATTGTATATTATGAAGATTTCCGAAATATCAAGACTGTCCCTAATCATCCCTTATATAATTCAATTACTGACCAATTATTTTCACCCCCTAAAAACCCCCTAATTGTCTTACAGGGGTAGTTTTTTTCAATAATAACTCATTTTATATGTTTTTTCCTCACAAATGTGAATAAGAATGACAAAAATTCTTGTTGGTAAGGTACTTTCACCCCCTTCACCCCTCTTCCAACCCCCTGCGTGGTGTATATCATGTTTAGCAGCTATAATTTTTAGCCCAGGCTTCAAAATTGTATATTTTCCAAAAAAGGGGTGGTTTGGGGGATGAAAAAATTAGGGGATGAAATTTGACTATTTTTATCACTAGAGGGATGATTGAAGAACATCCCCTCCAAATTTCAAATCTCTATCTCAAAAACTGTGGAAGTTACAGTTGTTTTTGTTTTCCGTCGACTGGGGTACTCGGAGTACCTCGCCTTTGCACTAGCGCCTAAACAATGCCTAAATTTTCAAAAATCCCTTCCTAAAAACTCAACTGTTGGTCAAAATAAATATTTTCCTTGGTTAATATGATCAGATTCCCTTAAAAATCAAATTCAATTTTTTTCATTTTTTTCATTGCATGTTTTCCTATTTAAAAATGCACAAAACATGCTTTGGGGTACCCGGAGGACCCCGCCTTCGCACTCAAGGGTTAATGTTAAATTTCTGATTTCGAAAGGAAATTTTGTATTTTTCATTTTTATAAAAATGGAAAATATGTAATTTTAAATTTTTTACGTCTTTGTTAATTCCAGTTGCTTTTTAACTCTCCTTTTTTGGAGCTCATCAATTACAAAAATGTTCCATTTCACCTGATACAGTATCATTCATTAGCTTCTGACGTTTTCTGTCAAATATTTTGTCTCTCGCGACGCGCACCTTTGAATAATCGACTCGTCACGTCGTCTTTTCTTTCTTGCGCAACTCGCTCGGCAGTTCATAATTTCGGTCCGAAACTTTATTATTGAATTATTACTCGTATCAAAGAGCAGCGCAGCCCTCGAGAGTGGCATCGTTAAATTTTACGACACCCGCTCGCAGCCTATAATCTGCAGCTCAAATTAATAACCGCATTTGTTTCTCGCCACCTGAAAAATCAATCTAGTTCCTAGCAAAGTCTTGCGCAACACACGCGATTCATAACTCACCTGTTGAGATTTTTTATTCTCGTTCAAGACAATCGGATTCAAGTAAAAAAACGCACGATTTCTTCTCCTGCTGACCCACAGATGTCGGAAACCAGATTGCATGCCGAAAATCACAATTTAAATATTCATGAGTTGAAAAATATTGGGACGGGTCTTTGATGGAGAACGCACGTGGGGCTCTGGGAATTCTCGGGCCAGGTCTAATATTTATCGAGGATAAATATACGCGCCGCCGCAGCCGTGTTTGCTTAATTTACCGTCCATTAAGTCTGCGCTCTTGTTGACTCGAATTTCCGAAGCTGCGAGGATGTTTTTCTTAGGCCGGTCTGTCAACAGCCAGGCCACGGTGTTGTTCTTTCCATGCCCGTCTTTTGTGCTCGCCGACCGATTTTCAGGAATTTTCATAAATTCCAAACCATGTTTCCACGCTATGATGAATTAACTGTTACAAGTTTAGATTAATTTATGGTCATAATCAATAGCAAAACATCGTCAGTTCAAAAGTCATTTCCCATTAAAAATTAAAATAATTCAATTTTAACTCTGGATTTTCGCAAATCGCGACTTCAAGTAATTTTTAAAAGAAGCTAAGATTTTTTTTTGTCTTTTTTATTAATGTAAAACTCTTGCATACCTTTGCATTTAAATGTTAAAAAAAGCTATAACAGGGATTTCATTTAAAAATATAATAATAATAAAAAATGTAAAACTTAATTTAATAAATTAATATTAAATTTTATGCTACAAAATCTAAAATATATTAATAAAAACATGTTAAGAAATTAAAATTTAATGTTACCAGATAAAAGTTCTTTTCTTGTTGTGTGTAGGCAACACGCACGTCGAAGGGGACGGTCGATTTGCCTATTAAGGAGGCACTCGTGCTTAATTAAAGCGTGCTGCTGCTTTCAATTATACACAATGCGCTATTAAGGCGGTGGATTTTTAATAAAACCGACCGACCGACCGTCCGGCCGATCTCGCGGCGGCGGGTCAAGGTTTAGCGACGACCTAAACGACGCGAGCGTGTTCTCTGCGACTGTAATCACGAGATTATTTAATGTAGCATTGTTCGCAGCGCTGGAATAATAATGTTGCGCGGGGTGTTTGCGAAAAAAGCCGGCCGGCGTCCGCTTGCTTATGTATTATTTGCGCACGGCGCTTGTTAAAAAGACAGAAAAACGCGCCAGTGATCTAGTGCGGCTAAAAGCTGAAAATAATGTTCTCTGATGAAATTTACTAACAAGAAAACGAGAATTAATCGGACAATTGCGTCCACTCGCAATTACTTCCTCCGACAATCATGTTCAAATCCTTGACAACCACTGAATTTTATTTGTTTTTCAATTCTAGAAAAAAATACACAACGTTTACATTCTTTATAGTTCTTCAAGTTCTGAGCTCTTCAAAAGAGCTTTTTAATTTAATATTTTTTTATACTTTCAATTTAGCACAGCTTTGGTTTAGCCTAATTCTTTTAAACAAACCAATTTGTTTAAATTATTCTCTTTAAAATGAAATTTAAATTGTAAAGATAAATCACTCTATTGCCAAATATTCATGCATCATAGAAAAATCATAATTATTTTACTTATCTGCTCAAATATCGAAATTGTTAAGCAGGTTGCATAGTTACTTCTTACTTAGATTTTTATGGAAATTTCACATCTTCTTTTTTTTTAGATTCATCAGATCTGAAATAATTCCTTTAACGGTTAATTTTAGATTTAATCTCTTTGCCTTGAGCTCCAATCACCCTAAATAAAATATTACATTATAATTATATTGCCCAGAAACACTTGATTTCAAGCATACTCTGTGTACATTGTAGGCCCGCGGTGCAATTGAAGCGGCAATAATAATTACATTTTCCGTACAAAAATCGGGTGGATTATGTCGAGTAACAATTTAGTGCGAAAATTACGCAATTTCTGCGTCGGGTAATTATATTTGGAGATGATTGCCGCGCTGAAAAATAATTAGGCGTCATTAAATATACACACTGGCCTGCGCAAATGAAATTACATGGGAAAGAAACGCAGAAGAGGGCATCGATACAAATTTCGTGATTAAGGGCGAAATTATTTTTCGAGAAAGAGGACGAAAAGAAGAAGAAGTGGTCTCTTCTCTCGGTGCTGCGGTTATTATTATTATTGTCCGGCAGGAGTGGCGCGGCTGATTATAGAGGCAAAAACCATTGAGTAAAAATCATGAGAGTGTGTGTGTCGGAATGCGGCTACAGAGAGCCAATATCGCCTGCGATAATTGAGAGCGGACAAAAAGCAGCTGCAGCAAAATCATTCACACACAGCATTGAATAGGACAGAACAATTTTGAAACGGTCTTTTAAAGTGAAATAATTTCCTATATTTTGACATTTTTTAAGATAATTATTAATTTTTATAAAAAAAGATGGAAATTATCAATAAAATTAGTTATTTTTTTAATTCAATTAGAAATTAATAATTAAAAAAAATATTCTTCTAGTAGAAGTATGGCAAATGTTTTTATAATCAAGCAAAAAATAGAGAATTTCAACATATTTTAGTTAATTTTCTAGATAATAAAAAAAAATCAAAATCACCTTGATTGCCTTGATTCAACTCTTGGAAAATTGCAGCTCTTGACTTCCAAATAATGGTGTTTCAGGTGTTCGCAAAATAATCAGAATTGTCTGTCTGCGATTTTTTTTTCCAAACGTGATTTTAGGCCTTTTTATTTTTGATTTTAAACAGTTCTTGACAATTTTGAAGTAAATTTCAATTAAAAAATCATGATTCATGCAAATTTGAACATAACACGTCAATTTAGAGCTCCGAAAGCAACCTTTGGAAGCATTTTTGTTTTCAATTCTAATTTTGAATTTGTTATGATTCAGAATAATTAGGCGATGGACGTTTTAATTAGGCAATGTGCGGTGCTTTTGGCAAAATTGCAGCTGTGAGCGACGAGACGACAGCCGGCCGGCGAGTTGATTAAAACGACTTGGCAGATGATTGGTGAAGGCGAGTGTTAGGGGCCGAGCCGAGGCGCAGCCACTGCTGGGGCCGCCACCAGACCAGAACACACTCCGCGATGGAGACCCGCTCGTTAAAAGAGCTGCTCTGCATAAATGTAGAATGTGCCATGGGAAAATGACGACGACAGGAAGGCTGCGTCAGTGGCTCTGCATTCGAATGGCTTTGTCCTCGGTGCTCGGATACGCCAAGTGATAACCGCCGAGCGCTGACATGTACACGCTTTTTCACTAAAATTCGGCCATTTTTCCTCGTGACAGGTTGGACGGCTGGGGAAATTTTAAAATTTGCACTTTACAAACGTTTTTCAGCAAAGGTATCTGCATCGAGTTGAATTTGATGCCGATATATTTATTCCGTATTTTTTTTTTGTCAATTATATAGGAGTTTATATAAGTTGTATCTTTTCGTCAAATGCAGCTTTTTTACATCATAAATATTAATTAAATAATAAAGAATTGGAAAATGAACTTAAAAAAAATATCCAATAATGAAACTACTAAATGTGTAATAATTACATAAATAAATCCCAATCAGTGATACATTTTCAAACTATGCAGATTTATTGAGAAAATTTAAATAAAATTAGGTATTATTACAACACTCCACTTATTATTTTATTGAGATTTAAGTTAAATAAAGATTTATCATTTAAAATGATTTTAAATATTTTGTATAATTTTTATCATTTTTTATGGATAAAAAATAAAAATAAATTCAATACAAATTTTGAGATATTCGTGTATTTTTGTATGTGTAAATATTTATATTAACCTGCTTCGCAAAAAAGAGCTATGTTTAGAGAACAAATTTAGTATGATTACAATTCACTTACTAACTACTTTCTGTCTATAATTATAATATTGTTATATTTGCTAAATAATTCAATAATTAAATAAAACACAAAACCGGATTGGAAACTCGTAAATAAATAAAATTTCAATACTCTGCTGACAATGAAATAAGAATTTTGTTTTCATAATAATTTGGAATAATTTATAAAATAATACTCCACCCGAAAATAGTTCTTAATCTCGATTCATTGATAAATTCATCATTTAAAGATTCCATGATTTTTTACTTAAATTTAAATTGCGGTTCTTAATTTTTTTAATATATGAACTAATTTAAACGTGTTTCTACATGTTTTGTAGAAATCTTGATCTATGAATCTGAAGTGATCAAATTCTTTGTTCGTTCCTACTATAATCAATTTTAACATTCACTCCCGTTATAATTTGTTCGCAAATCGCCCCATTCAAAAGAGGCCTCCAATTAAATAACACGCCCCGGTGTAGGTGCACGACCGTTCGCACAGCAATTCGTCTCGTAGTCACGTAAATAAAACCGCATCCGTCTTATTCCAGAAGAGAGAGAAGTTCGGCAGAGTCAAATTAGGCTGCGAATTTGAATACAATGTTGCGCTACTCGTCAACGGATCGATTTGCAAACAATAAATCCGCATGTCGTCAGGCGCGTGAGAGAGAGAGAAAAGAAAAGGGCACCTCGTCAAAACTAAAGAGGATGCTGGCAAAAAATAGCAAATTAAAGACTGCGGAAAAGACAATCAAGCATTTTTTGCCGCACTTGCCACAACGAGCCTCGGAAACGAGCAGCACGGTAGTGGGTTTGATGTCTTGGTTAAATAATATAAAATAAATTATATCTCTCTGTAATGACACCAGCGCTAATGTCTGTTCGTCCATTATAGAAACAATGCATACGTGCACCCCCTCTATTTCACGAGATTTACATTAATTTTCTCTATGGAAATGCAGGCGACGAGTCACGCCTGTTAAGCCGCGTAATCTATGAGAAAGAACCCTAGCTATGGAATCACTTATTGTGTGGTACGCAGAGAGTGCCATTATTTTTGTCGCTCTTTTTTGTGCGCACCACTTCTGCTTCTCCTCTCGGGCCGGGGCCGTTGGTACGAAAATTAATGCGCCGCTGATTGAGAGGCCTCGACGGGGATCTTGTTCTATCTTTCGCTCTTTCTTCATCAGCCATCATTGTTCGGCACGACTCGATAATTATTCCGGCAACAGTAGCTCCCTGCATTGCGGCTCTAGGCGCACTCGTTTGTCCCGACCGGGCGCATTTTTGCAAACTGATGTCACTGCCATCGACCGACAACGTGCTGATTGGCAAATCGTTCCGAGAAAGATCTGCGCTTCGTGCATTCAATTTTTGTTAGCAGCGAGTTGGTGCGATTAAAAATTTTGGGAATATCCTCTTGAGCCGGAACTAAATCCAGTTAATTGTGAGAAATATTTAAGCGGTCAATTAAATTTTGAATAAAATTAAATAATTAATCAGAGCTTTTTTTATTTAATATGATTAAGTGAAATTCTATTCATGGTCAGAGTGATGCCATTTTAATTTGTCTTTAGAATTTAACTTTGTTTTGAGAGAAAGTCTAGGAGAATAAAGGGAGTCCCGCAATAGGGCCGAAAAGAACAAGGCCGAAAACGGCTGAGCGGAACAAGGCCGAAAAGGAATAGGGCCGAAAGGAACAAGGCCGAAAGCTGAAAAATAACCGATAACCGCGAGCGCGTCTCAGCGAGAATCCTTTTGCACGCCAATACCAAAATCCTTGATGATGAGGCCGTTTCACATTGGAAAATAGATGAAAATTTAGAAATTGATTTTGCAATAGACATGGCCAAAAATCTCAATTTTAGGCGAGACACATAATCACAAAACAAGATAAAGATAAATTGATCTCTTGTTCAGTTGTTATATAAAACTTCTTAATCTTTTCCCATATAAGATCAATGTAAATTTTTTATGTCGACTGACGTATTGGTTTTATTTTTTCAATAATATCTTAATTGGGGTGATATAAACGTGAGTTAGTGAAACTTTTATCAATTAATTTTGTGAAAAAATACATTTTAGAAAATTACCATAGCAAGAAACTATGTTAAATTTAAAAAATTCCTCCCTATCACAAATTAAATATTTTAGATTATTCTTACTTTGACTTAAAAGTACGACGATAAAAAAATTTGTGTGTCCCGAGACGTCCCGTTTCTTGTAGGGATGGAGGGTTGACATAACACTGTAATCGCGGTGATTTCCTAAAAACCGGTTTTTCCTATTTTGTCTGCACCGGTATTTCGGCCTTGTTCCTTTTCGTCCCTATTCCTTTTCGGCCTTGTTCCGATCAGCCGTTTTCGGCCTTGTTCTTTTCGGCCCTATTCCGGCACTCCGAATAAAGATTTCTAATTAAAAGTAGAGGTTTGGGTGATTTAATTCCGTTTTTCTTCTTCTAATTGTTCAGTTAGAATTCATTTTATTCAAATTAAATGCTTTATTATTGTCTTTTTGATACATTTTAATGCTTTCTTAATAAAATATATTTTTGTAAATTTTAATGAAAAAATTGATAGCATAAAAGTTATTCTCTTAACAAATGTGAACGAGGAGAATAATCTGATTTAATTATTCACATAATCAAATTATTTCAATATTCCCTTAAAAATGAAAATTATTAATAACCAAATATGTTCGCAGCTTTATTTTATAAAAGCTAAATTAATTTGGAATTCAACTGATTATTTTTATCTTAAAAGGCACTATTGGAAATTTCTAAAAAGCAATTTTAATTTTAAACCTACTTTTTTAAAAGTTTTGGTAAATATCTTTGCAAAAGATAAAAAAAGTAATTAAATCAAATTAAAAAAAAACGTCAGATGTGCAAGTGAAAAAGATTCAGAGTTGGCAAAATTAGAAAAAAAAGATCGCGGATATAGCAATGAAATAATTAAATCAAGGGAACACACGTGTAGCGTCATTGCTACGCCAATTAAAGCATTTTGACATTAGTTGGCATTTTTCCGCAAATTATTTCATTCATCCGGCGAGGCTATACAGACGGTTTCTCGGTTAGTGAGTGAGAAAAAAAAATAATTAGCGACGCAATCTGCGAGTCACAATCGGACAGACGCATTTCGCAACGTCTTATTTGCAGAGATTCAGAGATGCACCTAGCTAGACCGGCAATTAAAGTTAGATTTATCAACGCGCGAATGGGGAGCCGCGCGCCGGTGTCATGTGCAGCTTTCCTTGAGAAAAGAGGCTCTGCGGCTGCAAAACGGCGGCAGATTTTATGATAGCAGAAAGCGATTAAAAGTAGCTTAAGACACAAAAAATCATTAGAAAATGTGTTGTAAAGTGGTTTCTGTTTTTCAAGGTTTATTCGGCGAGATGATATTATTTTTTCGAAAACGCCTGCCGTCTCGCGTATACAATAAACAGTCAGTATCGCGTGTAGTTAAGTATTTTATGGCTCGTCCGCGTTTTTAAGGGAGACATTGCCTATATAAATGGGGACCCAAATCGCTCGTTGATATTCCCAGATTACCTTGAGGCTCGCTCGGGTCGCGCCCAGCAAGTTCACCGAAATGCAGGCATGCAACCAGATGAGCAAAAAACACACAAACAAAATTTCAACGTTGCGAAAGTCGGGATTTTTTGCTTTCTTCTCGTTCATCAAATGACACAAAATATTCCACCCGAGGCTCTTCTTTGCACAAATGGCTTTCGGATATTATTATCTTTTTTCGTCGACTCGTTTCTTGCGGATATCATTTTGAATTATTTTTTTGTCGAATTCCTTTTGGACCGAGTTAAATAAGGTTTCATGTTGCTGCAATAAAAGAAGCGGTGCGTAATTAAGTGAAAATTTGCACGACGCTCTTCGTCTTTCGGGAAAAAGGCGGCGGTGCGATGAATTACATCTCAATTTTTCGCCGCTCATTTGAAATTCAATGTATAGCGGACGAATTGTTTTACAACGGCACGACGATTGCAAAAATCTCGAGCTCATTGCACTTTTGCCGCCGCCGCCGCCGCCGCCGCCGCCGAAACGAACCGCGTGGTCGTAAAGGGGTAATTATATCTAAATATATATATTTTTTTCCGAATCGCAAGCAGAGCGGTGTGTTTCGCTCGGAAAACACACACCGCACGACGCGAGACACGTTTGTAATTTTAATAGCCATAAATCAAGCCGTGTTTGGGTCGAAACGCACAATCGAACATGGCACTGCTCAAGAGCCGCGGGAATTAAGAAACGAGCGAGCAGACGGACAATGCCGAGCTTTTTGTTCTATGAATATTTAACATGTTGGCTTATTATTATTTGAGAGAAAAAGAGAGGCGGTATATTGGCCGCGTTCAAAGAGAATCTTCTTCTTCTTCTTCCCCAACTACTCCTTTTGCAAACAAGAAGAGAGGCCGCGATGAAAAACACCACGAAACGGACGAATCGGTCGACAAATATTATTGCGGTGCATTCGGGGAAATAAACGGGAAATCATTCTGAAAGGAACATTCAATTTTCACTGAAGTCAAATGAAATTATAGAATACTGCTGACAATTCAGTAGAATTTGCAAGAATGTGAAGCATTTGAAATTACTCCAACGGATTTCAGAATTCAGAAATCGTTTTTATTAATTTTAATACAAGTGCGAAAAGGTGACAGTTGGTAAACAATTACGATTTGAACATTCCATTTAAAAAAATTTTGATGAACTAAAGAAATTAAAAAAAAAAAAAAAACTTTTGGTGAGTTGAATTTAAGTTTGGCTCAATTTCAAACGAAAAATAATTTTAGTTCCACCGGAGTGCCACATTTTGTACCGTTAATGGATCAAAGAACTAATCTTAAGTATATTTATTGTTGAATTTTATTCAATCGATCGCTTTATTTGCGCTACAAATTCTTCAATAATTTAGTTAAATATTGATTATCATTCACGAAAGTTATTTTTTTTATTATATTGTCTGTGAAGAATAAATAGTAATGTTACATTTGCCAATTCAAGGGGAAGGGGACTCAGATGAATTTAATTTGCATCTAAAATTAAGCCTTTGTATTGCATTATACCATTTATATATTAAAAAATGTTTATGCATAACCTACTTAAGATTTTTAGTTCCGATTTCGTTCAATAAATATAAAATGTTAAAAAAATATAATAATTGAATCATTTAAAAAAAAATAAGCAATAAAAAAAAATCATTTTGTAAAATAAATTAATCTTGAAAAATTAAAAGTATTATTATAAATTATTTTTAGTTTCCATTGTTAAAAATCTTACACCATTACATTTTAGTTTGTTTTGTGACCTCTTTTATCTGTGGTTTCTGCATCCATCGAGAATCGAGCCGTGCACGCGTGAATTTGCATGTCACTGGCAGCAATACACACACTCACTGATCGGCGTATGTACCGCCGAGCGAATATATTAAACGTGTGTGTATAGGTGTCAATGACATGTCGAGGCGGCGGAATCGGCGGTTCAACAATCAAGTCGGCGCGCGAGAGAGAGAGAAAAGAATGCGCCCGGCCGTAATCTACAAATTACTAAATGGTGTCCGCCGTCGTCGAATAAATCAAAGACTTTTGACTGATGCACGCTAAATGATTCAGCATTTAGACGTTGCCGTTGTTGTGATAGCATCTCTCAACGAGGAAAAATTAGACCCGTTAACGTTGAGGCACCCTCGGAGTCAACCGCGCTGACCCGACACCGCTCCATTGTGTACAAACACCGAGAGCAATAAAAATATAATATTCGATTGTCATCTCTCTATCGATCAAATTGGAAGCGGCAAATAATTGCATTTTCCTTTCTTTCTCTAACTCGCCAAATTCTCCTTTTATTTTCTCGCAGGCGAAATTTTCACCCGCGAGCCGCTGGACCGAGAGGCCAAGGCCGTCTTCGAGCTGGTCGCCGAGGCCAGGGACTTGGGCAGCCCTCCCAGGAGCTCCCGAGTGCCGGTCAAAGTGCAGGTGGCCGACGTCAACGACAACGCACCGCTCATTGTGGAACCCGAGGAGGACGTGGTTGGTGTTCGGGAACAACAACCGGTGGGAACTGAGGTCGTCAGGGTGCGGGCCATCGACAGGGACGAGGGCGAGAACTCTTCCATCACCTACTCCATCGTTCAAAGTAAGATAATTGTTTCATTTTTACTGTAATAAGAATTTAAATATCACTTTCATATATAGATTGTTAAAATTGTCGAAGATGTAAAGATGATTTCTTTTTTTAATTATAAAATTTTGAAAAAAAGTTCAAGATAATACACTCATTTTACTTTTTTAAATAAGCAGCAGACGTTTTTCATAAGTACTTATTTTTTTAACTGTTGTCAAGGATGTTTTAATAATTATTGTCAATGTTAAATTTTAAAATATTTCTCCCTGTGACTGTCTTAAAAAGAAAGATTTCACCAGTTTGATTAATTTAAATAAATATTGTATAATTAAATAAAATAAAAAAATCAAATTTTTTATCATATATTTTGTGTAATAAAAAAAGCAAGCATTCCCCTTCTAAATTAATATTGATTAATCGATTTTTAACAATAAAACATTGTTTCAACCATTAAGAAATTGAAAATTCATTGGGACTTTAGAAAAAAATATATTTTGAGATATGAAATGATATGTAAGTTTTTTCTCACAATTGAGCTCATTTATCGATCAATGTTATAGATTGTTGCAATTTGTGTAAAATAATGTTAAAACTTTGTTTCCGAACTTAAAATTAAGATAACTTTTACATTTTAAATTTTATTTTAGCGTTCATGGCAAAGCCAAATCACATAGTTGCAACAATAGAGAACAATTTTCGACATTAGTGGGTGTAATGAGAAATTTTAACTATTATTATTTATTTATTTACTGTTGCATAAACTGCTCCCTTGCTGATCCCTTCCCAATCCCTTCCCGATCCTTTTCTTATCCAATTCCCTCCTCAATCACAGTAAAAAATGCTGTCGAAAATAAAAATAAATATTTACGATACAAAAATTAAATGCTTATTTGACAACTAAAGTACAACAAACTTAAAAAAAGTTAAAATTGTAAAAAACAAATTCTTTTTTTCCCCAACTAGGTCCTGAGGCCAGTGATGGTTTTGCTGCGTTCACCGTCGACCCTGTAACAGGGGTGGTTCGCACCAAAGCCATTCTGACGCACGAGGAAAGAGGCGCCTACCGCCTCGCCGTGGCCGCCTCCGACCGCGGCCGACCCGCCAAACAGAGCGTCCGCCTCCTCAGGGTGGAGGTTCTGGACGTGAACGACTCTCGGCCAACCTTCAGCAGCGCCAGCCTCGTCTTCAGGGTGAGTCAAAAATAAATTATATAAATAACTCTCCAACGCAAAGCCTCTTTTGCTCTTTCCAATCAGTCTAGAGTTGCGAAATTACAAAGGCGCTTGAAAAGTTCGGCACATTAATCATCCGGCCAGGCAAATTAGCTATTAGCAATCGTTGAACTCGGTGTACTTCTTTTTTTTTTTGCACGAACCAAGCCGTCTGGCCGCCGCTCTGCTCTCAGCTCGCCGATTTCTTGTAATCAATTCATTATAGCCTTGGCGGATGAAAAAATTGTGAACGTGCGTGCATGCTAATTATTGGCGAAAAAGCATCCTAGCGTGGTGACATGTTTATTCTTCGGCTACAATGATCGATCGGAGCAATTTAACTCGGCATTTTATGGTAATTAGCCCTTCATTAACGCCCACCGCCCCCTCCCCGTCCGCGTTTTTGTGTCAACTTTTCACATGACTTGTCATTAATCTTCGGCAACCTTTCCCCATTTTTCTCACGTCAAACGAGAAATTCATTTTATTTTTTACGCTCACCTACACTGACTGAGAGACTGGCGGGGGCCACCTTCGGGTCTGTCGATCGGAAAGCCAGACCACGACACGTAGGTAATCATCGCGCCACTTTTTGCCCCGCAAAACGAACCATGCTCTTTGTATTTATTTCTCTCTCGGTCGATTTTTTCATTTCGGTAATAACGCTGCGGCCGTGCATTATTACTGCATTTGTCTCTCTGTCTGTGTCTGTGTGTGTGTTTTTTCGTCGCTTCCAAATTTATTTCTCATCAAGTGCTCTTTTCATGCCCATTCCCTTTTTGCCGGGCGCATCATCAAAGCAGCAGTCATTTTCGCGCAGTGGCAAGAAACAATAAAGCGGCAGCAGCAGTCGCGAATTATCACCACGCGGTAATAAAGTGGGGGATAATTTAAGAATATGACTCCACATAAATCTTTTTATATTGACGCAGTGTATTCCCTCTCGTTGGCGCACATTTTCTGCAAATTCACATAACTACCACCAACTGCCGCCGCCGCCGCCGCCGTGGCCGCAATTAACTTTTTATGCCTAGACGCGGCGCGTTGTTTTGCCGTCTGGTGATTGCGATTGGAAAGAGTAAAAAATTCCCACCAGAAATAAATTTATAAAAATTCTTTCCTCCTCGAATTATATTTTCAGCCTTTGTACCAATGGAAATGATCGTTCAAGATTGAAACTTATTTGTTCAAATATAATTTAACACATATTTACTTTTTGTTCCTAATATTGATTAGCTTAACAAATATTTGAAAAATCAAATTTATTATAATCTATTACACAGTTTTTTTCCTCACAATTTTAAATTTTCCAAGAAATTAATTGATTGTTGTTTACTTTTTATGTGCAGAAATTTTCAAGTTCTTTATTCTTTTTTTAAAATATTTCACCAATTTGTTAAAAAAAACCTTTTTATACGTTGAAACATAGAAAATTAAAATGGTCAATTGTTGGTCAGAGTTTCTGCATTGTTAGTACGGAAAACACTGAATTTTTTATATTCCTGCATTATTTTTTGAAATTATTTTCATTTTCCCAAATATGTCTTTCTTGATTCTTTTTATGGATTTCAAGTACAATTTTATCAAATCTACAATAATATCATTCTCGAATGTCAAACGCAGGTTCCGGAAGGCGTGCCTGTGGGTTTTGAGGTTGGTACTGTGACCGCCGGTGAGGGTGAGAACAACGTTGACGGTGCCAAGGTGACCTACACCCTGAGCACCGATGACCTGGATGATGAGGTCGCGGCCACCTTCACAGTCAGCCGCACCACCGGCGTCCTGCTGACCACCCGTGACCTCGACCGCGAGCACACCAGCTCCTACCAGCTGGAGGTGCGCGCCATTGACTCGAGTGGGGTGCCGCAGGTCACCAGCCTCATCAGCATCACGGTCGAGGTTGAAGACGTCAACGACGAGGCGCCGTTCTTTGCCGAGGACCCTGTGCTGGCCACGGTGGCCGAGGATTCGGCCATCGGCACTTCGGTTTGGAACTTCACAGCTGAGGATCGCGATTCAGGTAGGCAATTTATTTTTTCTTGTTGATTATTTATTCGTCCAAATTATTATTAAATGAGAATTAAAATTGAATGGAAAGAACAATTTTTGAGGTAGAATAATTTAATTTAAAAAAGGGGCAACCATTTGGCTACAATAAATTAAAAATCGGACTTTGAAAGTGTATCAATTAAAATGTTTCAAATTATGTGTGAATAAATTTTTTATTTATATTAAATATTACAAAATATGCTAATAAATTATCTCATTTCAACGAATATTTGATAATTGAACATTTTAAGATAATTTTAATTTATTTAATGATTATTTCAATAATTTTGGTCATTTTGACTTTGCTAGAATCAAAATTTTATCTGTTTATTTTGCGTTTCTTACAACAAAATATTGTTATAAATTGATTCTCAATTCGCGGTGAAGTTAAAAATTTAAATTAGTACTACTTCTTTCTCGTTGATTATCGGTAGTCGTATGAATTTATATTAAAAAATACATGTTTTCAATCACGCGAATGGCATCATCAAATAAATGATTGTAAACAAGTTTTATCTAACTTTTCTAAGAAATATAGATGTGATTGTAAAACCAGTTGAATATAATTATTAAATTATATTTATTATATGTATGCACCAGTAGATTATTATAAGCACATTTCTGTGCAAAAAACATGCAAACTAAAAATTATATTTGCTTCTAATATAAAATATCCGCAACAAAAACATTTCCTAAAAACAATCATTTTTTCCATCCAACTCATCCCTTGCGAATGCAATAAAATTGTATTTTTTTCCAGGAGCCAATGGTGATGTTCGGTACTCGCTTAGCAATCAGTGGCCTCGTGACGACTTCGCCATCGACCCTGAGAGCGGGATTCTCAGCGTGTCCGGCGGTCTGGACCGAGAACTGCACGCCGAGTACACAATCGTGGTGACCGCGACCGATCAGGCGCTCAACGCCTCGCAAAGACTGCGTTCCTCGGCCACGGCCAAAATCCTGGTGCTCGACGCCAACGACAACTCGCCGCGCTTCGTGTCCCGCTCCACCCTTTGGCTGTCCGGCGATGAAGCGTCCGGCATTGGAGCGCCGCCCCTGATGCAGGTCATTGCGACAGACGCAGACGTTCAGGACAACGGACGCGTCTCTTATTTCTTGCAAGGCGATGCCGACTTGGAAGGCCTGTTCACCATCGACCTCAACTCAGGACTGCTGGGACTGTCCAGACCCTTGGGGCGGAGACACGGAGGCGCCAGGTTGGTCCTCAACGTGACCGCCAGGGACCATGGAAAACCGCCGAGGGCCGTTTCGCAATTGTTGGAGATCGAAGTGGCCGGCGGAAGTGACAGTCCGCCCAGGTTTTTGCAGAGTGTTTACGAAGCCATTGTGTCCGAGGATGTCCAGAGTGGGACGTTTGTCGTCAAAGTTTCTGCCAGGGATCCTGATTCTGGTGAGTTGATATATTTTTCTTTTCTAATTTAAAAAATTTATTAAAAAAAAAAGAAAATAGCGCAACCTTCATTTGACATTTTTTCGAATTTAATATATCATTTAAAAAAAATTCGTCGCAGGGAACAATTTTCAATTAGATTTTAAATTTACGACACAATTTTAAAATTACAACAAACTGACTTAAAAACATCTTCATTTCATATTTTTGATTTTAATTGATGACGGCGCCAATTTTCAAAAATAACAACGCACTTCAATGTGTAAAATATTTCCCAAATACTTCTTATTGAATTTGGCCTAAGCAAAGTTAGGAATGCTATGATTATTATAATTATTAATTAAAAATTCTGCAGAAATAACATAATTTTACTAAAATTTTGTAATAGTAAAAAATAATTTTCTTTGCGAATGAATGGAAAAAATCTCTTTTATTAATTCTTTTTACGTGATTTTGAAAACTGTTTTTAGTCTCATTTTATTTTTCACAATAAGTAAAGATCAAAAGTTTTGAAATGAATTTAAATGTAAATAACTTGTTTTTATTTCACAATCACCAGGCATTTTTATTAAAAAATTATCAAGGAAAGTATTGGAAAAATTTATATAAATAAATAGTTCTTGCTAAAAATTACATTCAATATTATAGAATTGATTCAAATATTTTAGTGCATCCAGAAAACATAATATCAGTTAAATTTCACCCGAGGATTTGCATTCGGAACGAAATTTCAGTTAATTTTTTTGATTACTCATGACACATGTAAATTATTTAAAATTTCTTTAACTTTTGACAAAATTTAAATATTTAATTTCACTTTCCATTCGTCAACGTTGTCATTAACGAGTCTCGAATTTACGCGCGCCTCTTGTTAATGAGCACTGGTCACCCGTAAAAATTGGCGCAATCAATTAAACTCGCACATTAACGACATGCAAATTTAAACACTCGCGGAGAGAGCAATCGGGCTCGGCGGCGTGGAAATTAGGCTCCTCATTCGTTATTAGACAGATTCATTGATTAGCCATGAATCCCATTACCATCTGTTCGCAGCGCCGAGCCATAAATACGTGTGTATTTTCATTAACAGCACACGATGGCAACATTGCCTCTGCTCGCTCCACACGAATGTTCTCTCGCTCGCTCTCCGTCTTCCTCGGATAATTACTAGACATTAAATATGGCTGCTCGGGGGTTTAATTTGCGTCGGCCGTGTTACCTTTGGGTTTCTTTATTAGTAACTTGCCAGCCAGCATTTGTTTCAGACACCCATCTCAAAAAGAAAGGAGAGAGAGAAAAGAGAACTGCCGGCCGAGCTTCTCCTCTCTCGTACACCATAAATAAATGACTAAACTTCTTCTTCTTCTTCTTCTTCATGCGACCCTGATTGATAAACCGCAGCTCGAGTACAAATAAGAGTTACAAAGTATATTTATATCTACGATAATTTTGATCTCGTTTTTGTTTTTTTCGGCTGCATATGTTGATAATTTTCAGTTTAATCACGAAAATAATAATTTATAATTTCTTCCCGCGGAGACAATCCAATTAATTGATTAAACGAGATAAAGTGGCGTGCAGCAGCAGAGACAATGGCTCGATATATCATCAGTGCGAAATGAGCAGCAGTCGCTTTCGGAGCGTCCGAGGAGGCTGGTCTGCATGTCATCGTGCTATTTATTAAAATCTACTCCCACGGCATTCGCCTCATTTGAAACGGCAGCCGAGCAGCGCGGATGAGTCTCGAGCCGAGGCCGTCTGCTTTTGCATCCTTTTTCGGATCAGGCAAATTTACAATTTTCTTACTTTGAGAAAATTGAGAAATTAATTGAGATCCTAAATGAATTGAAGAAAAAATTAATTTAAACAAATTGTTTGTTGTAGATATCAATTTTTAATATTTGTCAACATTGGAAATCTTGAATTTTATTTTATGAATTTTTGCTGCACTTTTTTGGCAATGAATATTAATCAATTTTAAAAAGGTAAAACATTCACTAAAAGGTAGAAAATTTCTTATTGATATTTGAAGTAAAAAAAATTCACCATTATCCATTCCTCAAAGAAATGAACAAATAACTTTACCATGTTTCCAAATTTTAAAATTCATTTCTGTTTCGTATAACGTTTCTTTTTCTAAACACCAAAAACTACAAAATTGTAGTATCAAGCAAATCATCAAGGAATTTTCAAGTTTTAATTCTACAAAAATGAACGATTCCATCAGTTAATTCTCCAACCAATCCGATTTAGTTTAATAAAATTCTACAACGTTCCAGTTAAATTTTCAATGGTAACTGCTGACGTTCATGCAATTAAAATGGTCTTTGAATTCCTGCTGCAACCCGCCTAATCGGCGTTGATCTCTGCTCGCAAGATGCAAATAACGTGCATAGCTGCGACGCTAATTGATTTCAAAAGTAGGAGGTCTTGCAGATAAATAAATTGCGACGCGGAACATCCTTAATTTCCCATATATCAGCCAAGTGAAAAGTCTCTCTCTCGGCACTAAACGCACAAAATTTATCTCTCATTGAAATTCATCCCGGCGAGTGAATTTTGCTTTAGTGCCTTAATGAAGAAATATTTCTCCGACTGCAAAACATTGTCTCTCTTTCTCCGGCCGGCGCGTTCAGCAAAGGATATTGAATGCAAAGCAGAGAATTGATGATGGGGCAACATTATAATGCTTGAGCGCGGTGCAACCGCCCTTGAGTTATGACTTATAAAGTATAAATGTATATTTTACTCGGGCCACACATCGACAGCGCAGTCCCTTTTAATGAAGCCCGATTATTTATTTATATCTCTTGTCGGCGAGCCACTGGAATTAAATTCGTTACTTTTTATTGTCCCGGATGAAAATTTACAATTTCAAAAAGAATAATTCCGATGTCGATGCACTTTTCACGATGCACCGACCGATCACGGGGGATAAATTAAATTTCTCAGCATTTATGTTTGTTTTCCATTAGCGCAAGAAGGTATTCATTTGCAATAGTAATAATAATACGCACGAGAGAGGAGAACACACGTATGTATATATTGCAGTTTGAGACGCGGCGCCGAGTGTGTATTAATTTATGTTGCTTGGGATATTTGTAAAGGGTTTAAGTGCTCGCTCAATAATAATGCTCGGTGCGAGTGGTCGTAAAATTATCATTGCGCAAACCGCGTGCGTTCCGATACTCGGAATATTATGAAGTTCGTATATAATATTCGAAGCGCGCGTGATTTAGTTCAAAGTGGCCCTTTCGCGTCCGTAACCCCGGCCCCGATAATAACCGAGAGACGCGGCCATTCTCTCTTTCTCGTGTGTCGATAATTATTAGGGAATTCGCCGCGTTTCCTCTGCGCAAAAAGAAGTTACGACGATGCTCTCATCTTTCTAGGAATGGCGCAGAGAAGTGCATTCACGTGATTTTAAACAGCACCTCAATTTGCCGACAGACGTAATAAAATGTTTAAATAATAGTCAACGTTAGTTAATACAGGTTTAGTTTCCATAAATGATAATGACACGTTATTAAATATTGTGTTTTAAAGTTTAGGTTGTTTTCTGTTCAGTTTAAATAACTCCGGGAAATTTTTATACCCTATAGAAATTTTTCAAAAATTTCCTTTGATAATTTGATAAAGTAACATTTTTCTGATTTTTGCAGTGAAACAGCATTTTTGAAATAGTGAAATTACTGTTTGCAATATTATGATAATTAAGTATGTTGAAATGCCATCAATAGGCAACCACTAGTAAATTAATAGCATTCCAATGTTCATTTATGATTTTTTAAGGCAAAATACGTTAACTGAAATTTAAAAGTTGGTTAAATTTATAAAACTTATTTATAAAAAAGCTCTAAATAAACTTTTATAATTTGCTTTCATAAATGTTATTAAATCAAATTATTTTAATTTTATAATTATTTTTTATTATTAACATAACAACGATTGTTTGTGAATCAAATTAGTAATAAAATATTGCTTTTTTTAAAGATAAATTAGAGAATATATGTCTGCGACCTTGAAAAGATATAATAAATAACAAAATAATAAAATAATTAACTTTACTTTATCTCGTCTGACTGTCAAGCAGTATTTATGAATCATTTAATATTACTGTTGATTTCTTTCATTCACCAGCAAATGTGGTATCAAATCATGACATTTTTTTGTAAAAAATACTTTTACTTAGAATAACCAAGAATAAAACCAACAAAAATTTAAAGAGATCTATATTATAAACCTTGAAGGCTACACTGTATAAAGTTCCATCCCTTATGTTCCCATATCAAATCATAGTAAATTTTTAGATGAAGCTGCCCCTTGACTTCATTTTAACCAGATTTCACCCACTTATTTTAGGTGAAATTTTATAATTGCCATTAATTTTTTTTTAAACAAAAACTTTATTCAAAAAAATCATATTAGAGCGAAAAAAATCAAAGTAATCTAATACATTAAGATGTTTCAATGACCATTAAAATGAATCCAACTGATGAATTAAAGCTCTAAAATAAAATTATTTTCATTAAATTTCAAAAATCAATACAAGCATTTCAACAAAAACGTTTTGTTTGTTTCAGGTGGTGCTCCAGACAACCTGACCTACTTCATCCCCGAAGGAATGGCCGACGGCCGTTTCAGCATCGACCCGCGTCGCGGGGTGGTGACCACGTCAGGGCCGCTGGACCGCGAACTGACCTCACGGTACGTGCTGCCCATTTACGTGCGCGACGACTCAGCCCGTCCACCCCAACTCGACTCTTCCACCCTAGTCGTGGTCGTCCTGGACGCCAACGACAACTCGCCCCAGTTCGCCCCCGGCTCGTGCTACCCCCTGTCAGTGCCTGAGAACAGTGACCTGGCCGTCATCCACACCGTCGTGGCCACCGACCTGGACGAAGGTCGCAACGGCGAGGTCACCTACAGCATCAGCAGCGGCAACGTCGGCAACAAGTTCAGCATTGACCTGCACACCGGCGAACTCTCGGCCAGGCCGCTGGACAGGGAGGCGCAGGCCGCCTATTGGCTGGTCATCACGGCCGAGGACAGGGGCAGCCCTGCCCTTTCAGGCGCCTGCAACCTGAGCATCACGGTTGGCGACCAGAACGACAACGACCCCAGGTTCGCCCTGCCCAGGTACGCGGCCTCTCTGCCCGAAAACGCGCCCCTCGGCTCGACGGTGCTCGCCGTCCAGGCCACGGACGCCGACATTGGGGCCAACGCGCGCATCACCTACTCGCTGACCAACGAGAGCCAGTGGCTGTTCAAGATCGACAATGCCACCGGAGTCATCACAACAGCTGGGTAAGTAATTTTTTATAAATCTTTTAGAACTTAAATTTTACTATAATAATTGCATTTATTATTTAAAAATTATTAATTTTAATAAAATTTGCTTTTATAAATTTAATTATTTAGTTATTTTACTTATTAATTGTATAATTTAACTTATCATTTTTTAATATTTTTTTTATTATAACTTTATTTGCAAACAATGAAGCAAAATTTTAAATTTTATCTTCCTTATTTCATCATTTTATGATACAATATATGAAAATACATTTTGTCTACATCCTTTGTCATGTAAGTAAATTAATAATTTAAATGATGTACCTTTATAATAATATCTATTGATTCAAATTATCTTATGCTATGTATATTTTACTTTTAAAGTTGATGTACCTTTAATAATGGAAAACAATTTGCGCAAATCATGAAAATTGCTTATTACATAAGTTACATAATAATAATAATAAAATGCACTTACTTGCTCGGCTTGAAAGGTTTGTTATTAAAATATTATTCAGTGATAAAATAATTTAAATGGTGGGTGGCATTTTGTTTCATTTTAAATATTTAACATGAAATTAGAAAAAAAATATTTGCTTTACAGCCAATTTTGACTCGTTTCAATATATTTAAGTTTTCTTTTCGCATCTATAAAGATTATTCCAATTCTACAGCCGAAATAAGATAAACCCATCATCAGTTTAAAACTTTGCAATTTGTTTCGTTTCTCATTGCAAATAAAATAGCTCTACCTTTCTTCAGATCCATTTTATTATACAAGTTCAACATCTTTCTCATTCCCGAAGCACTCAAAGCGTATATTATATATAGTTTCATTTAATGTTCCATTGTCTCTGTCGCTTCCCACAATAGTCAAATAACGATTTCTGCCTTTCAGCAGCTTTCATTCCGCCGAGTGCACGCATTTGAATTTAATTTGAATGTACCGTAGTTGACCACATTGTTTCGCACTGCAGGAATTTGAATTTCGACCTCTTTCTCTCTTTTCGCAGAATGCTCGACCGCGAGAAGCAGCGCGTCTACTCGTTCCAAGTGGTGGCCACCGACGGCGGCCGCTACGACGCCCGTTCCGAAAAGGTCTCCGTCCAGCTGACGGTCAGCGACGTCAACGACAACAAGCCGGTGTTCGAAAGGTACCCTTTCACGGCCGAAGTGGCCGCCTCGACTCAGCCGGGACACGCGCTCGTCCAGGTCACGGCCCACGACAAAGACGAAGGCGCCAACGCGGACATCGTTTACAGGTAAATTTGATCATATTTTAATTTTTTAAATCATTTCAATTCGTTAGAAACACGAAACTACAAAAAATTAACAATAATGATGATAATATGAATACGAAAAAAATACCTACTAAAAATAAAGCTTTTTGGAATTACTGTTGTTTATTTTAACGGAAATGAAAAAAAAAACACATTATAATTTGATAGAAAATGAGCAGACATTAATTTTCTTAAATTTTCATTAAATAAGAGCACCACAGAATTTGGCAACTCGTGTCATTCTCATTCAAATTATTTGTCAGATAAGAATTTTCTTACTTAACCACAAAAGGAAGCCTTTCTTTTTAATAAATTCTACTTTCTTAAATTTTCATTTGTTTAAAAATTTTTCAGTAATTAGAGTTTTGGGATTTTTTTTAATGTATTGATCGTTTGCAGAATTATAATATAATTTTCACTGGCATTACTGTAAATTATAGTTACTTTACTACAAATTCAATCAATTTAATTAAAATCCTAGATTTTTTTTTAGAAAATATTAAATGATTTTAAATTAGAATTCTTATTCTGTGGAATTTGCAAGCAAATGGTCAATTAAAATTACCTCTTGCGTGTTAAAAACTGCGTTAAGGTGAAGATAAACTTAAAAAATTCAAATTTCTAAAATTGAGTATTTTCGTTTCCTTAATTCATTTATTTCTTTTAAATTTATGCCTTTTGCTGTTTTCAACTGCCATCATCACTGTTAGGTTTAAAATTAATGGTGAGCGATCGTATTTATTTACATATATGCAATAAAAATAGCTGAAGATCTTCGGTGCTTGTTAGCTGATTGGAACGATGTTCGGCTGACGAGCGCCACTAGTAACACACGTCCGCGCACTCGACACGTTATTTTATTTTCCTTTGCTGCACTCGGGCGCTAATTAGAAAACAATGGACGTGGCCGCTTTAGTGTTAATCAGGCTGTTTAGCTGCTGCTGATCGGGGTGAAAATTTATGAGGGCCATTAAACGAGTGCGGCGTTGCACTCAATCACCTGTCACCGTCTCTAATGCAAGCGGATGCATCCAAACTCCTCCCGGCTCATTTACATTTTTATGCTCATTAGTGTCATTAGCCGACGGAATTTATTTATCTCTTTCTCGCTCGCTCGCGACTAATTAATTCGTCGACGACTTTGGGAAATTCGGACCGAGAAACATTCCGCCGCTTTGTTCTTCATTCGTCACTTACGGCTAATTAATTCGGAGATTTTATTAATCTAAGAGCTTTCCCGCGTCCGCGGTCATCAATCAAAATTTTTCAAAAAAAAAAAAAATTACGCACGCGCTTCCGTCAGTTTTCAGAGCTCTAGAAGAATAAAATATAAAAACGTGACTGCTCAAAGATATAGAGAAATTTAACCATCTTTAGAATTGCTTATAGAATATTTAAATAAAATTTAATTAATATTATTGCTTCAATTATTATTAGTTAAGATGTATAATTTAAATAAAATTTTTTTTTAATTTTTACATTTTACTTTATTTGATTTCTATTTTTTATATAATACTTTTTATTGCTATTTTATTAATGGAAACGCATTGAGCAATGAAAAATTGTTCTCTTTATGTTGCTATAAATATGATCAATGACCGTCATATGACACATTGTGGTGAAGACCGTTTTGAACTTAGTAGCGTTGCATTCGTTAGTATAAATTATTATACATAATATGAGTCTAGTTTAAATCAAGAAATTCTAATGATTACGGAAATTCAGCAATATAATTAGTTCACCGTCAGTGATATGACATGTTACAATATTAAAATATTTTATTATTGTGTATATAATATATTTACATTTACGTGAACTTTTATATCTAAATGAATCATAAATTAATTTTTTATTCTTTATTGGCTTTTCATTTCCCTCCCAAGTTCATCCTGGAATAGGATTTTTGCTCATTGTGTCAGAAAGAAGCGGCGGAATTTTTCTTGTTCCGGATTTCTCAAAGTAGTTGTTGAATTAATTTAAGAAAATAAATTCTTGAAATTAAAATATTAACAATTTTAATAAATCTCTATAAAATTAATTTTTTAAAAAGACTTTAAATACTAATTTGCTTCAAAGCAACTTAATAAAATAAATTTTTAGCATAAAAAAGTCAACATTTACGAAGAATAACAATACAAAATAGACACTTTTCACAAGTCCGAATCTTCCCTTCAAATTTCAATGGGAAATTTTGATTTTCTTCTAAATTTTGAACTTGCAAATAATGTAACTGAGAAATGAATCAAAGGTGTGTCTGGTGGCGCAGATCGAGTCAACGGCCCGTCGCACACCCACACGAGCACAGTTGGCCGGCCAGAGTGGGCTCCTTTGTTGTTGTATCTCGGTGGTGATTAAATTTGTAACGCGTCACTCGCACGCTCTAAGCGGATTAACTCGCTCGTTCGCTCACTCGCTCGGCCACCCTTTGCCGCATTCCACAGATAGGCAGAGTGCGTGACACACACGACACACTGCCTGCCTACCTCGCTAGGGGTTTTAATCGCACGTGCCTTGCCAACTTCTGTCAACTAGATTTAAATGGAATAAATTAATATAAGATAATTTGATTTAGATCTACAAAATAAGGTAGAGTCTACTTCACTCCTGCTTCACTCCAAACTAAAAATAAAAAACCTTATAAATTGATTGATAAGTTTTGTTTTACACAATGAACATATAAGTAAATTTTCTATTCATTTTCATTTCAGTTTTGTGAATGAGCCACCCGGCAGCAAATTCCGGATTCATCCGAGCACCGGAGTTGTGACGGCCAGTTCGAGTTTGTCATCAGACTCAGGGCGCCTCTTCCACCTCGAGGTGCTGGCCAGGGACAAGGGCAACCCTCCGCAGAGTGCGACAGGTTTGGTCGAAATCAGGGTTGGCGAAACGAGGGACGCTGCCGCCGCAGCTGCTGCTCTCCGTTTCCAAAACTCCACGTATGTCGTCAGCCTCCCAGAAAACGCACCAACCGGCAGGGACGTCGTTCAGGTAGGATTTTAATTTCTTCTTACTTAGAATTAAGTATTGTTTTATTCTTTATTCAATAATTATGGAAGATTAACTTTTAAAAAAGGTTTTAAAAACTAAAAAGTTTTACCAAAATGTTTAAATTAAAATTAATAACCATTGTTAATAACTTCATATTGGTGTAGAGGCAAATCTACCTGATGGAAATAATTATTGCATCTGCCAACAATGGATAAAAATTCAATTTTTGATTAATTTGTTTGCTGATAAATTAAAGAAACTAAAATTTTATGAATTCCATTGCTTGAAAATGCTCAATTTCTAAGCTAAGACTCAAAATTATTTACAATTCAGCTGGAAATTTTAAGATTTAAATTTTAAATTTTAAGTTCATTTAATTGGTACTTTAATAATAAAAAATTTGCCATTAATTACAAATTTATATTGCTGTGAAGACTTTATTTGCTTATAAAAATAAGGATTCTTGCCCTTAAATAATTTTTATTGTTATGACTCTATAGTTAAATGAAATTTTTACAATCTTGATTTTAAAAGCTTTATTTTTTTTCGAAAAATTTCAAATTTATAATTTTTTTGTAAGGAACTCATTTTATTTATTTATTAGTTTTCCTAAATTTATTTGAAACATCGAAATAATTTAAATTTGATTCAATTCAATGTAAATTTTCGAGATTAAGAGGAATTTTTTTATAATCATTTCCAGGTTTCGGCGGTTCGAGCTGACGGTCGTCGCCAACGCATCACCTACAGTTTTGGCAGCGGCAACGAGGACAACACCTTTGAAATCAACTCCAACAACGGTCTGGTGCGCGTGCGCGACCCTCGGTTGCTGGACTTTGAGACGGCGCCGCGGCTGCGATTGGTGGTGGTGGCGCAGGCCGACGGCGCCCTGGCGCCGCTGTACGGCTACGCGACGGTGTGGGTCGAGTTGCAGGACGTGAACGACAACGCGCCGCGGTTCACGCAGGAGCGATACTACGCGTCCGTGTGGGAGGGCAACAACAAGGGCACGTTTGTGATGCAGGTGTCGGCGACGGACGCCGACGAGGGCGCCAACTCGCACATCCTCTACCACATCGTCGACGGCAACCACGACAACGCGTTCGTCATCGAGCCGCCCTTCTCGGGCCTCGTCAAGACCAACATCGTGCTTGACCGAGAGATCAGGGACTCGTACCGACTGACCGTGATCGCCACCGACGAGGGACGCCCGCAGTTGACAGGCACGGCCACCCTGAGCGTCACCATTGTCGACGTCAATGACAATCAACCCACTTTTCCGCCACATTCGGTCATCAGCGTCAATGAAGGTACGTTTGAAAAATTTTTAACTTGATTTTTATTATAAAATTTATTTTCAAAGTTTTATTTAATATGTGTTAATTTTTATTATTTATTCTATATAATGAAAATGTTTGACTTTAAATTATTTTTAAACAATTATTATTTTTTTAATTAATTATCTAAATGTTACTTTCATTTAAATCAAACGATATGTTCCTCCTAATTTATATAAAATTAAAGAGTATCATCATTTTTAATACATGGAGAGTTAAAACTTCTTAACACTTTGTTGTGTTTAGTTAATTTTAGTCTATTATGTTCCATGCTCTTAAAATATCACATATGCCGACATTTGCATCAATATTTTCTTTAACCGTGAATGGCTAATGAACTACTGATTTTGAAAATAGAGGGGAGAAATTTTTTGCTATTAAACTTTGAGATTGTATTTCAGTAAATTGTATTCATAATAAAAAATTAGAATCAAATAATAATGAAGCCCATTTTAGCAATAAGATAATAGAATTAACTCAATGAAAGAAAAATAATATGCACTCATTTAAAACGCTATTAAATTCGCTGATAATTTTTTAAGCGCAGTATTTCAAGCAAAGCGGAAATGCGCTCGTCCCGCTTACATTTCCCCTTATCACATCCTAGACAAAATGAATTTCTGAACGTTTTGTTCAGCTTTTAAGCAAACACGACCGAAAATAATAATCCTCCCATAATTACCGCACTAATTGTGACAGCCTAGGTGAGATAGGCGCACATTGTTTCGTTATCAAATCATTTTTTAATTTCCTGCCGCGCGAAATTAAATCATTGTTGGCTCGCCCGTTGCAAAAATCTTCTCTCACAAGCTCACTGAAATGAGAAAAAAATAAGCTCTCGTGTGGTTTAAAACGTCTCCTGCTTTTTTTCTTCCGTTTTATGACGTGCATGTAAATATAATTTTCGTCAAACACCTTCCGAGAAACAGTTCAAAAAATAATTCGAGATTTTTAGATTCGCAAACGCTAATGGTATAAGTACCGTGCTTAATCGAGCCAATTAAAATGCCTTTCGCGCCGTGTTTTTAATTAAGATACTTTTCTACCGCGGGGAGGACAATGCGTGCAGATTTCGGCGAGCGACGGGGGGCGTCCGATGATGTCACCGCCGGGTCGAACAACTCCCACGTGGTGGGAAAAAAGCGACCGAAGTGAAAGAAAAAAAAATCATCTCGGGCCTTTTTGATGTGTTTATTATACACGGCGGCGGCGACTTGTGCGAAAAGCCGATTGAGTGCCGTTCGGTGATAAGGCGTTGATACTTTTATCGGCCGGAGCGTGTGTTTTAGTGAGTGCAAATTGTCATCGCGAAATATAAGTGCTCTTATTTATGGTGACGCACGAGAGTGAGAGACCGGCTCTCTTTCATGATTAGTTCAGTGTCCGAGCGGAGAGACACCGTCGCCGCGCTAATAATCAATTATTTCGATACTCTCTCGCGAGCAAGAGTCTAATTGACAGCTAGTTGCGAGTTGGTAATGAATGACCTACGCCAATGTACCGGGGGAAAGTTGTTGCGATGACACGAATGCCGTCCGCGTCTTTCAAATGGGTTAATGGGCTTTGTTGGCTGTCACTCACCCGCCGTCTCGGACAAGGTGACGTCATTATTTTGACTTGCTCACTGAAATTCAAACAAGTCGACAGCCACTCTAACGAGTACAATGTTTGAACAGAATCCCGTTTGAACCTTGGAATTGCATTTGCATGTGAATATATAAGCATTAGTGAGTATGAAACTGCGCACGAAGTTAAAATTTGTGTTCGTACAATTTTATTCAATAAATAATCTAGTTTCTTCAATCATTAAGGTTCAGAATGAGAGAATGAAATTTCGGAGAAAACAACATTTAATTTCAGTGTCACTGTTGACTTTATAATTTAATTTTTCATTTAATTAATAATTATTCAGACCATACTTTAAAAACATTTAGATATAGTTTTAATTTTGCCAAGAGTGATGCTATGAGAAAAGTTTTGTGAAGCTTCTGTTTTTTAATGAAATGAAAACAAAGAAAATATCTGTATTTCACTTATTTCATGAATCTTCCTTAAACTTTTTCTGTTTTTTATTTTTTATTTCTTTTAACCTTTATTATAACTTTTTTTAGGCGCCTCTTTGGGCTCAGTGGTCGCCGAAGTGACTGCCAATGACGTGGACACCAACCCCGCGCTGACCTACTCGTTCGCCGAGGGTGGAAACCCCGACTCCACATTCAGCATTGACCGTTTCAGCGGGGCAGTGACCCTTGCCCGTCGCCTGGACTTCGAAGGCCGGCGCTCGTACGAGCTGAAAGCGCGGGCCTCGGACGCGGCCCACGCCGTCTTCACGTCGCTGACCGTCCACGTGACCGACGAGAACGACAACACGCCGGTCTTTGAGCAGCAGTCGTACGAAGTCGCACTCTCAGGTGAGCAGCGCGTCTTTTTCTTCTTTCGAGCGGCCTTTTCAGCGGTATTGGGAGATTTTATTGTAAATTGGCTGAGAAGTATCGGGGTGTCATTTATTTTTTACATTCGGTGGCCAGAAAGACCGGTTTCGGCTCCATCGGGTGGGGGGACAAACTGCCGAGCGTGCAAGCAAGCGAGCGAATCTTGCATGGAAATTATTTTACCAAATCGGTCCGGCGATGGAAAATAAAATAGAGAATTTACGCCGAGGATCGAATATTATATCACCTCGGCGCCATATTCCCTTTCAGCGTTTTCGCTCCAATGACATTTTCTAATCTAAAATTGATTTTTTTATTCTTTTTATATAGAGAGATGCGCTTAAAATTATTTGAGAAATAAACTAAAGACTAAAGTGAAAATTGCTTTTGCAGAGCTGACGGCGCCTGGGCAGCCGATTTTGACAGTCAACGCGTCGGACGCCGACTCTGGCGAAAACGCGCGCATCCACTTCTCCTTGCTGGGAGCCTCCGACGGATTCAAGATTGACGAATACACAGGTGTCATTTACACCAACCGCAGCGTCGAGTACGACCCTAGGCGACCCCACGTGCAACTGCTCGTGGCCGCCACTGATGAGGGAATTCCGTCCAGATCCGCAGTGGCCGCCGTCAGGGTGCACCTCACTGACGTCACAGATGCACTTCCACGTTTTCCACAGGAAGAATTCAGGTTCATATAAACTATTTATTTAATAATATTTTAAATTTGCAAATATGAAAAAGTAGATTTTTAAAAATAAAATTTTTAAGATTTTATGTTTTTTTAATTTAATTTTTATAACTTTAATAATTTATTTTATCTCATTTTAATATTATTTAAATTCAAATATCATTTTATATATAATTGCATATATAGTAGTATATTTTTAATTATATATTGTGTCTTTCCTCTCAATTGAAACAAACAAAATACATTTTAATGCAATGGCTGGATGGAAACGGTAAATAATATCAACATGATCGTACGTACATTACAATTTTAAATTCAATATTGGAACTTGTACAAGTAGAGACTTGGGTGTAAAATTAAATTTTCTTACTTACTCTTATTAGTGCTATCAATTTTTACTTATATATTCTCATTTCAGGGTGCACATTCGTGAGGATTCCACCCTTGGCTCCATCGTAATGCGCCTTCCTCCTGCCGGAGGCTTGACTGACGACTTGGAACGCAGCAGTCTCGAGTTCACCATCATCTCAGGGAACGAGGAAGACCTTTTCCGCGTGGTCAGTCCCAGTGGAGAACTAATTCTGATTGGCCAGCTCGACAGAGAAACCCGCGACTTGTACACCATCAAGATCAGCGTGCGCTCAAGAATGGCGCCTTCAGCCAACTCCACCGTCACCATTTTGGTTCAAGTAGACGACGCCAACGACAACGCGCCTGAATTTTCCCAGCCACGTTACGAGACGCATGTAAGCGAGGCGGCTGCGGTCGGACGCTCCATCCTCCGACTGACGGCCACGGACAGAGACATCGGCCGAAATGCAAAGTTGCTGTACGAAATCACATCTGGAAATGAAGAAGGCCATTTTTCACTCGATCCTAGTTCAGGTGTGATTTCTATTGTCTCGCAGCTGGACAGGGAGCGGACACCCATGCACCGACTGGTGGTCAGGGCATCAGACCAGTCTCAGGACAACCAACTTGCCGCCCTTGCGTCGGTGATTGTGGAGGTGGATGATGAAAATGATAACGCTCCGCGGTTTCCAGTGTCCAGGTACACGGCCTCGGTGCCTGAAAACAGTCCAGTTGGCACCAGGGTCGTCAGGATTTTGGCCACTGACATGGATAAGGGAGAATTCGGTCAGCTCAACTATTCAATTGTGGCAGGAGACGGACGTGGAAGATTTGCGGTTGATGATTCAGGACTGATTACCACTCTGGCCATTTTTGATTACGAGGCA
The DNA here is from genome assembly GCF_031216515.1 of Neocloeon triangulifer. Taxonomy (NCBI): domain Eukaryota; kingdom Metazoa; phylum Arthropoda; class Insecta; order Ephemeroptera; family Baetidae; genus Neocloeon; species Neocloeon triangulifer. The sequence goes on from NW_026775547.1 coordinate 3,698,356, forward strand.
GTCAATCGCTACTCGCTGACCCTGAAGGCCAACGACCTTGGAGGCCTGACAGCCACGGCTTTGGTCACGGTGGACATTGAAAGCAGAGACGAATTCCATCCAGAGTTCACAGAAAGCACGTACAGATTTGTTGCACAGCCGTCGCCACCTGTTGGTTATGTGGTCGGCAGCGTTCATGCTTCGGATCGAGATCTGGGCCCTGACGGAAGGGTCATTTACACGTTGGCCAGTCAGGACTCGCACTTCAAGGTGAACAGAACCACCGGCGCAGTAATTGTGAGAAAGGCGATTTCAAGCGAAGCCGCCGGCAGTGAGGTCAGGCTGGTTGTGTCTGCCAGTTCAGGCCGTCCGGGCTCCCTGACCAACATGACCATCGTGGAGGTCGCCCTGAACGCCCTGGCCACCGGCGGATCCAACTTGGTTGGTGCTGGTGCCGGATCTGCGGCCGAAGCAGCCTCAGGAGGAATCGCCGATTGGGCTCTCGGCCTTCTGATCGCTCTCATCCTGCTGGTGGTGGCGTTCGGAGGGGCCTTCGTCTTTCTGCACATGCGCAAGCAACGTCAGTGCAAACCTTCCATCAGCACAGAGCCCTTTGACCACTCCTCCTTTGACACGATTGATGTTCGCGGCCCAACCACCTCAGCCGTGTCCTCGATGGCCCAATTCCCGCCAAAATATGATGAAATCCCCGCTTACGAAGCAGCCGCCGTCGTGGCCGCTGAGAGAAGACACCACAGACACCACGGCTCGCACCACGCCAACTCAGAACTGTCTGAACAGAGCCAATCTGCGTCCAGCGGTCGCGGCTCTGCTGAAGATGACGGCGAAGACGAGGAAATTCGCATGATCAACGAAGGCCCCCTCATTCAACAAAGCAGTGCCCCCTCCTCCTCAGGTGGCCATGTGAACCGAGGTCTCCAACTTCCAGGTGACTCTGGCTGCATTCAGGGTGACGAGGACAACCTGAGTGACGTGTCCGTTCACAACACCCAACAGTACCTGGCGCGCCTCGGCATCGACACGTCCCGTTCTCAGGTGGACACTTCCAGCAGCAAAGGTGGCACCAGCGTCGTCGCCGGCGGCTCTCAGGAGCTCCTTCCACCTTTGGGTCATTCCATCTTTGACGACGAAGGTGGCGAGGCCGACCTGGCCAACCTTTTGTACGCCAAACTGCAGCACGGGCCGGGCAGCAGCAGTGCCAGCGCGGCCGGCGACGACCAGTCGGCCGCTTCCACAGGTGGCGCCGGCGACGTCCGAAACGTCCTTTTGGGCTTCACGGTGGCCGACGAAGGGCCGAGCATGACCGGCTCCCTCAGCTCCATCGTGCACAGCGAGGAGGAGCTCACCGGAAGCTACAACTGGGACTATTTGCTTGACTGGGGGCCGCAGTACCAACCTTTGGCCCACGTTTTCTCAGAGATCGCAAGACTTAAGGACGACACGGCCCCTTCTTCCACGTACGGCGGCCTCCAGGGCAAAAAAGGGCCTCTGCCGCTCACCCCGCAAGTCAAAACCGTTCCTCCCCCTCTGATCACCAACGTGGCCCCCAGATCGATCGCCCCCGTGGCCAGGGCGTCGCACCACATGCCGAGGTCGCCCATCAGCCACGAGTTTGCCGCCGCCATGTCGCCGTCCTTCTCACCCTCGCTCTCGCCCCTGGCCACCAGGTCACCGTCAATATCCCCATTGGTGGGGCCTTCGTTGGGCCCCCACCACGGCAGGGCCCTTCCGCCCAGGCCGACGGGCCTCGTCTCGGGGACGCCGTCCGGCTCCGAAACGGAACTGCGAATCTAGTGATATTAAAAACAAACAAACAGTGTAGATAGACAGTGTGAATATTGTGAAATACACCAATCAAAACTGGACCAAGTATTGAATTGAAAAAAGAAAAACCTGCGCCAATCAAGCGTTGCTCAACCGAGAGTCAGGATATGACGTGTATAAAAATGGAAATAATTATTATTAAACACTACGTTGTGATCGCGAAGTAAATAAATAAAAGGCGAACCGCCGCCGCCGCTCTCTTTCCTCTCACGATTTGTATACGCGAAAAGTTCTTTCATGATAATTTGCAAAAATGTCTCGCCACCTCGATCCGAGACCATGTGATATTGTTTTATACTTGTAATTATTTATCGCCGTGTTTTTTTTGTTATATATGCGCGTATAAATGCCTGCCTGTCGTCGCAAATTGTGCAAAAATCATATCACAGCGTCCGCCATTAAAATGGTCCCATTTATATATATTTTGTTCATTCCAATCGAGTGAATGCCGCGTGTGCTGAGGAATATCATGGACGAAACGCCACACATTCTGTGGATCTTCAGTTGCCAAATAATGAATACTCTGTAGAAAACTAAATTATGATCTGAGTCGGCATTTAAGCAAGAGGCGTGAAACAGTACTAATGTTAAATAAATGCAAAATGATGGATACTCGCTGAACTGAAAATAATTAATATGTATGTATTGTTGCGTGAATTTAAAAATGTGTAAATTTTGTACGTCCGACAACGAATGCGCAGTGTTTGCAATATTGAGCGAATTTTATAACTGAAGGGTGCAAATAAATTAATAAAGAATTTATAATTTGATGTTTCTTTTAAAACTGAATCCAACCTTATCATCTGGAACAAAACAATTAAAAATTAACTTAAAATTATTTCTAGTTATGACTAATTAAAAAATTAAAAAGAAGAATGGATATTTCCAAATTTAGTATACCACGTGAACAGTAAAAGAACACTTTATTAATTTGAAAAAAGAAATATATAGCAATAAGTCAAATATTTTTAAGCATTTCGTTCATTTTATTTCATAGAGATTTAGCCTGATAAAAAAAGATAAATAAGATAAGTCTTTTTTTTAACATCTCTTGAATATAGTTTTGGTTACTTGCTCGAGCCGTATTCAAAGTGACGAAATAGAATAACTGCAAAGAAGAACAAAATTAACAGAAATTTTTAAAACAATAAAACTTTTCTTTATTATATGCAAAGTATAATGCATAAAAAAGTCTGCTAGACGAGAGCGCGTTGCTAAGAAACAGAGTCTCTTATAATTGGCGTTGCTACCAACAGCGCTTTTATTAATTCTTCTATCCAGCAAAATGTTTTTTTCAACGTGAAAGTTTGAATATTTAAGAGCAAAAAATGGAGGAAATGGAATTAGAAGAGCAGAATCAGGAGCAAACTGCACCTCCAGATGAAGAAGAAACTTTGATCAGGGAAGATCCAATGGAAATATCAGACCAGAGTGCCGCCGAATCAGGTAAAAAATTTTACAAAAATTAAATTCAAAGCGGCTGATCCTCTGCTGAAGCTGAGCAAATAGAGCCAGAGGACACATTTCCATCAGTAGTGGCAAAATTTAAAAACGTCCTTTCGATCGAGTTTCCTGCCGAGGCGGAGTTCTGCGAGCAGTCCTTGCAAGCCGTGCGCCAGTTTGCAGAGGGCGACGGCGCCAAAGCCATTTACGTTGGCGTGGCCCAGGAAAATAAGTTGTTCGCCTGTTTCGATAGTTCCGATGTTCGCGCCGCCAGTGCCGAGTCGATTGCAATTTTTATCAAAAGAGCAGAAGATCCGCTGACCGAGGAAAATTTTCTGACCCAAGTTGTGCATTTTTCCCTGCCGGCGATGAATTTGAAAGAAGGGGTTTTGTTTTTGCTGCAAGATTTGTTTGCAAAACAACTCGTTTTTGAAGACAAATCATGCCTGCCAGAATGTGAATATATAGTTTTATTCTAGAATTATTTGAGTTTAGTATTTTCCATTAGCATTGAAATCTGAGCTATGCGCAAAATTGAACTTATTCTTCATGATTGTGAACGAAGAAAAGTTCACTGACGAAAATCTGACTAAATTGTTCGTTCCTATGGAAAATTTGGATGAAATTTCTCCACGTTTAATAGGAATTTTGGAAGGTAACACGAAGAAAAATAAATTGGCTACGTTTAATTATTTTTAAATTGGAATTAGAAACGGTGTTAAGATGGCATGGAAAAATTAACGCCGAGGTCAGTTGCGAGGAGCTGCCTAGCAATCTTCCAAGAATTACAGACGTAATCACATTTTGGGAAAGAAAATGTAAAAAAATTATGCATGATTTATTAAATGCGTCTTTGTTTACTTAAATACAAAATTTTCTGATTTTGGTAGGCAAAAATTTCACTTTTTTGGAGGAGCAGCTGAACGGAGAAGATATTAAAAGAATCTTTGAAATTCTATTAGGCGCAAAATCGCATATGAGTAAGAAATTTGAAGATCTCATTGAGTTATTAAAAGTATGAACATTAAAGATTGAAATAAAATATAATAATTTCTTTGAATATTTATATTCAGTTTGCTAAAAACGAAGCTCTGCTCAACAAGGAGCAAATCAGCAAACTTCGAGGGCTAAATGAAAAGTTGGAAAAGTGCGTTTCATTTGAAGAAGCGAATCCTTTGGTCATTGAAATGCTTAAAAAAATTAGAGAAATACGCAAAAACTCGGAATACTTTAAAAATAAGTAAATTATTATTACTTTTTATTTTTTTTTCAATTAATAAAATAAATTTTATAAGTGAGAGAACTAGAAAGTTGCTGGCTAGCATTGGAAACCAAGTGATTGAAATTTGCAAACGCTCGGTCCGATTGAGATCCATTTTCAAAGGCAAACCTATTCTTGGCATAGAAAAGGTGCAAAAATGTATTGAAGACTGCGAAAACTTTGTAAAAATTTACCAACAGGTATAATTCAATTAAAAAATTTATACTGATTATAAAAAAAAGTTGAATTTTCCGTGTATAGCATTTTCAGAAAAAAATTAGAGTGGAACTGGGCGAGCCAAAAGAGATACTCCGAACGGTTTTTTCATTCATGTCCAGATGTCAAGATTTGCACCTTGTGTTCCAAGCCATGCATATTTTTGGAAGGTTGGAATTTATTTTTATTTTCGAAGAGACACTTGAAAGTTTTGCGCTAGAGTGAACGAGCAAAGGCACATTTCGTGCCCAAGATTTCCTGGAGCGAAAGGTCTATCGTACAGAGAGGTTTGTGAGAAGATCAGAAACGACACTTTAAAATGTGTGAAGGAAATCGAAAAAATACAAAATATTGCCTTGGACGTGACTTATTCCCCGTGGCGGGAGAATATGGACAAGTAAGCTTTTCAAACTAAATTGTTACTATTCTTTAAAATTAACTTCAAAATTAAATATTATTTAATGTGAAATTATATTAAAGGTTTAATCAGAAAACAGCCAGAGTAGAAAGAGAAGTAGTGGCTTTAGTGAATTCGGTGATGGAAGACGCGACAAACGTTTACGAGGCAGTGAACAACCTGCAGCAACTTCTTCATTACCTACAAAAACCATCCTTGCAAAATCTCTTGAAGGAAAAATCTAATGAGGTACATAAAAATTTAATAAGGAATGAAATCTTCAAATTTTTAATAGAATTTGCATAAATCAATATAGGGATTTTCTAAAAGCAGTAAAACTTCATACCACACCGCACCGTGCAATAAAATATCCGATAGTCTGAAAGGTTTTTCTTTCTTTTTTAAAAATAAATAAGGCTGAAAGTGTGTTAATATCAATCGAATCTTCAAAGCACCACAATCTTTGAAATAGCCGCGGATTGGTCTTAAATTTTTTTTATCTTAGATATAAAATTTCACCTTGCATGCTAGGGTTGAAAGGGTTGTGCATTAGCCCTTTGAATAAACTTTAATTAAAACAAAAAATTAAACTTATTTGGCTTGATTAAGCTATTATCGTTTGTAGTTACATGGTGTGCAAGAAAATCGGGAATATTTTTTTTAATGCTTGCAAAATTTCTGAGGATTTAAAAGCATTTTAAATTAAGTGCAAAATGAATTACTTTTGTTTCAGTTAATTAATTAAAAAATACTGCTGCGGTGTATCATAAATATTGGTCTTATTTTTCAATTTATTACAACTAATTTTTTTAATTTCAATATTCTTTAATCCTTTCATTTTTCAAAATTATAATAATAATGCATTTGGATTCAAGCTATACTGCGAATTTTTAAATTATGAAGAAGACAGCAGAACTCTTTAGCAGTATTAATACTCCAAATAGAACATCATGATATGAAAGTCAATAAATTATATATTTTTCAAACAACTTACTGTTAAAGATTTAAAATTCAATAAATGTAAGAGAATTTGCGCATCTATACAACATAATAAGAAAAAAATAAATTATTAAAATAATTAAATGTTAATTTTTATTAAATTGAAATAAAGTAAAACATAATAAATGTTTAAGACCTTAATTTTAATTGCAAGGTGTCTTTATTAATGTTATTTAAGAAAAGCTAAATTATTTATAAATTTTTAATGAATTAAATTTAAGCCATTCATCCAAGGTCAAATGCTCTCCCCTTTCAAAAGTGCTGGATTATTGGAAAAATTAAAATTCCTTAAGCCCAGCATGTGACTTCAAATATAGAAATCTCTATTTTGGTTATAAGTTTTGAAACATCTACAGCAATTAAATGCTTGTAAAATTGTGGTGTTTTCAAATCTTCCATGATCGTCTGATATTCATATTTACACACTTTTAGCCTGTTTTGGTAGCTGTGCCATTTGTTTCACAAGAAATGTCATTCTTAAAAATCATACAATGTATCATTACTTTTAAATTCACCACACTGACAAATAGTATAATTCAAATGAACTATTTTATTAACTAATGAGCCATGGTATTTTTTGTAATAGAAAAATAAGTATTATTGTTACTTGTTACATTGAAGGAAATTAGTTTTAGGGGGTGAAGGAGGGACATTGATTTGTTGGTAAAATGAGAAAATAATACATGAACGCTGAGCAAAGATTTTTCTGAGTACATTTTTAAAATTAAGAAGGCTCAATTCGCCGCAGCTCATTAAAATCTTGATTTAAAATTTTTTAAGGTTTTCGGGCTGCTGCTTCGGGATATGGAAAAGTCAAGCAAGTCACTAATTGGCGGCGAAGTAATCGGCTATTCAGGATATCCACCTTATTCCGGGATTGCACTCGCGACCCACAATAGCAGGAGCTATTTAGTTGGACAAATGCTGGTTCAAGCAACAATTTTGCCTTAATTTTTTTCTTAAAATTTAATTCACAGATCGTGGAGGAGTGCAAATTTTTGGTCGAGTGCGAAAACGCCAAGAAAGCCAGGCAAGAATTGGCCTTTTACGTGACTGTCGTCGATGAGACGATTCAAGAGTTTTTCGACCAATGGGTGGTTGATTTGCCGGTCGACTGGGAGTCGCGATTAAAACGTCCACTTATTGCACGTCACCCTAGCTATGAGTATTTGCTGGAACCAACCGTTGGAAAGTAAAAATAATAATATAAAATAAATATTCCAATATAATTTTTTTAAATTATTCAAGCAATATACTGGAAACTTTGGAGGAAATTCGAATTTGGAAAAGTTTGGGCTATGAAGTGCCAGAGTCGATGCAAAAGTTGTACTCACTTGAGGACAAAGTGGGTGGATTGAAGGACGACGTGCAAATTATATGCCACCAATTCAACGAAGCTATTGGAGGTTTGAAATTAATTTTCTTGTAAAAAATAATGGAACTGATAAATAGAAATACTGGACGAGGACTTTGGCCTTTTTATTGATATCATCGCTAGAGTTAGTGAAAACTTGAGTGCGGCAATGACAGCTTACACGTGGATCTCGAAAGTGCCCGAAAACTATTTGCAGCAGCAGCTGAGGACGACTTTAGACGTAATAACGAAAAAAAGAATAGTTTCAGAAATTTCAATATTTTTAATTGGTTCAAATGATAAAAATTTCTACTTTAAATTAAAACATATTTCAAAATTTCAAGAAAAATATTTAATTGCCATTATTTTTCATCATATTTGTGAATTAAAATATTTTTGATAAAAAAAAACTTATTCAAATATCTTAATATAATTGGTTAAAATCATCATTCTGCCTAAAATCATTCACAATAATGTCCAGATATTGAGGTAAAATCTTATATCTGCTGATATTCTAGTTTTCAGTCCTCTTAAAATTGAGGAAGTCCTTTTTTCATATTACTCTATTGAATATTGAATCATTCTAGTTCAAAAAGTTGGTCAGGCTGCTGAATGTACAGAAGAAGAGCATTGACGCTTTGGCTGCGAGTTTTGAGGACGTGAAAATAATGAAAATCAACAGCACCGACCTTTACAGTTTCAGCGAAGTTCAAAAGGCGTTTGAGGTTGTCGTCAAAAGCAAAATTGAGGAGATTCTAGTTTGCATCGCGAAAACTCGAGAACCGTTTGGCGATTTAACTTCCAATGTGAGTTGTAAATATAATTTGTTTAATCATTTAAAGTTCATATCCCGTTTATAAATTAAATCAGGCGGAACCTTTCTGGGGGAAATTCTACACCTCAATAAATGACAAGATTAACGAGGGTGTTTTGAAAATGATAAAGATTTCATGCTCAGATATTGCGCAAACATTCCAGGAACCACCTTTTTCAATAAAGGTCAGCGCAAGGATTGAAAATAAACAGGTTATTAGTTCATTTTTAAATAAAAATTTTGTCTGTTCTTAATTTTATTGAATTAATTATTTTTCCTGGCAGATTATTTTTAGTGATGTTCTGGCGGATATTGAGATGAAAATAAACGAGGCTTTCAATTTTCACTTATGCTTACTAAAAACTGTTCCCTGTTTACTAAACTTGATGGGATTTGAGGAAAAAGAATCAGAATTAAGTTTGATACAAAAAGTGAGCCGCGACGAGGAATGTAAAAGAGTGGAAAATATTTTAAAGCAGGGTAAGTAGCTTGAATTTTTATTAAAATATTGATAAACAAATATTTAAAATTAAATTAGAATTGAAGCTCTTCAAAGAAAAAGTGAGCGATTTTGTGGAGAGGTGGAATAGCTTTTCGTGGCTCTGGGACGTTGACGTTGAGGAATTTCTGCAAAATTACGAAACGCAAAGCGCGTCAGAATTAGCTCAAGACCTCGAAAGGTTTTTGTTGTATTTTATTTTTAATTCCATTTGTTTACCAAAAATTTCAGTTTTTCTCAAGTTTTGGAGGTAGCGAATCTCCAAACGTGCTCAGCCGTCGCTTTTGTCGAACTGGACGCTGCACTCGTCAAAGAGACGATTCTAATTTTGGCAAAATCTTGGCAAACCGCGATGGTTAATTTTGTTCTCAACTCTGCGGTACAAAACGGAACAAAGCTGAGTAAACAACTCTGCAATGATATAAAAAGGCACGCGGAGTTAATATTAATTAATAAATTATTATAAATTATTTATTTTTCAGGTTGAATCACGAACCAGAGTCACTTCAAGAGGTGGCTGAAAAAACTGTTTTCTGCCAACTGGTGGCCGTGCACATGCCAGAAATCAAATCAACTCTTGAATTATTTAATGAATATTGTACAATTTTACGTAAACTAAGCTTGAAATTAATTTTTTAGTTTAATTGAAATTATTTATAATTAGAAAAATACAAAGTAGATTTTCCCGACGAGCTTTCTCAACTGGACGTAAATAACAACGCGGATTGGAAAAAATATTTGCTGGCTCTGAATGATGCAAAATTATCTCTTGAAAAAAGCAAAGTATTGAACACACATTTTTCTGGGAAATTGATCGAAAAATTATTTTTTAGGACAAATTCAGAACAAGCATGATTGAGAAAGGCAATACGCTGAACAGGGATCTCAGCAAGCTTTGCAATAAAGTTAAAGACGAAGGCCCATTCCAAACAAACTGGAAGGAAAATAGTAAGAAATGAATCAATCTAGAATTTTCTTTTAAAATTATATTTTAAAAATAGGTGCTTTTGAATTTTTGAGAGATGTGAAATCACAAGTAAGTGCCCTACAGAAGCACAAGGAGGAACTGATCAATGAGTTTGACATTTTCGGAGTCGACCCGCCACAACTTGCAGAGTTACAAAAGCTTGATAAGGTTGAAATAATTATTATGTAATTTTAAATAAATAAATTTATGACAAATTTCTTACTTTGTAGACGGTCCGAATGCTTGAGCAGATTTGGGTCGTTAGAAGAGAATGGCTTGCTTGTTCCAACGTGTACAATAACTGTCTTTTTGACAAATTAGATATTCTTCAATTACAGTCAAAGGTGGTTCAATTAATTTTTAAGGGCATTAAACGTTTTATCTTAAAATATAAAATCGAAATATCAGGAGAGAAATAATTATTTAATTTGCTTTAAAAAATCTTGATTTTTTTTAGGTTTTCTTTTCTCTTTGTTAAAGCAACGGATGGACAATATGTTATTTTTTAAGCGATTTGTATAATTTAAATTAAAGCAGTTTATTTTAAACTATTTTGACTTTTCCAAATTAGATGCTGCTTTCGTGGCTAACTAGATTGAAATTATTTCAGATTAAAGATATATCGGAAACACTGAAAGAAGTGCACAATAGTGCGGCTAGAGAATGGCAAATTGTTGAGCAAACAAGGGCGGAAGTTGAGCAGTTGAAGCACGGGTTGCCTATCGTGTGCACATTGAAGAATTCATCAATGCGAGAACGACACTGGAAAATGGTCCAGGAAGTCATCGGAAAGTAATTATTTTATTATAATTTAATTATATTCAATAAAAATAATAATATTCGAAAGGCCTATCAACTCGACGTCTTTGAATTTTACGCTGAAATTCATATTGGAGCTGGGTTTGTCAAACTTTGAGGACGAGATCAAAGTGATTTGTGCGCAAGCAATTGAGGAGCAAGTTATAGAGAAAGGGCTTCAGGATTTGCAACTAGATTGGCACGATCTGAAAATATTGATTTGTTTTGAGGAAAACGATCTTGCCACTGTCCAGCAATTGGATCCTGTGTTTGAAATGATTGATTCTAGTCTCGACAAAATAGCAATAATGGAGGCAAAAAAGTAAAATGGAATTTTTATAATGTAGAATAAGCAATTTAATTGAACGATAAATTAGGAATGGACAAGCGTTTAATAGCGAACTGAAAAATTGGCAAAACAAACTAGTGAAAAGTTTGCAATTTTTGACAGATACTGATGAAATCCAGAAGCGCCTTTTCCGTTTAAAAGTAGGATTATTAAAAATATATTATATAATTTGATATTAGAATTTTATGATTGATAAAATAATTCAATCCTTTTTTTTCTAATTTTCTCAGCCTCAAATTGCCCTTAATGAAAAACTTATAATTGACACCACATTTGAAAAATTAACACTCTCATGGAGTAAAATCGTGTCAAGACTCGATTCCTCGACCAACATTCTTGAAATTATTGCAGATCCAGGTTTGATTAAAATTTTACATCATATTTTCAGCAACTCTAATTTATTTTAAAGGCTCTTTTCAAGAATTATCTACACTCATGGCTCAAATGGATGAGGCTGAAGTAGAAATTCAAATTGAAATAGAAAATAGGGTGTTGGAAGCGCCTCGCCTGTTTTTCCTCACCAGCGAGGAACTATTGGAACTTTTCCTTTATCCGAATTTCGGAGGCGATGTTTATCAAAAAATGATTCCAAAGTCTTTCCCTGGTGTTTCCAAATTCAAGTTTGGTCGACAAGTATGAATTAAGTTGTATTTAGAATAGATTTTAAATAACTTAAAAATATGAAAGGTGAACGAGGTGTTAGGATTTTGGTGTCCGAGTGGCGAAATTTTGCTATTCAACGAGTTATCCAAAATTAGCGACAACATATCCGAGGCGATTGAATCCCTAAGTAGACAGAAATTTTATAAAAAAAAACTTGTTTAAAAAAATACTATTAATTTTTTTGTAAGGTGAAATGATGAAAGATGCCTTGCAGGCATTGCAAGTCAGATGCTGCGCTGGTTTAGTGAAAAATCCGAGCAAAAGTGACAAATGGATTCAAGCTTTTCCTGGTCAAACTCTGATTCTTGCCGTTCAAGTAAAAAATTTAATATTTAAAAAAAAATAATAAAATAAATTAAAAACAGATAAGCTGGACAAGTGAAATTGAAAAAGCTTTGGAAAAATGCTTGCGGAACGAATCAAGAAAGCCGCTTAAACTAATGCGGCAGGAACAGGAAAATTTCATCTCGAGATTGAACGAAAATCTTGCAGGAAGCCTTTCCGTGCAGGACCGGTTGAAAATGACTGCACTGTTGACTTACGAGACATTTCTACTCAAGAAAACAAACGAACTGATCAAAAATGGTAAAAATTTCCAAAAATTTCTTGTATAGGATTTTTATTTTTAAATACAATTTTTCAAGCAAACAGTATTTTTTTGGTAGATTGGATAGAGCCAACATCTCTTGATATAATGTCCCTGATGAAGTTTTACTTCGACGACGAGAGTGGAGAAATATTAATCCGTCAAATGTTTTCCTCTTTTAATTACGGATACCAGATTTACGGTGACCCCTACTTGCCAGTTATCACGCCCGAGACGGAAAGGTAAAGATGTGCACGTTGCATATTTTATGGTAAATTTCATTATAAAATTTTAGATGCATTATTCACATGACGACTGCTTTACATCTAAAAATGTCTGTCGCTCTCCAAGGACCGGCGGCCTGCGGGAAATTTGAAACAATCCAAGGCCTGGCCAAAATCCTCGGCCGTTTGATTCTGCCCTTTTGCTGCAATTCTGAATCAATTGTCACCAAAGTTATGTTGGCGTTCACAGGTACTAATGTTTATATTTATTTAAGAATTAAAATAATTGTATGAAAATATCGGTAGTTGTGGAGAAAATTGGAGCTTGGGGAGTGTTTAAAAATTTCGTCAATATGCATCCAAGTGTTGTTCAAGAGATTTCCTACAACTTGGCCCAGATTTTGAAAAAAGAATTGTCTGTTGAGATTGAGGAGGATAATTCAGTTCAAAAGCTTACAATTAGGCCTGCAATATTTTTGTCGTTGACAAACAGTAAGAATATTTTATTTTTTATATGTACTGTAAAAATTTAATCTGTTCTAGATGAGAAAAATGAGGCAGTGCTTCCAGCCACTTTGAGAGCATTATTTCGACCGATCGCTTTGAACAAACTGGACTCCTGCAAAATTATTGAAATGATATTGAAAGGAGAAGGATTTACAGAGGCAGAGAATTTGGCATCTAAGGTTGATTGAAACTTCCATTTAATCTTTAAACATTTATTTTATTTAAATTTTCAGTTAAATCAAATGGAAATGTTTTGCGCGATGCACTTGAGCAGAAACGCTAACTGGATATTCAAAAACAGCTGCAGTGTCATCAGGGTTGCAAAGTTCTCGTCTCAAATGAGGCAAATTCATTCAAATCTCACCGAGGAAGAGGCACGGAATATTTTATTAACTTGATTATTTGTAATCTTTTAATGCTAGGCTGTTTTATATTCGCTTGTTTCCAATATTGAGCCTCAACTGAACGAGGAAGACAAAAAAGTATTTCACTACTACGTGACGAAAATTTTTCCCGGAATTGAATTGATGAAGTTTGGAAATGTTGAATTGAAAGAAGCTCTTGAATCTACATTTAGGGCCCACAAATTGATAGTACAAAATTTTATTTTATTTTGTTACGGGATTTTATTTCAAATCTTTAGCCGATTACCTTACAAGTAGAACTGGGCCTGAAGGTCTTTGCCGCTCTTCAAGAAAACAAGTGCGTTGCTCTGGTCGGCGGTCCTGCAACGGGAAAGACGACTTTGTTAAGAATGCTTGCGTGCGCTTTGGAAAAAATGAAGCTTCCACAAATCGGAACTTTAAAGGTTTTTAGCTTATAAATTATTCAATTAATTAAGAAAAATAATTTTTCAATAGGTTCACACAATAAATCCAAACTCGCTGACAAGAGACGAAATTTTCGGAAGGGAGAAAAATGGCAGATGGGAGCCTGGATTGATAGAAACGATGGCGAATGCTATTTTGAAAAGTAAATCAACTCATTGGATGTGTTTCGATGGAACTCTTTCCCATACTTGGTTGGACGAGTTAAAGGGAATGTTGAACAAAAAATACAAATATTGTCTGAGAAATAGCGACATTGACTTGAGTTTGGAGAAAGTAATATTTTTATAAATTAAAAAAAAATATATTACTTTTCCTGATCCGCAGTTGAAAATAATTTTTGAGACGCAAGACTTGGATTTATTATCGCCAAGTTCGCTCAGTGAAATTATCTCGATTTATTTTGGAGAAGTACAAATAGGATGGCCAGAAGTAGTAATGCCCTGGCTGGAGGAACTTGATGACACTCCTTTAAAACTGGAGGTATTAAAGAAAGAGTTTATTAAAACGAAGTATAATTTTTAATTTCTTCTTAGTTGAAACTTTTAGCATCAGAGTGTCTGCAAAAGTGTTTCGACTTTAAAAATTCCTATTGCAATGAAATCGTAGCTCAAAATGAACTCGCCTGCGCTAAAAATTTGTGTTCGATTTTGAGCTCGTTGATTTCAAAAAGCCCAAAACTCAATGGGGAAAAAGATACAACTCTTCTAGCCAAATACTGGTTCTACTTTAGGTATTAATCTTAAGATTTAATTAATCTCTGGTAATTTTTCATTTATTTTAGTGTCACATGGGGAGTATTTGGAGCTTCTGCAGAAGAGTCTCATTTGGAAATAGACAAATTTGTCCGCTCTTTGGAAAGTGGAATCTTCCCAGAAGACGGATTGGTGTTTGACTTTTTTGTAGATTCCAAGAGGAGAAAACTTTTAAAGTGGTCTACACAGCTACCCAGGGTTTGGAAATACGAGACAGGGTAATAAACTTCATTAAATTTAATCTGAATTTAAAGTTTGCTTTTCTCAGCGAGTCTTTTTTTTGTAACAAATTTGAGTCGAATTTATTTTGTCAAAATAATTAATAATTTAAATTTATGAATTTTGCTAGGAAAATATAGAGCACGATGATATTTCTTTTTCAATCCAAGAAACTACTGAACAAACAAGCAAAGAAAATTTACCTTAAAATTTGTCATGCATCTTTTAATAAACTCAATAAAATTTACTTTTTCAGTGCTCCCTTCCACGAAATAGTGGTGCCGACGGACTCAATCGCGAAATTTAAATACCTGGCAAATATTTTCATTGAGGAAAGAAGTCCTTTGATTTTCAGTGGCTATGTTGGAATGGGAAAATCATTCCTTTGTGACCAGATTATCAAAAATATTGACAATGAAGAATTCTATACACTAAAAGTGAGCGGCACAAAACAGGTATTTGAGAGATAAGATTAAAAATATAAGCAATTGATTTATTTTACGCATGTAAAAGTTGAATAAGAACATTTTGATGAAGGCCGTCCACGATTTGCTACAGCCAAGATCTAAAAATATTCTTTCACACAGAAAAGGTAATTTTGTTTATGAAAAGAAAAAGGTTTTCTTTAATTAAAATTGCACTTAATTTTTTGAAAGCAAAAAGGTTGGTGCTGTATATTCAGGACTTGAACCTGGCTGAGAAAAATGAATTCGGGAATCAATCAACAGTGGAAATAATTCGGCAATGGCTCAATCACAGGTTTTGGATTAACGAAGAGCTCCAACCGACAATAATAGAAGTTTGTTGATTTATTTAATTAATTGATACTAAATATTTTTATTAAAAAAAAAAACAGGACATTAGTCTTGTTATTTCAATGAGTCACAGAGGAATAGACATGCAATTGGACGAGCGAACGAAAGGCCACTTTGCGATTATAAACGTTCCCGAGCCAAAAACAGACGAGCTGGTTCACGTTTTCACTTCAATAATTAGTCAACATCTATTAGGTTTCAGTGAACACATCAAATGCTTAGGTATAATAAACTAATTTTTGGTCATTTAAATTAATTTAAGTACAGGGAAGCAACTTGTGGAATCGTCAGTAAAACTGCACAAATCTCTGAGGAAAAACGTCACTGCAAATTTAGACAACCCGCAGTGCGTGTTTAGCCTGAAATCTTTGTCTCAGGTTGGGAGTTTAAAAAATTTTGCTTCTGATTTCTAATTTTTCCCGACAGGTTATGCAAGGGTTGAATCTCAGTAACAAAAATCAGCAATACACGCTGATAAAAATGTGTCGTTTGTGGCTCAATGAAGTTCTCCTTGCATACGGTGCTAGGATGACAGAAAAAAGGTAGGGTTCTTTAAAAAACTTGTTTTCTTTATGAAGACAAACGGCTATGAAAATAACATAAGCGCGTCAATAAATTTGACATCTCACCATTTGCGAAATCGAATACCATTGGTTCTTATGGCAGCCTTATCTTAGAATGATTGAATCTTTTCAATCCTAAGTTATGTTGTAGTAGATGCAAAATAAAAAATATTGGCGTTGGAAAAATCAAAATTGGTTCAGCGTGGGGCAGTAGTCAGGCGATCAAAGATTTGTAAAAACTCAAAAAATTGGCTTCGATTGCCTACTTTACAAATCTTTGATCGCCTGACTACAGCCCCACGCTGAACCAATTTTGATTTTTCCAACGCCAATATTTTTTATTTTTCATTTTGTACAACATGTCTTAGGATTGAAAAGATTCAATCATTCTAAGATGAAGCTGTCATAAGAACCAATGTTATTTGATTTCGCAAATGGTGAGATGTCAAATTTATTGACGCGCTTATGTTATTTTCATAGCCGAAACGAAATTAGAAAAAAATTAGAAAGCACTTAAATGACTGTGCATTTTGTTATCCCTATAAAAATGAAAATTCCACACAGTTTCAATTCTTAGACTTTTCCAATTAAATTTAAGTGCAAAATTAAAAATTTCTGTGAATAATTTTTAGGCTTAAAGATGCAGTTCTAGAAGACGCCTTATTTCATTTGAAAAATTCGACGAATTTGACTTACGAAGATTTGTATCCTGAGAAGGTTATGCCCCTCATCGGTACGAGTTCAAAATATTAATGAACAGTTCATGTGTCAAATGTGAAATTTGAAATCGATAGGAATGTACAGTGACGCTGAGGACGAGATTGGTGCCCAGATTGAGTTCACCTTAGAAAGCGCCACAGCGCGATTGGACGATTTGCTCGATAAACAAATCTGTTCTGCAAGCGGCGTGCAGAAAGTGGACCTCGTAATTCTGCATGACACGGTTCACCACATTACCAATCTGGTTAGGCTTTTTTCTCAACAATCCAACCACAACGTGCTTTTACTTGGCGAAGGTATAATTAAGAGCAAAATAAAATTTGAACTTAACAATCTTATTGAAACAGCTGGAAGTGGTCGAAAAACTATTGTCAAGTTTGCTGCTCAAATTTGCGGCTTGACGTTTGAACAGCCGGATTTAAGGGACATTGAAGTTTGTGATTCTGGAGTGCACAAAACATTTTGGAAATCAATCGTCCAGAGAGTTGCTATTAAGAAGGAAAAAATCGTCATTTGTATTGATAGCGAGAATGTAATTATTTTATAAATAAGCCATTTTTATAACATTTTTAATATAAATTTGTATGTGAAAAACGCTCTTTTAGGTTTTGAATCCTAGAATTTTTGACTTCCTATATGGACTATCTGAAAATGGGATTGTCTCAAACCTTTTCACATATGAAGAGCTTGATCAGGTCTGTACAGTAATTGTATAAATAACAAGTAAAATTTTAACCAAATTTTTTTTTAGTTGAGCTCTGAAGTGCCGGGAAGTTTTAAAAGCGACGTTGGAAAATTCCTGGCGCAAGAAATGCTTCGAAATTTGAGACTCGCCGTGAATGTTTCTACCGACAAAGATTATCTTAGGTAAAACATATTTAAATTAAAATGATCTTAGCTAAAATAAAATAAAAAATTTGACAGAGATTTACTCTACGGTAATCCAGCGATGTTGAAGTGGAACATGATTGTTCTGAAAAATTGGACTCGAAATACTCTTGAGCAAGCTTGTTTAAAATACTTGACTAGGATTCAGTTTGGCTTGATGGTGATTAAGATTTATTTTAGATAAAACAGCTTAAATTTAATATTTTTAACAGGAGGACAAGAGGGAGCAAATTTCAAAATGCTTTTCCAATTTCCATTTTAAAATTGCCGCAGAAATTGAGGACAAAAAGTGGAGTGTGAAAATCACATTAGTTCACTTGTTTGAATGTCTGAATATTTTCGAAAAGTATGAAAAAATCTTTTAAATTTATTTAATTATCTTATTAAATTTGAAGAACGTTGGCCTCGAGAGAAAATAAACATAAGGAATTTAGAGAAAAGTTTCAAAGTGCCGTGGAACAAATGACAGTATCCACTAAGAAATATGCAGACATGTCTGCAGCACTTCAACAAGCGCAAAGAAAAGGTCAGAAAGTTTAATGTTAAAATATTATAATCTCTTAATTCCTATAAAAAAGTTGTGGAAAGCCAACGTCAATGCGAAACTGCTTTGGTCACTCTTGGGCAGCGTCGGCGCGAAGTCGAGGAGCAAAAACTTCTTCACGATAAAAAGCTGGAGCAAATTGAACAAGAGGACGCCGCCGTCCAACAACTGACTCGACTCGCCCATCAAGCCATGAAAGAGGCAAATCCGTACTTGGAGGACGCGGATTTTGCGCTTGACTCGATCGAATCGATGGATTTGCAAACTTTGCGGTCTTATGGAAGGCCGCCGCCGGCTGTTGAGCTAGTCACGTCGGCGGTGATGATCATGAAACAGGCAGACCCGACGTGGGCCGAGGCCAAAAGGCAACTGGCAGACCCGAAATTCATAGACCAGGTTAAATACAAACTATAAAATTTTAATTTTAGCGTGAAATTTTTAGGTTATTTAAATAAAATATTGTTTATAATTTAATTTAAATCAATAATATTTGAAGTGTAAATAAATATCAAAATTTGGCCAGCTGCTTGATTTTGAAAGAGACCGCGTCCCCGAAAAGATATGGAAAAGCGTTTCCTCCATTACGCACAACGAGGAATTCGATTTGGAGAAAATCGAGGCAATTTCAAAAGGGGCCAAATTTCTGGCGGAATGGGTACTGGCCATGGAGAAATATGGAAAATTCTATAGGTTTACCAAATTTTATTGAAAATGAATCGTTTAAAAAATTTTCTTTTCATACCAAAGAGCCGCTGCTCCTAAACGGTCAAAACTAGAACGTGCCGTCAAAGAGCTGAGGGAGCACCACGGCGAATTGGCGGACACAGCCACGAAAATGAAATTTCTCGAGATGCAACTTGATAAGCAAAAGGAGGAACATGAGAAGTGCTTGGAGAGTAAAAGAATTCTTGATTTAAAGGTTCAGCCTTATATATTGGCAGACACAAAAAATTTAAATAAATAAATTTAGGTCGAGGAAATGGCAGTTGAGCTACAAAGGGCGAATGACCTTTTGACTAGTTTATCCGAGGAAGAGCAGAGTTGGATTGACTTTGAAAAAAATCACGAACAAAATTTGAAAACTCTCTATGGTGATTGTATTGTACTTGCTATTCAATACACCTACTTTGGGCCACTAAACAAAGAGGAACGAAAATTCGCAGATGAAATTCTTTCAACTTTGGTATTTTGCTCTAATCCAATAAAAATTTTTTGTTTTAATTATAACTAAATTTCCCAGTTGAATGAATTAAAAATCGACCGTTCAAACAACGTGGGTGATGAGGAAGAGATGCAATTTAAAAAATGGACTTTGCAAAAACTACCAGAAGATTCATATTTGCAACAAAGTGTGAAAATTGTGAGAGGTCTCGGTATTGTCAGGTTTCAAGAACGACCTGTTCTGATGGTAGATCCTCAAGGTTTGGGGATAGCGTGGCTCAAGGAATCTGTAGTAAAATAAAAATATTTATGTTCAATGCTCTTCGATTGATTCAATTTAAAATGTTTCCAGGATAATGAATTATTGGTATTTGCAATCAGTGAGGATGAAAAACTTGAAATCAAAATGAAAGACGCAATGGTTTTAGGAAAAACCATAATCATAACAGGCATTGACTCTGAACTAACAATAAGTCACATGCTGCTTGCTGTCTTAAAAATTATAAAAATGAAAAGATCTGGTAAACTATAATGAATATTTAAATTAATTATTATTACTCTCATATTTTTATATTTTTGTTTGAAGGAGTCCAAGTTTTTGATCAAACTAGTTGTAATGAAGGGGCATTTGAGGTCATATTTGTCACAACTGTCGAGGATATCAAGAACCACGCTGCAATTGCCTCACGATTCAATGTTGTTGACTTTTCCTGTCAATTAGAAGGTGTATATAAAATGGAATGACTTTGAACAAATAATTACCGTAAATTTGGATTTAATAGGGCTGCAAAACTGTTTACTGAACAAATTTATGCTGAAGGAAAATCAGGTATTAGAGGCTGAGCGAGCTGAAGTTGCAAATAAAATTATTATCGAAAGTTCTAACCTTAAAATGCTGAATGAAAAAATACTGAAGTAAGTTTGAGTAACATTTTAAATCATAAAATCTTACTAATTTTGAATCTAAGTGCAATACTGGATTGTAAGGGAACGCTTTTGGATGAGACAGTCGCAATGGAAGATCTTGAACATACAAAAGCTGCTCTTGCGGAAACAGAAAAAAGGCTCGCTTCTCTTCATGAGACGGAGCAAAATATAAACCAACATAGACATGTAACATTGAAAATTGAATTCAATTTTTTTTAATCAAGAAGGCAAAAAATGTAGTACTTTGTTCAGATGTGCAATCAGGCTGCTTCGTTTTATCTGATGATTAGGAAACTCAGAAAAATTGATTCAACCTATGACATTTTACTGGAAAAATTCGTGAAAAACTTTGAATTTTCCATTCCGAAAAAGCTTTCCTCAAGCTTGTCTCCGAAACGACGGGACAACATAGTCCAAGAACACATGCTGAATATTTACAAGTATTTTTTACATTGTACACTAAAATTCATAATAAATTGTATTTATATTTCAGATCAAACATTTCAAGATTTAAGGAGGAGCACAGAATTCTCTTCTCCTTCGTGATCTGTCTGGGATTTCTGGAAAATTCTGGGGACGCTCCACTTGAAAAATACGTTGATTACGTTGTAAATGATATAAAATTGGTCGCTGATGAGTGTTTGGAAAAGCAAATAGGTAAAATTCGATTTTGAAGACCAGTAAACTTATCATTAAAAACTGTACTCTTAAATTACTGAATAATTAACTGTAAAATTAGAATGGATATCTGATGCTGCTTGGGTCAATGTTAAAAATTTGGAGCGATTGGGATTTTCAAATTTAACTCAAGAGCTGCTGCGGTGCCAGGAAGAGTGGAAATATGTGGTCCGATGCGAGTACGCGGAGAAATTGGATCTGCCAGGTGAGCGCCTGTCGAATTGCAACTATGCAACCGGCTGTGCACTTATGTTTGGCAATTTGCATACAACATTTTCTGCTAAAAAATAGGTGTATGTGACGCGATAGTTCCGTCACTGAAACTTCTGCTTATCGCGGCTTTACGGCCGGACCGAATTTGCCAATGCATTTCTGAGTTTGTGTCCAAAAGGATCGGAGAAGAGTTTTTGAAACTGCCAGAAATCGATTTGCTCTCTCAGGTAACGGAATCGGCAGCAGGGGATTTTATAGTGGTTCGTTCAGATCCAACTGTGGATGTTGTGGCGGCAATAGAAAATATTAGTAAACCATTCGAAGCAGAGATTATCCTTCTTTTTCGGGAATTTCATAATCTGAGGTAAAAATAATTTAGTTTAAAGTATGACATCTAAAAAAAAAACGATTATGCAGAGATTTAATTGATGCGAAGAGAACGGATAAAATATGGTTCCTAATTTTGTATCCAACGGCGCAAGAAGCAAAGAATTTACTTCAAGTTTCAACAAATAAAAAGGCAAATGACAATTTCAGGTAATATAGACGAAATTACTATGGAATTAAGAGCTTAAATTTTTTTAAATAGGATATGGATTCTTATGGATCATGAAGTTCCTGTGAAAACCAATGGCCAAGAGAGATTTTCTCTAATCACGATTCAGAAACCTAAAGTTGGGATTATGCAGCTTGAACATTTTCATTTTAATTTACAATTTCCATCCAGAACATTCCAGACACCATGAAAAGAATTTTGGCTACTTTGCAAATAAAAAACTGGCCACTTTCTTTTGCCCAACACGCTTGGAATTTGGCACTGCTGCACACGACCGTTCTAGGCAGACAGTGGATTAAAGAAGGAGAATTTCTGAACCGATATGATTTCTCCGACACTGATTTTAATGTATGATCTTCTAAATATCCACATTATACACAGTTTAGGTTCTTAATCTTATTTAATTTCAGGTTTCTTTGCGATTGATTGAACATTTTGCTGGCAAAAGTTTTTCAAATCTGATCAGAAGGGAATGGTTGGACTGGGCCGTTGAATTTGCATACTTGAGTCGCATGACTGAAAATTTTGACCGGAAATTATTGGCTGATTTAAGTGGTGAAATTCTTTGGGAACATGCATTTACAATCTCGTCTGAAGAAAGGTTTGAAAAATTATCTAAATATCTCAACCTTTGATTTTTTTCTCCCTTAATTTTAGCTCTCTACAAATGATTTTAAATGAGAACGGAGATGCTTTCGTGCTATCAAACCTGCCCTTGAGGATTTCTGGAAATGAACAGCTCTTTGCAATAAATGCGAGCTACGCAAGCGACTTGAAAGCCAGTCAGCTCCTGATAACTGACTTGAAAACGTTAAAAGGTCAAGTCTTGGAAAAATTCTTCACAAGAATAACAAAAGTAAATTTTAATTAAATAAGAAATATTTCATTGAACAACAATATTATTTGAAAAAAGGCAAAAATAAGAAAAGTTGAGATTTTACTGGGGCAAATGGATTTTGATTTAAGTCTTTGCAAAGAAGACCAATGGAGGCAAATCTGCATACACGTTTCGAATGAGGTACAAATCTTTAATAATAAAAAAAATCTTGAATGTAAATTTAATTATTTTAGATTTCAATGCTAAAAAACCACGTTCTGTCATCATTTTGTGATCATTTAAATGAATTGAAATTAGGAATGTTGGGCTCCCTTGAATTCAACCCTTCCATGATCACAGCCTCACATTTATTGGAGAAATCTGAATTCCCGAAGCAATGGTTGCCTGATCAATACAAAAGTAAAATATTATTTTTTTTCTCCAAAATTTTAATAATAATTATATCTTATTCAAGGAATCTTTCCTCGAGATTTGCATAAGGGAGCATCGGAGCTCAAATATAGATTTTTCAGTTTGTGCTCGATTTTATCACAAATACAAAGCGAATCGCGGCTTGAAGTCAATTTGGGAACGCTACAAAATCCGCAAGCATTCCTCTCAGCCTTGAAACAGGTAAAAATATTTAAAATAAATTAATAATCAAATTAATATTTCTCTAAACTGTCTACTTAGGATTTCAGTAAGCATTTTTACGACGTCATAACGATGAATTGGACGTTCGATATAGTTAACGAAAAAAATGTTGAAAGATCTGAGGATGCAGCAGAAAATCTAGAAGTATTTTTTTTATATTCCTGTCAAAGTTATAAATATTTTAAATTTTAATTTAAATCCATAATTTTTCAGCCTGGTATTTTGCTGAAAGGACTTCTACTCAATGGAGCAACCTGGGACTACGAAAATAATTTTTTGAGTGAGACCGTGAACAAAAATTTGCACTGCCCTATGCCGCACATTATAATGCGACCATCCAATTTTGTTTTTGCGTCTGACTACCAAGGTATTTTATTTTTCAAGTCTATTTTTACTTTATGCAGAGTTTTAATTTTTCCGCAGATTTTTTCTTGTGCCCTGTTTTCACAAATTGCGAAAATGAACCCTTATTATACATTCCGCTCAACCCAGGCGCCAACGCTGCTGGACACTGGACGAGGATAGGAGTGACGATGCTCACAAAATTGAATTAGTTTATATTAAAACATTGCAGGAAAAGAGTTTTGTATCAACAATTGTAACATAACGAGAATGATAAAAAAAATTATAGATACATATCAATCGATAAGTTTAATATTAAAAACTCAATAATTATATTTTACATCGTCAAATTCTGAAAAATTGAATTTTTAAAGTAATAAATTTATACAATTAATTATCAATGTTTGACATGCACATAGAAATTTTGCAAATATAGATAGGCGGAAAATAAATGTAACATCTCGATAATATCTTTAGGATGGCGCGCAATTTTTATAAGTTTTACAGATAGAAAATCTGCAGCAAAAAAAATATAAGTGTGATTGTTTGGATTGCATTGAAATTAATTTAAGTAACCATAACAGTACCTGAACAGTACATAGATATAAAGATTATTAGATTACCTTGAACGGTGTTTTCTTTTAACTTAGGCCTTGAGACTCGGCTATTTCACATTCGCACACTCGAATAATAAACTGTCACGCTATAAAAGCAACATTGAGCCACAAAAACACAGCACAGTATTCCTCTCAAATCTAAGAACTAAGAATGAGAGAAACTAATTTTGTTATGATTTATGATGCACCTCAAGAGTATTGTAAAATGTAAACATACTGAACTCCAAACCACAACACGCTGCGTGTTGGGACCTGCATTGAGATGGGATGAGGAACAGGAGGGAGAAAAGTTGCTATGTATTTTAGCTCCTGCGCCACCGCCAAGCTTCTTTTCTTGTCAAGTTCTTGAGTTTGCCAAGGTCAGTTGCCTCATCTTTCTATTTATGTACTAGATTGTGATGGCTCCAGAAACATGTTATTACATGTTTGTAATCGCAAATAACAGGAGATACCGACACTGAAATAAAGCCTGCAGTTATACTTTTGCAATCAATAAGGATTATAATATGGCAAGTTTAATTTAATTCAATAACGTAAAAAAAATATTTAGTTCCAATTTTGCAGAAATCGCAAATTAGCTGCTTTTAAAATAATTAAACCACTTAAAAAATTATCAATGGTGTTCATAAAATTTAAATTACTATGCCACAAACTTAATTCCTTGTGATAATTTATAATGACTTAAATGTGCTTTGGTCCAAAGCCTTTGGATAACTGTTGAAATAACTATCTTTTCATCTTATTAAAAAAATCTATCACGATGAAAATCATAAAATTATGGCTGTAAATTTGACAATTATTAATTAGGTCTTGCACTCAATTTAACTGTTTTTACAAATAAGGAGAGAAATTGTAATAAAATTAATTAAATACATCAGTGGGAAAACAATATAAATATCATGTTCGAATTTGTCTAATTTAGTTAAAAAAAAACCAAATTAAATATTTTATGCAAATTTATTTACTCTATAAAAAGATACAGGTTCAAAAAGGATTGATTATTGGCCACCTGCTCAAATAATTTTCATCAACATCATTCCTTTGATTTGATTTTTTACATTCAAATTGATTTGTTTCAATATTATAAAATCTGTAAAATAGTATAATTTATGACGTAGAGCATGAACATGAAATATGGACAGTTTCAAGTTGCAATGAGTAGACTGGCCAATTGGCCCAATATTATATATCACTTGCTATAGGGTAAAATCTGTAAAATTTAAAAGCTCGTGACATATCAATCTTGGCATCATTCAACAATCATTGATCAGGGTTGACGACGAAGAGGCGCCGAATTTGGGAGCCCTCATGCTTGGCTCTGCAGATAGGACATTCAGTCTTCCTCAGGTCTCGCTTGCGCACCTTGTCCTTGGCCAGCAGACCTTCTCGGCAGATGGAGCACACGCCGGCGTGCAGGCACTGGGTGAAGATGTACTCAACTGGCTTGTTGATGCAGACCATGCAAATGATGGCCGCCGACGGCTTTTTCGGAGCCGCCTGCGCCTGCACATTTTTGTTCACATCAGGAGGAGGAAGCTGAGGCAGAGTCTCTTCTTTCTTCTGATCAGGACGACGACGGTCCACAGTTTTCAGGAACTTGTGTAGGGCATCAGCCAGCTGCACCTTACCTGTTTATAATTTATTTTTAGAATAAAGTAAAAAATTGCAGGTTAAAATAGGCAATAGTAATTTCCTCACCCCAGGAACTTTTGAGAGATTGGCGATTCAATTGCAAGGTCAGTTGTAGTTCCAGCTTTGGCAGTGGAATCAAATTTTCAACTGACGGAAGGTCGTCTCCACAAAGCACATCGACCGTGCGTTCATCCAGTCGTCCCACGTGTAGAAGCTATAATTAAGAAGATTGAGTAAATCCAGAGTACTTAAAAAAAAAATTAAGAACTTCAGGGATCGAAATTCTAATTCCTTGAAGTTTTTAATTTATAAAATTTTATTACTTGATAAAAA
The DNA here is from genome assembly GCF_031216515.1 of Neocloeon triangulifer. Lineage (NCBI taxonomy): Eukaryota > Metazoa > Arthropoda > Insecta > Ephemeroptera > Baetidae > Neocloeon > Neocloeon triangulifer. The sequence goes on from NW_026775547.1 coordinate 3,724,518, forward strand.
AATGATCCTCTCATTTGGTTTTTAAACAAAATGAAACTTATTCTTAATTTATACCGATTTATACAACCTTTCGGAAAATGAGATATTGAACTAAAGTGTGGTGCGTTCTTGAGATGCATTCCGCGCGACAGAATTTATCAACGCCTATAATGTATAAGTCCTTTCTTGCACAGTTATTCAAACCATTTTATCTCAAGATTACTTAAATTTTTCCAAACCCAAGTTATAACATATGAAATTTTCGGAATTTTACTTCGGAATTGTTGGAATTTTACGTCAGCATTGTCGGAATTTCGTTAATAAATTGCATTAATTTAATCTTTAAACAGTAAGAGTAATAATAATATGTTGAATATTATTTTTAGTACTCACTTGCATTTGATGGGCCATGATTTCCAGGTGACAAAAAGAGAGGTCTCGCCAGGTAAAATCGTCCTCTGTATTAGTTCAGACTATAATACACACGAAAAAATGTTAATAATTTAAAATTTAGATAAATAATTTAATTATTAGTATTAAAATGATATTAAAATAAAAATTTACCTCTGTAATTGCTGCGGAAGCGCGCGAATTTCAGAGCTGAGTGTGCAAAGATGCAAAAATGCCGCAAGTTTCAGAGAAGAAAAAGTCAGTCTTACTTTTTCCGTTGTTATCTCGCCTATGGGGTCGGCAGGTAGGGCAAGGTAAGGCGGCACCACACACATTTACAGCGAACAGGTCATTCAGATTCGCAGTGCGCATAATCACGAAATTGAGGGTGCATCGAGGAAGAGGAGTAGGAGGAACGACATTGACTGACATTGAGGTCAGGGGACGTTGGTCGCTGGCCTTGGTGTGAAGAGAATGCAGGGTGGTAGCATTACTAGCATTTCACTGCTCAGATCTCAGATACCTCAAATTGTTCATTTACATTACAACCACTACATAATACATGTTTATGCTCATGTAATATACATAGATCGGCTAATTGGTCGGTCGGCTTTGATTATAAAATAGTACAAATTTTTAATTAGTTATAGTACAACTTCTACAACTGTACACTCTACTCTTATAATGGCTGATGCACTAATTTTAAATCCCATAAATGCCTCCTTTGTATATTAGAGATCACATTATATATTATGGTTTTTCCTAATTTTATGAAAAAAAATCAAATTAAATCAGTCAACTGGCCGCGGTGGGCTGACCGCGCAAGCGACATGCAAGACCGCGGTCCTGTTATTATTGAATTAAAATATTTCTTTAGTTGATTTAGTTTTTTTATTTTAATAACACAGGGAAATTTTCTTTGAAATAATCATTTTACATCTCATTAAAAATAAACGGTCTCCAAAACTTTTTGTTATTTATAAAAATCAATCTAAATAATCAATATTATTCGATAAAATTTCAAAAATTTCTAAATAAATTATGATAGATCGGTGTTAACTACGTTAACAATTATGAATTGCAAAATATTAATATTTTTTCCACACCAAATTTTAATTATTTCAAATAAGTGTCCATTGATAATATGCACTCTTCATTTTATTCATATTGCAGTCCATATTCCGCCTTGATTTAAGAACTTGCAATGAATCTACCAAAGCCTGTGGAGCATGTCGTCTACTTCTCCGCTTTGCAGATTATCCGAGTTGCAAAGAGTTCTGGGACAATAACATAAAAGCTACCGCAGACAAGACATTTTGGTTAAGTTATTTGTCTTATTTGATGCCTACAATTAATTGACAATCCATGAATATAAGTCAATTCAAAAAGATAAAATTAACTTTTGATCAATAAGTTAAATTTCCAGTGAAAGGTGATCAATTATTTTGCAAGTAAAATTTGCATATTTTTTTTCATACTGTACAAAATTAAATCACAAGTTTTTATGAATCTTAATTTTATTGACTAGACATTCAGTAGTATTAATTATAGTTTAATAAAAAATTAACAGAGGATGGCACCCTCCTTTTCATACACGACCCAAGCATCGTACATCTCTTTTTCAGTAAGCTGGGGCTGATTGCAAGCAAAATTATTGCAGTCGCTGCACTTCCAACAGTCATTTTTATAGAACGGCGACAACGGAGCCAACCAAATACCAACAGATGTGTCTTCGCCCTGGAATTTGAACAGGTCCTCGTTGTTGTCGACCAGGTAGCTGACCAGATCTGCACTCAAAACATAACCGGAACCGCACGGAAAGGGTGGGTACGTCAGGGAATTGTAATTGTCCTCGCGCCACTTGCCGGAAGACTGGACAGGCCAATACTCTCGAAACGAGCTCCAAATCAAGTTTTTCGTGTCCTGGAGTTTGAGAAGTTCTTGGGTCACTTTTTTGGTGTCGATGAATGTGTCATCATCTGTTTTTAGGATGAATTCATACTCGGTGTGTCTGTCTGCCCTAAAATTTAGTTAAAAACAATTCAAAATTAATGGGTTAAATTTTTTTAAATAACTGGAAAAAAATTGTATTAAGAAATAAAATTATGAATATTTTTTTTTAAATAAAAAATGAATTGGTAATTTACATTATTTTAAATGGGATTTTACCATTTTAAAAAAGAAATAAGTTTTGATGGCAGATTTCTATAAACGTCGACCACATTCAAGAGGATCACGTCATCATGTCTTTCTGATTCCAAGATTAACTGTGAGGTCAGAAGCTTTTGCTCTGTCATCCAATCAAAATATCTCTGCTGCTTCTGGGACAGGAATTTCTCCAGCCCCTCCATATCTAAAATTGAAGCAAATTAAAAAAAAACTGATTATGAAAATTAACTTTAGTACCTTTGACAAGATAAGTAATGGAGAAAGGAGCACAAAAATCTTTTCCCAGCATTTTCCTTGTACTTCGATAAGTAAGGAGGCGAGAGTCGTCAGTGAGAATCACATTGCAACTGCTCTCTAGATTTAAGTTGTTATCCGTCGACAACACAATTTTGCCTTCAAAGCCTTTAGGAAAGACGAAAGGCTCCACCTGTTTGCAGGTTGACAGCTCCTTTTTTTCATTCACCAGCTCGGAAGAAAAAGATGCTGTGAAGACTCGCTCGTTTGTCGACAAATTTATCAAACTGAGCCGGGCGTGCGACTTGATTATCTCCGACAAAAGACACAATCTCTTTATAACTATGTCGTAGTGCACCTGGAAGTTGAGGTCCTTCACCATAGTTTGGCTGGAGTTAAAAATTATTTTGCTGGATTCTATTTCGTAGGAAGCGTCTTTCCTTGAGAGACCTTAAAAAGATTATAAACTTGAATAATTATTACTATCTATTTTAAATTGTATTAATACTTTTTGCGATTTTCGGTGTCCACTCTTCACATGTGAATTCAGAAGTTCTGTCGACAGGAGGAACAGGACAAAACTCTTTGCCAATGAGAAACTTGTGTTTGCCAATGGAGCTGTTTAGACTGCGAACCCAAGTGTTTCGGATGCTGTCCCTCATTTTCAGATTTTCCCTTCGAGACATGATGCCGATCAGGAAAAGGTGGTTGTGGTCCTCCAATTCTAAAGTTTCTGAATTTAGAATTAGCACAAAATACTGAAAAATAATAACGCAGAATCAAAACTTTTTACCATTTTCAGGTCGAAAAATTATAAATCTTATGAAGAGGATGGACAAAACGCAGACGAAATACGAAATAATAGGTTGCATCTCCATAAAATCTAATTGTTTTTAACAATTTATTAAAATACCGAGGCGAAAAAAATAAAAAAATTATCTTTTAGAATGCAATAATTGGTCCTGGACTGTTTGTTGACACTCGGCGAGCATCAAAGGGGGTGGGGGGAGCCCTGTGGGGGTATTTTTGACGGCCGGAGCCATCTAGCGGTGGCCTGAGGAGGCTCATTTCATTTGTCAAAAAAGATGGCAGGTGAAGAAGATGACGACAACTCTTGGTACGTCAAAATTTGCAAATTTCGCTGAATTTCTAACACTGGACGTTGATTTTGGCTCGCGGTCTTATTCCTTGAAACCAAATTCTCAAAGCTATCTTATTTTCCTCTTCCATTTTTCTCTCTTGGCGCTCAAATTTGCCAAATGTGGCATTCCTCTGTCACAGATAGAAATTTCGCACTTTCCAGTTGTGGTTATTGCGGTTTCTGCAGAATTCCATGTTGCGAAATTTGCGATTCTACGCATTTCCACCCTTTTGCTACGAATCGCTAACCACCTCTTGCGTTATCGTTTGGCCACACGCAACACGCATGTGTACAAATATAGATAACTTGTGATAAAAACCTTATCTTCTGGCCCTGTTGATTTCCTCTATGTAATGAACTGTGAAAAGTAAACCTTTATGTGACATCACACTATTAAAGTCTCCGTCGACTTCATTCATCGTCCGAGAAATCAAAGTGATAAGCACAGGTTTCCCGTGAATAAGCTCCGCATGAATCATTCATAAAACTCCACCCGGAGAAAATCGTCTTTAAATTTTATTGATTCTCAACAGGGTCATCGAGCTGGAGGCCGCTCTGTTGGAGGAGTGCACACCTTCGGAGGTCTGGAGCATGGCCCAAGGCAGGACGATCCCCGAGACCATTCGGCCTGAGGTGTGGCAGGCGTGTCTTGGCGTCCAGAAAAAAGAGAGCCCCTTGCTGCACTTTTCCGAGATCTTCGACTTACCTGATCAGAGTGCATTAAGAACCGACTGCCAGCAAGCAGTTTGTATGTTAAATCTTCATTTAAATTTTAATAAATTTTCATCAGTTGTTTATTTATTTGCAGCCAAATTAGGGAATGAAGACGAAGACAAAGTTTCTGTGATATCCGACCTGGAGTCAATTCTCACTTGCTACTGCAAATCGACAAAAAACAAATTTGAGAAGGGAAATGGGTGGATTGAAATTCTTCTTCCCTTGCTGTCCCTGAAATTGCCTCGCGCTGAAACCTACAACTTGTTTGACTCCATTGTGCATCAGTACATTCCTCGGTACGTCAAGAGTGTCGTTGCTTATTCAAGGCGTTATGTTTAATTTGAAAAGATAAAGAAGAATTTTAAGAGCAAACACTTCATAAAGTTTTCTGTCTAGACATTCACAATGTTTTAAAATTATATTTTGCTTCATCATTTTTAGTGGATGCAAAAAGAACGGACTTCCATTCCATTTATTTCGTCTGCTGCTTCAATATCATGATCCAGAGCTATGTTCCTTTCTCGACACCAAGAGAGTCAGTCCAGATCTCTACTGTCTACCATGGGTATTACAATACACAAATCAGTATGCAAATTCAACAAACTAATCCTCTTTTCAGTTTCAAAGCTTGTTTGCGTCCAATTGTCATCTGCCGGCCCTGCTAACTATGTGGGATCACTATTTTCAACTGGCCGACCCCTTTTTCATTTTCTTCTTGGCTCTGGTTATGCTGGTCAATGCGAGGTATGTGTTTGTTGACAGTGAAAGTGACTTTGCTAACCAGTCTGCCAAACAGAGATCAGATTCTGTCGATGAAAGACGACGCCAAAGCCACAGTTGTGGACGCACTCTCGATGATGCCCTGTGATATTGCCGCCGATGATACCTCCGACTTCTGCACCTTGGCCCAGTACTATGCATCCAAGACACCTGCATCCTTTAGATCAGTGAGTTTATTTTATTTAATCTCGTTTATTCTAAATTTTTAATTAACAGGAATTGATCGATGCTTTCTTCGGCACCGAGCCGCCCATTCCGTGTGAAAAGTTGGGGATTTCCCAAGCACTCTGCCTCCCCATTTCAGCCCACGACCTTGTCTTTAACCCCGAGTTGCCTGAGGGTGAAAATGTCAAATTTTTCCTCGTGGATTGTCGACCAGCCGAGCAGTACAATGGAGGTCACTTGCCCACTGCCTTTCACCTTGACTGCAACTTGGTAATTTTTTTAGTAAATACTTAATTAAATTTTTAATTTTTGTGTCAAGATGTTGCAAGAACCTGCGACCTTTGCCACTGCAGTGCAAGGATTGCTGGCGGTGCAGCAACAGGCGCTGGCGTCGAATTCGGTGGCAGGCGGAGACCACCTATGCTTTTTGGGTTCAGGTCGAGAGGAGGAAGACCAGTATACACACATGGTTGTTGCCTCCTTCCTTCAAAAACACACAACCTGTGTCAGTATGGTTGCTGGTGGTTATTCGGGTAAGCTTTGTCTAGACAGAAGTAAATCAACTTGCTGAATTTAATAAAAAAATTTAGCCATTCATCAGTTGGTCGAAGAGAATCCTGTGATCAAGCTCGACGATCACAATCCGCAAATTTGCATTGGCTGTAGGGAGACTCACAATGTTGAAGAGATGACCAATTCGATGCAAACGTCGACTAGTTCGTATGAATTGTTTGGTAAACTGAGTGCGGCCATGAAAAGTAAATCGGCCGAAGTGAAAGAAAAACTTTTTGAGTACATCGTGAATCCAACTGGGAGCAACGGCCAGGCTGCTGAGAGGCACGTCCGGAGTTCTGACAAAGTTGGCAAGAGGTACAGAAACATGGCGCCAGTTTTCAGCATTGATGATGAAGATGGAGGTGAATAATAATTTTGTTTTTACCCTTATTTACTTATCAATTAATCAGGTACTTACGAATATCCACCTGATTTAATGAGCAACAAATGTAATTTTTCTCGATAATTGTGAGACTATTTTCTTATTTGGTTCACAGACGCTTCAAGTATCCATAGTTTAGAAGACGAAGGCGACCAAGAGGTGGTTGCAATCCAGACGTGGCTGAAAAAGCCTGATGTTGTCAAGTCTTTCAAATGTCACGAGGTCAAGATGAATGGCTACATGTATGAAAGGTATTTTTATTACATTTGTGATAGCAAATATTAATTGTGTATTTGTAGCTATCTGATTGTGACCGAGAGCCACATTTATGTGCTGCGAGATATCCAAGGCCGTAAAGGCTTTGCAAATATTGCTGTCCGACGACCAGTGTCTTCAATTGTTCGAATCACGTCCAAGAAGAAGCATCCTGACCTAATTACGTTCAAGTACGGCATTGCTGATGGAGATAAGCCTATAATTTCTGATATGGACAGGTACGAATTGAAAACTAAGGCACGTCTTGCATGCTGATTTTATCGTTTTCAGGTTTTTGATACCTGAAGCTGCCGAAGCTACTAAAGTAATATCACAACAAATTATGAAGCAACTAAATGTGCAAGTGGCCTCACAAAAGTAGCAGGCTACATAATAAAGTCAACCATCACATTAATTTAATTGAAGTGTCCAAAGCTGTTGTTGATTTTCCATAACTTAGAATCCCTAAGTTGCATTTTTACAACTGTGTGAGATGCTGTTTTTCAGTGCATATTTTATTTTAAGTTTGTTGATAACATTTATGTTACAGCAACTTTATTTCTGTTAAATGGTATTATTAAAAAATCCATGGACATATACAATTATGACGTTTATTTTGATTGGACACATTTGAAAATACTTTAAATACTAACAAGTGACAACTTCGTTGTAATGAGGGGCTTATATTCACATCAAACTATATTACATACACCCCTCTAAACAAACAAATGAATGTGTTCGTCTTTGATGATGACATTCACCTTTGAGATTTGCTCACTTCTGTGCTTCTGGTGGCACACCTGGCAGAAGGCCTCTCTTTGGTCACCAGTGTGCCAAACATCAAGGTCCAATCTATTTTCGCGACACTGGGCGCAGAGTCCGAAATGACGGCAGATCTCATACAAATACTCAGCTTTGCGTAGATTGCAGTTCATGCATGGAAACTTAGTCTCCAGATCAACCCTGTTTATGCCAATCAGCAAAGTTCTCAGTGAAGTGGCCAAACGAATCTTGCCTGTAAACAACATAAATTCATAACAATTTGACTATATTGGAAACAATTCAACTTATATCTTACATTCACAAAAAAAATTTAATTATCAAAATTTCAAAACTCATGCTCCCCAAAACTTCTAGAAGATGCTAAAATCTTGAAAAAAAGACGTTTTGGAAGTCAAATTAAGGGGGATTTATTACACGCGTTATATTGCTGTACATTTTGCTCTACAGTAACTATGTATTTTGTTCCCATCATGCAAGTGATCAATATTAAAATGAGAAAAATTTATCTGATCCAATTTAGCACTTAGCAGTGAACACTCAGGACCTTTCTTTAAAATTAAATGGAAATTCAAAACTTACCCCACTGAATTTTGGCGTCTCTCCTTCCATTCATTTTCAGGGCCAAGAACAGCTCAGCAATTGTGAGATCCAAAAGGGTATCTACGGAGGGAAGCTGGGGAGTACGAAGAATTACCACTGTCTCATCTTCCAACCCTTCCGTTTTTAGGAGCTAAGAATTGAAAGAATAACATGATTATTATGTATTAAGAAAAAAAGTGTGCTTTGAAAATTTGATTTCAAAATTCTTAAAACATTTCTTGTGTTTTTGCTTGAATCTTTGACATGAATCACGAATCACTATTATGTATTATGCATACTTACTCGCTGTACATTGTTTCCAGCAATTCCAGCCATATTTATGCACCTCTTGACCGGCTCTGATTAAGGTCTATGCCAATTAAAGTAATTGAATGTGAGGAGAGATATAGAGGTGCGATATGAATTGTCAGATTTTAAATTTGCTTTGATTTTACATCTGACAGTTGGAATGTAAACAAAAAAACCTAGGGGGGGTGGGGGTGTTGGCTTAAATTTAAGCGAAAACGCGGGTTTTTAGAACTGCAACCCGACATTGTTGCATAATAAATACAATTATATAAATGAACCGCTTTAAAATTTATATTTTAAGTACGTATTTTAAGGAACTGAAAGAAAATATAATAAAAGATTATAAGATTATGATCGAAGAAGTATGTGAATATTGAATCTTCAATTTTTTTATCTGAGAACCGCTCAGTGAATTAATTGATCAAACATATGTACGATATATTGATGTCAATTTATGAGGAGAGACTTGTCTGGTACAATTTATAATCTAAAAATTTATAAAAATTCGGGTTTTTGAAAAACACAATATTACGCGATTTTTGCTCCTATTGGAGTTAAGGACAATGTGATTTATACCCATGGTGAGTGTAAAAACATTTTTTAATTGTAAGCAACTTTTCTTATGGTCTTTTGAATTTAAACTCGGCAGCTTTTCCTTGATGGGTTTTGTGAGTTTGTTAATTAATTTTTAAAGAAAAACGATATCCTGCGGCCCTGCGCTCTACTTGTTTCGGCTGCAGGATATGCAGTCATAATTCATGAGCTGTGTCGAATTATTTTGAAAAAAATGAGTACTAATACTAATAATCTTATAAAAGCATTTTTTGTCAAAATATCATAATCTATAGAGATATTTTTCAATTTATGTTGATTTCACAAATAAATTTTTTTCTAAAAATTGGCAACAATTTTTGGACATATTTTTTACAAACTATATTTGCATAATAATATTTGACTAAACCGCAGCAAATGATTCACAAAACCCATCGGGGAAAAGTAGAATTTCAATTCAAATAGTCAATCCTTCGTAACGTGAAATTCTACAACAGCACATTTTTATTGCCTATTCAACAAAACTTTCTAGGTCAAAAAGGAAATTTTTTTAGGAAAATCCATTGTAGACCCAGTATATTCAAAATTTCGCAACACAGAAATCCGGACTGTGAACCTGATCAGGACAACCCTTTGTGAACCAATATTTTTAAAACATATATGGCAGTACCGAAATCACGACTGTAGCCCTGATCAGGACAATTCATTGTAGACCCGGTTTTCCAAAAATTAGAATCACTGAAATCAAGACGTAATCCTGATCAGGACTATATACAGTCCTGATTTCAGTGATGCCATATTTTTGAAAACCGGGTCTACAATGTATTGTCCTTATCAGGGCTATATACAGTCCTGATTTCAGTGATGCCATATTTTTGAAAACTGGGTCTACAATGTATTGACCTCATCAGGGCTATATACAGTCGTGATTTCCGTACTGCCATATTTTCAAAAAGTCGTTCACGAAGGATTGTCCTGATCAGGAGATTACAGTCCTGATTTCAGTGATGCCATATTTTTGAAAACCGGGTCTTCAATGTATTGTCCTTATCAGGGCTATATACAGTCCTGATTTCAGTGATGCCGTATTTTTGAAAACCGGGTCTACAATGTGTATTATCCTTATCAGGGCTATATACAGTCGTGATTTCCGTACTGCCATATTTTCAAAAAGTCGTCCACGAAGGATTGTCCTGATCAGGAGATTTCAATCCTGATTTCAGTGATGCCATATTTTTGAAAACCGGGTCTACAATGTATTGTCCTTATCAGGACCCGGTTTTCAAAAATACGGCATCACTGAAATCAGGACTGTATATAGCCCTGATAAGGACAAAACATTGTAGACCCGGTTTTCAAAAATATGGCATCACTGAAATCAGGACTGTATATAGCCCTGATACGGACAACACATTGTAGACCCGGTTTTCAAAAATATGGCATCACTGAAATCAGGACTAAAATCTCCTGATCAGTACAATCCTTCGTGAAAGACATTTTTGAAAACATGGCGGTACGGAAATCACGACTTTACATAGCCCTGATAAGGACAATACAATGTAGACCCGGTTTTCAAAAATATGGCATCACTGAAATCAGGACTGTATATAGCCCTGATAAGGATAATACATTGTAGACCCGATTTTCAAAAATATGGCATCACTGAAATCAGGACTGTATATAGCCCTGATAAGGACAACACATTGTAGACCCGGTTTTCAAAAATATGGCATCACTGAAATCAGGACTGTATATAGCCCTGATAAGGACAAAACATTGTAGACCCGGTTTTAAAAAATATGGCATCACTGAAATCAGGACTGTATATAGCCCTGATAAGGACAAAACATTGTAGACCCGGTTTTCCAAAATATGGCATCACTGAAATCAGGACTGTATATAGCCCTGATAAGGACAATACATTGTAGACCCGGTTTTCCAAAATATGGCATCACTGAAATCAGGACTGTATATAGCCCTGATAAGGACAAAACATTGTAGACCCGGTTTTCAAAAATATGGCATCACTGAAATCAGGACTGTATATAGCCCTGATAAGGATAATACATTGTAGACCCGGTTTTCAAAAATACGGCATCACTGAAATCAGGACTGTGTATAGCCCTGATAAGGACAAAACATTGTAGACCCGGTTTTCAAAAATATGGCATCACTGAAATCAGGACTGTATATAGCCCTGATAAGGACAATACATTGTAGACCCGGTTTTCAAAAATATGGCATCACTGAAATCAGGACTGTATATAGCCCTGATAAGGACAACACATTGTAGACCCGGTTTTCAAAAATATGGCATCACTGAAATCAGGACTGTATATAGCCCTGATAAGGACAAAACATTGTAGACCCGGTTTTAAAAAATATGGCATCACTGAAATCAGGACTGTATATAGCCCTGATAAGGACAAAACATTGTAGACCCGGTTTTCCAAAATATGGCATCACTGAAATCAGGACTGTATATAGCCCTGATAAGGACAATACATTGTAGACCCGGTTTTCCAAAATATGGCATCACTGAAATCAGGACTGTATATAGCCCTGATAAGGACAAAACATTGTAGACCCGGTTTTCAAAAATATGGCATCACTGAAATCAGGACTGTATATAGCCCTGATAAGGATAATACATTGTAGACCCGGTTTTCAAAAATACGGCATCACTGAAATCAGGACTGTGTATAGCCCTGATAAGGACAAAACATTGTAGACCCGGTTTTCAAAAATATGGCATCACTGAAATCAGGACTGTATATAGCCCTGATAAGGACAATACATTGTAGACCCGGTTTTCAAAAATATGGCATCACTGAAATCAGGACTAAAATCTCCTGATCAGTACAATCCTTCGTGAACGACATTTTTGAAAACATGGCGGTACGGAAATCACGACTTACATAGCCCTGATAAGGACAATACAATGTAGACCCGGTTTTCAAAAATATGGCATCACTGAAATCAGGACTGTATATAGCCCTGATAAGGATAATACATTGTAGACCCGGTTTTCAAAAATATGGCATCACTGAAATCAGGACTGTATATAGCCCTGATAAGGACAACACATTGTAGACCCGGTTTTCAAAAATATGGCATCACTGAAATCAGGACTGTATATAGCCCTGATAAGGACAAAACATTGTAGACCCGGTTTTCAAAAATATTGCATCACTGAAATCTGGACTGTATATAGCCCTGATTAGGATAATACATTGTAGACCCGGTTTTCAAAAATACGGCATCACTGAAATCAGGACTGTATATAGCCCTGATAAGGACAAAACATTGTAGACCCGGTTTTCAAAAATATGGCATCACTGAAATCAGGACTGTATATAGCCCTGATAAGGACAAAACATTGTAGACCCGGTTTTCAAAAATATGGCATCACTGAAATCAGGACTGAAATCTCCTGATCAGTACAATCCTTCGTGAACGACATTTTTGAAAACATGGCGGTACGGAAATCACGACTTACATAGCCCTGATAAGGACAATACAATGTAGACCCGGTTTTCAAAAATATGGCATCACTGAAATCAGGACTGTATATAGCCCTGATAAGGATAATACATTGTAGACCCGGTTTTCAAAAATATGGCATCACTGAAATCAGGACTGTATATAGCCTACAATGTATTATCCTTATCAGGGCTATATACAGTCGTGATTTCCGTACTGCCATATTTTCATAGATGTCGTTTACGACGGATTTTCCTAGTCAGGATTACAATCCTGATTTTCGTGATACCAAATTTTGTAAAACCGGGTCTTTAATGGATTGTCCTGATCAGGGCCACAGTCGCGATTTCCGTACTGCCATTTTTTCTAAAATGTCGTTCACGAAGGATTGATCTGATCAGGAGATTTCAGTATTGTTTGGAATTATATTTTTATAGATATCATTTTAATTAACTGCAGATAATTTTTTTTTTTTTTTAATTTTTAGGAATATTCAGTTCTCATACTAATTTAGCTTTGGATGATATCATTGAACCTTTAAGCAGCTATAGCCGCACTTGCCATATGTGTGGTAGTTTATTATTTTATTATTTTTTTTTTTACGTCACTGTTGGATGTTAGTTGAAATTTCTTTTTGTTCCATTTTTCGAGATGCATTAAACTTTATTCGTTTTTTACTATTTTCTAAACAGTAAGTAAAAGTCATAAAACCACAGCAGTCCATTTTAAAAATATCAGATCCCACAGGCAAGATTTTTCAGCCAGCTCACGCGGCAACGGTGGCGGCGGCGGCTGAAGTGTCGGCCTTTTCAGGAGCCTCTTCTTTAATGTTGAGGCAGGCGCAACGGGACTGCAGTTCAAGTCTATTTAAAATTTAAATCAAGTTAATGAGCTGAAAATCTGCAATCAATTATTTAGACGCTTACCTGTACTTGGGGTGACTGATAGCATAAACATATGGGTCGAGGCAAGCCACGATTTTGCAGGTGAGAGCAGGGATCATAGAAACGGTAGGCGTTATCAAAGCTCTGGGAATTTGAGATCATAATTAATTGCACTTAAATATGTTATGCCTCAGTTCATTACTGGTTTCCAAAAGCGCCGATCATTGCAATTACGGCGTAGGGAGTCCAGGAGGCAATAAATAGCCCGCAAATGCTAATCGCAGTCTTTGCGATCCTAACTTCGGCAGATACGGCTGCTTTGTCTCCACTTCTCAGAGATTCAACATTCATTTTCTTGGCCTTGTTGCGATAACAAAATTAACTCTATTTTATCGGATTTTATGCTGATATAAATTTACCTGTTTCCTCAAGGCTTTTTCGTGATTGAAAACCTGAGAAACAATCTGCGAATAGAAGAAAATGATGAATGACATGGGGAAGACGTAGGAGAAAGTAAAGATGAAGAAAACAAAAAGTTTGTTGTCGATCGTCTCGGTCAAAAAGTCAAAACTGCATGTGGTCAGGTAGCCCTCTGTAATTTAATTGAAGAAATAAGTTTTGAGTATTTTTCATGCGATTTTTCAAAAACCAGGAACGAATCGGCCCCAGTATTCAAAGAAGGGCATCAGGGTCCAGGGGGTAGCGTACGCCCAGGTCAACAGAATGAAGAAGAAAGCCTTCTTCTTGCTCATTTGTCCATCCATGGGATTTGAGATATTTCTGAAAAATATTTGTCAAGGTCTTTTTTTTAATTTAAAAATAAAAAAAAGGACCTGTATCTGTCGTATGCTATGCAAAGATTAGTCGTGGCTTGAACAATTCCAGTGTACGATCCCATAATTCCAAAAACTTGACATCCCCACTTTCCGAGCGCGTATCCTTCATAAAGTGAGTTGTAGATGACGATCGGAGACTTCAGCATCATGCCAAAATCAGCGATGGCCAAGTTGACGACGAACATGTTGGATGCCGAGCGCAGGGATTTTGATCTAATTCTCAAAAAAAATCAAAATCATATTCAGAGTGAAAATTCCAAAACTTACACTCCGAAGATCCAGATGACCATTCCGTTTCCAACTAGCGAGAAGATCATGAAGAAGACGTAAATCACTGCGATAATTTGATGGAGGTAACTTTCGGGGGCGGGAAATGTGAGCCAGTGCTTTGGAATTTCATCTATTGCGTTTAAAGGAACGTCCCAGGCCATCATTTTCATGTCGGACCTAAAAAGAACAACAAATTTTTTTTATTCCAAAAAATTTTTAAATGACATGAAAATTGAAAAATCATATATAAAGAAATTTTCAAGCAGCGTTGAAACTATTATTCGAGTTTGTTGAAATAAGATCAGCTAATTAAGACATAAGAAAATGGCTTAAAAATGTTTGCTGCATAATTTATAATAAAGTTATTATTAATAATTTTAGAAGGAAAAAACTAAACCAATCTTATTTACCCTTTTTCGCTGAGGAAAATTATTCATGCAATACTTTCAGGAGTGATAATTGTATTTAATTGTTTGATTTGAAACAAAATGATAACATATATAGTTCAATATAAGCTAAAAAATTAATTCGTGTTACTAATTTTAAAACTCGCTGAAATTAGATTTAGTACCTGTATTCAGGTCGGATCAACCCATTTGTAAGGTTGGGTTCGAGGTAGCTTCTCGGAAAAGCCATGATGTTCGTCTGCACTGTCTGCGTCTGCCGTTGGTGTGTTGAGGGTGAGTTCGGTTCGAACCCAATGAATTCACCTACCCGCGGCGGCACCTTATATACCATTCCGAGTGCTCGAAGGGGTATTAATTTAGCGGAATTCCTTTCGATGCAGCGCTAAAAATGCATAATATTGTGGGGTGAATATGTGCATGAACTCAATAATATCATATTTAATATGGCTGCAAGCAGTTTTGATGATCAAATCGGTCAATTTTCACATAGGTGGAAGCAAAGCAGAGTATACACTATCGTCAGTATTTCAGCAAAATAGTATTTAAAGAAATATCTCAACGTGCAAATAGCTCTTTACAATAATTTTATTGCATTATATTTTATTGCAACGGAGGTCATGAAGAAACCATAATAAAGAGGTCTCACGATAAATTTTGTCGTTGAGTACAGGTCTAGGACTAACAAAAATCGCTCCTCATTTTATTGGATATACGGAGAATTTTTTTGTCATTTACAACTATTTCACTCTCTTTCGCTAATTGAATTTTGCAAGACATTTATTGATTAGACTAAATTTTAAAGGAACACTTAAATTTTGTCCTTATGTTGTACAAAAAATGCATTAATTAAATAATAGTAAGGGCTGCAAATAAATTATATTGAAATCGAGTTGGACAAAGTTCAAAGGGCGAGAGCTTCCCCCAGCTAATAATAATTATAATGAAGCTCTATTTACTGTAATGTTGATGCTATTTAAAAAATTGTCATTTCTTTGCATTTATAAAATTATAGAATCCTTATTCCAGTAAGAAAATAATTTAATACTACTTCCATAATTATATTTTCTTATTCATATCAATGGAAAAATAACATTCTCAAAACCAATAAAACCTTATTTATGGCTAAAATATTAAAAAAAATTTGATTTGGATTTGAATAGCCTCTATAATTTATTGTCTTTAGTCAAAGTACTTTTGTATTTAAAATTATTTGAAAAAAAAATATATTATAATATTACTGAGATCATTGATACTTGTATTTGATGGATGGAACTAGATTATAACAAAAAATTAAAAAAATAAATTAAAAGAAAAATTTTAAATGGTAAAAATAAAAATTTATAATTCAAATGTCAATAAAAAAATTATTGTTTTATATATATTTTATTTTTAATCTATTTTATAATATGTAAATTACTATGAAGACAATTAAGTTTAATTCCTATGTTTTTATTTAACTCAATGGGAAGTTTTATTTATAAAGTCTATTTTACGTTTGGATATATTCTTTTAATTCATGGGGAAAGCCCCTCTGAGGTCCGAATTAATCAAACGTTACCAATATTTTTGAGTGGGCGCATGTTCGATCGGCTCTGTTTGTTTTTTTCAAATACTTATTCCATGCATAGGTTTTTTATTATTATTCAGGCTGAGATAAATATTATTTCTCTTTCGCCTTAATTTTTCCGTTCAAAGTTTTGCAGACTTAAATTTTTCTTTAAAATGATAAATATCAAATTGTTTATTTGAGCTATACCAAAATTGTGTTAAACTTAAGGTTTTTTTATGCAAGAAAGAAAAGGTTGTTGATTTTGCTTCGCTTTATTGTGAATCATTTTATTGCAAACATAAAGGACGATACATCTGTAAATAATTGCATTTTAAAAGTACACAATTTTTAAAATCTAAGATGCGTTTTTATAAAAAAAAGCACCAGCCAGCTCATGTAGAAACAGTGGCGTTGGCTGTGGCGGCGTCGCTTTTTTCTGGGGCTTTTTCATTAATTTTGAGGCAGCTGAAACGGGCCTGAAGTTCAAGCCTGTGTGCAAATATTGACAGATTGTGTTCAACCTATTTTAAAAATGGGGTGTTTAGATATTTACCTAAACTTTGGATGGCTGATAGCGTAGACGTAGGGGTCAAAGCAGGCCACCAATTTGCAGCAGATGGCAGGGATCATCGAAACGGAAGGCGTTAGAAGTTCTCTAAAATATTTGATTTGGGATATATTTCAGAGGAAATCTTTTATTATTAAAATAATCACTTGTCTCCAAAAGAACCGATCAAAGCGGCGACAGCGTAAGGAGTCCAGGAGGCAACAAATAATCCGCAAATGCTTATGGCGGTTTTCGCAATTCGCACTTCGGCGGAAACTGCTGCTTGGTCGCCACTCCTCAGAGATTCAACATTCATTTTCTTGGCCTTAAATTAAAGGGAAAAAATATGTAATTCAACTAAATTTAATTTTCGGAATTTTAGTTTTACCTGCGCCCTCAGGGCTTTTTCGTGGTTGAAAACCTGAGAGACGATCTGTGAGTAGAAGAAAATGATGAGACTCATGGGGATGACGTAGGCGAAGATAAAAATAAAGAAAACGAAAAGTTTGTTTTCGAAGGTATCAGTCAAATAATCAAATGTGCAGCTGGTCAAATATCCCTCTGTTATTCAAATAGGCAAAAGAAATAAGTAATAAATTTTGCATTAAATTTTTTGACAAACCCGGAACGAATCGGCTCCAGACTTCCAAAAGGGGCATCAAAGTCCAGGGAGTGGCGTAAGCCCAAGTCAAGATGACAAAAATAATAGCATTCAATTTTTTCATTTGCCCGTCCATAGGGCTCGAGATATTTCTGTCAAATTTAAAATTTTATATTAATAGACATTTTTTAATTTTATATTAATGATATGAATTTTAATTGAATATTTTAAGGACATACCTGTATCTGTCGTAAGCAATGCAAAGATTGGTCAGGGCCTGCACGATCCCGGAATAGGATCCCATTGTTGCGAAAACTTGACACCAAAACTTTCCTAGCGCGTACCCCTCGAACATGGAGTTGTAAATGAAAATCGGCGCCTTGAGCATCATGATGAAATCGGCAATGGCCAAATTAACGACGAAAAAGTTGGACGCCGATCGCAATGATTTTGTTCTAAAAATTAATTTTAAGTCAATGTATGAAAAAAATGTACAAATTTTATTACGTAATAATAGAAAACTCACGTTATAAAGATCCAAATAACCATCCCGTTTCCAAAAAGTGACATGATCATGAGGAATACGTAAATTATGGCGATGCCGTAGTGCAGGTAGGTGTCGACGACAGGAAAAGAGAGCCAGTGTTTCGGGATTTCGTCAATGTTGTTCACGGGCACATCCCAACCCAGCATTTTCTCGCCAGAACTTCAAACAATGAAATCATATAAAAACTATTATTATTCATTGCAAAAAACTACAATTTAAATTTAAATAATTTTTCCTGATCGATATTGATTTCAATTTATCAACAAATAATTATTTGGATTTAGGTCTAAAAATTATTTATTTTTAAATTAAAAAAAAGAAACAAAAATCATCAGTGGAAAATAATCCTTTTAATGTTACCTGTAAAATGCAGGTCGGATCATCCTATTGGTGATGTTGGCATCAAACGTGCTCGTTAAATAGGCCATTGCGCTCGGCTGCGGTTCTTCTGCTCGGTGAGTCGAGGGTGCGTTTCGTTTGAGCTCAATGATATCAACGAGCACGGTTGACCAGCTTTTATACCACCCAGCTCGCATCACTGTTAATTAGTCGAAATCCCTTTCGATGCAGCGCTAAAAATGCTTAGCGTGCAGCAGGGTGCGATCGAGAGAAAAAGTGCCCGCGTAGGTGTATTTCTTTTGTTGGGCATCGCTCAGATTAAGGTGTTGTGTAACTGGGATAAATCTCCTCGTATCGGTTATTATTAGAAAATTGAGAAGATTGGCACTGCCATAATGGAGCAGGTGTTATAACGAATTATGAATCATATGTGCCACGCCAATGGTGCCAAGAAACCATAAATACGCTTTGTTTACTCTTCAACTTAAGCTTGACAGTTGCATTAATGTGCATCACATTTTGCTTTGAGTGCAAAAATCCGTTTTGTGATTTGCGTTATATAAGATAGACCGAAAAAATATTAGATTGAATTAATCCAATGTAGATTTATTAAATAAAGATAATTTAAAAATATAACGGACATCTTCAAAATGGATTTTTTCATAATTAAAATGCATTTTTTTTTTAATATATATTGTTTATTACTTCTATCTGACAGAATTAGACCCCTGGTTCAGATATGCTTCCGAACTGGTGCATAAATGGTGTAGAACTGATGCCTGACAGCTAGACCCGGTTCTGCACCAGTTCCGTACGATTTTTGAACCAGGTCTGCAAAAATTCCAAATTTGATACAAAAAAATTTAAATTCTTGAAAAAATTTAATAAAAATATTTATTTATATATTAATATGCATCCATGAAAATTATATTTTATGGAAATTGAACCATTCTATCTGACAGAATAAGACCCCTGGTTCAGATCTGCTTCCGAACTGGTGCATAAATGGTGTAGAACTGATGCCGGACAACTAGACCCGGTTCTGCACCAGTTCCGTACGATTTTTGAACCAGGTCTGCAAAAATTCCAAATTTGATACAAAAAAATTTAATAAAAATATTTATTTATATATTAATATGCATCCATGATATTTTATGGAAATTGAACCATTCTATCTGACAGAATAAGACCCCTGGTTCAGATCTGCTTCCGAACTGGTGCATAAATGGTGTAGAACTGATGCCGGACAACTACACCCAACGATCTCCAGGCCTGTAGCCGCGCGAACTGGAGCAGTGAACTCTCTACACTAGAGCTGCCACCGCTCTAAGCTTAGAGCAGCCACCGCTCTAAGGAAAAACCCATAACGTTACACTAGAGCTGCCAGCGCTCTAAGAAAAAGCCCATAACGTTACACTAGAGCGGCCACCGCTCTAAGAAATTTCCCATAACGTTACACTAGAGCGGTGACAGCTCTAAGCTTTGGTGTAGACCCGGTTCTGCACCAGTTCCGTACGATTTTTGAACCAGGTCTGCAATAATTCCAAATTTGATACAAAAATTTTAAATTCTTGAAAAAATTTAATAAAAATATTTATTTATATATTAATATGCATCCATGAAAATTATATTTTATGGAAATTGAACCATTCTATCTGACAGAATTAGACCCCTGGTTCAGATCTGCTTCCAAACTGGTGCATAAATGGTGTAGAACTGATGCCGGACAACTAGACCCGGTTCTGCACCAGTTCCGTACGATTTTTGAACCAGGTCAGCGTTAATTTCAAATTTGTTTCAAAAAAATTTAAACTCTCGAATAAATTAATACATTTATATTTTAACATAGTTCATGAAAATGATAAATTTATGGAAATTGAACCATTCTATTATTACAATAATTATAAATATTTTTATAATTTAATTTACTTTTATTAATTTAATATTAATTTTACTTTACTTCATTAATAAAAGCTGCAAAATAATTTTATTAATTAATTAAAATAGTTTAACTTCAGGTATTACTTTTGTCAAAAAGATATGAAATTTTTATGCATCGTAGTTTTCAATGAATCTCTCAGCTCAATGTGTTCTGAATCAATTCCAATTGGATCTCGAGGTCGATGTAAATTTAAAATGAGATTTTTCCCAATTAATTATAACATTGCAATAAATAATACTCGGAATAAAAATTTATTCAATTGAAGAAATTTTCACCAGTGTTGCTCTCATCGTGTTGAAATAAAGAAGTGGACTCTTCCTCATTAAATTTTATGTAAAAAAGCATGACCAGTTGCAGTTCTCTATTAATTACATAAAACGAAAATTTCATCAAATTTGTTTCTCCAAATAAAGGGCTGCATACACACTATACTAGTTAATTCCAAACAATTTTTTTATTAAAACTGTCATCCTTGACAAAAAAAAAAAAAAAAAAAAACATTAACGAATACTTCAACTGACGTCATTTTTTAATATGGTACAGACGATCTGTATGCTGCCCCTTGTGTTAAAAATAGCGCGTGTAAAACAGGAGCCAACTGCGGTTTCTCAGTGAGTGACAAACAGAAGTAATTACATGCGATGATATTGACTTTTTCTTCCGACCGGGGTGTGGATGCATCGAGATCTATATGAACATTCGGGGCTAACTGTCTGGCCTGCAGCTGAACCAGAGGGGTGGCTTTGGGGCAGATGTCCTTTCGTTTTTGACGTGCTCCTCAATAAATTATCCGGCGGCTGCTCTCTCTGCCGTGGGTGTTTTGTTTGGGTGTGCGTGCACCTGAATAGTAATGACTGTCGTTTTGTGCGCCGAAACGTGCTGCTTGGCTACTCACCGGCGGCATAAATTGAAATAAATTATTTACATAAATCACAAACATGCGAGCGAACACCACAGGAAATGGTTATTAAATTACTTCTGTGTTTTCAAACGTTGTTGTTTGACCATTGAAGTTTTGAATCAATTTTTAAACAATTGCATTTCTTTAATTTTACAAACAATAATCAGAAAGAAAAATGAAATTTCTAGATGCTACGCATTCAATTTAGTTTCATGCGATTTATATTAATTTTGTATATACGAAAAATATGGTTCACATGAATTCCTTTAAGAAAATAGATAGTATGAGGGGAAACGCAATTTCGCCGTCTCGGAGCCAAGGTGTTGATGTCGCTCCCACAAAATATGAGAGAATTAATGTTTTTAAAGCTTAGGGGGAGAAAAGGAAGCACGCACCGCACTTCCTCATGAGGGCGTGGGCGGAATATAAGGGTGAGTGCAGACGCTAGCTGAAACTGAATATATATTTTGATGCATGGTCGACTGCGTATTATTAGCCTTTATTGATCATATTTCATTTCTGCAGGCACATTAAGGCGCTGCGTAATATCAAAGGTTGCCGCTGCCTTTATTCCAGCCTCAGCAAGTCAGCGAGGATCTTACAACGCAAGTAAGTTATGAAAAGATCAACTACACAGGATTTACAAAACCTCGTGGAGCTATTTTATTTGAACGAAAATGCCTTTTGAATGATATGTCTAATTCAATTAAAATTATGGAGAATACAATACCTATAAAAATATAAATGTACTGAGGTTTATAGAAAGTGTTTAATATATTTTGAGAAAACTTTTAAAGCTTTTCAAGCCTGCCCCTAGTTCATTTTTCTATAGATCTTTCATTCAATTACAATTTGTTTTTATCTTATTATATAAATAAAAAAAGCAAAGCATTCATGCTTAAGAACCTTATACAGAGCAAAAACCGAGATGGAAAAAATTTACAATGACAAAATTACAATAATATTTGAGAAAAAAATAATTAAATTAAATGTATACAAAAATTAATAATTAAATGTTTTTTAATATTATCATTGAGATTATTATTTTGTTAATTATTATTATTACTTTTTTTAAATTTGTTTTTAAAATTTTGTTTTAATAACTATTTATACCCATTTGAGCTACTTATAATATTTAATTCTTATTTAATATTGTGAAAAAATAATTTTAAGACAAACTACGATCTGATTCCACATTTTCACAATTGAAGTTGCAAGACTATTGGTCTGGTTCTCTCTTTGCATTGAAGTTCTTTTGCAACTTTCAACTGTATAGTGCATTTTCCTCTTTGCAAATATTCTTCTTCCGGCGCTTTTAATTTATTCTGAGTGATTCTTGTCTGCGCTTCGACTTTAATTGCGCGCGGACACGGTTCAGCATTTCGGTCTGCAAAAATGCCGCATTGTCTGTTGGCAACAAGCTGTACTCCATATAATACTTTTCGGCGTCGACTTATCCATCCATGGTGGAGGCGAAGTCGCTGCTTCAATATTGGCCGCCGTCCCTTCTGTCTCTACAGTCTGGCAGAATGCCTTTTTCCTTTGTGCCCGACTTTTCGTGTGTAATTTAAGATTTCCCATATCGCCCGCAATTGCTCTTACCACAGCACAGGACAGTATTTCATCCCTTATATGACAAAAAAAAAATAACATGCTCGAGGTCAGCAAAGGATTTTCACGCGACAAAATTGGGCATGCGGTTCGCATTGCCGGCTTTATTATCTCCTCTGCACTTTTTGCTGGCACGCGAGGAGCAAATTTATCTGCTCGTCTGCTGAACGCTTTTTAAACGAAAAAAATTCGCACAGCAAATTTAGGGCAAGGCCTGGGGGCGAAAAGCGGATGTCGGCGTGAAATATCTCGCTCGCGAATAAAACGACCAAAGTGATTTTATGTCGCGCGCCTACCGCATTTATTTCCCTCTTGTGAGCGAAAGTGCAAGTTGGTTCGTCACGTACCTACCCCGCAGTTGCCTTTATTGCCTCTCAAGAGTCAGAGAATTATATAGACCAAGTGTTACGCAATTCTTCTCTGCTCCGGGTTGACACAGTCCTTAAATCACTTCGCGTGCTCCTCAGAATAAACCTCGGTCGCGTGCTATTTCATTATCTGATAATCATGAAAGAAGTGGTTCACTTTTTGATTCTGCGCGCAATTAGCTAATTGGATAAACAAATAATTTTTTTTATCCTGCTTATTATGTCCATCTGGGTTTTTTAAGATTCTGACTGAATATTGAGACACATAATTTGCGTTTTTTTACATTCATAATTTATTTTAAGTATGAACTATCTGAAATTTAATTTTTGGAAACATCCACCTTAAAATTTAGAGGTAGCTGATTGAGACTGTTATACTTTATGAGCCTAAACTTATTTTTATAGCAATTTTAAATCAATTTCCTTGAATTAAACAACCATGATTTCACAGTCCTACTGAGTCCTACAGATTGGAATTTTTATTGCTAAATTAATAACTGATATTTTTAATGATGTTGAGATTCTAGTGTTGAGATAAACGGTAACGTATGTTAAATTTAATAAATTTTTTCTTAAAATAAATAAAGCATACTTCTTGAAAATCTTAATCCAATACAAATATTTTATGCATCCACATTTTAGAGTCCATTTGTATAACAACCAACTTTTAAGCTTATTGCTTATATTTAATTATCACCACCAATCACTCCATGAGACTGCATTTAGTTGCAAACAATTGTGTTTATTAATGTATCACTGGGCATTCTCTACCCAAATACATCATCCATACCGATCCATACATTCAATTATTATAAATTACATCGATTCCAAGAGAGCATTTTGATTTATGACAATCAAAGAAAGTTATTAAATATTAAAATGAAGAGATCTGATGTGAGAACAAATGTTTTACTGCAAAATAAACTTTCTTGTATTTAATTAACTTGTCTAAAAATTATTTAATATCTTAAAAATCATGGAACATCAATCTTTTATGTTGTTCTTTTGTAATGATTTAAAAGATTATAATTTTGTTTATTTATAAAATGTAAATAAAACAAAAATTATATATAAATATATTATAATGTTTAAATTTGGTTAGGTTATATTTTTACAAAAATTTTAATGAATGAAAACATTAAAAAATTTTTAAATAATATTTTAATAGCTTAACTATTTTTAAAAAATTGTTTGCATTCACTTAATTACTTATTTTTAAGATTTTCAAGAAATCTTTTTTACAAAAAGCTTTTATTTGCACCAGAATTTCCAATTTCCTGTCTTAAACACTGCATGAAAATAAAGTCCATTAAGTAAATTGAATGGGTATGCAAAGCAAACAAGCGCGGTGTGTGAGTGTGTCAAGTGCGCTTCTTCTTCTTTTTGTGTCGTACGCGAAATTTTGGCAAGTGCGCCCGGTTGACGACGCCGCCGCCGAGGAGGCGCACGGCAATTAGCGTGCACTCAATGGGAAAGGACGGCGGTGTGGCCCCCCTGGCTGGCTGGCGTACGCGCTCCTCGGGTCGCAGTGCGTGCTGCGCGGGTTGCCATGGCTACCCGGCGTTGCCCGGGAGCGGGCAGGGGAGTTCTCGGGTTTAGTGAGTCACTCGGAAGAGCAGCACTGCTCTCTCTTCGGCGCTCGGTACTTTCAGTAGCGAAGCAGAGCCGCGGAGCGCAGGCCAACTCTCTCGCGAGCTCCTCTCGCCGCTCGTGCTCGCCACACGTGACTCTCGCAAGACTCAATCCGTTCACGTAACTCCAGAGGTCGTGGACTTTTCCTAAGCTTACCGGATTTAACGCTGAACTTGCCCTCATGGATGCTCTTTTCCCAGGTAAGGAGATTTGCAACATCAGAAGTGGGGCACTTTTCTGATATTCTTTTGAGTGGTTATAGCCTTTAGAAAAAATGTTTATTTTAATATTGGGGAGAGAAGTTCATTATATTTTGAAATCAAATCTGATTATGACACTTCATCGAGACTTATTCTTTTTTTTCGGATTTTTCGGGAAAAAATTGGGTTTTGTCCGGACGCCTGCAAGTTAGGCAACATTACTACACAGAGGACGCTTTTGTTGCCTATCTTTTAAATGATTTTAATTTCATTTTAACTATATAATAAGACTAACTTTTATCCTTATACAATTTCATGGTTTTACAAAAATTAGGTGTAGATTGGAAAAAAGTTAATATCTGTTTTGGAAATCGACCGAAGTTGAATAATATGTTATCAACATCAGCATAAATGAAAATCAGTCTTCACACTATATATTGCTAATATGAAGTAGAATTTTGTAGCTATAGATTAATATCAGTACTTTTAATTTAGTTCTAATTTATAAAATTTCAAGCACTCCGGGAGATATTTTAAAAATAGGCCTTTTCTTGTATTTTATAATATTATTTAGCCCCTTTTTTAGTAATAACGATTTTTCAAAAATTTTGCAAGTATATTTGAAATTAAAAAAAGAAACAAATATAAGCTTCTTATTATTAAAAACTTAATTTATGACTTGTAAGCTGACAGAAAACTTTATTTTGAAAACATTTTCATATAAATACATGCGCATTTTTGCAACCAGTGGATGCGCAATTACCTTATTCGATTTACATAAAATGCATGTGAACCAGGACGACGCTCAATTACGTTGGTTTAAATGTATGAAGGCAGTTGAAGCATATCAAAGCGTTATTCAATTCACATGGCTATTTGAAAAAAGCATTTGACAAAGGAGGACAATGCACTCAACCGCACACTCACTTGGAGGTTTTCAACGCGGCTGAATGAGAAAGAGTGCTACTGGAAATGAATGACAAACAACCGGCCGTCTGCATTGTTTTTGCCACAGAGTGTATATAAACAAAAATATACCCGCAAGATCAATAAAAGCGGCCACTGCTGCAACAGCAGCCAATCATCCGCTTGTCAGTTCTCTGCTCCATTCAAATATAGATTATGTGTTTTAATTTTAATCCGAAAGCACTTTTGTTTTTCAAATGTGAATTTTATATAAAAAATTTAGCTCTTATTTTGGATTTTATGTCAAAATAAAAAAGAGACCTGTGGTCTGCTTTCGGGTCACTTTATTTTCTTTTTGTTTTTTACTTTTTTCACGGAGGTTAAGCCTGGTTTCAATTTTTCAGTGTTTGTTTGTTTTTATTCCGGCAAGAGTGCTTTTCGAGGTTCATGCATAACCAATCTGCCCCCGAGGAGCAGCTGCCGCATAGATGCTTTTTCTAGATCTCGCTTTTATGTAAAACGGATTTAAAAACACACACACAGCTGATCGTTACGTGAATGAATCCATTCCTTTGAGCCCCGGCCGAGAGAGTCGTGGAACGCGTTTTATCGCAATCTCATCTCGTTTGCTATTATTCTGATATTACGTGGCAGGATGAGAGCGAGAGATTTGAAAGGGAATTTGATTAATTTTGATTCGCTCAAGAGAAGTGAACAACCCTTTTTAATACGTATCCAGCTGCATGTGCATTTTGTACAACAAAAGGGTCTTAATTAGTTCGTGCTCATGCTTTGATCAAGGGCATTGATTGAGTCATCCTGTTCGCCATATGTGCTCAAATTCTCAAAGAGAAAAAATAATAAAATTTCGGAGGGTACTTTGAAGTGATTTTCACTTTTATGCAAGATCAATAATAAAATATCTAATTTGACATGAGTTTTAAGAAAATTTAATAGAGACGGCCCAAAATTGAGTAGCCAATCTTCCATCAAATAGATTATTTGAAATTTTTTTAAGATTTCTCAGAGTAATTTGAAAAAAGAGCATTCATGTAATAAGGATTTATAAGCAATACAATTTTGTTTTTTGTTTTTTTCGTAATCATTAATTCTTAAAAATTTAACGTCAGCTTGAAAAAAAGTATGTTCGTTATTTTAACACGTTTTGAAAATTCTTTTTTTTTTTACACGAAGGTCGACGCGCGACTTTTAACTTTTACTGCTTTATTTTCTCTCTTGAAATTACACACTCCTCTTTATCTCTAACAAAAATTATCATACGAACAAACGAAACAAAAACACGCGAAGGAAAGAAATTATCTGCACTGTTCGTTTGCGTTTTTAAAGTTTAATACCCGTTGCTTTTCTTCGGAGCAGACATCCAATGCGGATTTCTAACTCACACGCTGCCAGACTGAATTAAGAATACAAAGTTCGTGCACAGAAAAGTGAAACTCGGAGATAAAAATTGGAAAAGTTCCACGAGGGAAGTGAAGCGAGAGAAGAACATCCTTTTCCGCAAGCATGACGGCTGAAAAATGATAGCTGACGAAAATCCAGCATTATTCCAGTGAGTGCAACGGAGATGATAAATCGGATTTGACGCGCTCAGTGCGCAGGCTGTAATTACAAGCGGCAAGAGTAATCGAAGAGAGAGAATGAAACTCGTCGAAATTCAAAAGCTGCAGGGCCGGATGGCTCGAAAAAAGCTGCGTGGTTTTGAATGCAGGCCGTTCTCCTTATAAAAATGCTCCTGGCAACCACGTGTCCACACGTGCACTCGTGTCTCCTGCAGGACCAGTTTTTCACCCATTGTTCGCGCGAGTGAAAGGGGTTTAAATATAAAATTCCCGCACGTCAATCCCTCTCTTTCTCTCTCTCCTGGCCATCATTTGCATATCGCGTACCGAAAATAGCTCCGCACTCGAAATAGAAACTGTGGCTTTATGGGCTTGCACAACATTTTATACTACGCAGCCGAAAATGCGTGAGTTCAGCCTTTCGGTTTTATACATGGGAATAATACACGCCCGAAATTTGAATGATCAAAAATAACACGACTCCCCTGAGAGATGCAGTTTTATACACAAATTTTATTGCACGACGGCCCGGGTCACAAATCACTCGGAAATGTGTTTAAATTACCTTCAGGCATTCTGATGAAAATCGAAATATGCTTTTTAATCTACGGGTCGATGTATTTCGATTGAAAATGGGTGGGTCCCGAGAGTGATTGATGGACCTGGGTTTGCTCTCCGCGAGACAATGGCGTTTTTATTGCCGGGCAAATAAATAAATTCGATGTCACGGGCAGATGCATTGTCGATTTCGCCAGGCCGTTATCTCCCCGGTGTAGCGGGCGAAATACGTTTGCTCTCAAAACTCTGATCGGTTTGAAAAAGAGGGGATGATTTTCGCCGATGGCCCCCAGAGTGATCCTTCTGCACCCGGCGTCAATTCATCTAGTGTTGATTAATGGACCCGGGCAAAAAATGTTTGCACTCTCCTTCAATACACAAGAGAAATGCTTACTAAAGGTATAAAAATCTCTTAATGTGACTAAAAATAAAAATTCTGTGTAATTTTTTTACTCTCAGTGACCGAAATGTGTTTCTTTTAAATGTCGCTCGGTTATTCAAAAGAGAAGCTGACTGCTGATGTCACATGGCAGATGCATCTTCTTTGCTATGACATTTGGAACAGCCAACAGCGACCCATAAACTAAAAAAAGATGAACTAGATATATTGAAGAAATATATCATAATATCAGATCGCCAAAATGTTCTTTATTTTTAACTGTTTGCATTTCTTTCAATCAAGCATAAATTTTATTATGAAATTTTTTTAATTTGCCTCGTGGGTAAACTGCAATCTCTTTTTTACTTATAAATCCAAGCAATTAATTAAACATAATTTTATTTTTCCTCTAATTGGGTTTATGCCAAGTTGATTTGATGAAATTTTGAATACTGTCAATAGCTCAGATTTTTTTATAGAAATCCTTTTAAGGAAATTCTCATAGAAATCAAAGCTAATTCCCAAAAAGCTCAAATGTTGGAATTAATCATAGCTAAACTTATTAAATTTTCCACCTTTGGAAATGATATGAATACCAATATGAATTTATACTTTTAAAATCCTTTGGTATATTTTTCAAGTTGTTAAATCCTTCCATAAACAGGATTGTTTTGCTCTAGCTTAAATTTTTTTGTTACAACATCAAAGAAGATATTTTAGTCACATTCAATTATGAAACCACACGCATTTGGCACCTCGCCAGCATGTTGGAATTGACCTTGAAATTCGGTTTAATTACATTTGCAAAACGAGCATTCCGCCCATACAGTGCCGAGCAATTATTTGGAACAGATATTAGCGTTGGTAATTGCAGTTTGTTCACGCTACTGCTGTGCTTAAAGCCAATTTGCTTTCGATTAATATTCACACACCACCGTCAAAATGAACGGGTCCTCTGCGGCCTTTGATATTACACAGCACGCATGGTACACACACTTTGTACGGCGCGCACACCCACGAGAGAGGCTTTTGTGAACCTCCATAATGGTGCGTGTAATTAGAAGAAGCAACCAACGCGCCCGTGAAAAGTGAGAGAGAAGAGTAGTGAGAGTGAGGTCGTCGACCCTGTGACCCGAGTGAGCAGAGAACACACATCAACACTTCGACAGACGTACGAAGGGACGAACGGACGGGCTTTTTATTAAGTTATGGTGCCGCCGACGCCGCTCGTGGGCGGATTATATTGTCTCTCTCACGACCGACCGACGTTCTCTCTTTCAACCACACTATGCTAGTTTTTGTTTCACTCCCACTCGACTTAATTTCATCAAACGAGTTTCTAATGGGCTGGAAGTGTTTTTTTTTCGGCGGTTTGTTGAAAAATATGGAAATAAATTGACAATTATGAGAATATAAATTGGTGAGTTGCAAGTGAATTTAAGTAGATGAGCCTTGTGAAAATTGTAAACTTGGGGATTTATATTGAAACTATGCAAGAAAAATTCTGTCTATAACGAGTCTCTTCGACCCGAGCAGTTTTGATAACTATTTTTTATTTCTGCTTTAAAATAAAATCATTATCTTAAGTGAACTTATCAATCGATAAGTCTTGAAATCGGAACTTTTTAAAGTAACATTTCCATCGATTTTCACAATAAATTTTTTTCGTGATATCTGCGGACCATACAATAATGAAAGTTTCTTCAAATGAACTTTGCATCCTTTAATTTAAGTTGGAAAATGAGACTTCAATATTGCTTGCATATTTAAATTTTAAACTATTGTGAACTTATTAATTATTGAAAACAATTTGACAATCGTGATTTAAAGAAATCTGAAAAATGACATACATAATTAATAATTTAAATAAAGAAAAACTTATATAGTAAATTGACGAGATAATAAAAAAAATCCGAAATTAATGAGCCTGTGTTGTTGAAGTAAAACTAGGTGTGTGGAATTGTGTCTCCTAAACCAATAATACCACCAAACTGCATTCTTATATTCCGGCTGGGGTCGTAAAAGACACCGAGAATCACCTCAAGGCGCGATGCACGAAAATAATAATATTCTTTTATTGCTGCACCACATCTAAAGCCATTTAAAACACCAAGACCGGGCGCACCAACTGTTGAATTAGATCAAATAATGGGATATCACGTGGTGCAACTAAAAGGTTTCCTTCCTTTCTCAAGTCCATTTAATTAATGACCCTCCCCTCGCCTTTCTCTATATGAACGTTCCGCTCAGTGAAATACAATTTCCACGCAGCATTGTTTGTAGAAGAAAATATTTATTTACAACTGCGTGTATAAATTTGGACGCAGAGCGTGCGAGTTTTTTTTCCTGGCCTGTGTGACGAAACATATTTCATAAAGACTTAAGCAACTCGCTGTTTATTTATGTTGAAAAATTGTGATCCCATTAGGGAGCCAGATGTCTGGGGTCATAAATTCAAGAATCAAAGTCAAACTTTCTTTGGAGACGTGGTCCTTGAAACATTTACGAGGGGTCTTTTTATAAATATAGAATGGATAGAGATTATGACCAAAATTTTCTATCTTAATGTTGGGGAGAAGAGCGGATCAGTGACCAAACACTTCATAAAATATATATACATTATACAACTCAAGCGTTATGTGCGCAGTATGAGAATGTTAAAAAAAATCGTGTGCGTCGAAACAGCAGCCTCGTCTGCCTCTTGAAAATCTTAACGACTCCCACTCTAGTTCTAAGTCAAGTGCAATTATTAGAAAAGAAAATATCTACTGCAGCGGGGACTGAATGAGAACTATCTGTAAAATTTAATTCTCACTGAAAAAAATTTTAAGTTGAATTTTTTTTATTTATTATAATTATCTATTTAAAAATCATTCTTGTAAATCATCTGCTGTGATATAATTATAAATATCAAAACATTGATGAGCTGGTCAATCTTATTGTGAGGAACTGAGGAAGTTAATGAAGAAAAAAACAGCTCTATTAGTTTTGAACATAATTTCGTAGCTTTATCTATGAGAGAGAGAGAAATACAAAAATTCAAAAATTGGTTATAAAATGTTCAAAACCTTTCTTTGTTGTTTAAACAATCTAGTTTTCAGCCAGGCTATGAGGTACTTGAAACTAGTCTAACTATTTTTATTTTTAAATAAAGCAACTTTCTCAATGAGGAAAAGTCCTGTGCATAATTTATCAGCGCATGATTTGCCCCTAGAGTGTCACTTCAATAAAAAGTCTTCAGAATATTTAAACAAAAGAAAAAAAACCATAAAAAAGCAGTGTAATTTTTAATTTTTGTTCTTCATTTTCTAGCAGCATTAATATATAATATTTACATTTTTTATACTTCCAAATGAGAAGATGAACCGTAAAAAGTTTCCGTAAACATGTCCATTTCTCATTATTACCGAAGAAAATAAAATTTTAGTACCATTCCCGCCCTTATAGCTATTCATTTCCTTTGCCTTTGCCAGACCCCCGAGCAAGCAGAATCAAATAGGGCTCTTGCCTTCTTTCATTCGCCTCTTTTCCATGCACAAACCGGCAACCGACTCGCCGTATTATACGAAATAAGAAAGCGGCTCTTCCCATGCTGCTCGGCGGTTTTCCACGGGGTTTTCCCTTCAGCCTTTTATTTCTCCAGTGGCGGCGGCATTTTCGCATAAAAGCAGAAAACTGTTTTGAAGAATATATTCCCGCTCGACTCATTCATGCTGACGACAGAGCATTGAATGTTGCTCCGCGCCTCGTCTCATAAAGAGTGAGATTGGAGGCTGCAGCGAGATCCATCTTTCTTGATGGAACGGCTGCAGCGCTGCCTTGGTAAACATCTCGTTATGTAAAGTTTGTAAATAAATTATGAGAGAGCAGGAGCCTCAAGATATGCGTCATATCGGAGGAATCTTGTGGGACCGGCCGTAAAAAAAAAAATGCTCATAAAAACGCCACTTGACAAATCAATTTTTAATTAAATTATTCAAGCTAAAAGAAAAGTAAGCGGATTCTGCTGGTGTACGAAAATAATGAAATGAGGGTCTAGTTTAATTTATCCCACGTCGTCTTGGCACAAAAACTTCTCGCCGCCTTCTCTGCGTAATTAATTTGCTCTTGGTGTGAAAAGAGCTCTCTCCGTTTGGCTTATTTTTACCTCTTTTTCCACACAGCGATAAAATCCTGTCGCCTACGAAAATGGAATTTTGCGTCGACGTGCGGAATTGAAGTTGCCGCTGTTGGCAGGGAGAGAGATGTGCGTAATGAATTTTTGTGCCCGCGAGGCGTCTTTAATGGAAAAGTGGCCCAAATATTGATTTACATTTGGCGCAAAAAATTTATCACAAATGGTTGACACCACCAGGATAAATTAAGTATTTAAGTAAAAATTAAAGTAATTTATTTGAATCTTCGTGATTGAGGTTTTAAAATTTTCAATATTTTAGTCACCATCAGTAAAATTGGATTTCATCTTTCCAATTTGTATTGAAGGAGCAAAAATTGAACTATTTATTCAAAGTTTGAAATTCAAACCTGCCACATTTTTACTCATTTTTAATTAAGAGTCAGGAGTAACGATTTCGTACTCTTGGAGTTTAATATTTTATTTAATATTCCAACTTATTATTTTAATTTATAATTGCGCTTTTGAAATGCAAGGAGCTAAATCACTTTTAAAACATTACAATTCGCTTCAGTGCCACCATAAATTTTATATTTTCATCATCAGAATTTTATTAGACACTTTTGTGTACAACATACGGTATAAAATTTTATACATATTTTCAAATTCTAATCTCTTTTAATAATGATGGCTTTGCATAAAGAATTTTATTTTTGTACTTACTTCATACCAAAATGCAATGAAATAATTTATAAAAAAATTATGTAAATATCATAAATTCAATTTTATATTAAAAGTTAAAAATAAATTGTAAAAATAACATTAATTTTTATTTCTATATTTTTAAATCTAACTTTAATTTTAGAGAATGACTGAATTTATTAAAATCTTAAAATGAAATAATTGCATTCAAATTGCTAAAATTATTATTGTAAATGTCCATTGGAGCTAGATTACACAGTTATGGCCTTCTCTAGGTGAATACAATTTAATGCTTTTTGGATTTTGAATCGGAAAACTTAAGAGTAAACGTCTTGTTTCTTCCCTGATAATTGTTATTGTGAGTGTTTTTTTTCTTTCAAATAAGTGTAGAGTTGTGTCTTTGTTTGTGTTGTAAAGTGTAAGTCTTGCTTCTTCCTTCTAACCATGTTCTCTCTTTGTCGTCCTGCATTATTCATATACCCGACGAAATGCAAACAGGGTGTTGTTCCACGTGTTTTAGCAGACAGAATCGCGCAACCTTATTATTGCTTTTGTTTCCCAAGTGTTTACGCAAGCGGATACACGCGTATATATACTTTTGTTCCCTTTTTGGGATGGAAACGAATTAGGAAAAAAAGCAAAGCGCGGGCGCAATTGAGGCGCAAAATATTGATTGGCCGGTTCTTTCGGGTGATTGATCATGATCGGTGGACGGACGACTGGGCCCACCATCAAAGCGAGAATGTGCGATTTGATTTACAGAGTGGGCTGATCACAAAGAGTGAAAAGTGGAGGCGAAAGTGTCACTTCCGAGAGCAGTTCTAATTCATCATTGGTGCGTAAAAATAGATTTGACACTTTTCACCAAAGCGTTGACGATGACACTGCTATGGGATGAGAAAAGCGAAAGAAAGCAGAGGACGCGCCGTCAAAATCAAAAGAGGCTGCTCGACAGACGCTGTTCATTATTTTCGGTCCTCAAATTTCATCGCTATAATCAGAGTGTAGATCTTTCCCACACAAAAAATTACATTTATTTCAATCATAAACATCAGTAATAATTATAATTATTCATTCATTGTTTGAAATAAAAAAATAAAATTTAAAAATAGAATATTTTTTTTAAAATTTCATCAAAAAAGATTATTTTTTCATCACTTTTAAAATTTTCACATTTGTATTGATGTTATAACCATTTATTGTACTATTTATTTTATGACATAAATTTTTAAAGATTTTTTTCTGAAATAATGCACAAGTAATTTTCAATCCAACCCTTATTTTATTTGCTTACAATATTGGTGGGAATGGAAAATAGAGGCTCAACCCCCTTTGACCATTTTTGTCTAAATTGGCTACCATTACGTGCAATAAAATTGAACCCTCAATAATGGCGCTAATAAAAATTTCCCTGGGCACGTGCGTTTTGAAAAATACACATTTTTTCCTCCCCATGTCGACTCGATTGCCATAAAATCGAGGAAATTAAAGCCATCTGCGAAATTCGACACTCGCTGCAACACTTGCGTTTTTCAGCGGAGAGAATCAAAAACTGGCAGTTGGCCGACTCACAAGGGCCATCGAAAACATGTAATTGCGCGCTGCAATAATAAAACAATAAAATTGGCTGCGTGCGTTTCCGCCGCAGGGGTTGCGTTTTGTGCTGATCGCGCACAATAAAATCGGAAAACGCGCCGCAATAATAGGCCTCACTCTTTGGCGAATCCTTTGAGCGGCTGAGCAGCGAGTGTCGTTCGATACCAAGAGGGCGGAATGGCCGCCTCGGGCGCAACACAATGCGCCACCAACCCTTTTCCTCCGCAGATTCCCAAGCACTGCCGCGCTTTTTATTGTGTTGGGCCTGCGAATGGTGCCGCAAACAGCGCGCGCGTCTCCTAAACGGTAACGAGACGACACGTATTAACGAAGCAATTCTGCACCACAAAAGCTTGAGAGTTGTGTATAGGACTCTGTTGAGAGATCTCGCGGGCATTGTTCTTTGATGCTATTTACGATCTATTTACACTTCCAACGACTCTAATTAATCCACTAGATCGCTTTGTTTCCATTTCAGCTAGTGGAATTTTTGAAATGCAAACAAAAAGAATTTTAGTAAGGAAAATATTTTAATTAAAAAAAGTATCAAATTTTGTTCTTTAAGAGGAAATATGAATATAGAAAAATTAATATTGGACATTTGATGTAATCGTGTTAAAAAATTTATCTCATTCATTTCAAGGTTCTGGTTTTAAAATTTTTTAAAGCCGTTGTTATCAGTTGTAATTAGGACCTTATATAATTGATGATTAAAAATAGACTTGTTTATATTATTTTTTTTATATCTTGAATAAAAATTATACTTTAATTACTATAAAAAAGTAATAATACCATTTTATTACTTTATTATATTATTATAATAATATTATTACATTGCTGCAAAATGGCAATTGAAAGCACTTTTAGAAAGAAAAAATAATAAAAATTTATAATGCCATCAGCAACAATAATTTTATCTTACTGAATTATAAGGTTATTTGACGAAGTGCAAAGGATTTTCTATTTTAATTAGGAATTAAAGTTAATGTAAATGCTGCTATTTAAAATATCAATTGAAATAAATAAATCATGGGATGATCCAATCTAAATAATATTTACCTCAAAAAACGGTTTATTTAAATTTAATGGAAATAATCATTATTTCTGCTGTATTCATAATGGTTAAGAATATAGCAATTTAATAGATTTTTTTTAATTCATTCAAATTAAATTCATTCTTCAGTATATTATTATTTAATTAATATTAATTATTAATAGCATACATTTGGAAATTTATTGTTCATTTTTTCATTGTAAGCTTCATAAACACTGTAAACAAATTACCAATGTTGACCTATGCTAATAAATTCCAGTTTACCAGAAGCAAAACATCTCTGAATGAATCGTGGCAGTTGCGAATCAGCTGATCAAATTATTCACCCTAGTGTCATCCGGAAGGAGCAAATCGCAGAATAATTAGCTCAATCAAACAATCATAAGGCGCGGAACTGGTTTGTTTGGTCTATTGTCATGCCGCGACTCTCAACTGCACCGACTCCTTCCTCTGTGTTTTGAGTCAGCTCGGACGGTGGCAACGTTCCCTTGCTGTGCCAAAAAGCACCCCTGCGTGTGTGGATAAGCTCGCAACATCGCAACTGCATAGATTGGAGCCACCCCCGTCGATCCGCGCAAGGGGTGGAATAGATTGGGGACGGCGAGGGTGGCTTGCTAAGTAATATGTGCGCGCGGCTGTTTGCCGTATCTGCGTATGCGTCACCTCGCCATTAAGCCGCGCCGAAACTCAATTCGCACAGCACAATTGGAAATTCCCTCGCGAGAGCGCCGCATGCCGAAATGTAACACTAGAATCATATCTCATTATGCATTCTGTACACTACTTGAATTATGCACGCCAACAGATGAACAGAGGGTGCGGGGGTGGCAGGTGGAGTAGCTGCTTGGTCGTGTGGGTTGGGTTAGTTAGGGTTCCAAGTGCTGCTGAATGCTAGAGAATGCAGTTCAAAAGGGTTATTTAAATTTATTTCATTGTCAGAGCTATGGGGTTGTTATTCACTTTGCGCTGTTTATGCCAACGATAGAATTTAGAAAATTGCATTTTAGTGAAGTGGTTGAAAAAATAAATTATATTTCTGTTGTTTTGAATTTAATTTATTAATGCACTTTAATAAATTTAACAATAACTATTATAAGTTTACCTTTATTATTAATAATATTTCTTAATTTTTTTTAATAAAACTATTATAATTATATTTTAAGATATTTTTCATTAAAATTTTTTAACACAATAATATTACTGTCTAATAACAATAAACAATTAAGTATTATTGCAAATGAAAATAATATAGCTAACAATTTTATATAGTTTTGTTCTTGACTGGTTAATAAAAGTATATAACCAAAGTCACTTTAAACCACCAGGTTTAGATGATCCGGCCGCTCCAGGTGGTTCTTAATTTTAAACGTCATTATAAATTAAAATCATTATATAGAAATGGAATTAAAATTTTCTTAACAATTCTCGACACTGAAACTTATCCTGACAATTTATGGTTCATAATGTGTTAAGATTGGAGGGAAATCTTAAATTAAGCCTAGCTGAATTAATGGCAAAATTGCTCTGCTTTAATTCAAAAGGAATTTTCACTCAGAAAGGTATGTGAAATTAAAAATTGGTTTCTCTAGAATAAGTTAAATTGAGAGCGATTATGATGAAAGTTTATTCCTGCGAGTTATTAAAATAATTTACAATGAGAAATCATTTTAAAATAATCTCGAAAATTGAATTTCGCCCTCGACGATACCTTCTGAAATATTTATTTACTCAAAATCTTTAAAATTTAAAAAAAGAATAAGTTAGTAAAATTATTCAATAGAATATCTTAAAATTAAAATGTTTACACTGAATTGTTTCCATATGGTTAATTACATAATATTTAACCTGAATAAACTTGATAAAAATTACATTACCAGTCTGATTTAAATTTAAAGTACTTAATGCAATTTTCGCCTCCAACCAAATCCCTTTACATTATCTTTTAATGGATTCACATGATGTGCGAAAGCGAACAAAAGCAGTGCGGTAATTCAAAACTCTCTTTTGTGCAGTATGAAAATCGCATTTCCACTCACTCGAGGGTTTATATACGGCTTTTCAATTATTAAATGGAGTGCGCTCCGGAAGTGGATAATGAATGAATGGAGAGTTATTTAGGCGTCGCGGCCACCCTCCGTTTGCGGAGCGCAATTCGCTGCAAGGAAATGGCAAATAACAGAGAGTGCCGCAGGTACGTCGCCTTCCTAATCCACCTAGCTATGTGGGCATTAAGGCTTTAGATTCGCGACGAGCCGGCCATGGGATTAGGTTTCGCACATAATATACATACACCCCTCGCTCGTGGCGTGCACCTGTCAATGTGCCCACCAAGTTGATTGACTTCCGACGAGCACGTCGTCCAGTGTTTTATTTTGGTGCCGAGTAAACTGGCGTGTGCACTTGTCCGAAAAACAATTATCTCTACTTGCACGCCTGGGGAGTTTTGAAACGCTAAAACCAGCGAGAGCCTTGAAAACTGAAATAAGTTTGGGAAAAAAGGTAATTTATGTATTTTGCATTCGATTAAAGGCTAGTTAATTTCTATAGCCAACTCCAGTCATTAAAAGCAATTACAAGATTTAATATTTCTAATTTACTTCTGATAATAAAAAATAGTTCGCATCTGTATAACTCATGAATTGAGTATGCTAATAAGGATCCTTAAAATATTGAACTATTTCGTTTCGTTTAAAACTAAACCACATTTTTTAACAATTGGATACAAAAATTATCTTTTAAAATAAATTAATTAATCATTTTGTTATGTTAAACAAGAACTACTTATAGTTTTAAATTATTATTAATTAATAAATTGTAAGTAGATTTACTGGTTTAATTTTTAATTTTTATTCATGAAATTAATTTTTATTTTATTGTTTTTAATAATTAGCATTTAAATAATATTTACAATTAAATAGTTTGAATTTTCATAAGTTTTTGCTCGTTAAAAAATTAAAATGTTTATATTTTTATTTAGAGTCGTTGAGCACAATCAACATGAAAGCATGGGAGTAATTTAAATATTTTCGGGTTATGGTATTTAATGTAAATTGATATTCATTTCATTGATCACCTGCAAATTAGTGCTTAAAATTAATTGAGCTTCATGATACTTAAAGAAAATTAGCTAGAAACGTGCATAATTGAAAAAATATCAATTATTTGATTGATATTGTCTGTGATTGTCTGCTTGATTGTAAAATAATTTAAAAACAAATATCTTTTATTTTCAAAGATAATATTAAAGTCTGACTTTCATTTTATTTTAAATAATTATTCATTTGTTTAAAATTGCAGTAAATTCTGGAAATTTCTAAAAACATAACAGTATAAGATTATTATTAAATTTAATTTAAATGCTACAGACCAAGCTGAGCTATAATAAAAATAATTCATCATTCTTAAGGTCTAGTTAACTTCAAGAAATCTTTCTAGAAATGAACTTCTAAAATTTAATATTTGTTGAAAACTTTGAATACAAGAAGGAAGCTCACTTGGAAAATATCAAAATATGGTATGTGTGCAATATTTTTGTAAGCGGGATTTTTTATCTATTTTTCTGCAGTAAGCAAACCAACTTTTTTAAGCTTCAAAATATCCGCTCGTTCCGGAAACCAAATCCCTTGGCCAAAGTTATATCCACCTTCCACATCCGCCTCAGCATCAATCCATTTTCTGCCCCTCACTCATTTCAAGGTGGCGAGGAAACGGGCAAATCCCTCTCGGGTCGTTCCACAAAACTTTTATGGACGCTCCCTCGCTCACTCCTCTGCACTTGCAACGCTCCTTAATTTTATTATTTCCAAACTGCCCCTGCGGTCGCTGTTTGCACTTCGGAAGCGTTTTCAGCTACTGTGACCTGCAACCAACTAACTTGTCAAAAAAATCCACTTTCTTGAAGTGACCGGTCTCATATCCATGCAAATGCAGAATGAAAAAAAAAAACAATCTGTTCGTGCCGAAGTGCGGAAAATAATATAATTTGAATATGAAAATCGTTCGGCCAGTCCTCGTTTTTTTTCTTTGCTTTCGGGCGGAATATAAAATTTAGGCAGCACCACTTTTCCTCTTTTTCACGGAGAGAGTAAGCTAGATTGGAGTGGTGCTTGGAACAACAGAGAGTGCTTGTCCGTTTTGATAAAGGCGCACTCTTGTGGAAGGACCTGCTGAGAATTTCTGAGAAGAGGCGCAAGAAAGTCTGTGCGTGCTGAATTTTTTCCCTTACTTTCTCGTGCGAAAATCATAAAGTGTAAATCTGCTTGGACAGCAAAGAAAAATTGTTCCACTTTTCATGTCAAATCTGAAATTAGCTCTACAGTTTATACTTCATATTTTAATCAAAATTCAAATTTAATAATTTCATGACAAAATTCTGCAAAAAAAAATGCCATCAAAAATTCTAGTTTTCAAAAAATTGTTTAAAAAAATATTCCACAATAATTACAATAAGTAAATTCTAGTTGCATATATTTGAAATAAGAATTACAAAATTTGCAAAGATCCATTATCACTATTATCAGGAATAATTTGAGTATGAAAGTTATTATAAATAAATCACTTTTTTTTTTTAAATATTTTGAAAAATTGAAATAATTCCTGTGATAATCTTTATGTTATATCAACAATGTGCTCCTCATTTCTACAGACTGTCTCATTTTTGTCAGTTAAGAGCAGTTGACAAAGACAGACACTCTTTTAGAGCGGAATGAATTATAAACAATCACGGCATGAGGGCGAGCAACAAACCCACACAACCGGAGTTAATTTCCATTAAGCTTCTGTCTGCGGCTGCAATTGTCAAGTTAGTGTTCGGTTGTGTGTTATTAAGAATGCAGCCAGGAGGGGTCTAGCCATGTCTCTTGGAATCAAAAGCAAATTCGCCGACATGGGTCTCTCTAGCAAAAGGCGCATGCGACGCAAATTCATTTGTGAAAGTCGCGGCAGAGGACAATGCGGCGACGGCAAAATCCATGCCTTCGTGTTTCAGAGAGTGCTGTTCATTTGTTTGCGTTAAACCAGAACGAGAGAGCTGCGGGTTTATTTATATGTATGTTTGCAGGGCACAAATACAAACACACAACGTGAAGTTATATTATTTGAGCTTGTTTGGACACACACACGCTTTTTGCCTTTCTAATCTAATTACGAGGCGAGCTTGCCGCCAAGAGTTATGTTTATTTGAGCATTTTTGTTTGTTTGTTAGGCCACGAGGAAACACACAAAAATGGAGAGAGAGGACAAATATTAAAATTCGTTGTCAAAAGCTGTGGCGGAAAGAGCAGTTGTTAAAAATGTGGATGAGTGTTTATTTTTATTTTTACAACTGGAAAGGAACACTGACATGAAATGTCAAAACGAATGACATACCATGACATTTTTGTCGCTTTTTAAGTTCAATTTGTTTGTTGGGATGAAAAAAGAAAAATCCTTTTCTCTGGCTTGAACTTCAAGAGATAAATTTTTTGCCTTTAGGTTTACAATTTCATTTAAAAAATCTGGTATTATAATGAAAAATAATTTTTAATAAAGACTTATTAAAATATTTTATTTGATCGTAAGCCAGGTAGTTTTGATTAACCATTTCTCTCATGTAATATTTTTTTATATTTTTGTAAACATTTATTATGCTTTTTTTTAAATTAAAAGAAATTACATTTCAAAATTACAATTCAAACAAACTTCGAAAATGTATTTAAAAACATAAGAATGTCATTGATTTCAATCTCTCCTCTCCTTCTTAATGTCTCTTATTCCTAAAAAAGTTGACTTTTCGGCTCAAATAATAGTTGGAAAGGTTGTTTATAAGCGTGTTTAAAAGAGAGAGAGAAAAATACTAGTTTTAGCAATTTTATTATAATTTTAGAGAATTAAAAATGTAACATTTAATTGTTTTTTGCAACTTTTAAGTTTTTGGTGGTTTTAATTAAAAGTTTTTCAAAATCCATTTGTTGTTGTTTAACATTTAAAAAAAATCTGGTATTTTTTTAAATTGATACTTTTTTTTTTATAAAGAAAGTTTATAGACTTATTTGTATTTTATGAAATCTATAACAAATTTATTAGACTTAAAATAATTCTAGCCCACTCTAAATCTTAATCCACCAAAAAATTACCCTTTCCATCATAATTCCATTAAAAAATTATTTGATTGAAGAGCAATTAAATTCCCCTTTCGAGCGCACCTAATTAAATTTATCCTAGAGCATTTATGGCCATTTTATGTCATTCGCTTGAAAATCGTCGAGCGCTCTCTAGCTTGAAATGCAAAGTTATGCGGGATTGACAACCACAGCATGCGGATGAGCAGGAGACAAACTCGATAAATCTGCATACAAGTGAGAACAATTCCGCAGTCAGACAATCCTGTGCTCTGAAGCCGCGAGCGAAGGAGCCCTTTACAAAACTCTCTCTACTGCACTGCTTCTGCCCCCGTCTCTCAGCAGCCCCTTCACCTTGCACTGCACCGCACGGCGACGTGCCTTGGCACAAACACAATGACTCACTTACCCCCGCTCTGTCTGACTGAATCCCTCCTCTTCAACCCCCTCGGTGCCGGGGTGAAATTATGCTGCCGGTTTTGAATCCACGCCCTGCGCATACTTTTTTTTCACGGATTTGTTGCCCGACGACCAAATTAAAATGCACACCAGCCCACGCTTGATTATAAAAGTTTGCCAATTTGATTGCAACTCGATATACACACCCCTCGCTCCAACTTCCTCTCTGCGCAAATGAGATGTGGTGGCGATAAATAACAAGCGCGTGTGGTTTGCACGCAAACCTCCCCCTTTAATTACAGGAAGCTTTTTGTTTTGTTTTGTGGACAGATTTAAAGTTTAAAAACCATCTGGACTGTAAAAAAAATATAATTATTAAGCTGGTGTAGAACGTCTGCTATGTTTGCAAATTGGGTCATTCTGATTAAAAAAAAAATAATAATAATAATACGAGACTGAAAACAAATTTCGTGACTTCCACCGAAAACAAGGCTCATTCGAGGTTTGTGGACAAATTTGGAGTTTGTTGAAGTAAAAGACATTTTTTTCGATATTTATTTCTATGATTGCTGCTCTTTGACAATAGATAATGCAAACTAATTTAAAATCTTCATCAAGCTTATGATTATTTAAGGAAGCACGTTGATATTTTTAATTTACTTTGATCTACTTTAATATAAAAAAAACCAATGCTGAGAACTTTTGAAAGTAAGTTTTGTGCTTAAGATTTTAGAAAATGCAAAATTGAAAACTCACAAGACTTTCTTTCATCAACAAATATTAGATCCAACTTTTTTAAAATTTATTCTCATTGTATATAACATAAAATTCTCGAAATTAAAGGATGTAGGCATAATGTTTTTGAGAGTTTGATGTTAATTAATTAATGCTATTTTCTTTAAAAAATTTTACTAATAATTAATTATGTTTTCTATAAAAAAAAATATATAATTAAGAGAAATATAATATGAAAATTACTGAATTATATGAAGTCATTATACAAATAAGGCTGGTGACTACTTATTCAAAACAAATTAAATTTTTTTGTATATATAATTTTGCTTGGAATGCGTGTTTTAAGGTTGCGTGCTCGGCGCACTTGTTGTTGTTGCAGGCGGCTAGGAAAATGTGAAGGCCGGAAAATGCGCGCGCTGGCCTGGCCGGCGGCGCGGCGGCCGCCTTCCTCGGGCCCCTCGCACAGTCTCTCCAGGACCCCGATGGTGGAGGACGGTGTGTGCACCACCGATGACGAGCTCAACTCTTCAGGGTCCGAGCTGGACGAGGCCGAGCAGCGCAGGGAGCTGCTCACTGACGTGAGTTTTTTTTTATTAAAAAAATTTTACAAATAAAAAGGCTAAAAAGCAAGAGAGGCTGTAATTTATAAATGATTTTTTTCACGTTGCCAAGTTTGTTGAATCCTTTTAAAAGAAAATCTCTTTCACTTTTGGTCCATCTCGAGTGCCTTTTCTGTTGGAAATCCACTCACTGCGCTCTCTTTCGGCACGGGATCTCCATTCTAATGAGCAAAAAATTAGCTTTTCCGTGCTTGGAGAGGCGCGTGTCATTGCTTAAATGGCAAGAGAAGAGCGTCGCCCAAAAGCAGAAGTGAAAAAAAGTAACAAAGAAAGAGAGACGCCGCCGCCTTTGCTGGAAAAGCTGCGTTAATTAGATGGGAGAGAGACGACGAATTTCTGGACTTCCCGCTTCTTTTGACAATGATAGATTAGTTTTATTCTAATCCAAAACTCTCTTGCCTTTGGCTTCCTCGCGTATTTTAAATTCAAAGAGAACCACCGCAGATGTTATCATTCACTCATTCGTCTTTTTGTTTCAGAAATGGAGACAGCTCTTTGACAAGGTGAGTTTTTTTTATTAATCTATTTCAATCTACATAATATTATCATTTTTGAAAGTGATTATGTTTGCAATTATTTATTTATTTATTTATTTATCACTAAATGACGAATGATACACTCTTCTCGTTAAAGAAAGAAAAAACCAATGAAAATTCTTTGATGCAGAATAAAGGTTTTATTATGATAATTAAAATCATGAAATCATCAATAATCAAATCTCATAGAATCTGCGTGATTTTCACAATTTGACAGCAAATTCTGAC
This sequence comes from Neocloeon triangulifer, assembly GCF_031216515.1. Lineage (NCBI taxonomy): Eukaryota > Metazoa > Arthropoda > Insecta > Ephemeroptera > Baetidae > Neocloeon > Neocloeon triangulifer. Next base: position 3,769,130 of record NW_026775547.1, read on the forward strand.
CATTGGGCACAATTAACAAAAATAACAACAGGCGTTTAGCCATAGCTTGATAATTTTTTTTTCATCATAACCATCTTGGTCAGGAATAAAAAGTGTGATTGATGGAACAAATTTCAGTCCTGGTCCCGCCATCATTTGTGTTTTGTTTTAATCCATGGTTGTTCCTAAATAACTGAATTTTAAAATTTAATCATTTATTTATTTTCCATTAATGATATTTTCCCATCATTTTCCAAATTATTTCGTTAAAAATTCGGAGCTTCAAGAACTCTTTCTTGAGACTAACTTTTAGTCCTATCAACATTTTTGCCAGAAAATAAATACATATACCAGGTTCTCTTTATAAATCAGACTTCTTATTATATCAGAATACAAAAGGTTTAATTACATTTTACCAATTTATGCATAACTTGAAGTTCTTTCAACTGAGGAACTGCTTTTCTCTGTGAGTGAACAAGAATTTATGGCTGCACCAAAGGCTCTCTCATCTTGTTATGCTAATGCGCTCGGCTAACTTTTTTTTCCATTTCCAAAAGTAATCTTTATCGCTATACCTAAAGGAAACATGTACAAATACATCACCCTCTTTCATCTTGATACCGCGCGTGTGTGCACCGCACCGTCTTGACTTCGGCGGTGCTGCCCTTTGCACTGCAGATATTGGTTTTTCATTCCGTGGCATTCAAGCTCCATATATGTACACATTCAGAGACGTATAATATTTATTCCCGTCCATAAATCTCGTTGGTAGGCGGAAAAAGTTTACACATGGAGCCTGCACCGGGTAAAAAATTCATCCAATATCGCGCCGCCCCTGCGATCCACAGTGTATGCAACACGCGCGGCATGGAAGACGCAAAATCCTTCCTTTTTCTCAGACTTTTTTATTAGCCGTGGCATTTATTGGGGCTGCCAAAGCGTTTAATATTGGATGCAACCGCCGCCGCCGCCGACCATTATGTCAGATGCATGTTTCATTCGGACGCAGATGGGAGCAGTTAAAGGCCCTCTGAGGAGCGCCGATTTTTCTTTGATTTCCCCTCGGTGCTTCTATCAGGGCAAAACGGCGCTCTTTTTCTCTCTCTCTCTCTCTGGGCTGAGCGGTGCGTGTTCGGAGAAATTACGGCCCATTTGGACATTTTAAGCAAGATGAAAGGCATGGGATGCTCAGCAATTTGCGCTCGCTTTATAGTGCAGGCAGTTTATGCAGATTTGCCACCACTAATGTGCCTCTGCCGCGAAAATAGCCTCATTCCCGAGGTCGATATTTGGTTAGGAACTCTCCTAGCTAAAATTGTGTGGAAAAAATGTATGAAATACAGGGTAAATTTAAAAATAAAAGAGTTATAGGAAAAAATAATAAATTTTTGCTTCGCAATGTTTTAATAGAGGGATTTTTTTTACCTAATTTAGAAATATTTAAAGTTGACTGAAGCAGATGAAATTAATAAAAATTTACTGATTATTATAAGGATGAACTATATCTATTCAGCAAAAAAATTAATAATAACAAAATATTTTACTGGATTTTTCAAATAGCAAACCTCTTGCAAGTTTATACATTTTTCACTGTCAAATAAATATTTGCAAAATTTGGAGAAATTTTATTTAATTTTGTCAATTATCTCCAGATTCCAAATGAATAGAAATAAAAATTTATCATAATATATGTATTATTAATTTGTGAATTGTGAATGAAGATTGATGAACTTATTTGTTTCACTTAAAAACTGAATTTTAGTTCAAAACATATTCGGAGGAGATTTTATATTTATGCTTAAAATTTAAATACATTTTGGTTATCTTCAAGTCGTATGTAACATAATTATATTCCTTTATCCTTGAACTCGGCTGCGGTGTGTACTATAAATAAGAGAATTCCAGATGTAATTAAGTTCAGTTGCGTGACACCAAATCATCATTAACCGGCAGCTCTCTCATCATCGCACGACGCGCACAAAACATGCTCGCCGCATTTCTCTGGCGAGGCTCGGATAAAAACGGAAAAGGAAGCAATGCCTGCCAGCACCCGCCGTGACCTGCACGCGAACTCTCCCATATCAAAACTCACTTCTCACTCGCCCCCTGTGCATCACGGCATTATAAAACACTCATAATTATTTTTTTTTTTAAATCTTTACTACGCTAAAAAGTTCTAAAAATCCAAAAAAGCGAGAGCATTTATTTCTTTATTTCTCTGTCTCTTCCAGTCAAGAGCGCGTGAATTTCGAGAGGGTGTTGAAAAAAATTCACTCACAGAAAAAGGAGATCAAAGAGTCGGCAGCCAGTAGAGTAGGCAACCGGGCGAGCACTCGAGTCGCGCAGGTTGCTCGTGAACGGTTGATTTTACGGTTTGCGCCGAGAGGGCACCACGAGGACTAAAACGGAATCAACACGTTGTGAATGAAACCCTTCAAACTTTAAAAAAATAATTAAACATAGAAATCTACTTCTGGAAAGTATTGCGGAAAATTTATCTATAAAAACTTTCCCGTTGCACTAAAATGTCTTAGCTTAAGAGCTGTTTAAAAATTATATAGTTCATTTTTTATTTTCAACATCCTAATAATAATACAATGATGTTTTTTTTCTTATAAAAAAAAAATGAAATGTATAATAACTGTGTATATATTATTATTATTTATTATTTTAATTTCAGTATGATCCTGAAGGGTTTGGAGAAATCCCTTGGGAAGACTTCATGGTGGCTCTCCGTTCTCCGGATTTTATTGCACAAGTGGAGCCAAATAAACGTGAAATTTTGACCGAAAAGGCGCAACAAAGACTAACATCAGCGATCACCTTCCAAGATTTTGTCAATGTGGTGAGTACAATTTCAATTTAATTAAATTTTAATAATTGTGCGTTTACTCATGATTAGTAAAAAGATCAATAAAAATGAATTAAACAGATTATTATCGAACACGTTTCTGACGGTTTCTGAATAAATTAATGTGCAAAATCTTCCCCCTTATTCTATCAGCCAGCATATTTCCGCTTGGTCGAGTTGCGAATCCTTGAGATCGGTAGAGCTTTGACCAAAATTGCATTCGCTGGCTGTTGAGACTTTCGTTCCTCATAGTCAAATTCTCTCCAATATCCATGTACTGAGTATGAACTGCACTAGGATCTCTTATATTATTTCGCTTTACTGGGATCCACTTCACACCAAGTCCAGAATCCGGAGTGGGATTTCTATTTAAATTTGAGATAAAATTAGTGGAAAGAATCAAAATTATGGAAAAAAAATTCCTCAATGAAAAATTTCCACTACATAAGTAAAAAAGTTACCCCTTTTTAGCGAAGTTTGCCCACATCGTTGTCAATTTATCAATAGTTGACAAATCTTTGGCAGTGAGATTTTTCCAATCTACTCCATTTCTTGAAAACAAATAACCTAATTCATCCCCGTGAGCAGATCCTGAAATTCACAAAATATTGCTCATCAATTAAAATTGAACAAAAGCAATAATTAATTGATGAGACCTGACATATTTGGTGGCATCAATTGGCTTTTGATTAGACTTATGGATCCTTCATATGAAAATTGGTAGTAATAAATTGGGCTCCTCCGCCGTTTTGCAACCTCACTTCGCACCAATTGATCCACACCAACTGCATATTCAGCATCTGAAGCCATCTGAGAATGATTTATTAATTAAGATTAATTTTTAAATTTCATGTAATAATCATATGTATACTTTAAAAAAAATATGTTATTTTTCAAATTGCGAATTTAGCAATTTTTCAATTTAGTTCGCTTGAATAAAAAAGGTTAGAATATCAGAAAAATCGCAAAAATTGCATGCAACTCGATTCTGCCCTGTAGAGTAATTTGACCCAAATTTATAGAGCTGCAAAGATTTAAATTTTTTTCAAGATTTTAATAGTTTAAAAAAATCGCAGTATTAATGCACAAGAAGTTTAAATTTGTTGATCTCATTCCTTGGCAATTTAGTGATTTTATAAAATTAAGTCTGTCTAGGTGGATTTTTTTTATTTAATTTATATCTGAATGACTTCTGCTAAAGAGAAATTATATAGTGGATCAAAATTTGCAAAAATATATTAATATTTCGCTACCGCAAGATACTGCTTCATTTCGTCAAGTGGAAGCGCTTTGTAAAAGTTCCTGATTTGCATCCAAGCGTCCTCAAATTCGCTACTGTTCCTTTTCAGACCAAGATCATAGGGAACGTAGTAAAATCGTCTTTCTCCAAATTCCTTTTCAATTTCAAGAGGACGCAAAACTAATTAAGGAACAAAATTTACTTTCTAGAGGATCCAAATATTAAAAAAATACAAATGAGGTTGAGAAGGGCCTCCTGGGTCATGACACCAGTCATGACTGGCACATCCATTATTCTTAAATTGAGAGGGTTTTTGGGCAGAACTGGTGAAGCGGTGTAATTTGGTTCTTGCGAAACGGTGAATCCATCGCGGTGCCACTCACGTGCCGCCACGACTGCGGCTTCGTCAAGGAATTTCTTCGGCTCGGTTTTCCGAAGACACTCGAGGGCCGCCTCTCCAGAGCCGCAGCCCAGGTCGGCCACCGCCCTGGCACCAATTTCAGCTCCATTGGGCTGAAAGGCCCAGGAATTCAGCGCACTTCCACTTTCTAAAATGGCTCGCTGAAATAGACCTAGAAAAATAAATATTAAATTTAAGTAAATCAATAACTCAGCAAAAATAACACTATTGGGAATGTTAAAATTTGAGCTAACAATGAAAATGAAGGTTTTATTTATCTTAATAAATCTCTATTTAGGTATTTTGATTTTTATATTTTTTATAAATAAATACCTCGGGATAAGGGTGATAAAAGCAAGAAGTTTACACTTGCAGATCCGGAACTCCACCCAAAAAGGGTCACTGATTTTGGGTTTCCACCAAAAGCCATGATGTTTTGTTGCACCCACTTGAGGGCAGCTAAGTTATCTTTCAAACCATAATTTCCATGCAACTCTGGAATCCCCGTATTTAGAAAACCTATGAACAGTAATTAATTTTAAATCTATTATTGTCCTCGCAGAGGGTTTTTAGGATTTTTCCAACCAAGCATTCCAAGCCTGTAGTTGAGTGTCACAAGAATCACGTTCTGATCAATCAGATATTGTGGACCGTAGATATCAGAATTTCCTGAACCCGTGGTCAGACCTCCACCGTGAATCCAAACCATTACGGATAAATTTGAAGCAGTCACCTGTTAGGGATGGATTAATTTCTCTCATGATACATAATGATTAGGGCGATACAAACTCTTATTAAGGCAAATATAGAATTGAAATAAAAAGCACATTTGTTAGAAAACCATTACAGAAGCAGCAACAAACTAAATCCAATATAAATATTCAAAGAGTAAATTAAATTATTTAAAGGGAACTCTATAGCTGCTGTCCGAGTTTTCTGAAAAAAGCTAGGATTTTCAGCCCTCAAAATATTTCTTAATGTCTCAATTTACGTTTGGAGTGTAGACGTTCAGAAAAAGGCAATCCTCGGAGCCCATGATTTGTCCCCTCATCAGTTGAAGACACACACTGCCCTCTTCTTGAGCCATCCGCTCACCCTTCCAACCACGATGATTAACTGGATCCTAAATGCAAATATATTAGGAGCTAAAAATTAAACATCGTAAAAAATAAACTTAAAAATTATTAATTTATATAATTAAAGAATAAATTAATAATTCAAATACAAAACAGTGTATTTTTTAAAAATTGTCTTAATAATTTTCAGCTGAAATTTAGGGCATACAATAGTTGAAAATAACCACAAAATAGGCTGCTTTGTTAATAAATACAAAGAGTTTTATGCTGGGAATTTATTAATTTCCTCCAATTTTCTGAACATAAACTACTACCCAAAATATTTTGAACACCGTCACAAATCAAATTGTGAAAAACCAACCTTCAAATGAAAGTGTTGGATTGAAAAAAAAAATAAACATGTTATGTCATAAGAAAGCTTACTAGTCAATATGGCCTGGGAGAGTATTAAGAATTTTGAATTTTTCCAAAGAGAAATACCCTGAATCGGAAATTTCCGATCGGTGGAGCTGCGAAAGGGATGCCCTGGAAAGCAGAGAACCTGTTGTTCAGCCTTGAGGTCATGAATTTGCCCACGAGGGTGCCCTGGCGAATGGCGACCTTTGGATTCGTTTCTTGCTGGTGAGAAAAGTCCACCAGCAGACAAATTATTGACAAAACACCAAAAGAGCGGAGCTCCATAGCTATATTTTTGGAGCAACCTTTCTCACTGATGAATTTTCTCTCACTAACGCATCTATCTAAAGTGACGAGACGTTTTATGGTTTCCGTATTGTGGTTTAACTTAAAACTGGCCGTGAGTTTTGTAATTCAAGTTTGGTCGGGTTTAACCATTTTGTCCTTCCGCTGCCTCTGTATTTTTCTCTGCGGCAGAACTCATGAGGTAAACAGGAAAAATTTTGGATTTTTTTCTGCTTTCCTAGTAATTTTATAAAATTTTCCAATTCCATGCTTTTGTATAAATTGCTAGCAAAATGATCGCGCGTTTCTCAAATTATTAGGTTGTGAATAGAAGCAATTTAGAGAATGTTAATGGCTGCGCCACGGTGGCCAGCCAAGAATAATTTCATAATTACTGGTTATAATAAAATAGTGGCTGCTGCTTCTCCTCATGATTGCCCCAAGTCGGTATATATACGCATATATGTGCAGCATTATTAATAATTTCTACTCGGACAGGCACAGGAGACTGTGGTGCTCTAATATTACGTGCTCTTTGGAACATAACCAGCTCACAAGAGGGAGCACAATATATGTTGTGAAGGTCCATGTTGTTATTATTTATTAATCTCTGGCCGATACGAAACAAGAGAAATAAAAGCAGATCGACGACCACGCCATTAATCTCATTGTGAAAATATTTGTACGAGAGCAGTATTTTAGAGAGCAATTTCAGATGAGCGGAAAATGGCACAAGAAAATACAAATATTAATTATTAAAGTATTTATATTTACTTAAAAAAAGAAATATCAAGCCTAGAAATGTTAATTCTAACAAAAGGGAAACCGATTTGTGAACAAGTTTTCTTAAAAGGAAGTCAGGAAATATTATAATGATAACAATGATGAATTATTTGAAAATATTATGTTGAAGAATGTCTTGTAAAACGTTTTAACGGACAGAAGAAAATATTCATCTTTGGAACTAATATTTAATTATATTTTTAACTCAATATGAAATATTTACAACTGAATAAAATAAATGTTTGGGACTTAAATCATTTTCTAAAATGGAAACACATTAACAGCAAAAACTTTTAGTTCTATGCCAACTATTTTATAAAAAAAACCTTAATTTATCGGAATGAAAAGAATAAATGTCAGACTCAGGTCAGAATAAATTATAAGATTCAGTCAGAAAAACCTCTTTCGCCAGTCTAATAAAATTACTATTTGGCCACGGAATAATATATTATGAAAATTCAAAATTTAAAAAATAGAGTTCCAAACTTATAAATAGTTGAAATGAATAACTGCCTGATTTTTTTATAGATTCTGTTGCTTTCATTACGATTTTAGAAATGGAATTTAGAATTTTTTTGTTTGTGAATAATATTGAATTGATGGAGAGTGAGAATTATCCTATCCTTATTAGGTAAAGAAGCGAAAGAAGTGAGACGTCAGCGAGCAACACTGCTGTGAGTAAATGCACGGAGCATTCGCTGCCCACATACAAAATAAGGAGGCAGCCGCGAATTTATCAAAAGCGAGCTCTCGCGTCTCGTACGAATAAAACAACGTATTCTTTTTTTTCCAAAGGTGCGAATGCTCCTCCCTGCTCACGTTGAAAACAAATCCAAACAGTGTTTCACTTATATCACTGCTGCTTCTTTTTTACCCACCTTTGACTCTGTGTGTGTTTTTGAGACGAGCCCATGACGTAATTCTCGGACTGACGACGACGGTCCTAACCTAGGCCGCAGAAAAGGAACCAAATAAAAAGACAGCGTGGGAACCGGGCGTGGTAAATACTGCAGCACTTCTTCTTACAAATCTGCTGTGCGGCGGTCCTACACACATATTCGTCGGGCTTAAAGTTAAAGCATAAAGTGCCGTCCACAAGAGCGGCAACATCTCTATTTTAAAACAAAGAATAAAATACTAAACTTGCTTTTTTTTTTAAGAAATTTTAGGGCTAATATTTTCATAAGTAATTCTTTTGAATAACTTCTAATTTTCAAAATTTCCTGGTCATAAATTATTTTTGATTTATTGTAATTTTAATTTTTACTTTCAATTAATTTCTGACTATTAGTTAAATCTGTTCATTATAAACACAACTCATTTAGGCTCACATTTTAAGCTGAAAAATTATTTAAAATTGCTAATTTTTATACGGAAGGAGCGTAAAATTGTTGTAAATTTTATCATTTTTGTTTTTGTCTAATGTTTAAAATATAACATTGATTTTCAAAAGACATTTTGGCATTTCAAAATTTAAAAGTAAATTACTTGTCTAAAATGAAAATTATTTGCTATTTTCATAATAATTTGAAACTTTTGCTTACTAGATGATATAGTTTATAACCCCTAACAATTCGTAAAAATTATGATTTTGACGAAAAATTTAATACGGTCTGCAAAAATTGGTTCCAAAATTCAAAAGGAGTTTTAAAGGTTACCAATAAAATCGTTTATCTGTCAGTTATGTCACCAGTATTTCAATTAAGAAAAACACAAAGTTATGCATTTTTTCAGACTTTATTTCGGAGCAAATTAGAAATAAAAGAGCAAAAAACTTTTTACACCTGTCTATCGATTGAATTTGGATCTGCAAAGAGATAATAAGAGTAAAAAACCTCACGAGTTAAATCGTTTTTAAGGAAGTGATTCTGTGTGGCACAATTTGTCTGACGCTGTGTCAGCACGAGATGACTTTGCAGAAAAAGCACAGCAGTGCAGGCGGCGACATCAAATTAAAAGGAGCAAAAGATGTTCTTCTCTTACTGTGTCGATTCCATTTTCCTCTTCAGAGACAAAATTAGCCCTGAAAATGCCCAGGCGAACTCACACATAGAGGCTTCTCTTTGTGCGAGCAATTTAATCTTCCTCCAACCAAGGCAGCTTGAAAAAGAAGAAGAGATTTTCTTCTGGCACACGAAAAGGAAACCTTTTGGTCGTATATGTATTATATTCCTATAGAAGAGCATTAAGCGTTTATTATTATGAAAAGAAGTTTTACTTATGTATTCATCAAGCCGGTCAGGGATGAAAAGGATTGAATTTATAACCGTTCAAAATAGATATTTCACAACTCACAATAGCAGGCGTCAGTTTCTTTTTAAGGGGTAAACAATAATTACGGCATTGTGCAGGTGTGATGTATTAACTTTTGTTGCTTTGAAGGATTATTTTATAACAACACAGCCATTTTTGTGGTGAATAAAAAATGCGTCTTGCGGCTTCGAGCAATTAATTTAATCATCAAAATAATGTGTGAAGAATCAACGAGCGAGCTTTCCCATTAATTTATAAATTAATCATTCCTATATGACTCATTCTTCAGCTTCCTCTGAAGTTTGTAAAGATATTTCATATATTTATCAAATGGTATTAAAATATAGATATTACTTCTGAAACAGATCAAGAATAACTGACAAGCATTTCCTATGAACAGTTAAGTTTTGAATGACATGATTGTGGCCATTTTCAAGGAAGTAAAAAATATACAAAATAATACAAAAAAATTTAATTATTAAGACAAAGGAACTTAAGTCTGCAAAGATTTTATTAAAATAAAAATTAAAAATATGCATAAAACTATTGATAAATAAATTTTTTTATACTTTTGTTAAAATATAAAATATTTCTTATGTAGAAGAAATATATGAATTTTAAAATATAAAATCATATTTTTTCTTTATAAAGCTCTTCTTGCCTAGCCATATTTTATGAGAAAAAATTCCATTATAATTGTTTTAACATGTTATGTTCAATTTAGTATTTTTAAATAAATTTTGTATCTTACTTCAAATTTCACAAGAAATAGGGCTGCTGTTGAAACTTAAAAAAAAATCTCATCAATTAAATAGCAGCTTCATGATTTTTGTCCTCCTCACTTTTTCAACTAATCAAAAAATGTATAAATGTGTCTATTCAATCTTTTTGGTGTTAGTTCAACTTACAAAAGGTATACTCGGTTTTCTGAGGCCTGAATGTTCAGCTGGGTGGCCTAACTTGTCTCTCCGTTTTGTGAGGAGGCCAAAATCAAGGCCGCTACGCCCCGTCCGAAAACCCGCGTCGCCGAGAGAGCTGAAAGCCGCGGCTCTCGTTGCCCCGGCAATTATGATAGACCTTCTGCCTGCCGTACCTGCTGGCAGGTCGTTTTTAATCAGGGATGAAAATTAATCACAAAGCAGGTGCGCATCACACGAGAGAGAGAGGAAAATAAAAATACAAAAAAGAAAACGGATCGCGCCGAGTTGCTCGTGGTGTGGCTGCGTGTGTGGTTTTTTGTTTCTTTCCTGCCGCTGGTTTGTTTGTTTGTTTTCTCGCGGGCCGCTAATGTGAGTGCGCGCGTCATTTGGAGGTTGAAATATTAATTTGAGCACCGGGCCATTAAGGTGAGAGATGCATTCAGAAAATAGCTAACGAGCTTCGCATTACACAAAGGAGGGAAATGTGTAAATTAATTATGAAGAAAACACAAAACATTATATGATGAAGAAAAAATAAAATTAAAAAAATTGGCCTGAAATTTTTTATTCAAACGGAAACCAATTATTTTTCACGATAAATGCAAAGAATTGGCAATTTCAGACAAACTGTAAGAGATTAAGTACAAATTTAATTTTAATTATGTCAAAATTTCCACGATAAATTGTCCCATAACTATTCAGTAATTTAAAACAAACAAAGTAACGTTTTGAAAAAGAAGAAAAAATTTTGTTAGTTTAGAGTAAAACAGCCTAATTTGCGAGTATGCGTTGTGGAGCAAGAGAAAAAAAACATAGTCACGTCTAAAATTTTGTTTCGATGTTAAAAAGTAGAAAGTTATTAATTAATTTTGAATAAAATGCTTACCAAATTATATTAATTCTCCCTTTTGTGAATGTTTGGATTCCTTACTACACAAATTTTTAGTTTTAACTTGTCCCCTTCCCGAAAACATCAGGTATTTTTTTTCTGTTCCATCCACGGATCTGTTTATTTGGCGGCGCACACAATGATAAATAAAGAGCGGCTGGACCTCTCCGCTGCTTGTCTATAGAGGAGATCGAGAGAGTGAGTCAGGTCTCACCTGAACGGCCCCCGCCCCTAATTCCTGGGGGCGGGTGTGGCCCATCAGCGGAGGCATCTCAGGCAGGTCTCGGGCTCGCCTGCCTGCCTGCCTACCTTTCTCATGTGTTTATCGTGTCATCAGTTCTGCCTTGATGAGATAATCATTTTTATGCGGCTCGGTGGATTCCTGGAAATTTACAGACTATAATTGGCGCTAATTTGTATTCGCGCGGCGTGCGCCGCCGCTCATTATGCTTATAAGCTCGAGACGATGTGCGGACCTATACTTTGTATCAAACTTCTTCATCTGCTGTTTTCAACGTCTGGCTTAAGAGATGTTCAAATGAGCCTGGTATTTTTTTTCTAAATAGCAACAAAAAAGTCAATATATCAAAATATAATTTGTTGAATATAGGACTAAAATTTATATTTCTAAATAATTTGATGAATCTGTTACATTAAATCAATTAATTAAGCTACATTTTCGTAGACAAATTTTAGTTTATAAGCACAGGTCATTCATATAGGTTTTTTTCAAATTTTTTTTGTTATTATCTTTTTACATTACCAGCAAAAAAATATTTTCTATCCCACCAAATTATTATTTAGGATATTAAGCAATTTTATTGAAAAGGCAGAAGTTTTTTCTAATTAAAATTTAAAAACTTTACTTGGTTGTCAAGTTTTTGATGAAGTGTGGTACATATTAGTGGGCAAAATTAAACTTATCGCAGAAAAGATTTCTACAAAATACTAGATTTTCAGATTGTCTAAAAATTTTCAATCACTTAAAATAATAATAAAAAAAAAAAAAAAATGAAGGAAATGATTTTGTATTAATTTCTAGAATCAAAATTTACATGCAATAGTTTTTGCAAAGCATCATTTTTTCTAGTAGAATGGATTTTGTAAAGAATTTTTTTTTCATATACTATTTTTCAATATACTATGAATGGTTAAAATATTGGTTAATTTTATTTAATAATGTTGAAGTGACGTAATTTTTAAAATGATTAGACTCCTTAAAAGGCAGCTGGAAGTAATTTTGTACGATTTGAAGGCTGTCACATGAGCTGCCCCTCGTGTTGCTCGTCAATGGGGAGCCAAAACGCCAAATTAGTATTCTTTCCGCACACTCTAGCTCCATTCAAACAATGCAAGCACATTTTGCGTAGGAGTTTTCCTGTGCGTTCAATTTATTTGGATCTTCCTCGCCGCGTTCAGAGATAAGACGCATTATATATTAAATATTGAAGGTATTTTTACACAATGGAGCGCCAGACATTTCCGGTCGATGGCCGTTTTGGCTTGTTTTCTTTTTATTTTGAGGCGTCGCGCGATTTCACCACCAGTCAATCATACAGAAAGGGTTTTGAAATTGCTTTGTCTTCAATTGAGGTCACTGGGGCTTTTTACTTGCGAATTTTGCCATTCAATATTAAATCTAATTGGAAACCTTTACAATTAATTTTCATGTATGTAAAAGTTTGCAATTCAAATTAAATGTTAGTAAATATTTTATTATAATAACTGTTGCAAATAAGTAAGTTCTGATTGGCTTAGTAAGTTTTTATTTTTAGCGTACAATTCATTTCAGTAGAGCATTAGGTACTGCTTATAAATGAAAAAGAAATGCCCATATTTACAATAATGATACTGCAATTTACAATTTACTTATATATTTTTAGATTTTTAATAAATCATTAAAAAAAAGAATAAAATAAAAATATAAAGTATATTGAAAAGTTATTATAAATTTAAATTCAAAAAATTAATTAAGCTCGTTTTATGTAATATAGATAGAAAATTTTAAATTACATTTTAAAACGAATTATCACATTGATAATATTTGATAATTTTTATGATAAATTTTAATTGATTTTAATATATACAGCAAAATGATCATGAAAACTAAGGACTTTTATATATATTATTTCAATATGTGTTTGTGTTCTCTATGATTTTATTGATTTTATATCAAAAAGTATTATTAACTCGTATCATAAAATAAATCATTGCGTTTTTCTCATACAACACCTGTTTAGTATTATTTTGCTTGATTTAGCTTTATTTCTTTTGCAAAAGCAAATGAGAGCTTTCGTTCACTTTCGTTTAAAAGTAAGAGCGAATTATGAGTCCACTCTCCAAATTTATGTTAGATTTCGCTCGTTAAAGACCGAGTGAATGAAAGTGCACATTATACAAATCGTTTCCAAAACACTTATCACGGCTTTTACAGCAACGTGTGTTCAAATTCACACTCATTCAGATTATATAGCTTTTTCATGCAAGAAAATCGGATTAAAGTAAAAGCTCTTTAAACACCTGACAACACGTTTTATTCATAAAATATTAATTTAAAAATTGGAAAGAGCGCAGGATGAAGTGATCGTTGCGTACAGAAAAAGTATAATAATAATGTGAGCGGAGACCAGATGTTTCGCGGCAGATCGCCTCTGCAGCAGGTGAGGCCAAGAGCAGATGAAAATCCTCTGGCGTGCGAGAGCAACTCTCGCTTTATTTCCCGAGATGCACTTACCTCCGCGCAGTCAGCGTGCAGAGAAAGATACAATATGTTTTGAAAAAAAAGCATCAATCCCTGTATATACAAATAGTAGTGAGAGCAAAAGCAAAGAGATGCACCTGCGAAGAAGTGTTGACGTTCGGTAGCCACACAATGGCTTTACCATAATTCAATGAGAGTTAGTGCGCAGGATTTGAAATTCAAATTTGTTTAAAGGTATGTTTAAAAAAATTTCATTAAATAGAATCGAGGCTTGATTTTCTAAATTGACTGATAAATTGAATATTAAATTTAATTATCATTTCCATTAGTGAAAGTAACATTTATCAACTATGGAGTGTAATTCTCATTCCTATTAATAATAGTGTGCCTAAAATACCCAGTTGGCTTCCCTTTTGATGTCAATCAACTTCAAATATTTATTCATATTATTAGGAAATTCGTATATTTATTTATTTGCCCTTACGGTTATATAACCTATTGCGAAAAGTACACTGTACAAAATTAAAAATTGGGAAACGTGCATCATAAAAATAGTCCTTAAGTAATAATCGTTCATTAATATATAATGTATAATATATATGAGCTTCATTGCAGACCACGTTAATAGATCCAGTATGCGTCTAAAGACAGTATTTAATTACCTTTGATTGCATAGCCAAGCTAGACTACTTATAATTTTTTTAAAACATTATGTATTTAACAGAACATTTTGAATTGTTCATTAATACATAAATATTTTTGAACTTATATAACAAATATTTAAAATGAATAAAAATATTACGTCAACATTAATTGTTTTATTAAAGAAAAAAAATAATGAACATATGAAAATAAATTAAAATTAATGGAACTTTTATAAGTTAAATAAAAAATTAAACATTTTTTTTACGGTGTATTAGAGTTTTTTTCCCACGACAAAATTTGATAAGTAAAATGGACTGTTTGATATTTCTTTCGTCTATTACTTTTTTTTCTTTTGAGCTGAAATCCTCTCCTAATTTGCAAAAAAAGTCTTTGTGTTCAACTCGACTAGCCAAGGAACGGTGTGGTCCGCTGCCGCAGTAAATTCCCAGAATCGCACTCTGCTCCACGGAGCATCTCACAGCAAACCAGGAATTAATTCCTTCTGCGGTCGTCGGCGTTTCTTTGCTATTTTTATCTGCCTAGCAGCATCAAGGAAAATCGCAGATGCAAATAGCACCGCAACACACGATTTTCACCACATTATAGCTGTCTTGTTTGTTCAATTTATTCCAACTCGCCGGGAGAAAAGTGTGGACACAAAATTATATACCTGTACGCGTGTAATTTTGTGCCCACTGGTGGAAAAAAGGTGCTGCGGCAATTGTGTGCGTTTGATCCTCACCGCGCACCCGCGTTGATGGGATTTCGAATATATAGGGAGAGAGAGACCGCTATGAAGACATTATTGGTCTGAATCCTTTGCACCCAACAAAAAGGTTTGCGGCTTTTCGTTCTCTCTCTCAGGCGGCACGATTGTAAAATAAATCTAAGATTATAATCATGTGGATTTTCATTTTTGTTATATTTGCAATAAAAGCAAACCACTTTACTGTGTAGTTGCGAAAGAGCTAATTTCAAAAGTTGCAAAGTTTTTGTGTAAAATTTTTAAATTGTGAAGTTCGATTATTCTTTGGCAAATTGAAGAATATGAAAACGTAATTGTGTTATTAAAAGAGTCATTGTGTGCAAAAATTATTTATAGCAACTCATGGAATTGGCAACAACAGCGAAATTCGCATCACGCTCTACAAATTTTGGTGTGGTTTTTAAAACTCGTCGAGGTGATGTACTAATCAATTTGCAAACTGATTTAGATCATTCAGAGATGTAGAAAGTATTTAATTAGTTTGGCCTCATTTTTGTACGAATATTTTCTTTCATTGTGTCTCAATATTTATTTTAATCAAAATTCTTAATTGAAGAAACCATGGTAGTGTCTTTTCTTTATCATATTATAAGTAATAATTTAAAAACACACACATCATTTAACAATTCCTATTATTTTTTTTCTAAATTGAAAATAAAAAATTCCCATTCAACGTTCCAATTTTCCCATTGACGCTAAATATTGATAAAAATGCTGGATAATACCAGTTTTTTTTTTTTTTTTTTAAAAATACTATATTTTGTTCAGAGAACCGGATGGACGTCAATGTGCCGCGTAATGCAGAAAAAATAACGCCCTGTGCCGGTGTGTGAATAGTGATTGCTCACAGCTTGATGCATAAAATGGAATCTTATCGGCCAACGGCCGAAAAATTGCTTAAGCGGCTATAAAATATCACGCGCTTTGTGCGTTCGCACAATGTATTGACGAGCATGCAATATTGGCAATGCGAAAATTCCTGAAAACATTTATTCGTTTCACAATGAGGAAGGTTTTTGACCTGTAAAACACATTGAGGATAAATAGTAACAAATATAAAAACAATACAAAATAAAATAGTTTAATTAAAAGTTATTGTTTTTGGTAAATAACAAATTATTATTATGGTAAAAATTAAAAGTACGCCAAAAAAAATAAACAAAAATTGTGAAACAAAAACCGAATGAAACGCTTTTTGGGGAGAAAATCATTCTAGTCCCACATAATTATTTTTAATTAGGAATTTCACTAGTTTGCATAATTCAACGTTAATTTTTGGTACACATTTAATAAGAATTTTCATAAATTTATAAATAACGATTTAATATTTTTAAATTACATATGGTGATGGTTCAGGGCAGACGTCTCAATTTTGCCGTTCGAATGAAATCTCTGGCACCGGTTGAAAGGACAGTAGAACCGCCCTGTCAGATCCTGTTTTCCAAAACCGTCGATGACAAGCGGCCAAACGATGAAAGGAAAACGCACTCTTCTATTATTTATAAGGAGCGCATTTGGCCTCTCGCGCGCTCTCACCTGGATTCCTGCGAGTGTGTTGTGTTTTACAACTGAGGTGGTATATACGAGGTTTGTGTGTTTCCTGTTTCCTGTGCTCGCGCGGCTGCCGAGCAGCTGCTCCTCCTAACACACGCCTATTTAGGGCCAATTCATTCCTCGTTGCTTTTGTATTTTAGGAAGCAGCCCCTATGTCTGAATTCTGCTCCTCTGTGGATAGAGATCTGGAATGCAATGGGGGTGCGTTTCAATCGCGGTTTCCTATATAACATCTTCTGGAAACAGTTCTCGTGTATTTTGAGAGAGTTTCACGCTTTTCCATAAATGTGTGTATAATGCAAGCACGTGAGTGAGTTGGTATATAATATAACCTTCCGAGTTCAAATTGATTATAAATAGAGTTGGGAATTAATGGGAAAAGTCAGACACGCGATGTGTTAATATGGAGAGTGTGTGAATAAGAATAAGTGCGGAGAGTAATGAACTTGCTATTTATTTACTTCTAGATCAATTTTGTTATATGTACTCGGAATAATTTTGTCTATAAATAGGTCCAATTCCAATGGAAATAAATAATATAAATTTTATATTAATTAACCAATGTTTGAAAGCAATTGTTTTTCTTTTCAATTGATGAACAAAAGTAAAATTAAATAAAATTTAAAGAAATTATTTCATTTCTTTTTAATCTATTTTTTCACAATTTTATTCGAAAAAATTCTTAAATATTGAACACTTTCTGCCAATCCTAAGTTATAATCAGTTATATAAAAGTTTAAATAATAGCAAATATTATTAATAAATAATTTCCACTTTCAATTGATCAATTTAATTTTTTCTTTCTCAAGAATGTATTAAAATGCATAAAAATAAGATATCACCACTTATAATTAGCGATGAAAGTTATTCAAATTTGGCAAAAAAGCTCGGAATCGAGTGGTAGAGGGGCTATAGTGCTGCCCCCACCCCGCAGACAGCTCGCGAGTGCGGGCAACGCCGAGTTGACTCAGTTAGTCAGTCTGACTGTGGAACCGGTGCCACTAGCACGGCCGGTAGTGCTGCTCCACGCGGAACACACCACCCGAGCTGGATACATTTTCAACTATATCGACCCGCACCATATTACGGCTCCACACACTCTCAATGGGTAAGAAAAAGAGACACTATTCCGCACCCGGCGCCCTAACGCGTGGCCGTGACCCTTCGGATTAAAGCACCGGCAAAATTCAAAGTTTTCCCTGCAAATTGAATTTATTTTAAATTTATTATGCTTATGTATATTTAATGTACCAAATAGTGTAAAATAAGTAATAATATTATAATTTTTTTTCCATAAGTTGAAAATTTTAAATGCACAGATTAATCTTTTGAAAATTATTTACCTGAATATAATTAGTTTATCTTTTTTTTTTGTTAGTGAAAGGCGCGGAGTGATTCAATGAGTACTCAGAAAAGTTTGCAGGACGTTCCTCTTTATCTTGATAATTTTTTTACTATTAGTATACAGCGAGTCGGGGAATTTCATTCAAGCGTAAAGGAAGTGCGACGCGTAATTCCTTCACCTACATTATAGATGCGCGTATACGTTTTTTCCGCTGCTCTCTCTCGCTCGGCCACGCTGCTCATTCACGAGATTTAATTCCGCCATCAGAATGGTATATCTTGATTTGTAAGCCACGAGCGACGGTGAATCAGAATACATAACCACGTCGTTAGCATAAGGCGAAAATGTGCGCAAAATTGATCAACAACGAAACAGCTGGCGAAGGTCACTTTTGACAAAACGAAGCAGCCAAGTTGCCGAATATTAAAATAAAATTTGACCGTCCGGATATATCTTTTTGCATTGTGTAAATAATTTATGCCATTTCTCGTGCATCCACTTAAAAAATTAAATAATTGATTTTATGAAACATAAAACAATATTATTCACAACGTTTCAACAGGTGTAATGGCCTTTTTAAATTTTAATAATTAAATTTCATTCTGTAATATTTGTTAAACAATATATAAATCATGACAAAGAGATATAAAATATTTTTCCTAATTTTATCTTATGTCAAATCTTCTCTTTAAAAATTCAATATCTCTCAATTTTTAAACAATTTTCGTGCAGATTTGTGCATGTTATGAAACGCCTAACAAAACACATGTGAGAGTCTCTCTCGTCCCAAAAACACCAACACTCGCAAAAAGTCGAGGACCATTTTTTACAAGGACTTCCGTGAGCTCTCCAGTGTATTTTTAGGCCCAGATGCGACAAAAAGTTGATGGTATGGCAGGAGCTTGGAATTAATGAACAGCTCAACTTTTTGTGAATGGGTCTATTTTGAATTTATCTGCTGCCTCTGCTGCGTCGGAGCGAAATACAAAGACGACGTTGGGACAAAAACACTATTGCATATTAATGATGACATTGCAGGGGCTTCAAACTGTCACAGCGAATTTAATAAGGTGGGCTCAAGGTGAAAATTTGATTGCAAAGCAGCACGCAATCTTAATTAAAAGCCTAATCTTATTTCGAGGCCTAAACATAAATTATGTTTTCAATGATAGATAATGGATTTTTCTATTAGAGATATTTTTGTTTTAAAATTATTCCTTCATTACGGAGTTGAATTTTAACTAGATTTTCAAATTTTATGAAACTCTAGCAATTAATCTTCATTAAATCCTTCATTTTTTTTAGTACAATCAAAATTTTGCATTGATTTTATCTAAGAAAATTTAATTTCACCCTATCAAAAATGCAATTCAATTTGGATGCACCCCTGGTAGAGGAAATCGAACATAAATTCAAAGCTCGTCTCCTTTTCATGCATTTTGAGATTAATCTAATCAGGGCCGGCACTTGCCCCATAAACTATCCACGAGCCATTTAACCCAGTAGACAAAAAGTTGTCCCCGTTGGCTGAGAAGAGCCGCTGTAAGTCATTCCGATTGTGATACTTTTTCACTCGCCAGTCGTCTCCTGTGCTTTTTGATGATTTGTAGGCATTACATCCCGAAAGTTGGGCGCGCGTTTCTCATTCTGCTATGCGGATCACGTTGGTGCGCCAGACAATAGGGTGCGCATTTGTCCCTCTCTATGTACCACATTACTACACTTTTCATGTATTTTCGCCGCGCGTGCCGAGGTCTCCTCGTCAGGGGCTTAAAAAAAAAACTACCGCTCTAAAATTTCGTCCCGTGTTGTATAAAAAAATTAACGTGAACGCCGCATCGAGCTGGTGGGCTTCAGATAATGTTATTTTACTCCGCTGTACGAATAATGCGATTTATTCCTCCTGTGCAGGTGGAGGGTCTTTCAAAGTGAGCCTCTCTCTCGCACGTCCGTCAACACCTGCGAAAGCGGCTTTGGAATTTACATACCCGAAATTGCCGGGGTTCCATTCCAAATGAGCATTTTCGGGCGTCGCATTCCAACACTTGTGTGTATAGAGAGGCCCTAGGACCCTTTTCACTCGTCAGGCAAAAAGCAAACAGTTCAAAACTGTCAGCCAAAGTTTCCAGGTTTTCCGAAATGTTAATAAAAGCATTACATATTAGTTCAAATAAATAATAATCATTGGCGAAAAAAGCATTGTCAAAATGTATAATACGTAGATTTTAAATGCTAAATTTTCATATTGGAAATAAATTATAAATTCAGCTTTTTTTCAATACAAACAAAAACTCTCGTTTATGAAATTTTTCCTCGAATACTTTAAATTAAAATCCAGAGGTCAATTTCTTTTGAAATTGGAAACCAACTTAAGCTCATTTAGGAAATGGAAGAAACTTTGTAAGAATAGACACGTGGCTTTTAATTCATTAAAAATCAACATGTATCTCAAGTCGAAAGTAACCAGGTCACCTTTTAAAACCACGTGTCGATTCTTTACTTCAATATCTCATTTAATGTTTTTAATAACACGTTGATAACAACGTGAGTCTTTAAACTTGAAATTATAGACTTATTTTAATTTTAAACTTGACGCATAATCTATGCACTTATAATACTAATCTAAATTTTAAATTGAGGTTGAGCTTCGGTTTTTTCTTGTGTAGAAAGCAATATTTTAATTTTTAAATTTCATAAAATAATAGAACTCTTCTCTCAAATTTATTAAATTTAAGTGAGTTCATAAGACTAAAATTTTGTTAACATTCATATCATCCTTTAAAGCACTTGCCACGCAGCAAATCCCACAAAGGAAATCTAGAGAATTCTAAAATTTTTGCCAATTTGTTTAATAAACTTTTCCTTTCATGCCACTGATCAATTGATTCTGAGGTACTTGATCATAAGACTTTCCTCTAGACAGAGAGGCCCTAAAAAAAGCCAGAAGCTCAAAAGCTTTTCTCCAGACTTCAAAAGACTACTCTCTTTTTTTACAAAGGAAAAAAAACTGCAAAGGGTGCTTTTGCTCTTGCTTTCCTCTCATTAATTTCCAAAGTTCTTTTATTGCGGCGCGGACTTTTTATTTTTGCAATAAAGTTCGGAGAATCGCGTCTGCGAGCATGGCCGCCCCTGCTGCTGTTCGGGGGTTTGTGTTGGGGGTGAATTTTCATTCCGTCGCCGCCGCCACCACGTCGTCATCATCGCATCGACCGGTTTTTCTATTCTAGAAGAGGGCAGCACGGACAAACGCAATCACAAGCCAGTTTTCTACGTTTGGCACTCGCGCCGGCTAAATAAAATAAATTATAAGAAGAAGAAGAAGAAGTGGAGCCGCGTGCGTTCCGTCGCTTTCTTCCCCATTATAAGCTCCCCAGTTGCAGGAGACGACCGAAGTTTATAGTATGGAGAGCAAGAAAACCACCCTCTTTATAGGTTGCAGGGGGTGAAACTGCACTTCCTGCATGCCACCGCGGGTGTTCTATACTTGCAGATCGATATTTACATTTGACAGGAAAGAGGCAAAACAGGCTATGCAGTCGTTTCAAAACGACAACACATGAAAAAGATATTTCAGGAAAATAGCAAACATGTAGTAAAATGGAATTGATTCAATGAGTGCAAAATTTTAAGTCACTTTTTCCAACAAAGGCTTTCACATAATTCCAAAGAGTCCTGATCTTTTTGTTTATGAAAATACTTATTTTTACAAATTTAAAAAATTGCTAGATAAATTGTTTTTGCTTCTTTATATTAATTATTAGCTAGTTAAATATCATTATATAGAATTATTAGTAGGAAATTACATTTATTATTAAAGAATCTAAGACTCATGTAGTGAACGAAACCATAATTTATTATGTAATCACAAAAAAATTGAAGGAAAATGTAAAGCATAATCTCAATAATGTTAAATTCAATTGTTTTGATTTCAATCTCTAATGCAAAAATTAATTTAAACGAATTTTTATGATCACTTATTGAAATTCACAATATATCGAAGTAAATTTTGTGCAAAGTGAAAAAAGATTATTGTTATTCCCGCTATTTTTGTAATTAATTTCTAATTTGACAAAAAAAAAACGTCATAATTATTCTACCTAGCAAAAAATTGAATTTTAAACACCAGTTTTCTTAATATAATTTATTCAAGAACAGATTTACAAATGAATTCATATTATTCTTTAATCGAATTTTCTTCTCTTGCTACCGTGTGCTCACAACGTGTGACAACTCGTGTTCTCCAAAAGAAACGCGACTTGACCGAGTAAGGCCTTCTTTATATATTAATATAAAAATAAAAACTTTTCCTCCTCCGTCGTCTGCAGGTGAAGCGACACGCTTGGGCTCGGGTGCGTATCGCAGCGCGAAAAGCATAACATAGACCGAGTACAAGACAAAACACACACGCGGTGGCGCCCGAACAGCCGCGCCGCAAGAGCTAATTACGCGAAATAATTGAATAAAAAAAAATGTGTGGGCCGCCGCCGGCGCGACCGGAGCGAAAATTGCGCCGGTGACGAGAGGTGCAGAGTGAATTTTCAGACGACGCCTTCGCGGCGGGGGCGACCGTGTCTGAAATGTTTATTTGCGGCCATTATTCTAGTCCTGCGTGGAGGTGTTCAATCTTTAATGATGCACCACAATTGTCTCCGTCTGTCTGTCTCAAGTCGGCATCCGTCCTTCGTCTGCCGGCTTCTTATTGCCCTCGGTGTGTGTAAATGTGAGAAGGCGAGCAGGAAGTGGACGATTTTTTTTCTTCCCAAGCTACCGCAGAGAAAGAACACCTTTGAAATGGGATTTGTTTGAAAATAGAGAGACAACTGTACATTTAATATATGAAAACAAAAGAGCCTTTTGTGTTTAAATCAACACGTGTACCAAAATAAATAAAAAACATAAGAATTTCCATGGACTTCCTCATCTTCAAAATCGTAAGCTAAATTTATCGACGAGTTAAATAAAAATGAAAAATTTCAAAAATCAACTAACTTAAGAATAAAAATTTGGTTTTTATATTAATTGTGAGATTTTCCAGGATTTGAAAAAAAAATTTTAATTAAAGTTGTCTTGAAAAGCTATATAAAGTATTAACTTGTGTGGAGCCAAACGTGTATTCACTTTTGGGGAGCATCAAATTAATTAATTCATGCATTGCCCTTTAAACAAACGAGCTCTATTTATAAGGTAGAGCATCTAAATCATTCACATATATTTGATGATTTTATGGATAAATATTTTATATAGATTTTCTTTGGAGATGCTTTAAAATGTAAAAAGCTGAACATGTCTTTATAAATCAAAATTGCATATTTGACCAAAATTATATATTTCAATGATATTGGGATTTCCAGTGAAATTTTCCTATATTTTTAAAGTTTTCACGTTTCCTGTTTTGAATTAAGGAATCATATAATTTCATCTAGACCGCCCCTATGACATAAACACTAGTCAGAAAATATTGTGATATACAAATATGCGAAATATCCATATATTTCAAATAACATCTTGAACATCTTAGCCTTTAGAACTACTGTGAGAAATAGCATTGTCACTAAAATTTAGAATGTAATGTCAAAGTGCCAAAAAATGTATATTTACAATGAAATATTAAATTAAAAGTTATTTTTGATAGGAGAAAGAGAAGAGTATTATCTAAAATAAAATTTACCACAAATAGTCATTTTTTTATTAATTTAAAAATTTATTTAAGTAAAAATATTTTTTTTAAATGTAACTTCAAATATAATTATCTCATTACAATTTTGAATTAAATATTAATCAAGTTTTTATTTTTTACTTGGCTCTTGGCTCTTTTGTTTAAATTTAATTTTTGTTTAAATCTATGTGCACCTCTAAATCTTTTGTTGAAATTGATAAAGACACTCATTTACGTTTGCCTCTTTCACCTCTCGTAAAATCGCACTGCAGCGCTTTTTCCAAGAAGCTGCAGCGCCAATGATTTAGTGCAAATTCCGACTCACTCTACCCGCATAACGTTCAACCTACCCACTTCAATAAATAATATTGCGCACACGTAAGGCAGTGACCGTCGCCGGCGTGCAGGGGGACAAAAATATTTACGACACGTTCGCCGCCTCACAGACGTAATTACCTTCAGGTCAGGGGTCGTGTCTTTCAACCCGCCGGGTCGGTGATTCACTCAGTGTGTGTGCCGAAGAGACCATTGTTGCCAGGGTTTATCTGATGTGGCCGTACGCCCGGCATCAAACAATAATGAATATACGATCGTTCGCCGGCTTTGCGGCTCGCCCAATATGGGATGAATTGAGCCTTTCTGTGTGTACGTTCGGGTAATTTGTCTTCGGCTTGTAATTCACCTCCACAGTGCTTCACGGTATACAAAAGGCGAGAGAAGGAATTTTTATTTACAAGAGATGTATAACATGGGGATGCCAATAACGATGAAAAATGTGCGTGGAAATAGTAAAAAAAAATTGATTTATTTTAATATATTCCTGATAATTGCTATCTGAAGTAAAAATTCAAAAAGTTTAAAAGCGTTATTGTTCTCAACTTAAAAAAGTCTAACAAATGGTAAAAAAGATTTTGTGGTAGAATTTCACAATCGAGGGTTGATTCATGGTGATTTGAATTTAAAATCGGCTTTTCCTCGATGGGTTTTTGTGAGTTGTTTATTGTTTAAGAAAAAACAATATCCTGCTCTACATGTTTCGGCTGCGGGCTGCAGCCATAATTCATGAGCTTTCTCGGCGGTGGTCGAGAGAAGACTGACCACCGCCGAGAAAGCTCATGAATTATGGCTGCAGCCCGCAGCCGAAACATGTAGAGCAGGATATTGTTTTTTCTTAAACAATAAACAACTCACAAAAACCCATCGAGGAAAAGCCGATTTTAAATTCAAATCACCAGGTAAAAAAGATGTTACTACACTGGAGAAATCTCTTCCTAAAAGTGGGATGGAATTTAATTATTTTAAAAAAGATTAATGAAACCAGAATAAAACTAAAGAAGACCATAAATAATTATTAAATACTGCAAAAAAAGTGGAAAACTACATAAGTTAGTTTTAAAGAGGATTTCCGGGTATACTGAGATGGATAAATTATTTTAAATAATATTCCGAAAGGAGGTACCAAGCATCAGTATTGTCATAAATTAGAAAAATTGATTTTAGCTTCAATCCGATTGAATTGAATGATACATTTCCAGATGCAATTTTGAGTGAATTGAAAATTAAAAGAGTTGTCAGGATTTTATGAGGATATTAATGTGATCTTGAGAATTAGAATTGAAATTTGTAGATATATGTATTACTGTTTTATTTTTAATATTTAGTCACTTATCAATCTATTTAAATTAACCAGTGCCATAATAAATTTTAAAACGATTTAATCTCACCAATTCGCGTTTTCCTCCTGCTGGGCCTCCTGGCCACGCACGTAGGTGTTTGTGCAAAAAGTCAGAAGCATTCACTGGGTCAGAATTTGATTAATGAGCTGGCGCATTGTGTTCCACATTGCGGCTGTGTGAGAAATAAAGAAGCCTCGATGAGACTGTGCAGCTCTCTCGCTCCGAAGATCGCATTATGCGCCGCCGTCGCTGATTATAAACACAAATGAATAATTTTCTCAGACGCGTTAGCATTCAACTGCTGGCATAATGTAAGCGCTAAAAAAATATGTTCCGTTCGAAATCGTTCTCTTCAATTTTCAATCAAATCGAGGTTAATCACCGCGAAAACTGTCCGAGTGAGGTTTTCGCGCTCGATAACTGAAAAGCATGAAATTGCACAAAAAATTCCGCTTGCTGTGAGTGTTGCGTTTGCGTTCACCACGTAATTGTACTTAAGTGTACTCGTCTGCGATGTAAGTACCATGCATGCACACTTTGACGTCATCTTTAAGCGCGGCGGCCAAAGGAAATCGCAGAGTATTTCATTTACGTAAAGAATCGAAAACGATCATGTGACCCGAACAGCACGGAAAACGAGGACAAAGATTTCAATGAAATTTGCAATGGTTACACATATGCAAGTCTATGAATCTGTTTCTTTAATAATCAATGAAACTCTTAAGGAATAAATACAAAGAAAGTTTGTTTCCATAATCAAAACGTTACCCAACGGTTAAAATGGAAAATTGCATTAAAATTTTATGTTCAAAGAACCGACAAGAGAAATCTTTAATCTTTGATTTCGAATGTAAACACAAAAATTTCAAATTTTAATTGAAAATATACATTCCTAAGAAAATTCTGAATATCAAAATTTAATAAAGTATCCTTTTCAGAGCTTTTTTAATCAGTTTTCAGAAATAAGTTAAAACTCAAACTGGAATGCAATTTTCTATACAAAAACACGCTCTAGATTTTAAAATCTGGTAGTTTTTAACTTTGGAATGGAAGTTTTTTACAGCGCTAAAAATCCCACCGCATTTTTTGATGAAGCTATAAATTTGTTTTTATTGGAAGAAACACACGGAGGCAAATTTCGACGGCGCGCTGCACAACACACACGGCGCGTATATAAATAATTAGAATATAAGCGAGAGCCGACGGTCTGCGAGGTGGTGTGTGTGGGCCCGTGAAGGCCGGCTACTGCCGTGGAGCCCATTCCTTTATAGGGTATCACGGAGGTGGTCATGCCAAATAAGAAACACCACCACTTTGTATGCGCCAGCTGAAGGGCACGGGGTCATTAAATCAGCTGACGACTCCAAACTTGCACTCTCTGTTAAAATGTATATAAAAGTTTATTATTAATTTCCATATTGGGCCTCTCGGGTTGATCACCTGAGGGGAATTTTCGTGCCGGCGACCAACAGGGCGTTGCACTTCTTTATTTTGTTGAGGTGCGTGCAGCGGCTCCTGTTGAAGAACGAACCCTTTTTCCTAGCTTAATTAGGGTCATTACATGCATGACTTTCTTTGTGCCGGCGACTTTGGCGGTCAGCCAGAACGGTCAAGGGCAGTTTAGAGCTTGATTCTTTTCCAACTTAAATCGTCACAATTATTAATAATTGCTGAGCAATTTAATAAGGAAAGCATTCAAAATTGATGGTGGCTCATCCGATAAAAACACTTAAAATTGTATATTTACACGTTTCTTATGGTTTTCATTAAATTTAAGAGGCTAATTTTATAATGCCAATCTAAACTGGGGTAAAAATAAAAGAGGATAAAATTTTTGTTCAATTAAAACTGGAAAATTTGAAAATAAAACTAATATCTCAATTATTTATCAAGATTAAAAAGCTGAATACAATAATTTCTCAATACCATAATAATTTAGTCAACACGGCACTGTCCTTTCACAATTATAAATCTCACAGAAAAAAAATGGTCATCAAAATCACTCTGATCAAAGTTTTTATATTTTGAAATGAGATTGATAAACAGGGCTTTCTTTGATAATATAAATAATAAATAAACAAAAAATAAATGATTTTTATCGTATACAAATCTAAAGTTATAAATATTTGTTTTTAAAGCATTTAATTATTAAAGGAAATAATTTTCACATTGCATTATCTCAATTTTAATTTCTCTTCCGGCGACTGTGGTAAACCCGAATGCTCCGGCGGTGCTCAGTTGGCACCAATTAATTAGTTTCTTTTAATTGTGTGGTCTTTCTTCAGAAGCCCGTCTAGCACCTCAAAACCGCTGCCAAGTAGAGTGCGAAAAATGCTAATTGCGTTCGCCAACGTGTTTCAGATGACTGGAAAGAGGACTCGCAGCTTCAAGTGCGCAGTGCATCATCGTGACCGGGAGGTCAGCAGTGAAAACGACTTCCACCTTCTCATCCAGGAGCCACCTGTTTTCAGAAAGTGAGTTGACCTGATTTTTTCCGACACTTTTTTGCGTTTCTTATTTCCGGCAGCGGCAGATAAGCGCTGCCGAGAGTTTTTGATAAGGTTATCTTTTGTTTCCAGCTCGTAATTTTCACGTTATAATTACAATAAGAAAGTGAAAAGTTGAATTATTTTAAGACATGGGGCATTGTTTGAGCTGGAGAACTGCGTGGATCTAATTAGACAGCAGATTTAGACCTTTGATTGTATGGTGATCATTTCGGTAGATGATTATCCTTTGTTTGTTAATCTCTCCAGACTATCGTTAATTTTTGCAAACAATAGAAATCCGATAGATTTCTGTTAGTCAAAGAGAGAGATTATTCTGATAAGAGATTAATTATGACTTATATGGATTATATCTTATTTTTAAATTGAGTAACTAAGAAATCCGATGTGTTTTGTTTTGACAGGTTTTTTTTAATTAGTTTAATCGGACAATGGATATTTAAGAATTATTTTATTCTGTCTTTTCTTCTTGACATCTTGTACATTTTGATCGGTTTTGATAATATTTTTTTTTTGTAAATTTTAACTGGTTTGAAAATTTAATAAGAAATAAGGAGCCATTTGTTTTTGAATAAAAACAATTTTTCTGCAACGAGGAAAAGCCCGATCGCTTCATTTCCAAGAAATAATACATTTGAGAATTTTTTGTTTTTAGTATCGTTTTTATAGTAAATATTAAAAATTAAAAAGAAAATATGTTTTCTGTGGAAACTTTCTTATTGTTAGTTTGGAGCAGAACTAAAGCCACAAGAAAGTGATCTCAGATCTTTATGAAAAAAAGGGCGCTCGAATAATATTGATTTTTTAAGTGCAATAATATATATTCTTTAAATCATAACAGTTCATCAAATACAAATATTTTAAAACGTTGAATTTTCTTTTTATAATTTTATATTAAATTTTTACAATTTCTGATACCTTCAATATCAATAGAGAAGAATATGAATTTTAAAAAATACTGGAAATCAAGCATACAAAATATCATGAAATTTATTTCTTTTAATTCATCTTTAAATATTAATGAAGTCGGCAATGGACTTTTGATTTTTAAGAAAAAATTAATAGTTTTAAAAATAGAGAGACAAATGTAAGCGATTTTGCAAATTCCTTAGTTAAAAAGAAGAAAAATCAATCAAATTTTGAAGAACATAAATAAGACATTCAATTCTTTTAGAATATTAAAACTTTTTCATAAATATAGCAGTTTTAAATTAAAGGCAGAGTACGCAGTGGGAATTGGGTTAACGGCCAAGGTGCAAATTCATTGGTGACTCACCGGTCCGAACTGCAAAAGCAACACCCGTTTCGCGAATTTCTGCAAGCACTCGTGCGTGCAAGATTTTCGCTCTCTCTCCGTTCTTTCGTCGGCACCGCCGTAAATATTTACGCACCGAGCCATCAGCAACACATAGGCGCGCGCGAGAGATCAAAGTGGAAAGCAAGGTGGCCGAGAGCCGCTTCTTTAGCAAAAGGTGTACGAATCTATTAGGAAGCGATTGATTGTTTGCTCAAAAGAAAGAATTAACCAAAGGGAAATTTGCGGTGCGGCCCGCCAGCAGAGCGTATTAGGGCGCCAGACAAAATAAAGAGACGGTCGGTTATTTCGGGCGAGCGGTCAGTACTATTAGAGCGAGTGTCTGCCGAATTATCCACGTGTGTCTCGACTCGCGGCGGCCGCGGCACCCCACGCAGCACCCACCGCTCCTTTCCAGCATAAATTAGCACTCAATCCGCGCGCCGGCCTCCGAAAATCGCGGTTCCGCGGCCGCGCCTTTCTACGCAGAGAAACAGACCAGCCGATCTTTGGGCGTGTGTCCGATCGTCCGTCCGTCCGTGGTCTATTCTGACACACGCCGACTCATGAAAAGATCGAAAGACGGCTCTCAAAATCGACACGCGCTTCGCTTTGAACCGCACGTGGGCCCAAACACACGTCAAATCAAAAATCATTATACAAATTATTGGTTTAAAATCAGTTCGAAATGCAAGGCCGGTTTAAATAATATATTATGTTGAATTTGTTTTAAAGTTAATTAATCGTTATTCCTCAAAAAA
This sequence comes from Neocloeon triangulifer, assembly GCF_031216515.1. Lineage (NCBI taxonomy): Eukaryota > Metazoa > Arthropoda > Insecta > Ephemeroptera > Baetidae > Neocloeon > Neocloeon triangulifer. The sequence continues at coordinate 3,799,107 of NW_026775547.1, forward strand.
CTTATAAATTGTGAAAAAATCCAATGAAAGAGATAAGAAATTTATTAATTCAATTGTAAATTTACTATGCTTTGCACCTAATGTATCTAGTAAGGTTGTAAAAAATGAATGAAGGGAATAGGAACAATATAAATTTATACTAATTATTAGGCTAAATATTTTACATGAAAACATTTTTACTTTTTTCAATGTTAATATTGCCGAATTATTTTTATAAAAAAAATATAATTGGTGTAATTTGAAATAATATTAAAATATTCTAACACAATTTTATATTGCCAATTTATTTTTACCTTATTTTGAATGTTAAATCATTACATTATTATTTTATTTTTTACATTTAAATAAAATTTAATATTATAAATAAATTTCTTTTTCTTTTGATGAGCACAGCCGCGCGGTCAAGTAGTAATATATTTATTTATTTTTGGAAAACTAAAATGAATAATGTGACTAATGTGTTGTTGCATCAAAATACATTAATTTGTAACAGCTTAATATCTTGACCACATACTTCAATGGTTCTGAATTATATTATTATATGCATTAAATTAAGAATAATATTTGAAATTATGAATTTAAAATGGAAAATTAAATGACACGTTGAGATGATAAAGCTAAATATAGCTGTAAATTGAGGTTGCTATGGTATTTCAGTACAATCACAACGCAGTTTAGAGTCTTACATAATAATTAAATATATAATCCTCGGTTGTCAAAATTAAGTATTCTCTATTTAATACCTATGTTTTTTTTCCAATTTTATTTTAAGCTAGAATCAACACATTAATTATTGCTTCTTTCGTCATTTCCAGAATGGTTCGAATTATTGCTGACGAGTTCCTAACAGAGGAGCGGGACCGAAAGTACTACGCCGACCACTACACCTGCTGCCCGCCACCCCTATTTGTAATATTCGTAACCCTTCTAGAGGTGAGTTCAAAAACCTTGCAAAATATTTGCAATTTCACTCTAGAGACTGGTGAGAAAGGTCCTTAATTTTTGTTTTCATGCTCTCAAGAATTCATTCTGGCAATGGATCTTTACAATATGACTAAAAAAATTGAAGGCTTTTTTTGGAATTGTTTGCGAAAAAATTCATTTTTAGAGTTTCTGACTTGAAACTTTTTCTTAAAAGAAAAACGTTTAAAAAAACTCATACTTAAAAACGTTATCAATTTATTAAAATACTGGGCCTTTTTCAATTTAATTTGTTTAGAAAATTAATAGACTTTTTCATCTCAGTCTACTCATTTTTAAATGGAAAATAACGCCGACTGAGATTTTGAACTCGCGTCACCCTTGTGCAGCCTCCGCGTGCACCGATCGGATTACCATCATTTATGGTGTCCATATTGCACCTGAATTATATTCAGTCTGGAGGCGCTGGTGTGTGCACCCAAGTGCTGGCGAGAGTAGATTCGCGCAGGTGCTCCTTTGTTTCAAGGTTGCGGAATCGCGTGTGTCGCTCACGAGAAATGGGCTGCATCCGTGCAAAAAAGAGTGATTAACCTCTGTTCGATTGCATGCCGAATGTGTGTATGCGCGATCGCCAGCCGAGCACATCTGGAGCCGCTCGAAAATTCAGCAGCTTCTTTTATTGCCTCGGCACATAAATTACAGTAATAAAGCTCTTTCTCAAATCCGCACCAAAGAAGTGGATAATGATTCCGAATGTGTATCGGCGCCCGATTTTTTTTTTCAGATTTTTCAGAGAAAACACGCACCTGCTCAGCACGCAATATGAAAATGCTACTTTTATTGTGCGCGGCAATGCACCGCGTTTTTTCAACTTCATTAATTATTAATGGCCTTCCGAGGAACTTATCAATATTTAAAACTGACCGCTGTGATTTTGGACGTGGCGAGAACAAACATGAACAATTTGTCTGCTGCAATCTAACGAAAATTCAGATAAAATTAACATAAAACCTATAGAAATGAGAGCAGAACGAGTTTAAAATTTGCAAGACCACAGCAGTATTAAAAAAAAAAATTGAGCTCTCAATTTCCAGCATATGAGTGCAGAAATTTGCAATTTACTTACAATTAGTAATCGTTAGATTCTTAATTTTAATCTGCTAAAGTAGTCATTGAATTTTGCATTTTAATTGAGGAAAATCGTCATTTCATCAGATTTGTTGCACTTAACAAACAAATCTGATTTTCTTATCAACATGAATTTCTTGACTGAAAACGAAATAAATTTTTAGTCCACTTTGATTAAAAGTAATTTAATATTTTTACAAAAGTTTATAATTTTATAAAATTGGTTCAAATTTTCTGGATAAATTCATGTTTGACTTAATTACTCAGCTAAAATGAAAAATAGTAATTCTATTTCTTTAGCGATTTAAAATAAATATAAATAATTAATAAGCAATCAAAATTGATTGTAGAACCGTAAAAATTTGTAATTTCTCCAAGTTTACAAAATACATTGAAATTAAAAAATATATTTTTCAACTTATGCCTTTCAAACAAAAGCTCTTCAAGCAGTCTCTCGTTCACTCGTTTCCCTTTTCCCTTGACAACAGCCAGGCTGATTAGCTGTGCAGTCTGTGCCGATTTTTAAGGTGAAAAAGTGCGACGAGGGGAGACGCGCGGTGGTGCGCCTGGGGTTCTGTCTGGCAGCTGTGTTCCGTAATTTGAGCCGCTCCACAAAACTGTATCACTTCCTCACTCGCTTCCCTGCCAGCACGTGCCGTCCTTCCACCTTGAACCGCCGAGAATACAAAAAAGCCCATAAGTGCGTGCATGGGATAGATTAAAAAAAAAAGTACAAAAACCACACACGCCATCAGCACCTTCTCTTATACATAGACGACGAAGAATAGGCAATGCTCTTCCTGCCTCCAATATGTTATCTGTGAGCTCAAACAGAGTGGAAAAACACCCAATGTTATGAACAAAGTTATAGTTGAGCTTCTTTGTATAGATAATATGATTTTGAATTTTATATAGGGTGAGAACAGGTGCTGAAACGCACTGCCAGGGATGGGCAAAAAAATAAAATACAAAAAATGTCTTTTAAGCTAAACAAAATTGACAATTTTTTCTATCAGTCAATTTTAATACTTTTAATAGCCACTCTACAAAACGATCAATAAACGTTTTTTTCTTTCTCACAAAGTCTATGCACAAATAATAGTTTGCAAATTGTTTATTGTTTTTAAAGATAGAAACTAGAAACGTATATTAACATGATGAAAATCAATTTTGCCCTTTTAGTTGCTTTCAAATGGTTAAAATTGATCATTTCAATAATCCTTGTCAATCGTCCAAAGAATATACATAATTATATGAGCAATTTAATTTATATAAAAGTTCACTGAGATATAAAACTATCGTACATGAATTAATTAAGATTTTATTCATTCTTCACCTTCTTGTTGAATTAACTTAATAAAGGAATGTAAGGAAGAAATTATTATCAAAATAATTAAAACTAATTTTAAATTCTGGAATGAAATCAAAAATAAATTTAACTTATTAGATGGACTTTTTGACAAATTTTAAATTGGATATTTCTAACAAATCTCGCTGTAGAAAAGACAAAAATATTTTGTATCCATAATCATAATCGTTTCACAAATCGATTGGTAGAGGGTCAGAACAAAAGAGCCAGACAAAATTGGTGTGTGTGCGTTGGCCAGGGTGGCGATCAGGGGCTAATAATACTGTATTGATTAATGTAATTGGCATGGTGTTGGTTCGTTTGGTGGACCAGACGAATTCACTCACCCGATTGAGCTGCTCGGATAGGCCAAGAAGAAAGAAGAAGTGTCAGATGGATGAAATAAATGCGAGTGTGCCAAAAGAAAGAAAGTAAGACTCGACCGCCGATCGCACAAAAAGCGCAAATCACTTGAATTTGCAAAGCATGAATAGTCAGCCCGAGACATTCGCTCTAAATTTAAAGCTAAGGTGCTTCACAAAGCAAAAATTTGTTTAAGTTAAATCGTTTGACAACTGTTTTAAAGTGAATATGAAAGTGAATTTTATCTCGTTAACTTAATTGAAGTGATTGCAGTATTAATTAAATCGATATAAAAAGTTAATACTAAAATATTAATAATTATTTTGGAAATTCATATTAAGAGCAATGGTAATTTTAATCATTTCTCTAGACGAAAATTTAGTCAAGCGCCGAAATGAGATCGCCAGCATTTCAATCCAGCGCCTTCAAATGATATTTAAACCTAAAATATAGCAGTTTGCTATGTAATTTTTAAAATTCAGGTCTGTTCGCAGACCTTTATGAGACGGTTTAATATCTCATTTTTTTAGTCGCAGATTTTGCAATGAGAAATTTTAGTCCAAAGCCGAAAAGAGACGGCCAGCTTTTTAATCCAGCGCCTCCAGGATTATTCTAGCTGGCCGTCTCACAATTTTTTATTTGCTATTAAGTTGCAAAAAAGACGACAAATGATATTTAAACCTAAAATATAGCAGTTTGCTATGTAATTTTTAAAATTCAGGTCTGTTCACAGACCTATGAGACGGTTTAATATCTTTTAGTCCCAGATTTTGCAAGTGAAAAGGTGTAAGTCCAGAAGTAAACTGTCGTGATCAAAATTACACTCAAGCCGATTTTTAGCTGATGAGACTCATTAATTCTTTTTAATTAACGCGCGCGAGCCTCGCTCTTCGGCGCACAATGAGACAAAGTAAAAGTGCATGCAGGTCGTGGTTTATTTTGTTTGAATTTTTTGTCCAACTCTCCTCGGCGCACAAGACTCTATAAATGGATGCTGTGCACAGAGGGTAATTAAAATGCAGACAACGCCACGCACATGCACACACAATACTGTGCCGCTGATATATTATGTCTCTGCGCGCGGCTCTGACAACAAAAGGAAAGAAAACGCACTGCTTTATTTTCGTGTTGCAAGGACTGCACAACTGCTTCTCGCTCGCGCGCGCGTGCAAAATAAAAACTCTCGGGGAAAGTTAAATTGGCCTTATTTGGAAGCGAACGCAACCCTGCTTCTCTGCAATAGCGGGCAAAAACTTTGGAGAACGATCAGTTATGGACTTGGTATTAAGGGTTTTACTGGAAAGTTTAAAAAGATAATAAATAAATAAATAAAACATGTTTTATATTTAGATATTTAATTCAGTTAATTTTTATTGTAATATGTCTTTGCCCGTTATATAACGTTTAAAAAAATTATTGATATTAAATATTATTTATAATATAGAACCATAATAAAGTTTTCATGAATATTTTTTTGTGATTTTGATATTGACTGTATAATTAATTCATATCTGAATATCCAGTTTTTTTATTGGTATATAAAACTTCAAACGTCCTCTAGTCTTATTCAAAATAAAATCTTAAATTAATTACTGAGTTTTCCCCCTCATTGTGATCAGTTGACAATTAATTCTCATTTAAAAATTATAGTATCTATAAAATTGAAGATAAAAGAGTAATAAACTAAGTCAATTCTTTTCTGTCACATACGGAAATTACACCTTCTATATTATTAGTAATCTTTATTTTTTAGGACATTTCCAATAATTATTCATTTGCATATATTTATTATCCATAAAACTAAATTTCATTTGAAGTCCAACAACAATTTTTCAATTAACCATTACATAAACACAAAAAATTAAATAAAAACCCTTTCTAACATCCTTTATCCTAAAAATAAATTTTCGAATTAGTCTCTATCAATCTTTGAATTTTGCTCAAACTCGTATTCAAATGAAATCTGCCACCCCAGCAACCCTTGCAATAAATCTCATGGAAAAAATTCGATTGCTTCCAGAAGAAGTTCTTTTGTACCGATATAATGGGCAAAGTGCCGCCTTGTACTTACATTCATTAATCGGCAATTTTGCATTGAATGGGACAAGCGCGCGCGATTGGAGCAAAAAAGATCAGCGCAGAGACAAACAAAGGCTCGCCGGCAGGTGCGGCGTGTGCCTGTGGTCCGCGACTTGAGAAGAGGCTCCATGACGCAAAAAGCGGTCCAAATGAGCCTCAAACTCACTTACACACCTGCACATCAAATTCTGCCGCCGAAAGAAACAAAGGGCACAAATTTATGGATGCAGCAACGGCACAATCGAACGTGCACCGCATATTGAAATTTACATTCGGAAGAATGCGAATAAATAAATTTATGCTAATTTCGGAAATTGCCGACCACCTGGTATAGAACCTCATTGGGAATTTTCTTTTTCGTTTCAGCTGTCGTTTTTCACCTACTACACGGTCATCATGGGCGAGGTCAACCCTTCCGGGCCGGTGCCCATCGACAGCATTTTCATCTACAGGCCTGACAAGCGGGCGGAGGTGTGGAGGTTTCTTTTTTACATGGTTTTACATGCAGGGTAAGTTTCTACATGAAAATTTTATTGCACTGTTAAAAATTTCTAGTTCCCTCCCCCCTAAAAATTTAAACTTAAGCCTTTTGTAACCACAATTTTGTATTGCTTATCTTATGATGTTGTTGTACCCAGAAGGGTTAATAAATATGAATATAATTATATTGTAATAAATTTTCAGTTGAAATGAAAGCAATAATATCATTTTCATGTATTACTGAAATTAATCCTACCAAAAAAGTATTTAATAAAAATTAAAATCAAATTGGTCTTTTGAGAAACTGTTCAAAGGATTCCATGAAGAGGCTTAAATTATTATATTTTTATATCAAAAAATCCCTCATTATCAAATAATATACTGAAATAGAATAAAAATTTTGCAATTAATTATGGAGGGAGATATAAAATATTTATTTTGCCATTTTTTAATTTAATAGAAAATTAATTTGATTTTTTCTCATTCAGGTGGCTGCATTTGTTATTCAATCTGCTAGTCCAAGTTTTGGTGGGTCTGCCCCTGGAGATGGTCCATGGATCGCTTCGAATCGGAGTTGTCTACATGGCAGGGGTGCTAGCAGGGTCCTTGGGCACCTCAGTTTTCGACACTGACGTGTACCTGGTTGGGGCTTCTGGCGGAGTTTACGCACTCTTGGCGGCCCACCTCGCAAACGTCCTGTTGGTAAGGAATTTTCGTAAACTGGTTTTAACTGCTTTTGCTAAATTTGTATTCGCTTTGCAGAATTATAACAACATGGAGTTTGGGATAGTCAGACTGATAGGAATCTTTATTGTTGGTGAGTAATTGTTTAATTACTTTAAATTAAGGAAGTGGCCTCGGAGATTATAATTATTTTGCAAGATTTTAAATTACTTTATTAATCGTAATAATTTTATTGCCTTGGAGAAACACACAGTAAGCTAAATGTAGGCAACTTTAGCTACATCACTGTCACGCAGGTTGCATTTTGAGCCTGCAGTCAAAGGAATATCAGTTAAAATAATTTGCTATACAAATATTCATGTAAAGTTTCTAACATTGTTTTTAAAACAAAGATAAGAAAAATAACACATAATTAAAATTAACACATAAAAAAATATATTTTAGTTTAGCTTTCACCATTTTTTTCATTTATTTGGTATTTTAAAACATAATTATTAAATATAAAATTTTATTTTCATTTTTTCAACCAAATTATTTTACTGAAAAATTAATTTGGAAGCAAATTAAATTGATCGCTATGGTTTAAAAAAAAAGAACAGGATTTTTTTATAAATTGTGGCTTTGAGATTAATTATAGTTAGTAACTTATTTCAAGTAACATTTTCTTTGAGCGGGATAATTTTTTCAATCTTTCAATGGAAATATAAATTATTAAATACAATTTTATTCTTTATTTTTAGCGAGCGCTGACGTTGGTTTTGCAATCTACGACCGATACGCCTCGGAGCAGATGGGCCCGCCAGTCTCATACGTGGCTCACCTGACAGGGGCCCTCGCCGGGCTGACCATCGGGTTGTTGGTGCTGAAGAACTTTGAGCAGAAGCTGCACGAGCAACTCATGTGGTGGGTGGCGCTGGGCGTGTACGCCGCCTGCACCATTTTCGCCATCCTCTTCAACGTCTCCAATCCAGACTCGCCCTGATACCACGAGGGGCCCGGCCTGGTGCTGCTGCCCCCCTGATGGTGGCAGCATTGCGCCCTCGCAGACGCTGGGCCGCCCCCTCTTGTGCACCAAGACCCCTGAGAAGAACAAAAAACTGTCGAAAACTGCCGCAGCTAGTGAACCAAAGAAATGAAATTTCCTCCCCTGACGGACCTCCTTTTAGAAAGCAGGCAGGGGTGGACTTCTTGTTGGGGCGTGAGTGGATTTCGAGAGACTGCAGACAAATAATTGCAGTGCTGAGTGCGTCCATCAGTCCGCGAAGAGAAATAATTGTGATTTTATTTTAGAAACTTACTATATAATAAAATATTTGAGATGTGAACTGAAAAAACAAAAAATATGAAAAGATTGCAAACAAACCACTGAATGCTTTATGCTTAAGTATGGACTTATATCAATAATATGCTGTTGACATTTCTGTAGTTGTTCACTCATTAATTTTAAAATTTAATTTGTTGCTCTTATGATTTTTTTTTCGGCTTGGGAAACTGCCAATCTCTGCTGTATTCTAGAGAGGTGCTATTAAAGAAACTCTTCTGAACAAGTGTGTCCAATTCTAATAATAAATAATCATGTTAAAACTACGTTTTGGTAGATAAAATATGAAGGGGAAAATCACAGAACCTAAAGCGTCCATTTACAAACTGCCTGTAGAGTAAGAAGTAACTTTCAAACAGAAATGCATTAAGCTTCAGCCTACCTCAAAAACACGACATTATTAAAAATTATCAATTGACATCCTTTGATGCATCTCAAGTGCTGTTTGCTTTTTTTTAATAAGTTTCACGCTCTCCTCTGCTAGTCTCTAGATTAGCATGCTTTAAAAATGGCCTGTGTATGATTTCATCGTGTATTAACATTCAGCTGTATTTACTTGACAGATGTTTTACTTTGATTATTTTCTCCTGCAGTGAACTTATACTGCGCTGTCTTTTTATACAATTCTGTTTTGTTTCTTCATGTAGCTATGGTCGTGCTATATATTTCCTCACCTTGCCTATCAAATTGGCACTTGAAAAAATATGTATATTCTGTCTTGTATTTACAGTTGTAAATCAATATAAATTAAAATCCTATTGCATACAAAAGCATTGCCTTTTATTTCCACCAAAAATGTGATCCTTTTTATTCTGATTAATTAACGAACAATGAGCACATTGATACAAATTACAAAAGAAAATTTGAAACTTTTGGCATTTTTTCTGAGCCGACAATAGAAGATAAGATAGAAAAAATAGATTTTTTTTTTAATTTTTTTCGTACATATACAATTCAATACCTTGACAGGTGATGGATACTTTCTTTTATCAATATAATAAAGGGAATGTTTACGGTCAATAATTTTGAGGTTAAATTTAAAAAGGTCTAAAAAATGTGCAGAAATTAAAATCTCAAAGAGAAAAAAAAAATTAAAAAAGATACATTTTGAATATTTTGGTTGCTGTAAAGAAATTTCTACTTAGTAATTTTGAAAATCACATTTTACTCATTTAACACTAGATGGTGGATTTCAAACATTTACCTAATTCATTTTTTATATAAAAAAAATGCATCAGTCATGAAACTGTTATTCATTTTCATGGAATGATTTTTTTCCATTTTTTATGAGATTCAATTTTGAAAATAAAACAATTAGGTTTAGTTTGTACCTCAGGTCTTTTATTGCGGTGTCCAACGAGATTTTTAAAACCCCGCTGCGCGCAGCTTAGACACGACTTGAGTCGACCGTGAGAGTGTGTGGCGCTGCGTTTGCATCCCTCGTCGCAGGGAAATTGCAGCAGCACACTAAAGGCATTTTATGGCATTTGTTCATTGCGATCAGATTCAATCCATAAATAGGATTTACTATATTTGTGCCATACAGAGAGTGAGAATATTGAACTCTCACATTTGCAAACAGTATAACAGCTTCAAATGATGAGACAACTTTGAGGCAATGTTGCACCTTTCAAGTTATTAATGGGTTCTTTTTTACTTATCATCGGATGGTACATAATGCATAAATTTAAGATGAAGATAATTATGGTAGGTAATTTATGACAGAAGATTTCTAATTACACACAAATTCCAAATTATACGAAATATGATACAAAATTTTCCTAAAATTTATAAGCCTGGATCACAAAACTTCCGAATTTGGTCCCACCTACAAAGTACTGACGAGTCAAAAGTGAGAAATGCGCATCCCTCGATAAACTTTAGAGCGTTCAACAGTAAATAGAATATATTAATCCGCAGCGATTTTAATTTTGCTTACAATTATTACTCCGTGTGCTCTTGAGAGTAAAATTAATTACACATGGACTTACACCTGTAATTACAACGTAATATCACTTTGTTCACTAAATCGCAAAATCTTACTTCTTGTATTTACGTAAAATCCACCACTAACACCACTTAAATTTTTCGCTAATCTATAATTTCTCATTTGATCGATTCCAATCTCCAGCGACTAAAATTTCATTCAATTTTGGGCGTCCAAGTGCGTGTTTTTTTTTTTTTGTTACGAAGTAAATTTGTTTAATTAAAGTCGAGTGTTGTTATACTTTTGCAGGAATTCAGGCACGAGTTTCCAAGTCTCGTTGGCAGCTTGAGTTGTTATTTTCCTCCAGGTGTTCGACCTCGATGTCCTCGTCATTGTTGGCTTCACACGAAGACTCGCCATCCACAAAACTGCAAAAGAGTTCCAATTAGGCACTTATTAAATTAAAAATTTAATGTGTACTGAATTCACTGATGCCATTGTCATTTTCAGAATAATTGAATTCTATAGATCTCTACAGCCACCAAAAAACATAAATTAATTTTTATTAGGAATACCGAACTTTAAAATCTTGAACAAGTATTTAATGATTGATTTTATTAAAATGTGCGTATATTTGATTAAAATTCATTCATTTGTAAGAAACATAAAAATAAATATTAAATAAGTAAATTACATAAATAAATAAATAAAAATCATATTCTTAACAAAAAAGAAAGACATAATAATGGCAATTATTTATTATGCATTTTTTTTAAATAATAAAACAAAAACTTGAACTTAAGATTGGTTTTTAAATAATAATCAGCCATCTTTCTCTTTAAATACCCAGTCTTCACTTAACGACCCATAAAAATCAAAGCCAAACAAGATTAAGCAAGTGTCCTTTGCAGCAGATTGCTTATCGCGCGTCAGTGCTTCTTTCTTATGCGTGTGATTTGACTGATAATATAATTCGGAGCCTCTTTCTAGCCGAGACAATGGTGCACGGCTGGTGGCGTTAAACAAATTAGAACTGGGATATTAATTACGTGTAAGGTTTTTCCTCGCCGCGCATGTCGCAGATGACGTTGGTTAAGGCCATAATATAGTTCTTGGCCAGGGTCAGAGTCTCAATTTTGGACAGCTTGCGCTCCATCTTGACGTGCGGGATCACCTCGCGTAATTGCTGAAAATTAAGAGTAAAATAAATTTAAGGAACAAATGAAAACTGGTATTTATAAATTAAATGTTCTGTAACAACATCTTATGAAATAGGATTAATTAAAGCACTAAAATGTAATCATAATTATTTTTGCCGAGTTATTTCTAAAGGTTCAGCTCTGTTAATTGTAAATCCTGCATCAATTAAAATAAATATTCAATTTAACTCCAAAATGAAGTTTTTTAAATTAAATACCTCCCCCCATAAAAACCCCTTAAAATGCTTCAAGAAATTCTGTATTCGTAGGTTTTAACCATTTTAGCATAAATAAATTTAAAACGCCCTCTATAAATAATAACAATGTATTTAGACGATTTTCAAATCCTAAAAAGGGGAACTTTTTAACATAATTTGCGACCTAAATATGAGCAAAACTGGGTCGCAACTTTTGACACGTGGGCCTTTACACGGTGCTACAATTTAGTGCAGCCACCGACTGAGTGCTGAATGCAGTGAGCAGGAACGCTCGCGTCATGTGTCAAGGACAATGCGAGAACCAAAACACGTCTCTAATCACGTGCACCGCAGTTTGAAAACGGAAAAAAACACCAACGACGTCATTAAGTGTGTTTTGTTTCCTCGTGTCAATCCACTTAACGAACAATTTACAATTAGTGTAATTTCGTTTCAAGATTTTAATAATATAAAAATTTATTTCTTACTAAGTATAATAAACTTTCAAAAGTTTTTTACTTTCTTAATTCACAAATTTCATTCTCTCAGGTGTTCAACTATTTAATTTGATTTTTATTTTTAATTTTAAAATAAAAAAGCTTTTGTAGTTTTTGTACCTCAAAGGCATCGTTGAGACTGTGCATGCGCATCCTTTCGCGCTCGTTGCTTTCCAAGCGACGCAGATTGCGCTCCCTTGCCGAAACTCTACGCTTGCCCTTTTTCTGCGCTGCGTTCGCGCTGAGCATGGGAGTCGCCTGGTAAGAGGGACTCAACCTGCGCGCAGTCCGTTTCCTTTTGCCGCGTCCGCAACTCTCGCCGTCGCTGCTCGATTCCTCGGAACCTGAAAATCCAACCAAAATCAGAACAAATTCCGGCGTTGATATCACCAAAATGTAGAAGAAAGCAGCAGTTTTAGTTTTAAGATATTTGCAAATTTTATAATTGTGTCTTAACTATTTTTTTTTTTTATTTCTGCATTTTTCTAATAGGTGATTTTTTTAAGAGTCGTTCTTTTGCAATTTCCATTATCAAGCACAAAAATGAGCGATTGATAATTTTTTACTTACTTTAATCTTTTGTTCTATTAATTTATTATTTGTGTAAGAAAAAGTTGAGATTGAAGACTTTTCAAAGAAATGAAGATTTTTTTATTAAAACTGGAATTTTTCCTTTTCTTGCAGTGAAAATTTTGGGGGAATAAATTATTACTCGCTCTAAAAATTTTAACAATTAATTTGAAAACTTGTTGCTTTTCAACTAACAAAAAATATTCATAATTTCAATTTTAATTTATTAATTTATTTTAATTAATTGATTTTTAAACATTTTGTGCTGGTATTTTGCAAAAGAATGACTCCCTAATTTTTGTATATTCAAAATTTTATTATTTACTGTTTGTACCGTTGGGACGTTTAGTGTCCTCCGAGGGCTCCGAGTTGTCCAGCAGCTCGACCTCCACGTCTTCAGAGTCCTGCCAGTAGGTTGGCCTGTTGCTGGCCTGGCCCCAGTCTGCTTCCTCCTCCTCACTGACCGCCGGGGGCCGACTCACGCCCCCGGAGCGCATCTTCTCAGCTCACGCAGACTGCGAACACAAATTCACCAACGTATAATTTCAAGTAGCAAAAATGAGGCGGCATAATCAAAAATGTAAACAGACCCGCGGCGATAAATAGAAAAAACTGGATTTTCGTCGCAACCTATTTCCCGTCAACTAGACAAGCCGTTTAATTAAATTATTGCCAAAGGCTCTTCAAACGATGAATGTTATTTTGTATTTAACAAAAACAGCAAAGGTCAACGTACCCTTGAATTGATTTTCTAAACTGGGCTGAATTTGAAAATATTCTCTTTATAATGCACGTGTCTGCATTTTTTTTTATTTTACTTTCCGACTCATCATAAAATCCAGTTTGCTTTTTTGCAATTAAGCGCATGCAAATGCTTCCCCGAGTCTTATCTTTCTGACTCTCTCGCCAGAATTCCGCTGCAATAACAATAATATTGATATGTACAGGGGGACGAGTATATTATGTACTCTCGCCGCGGTTTGTGTAATAATAATTCCAAACACAAGAAGCACACCGGTAATTATCTTCTGCCTGGCGGTCGTAAATATTTTGAAAAGAAAGTCCAATTAGACGAGAGATGGAATTTTTATTGTGACGCCGCGAGTACATTGTTTGCGGCGGCCGATCTCGCTCTCTCAAGAGTTTTAGAAATTTTTCGCTCGCTTCTGCGGAGAAAGACTATCAAAATTTTTTCAATCAATCACCGCAGATTAGATTGACAAAGAAACGCAATAAGTTGGCAATTCCACGTTTGATTTTTTTAAGGGCCCAGTGATATTGAATCTCAATATTTTAATTCTTTACTCTTGTCATTCTGCTGGCGTCGCACTATCTCTATCAAATGTTATGCAACTGAAAAACTCTTTGTGCTCGATATGCACGACTTTTTAATCAGCAGCTCTCACCTTGAAAATATCTGTGTCGCTGAGGACAGTTTTTGCAAGATAAACTTTAAGATGAACAATAAACAGTATATCAGAAATTTGCAGACGTAAAATTAATTTATAATAAGCATATACAAAATTTGGGCTCAAGAGAAAGTAGATTAAATTACTGGCAATAAAAAAATAATTATGTATGCTCTGTGATACAGAGTCATTTGAGTAGGGCTTCAAAATTTTAGTCGATCAAGTACTTTTCTCCTGCTTATTTTCAAAATTATCAATTATTATCAAGATTATATCTCAACATTGGGCAGATGAGGAGAGATATCACTGATCAAAAATAACAAAAAATTTAGAAAGAAAAATTGTAAAATCATCTTCAGTTGCAATCTTTTGCACTTTTCTGTGATTTCATTTAACTTTCAAGACCAAATTAGATTTAAAAATAAGCAAAATTAAATTGTGAAAATATTTTTTTTTTTTTTAATGACTCTAGAAACTCAATAGTTTTTTATCTTGATAATAAAATTTAGTGAAACCTTTGATATCAACCAAATCAGCTGAAAAACGAAGCAAATTGTCTAAAAAAAAAATCATCAGATGAACTTAAATAATTGTCAAAATACAAAAGAATGATATCAATTCTAAATAATAATAATAATTCAGTATTCATAGTTCACAATTAACTTTAAGAAAATCAAGATTATGAAACAAAAGTCCTCTCCAAATGCACCAAAAATTTGTTCTTCAATTCATAAATGTGTTTTCCAATCCTAAACATAAGAATTTTTTTTATCAGCGATGACCAGTTTTTAAAATTATAAGAAAAAACTGGCACCTCTTCAAAAAAAAAAAGTAAAGCGCTTGTAATCTAATACACTAAGTAAAACTGGCCGTTTGACTTTTCCACTATCTATATTGCTTGCTGTGTCGCAGCAAGACAGGCGAGGCGAGTAAAATTTGATTACAGGTGACAGCTGTGAGGAAGGAAAGGAGAAAAGTGCCGAACGCACGTGTTGATAATAATAAAATATTATAGAAAAGTTCTCGCCTGGCTAGGCTGGTGTCGGGTCACGCAGGGCGTTTTCCTGCTAAAACCAACACCATTCCCCTCTTTGCCAATGCGTTTGAATAGACAAAAGAAAGAAGAAGAGGAACAGGATTGGCGAAAATAAAAGCGTCAAAATTAGGGCAAGGCACTTATTTTTTTGGCAGAAAAGCTGCAGCGTCGACACCGGATGTGGGCTTGGATTCAAACCACAGTAATTTTATGTAATTTAATTTTGAAATTGGCCGGCAGCACATCGGTGCACAGAGACAACTTTCACCCTTTGAGCTCCAACGGTCTGTGCGTTGTCTGCGAAAAAAAAACGGCACACCTGAATTAAAGTGATGCGGTGGGGGGAACTACATGGAAATGATCGATCATTTTCATGAAATTAGTTTATTGCAGAACCTTAAGGATATTGAGAGGAAAAGGCAGAGATTGAGAGAAATCACATTAATTCTAGTCATAATTGTTCCAGTAAATATTTGTTTTTAATTAATATTATTTATTATTTAAAATATTCATGCATTTAATTTTCATTTAAATCTAAAATAATTAAAATAAAATGAATTTGCCATTTTTCTTTATTAAAATGTTATTGAAATTTTTTTAAAGAAGTTATACGTAGGAATTTATACAAACTGTAGCATTATGCATCTATTTATAAATTATATAGTTTGCTTCTTCAGCTTCTTGTAATGATGGTAAGAAAATGAAGAATTTGCTCAATTTGCTGTTGGAGTATATTGTTGCCATTCAATTATTTCAATTATAGCATCAATAAATTTTATATCAAATTTAAATAATAATCCAAACAATTTGAAAATTTATTTGTTGCAAAGATTTAATAAGAAATATTTCATTTTTTCTGAACATTTTTGTTTATAAATTTGCAAGAATTTCAAGAAAACTTTCTATTTTTTCAAAGTATCATAGAAGTCATGGAGTGCTAAAATATGGTGATCAGCACGCTTGGCCGCGTGAGGTATTTTAGTGCGAACACCCACCAGTGTCAAAAGTCAAATAAAAGCAATAATCCCGTTGGAAAAGCCAAACTTTTATTGCACGTTTAGAGATCACACGGCGGCGATACGAAAAGAAGAAAGAAAGAATCATACATGAAATTTGCACGCGCGTCCAAGTTTGTTTTCTTTTTCGGCACACTCTCGACTTTGTTGTGCCAGGGTCAAAGGTCAACGAGCCTGTCTGCCGGCAAAGAGAAGGAGAGAGTGAAGGCGGCCGCGGGCCAGGGCTGGGCACCTTTGATTTATAGTAAGTGGGCCGCGCCATAACAAACGCACTCCATCTCATGAACATATTTTTTGTACATGAGGTGTATGAATTTATGACCGAGCGGTGCATGAATATGCTTTTATTGCCAAACTTCTTCGCGGCCGACGGACTCGAGATTCAATTTCACGATTGGATTGTAAATTGTTTAATTTATGCGTGCTGTAAAATAATTAAATGTTGCAAATGAGAGGCAAATTTTTCAACGTCGTGGGTCTTAAAGACTTCGCTGACAGCATAGCCGGATTCAAAGTGCTCTGTACTTAAGTATCCTTGAAATTGTAAAACAATTTTTTATAATAGACTCGGGTATTATTTCACTCTAACAATCTAATTTTTTTATTCACTGAATTGGAAAAACAGAAGATGAAAGCAAAAAACAGGAAAGACAATAAACGCCAATCTAAAAAAAGTCATAAGCCGACTTAAATTTTTTTTTTAATTATTTAAACCGAAGTGCACATGAAATTTTCGGAAGATTTATAGCAATACCAAATTAGTAAGACATTTTTTTTTTATCGAGAACCGATTTTTTAATTCAATGGATTGGAAAATGTCAAGAATTGAGTGTAATGTTTTATTTTATGCTAAATAATTCTGATTTGTACGCACTCGTGTAATTATGACAATTTTATTAGCACGCCGATCGTCGGCTAATTGATTTACTGTGTCATTTCAACAGCAGCTAATAACACGGCGGAGCATTAAATTAAAGCAGTACACCACTCGCGGCTAACGTGAAATATATAACAGTCGGATAAGCCGGAGGAATTTTCCTCATTTCACACCGACAAGCAAATAAACGAGAGCGCGGCGATTAATTAAATATAAAGCGCGGAATAACAACTTGACGTGTTATCCTCCCACTGTGCACACGCGGGTAGTCAATCGCAGCGTCTCCTTTTATTGCTTTTCATGCACCAAGGATATTATTAAATTGCTCGTTAAATCCACCATGCAGTAATTATTAGGTTGCGAGAGCATCTATTACCTGGTGATTGTTTAACTGGAGAATCGTTAAAGCGGAGCGCAGATAGAGTTGTTTGCGGAGATTATAAAAATTTAAAATTATACCATCTTGAATAGGATTTAAAAAAAATCGTTATAGAATGGATTGGGTTCCATAAAATTATGTCCTCAAGCAGTATTACCAAATCTCAAATCTATCAACTGTCAACAGAAGTTGTAAATCTTAATTTAAAAAAAAAAATCAAACCGACGGTAATTGGGGTTAATTTTTTTACACCAAAGTGTACTTTCCCATAATTTTGATAATTACTTATGTAAATTTAGATTTCAAACAATTACGAAATATTTCTATTTCAACTTAATTAAAGCCATTAAAGAGATATAGAGTTGATTTTAAAAATTCTTGATTTTCATTGATTTAAATAGGGCAGACTTTGAGAGAGAAAATAATATTTTAAATAATTCTCAGTGATAATAAAGACAGTGATAATTGATATTATCAATTATTATTATAATAATTATTAAAAAGGTTTATTTTAGATTAATTAAAGGTATCCTGTGTTGCCTCAACCGATATGAGCTCTAAAAATGATCAATGTTTTTTAACTTTTGAGGTACTTAAAATAATCGTTCAAAATTCCGATTAAAAAACAATTTGAATAATTTCAAATTTATGAATAATGCAGCTGGCAGTGCATTAAAATTCCTTTCCTTGTGCAGCTGCAATTATTTTCACCATTATCTCCGCAGCACTTGAGTTGCACTTCCAGCAGCAAATTCCCCGAGCGTGTTTAAATAAAGACGGAATTCCAACTTGTCACTCGGGAATGCACAGAATCCGAGAATAATCAAATCTTTTTCACTGCACAGAGCGCTTTTTTCTCTCTCGAGATCGAACGCTCGAACGCAGGTGCAGTCACTGCATGACTCATTATTGCAAGAACAATACTTTTCCAAGGCACGAAAGCTGATCAGAATCCCAAGTG
The DNA here is from genome assembly GCF_031216515.1 of Neocloeon triangulifer. Taxonomy (NCBI): domain Eukaryota; kingdom Metazoa; phylum Arthropoda; class Insecta; order Ephemeroptera; family Baetidae; genus Neocloeon; species Neocloeon triangulifer. The sequence continues at coordinate 3,817,499 of NW_026775547.1, forward strand.
TTTGCGTGTGAGAGCGAATCGAACGACCTTGCCAACACTCGGTACCGAGCTTTGGCCAAAATCTAAAAATCTTTGCGGCCAAATCGTCTCGTTCAAGTTCAACGATCGCGATGTGTTTTTGGCCGCAAATCCGTCTGGTTCTTCGGAATCCCTTCTTGTTGAGATTGATGGGGTTGAAAGGAGCTGAAAATCGGTGTGGGAATAAAATATCTATCGCTGCTGGCTTGCAACGGTCGCTACGTTATTTGCATAAATTGTTAACCCGCTCATCCATAATGCATAAATCAATTGGAAACGAAAATAATTTCATTTTTCCCGTCGAGCTTGATTGCGCTCGTTTTCCACAAACTGCCGGTTTTTAGCTGAAAATAAATGTGTACGGAAAATATTTTTTTATGGTTTAAAAAAAGCAGAGGGCAATTGAATAAAAATTATGACTCGGCTGTCATGCGGAAACCTGTTTGCGGCTCAAATCCGATCATTTACTATGCGTACAAATAATGGATATATATGTATGCAAATTCAGAGCGATTACCGATTTGCTCAGAAGCAAGTTTTATTGAAGATTTAACGACCCTAATATGCATAGCAGCTCGTCATTGAGTTTTTTTTAATCGCTTTTTGAATCTTGAAATTCACTTTGACATCAGATTAAAGCAACTGTTTATTTTAAAAGAAATTGTACTTCAAATTACTTTAATTTTATATGTATAATGGGTATTTTATGCTCAAAAATTAACATTAAATAAAAAAATCCTGATATTGAGTTTCTTCTTTTAAATTCAAAAGTACAAAAAATTTCACGACTTTAATAGAAAAAAAATTAAATACGAAACAAAGGGTTATACCGCAATTCTTTCATCAATGCCTCGCCTTTTCCTGAGTTAATTTTTTTACTGTCGATACATTTAATTAATATGATCAAATACAAATAAAGTTTTAAAACAAAAACGCTCTGTTTATATATTTGAAATTGAAGCGGATTTTTTTGGAATTTTTAAAAATTTTCAATCAGAAAATGAACAAAACTTTAAGTGAAGCAAACGAGTCTCATGTTGGTAAGCATAAAACCTCTTAATTTGGAGTCCCTCACTTTTTTTGTTCTCTCAACAATTAAATTTAATGTGAGCCTCGTCATCGGTTCTACAGAAAAGGCTTGAAGTACCACTTTTATCCAACGATCTCGCTCTGTCGATTCTGATCGCAATCAATCAGCGACCTTCATTATCTAGAGAATCAACACCAGATCTCTATCGATCAATCGTTTTATATTTTCTTTCTTTAATTGGCCTTTTTGATATTCAAATTGCGTCTCGTCTGCGGAACACTTAAGTAAAATATACGCATTGAAATGGGGGAAAAAATTAATTGGCGTCGTTTATTTGAAGAGATGCATTTTTTCACAGAGAGCAGCCGCGAGCAACATACAAATAAATAATTATGCCATTATCTCGGCGCAGTTTGATTGGCGTGTTTTGTGTACGCGGTGGAGTGTGTGTTTTATTATTGAGCGCGACTGGTTATCTACCAACAAGGGGCATGTAACAGGTGTGCCGAGTGCATATAAATGAACACACACACTCTCACGCATGTGAATGTGTCACTGCACACGTAATTATGCGAGAGCTGCTTGTTTGTAATGCGACTCTTTCTTATATATGATACTTTTACTGCCCGCTTCATAACAAATCATCACGTGTGCGCCGCCGACTTTGATGCTGATTTATGGGCAGCAGTCGGCGACGATAATCGGCCAATGACTTGCGCTTCCTCACTTGACTGCTGTAATCGCACGTTATACCATGTCGCTTAATAAGAGCTTATAAACGGGTTTTATTACAAATTTAATGTACAATTCAATTTTTTTTTAATTATTATCACTTTTAATCTTTTTTTATTAATAAATCTGTCCATTAATTAAATTGCACAAAAGTTTAAAATGATAATACTTTACGTTGATCATTAAATTTATTTTTAGCTGAAGATATCTATAATTCTAGTGTGTATAATTATAATTAGTTTATTTTTGATTACTAAAATTCCACAAAAAGAAAACCCCAATTTTAATTACCTTCGAAGAATCGGAAGAATTGTGTGTGAAGGCTTACACAATAAATTTGATGACTTTAATAAAAGGTGTTTGAAAGAGGATGCATTAATAGCACACGAAAATAAATATGTTTTTACATTTCTTTAAGTACATATTATTTTTAAAAGTTACTTTAACAAAAATTAAATTTAATAAAATTAATTATTTTAATTTTTAAATATAAACCAAGTATATATATTTTTTTCAAGTTTTTTTAAATAAATTAATAATTAAACACTATCATCAATTAAAATTTCCTGTTTTTTTCCCCTAAATGCAAGACTATGCAATTTTTCTTATTATTTTTTTTTTTTTTATAAATTATGTTAAACAGCATCAGTAGTTTTAGAAATTGTTACCGATTATCAATATCATCATTTCTCCTTAGACAACTGATATATCAAAATTCAAGTTAATAGTTTAATCATATAAATAAATTAAGCGATAAAAAATTATGAAATTGATCATTTTCTTGTAAAATAATATGTAACAAACCAGGTTTGAGCAAGCTCGTATTGCGTTTTTTTTCTACGCCTCAAAAACCATTTTAAAAAATCCTTTCTTGCCACATCCGGGAGAACTGCCCGTCAACCTCGGCGAGAGACAGCGCAGTTCTTAGCATTTCGTAAGGTCCCATACGCAGAAATCAACTTGGTTCTTGATGGGATAAAGAATTAAATTGAAACACGTGCTCGTTCGTCCTTAGCGCGGAGGGATTAACTGCTCGAGAAAAGATCGAACCAAAGATAGCCGGCTAAAAAATGTGGAGCGAATTTGCATAATACGTTCGTAGAAGTCGAGTGTGATTAGCATTCCGCCCAACTAAGTGAATATTCTATGTTTTAATACTACAAGCCTCTCTATATCCAGTTATGATTAATCGCTAATGGATGCTGCTGCTTTTTGAATGATTTTCCTAGCTGCGCCACAGGTGTCCGAACGCGGTCACCCAAGTTGCAGGAGGCGATGACCTACTGCTTGGGCGAAACCGGCTGCCAACTCCTCCGCCCTCGTTGGCCGTCGAATCGCACGCGATTGGAATAGCAATGGGCGGGCAAGGCCAGGCAAGGCTGAATTGCACCCCGTCTTGCCAAATTCGCAATAAAAATTTGTACTGCGCGCGAGTTCAACAGACAGAAGAGTCAACAACCATTTCAACTGCCAGACACGCGTGGGCTGGGAATATCCACAAATTTGGAGCATAAAATTTGTTATAAAATTAAATTAATATTTTGTTTAGCTGTAGCCAAATTATTAAAGTTCATAATAAAAAAATATCAATTAAATTAAGCTTTTGTACTTTATTTCACAAAGAATTTTTTTAAAGGAAATAAATGCTGTTTTAATTTTTTTAATGCAAATATGGTGGACGTGAACTAAGATTTAGAAACACAGAATAAAAATTTTGTATCCTCTTACATTAATAAATTAATTATAAACATCTACAAATCAAAGTAATGCATTTTTGAAATATGTACATTAAAATAATCTGTCGTTGAAAGTAAAAAATGAAAAATAAATAAATAACAAAAGTCTGAGAACTCTGTAAAATAAAATTATAAAAATTAGCCTTTGAATCATAATAAAATTGATTCATTAGAAAAAAATTTGTGTTTATAATGTTTAATGTTCTACAAGCTCTCATGTATATGTCTGGCTTTTATCTCTCTTGTTGTTCTAATTTAACTGCTCTTTTCGTGTGAATTTGGTAACTGTATATCCGCAAAAGTGAACAGACTGGCCGAGTGAGCGGGACAACTTCAACCTGCTCTGCTCGCGGATATTCGCACGCACCAAATAAGTCCGGAACCCTTTTGCTTTTGTCTGTCCTTTTACGATCAAATAATTAATTTGTCGGCCGAAAACGAACCAGTTTTTCTTCTCAAAGGGTGCTACATTTTTTTTTATTCCCAAGGCTGATATGAACCAATTTATTAGATGAAGAAAATGTCGCGCCTAAAAATACGCAGACCTGTAATGGATGTAATACATACTGGAAATTAATACAACCGGAGCATAGAGGGGATCCTCTTTTTTACTTTTATTACCAGCATTGCTGGTAACCTTGGGCGATTTTTTTGTAGCTTCTTTTGGGCGTGGATGCTCCTTTGCCCAAATACTAATAAAAAATTATGTCTATTTTTAGCACCGCTCAAAAAGAAGGGACAAAAAATAACGCTTGCCTGCTTGGAATAAATATTGGATCTTATTGTCAATTTAGTTTTCAAGGCTGAGTTTGCAGACACCATTAGAGTAATAATCGTGGAAATATGAATCATATAAATTTAGAGACTTTTCCTGTACATTAGCATTGAATTAAGCTTTCATTCAAACACAGGGCTCAATTTTAATGCATAATAAATTAAATAGAAGGAATTCATTTTATTTAGAATTATCTAAGATTTCGCCAGGAAAAAAAAGTAAATTAGTCACTCTTCAAGTAAATTTAAAGCACCCCTGAGCCCACAAATTTATTTTGATCATAAAGAAGTAGAAAATTGAAATTATAAAAATGGGAGCAAAGTAATGAGAATAATTATAACTTTTAATGCTAATAAAAAGAATTTTTAATTTAAATTTAATACGTTAAATAGTAAAAACTGCCAAATAGAAAAAAATCCACATATATAATATAAAATTAATAATTTATGTATTTTTATGGCTGCATACTTAAAAAACTGCAATATTTCACAGTCCGTTAGAGGCTGAGGACCGAAGGCTTTCATGTTACAATCGTGCATCAAATTCGTTGCTTTGTATGATTTGACAAAATCAAATCCTGGTCAAGTCACTCCTATACTGATTGATGAGATGCACACGCGCATTTAATTGGTTGACAGGCTTGAAAAGTCACGACGACTGGGAGAGAAATTATTGATGTCGCCCGACCGATAAAAAGGCCCTGCATTGGCGAAGCGAAGAAGTCTTCAAAGTATTTTTCGGCCAATTTAAATGGAGGCCGCGCCACAGAGATAGAGAGAGAGAGAGAGGCTGGCTGCTCCTGCTGCCGCGATTTCAATCTACAAAACCTGCAGCTCACATACATAAAGGTATATTATGGCGGTGATTGTGTGTGTGCTCTGCTTTCGCCGTCATAGCCCGAGGAATACCACAATCGGCCCCGCCCTTTCATTTTATACCTCGGAATATCTATCTCGCATAACATCGCATCTGACCTAACTGGATCCGCCGCAGCCGCCGCCGCGCCGAGCTTTAACAACTTCAGTTCTCGAGCCTCTTTTCCAGTGCACGTGAATTCGCGTTCTGCATGTTATATTTTGATGAGACGTTGAATTCCTCCGGGTAAAAGCTCGGTTGCGCTTCGGCGGCACTTTTACTGCCGGATATTCTCTTTGTTTACTCTCGCTTGCTCTGCACAAATTTTGAATGCGAACTACTCTATTATATGGAAAGAAAGTGCTCAGCACTTTTTGGTTCCCAAACATACCTCCAGGGGCTTGGCCGTTTAATAAAAATTGCACCAGTTTCCTCTTCGAAAGCAAAATTTAATTGCTAGTTAAAAACTACGCATCAGACCTAATTCTTCAGCTCATCTAAATGAATTTTGCAACCGATCAATTGGGGAAATCCGTCTCTAATTTTTATTCCGGATGCTCTAATGGAAATTGAGGACGTTGAAAGTGAGAGTTTTGGGTCAAAGTCCTGAATTTGCGATCAGAAATATTAGGTTTTTTTCATTATGGAAATAATTCAAAATATTAAAAATTAAAATTTTATGAACAAAAACTATTTTTTAGTTTTGCTAATTTCTGGACTCTGAGACTTAAGCGAATTGTGTTTGTTTAAATTGACTTTTGGTAATTTTTTCAGAATAATAACTTTTGCTCAGATATTTTTATAGTTTGGGGAAAATTTTTTAACTTTTTGTGACAAATTTAATTTTTTATTTCTTCTGATTTCGCTGATTTCAAGGTTTCACACACAATAAAATGCATAAATGCTTTTATCAAATTATATTTGCCAAGAAAACTTACGATTTTTATGTGAAGATTTTTAAAATGGGAATCCCTTAGAATAAATTTTGGAATGAAATCAATTTATCACCAATTTTCTTTCAAAATATTGAGTCCTAGGATGTGTTTTTTAATCAAAAATTTTAAGCCTGTATTGTCTTTTTTTTAATTTAATCTTTTTCTCCAGTTTATTGGTTACAATTAAGGACTATCTTTAAATGCATTGTTAAACATAGAATAAATACTTAATTCCGCTTCAAGAGAATGAATATCAACATTTTTATTAATGAGACTGCTACATTGCTGCACTCATCGATCAAGTTTCATTGCCTCTCAATCAGTCAAGCTCTGCAGGTGACAATAATCTATAATCTAACTCGATAAGCAAATATTCCATTTCATTGTAAATAACCATTAATTTCCAACAAAAAAACTCATTCTCTCATTAAAGTGCAAAAGTAATTGTCGAGTCCATTTCTGTGCGGCAACAAACAGCAGCTTTTTGTCATCTCTTTTCATACAATTTATTGAATGGTGGCTGCTTATTGCACGCAATAACTCATGTGCATGCCATTGTTAGCATAATTGCATGTCACGTTTGTCACTCACGGGTAGAGCAATTAAGCAGAAAAATGACCGCATTAAGCATCTCTTTCTGCACATATAATAATAAAAGATGTGTTATTGGAAAAGCGCGGGATGTTATTTCGAATAAGCAGATGGCGCAATAATTTATGGTGGCAATTTTTCCAAGGTGCTGATACACGCCGCCGATATCGCGCCGTTGATCTTTTTATGGCGGAGCGGATTGCCGAGGTAATGAATTAATGAACGTCTGCACGCCTCATTCCGAACGCCAATAATGGTGCATTGTCACTGCCTATTATGAAGATCGACACTCGCTCTCGCAATCGATGCCAAGGCTCCATTGATATTTGTATATAAATCTCTCGCTCTCGAGTGTGTGATTCGATTGATACTTTTATGTACAAGAGCCGCCTGCCATTGTGCGCACTTTTATTCCAGAGAGAGCAGCTTATTAATAGAAACATATCGCCCGTTCAATCAATCATTGTTCGTTCGGTATATTGACTTGAACTGTTCGTTCCGAGTATAAAGTGTCAGATTGAAAAATCGAGTGTGTGATTGTAACACCTGCGAACCGCCAGAATCTCCAGATCTGCTCGCATCATTCAACGTTGGAATTAATCAAAATAATACATTTTTGTCTTATAATTATGGAAGTGCGTAATTGTTTTCATAATAAAAGAAGCCGAATGAAAAATAGTAATGCGAAAAATTGCCATGTCTGAATTTGATATTTTTCAAAGTTAAAAAATAAGTCTTGAAATAATAGTCTGCATAAAATAGATATTGTTGATGATTTTGAAGCGCATTAGGATTGAAAAATATTTCCCATGAATTTAATTGCATCGGTTTGAGAACGTAAAAATTGAAATTGTAAGGAAAAAATATATGCAGCAAAGGATTTCTAATTCACATCTATGTTAACAAACACAACTTTTCAGCAATTCCTTATTTAGGAGCCTCTAAAAATAGAAATTTTTATTATATTGTTGCACAGATTTTAAATTAGGGTAACCAAGTTATTGAAAATTTTACGAATTTTCCCAGGGCGTATAAATTTAAGAAGTTAATTCATTATTACGATCAAAATATCCTTAAATTTTCTTTGAAAACAAAGAAGAAAACAATGTGTTGTAACAATTTGAACAAATAAACAATAGTAATAAAGGATTTCAAGATTAAACATTCATCACCGCTGCTATCAAAATAATTTCTATCTTTACTTTGAAGATTGAAGATGAATTTAAAAACACTTAGTTTATGTTACATAAATCAACTGATAATTCTTAAAAAAATTATAACTATTAATTGTCTTAATTAGATTTTACATATTAATAATTATTCGGGCAGCAAAACATGCCCTAGTCAATATCAGACCGATAACAAATAATTAAGATGGAGAAGATACTTAAAAAGCGAGCAGACACGCACGATTATTTGATAAAAAGATGATATACAAATTTTGCAATCTTAAACAACGCCAGGGCAAGGTAAAGTTGAAGTGCTCCAGCTGTTAAGAGGCTTCATTCTTATCAAAATCTGCGATTTTTTTTGTCCAAACTCTCAAACACATGTGCGAGAACGTGCGATTATCTCGTGCAGTATCTTTCAAACCGTTCGTTTTTGATTATGTGTTTATCACATCACGGCGGTAGTAATAAATTCGTGTATAGTTATCTGCAATGTGCACGCAAGGCCATTTATTTGCTTAACGAGCCGCTTCCATTGAAAATGTAGACGTCAAAAGTAATGCGCAAAGCATGAGCACCACATTAAATTGCGATTTGAAGGAAAGAAAGAAAACGTTGTTCGACTCTTAAGCAAGTGTGTCGATGACTCTGTGTGAAATATTTCTGGCAATCCGCGCAGTGAAATCCGCGGCGTAAAAGGGCACGCCGGACACCGCGATAAGTAAAAATAGTAAATTGCGTCCAGCTAGGCGCAGCTGGACGCCCAAATTTGCTGCGAAAAATGCAGGAACATGAATTTGATAAAGTCGCAGGTGTTGCGGAAAAATTCCCTGACAGTGACGGATAACCGTCCTCTATTGTAGATTAGTGACGTCACTAGATTTGATTTGTTGACGTTGTTATATGGACTAAAAAACAAATACCAGCGAAACGTAGAAGACGTTGATGTTTCTGTTTATTTGTGAAAACTGTAAATAACAGGGAAAATTGGAGATTCGATTCGGGAAAAAACAAGGACGTATATTAATTGTGAGGATGGAAAAATTTTATAGACGCTTAAAATTAACATCCAATCTGTGGGAAATGTTTGAAGAGTAGAAATCATCACACAGAAACCAAAAAGAGTCCAAAATAATAATTCATTAAATTAAATTAAAAAATAGACCTTAAATCATTCTCTTTTTATGCAAATAATTACAAAATAAATTTCAAAATTAAAATACTCCTGAGTGTATCATTGCGTTTGCTAATTTAAATATAGATTTCACTTGAAGACGCACACATGCAGTAAATTGCACTGCGTATATTTCTTTCTATGTATGCGGCGTCCCTTACATTATGTGAAATGCGCGTTTTATGCTTCCATGTTCCCGCCGAGTAGACAAATAAATGCTTCAACATAATGCCTTAATAACCACTGCGACCGTCGAGCGATTGCAAAGTTAAAATCAAAACCGTGTATAAGCTGCTCGTTGCCACTGTAAATTAAAATTCTCGCGTGCCGTTTGCACTTCGGAAGAAAATTCACGACTGCTTTCACGGTTCGCTATCGATCGATTTTATGCTTTTGCAATTAAAGCAGCAGACGAGAAATGATTTCGAGAAAAGGCAAGAAGTGCCAAAGTTGAGTTAAATATATAACAACTTTTACGAGAGATAAGGAAGGCATAATAAAAAGCAGCAGCTTTCAAATAAACACCTCTGGATTTAAAAGGGCGCCGCTGAAGGAGCATTTTAAATGAAAAGCGGTCATTTATCACTCCTGAGTCCTCAGCAGCTCCTCGCGTCCAATTGCCAACTGCCCGGGTTAACACGTCTTCTTGTTTTATTTGTTAATTTATTAGCGTGCGTTCAGTGACGTCAATTCAAACGTGAAGGAGAAGAAGAATTGGCTTGAGTTTTGAAGGCGCAGCTTATTTAATATTAAATTCGGTTTTTAATTAAGATAATTTAATCGCAAATGTAATACTTGCGGGAAAAGTTTGATAAGAATAATTAAATTTTTCCTTTCGCAATACTCAGTTTTTCAGGAGATGCTGCATAATCAGTAAACATCTTGGACTAGTTGATATGCAAATTCCAATATATATCAAATTCATTTAAATTTCATCATTATAACCCGTTATACCCAGCCACCAATTTTTGAGATTTCCTTTTTGGGACTTCACATATCATGTAATATGTGTCTTTTAATTAATTATTTGCTTATTTTTTAAGTATCAGAAAAATTATCATCCGCAGTAAACAAAATAGTAAGAGATAAAAAGGATATAAAATTGTTAATTCATTATTTTGAATTGTATAACTTTAAATATTTTTATGATTAAAATACCTTCAAAATAACATTATTATTTATTTTTTCATCTTTAAATTAAAATTTATTACATGTTAAAATAATTAATTTTTATATTCAAAGAAAGAAGAAGATAAATACTGCAGTGGAGTAAATTACTTTTTTGTAAAATATATATCTTTAAACATTTAAAGTATGGAATGAGTAACGAATCACAACAATTTCATCGTGATAAAAACAAGTGTGAAATTGGCAGATCAGGACAAAGCTCAAGGCTCTTTCCCAAAATACTCCGACCGAAATATACAATTTTTTGCTTCAAACGTTCCAGTCGAACATTCTTGTCGCGCTGAACGAATTTCGCGACAAATCAACAATGCACAAAACGGCATCGGTTCTTATAAAAGTGCTTGGATGACTCTGCGAAATTTCAAGAGAGCGAATAATGGCAGCGAAAAAGCGGCGGATCGAGAGGTGCACCGGCGTTTTCTGGGTCACGCCGAGATTTTCTTCAATGCCCCCTCGAATATAAAACAATTAGGCGCTCTCTCGCGCAGCCTCGCCCAGCGCCAATGCACTTATCATATTTTATTGCGACAAGTAGGTTGAATAATGTTATTGTGTTTTCGAGTTTTAAACGCAGCTTGGGGTGTAATTAATTAAAATCGTTCAACTGGCTGGCTGGGCAGAGCCGTGGGCACTCGCTCGGTGCTGCGAGTGCGCCGGGAATTAATTTGCTCGACGATGGTTATGCTAATAAGCGTCATGGTGGCGTCGTTTTTCAACTTTCAAGACATGAAATTTGTCATCGGCTTGCAAAGGAGACCTGACGGATCTCATTTACTTGACAATCAAACAGTGCACAAAGCTTTTAATCCTCCTCGATGACAGCATCTTAATCACAAAAAAAATTAAAAGTATAAACTTTTTAAAGCCTCTCTTCACTAAATAAAGATTTTTTATTTGTAAAGTATATTTAGAATAATTTAAAATACAAATAAACAAATTATATTGCTCATTTTATTGAGTTTAAATTGTTTAATATTTTTATATCAAAATATAATTATTTTATTTATTATTTGTTGAGATAAATTTGTACTTAATATATTTTAATCTTTGTTTATATCAAATTGCAATATATTTTAAAAATTATTATATTAAATTTTGAAGGTCCTGTATTTTCTAATCAGCAAATTAAAAGTTTCAAAAAATAATAAGAACATCATCATGGCTTGGTCTTCGAGCATCAAATTTTTAATTTCAGTATTTTACAAATTCCCTACAATTACCGGTTATTATTAAAAGATGAAATTAAATCAAAATTAAAACATTATTTTGGTATGCAAAATTTGCACATCCGTGTGCATTTAGCAGGAAAGATTTAGCTATTTAGAAGTAAAGACGCATTGTCTACTTTTTTTACGAGCCACCTATTTTCATCGCATTTTACTGCTGAAAACTATGCTCCCATCTTTTATATTTTCTTCACGCTTTCCAGAGTGATTTGAATAGAAGAGCGAGTCTCATCCGCTTCAATACATTTCAAGCAGGCCAGGGTATCCTTTTGCTCGCCGATCGTCAGGAATCTGGTTTGAGGTTTGCACGATCAACGGTATATTATGTTGGCGTTCGTTTATAATATATTAATGCAGTACCTGCTTTTCAGAGTCGGCGTGAATATAAATTTTCTTTGAGCGCAAATGCTTGCTTGGCTGGTGGGGGCGGATCCAGATTTTACATAAGCCGCTTTTCATCTTGCTCGGACGAAACAAACCCGGACGCATAAAGTGTTATTAAAAATTTGTGTTATTAGAGATATGCGGGATGTTTCCACCGTATAGATAAGATATTCCCATCGGCCTCGTCTGTCCAGACAGACTTAATTATTACACGCAGCGTTTCTCCCATAATAAGGCAGAGAATTAACTTTCACGAATTTCGATCGCGAGACATACTTCCCATGTGATTTTGAAAAACGAGGGCTATAAAATTGCAATAAACAAATTATCAGCTTTCCTAATATTATAGATTTTAGTTGATCAAATAAAATGATGGATTTTTCCTTTTAGCATAACTTGTTTCCATCATTGTTTGCATCGGAAATGGAATTTTAATTAATATAATAATATAAATATTATCAATTTGGTTTATTTTAATCTCACTGCATGACGGTTTTGATTTGAAATCCAGCCTCAAATTTTTTAAATAAAAAAGATATAATTTGGAATATAGCTTTGTTTACTTCGATAAAAATATCAAAATTGAAAGTTTTTCACTTTTTTTTGTGCGATTAGTTAAATTTATTTTATTTATTAGGTGGGGTTCATTTCTTTAGCAATATTAAATTTGATTATTCAAAGCTCCTTCACTTTTTGAATCTATATTTTTAGCTTAATACAGATTTAGTTAATTAAATTAATTATTTATCAAATAAAACATTGAATGGTCCAATTAAGATTCCGGTTTCCTTTTATTTTTTCCTTTCTGCCTGTCCGTTAATTCTAAGCATTTTTTCCCTCAAAATATTTACGTTATTCTATTGTTCGAATTGAACACTTTTGACCTTTACCCCTTCACTGTGAGAGTGTATAATGTGTTAAGAAAATATTTCCAATCAATGGAGCTTGGAGAGCTGCTTTTCTGATTGATTGACTTTCGGTGCGCACAAAAAAGAAAAAAAAATACAGGTGATGCGAGCTCGAACACGAAATCACGGTCGAACGAGCGAACGAAGAAGAGGCTCGTGGGCCGAGAATTGGGTCAAAATAGAATGTTGCGATTACGCTAATCAGGATGTCGGTTGCTGTTCGCTCGTTCGTCGCTTGGGTCTTTCTTTCTTTCTTTCTTTTATACGCTGCATGCCTCTTTTATGTTGCGCGCCGCCGGCGTGTCTTGTTTACTGCCACGGATTTATTATTTTTTTTTCGCGAGTGCTCCTGCCTTCAGATTTTACCGCTCAGGGGAGCGAGAGAGAAATTCGGAAACGAAGTGAGAGTTGCCGCTTGATAGGCCGGCCGTTTCGGGCTTACAACTTTGATTTTTAATTATCGGATCACGAGAGCACCGGCAAGGAGAAATCTCGCCTACAACCTGCAGCTTTTCGCAGCTCACCTCACCGCGCGCTCTTATTTTATCTGCACACACAGCCTCTGTGCTCTGGCCCTGATCTCTGTTATTTGAAAAATTGACGCGCAGTTTCGCGCAATTTCACTTTCTGGAGGCGCAAGTAATCAGGCTGTCCTTATTTCACTTCCTCTTCCAGTTTAACAAATAATTGGGCTGGAATTCAATGCAAATTTTTACAATTTCTGAAAGGTTAATTTATTTTAATAAAAGTTTAATATTCAAAATGTACATAATCAAATTGCAAAGACAAATGTATAGCTAATTCGAATAAAATTAAGAATACCAAAATCAATTTCTAGCTTTGGGTAATTCTTTATAAAACTGCATGAGATTGATTTTTTAGCAAATTTTTCTTCTCATGGAATGTGCAAATAATGTCAAATTTCTATTTTGCTATGAAGATTTCAGAATAAAGTCATGTTTGAAGCTGTAGTTAAATAATTTTGCTAAATTCAAGAAATCGTTTTTTGTATTTTCTTTTAAAATTATTACAATATTAATTTGTTTATATTTATCCAAAGAATATTGACCTTTCTTTTTAGTTTGGCAGTTCCACAAGTTTTATTAATATTTATGTTATAAGAATTATTGTGTATGAAATATATAGGCTATAAAAGTGAATTAAACGTCAAAAGCCTAGCTACGAGAATCCAGATTCCTTAAAGAGAGCTTATTTTTGTTACAGATGAGTACCTAATATATATAAAAAAAGTATGTAATTTATAATTAGGTTACATAAAATCCAAAAGTGCTTGAATAAGAAATAAAACAAAATTATAAAATATTTATTTTAAGAAATGAAAATTATTTAATTGCAAAAATTTAAAACTAAAATAATTAAATATTTCAGCATTGTGATGATGTAGTAGAATATTATCAAGAAATTTAATCAAAGCATTTTTTTTTTTTTGTAATTTTAAATTTGACATTCAAATTAAAAAATTATTACCAAGCACTTAAATTTTGTGTCCTGTAATCTTTAGGTTTGAACTTAAATTTATGAGACAGTGACAAAACACTTTGTCAAAAGTGTAACGCATTTTTTAAAATCGCTAACGCAGTAAATTTGTTAATGCCGTGTAACGATGAGAATTCACAACACGACTGGTCCACGTGTGAATTCCCATCTTGAGAATTGGTGCAAAAAAGCTGCGCGCTGAATGAGGTTTACTTAAGCACACCGGCAGAGTAATTAGTTGCACGATCTGATTACGCACTTCTTGTTGTTCAGATGACGGCTGATAGCAGTTCGCACTGCACGGCAAACATACATGATTCTTCATTCATTCCTGGCGCACTTGCGTGGCCACAGCGAGTGAAGAGTGAACGACGCGCGAGCCGAGGCCGTCATTCATAAAGCGGCACTCGCAACTGTATTTCTAATTTCTGATGAGAGACTGACCCGCGTCTATGCACGTGTGGCTGCCAAATAAATCCGCGGAGGATTCAGCAAATATTTGCTTTTGTTATAAGCACCAGCAGACACTAGACTGTGCTGGATATAACAATGCCATGAGCCAGTTCTCTGTTGGTTTATGACAGATTTCATTTTATCTCATGAGATATATTTAATTTTAAACCAAATTTATCTGGAATCTTAAATTCTGTTCAATAAGCAAAATATTTTCAAAGAGCAAGATATAATTTTTTTTAACTTATTTTGCATATCTTTTTTATGTAGGTCATCAATTTTTAGTTAAAATAAGAAGTTAAAGAAAGCAAACTCGCAATCTTCTAAAAAATCATGTTTTAAATTTAGTGGAAAATAATTGCTGATTGCTTCCTATATCATTTATTGAGAAATTGAATATTAAATAAATTAAACCTTTAACTGAACTTGAGTCCGCAGACTACTAGTAAATGTTAACTACGTCAAATATATTCTATAGTTGTACATCTTCCTGCCAGAAATAATATATAAATTTATAAATTTAAAATAAAAAAATTTGTAAATGGAATTCTCTCTTAAAAAAAATGTAGCAATAAAAATCTGCAAAATTTTACCATTAAACGTATTAATTTAAAAATAAACCAACATAAAGTTTAAAACAAAAAGATAAAGTTTAAAACAAAAAATTATCAATGACCATTAAATTTGAGTATTAAAATTAATTAAAAAGTTAAATTAATATTTATTATGCTATAGGTCGCTTTGCTTTTGTTAAATTGTTTTCACCTATGAATTTAAATAAATTTCAAAAAAGAAAACTGTACATCCATTGAAAGTTGTAACAGAGAAATAAATACATGTAATGAAAAATGACGAATCCGTTCTCTTTTACAGTTCGCAGAGATAATTTAAAAAATTAAATCACCCTGTATAAAAAAACCTCTTTTAAAAATAACCACACCCACCTAGCAACCTGTAGGGCCATAAAAAAGAAATGAAAACACCGGTGCTCAAAAGTCGGGAAACCAGTTTTCAAAATTAAATATAATCCCCGTGTCTCTTCATTAGAATAATAAATACAAAACTCGGTATATAAATCTGGCTCGCTGCAGCAGCAAAGCCGATTACCACTTTTCGCAACAAAGTCCCCCCCGTGTCATAAATCGCGGAATAACAAATAAATAATCGGAGGACGCTCACCTGCAACTTGGCGAGGGTCAGTTCGGCGCAGCACAAGTCGTAGGTCGGGGACTGCGGCGAGGTCAAGGTCAAGGCCGCTGCGGGGGCGGCCGTTGGTGGCGGGGTGATGAACCCGGCCGGAGTCACGCGGGGTCAAGCGGGGAGGCCGGTCTTGCGCTTGGTCGGTGCACACGTGACGCGCGCGACCTGGCCCAGGTGGTGGTGTTTGCGCGGCGGCGGTCGCCAAGGTAGTGACGTGACGCCAACACCTGGCCCCTGGCCCGCAGGTGCGCCGCCTGATGGTCGGCCCGCGAACCTGCTATCGCGACCACTGATACCGTAACACACATTCCCAATAATAATGCCTGCCTGCACCGCCACCGCACTTTTTGCAGCCCAGCAGCCTTTCTCTCAAACACTCCGAACACTGTATATTGCAATTTATAAGAATGGTTTAATTTTTTTTAATATATTTTAAAAAATGAAATAAATAAATATTTATTTCTAAATTTTTATCTGTTAATTTTGCTGAATTTTATTTTAAATTTTTTTAAATCCTTATCAATTGATTTATGGTATAAATAATTGTAAATATTGATAATATTTAGACAGCTTGCACTAATTAAAGTTTTGTTTAAATATTTTATAGGTATTCAACACAATAAGGAAAGTATTCAGAGAATAAGTAATCTCAAATTGTAATGGTTCACTGTTGATCCTATAAATGTTTTAAGAATTGTTGAATTGCATTGATTCTATAAATTAATTGTCTTAGCATTATTTATTCATTCTTTATCTTACAGTTCAAATTTTACAGGAATTTCGCACCTTCATGCTATTGATGGGAAAATGCAAAATTGGTATTAAAATATTTGTTTGTGCATATTAATTATTAATCCCCCAAATGAAGAATCATCAATCACCATGATTAAACAAATTAAATATATTTCAATTTTTGAATAATGAATAAATTGAGAAGAATTTATTCTTGCTTTGAAAAATAAAAATTTGGCGATATAAAAATTTTCTCTGCAAAATCTAATGGGAGAGGAATTATTAACTTTCATATTCCTTTTTTGTTAATTTTTATTTATTCAATTAAATACTATTTGTTGATTCTCTCACAACAGGTCAAAGATTATTTTAGGAAAAATCACATTGAAGAGAGAATTGGCAGGCAGCCCTATAGAAAACAACTTACTAAAACTCATAAGCTTAATTTGGAAGCAAAAATGTTCCAAATTAAACCTACTTGCCCATCTCGAGCCGAAAAGGGAAAAATGTAAAAAAAAACAGTCAAATGTTCTGTGATTTTTAACTTGGAAACCGAAAAATTTTTTAACGCAGATAGTAGGGAATTTCATTGATTCGCGATTCGGTAAGAAAATCTTGACGGCTGCATTGCGGTGATTTTTATGAGACTTTATTTTTCCCTGCTGGTGAAAATTATAAAAATTAAAAACCTCTTCTAAATAATGCAAGGTTTTTAACCTATATTTTACAATATTTTGTAAATTATATAGCAGAGATAAATTACACCATCGTTACTATGAACTTTTTAAAACTAAAATTATTTATCAGTCGTGCATTCCAACTAAATAAAAATATTAATCCAGTTATCGTCGATGCAAATCAATCGTGTTCCATTAATTAAAAGCTGCAGCAGTAAAATTAAACTGCCGCAGCGTAATAAAAATAATTAGTTCTACTTACAGAAATAAACAGCTTTTATTCTTTGGTTGCGAAATAAAAGCATTGTATCCCCATCAGCAAACTGCGGCGCCTAATTATAACACGCGGCTCAATCCAGTCGTAAAATTCAATAATCATAATTAACATTATTGCGCCAACGATGCGGGAGAATTCGCCTTTGCGTCGATATAATAAACGCTCTGCTTTTATAGAGGGAGCACCAAGACCTGTTCGGACCACGGGCTTCCTTTCTAATTTTAATTGCCCAGCAATGAGTTAGCTTTTTTGCCCAACCAATCTTGCAGAGTCTCTTGACCAGTTTACTTTGCTCTGGGCCGAAGAAAATAAATGGTTTGTTTATATTAAAAAGCCCATTTTTACTAAATTTATCATCGTAATTCACAAGACTTAATAAATTTCATGGACAGGTTTACTTTGCAGAGTACATGGCCTGACGTGGTCTAAGTTAACAACTAAAATTGCTAAAATTTTGTTTTTAGAAAATTCCGAAAGCTTTTTTTAAGATAACTAAGTGTTCAAAGCACGTTAAATCCCATGATTAGCAACAATATGAATTTTTTTAAACGCTTCATCTGATTTCTTAGCTAAATAATGTTTGCTGGTATTTTTTTTTATAACAAATATTTACTTTTTGTAGTAGAAGTTCATGATCGAGGGTTGATTCATGGTGATTAGAATTTAAAATTCGCTGCAGCCGAAAAATGTAGAGCAGGATATTGTTTTTTTTAAACAATAAAAAAACTCATTGAGGCAAAGCCAAATTTTAAATTCATGTCACCATGAAATATTTACTTAATTAAATAAAAAAAAAATTAATGCACCACCTCATCCTCCTCTTGAACAAGTCCCACACTTTAAATGGTGAAATACTAAGTTTTTACATTCTATAATTATTTCTGAACGTTCGACAACAAGGGAATTTTTTTCAAATTCTCCCTCTACTCTTTATTTTCACAACACATAACACGGAAATAAGAATAAGAGAATTACGCCGTTGACTATGTGTGTGCGTTTTAATCCTCCGCTTATTATTCTTGTATTGAAAAATAAACCGAGTTGAGTGTATGTACCTTTAATTCTTTTTCCACGGCGTTTAACAACCTTTATATAATAATAAGCATTAGTAGAAAATCCTGTTGCATGTTTATTCGCGCGCGGCTGGAGAGCGAAACTGAACGGAACGAACGAACCCCTCCCTGCAGCAGGAAAGATGAAAAGCTGCATTTTCTTGATAATTGTAATTAAGCGCGATGTACTGTATGCATGATCTCTTTATTCATGCCAGGGGGCAGCATTACAATAATTCAAATACGAGTACGTATATAAAATGCACGCCGTCCGTTCTCGCAGAGATGGATGCACACGCGCGTGGAAAAAAATAACACACTCGCAAGAAAGCCGGTCTGCTCGGAGTAATGAGCCGCTCGAAAAAAGCAAACGTTAATCTGCTTCACGTGCCGATCAAGTGCAACAATGTTGCACAACTGACCGCGCGATCGCTGCTCGTAGTACGTGGGCGTTCAGAATTTGGAATTAATTTGCATTGAAATTAGTTTTTTTTTCAGTGTTGAATTTCATTAGCCGATCTATTTATGATTAGGTTTTTGCAAAAACTTGGGAGATCAAAAATATTTAACCGGTCTTAGTTTGAAGTAAAACTCAGTTCAAACAACAATGATAATAAAAAGTGCTTAATGAATGATATACAATTTTTTTAATACAATTGATAATTGTAATTATGTGTGTTTCATTACTTCAAATTTAGTCTTCTATAATTTGTTTATTTTATAATCCAATTTAACACGGTATAAAGCACAAACAAATTTTTAGGTTTATTATAGATTGTAACCAATACAGTCATGACGTTCAACGCATATTACTTTTTAAAAATGACATTAATGATAAAATTAAATTTTAATCATTGTTAATTATTTAAATAAAAATTGCATTAAAAAAATTTTAATATTTTAAAATTTTTTAATAATTTATTTTATTTAATAAAAGTAAATTTATTAGTTTAATAATAACTAATCATTTTAAACAGTATATAATTAATAAAATTCACTTACTTTACATCGTGGTATTTTAAACGTTTGCGAGGCTGCAAACGTTTAATTACAAAAATTACGTGTGCGCCGATAAAAAGGAATTTTAACTAAATCGTTATTTTTAATCATGTGATGAACTAACAGCTAAAAATAACCATTTTTACCGTTTTTCCTACAAGATCATTAAGAAAAGCGACAACAATTAAGCCACCGCGTCTCAAATCCTGTCTCACCAAGTGGAATTTTTGTGGTGCGCTGATAAAAAAAAATTGCCAAACATTCACACCGCAGGGTCCTAAAAAAAATTCACCTGATGATATCACCTGTTAAAATCTCTCTGCATTAATTTGAAAACAGCAGCCGCCTGTCCGAAGTGGCGCCCGTAAAATGAATTTTTTACGCAACAATCAAGAAAAAGTACTTGTTTAATTTGGACGAAAAAAAATAATCTGCGCGGCCTGGTTTTGATGAGCATTTCAGGTCACGATTTGTTCTCGCGCGCGCTTTTTTTTCTCGGGGCTTCGTTTTTTTTTAACTACTCCCGCCGCGAAGGCATGCAAAATTACCACCGGCAAATATTTGCTCAGAGCGACTGACAGCCGCGGCCAGATCATTTAACTCCGCGGCTCCCAGAGATAAATGAAAAATTGCAGACCGACGGATAAATAATCGCGCACAGTAGGACCACACTTTGGGCGCGCACATGCGGGATAAATTATCGCTCGGTGCCTCGACTACTACCTTGTGAGGGCTCGTGTTTCGCAAAATCATACACAATCATCCTGCAAAAAGGTTGTACAGCTCGATCAAATGTTGCAAAATCTAACGGACTAGTCGACTAAAATGTGTCTCTTACATCGGTAAATTTTTCTTCTATTTTTGTTAGACTATTTTCAATTTATGCATCACTTAATCTATTGTAATTTTCATTAAATTTGTTAAAATACAAAATTTATAAATAAATTGTTGAATTTGTATACTATTAGTTTTTGACCTTTATTAAATTATTTTGATTACATTTATATAACATATGAAATTTTATTAAAAATTTAATATTTTGTAATATTAATAAATAATGAATATTTAGTATTTTACTTGTTTAAATGATTATTTACATGATTATATTATTAATTAAATTACGGATTATTTTATTTATATTTTCTTCTTCGTAGATAATTCTAATAACATAAATTATAAATGTTCAAAAACTGTTGACACGTGACCAAAATCTTCCAGTGATATACAGATAACTTTAATTTGTGGAACCTTATAAAAAAAAAACTGAAATAATTAAATATAATTTAATATCATAATATTACAATGCAAACAACATTAATTTCACTGACTTTTGTAACGATATATTGGTCAAAATATTAAAAATACCATGCAATATAAAACCTGCTTGAAAACTGCATCTCTGTAGTGAAAAACAAAAAGCAATGCTGAATGCTGCCCTGAGAGTTTGCATAATTAATAATCAACAGCTGATCATCAATATTTTTACTAAAATTTTTGTTTTTGTGAGAAAATAGAACAAGAATTCATGCTGCCTGAAATTAAACTTAGATCTAAAGAACTCTGCCTTATGCTCTGTATTTAATTAAAAAACATTTTGTATTTCTTCTAACCTTAAATCCAAAGAAATTAATTGCAGAAAAAAAATATTTCGGTTTTTTGCAGCTTATGTGATCCCTTGGGTAAAAAGCCTGCTTGAAATACAAAATAATAAAAGTTTGAATAATGTCCAGCCAGCAAAGCTCACTCTTCACATAATTAAAAAATCGATAAATCATCAAAGCTTTTCAAGCCAACTTAAGCTCCAAGTGTCGAAGATCTGCAATTCTCACCGTTTCTCCGTTGCGGTATGCAAGTTATGCAGCCCGTTTGACAGGCTGTGCATCCCACGCGCGGCAAACGTGCGGTGTAAATTTTGCTCAACTTGTCAGGTCGGATGCCTCTTTTGCATAGCACTCCCACAGTAAATGGAATTTATTTTGTGCTCGCTAACGCCACCGCATGCAAAGAGCAAATCACTCTGGTATAATAATTTTTTTTTAAATATATTTTAAAATTAAGGAGGACATGCCAAAATGTTGGAAAACTATAAACTGGAATAAACGACTTTAAAATTGATTTGCAGCAACATTGATGAAAAGTTGACCCTAAACAAGCTATATTTACGTGAATGTTTTGAATTTTTAAATAAGTGATATTGGAGAGAATCTTCATTTTACAATTATCATTAAAAAAATCGATAGCAGAATTATATTTGCTTTTCAAATTTCACCAATTTACTAATAATTTGATGCTTTGATTTAATTAATAAGTGATCGCACTTCTCCACTTTTAGTCTAAATGAAGAATTCGGCAAAATATTGAAATTGTGTATGTGCATTGCATAATCTTGGAAACTTGTTTATCAGTAATTTAAGGATTATAATAATTGAATTGCATTGTTTATTAATTTTAAATTAACATCATCCGACACAATCCGAGAAGACCTCATATTAAAATTTTGTCACCTAATTGATACACTTTCAATGGGAAGGCTAGACTATTTGAATATTTATATATAAGATATCATTATAAAATATACAAACATTAATTATACAGGCGCATTTTTGAATTGTATGGTTAATTACAACAAAAGTATTGCTGTTAAAAATTAATATTTTATTGCAATATTATTGCTAAAAGATTAATAAATATAAATAAATAAAATATATTTATAAATTTGTAAGAACACTGAATTAAATAATAAAACTTTAAATTGAATAATCTACATATAAAATTTGAATTGACAAACTACAATAATTATCGTTCCTTTCTTTCGTTATTGCAACTCATTACTCTAATTTAATTAATATTACTTCCAGAAGGATAACGCAAATAACGCGATTTTGATGCAGACCAGCGTTTGGCTTCTCATTACTCGCGTCTGGCACGACTGCAGCAAGCGATTTTTTGTCGGTGCAACCGTCGTGATGTGGAAAGTAATCGGAGTCATTTAATCGAGAGTAAACGAATGCCTGTACAAGGAATGACAAATAGCGAGGACACCTGCAAACGAGAGAAGAGACTCTCTCGGATGTTCACGAGAACATGCATTAAAATTTCATTACTGCAATTACTAAATCTCTCGTCTTAACAAGACTTTGAATGCAAAGCGCGAACGAAGGGTTAAATATATACAGACAAGTTGATGTTCAAAAAAAGAGACACCTTTACGAAGCAACAACGACTTACGGCAGAAATTGAAGCGTATCAAATTACTTTAAATATCAGGCCTGGCGAATTGATTACAAAGTGATTTGAAATTTAATTGATTTATTTCTCAAGTCGCTTTAGATCGGTTTGTAAATGAAAGGGATGTGTTTATATGTGCGTACTGGTGCTATTTTTCAAAACTCGTAAATATATAAATGGTCGCTGACGTGAATTGGACAACCAAAACGAACAGGCTGGTTATTATCTTTCAGTAAGATGAGAGCAGACGCTCGCAGTTTTATTGCCCGCGGCGTGTCAAATTTTTGCCGCATTCTTTTGTTTCTAAACAGGGAAACGCATATTTTGTATTAAATTCTTGTCCAATATAATTTTACGGCAATCATAAAAAACTGGAATATATTGCGGTTGATGCGTGATTATTATTTATTTGGGAAAAAAATTCCAGAAAAATAGGCGATTCGTTTCAAGCTAAAGGTGTAAAGTTTGTAAACTATGATCGGAGCTAGATTTGCCATGCTCGCCCTAAATATTAGAAATATCCTATTTTTTTGGTATGATTGTAAAAATTTTGGCGGAACGGCTGGTTCACTTTTATATTTTTGGCATTTTTCATAGCAATAATGAAAACAAAGAGAAAAAATTTGTTTTTAACAAATAAAAACCCGCTTTCAGTTCAAAACGTTTGTGCAGGACAAAAAGGAAGCTAGTGTTTGACGTATTTCTTTTTTTTTATCAACTCCTTGGGTCAGTGGTCGCAAATTCAATTAGTTGCACTCTCAGTGTTTGTGGGGTTTTAACCTCTGGCGTGTTAATGTAAAGTACAAAGGCAAAAAGTGTGTATAGAAGGCGGGCGGGCAGCACGAATTCCGCGCCGCCGAAAGTGCTGTGTTGTTGGTCGCCGCGTTGGTATGAGATAATTCCGATAATCAGCCAGCAAGACCGGTAAGTCTGCTCCAAATAGCTTGCTTGGCCCCGCAGTTGGTGCTACTCCCTCTCAAATCATAAATATACACACCGGCCCTGACTTTGACATTCACTACACCAGGTGCACTGAACTCCTCTCTTTCTCTCTCCGCACGTTGCTCGAACTCGGGTCCCTCCGACAGAGATACAATTTAGATTAATTTGCAGATGGGATGCACCAGATTTTATTATATTATTTGCTCTCTTGTCTCTGTATTTCTTTTTTTTTCGCATTCCCCGAACATGCAGTCAATTTGAGAAAGTGTTTGTCTATATTGGGTGCTTGTTCGGCTCACAAGTGGATGTTCTCGCCGTGGTATAATTTCAGACGGCCGCTCCGATTTGGATCAAATGATGCAGCGCATTGTGTGTTTAATTCAAAATTAAATTACTAGATGTAATCTGGTGTAATACGCCATTGTTGAGCCAAGAAGTATCTTCTGTAATGCTTATTATTTATTCTCAGAGCAGAGCGAGAGAGGATGATGCTTTTTTCTTGATGCGCCACAATGCCACAGCTACAGAGAAGAGCTTAACTCGATAGGTATTATGAAATTGTTCTGGTTTATAAAGGATCAAGGAAATAAATAATAAATGGTTTACGTGTTTTAAAGTTGTTAATGATATGCAGTTTTAAAAACAAATTATTTAAAATAATATTATTTTTTTAAAATAATATGATATTAAAATTTATCTAATATTTATGCATTAAATTTAATTATTTTCCTTAAACTATTTATGTGTATTTTATGCATATAATATACATATTATATAATTTTAATTATTTTCATATAAGCTCTTTTAAAAAAATGATATATCTAAAGTTTTTAAGTAAAATTACATTTGCTTCAGCTTATATATAATTATATTTTTAAGTGAAGAATAAGTTTCCAATACGGTGATGGCGCTACGATTGGTTGCTTTGCTATTTCTCAGATATTTCATTTTTATTATGAAAACGGTGAAATTAGATCATGCTGAAACCTCAATTTTAACTATGTATAACATTTTCAAGTAATTTTAGTCTTTTCCAATATAAATATAGATAAGAAAATAAAAGTAGCCAATTATTTTCTCATTCCTAACCGCATTCATGAAATTTTTTTGCATATAATTTTTGTATAATAAAGAAGTAATTCTGTTTCAAATTTTAAAGATGCTTAATGTTATTTAAATGATCATGATATAATATCATTCTGAATTAAAAAATAACTCCTGACATTAAGTTAACGTATATATGCAACTGTTGCCACCCACTGAACGCAGAGGTCGCACTTGCTGCCTACCGTTCAGGGGCTCGCCGGTGACGACTTTTCTCTGGCGTTCGTCGTGCGATAAGCGCGCATAGCGAGATATTATTGTGAGGAGGAACAATGCACGTCAGGCTCTCCATCTAATTGTTTCAATTATGCGAGTGCTCATCAGGCGGTCGTGACTCGCGCGGCCTTTGTCAGGAATGAAATCATCTCGAGGATCCCCCTGGCAAAGGTTTGATTATTAAAAGGAAAGGTGCCGCGCATAAATCGGGTGCGCGCGCGAGTGAATAGGCAATGCGTAACGGCACACATACGATATTATTATTTCTCTGAAAGCAGATTTTGGCCGATACGATACCGGCACTAAATTATCCGCGACTCGATAATAACCGCGCTATAAATCAGCCGCACTTGGGTGCATTATATGAGAGCGCGGGCATTTGCGTATAAATCACACCGAGCTGTCTCTTCCTTTTTACAGCCGATTCGGTTTTGTTCGAAATTTTATC
The DNA here is from genome assembly GCF_031216515.1 of Neocloeon triangulifer. NCBI lineage: Eukaryota > Metazoa > Arthropoda > Insecta > Ephemeroptera > Baetidae > Neocloeon > Neocloeon triangulifer. The sequence goes on from NW_026775547.1 coordinate 3,843,045, forward strand.
GCGGCACGATCGGCAGTCAAAAATTTATGCACGGATCTCTTTCAGCCGCCGACAAACTTTATTATGGCCCGGCTCGATATAACCTTGGATCGAATTTCAAAGTAAGTGTGTGATGATTTTTACTAGCTAATTGCATGGATCCTGTAATGAATAGTGAATCGATGAGTATTTTCCCACGACGAACCAAAAGTTTGAGGAAATTTTGATCCGGCTTACATTTAATTCCTAATGAAAAGCATTAAAAAAACTTTCAATCAATTCAATAACTGATCACAGTATGAATAATTCGTTACTTACAATAAGTTTAGTCAATAGATTTTCTGGGATATCAGAATTTGAATTAAGTCAAAAGCTGTCAAATTATTGCAAGAATTTAAAATTTGCGGATGAAGTTGGTCAATTTAACAATAAAAATATAATTATTTATATTTTCTCTTCAAAAGCTCAATAATTGTATTTAAATTGCTAAAATATTATTCTAGTATTGTGATTATCAACTCACTAAAGATATCTGGCATCTCTGCAAATTATTTCAGAGAATTTTAGTGCAAAAATACAAACAGAGTAAGTCATCAACAGGATAATTGTATAATTTAAACACGTCAAACTTTTGACTTCTAATTCATAATTTTAAAATAACTGACAATTTAAAATTCAAAGATAACATCCAATAATTATTTTTGAATACGACAAAGTTAAATTAGAGAGACGTCAATCTTTTTTTTGTATACGTCCAATTAAATTTAGAACCTGAATTTTAATTTTAATTAAACGACCGAAACATTAAATAACAATCTTTTTCCTGCTACGACGGCAGTTAATCAATCAGAGCCAAATCAGCACGGGAGGAAAGAAGTTTAGCAGAGACGAGTAAATTAATTACGCAGTGCGCGGTGGTGTAAATTTTAATTGCAAATGACAGCGCGAGTGAGTTTGGACGCGGATGAGGCGTGGTGCTGGCGTTAGCCTTGTGTCCGAGACCAGGATCTAGCCGCACCCCGTCTGCACACAGCAATAATGTATCATGTGCCGGTCAGTGGACCAAACAAACCGACGGCACTTCTTCTTCTTCTTCTACTATACACTCGCGGGGCCGTTTATTCCTTTCAGTTATGTGCATGCGGTGTTGTGGTCAAGAAGCAACACGCAACTGCCAAAAAAAGAACTTCAAGATAAAAAACAATAAAAACCAAACAAACTTTAATTTGCTTTATTAAGTTGATCTTTATGTAGAAGATATTTACCCGTCTTGTTCTGAAGCTGTCGGTCAAAATGCAAATCAATAATGTTAACTAAAAATTTAGGCATTTATATCATTTCAACGTTCATTTGTGCCCACGAGCTATGAAATTTTTACTTCACGTTTATAGCTAAATTTGAATCATGGTTCAAAAGTTTGAGGCTTTAATTTTGATGTAGATAAGTATAATTTTATTATATTCAAATAAACAAAGTCATGTTAATGAAAGATCTGAATTCAATATAAAATATAAATTAATTTTTAATATTTTTATCGTTAATTGAAAATAGACCTAAAATCCAATTGAAAAATTATAGCATTTTTAATATGTAATCGAAGAACACAAAATTAAGTCCTTAGTTAAAGGCAGCATCTATAGTTTCCAGTTTATTTTCTGAAACATCTTAAGAAAGTAAACAATTTGAGTTGCTTAATTTTTATATTTTCCAAAACCTTTTGCTCCAGATGCATCTTACTTAACTAAAAAAGTATTTGAACGTTGCCTGTGGTTGAAAATGGCTTCTTGTTGACAACATGTTGTATTTATACTGCCGAGAGTGTTCATAAAAAAGAGCACCGCACCCACCACTCGTTCGTTCGCGCGCAATTATTCCAGAGTGTGTGTGTCGGAGATGCAGAATAAGAATGGGGCGAGTATAAATATAAAATAATATCACACCTGCACGCGTGATGGGTGTAAAATTACAATAAATATCTCACTCGCGCCTGAGAAATATATTGCGCTCGAATTTATACACGCTAAATGCTGCTGCTTCTTCTTCTTATCTTTGGCGAGGAAAAAAACAAGAAGAAGAAGCTGCCATCCGATATATTATGTATGAGCGTAAATTATAATGCTCTTTTTCTCCTCCACATGCGTATAAATTCACAATCCAATTTCCACAAGAATTTTAATTGCCCCCGCAATGTACGGCGGAAGAATTGATGTGTATTTCGACTAACTGGCCCGTCAGAGAGTTCTTCTGTGTGGATATTTTACAGTTTGGCGGCGGCGGCGGCAACGATTTCCTGCTCTCCAAATCCGCAGGCCGGTTTTCCTCTGCGGGTTGACAGCAGAGGCGATGCGAAAAATTGCCGACCGGCAACATTTCTCATTATTGAGTGATGGCTACGAAATGCCGAGGTAATTAAAATGCTACATCCGGTTTCGTGTTTTTGCCGCTTTACGTTTCCAGTTTTTTTTTACATGCATTAATTAAACGAAACAAGATTTTTTAGAGTAAACTAGAGCAACTTTTAGGAAACCGTAAAATCTTTTAAATAGATAAATAAAATTAAAAAAAAAAGTTGGTACGCAACAGTTGAACATCATAGTAAAAGTTGCCATGGAGAAACATTAATTAAACAGCATTTAAACAAGTTTCATAAAAATGGATTATTATTTATTATCAATCAAATATGTGCATATTAAGTTCGAATTATTCGGAACAAATTTATTATTGACAATAAAATTCATAATTTATGGCCCATCCTTTTCTTCTCGCAAGATTTTCTAAATTGTATGCTTTGATTATGCGAATTATGCAAGTATTTTGTTTGTAATTTTAGTAAATTTGACAAACATAAAATTAAAAACAATATTTAATTTTTACATACATACAAAATATAAAAAGTATTTTAAAATGTTTCAAAATTTATAACATATTTTCATATTCTTTTTTAATTTTTGTTATATTTTAGTTTGATAACGTTTTTTTACAGATTTGCATTTTACCATTCATTGAAGATTTCTTAATTACAGAGCACTTAATATCTATGTAAACTTTATTTTATATTTCTTTGATTGCTGATTAAAAATGAAGTTTGGTCTTATAGTAAGATATCGTTAGATTAGTTTTCTGTCTTATTGCATTCAAGATTCGATTCAAATTTTTTAAAAGACTCGGTCGCAGTTAAAAATATTGCTGCATTTTGTTTTAAATTTCATTGAGCCTCCTCTTCCCTCGTTTATGGCTTCAATTAAGAAATTGAATTCAATTAACCTGCAGAATAATTGGCGGTCGCTCTCTGCGGATTGCTTTTTGAAAACGATTAAAGCTCGCGCACACGGACAGGCTAATTGTGCATGTACAATTAGACGGCGATGCCTGGCGTGGTCGCTTTGCTCGTCCATAATAATAATAATGAATGATAAAAATGCAAATGAAAGCACCTTGGGCGAATGAATATATACAGCGTGCTCCTTTTTAACATGGTGCGCGGCCGTGTCGGGATCAAAGTTGGTTGATAAAAGACGTTCGCTCTTATACATATTCTTATGTGCATCGAAAATACCGTAGAATGGGGTAATTATATCAGAGCTCCGATCTGCGCTAAGTGCTTCTACTTTTGATCGGAATGCAGGCAAATAATAAGTGAGAGAGCAAGCGAGAGCAGCACATTATGCTCCTTGCATTAAGAGCAATCGAATGTCAATCCCACGACTCCCACTCACTTCACGCTTATCCTCCCGAGAGAGACAAGACAAGTGAAATTTATTAGAACTTTAAGAAATACACATTTAACCATTCATTATAATTTTCCGTTTAAATATATATGGGGACAAATTAGAATGGTTAATAAATTTTAATAAAATATCTACAAATCAAAGTTAATGGATGATTTCAATTGAAATTGCTAATAATTTGATGGTTAATTAAACTAAGAATAATTTACATTTAAATTAAAAATATCAAGTATATATCAAAGGCCAATTAAATCAAAAATAAATAGAGACAGAGTTTTTTTTTAATATTTATTTATTTAATTCCAATTTGAAATTTGACAATAGCTTTTTTTTCTCTCTCGCAAACTCAACATCAATTTTCATTTATCATATTTCTGAGGTTAAATTCCATCTAACAAATATTTAAAGCAGGATCGTCCTGGTAAATGATCTTATTTTATTTCTTATTGAATAGAAAAACCACCCGATTAAGGCGTATTATATAAAATATAAATCATTCAATAACGTGTTGTAGTGGTTTGTTTGCCAAGAAGGCCAAGTGTTGCATAAATAGTCTCAAAACTTTCCTTAGAGTTCAAAACGCAACATAAATAATTAAATATTTAAAACTACTGCTTTAAAAAAAAAAATTAGCAGTTATTTTATTTGAATTTTAATGAGAAAAGATTACATTTAAATAAAAAGCTTCATGTTCATCATAATTTTGGAAGCAAGTGTTAAATTATGTCAATATTTTTTCTTGGTTTTCCATTATTGTATAATTTTATAAGATTATGAGAAAGAAAAATACTTTTAAAGAACATCTTTGGTCTTTTATTTGGAACTAAAATTTAAGCCTAAAAAGTTGTTTTGCTTGTCACAAACATTTATCATGAAACACAAAATTATATCTCTGTTATTTTCATAATTTTCAGTCTATTTAAAAAAATCTTCCAGCTTCACGCTCAAATGCTTAATTTTTCCTTCCGATTTTTAAATGAGCTATTTTTCTTCAATGGGAAAACTGTTGGAAATAATTTAGAGTGAATCAAAAGTTTTAATCAATTCTGAATTAATTGGAATTAATTCAAATCTGCACAATAACATTCCATTGCTACAATGTGGTTTTTGAGCGTTGAACACAAAAGCTAGGATGATATATTGTTCACAAAAATTTGAGTAGAAAGCGCCAATTCTCTCACTCATATATGCGTTCAATCGCAGAGGTCAACAGCATGCCTGCATAATTAGGCGGCGTGCAGAGAGCAATACATGATTTTCCTTTGTCTACGGGAAAGATCGCTCTCAGCATGACTGCATATTATAATAAGCGAGAACAAAAAGAAAGAGGGAACGAGATCGGAGGGAATGTGTGCGATGCACATTCGCTGATTCGGGCGCCAACAATGAATAAATTTACACGCTGCCCTCGTAATGCACGTACTGTAAAATATTCAAGTGGCCACGCCTGATTGTCAAAGAGTGATATACTGGGTGCATTTGGTGCAGCGCGGCCTAAAGAGATGCAAAAGCGCCTTACTTACTTTTATTATAATTGACACTCGTCGGTGCTGCTGTTTTTATCTCCCTCGGCGCTCTCACTCGTCGCCTCTCAATGTCGCGCGTTTAATGCTCTATTATTTTATATGAAAAACAAACCAACGTGCACTGGCCACTTCTTCTTTCTCTTTCTCTCCGCACGTTATAAAATTCAATTCGAACCGACAGACTGAATATGCACTTATGCGCAGCACGTGTGTGTGTTTTATATGAGAGCGAATATATATGCAGAGGCTGATTTTTAATTGGCTCTCGTGGGTTTATTGTCGTGAATCGTATTATTATAAATATACATATAAATTTCGTGACAGCAAAATTGAAATAATTCAAAAGTTACGCGCGAGAGAAGCGGCACAATTGTGTTGTATGTATGCGTTTTGTGCAGTAAAAACGCCGGGCAGGATGACATTTATCTTGCTGAATCACATAAATTTCAACTTGATGAACTCCTTTTTCTGCTGCATCAAGACGATATTATACCAAGCGCATGCTGTACACGCTCGTAAAAGCGAATTTTTCCTTTATATTCGAGTTTTATGTAGCTCGTTATAAACGTCCGCAAGGTCGGAATGGTAATTATAAATTTTGTCATTAATGTTTCCATCAGTCATCAAACCTCGTTAGATGTCGGCGGGACTCCGCTCGTAATTCTATATCAAATTGGAATATATTATAAATTATACGGTTCAGGGAAGAGGCAAATAAAAACCAGAATTAAACGGCAAATTTCAGCTCATGACTTTGAAATGTCAAAAGAAATATTTACAATAGCTTATAAACTGAGCGAGATGCGGAAAATTTACTAAAAACTAAATTGTTGAGACTTTGAACTTTTAATAACCAATAAAGTAAATCTGAATCTCGCAAACCAGAATTAAATGGTAATAAATGTTAGGGAATTAAATTGCATATTGAATTCAAATTTAAAATATATTCGGCTCACTTTTGAAACTGGCAAGTTGGCAAGAAGTTCGCATTTCCAAAAAATTAGTAAAACCAAAATTAAATAAAAGGCAAACAAGGGGTAAATATTTGGGTTATTCAAAAGGCAAGTCCTGGAATTATTTTATACAGAGATATAATTAAAAAAAAGTTATTTTTCATACGTTTTTGCAATGTCGTTATGTCTGATTCTATAAAATAAATTAACAGCAAGTCCATTGCATCAATTTTAAGATCACGCTAAAATCGAATACACAAAATTAAGTGTGTTTCCTTTATATCACCAACTAATTTTCAAGAGGCTTCAGTTATTAGGCAATAAAAACTTATGGTCGTTTCCCTGTCACCCACCTTCTTTCCCTGTGGGCGTCGCAACATTCGAAAACGCCACAAATTACGCTGGAAAGATTTCATCGCGATAGCGGGAAGTCGCCTGCTGACCATTCCAATATTTTCATTCCGCTCATTACCGACGACGGAGGAATGCGTGCCAGAAACGAGGAAAGGTGCATGACGGAAAACCGCCGCAGCAATATAAATAAAATAATGCACTGCTGGGACAGTCGTTGGGCACTAACTCACCCCGGGGTGTACGAAGAGGAAAAATATATATAACTTGTGTGGCGAGAAAAGAAAAAGCAAAGGTGTGGAGGCGCTGGGGAAATAAATTATATTCGCCGCTCGGCCGACACGAAATTCGAGGCTGGGGGCATTCAATTAAATGAGTTTGTGATGCGGGAAAGAGAGACACACGACACACGGCCAGAGTATGCAGTTTGTATATTTTCTCTCTTACACGGCGGCGTGTGATGTAAATGGCGTCATATAATATCAAATGCACCAGTCGTGAGGCCGAGCATGCCAATGTTTACATTCACGCTTGTGCGATAAATAAATATTATATCAGAGAAAGACGCGGCGGCGGCCACGGACCGACCCGAGAGCGGGTTTTGTTCGAGCTCCATTATTCTGAAGGTTCTCGCCGACGAGACGCAAAATGCAGCTCTCTCGCGTGTTATTTCGTGCAGCCTGCAGCCGGTCTGCGCGAGATTTATTCCGGCTGTCCGCTCTGCAAACTGAAGAAAGAGACTCGCAGCAAATCGAAGAGAAAAGCAAATGAAATCTCAATTGTGTGTGGTCAGTCCTGAAAGCCTGTTTGCCCTCCGACTTGGCATTTCACTAAATTTTCCTCCTTGCCATCTGCAATATACTTATCATAAGCTTTTGTTATTTATTAGTTTTAATATTTTTAAGTTTTAAAATAAAATTATTTAATATATTTGATTTTTTTAATATTTAGACGTTATTTTAAAAATTAAATAATTTTTATTTTTCATTATATTTGATTTTAAACATTCTTTTTGCTAAGAATACATTTAATGTGACTTGGTGTGCAAGAGAAAACTTGTTAAATCATGTAAGATTAGATTAAAATAAATTACTTGTCGTTTGCCATTTTGAGTTGTAAAGTTAATCAAAATTTAATGGTCTATTTGGATGGTACGTTAACTGTTCCCTGTATGTCGATACATAAATTGATATTTTAGATAAAAAAAAACCTTCTCACAAACCGATTTTATTTATTAAGATGACAATGAATAATATTATATTTCTATAAATATTCCATTAAAAAAATTAAGTAATTAATATTCAAAAAATCTAATGAAATTGCTCTCTATGTACTCAAATTAATTGTGTTTCCTAAAGGAGACTTAAAAGTTTACTCTAATCAAAAATTAACATGAAAATCAAATCTTTTTAAACTTAATTTTTCTATTGATGCGATGAGAAATGAGATCTGAAACAACTATATTGTTATAGAATGCTATTAAAATTATTAAAAATTTGTGTTCTATAAATTACCTTAGTCAAAACAATTTTTATTTTCAATATTTAGAGCGTAAAGTGCAAAAAAAAATATTCAATTAACAGTGAACAAAATGCTTAATTGGTTTATGTTGTTTTGATCATTCTTTCTTGTGATTTAAAACTATTAACTATTAATTTAAGACTAAAGGGAAACACATTTCAAATTAGAAAAAAACACAAGAAATTGCAGACGAAGGAACGCAGAAACGCCCTGTTAATAAAATTTTCAAAAAATAATTGGAGCAAGTTTTCACGCGGTCGACGTAATTTATTCTTTGGCGAGATTTTACTTCAACCGAGATTTTATCTGGTTTAACGAATTTCTCGTGATTATAAGTCATGTTGGCCGCGGCAGGAGTTGCGCTCCTCATTTTTTTAAATAAAACTCTCTCCACCGCCGCCACACTTGATTGCAGTTGGAAATGAAAATGACTTATTCGCTTGTGCGGTAAAACAAGATTAACGTGATTTGAGGCGCCGCTCGCTCTGTTAATAAGCACGGCGAAAACAAGCTCGAAGATTTGTAAAATCGCGGTTCTGCATCTGATCGGCCTGCCGGTTTGATTTAGACACAAAGTGTGGTGGAAAATAAACTGGCCAATCGTAAATCACCGGCCCGACACCAGAGGTTATTATATTACTTTTTATTGCCATCATTAATTTGTCCGACTATTAATTCTTTTCATGAAAATATATGCAATGCACGAGGATAAAAAGAGTGCAAACCATAAAAATGAAGAGTGTCTCGGGCGAGAGAGAGATTTTATTTCTTACCACCTCGCGCTGCTCATTGTCCCCGCGTGAATGAAAGAAAGAAATGCAGTAATAATAATGTTTATTGCCGACCAACAGACCTGCTATGTATTTATTTATACTTTTTGTGCTGGCCTGCGAATATATATAAGTATTTATCCATTACATGCACGCGGTAAGTTTATTATTTATTTTATTAAGCTCACACGATTCGAGACTTGGAAACATTTTAAATGCCCACGATCCATCAATTCACATCCAACCGCACTTGCAAATGCAATCGATTTTCTTTTATTATCATTTTACTGCCACTCGTACTAAATTTAATACCATTTACCCGGCAATCACCGCGTGTCTTTGAGCATTAAGCGCGATTTGCCGGACGTGAAATTTATACCCTCTCGTTTAAAACAAACAAATAATAAATGCTCTCTTGCATGTTCGAGTGGGGGATCCATTTCAAAAAGGTAATACCTCTGCGCGTTTGTATTCCAATTTGCATCCTTTAAAGGGCGTTGGACAGTAAAACGGTCCGGATCAATTATATGCGTCCGACTCATTTGCTCGGAAATTTATTGCCCAGCGCGGCAAAGGTGAACGGTCTGCTTAGAAAATGGGTTTGGAACCAGCGCGAGTCCAATTCATGAAGTGTGTGTTTTTTTTATGTAATTTGAGAGGCGCGTAATGAGATACCCGGACAGGTTCAAAAGTCCCCAGCACACAGAATGAAAACAAAGATGTGTGTACTTTTACCGCGGTTTAAGAACAAAAGAAAAAACATATAATGAACAAAAGAGGTGATCTCGTATATAGTTAGTTATTAAAACAACACATTTTAACAGCAGCCGGTGCATTATGTTGGATGTTGGTAGAGATGCATTATTTTTTATTGCAATTTTTCATTGAAAGGTCAAAATATAAGCCAAAATTTTGGACACATAATTTTTTTAGATTAAAATCTCAGAAATATTGAACAATTTAAATTATCATGTTTTGATCAATATTTTGACTTTTGGTTATTACAACTTTCAAATTTTGATTCGACAACTATTTATTCTCCTTGTTTTCAAATACAAAATCATCAAATGATGAATGAATCATTCAATTTTAAGCTGAAAAATCCGATGTAATGAACCTTAAATATGTATGCAACGAATTTAAACTATAAACTTCATATTAATAAAAACTGGGTAGATTGAACTTCTTTTAGATGTGCTTTCTTTTATTTTGAAAACATCTTTAATTCTTAAATTCTCTTAAATCTGTTGTATGATATCTAAATATTTTAATTTTTTTTTTGTTATTGACAAAAAAAAAATTATTTTCTATATCTTTGCTATATGCACCGAATATTATTATTATTTTGCAGAAAAGCGGATAAAACATAACAGGCTAAAATTTGAAACTCATGATTTTATAAATAATAATAAAAAAATGGTTCCTCCTGCTTTTTTTGTTTCCTATTATCCATCACCATCGTATTGTATATTAATATAATTCAATTTTTTATACTTTTATGTCAAATATCCATTTAAATAATCATGCTAGTCAGATCATCATTTCAAGGAAGACAAATTTTTTGTTAAAATATTTTTAACATATTTTCCCATTCAGGACGTTTAATTTATAAAGATTCAATGAATCAAAACCAAAAAATTATTTGTAAATTTATGGGCTCGTGGCTCGTCTTACAATTTTAAAAATTTTATAAAACTGTATTGATAAAAATATTATAATATTAGTATTCTTTAAAACATCAATTTAATTTTAAAAATTTTAAACACAAAGCATAAAAATAAAAGAGTAAATGCATTATATTTATATAAAATTTAATTTGCAATATAATATTTAAAAAAAAAAAATAACGTCAGTAATCTTGTATGTCCATCTAGCTGCTGCCGAGACCAAATTTGAGCATAGCGCGTTTCGACATGCAGAGGAATGGGCAAAAAAAGTTAAACGAGATTCACAGAGTTGCTGTCCTAGACTCTCTCGCGCGCTCGCAATTAGACCAAAAGGTTGCGCGGGCAAAAAACGCGACGAGCTGGAAACACGCGCGTCCCGTTAAGCAGCGAAGTGCGCCGCTCATTGCTTCTCTTTTTGTTGTGCGGAGACGAAGAAGAAGAAGTGGAGAAAGAGCCCGCGGCGGATAATCAGAGAGCAAAGTATGCGGTGTGGGCGGTTCAGCAGCCGCGCCCTTCCCCGGGGCAGATTTCTCTGCAGCTGAGGCGGTCAAACAGGCTCAACATTGTGTGATGAGGAGCTCGGCTCATTGGTCCCACACAATTTACTAGTTTATTAACAGCAAATTGGCCTAGACGACGCAGAGAGCAGCACGGGAGAGAGAGCAGACCGCTCGTGACCGCACGGGCATCGAACCCTGGCCCCTCTATCGCGAAATATGTACTAGTGCGCCACCGCCAGAGATAAAACTGCAGCTCTCACACACACACTTAAGACACCAACCAACTTGGCTTTTAAGGTTGCTCTGGATGCAGGAAAGGATCAGATTTATTTGAAATGCAAAGATTAACCCGCCAAAAGAGTTCATTCGATTTGCTAAAAATTGGCTTCTCTTTGCAGGCATTCAAATCTCCTGCTCACTTTTGGCAATGAACTTCTCAGTAAATTTAAAAATATAGCAAACAACGTAATTAATAATTTTTTTAATACCTGTAATACTCTAAAATTTATTCTTACTATGAAACTTTGTAAAATGAGTCATTCTGATAAAAAATATAAAATGAGTATATTTTCATACTATTTTTATTTTGTGGAGAATAAGACTTTTTCAAAATTTTTTTGAACTTTTATTCCACTATTATATATTAAGTTACTGTTTGCCAGTAATTTTTACAAATTTCATTAAGAACATGATCTAAAATTTTTTTCGACTCCACTTTGAATTTAAGAATTGAAGATATTTTTGAAATTTAAGCGTTTACTTGCGTTTACTCATCTTTTATTATACAATTTGGCTCTATGTTTAGTTTGATTGTATCAATGCAACCAGCTCAACTTGGGTGTCAAGAAATTGCCTAAAATTGGATCCCCTTGCTTTATCCATGCGAATTCTCGGCTAGAGTTTGTTGCAGTTTTCATTATCATTTACCATTTTTGTATTTTGTAAACCGACATAGGATTAAGACATCTGTATCATAGACTTCATGATCTTAACCATACTTGTAAGTATTTATTTATTTATTCTCCATTCAGAATGAAATACACGCAATACACAACATCTTACATCAAGTCAAAAGTGCTATATTAAAACGTTACAAATCATTAAAATGTTAGAAATTTTGAAAGTGCATTCAACTCCCTATTATTTAATTTGTGTTAAACAGGAACTAGGCAATTAAGAAATCACAATTTACTTCAATAATGTTACTTAAAAAGATCTCAAAGTGATCTTAAAGGATAATACAATTTACAATAGCCATGAAATGAATATCGCCCACTTATATATTTTTCCCTCAACATATAAATACAAGATTTTAAACTTTCTAGAAAGAAAAAAATGGCCAGATTAAATTTGTTTTGTTTTTACGTAATAAATAAACTTCACCGTGAAAACGCGCGACGGTTTTCTTTCAGGCGTGATTGCGCAATAAGCGAGTTTTTCGCGATAGCCATCGTTGCCAAGAATATAGTCTTGGAGAAGTTTGAGAGCGGCGCGGCCAAAACGATTTATAACGCAAATAATGCAAGCTCACAATGATCAATTCGGCGGTGTCATTTTCAACAAACAAACGCGCGCGCAGCGACTGTCGGAATAACAATCAATTACACGCGGAGCTGTAAAAGTTTCAAGAGGAGACATCCCGCTGCTGAAACGTTTTCCTCGCGTTTTGTCTGCTCTTATCATTATACAAAACGTGCATTTAATAAATTTCTATATACATGAGCAGACGATCCAGTTTGGAGAATTAGACGAGCTTAATTGCTATGGGCATTGCGATCAGATAAAGAAGTTTGTGAATAACTGGATGACATGTTTATTTCGGACGCCACCACGTTGACAGCCGGCGTCCTCATCATTTTTCACCTGCTGTCAACCTAAAGGCGAAATTCTTTCTTCGATCGATGATCGTGGCATGTTTCATTTTTTTTTTCAATTTGCTATGACCATTAAGTGAAATAATGGAGTTGAGAGTTAACGGGTCGACATCGTGTATGACAATGAGCGATTCCATCTTAATTTGCAATGCAATGCAAGGGCTATTCAATTCAGTGGAGAATTAATAATAAATCCATCTCCAGTGCCATTGTAAAAATAATTCAAAATTATTCATAGCCTAGCTTCATTATCGACTGATTTTTTCTACTGATAAAAAACAAGCTCAAATGATAAAAATTTTAATTTGAAAAATTGTTTAAATAGATTGAAAAACTGTCTATATAAAAATGATTTTACTGAAAGTACCAAGGTTAACCAGAAAAAAATGACAAAATACGTATATCGCAGATCATAAATATTCGCATTGTTTTGATAGAAGAAATAGTAAATTTGCAAGTTTCACTTGTCCATATTGTGACTATTGATTGATTTTTGAATCATTGAGACATTTTTTGATCACTGTTTTTAATTTACATTAAAATAGTATACATTAGGAAAATAAGCAATATTTTAGTTTCAAAAAACTGAATATTATATAGGATAAGATAAGGTTTCTACGGGCAAAGGTATTTTTCGTTTTTATTATTATTATTATTTTTGTTTTTATATTATTTTTAATAATTTTGTTTTCAGCAAAAATTACTTTTCCCTCAAATAATATATTTCTTTCTCACTTTTTGTTTACACTAAAGCCAGTTATATTATTAAACATAAAGCCTTGATCAATACTTTAATGTGCATATTAAGTGAAAAATTCAAAATAGAACTACGAAAAAACATCTTGGAAATTGTAATTCCATTAGCATTTGAGAAACAGCAAGATATATAAAATATCAATGATTGCCAAGCAATTTCAATAATTTCCTTCCCCTTATCTTTTTTCCACGCTACAACTATAAAAATTATAGGATATTATGTTGTCTATTTTGCAAAAACACGATCACTATACTTTTATCTTTGCCTTTGTCTAGCCAAGAAAACTGGTGCCTGTAATTTCCACATGCTCCAGTTGAATTGGCCAAAACACGAACAATGGCCTCTTTCGCGCGAGGTTGTGTGTGCGTGCGTGTGCAGTCGGCAGTCACCTTGCAAAGGCCTTGACCACTAAATTGGTTCGTTCAACCTGAGTCTGGAAATAATGGCAAATTTTGGCAGCCGCAATAATTCTGGTGCGGGCATTCGACTCTCTCAAAGTCAAGTCACCAACCTATGCGTGCAGTGCAGTTTATTTTGTATGTAACTCGAGTGCGACATTCCCGCAATCCTCGCAAGGACGATCGCTTCCCACCAGCCTCGCAACGTGCCCCGAATCAATTTTATATCCGAGCCGCCTATTATGTATGTTTATTACATTATGTACCCATGAGCGTTTATGTGCAGAGACTTGGCCGGCCGAGTTTATATATATATAAATTATAAATTGTGCAAAGAGGCACGTAGAGATTATCTTTTTTTTCTTCTTCTCTCTGCTCTTGTGTTGTGAAGATTGCCGTTTTCTTGCGAGCGCGAGAAATGAAAAGAAAGGGTGCATCCGCGAGAGACTGAAATTTCATCACGACTCGCCGAGGTTTGGCTCACCAATTATGATCGCGCTCAGGAATGGTTTTCCTGCCTTGCTTGCATCACCTGAGTCACCTTGCAATTTCCTGAGTCGCTTTCAGAACGGCGCGCGCTTCTCTTCAATTCATTCACAGACAAAAAAGGAAATCCACTCAATAGCTAGAATCTATTATTTAGTGCAATTTGTTTTTATTTTACTTTATTTTACTTAAAACAATAAACAATTTTAAAGTAAAAAAATTATTTTATTTTTAAATGTTTTGTGTTTTATATATTATAATAATATTGATTTTTTTTAAATTTCATTTAAAATTTTTTAAAGCCGCGTAAATAATTATTATTTTATATTTTAATTAAACAATTGATTTTTTTAATATTGTTGATTGTATATATTTAATTCAATCAAACAGAAAATTGGCTACACTATAAAATAAATTGTAAAATTATTATTAACCTAGGGTAAGTCTGTTTTTAATGATATTAATTAAAGAATTAAAACAAATCAGAAGCGGTGAAAATTGAAAATTGAATGTGATCAATGAATATTTAAACAATAAACATGCAGAAAATCATTTGCTTCCATTAACAGATTTATATACAAATAAAAATAAAGCTTACACACACCAAATTTCAATTAGAATAATTTAAAATATCTTAGATCATTAGATATCGGTTACAGATGGTTAATAAAATGTTTAAAGTTTATCTTTTGATGTAATATCTATTATATTGTGCAGGTCAGCCATTTCTTCTGATTAATTTGATTGCTGTTATGTATGATTTACTAGAAAAATTGCTCATTTTGGTGCCTCTTGGTCCAGCAAATCAATGTTTTGTAAGTTTAATAATAGGATAAATGAAAAAAAAATTATAAATATTAATTTTAGGCAAAAAATTCAACCATTTAAAATTTTTTGTAATGAAATCAAATCCCAATGTATTATTCTATAATAATCATAACAATAAGAATGTATTTGTACAAACTCTATGTTTACCTTTGCTATGAAAAATTAGAAGAAGAAAAAACAATTCATGTAATGTTACTTTAAATTAAGGACAACTTTTCTTTTGCCACTTTATAAACAGGTGATAAAGGGATAAATACAGTCATGAAAATTATTTCTTTTCTGCAGTATTTAGTTAATGCCTATTATCCACACATAATTACTTGACCCTTTCAGAAGCGAGCTCTTTATCATTTAACATTTGCAGCTAAAAAGCCAACAACACACATGAGAAACAAATAAGACACATTCTTCCTGGAAAATCCGCCCCCTTGCTAAATACAGACCGCGGCACGAGTTAATAGTTAAGCGTACGTTTAATGAGAGAGAAACCTTAAGTGAGAAAAGACGGCAATTAAGGCTGCAAAACAGGGCTTTAACAAGATAATTAAAGCAAAAATCCGACCTACCAACTAATATAAGTGGAAGAAACAGCGATTCCTAATGTGAATTAACATATTCACACAAACGTGGCGTCGCGACATCGCTGCAAGAGAGTGAATAAATATAAGCAAAGTGAAGTAAACGACTGCGTTTATTTTATACGCATATACAGACGGACTTATAAATTGGAAGCGCAGGCCGCTTATAATAAGGACGACGATTAAAATGCAGTGCGGTGAAAATTTATTGGGACACCGGCAATTATTTTAATTTGCTGCACGTAGGTTATGGTGCTCGCGCGGCCAATTAAGAGTCGCTCTCATCAGCTGCGGCAAAATAATTGAAATAATTTATAACGCACTCGCTTTTTTGCCGGCGACCACCAAAGTTGACGCATCAATCCTAGAGTTCTAGCTCGTGCGGATAGCTCGTGCTGCTTTAAAAGGTGGATGGACTGAGATTAAAATAACCAGCTGGAAAACAGTGCAAGCAAATTTTGGGTATTAGAAAATATTTACATTGAATGAGAGCTATTGAAATATTTAAAGCATCAAAATCCTATAATTTATTTCGCAAATGAAAGTTCATTTGGAAATAATTACAATTAGCAATTATTTTTCTCTTTCTGTGTAAGATTGTGTTAAAAAAATTATTAAAAAATTTAAATGTTTTTATCTCTTTATCTAATGTTCCGAATATTTAGTATAAAAAAACAATTCATCTTCTCGAGTGCTTTTTTACATCAAATGTTTTGAAATTATTGACTCGGATTTTACAGATTATATTAATTTTTTTATAATATATTTAATCCTTTAATGGGAAATCTTTCCCTCCGCTACCGTTGATCATGTTAAACAGTCTTTAAACCCAAAACTATATTGCTTATTTTATAAAATACTTAGAAACTTCGAGTACTAATTAACAGCTGTGCAAAAATTGTCAGAGTTAATGAATAATTAATTGATATAATAAAAAAAATAGGATTTATTTACTTTCGGGCAAGGAGAAATAATTGTCTTGCTTCAATAATATTCAACTCTTATAAACTGCATCATTTTCAACCGAATTATATCCACCTTAAATTTGTGCAACGAATGAATCGCGATAGACTTTATTAAGTCATTATATTCCAACACACATACAATGCATTTGTTAATAATTATAATGCGCGAGAGAGCCGACGGACGTCTCTCTTTCTTCCGAGCTCTCTCTCTAATACCGATCATTATATGTGCGCGCATAACGCAAACAACAAAACAATGCACGCGTGTATATGGAAAAAAGTTATTGAAGATGAGAGCCTGCGAGCGGTTCTTCCAAGTTCTTCTTCTTCCTCTGGCAGCTGAGCGCTTTTTAATAGTTGTTGCGAATTAAATTACGGCGATCTCTGCTTTTTGTGCGCGCACAGGAATGGTAATAATTAGCCGTTATTACAGCAGGCAATTTCGATGTCATTCAAAATCGAGATTTATGGACGCTGATTTTACCTCGAATTCAATATATAATTTCTGCTTATTTCCACAACAGAGATGAATTTATGTGCTAAAGGTTAGAGGAGGCAGCCTGACATTCAGAAAACTGAATGCTTACTCGAGATCGAATTAAAAGAGCGACGGTGATTATAACTCGCTTTTAAAAATTTGAATTGGAAGTTTTCATATAATGATTAGAAAATTTTTCAACAATTCATCATCATTAAAAAAATCAGCCTTCCTCCTAATTAAACCAATAATTACAAGCACAACTTTTTGTATAAATTCATTGTTTTAAGTGATTCTTTATTTATTAAATTTTTTTAATAAGGATAACGTGTTAGGATAATGTGTGAATGTTATAGTCACAATTATATTTATAGCTAGAAGCCCAAATTAAGACTTACCAGGATATTCATTTTTTAATTAATCAATTTTGAAACATTAAACTGCTATTTGATTAATTTTAACATTACAAAAACGGTAAAAAATTAAGAGATTTTTTTACCTTGTTTGCTTAAAACATCAATAATTATCTTTTGTCTGTAAAGAAATATTTGCTTACGGTCTGAATCATTTAATGATTTTATAATTTTCTGACATATTATTGTTATTAATCCCACGAAGTTTGAATTGAGAAAAATTGGTAAACAGGCCCTATTTCATGATCAAGAAAAGACACATTTGAAGCAGTAAAAAAAATTTTTATGAGAAAAAATTTAAAAAAGAACCAAAAATATGAATAATTTAATGATATGAATGATCTGTTAAACTTGCATTTGCAAGAAGACAATCCTTGTGGGAGTCAAAGGACGGAGTAGCTTACCAGGAAGCACCACTTGTTACGACACACGCATGATAATGTAAAACGCAGTTACCTCATTGATCGCAACACATTGTTTTGATATATGTGTGATGAGAACTCTCCCAGGCGCTCGCGTTGCCAATACATTCAAAAAAATACATCTCGAGAGACGCGATAATAATTTCTGATTTGCAAGCGATCCACGCACCGCTTCTCTCGGACTTTCCAGCAGCGTTTCCTGGCTCGGCCCCCGTGCGCCTGGAATTTCGCATGCCGTTTCTTGGTCAAGGTCGTTGGCCAGCTAGTGACCAATTTGCATTCGGCGGGCGTCTCGCCAGAGGGGCCTTTGAGCCCCCGCGCGCCCGCCCGTTCGCGGCGTTGCTCGCGAACTTGGTCGCGGCCAGTGTCGGAGAGAGAAAAGCGGTTCGGTCCATTCTGCGCGCGGAGCCAACGCCCTGGCCAAGTTCATTGCTACGAGAGAGCGCGCGAGAGAAATATGTATTTATGTGCGGAGATGGAGAGCGGCAGACGCGCGCGCTCTGCTCGCAGCTCTTTCAGCTTCCGCGGGGTTTGTTCTTTTCAGTACGTTTTTCTCGTCTCGGTCCCGTTACCCCCGATCACGTCTTCATTATTCATGCCAAAAGTGTTTATCAATAAATCCGCCACCGCACTAGCCCAGCTACACTCCCTCTCCGCCAACTTTATGTGATTTTTCTCGGGAAAAACGCTTTCCGCGAACCCATGCATTGGCCAGAAAAACGGACATCAGAACTGCCACGAATTATTTATTGGAAATACAGACTTATAACTAGGGATGTAAAACTGGTCCTGTCTATAAAGACTTGAAATCTGTAAAAATAGTCGATTTGATTATAAAATAATTCAAAATTTCTCTCCAACTAAATAATTTATCAAATTTGCCATCAATGAGCCAAAGTCAATTTCCAAAACCAACGGTTTCGCTTAGTTAAGTTCAATTCTCCTAACTTTTTATTAATAATCTACTTCATAATTCAGCCACTTCTAACTATACAAAAAAAAAAATGAACATGAATATACGCTTCAAATTTGTTATTTAAAATGAAGAGTAAACTTATGAAAAGCCATTTTTTTTAATTTGGTTTTTGTATTATCTTAAAAAAAGAAGATAATGTACAAGTCCAGTTTTTTTATGTTTTGCCTTTTGACCTCAAAATTATCAAAAGATAAAGAATCAAATTTATGACCTTTAAAATATTTTGTTAATGAATTTTTTAATAAGGAACTTTTCTGACCAAAGCAATAGTATTTCCTGACAAAAAAAATTACCGATTAGTAACGGTGATTCAAATTTCCCACTTTTCCCTCTCAAGAATGGAAAAATCGGAGCTAACCGTCGAGGCTGTTCAGTCAACCAGCATGCAAATATAACATGTCCGCCGTAAATTGTTGCTCTCTCGCTGGCGAGCAAACGTGAAAAATGACGCTTCCAGGTAATTTGTTTTCTTATTAAATGCGATTTAGTCGTAGGTTGCCGAGCGCATGGAAACGGCATTATTGAGGATTTTTTTCGCGCATGTTGATATTATTATGCGATGCAAAGGGACGGGTTTTTTTTAATGACTCGGCGTTTGTTTCGAAATTTATGCTCTGCGCTCCTCATTTACGCTCTGTCAGACTTCTTGTCGAAGCTTCTCTTGATGAGTTTTGCTATCGCATATATTGTATAAAGTACGAAGCATTAAACTACTGACAGAATTCATGTTTCAATTTGTTTATGTGCACGCAGGGGACAAACATACACGCGTCGCCTCCCGGAATCTTTTAAATTTTTTTTTTAAGTTAACCAATTTAAAATAAATTATTTCTATCAAACTGAAAATACATACTGGATATTATTCTTTAAATTTTAAAAAAAGTACAAATATTTATTTGAGGGGGACTAAACATAATTTATTTAAAAAATTTGTGACCTCTTTTGGCAAACATATGAATACGATATTGAGAATTAACAAAAATATATTGATTTCTATTTCAATGGATTCACATTATATAAGTTTTCAATTTTGTAAGGAAGATCTCTTGAATGAATACTTCAAATGAAGAAATAAATTTATTGTAGAATACAGAATTATGCAAAATTGCTATTCACAACTGAGCACCTTTTCAAAAACTTTGCTTTCAATTTAGTTATTATTTGCCCGTTTTGTTAAAATATTACTAAAAATGTTGTGAGTGTAGAAGAGAATAGAAGAAATTTTTAACGAACGTTTAAGCTTTAAATTTGTTACAAAAAATAATATTTTTTATCAAAATGAAAAGGAAATTTTAAACATTTAAATTATTATTTTCACAATTAAGTTCAATAATTATTATTAATATTAAACAATTTTATTTAATAAATTTAATTAATTTTTACTGTGGTAATTATTGTGATACAAATACATGATGTAATTTGTGATTTATTGTAAATTTTATTGAAATAATTAATTTTAATTTAATTAAAATTTTTGTTAAGCACATTAGTAGTTTTAGTAATAGAAAAATGGATCTTCTATTCTTCATCATTCTCCGTAAGGTGTTATTAGAAATTTGATATTACAAAAAATATATATCCCCTGTAATTAACAATAGAGAAATGATAATTAATATCAATAACAAGTAACAGTATAAATAAGAGCTAAAAAAAATTAAGGAAAAAATTGGCAAAAATTTTGTGAATATATTATGAACAAATATTAGAATCATCACTCCGTTTAGAACTTTACAGCAGCTGGTTGAACGGCGGAGAAAAATTTATATCCTCCTTATATTCACATTTGCGGCCATAAAAGGCAAGCAGCTTGCAAACATGCACAGTTGCACTTGAGCGCGGCCACGGCACTTCCGAAGCCGCGCTCATTGAAAGTAATGGCATGCAAAGCCGGCTGGCAGCTCGCGCACAATTAAATGCGCTAAATTTGGATATGCGCGCTACAGCTCGGCTCATTTCATTCCTCCGACGATGAATAAAATCCTCACTCACACTCGGCTGCAAATCGTTTGACGGCGACTTGAACATAATTGGTGGATATACAATTTTTTTGCGCGAGACCAAGAAGTGGCGGCGCGAATGAATGGCTGCGTTTTTACCGAGGGTGCTCATTACCGTAATTCACGTGTGTACGAAGCGTAATTGCCGCGTCCTTTCGTATTCAATAGAACGCAATTAATTCAAATTAATAACGTATGAGGTGCCGAAATTGTAATGTACAATGCGGCTAATGTATTTATTAAATACGCTTCTTTCTTTCTTTCTCTGCTCTTGCTGGGTGTTGAAAAAGAATCGAGGAGTGTGTTTGATTTATACATCGTGTGAGGCGCGTCTTGAGGTGAGATGGCTTTTATTGCACGCCTTATTTGATGCCGGTTGTAATTTTCAATTTAGATTTTCTACTGCCGTGGTCCCGATTTATGTGCGCGAGGTTCTTGAACTTGGGCAAAAAAAGACCCACCCTATAAATGAGCATTTTTATACTGTAGATGTTAATGTGCCCATTTTTACGACGAGACGTCCTTGACAGTCTCGCGTCCCCCAAATCACGCAATTGATTATCAACGCGGAAAAAAATCAGCATCCTCCTCTTTCATGTGTCACACTAAATTAGGATTTATTTTTATCTACACGGGAAATTTATCAAATTTTCGGCAAAATTCATTGTGATTTAAATACAATAAACGACAATTATGATCATTTTTTTTTCTTGATAAAATTCGTGTGTATATTATTTTTGGGGGGTTTGCATACATTCAGAAGACTGTTCGCACTCAAAACCAACATATCTGACATAAGTGTAATTTACAAGAATAAAAATTACAAGATGTTTTATAGAAGGTAATTAAAAAAACAGGCATATATTTGAAAAAAGAAAATTAATTCAAGTTAGGAATTACACAAAATTTCAATAGACTGATTTTCAAAATTCAAATTATTGTTATAATACTAATGATTTAATTTTGATTTAATAATGTGTAGGCTTTCATAACACAAAATCAAAGTACCATATTCCATAATAGTAGAATAAAATTTTTACTGTATTTTTTTATAACAACAATAATGAAGATGCACAAGAATAAAATATTTATTTATTTTAGAAAATTTAGATTTGTATCATTTAATTTCTAAAATTAACTAATTTACACACATTTTGTAATTTTAAAATTAAATTTAACAGAATAATATTATACTATTATTTATGAAAGCATGAATATTTTACAGATAATTATTATATATAAAGATAAATTAAACGTGTAAACATTGTATAATGTAAAAACAAAATTAAATTCCTTTCTTTGGATTGAGTGTACGATAAGAATTCACTACTATCCGGATTAACTATAATAAATTGCTTTCAACAATTGAATGTAATTAATGTTTGCTGTAACAATGTGGACAAGTAAACGATAATAATATTAAAATCTCCAGAGCCTGTCATTTTTTCAATGAAGTGAAGTGATTAACAAACCAGGGGAAATGCAGATTGAGGTATTTCAGCGAAGCAATCGCGATTTCACAGTGTCTGGGTGGCATTCACGAGAGGCCGGTCAGAAATCATCACCGGGGTTATTAAATTAAAACCTTGGTACGAGCTGCAATTACCAAAAAGTGGAGTTGTTCCTCCAGGCAATGGCAAGAACGGAAAATTATTCCGGCGAAAAATGCTTGCGGCAAATTTTTTAATCTGCTCGCGATTAAAGTTCAAATTTTATGATTTAATAATTATGATCTCGGACAATCTCAATCTTCTTCATTGAAAAATTTATGAAAATTTTTTTTGGATAAAACTTGTTCTCGTGTTTTGTAGGAGATTATTTATAATTTATTACTTGAAATCTGATAACTTGAATTATATTATAATCAGCACATACATTAATTAAACGTTTTGAAATGTGCAAACTGGTAATACAGTATCAACTGTTCTGCAGAAAATGCGTTTTAAATCAAAAATATAATACGGAAAGGCATAATGTTATTCATTATTTCAAGTTGGCGTGGACTCTTCTTGCTTTGTACAAGACATTTGTTAGGATCGAAACACCGAGCGCCGAGTGAAATAATAAATGTAAATTCAAATTACGCGCGATAAAGCGGAATTCGATTCGTTGTTGCGAGTGTGGAGCAAATTTTATTACACTGAGACAATGTCTAAAACGGCGGAGACCAGCTGAATGTGTATTATCCACATCAAAAATTACACAACTGGAAATAAACTAGTTTTTATATTAGCGGTTCTCGGGCAGCCTCTTCGTGTTTCTCCTGTGAAAATTACGAATATATTCAATAACAGTTCTGCGATTTTATTCTCGCTTTTGCATAATTTTTGTAAACTCGTGTCCAGCATGAACCTGTAAAAATTTCTCTGAACCTAAATTTTATTCTTGCAGATTAAAATATAGTCAAATGACAAAAATGGATTACACATTCAAAATGAAATATTAATAGACTAACCATGTTACAAGCAAAGCATATATATTAAAACAAAATAATATAATATTAATACATTAAAGTAACCTAATTCTATGTTTTATTTCAAATTACCATGTTATATTATTTACATTATTTTATTCATTTTAATTAATTGTAATTATTATTATACATTTTTATATATTTTCTGTGACTTTTTTAAAAATATTATCTACTTTGCAAAAAAATTCTTTGATTACTGTAATTTTTTTTTAACAAAAATTGTTTACCGGTCAACAAAAACCTTCAGAGTTGAAATTTCAATTGAAAAACTTAATTCGTCTAGACCTTCTCATAGAAGTATTTAAAAAATTATATTTTAATAATTTATGAAATAATGACAATATCAATATCGTTGAAGTGGAATATAGAGTGGAGAGTGCGTTGACAAGTATAGCAGGCCTTCAGCAACTCATCAAATTTTTTATGAATTTATTAATTTTATTTCTATCAAAACCTGCCCATTAACATAAAAGCAGCCTTAATAAGTTTTCATTAAGAAAAAAATCGTTGGCGGTCGGACAAAAACGGGCGCGTGAGAAAAATGCAGCATTTCGATAATTGAGTCATTCCGTCGGCGGGAACCTTTTGGCCAGATCTCGCGGCATTAAAATTTGACAGGCGGTAAAAAGGGCATTGACGCGCGAGAATAAGTCGCGGCTTTTCGCGGAAAGCTGCTGGAGTGTCTGGAAAAGCTGCGCAGCGAGAAAGAGTGAAAAGAAAAGCAGGAGGGATTTATCATCGGCCGCGGGGATGATTGATATACATTTTATGCTTGGAATTTGCATAAACATAAAGAGAGGTGTCCGTTTGAGAGCTGGGCAATCGAATAAAAGCTTTTGCCCATCAAACGCAATTTTTATTTATATTTGGAGAGAGACTGCGAGCTGAGAGATGATTTTCCCACAGCCCCGAAAGAAGAGGAGGAATTCCGCACATGCTCTCGGAAAAACAAACAAAAAGTAAGCGAAGCAGCGCACTCGCTCCTCTATTCAAATGACTTACGCGAAACCAGCTCCTGGCGGCGGGGGCCTGAGAGGGGCGGCCCCTCCAACGGCCCCCGCGAGTTCTTCGGAGGCGAGGCCGAGGAAGAGCCAAGCAGCTGGTCCCTGCTCTTTCTGCGCTCAGCTCGCGGTCAGTTGATTTAGTGCTGTGCCGCAGAAAACAACGTGCCGGCTCCAACAATCTCTCACTGACTGACTGACAGTCCGACGCGCTCCAACTTTCCAGGTGAGTTGAAATTTTCCAAAATATTTGTGATATCATATAAATAATTATCTCGCTTCAATAATTTTTCTACATCCGTTTCGCGGTTGCTGCTCTCTTTCCTTTTTCTCTTTAAAATAATTCAGGTGGTCAGCGGGCATTCTCATGATTTTCGCACAAAAGAGCGCCAGATTAAAAGACTGCTTTTTGACGTTTCGCGAGCGCCGCCTCGCTCTGCTTTGTTGTGGTGCACTCAACAGGTGGCACTCAATTGAGTATTATGTATGTGTGTTTGTGCATTTATACACCGCACTCTTTTTCTTTGTCCGCAAACACGACGGCGCGTATGTCCACATTCACGTGCAGGTAGGCCTGCGTGTGTGCAGCTGGTTTTTCGGCCTCGTCAAAAGCGATTGCG
This sequence comes from Neocloeon triangulifer, assembly GCF_031216515.1. NCBI lineage: Eukaryota > Metazoa > Arthropoda > Insecta > Ephemeroptera > Baetidae > Neocloeon > Neocloeon triangulifer. The sequence continues at coordinate 3,868,306 of NW_026775547.1, forward strand.
TTGAAAAAAGATCCGGCAAAGAGAGAAAGACGATCTCTTTCATTGCGACTTTTCAATGGGCACGATTTGCTAATAGGCCTCGGCGGCTGCTTTTGGCACTTTGAGAAAGAGACACGGCACAAATCGCCTTTTTGCTTTTGATTGTCCAATTTAATTGTTTGATTTAATTGTAATTGAAACTTGACAGAGTTCAAGTTTCAATTAAGTGATTTAGGTGGGGTTATTTTTAACAGCGGAATCTCTAGTAAAAAAAAAATCTTAAATTTTTCCTACTTCATTTTAAGATAAAATATTTATAATAATTATGCTGAAAAAGAATTTCCATAAGTCTGAAATATTCAGTATTAGGAAACCTTAAAATACCATTAATTTGTATCTCACATGTCATTTAATTTTTTTTAATTGCAACGTGATCTTGGATTATTATTTTCTGATAGAATTGCTCTTATAAAAGCCATAATCAAGCATAATAACGATTTGTTTTTTCAAGTATTGCAAAACATTTCTGTTATTATTTCATTCTTAACAATCGTGTTCAGAGAGGCAGTGAGTTGCAGTTTTCACCTTTTTTGAAAGGTAAAAACTTTATAGATTCAGGAGTAAATGCTAAAACTAATTTTCAAATAAAATTCACTGGCATTGATTGCAACTATATCTCGCTATATCTTAAAATAAACCAAAACTTTCCAATAAAACATTTAGTTCCAGAACCTCGATTAGACACTCTAATTTCTGAAATCTAATATAAATATCAGTCAAGGATTTCTTTCTATTTTTGAGCAAATTAAAATAAAATTCGTGAAATATAAACCAATTGAGCTTTCCAATTCAGGATTGAGCTTTAGAACTGCAATTTCCTTCTTTTTTGCAAGTCCCTTTCAAGGTTCTTCTTGTCTATTTTTGTGCAAATTTAAATAAACCAATCGCTGCTGTCGAACCTTCCTTTCACCATTTAGGAGACAATTTATGTCTATGCTAATCTAGCACGTCCGCAGAAAATAAAAATAAACAAGAGCATATTAAAGAGAGAAATACTTCACCAATTGCGTCATTTTGTAAATTAGTAAGCGAAAAACCTCAATAGATTGGCCTTGCCGTTTATTTTGGCGCTCTTTCATTTCTTAATTGAGTTTTTCATTCCACGAATTTTGCTTTTCAAATGCGCCAAATCGATTTTAACGAGTAAAAAGTGCGTGTCTGTCTCAAAAGTTGAGTCATCCTTTGACAATTAATTAAAATCTCGTTGGCATTCCGTTGGAAATCTCAGTAGTCATGCAGCTTCATTGACTGTACCTATACAAGTTGGCGGCTTTCCCGGAGAGAAAATGAAGAGGTGAGCCTCGTTTCGCGGAATGCGTGCCTCGTCTTTAATGAACATATTTAATAATTGTGAATAGCTTTCGAGAGCCGTCAGCAATTCCGAAGGGAAACAAATTTGTTGACACGCACAAATTAATAGCAAATCACGTTTTGCAAGAAATTTCGGTCCGAAGAAAGAAGGCCGGCTGCTGCGCGAAGAGAAGATTCGTAAAATGAGCACGAAGCGCCGCGGGAACGGAAAGTGGTCAAAGAGCGCGCGCGGGCAAAAAAGCTGCTTGCGCGAAACGGCGCGATTAAATTGATTTTGTGCATGTGCAGCATGCTGGATTTGGTCGTTACACATGCAGAGAGCGCACAATGTCTTTTCAAGCCAAACAAAATAAAAACATAAAACAAGAAGATGCGACAGGTTTGCAAATAGACTCGCGGGTATTGGTTGTCATTATCGTTTTTTGCCGCGGCCGGCCGGTCTTGGCAGTTGCTGATTTTATTAAATTGCTCTTTTTGTAACGAATTGAGAATATTCTCATGTGTGAATGAAAAGCGGCGGACAGATGTGACCGGTTTGCACTCTCTGCGAAACACAAGCGCGCTCGACATGCTTATTTATTTCCACTCACATCCCATCAGCAGTTTTGGGTGGTGCGCCGAGGCAGTTTCGCGCGGGCAGTGCGAAAACTATTCACTGCTATTTTATTTGAATACTTTTTCTACATAAACCGTGAAAATGAAAATTAATTTACTTGGATTAAATTTTTGAAAAATACACATGTAATTATTATTTTTAAAATACTTCATTTTCAAATATTAATATTTAATAACACTATTTTGTTATTTTTCTTTTTTAATTTGTTATTATGCATTATATTACTTTTCTTTGTTCACCACTTTTCTATTAGATCGCTTCAGAACGTTGCTTATAGGAAATTAAATTTGGGATGTAATATTTTGTGTTTAAATTATTAACCAAAGCAAGATCACAGCACTTTCGCCAAAGAAAAATGTAAATTAAATAGCATGTCTGGTGCCATATTTTAAACTGTGACGATTGACTGATAATAATTTAATGAAAATAAAGAATAAATTAACTGTAGTCAAGGTAAAATAATTTTTTTTATTCGCTAACTGACCATCTGCTATCAACTATATCTTGAAAAATTGAATTGCAATTATAATATTTATGATAAAATTGGAACTTTTAACCAAGCATGCATGGATTAGATGGGCTCATTTCAATTTGAAGCATTATTTTTTACGCTTGGTTTAAAAAATAAACCAGATTTTCATCAACGTTTGTTCAATTCATTACAGTAAATTAATCAAATTTAATTTTTAACAAACTTTCGAATTAATAATCTGACAAAGTTTTGCATTAAAAAGTCTCTAATCGTATTTATTTGAAAAATAAACTCACCAAACAAACGTTCGCTCTTTCAATCTTGAAGCTATGCACGGCGACGAGATGTTTTATTCAATAACACTTTGGAAAAGACAACAAAGTGCATTCATTTAATTTTTCTCTCACAGCTTTGATAAGAGCTACCTACAATTTCTTTCATTCATCAATCAAGCACCTTCATTTTTTCAATAAGAACCTTATGATTCTTTGAACGGTACTCGCTGGTCATCAATCAATCTTGTGGCACGCGGTGCTCGATCACCCATACTAGCACTGCCCTGCCGCTCTTTCACTGATGCCACTCTAAAATCGGAGGCCCGCGCCTTTTTCGGCCTCGCCTCACCTTATAAAATATTCTAATCCGCCAACAATTTCTGATAAAAAATGTCACTCCGATTGAGTATTTGTGAGCGTCGTAATCGATAATTAGTGTTCGAGAATGAAAAAAAAAGATCTCATTTCAAAATTCTGCCAAGCGAGACTCGGATCGAGAGCAGTGGGCGAGTTTTATTTATTGATGCCGCGCGGCAATTTCAATTTGTTACATCTCAGCTCTTTGGGCGGAAAAGAAGGTGAAATTACATGCTGCGCTACACGCATTTTAATACATTTTAGACGAACACGAGAAAATAACGCCTTGTTATTTTCAATTGCGCACTTTGCTTTAATTGGACGTATATGCAGAGAGGATATTTGCTTTGACGGATGAAGGAAGAATTTCGTTCAAGAAAACGAAAATGACATCTTAGCCGTGTTTTAGACGATACAATCTTCTCATTATGGTTCATCGTGTTTGATGTTTTGATATGCAAAATTTTCCTGATAGAAAACGCCTTGATTCATTCTTGAAATCCCTAAACAGAGCTCACCTTTGAAAAGAAAGATAAGAAGCATTGTTAAGGCTAAAAATTTCAGAAGATGAATACCTAAAATTTTATTACAAATATTTAAATTTTAAAACTGCTTTTTATTTTTTAGTTAGGAGAAATAAAAAAATATGCTATTTAATAATTACTATTTTTAGTTACCGAATAGCTGATTAAAAATGTCGGTCAGATGGCGGTTAACAATATAAAATCTTCGCTCAAAACTTGATTTATTTTTAAATATATTAAAAAATTTTAACAATAAAAAATAACCAAAATTGAAAACTGGGCCTTCAAATTCTAAAACTATATTGATTAACATTCTTTATATTAGAAAAATGATGAAGTTCAATGTTGGTAATAATGTTAAACTGAATGAATAACTATTTCTTGCTAAAAACTTATACATTTAATTATATAACTAAAAGTTTTTACTGTTTCCAACTTGCAATCAAATTATATACAAATTTTTTAATTCTTATTACTGATTGGGAGAGTTATTGCTCAGAGGCAAAGATCCTGTTTGCAAATATTTCTTTCCATTTTTTGTTTTTAAATTGCAAAAAAATGGAGATTTATTGAATTTGCATGCATTTATCTCAAAATATCATTTTTCCCTCTAAATTACGTGCGTATCTCTCAGAGATCAGATAACTCCATTGCACATATCAGTGGTTAAGTTTTCAGAAAGAATGATGCGCTCGTTATCTGTGGAAGCAACGAGCCGAAAATAAAAACACGGCTCCTGTCATGACCTTTGCGTGAATTATTAATACCTTTTTACGATTGCGCTTGTCTGTGTGCAGTGCGGACGAGAGAGAGAGAGAGAAAAGAAAACAAGCTAACTGGCAGCCAGATCATTCCACTCAATAATAATGGTAATGAAAAAGATCTGGCCGACCAGTTTTTTTGATTTGCAATTATGCTCCATCAACGTTTACGAGAGCAAGATTATATTTATTTAATTTTTCCAGCACTTGTGAAGTGCCGACAGTAATAACAATTATCCCCGCGCCGAGTCATGAAGCAATTTCCAGCACTCGCGGCCGCCGCCGTGCTTGTGAATGTATATGCAAATGATAATTATGATATTTTCGCATGTCGTTATGTTGGATTGTATGCAAATATACAAAACATTTTACCGCACTTTTCTCTCAGGTGCCGGCCAATTATGTCGCTCTTGTCTTCTCGCCTCGCATTTGATGAAAACTTGAATTTTCACCCAAGGAGCAATTTTGGTGAATTTATCAAAAATTCTCTCCAATCTGTAACAAAATTTAGAAGAAAATCCCGGTGATTCTACGTTGTAAACATAAGTGAAATTGATGCTGAATATTGACCTTTTTCTTAGAAGGTAGTGAGTAAAGTAATTAAAAATTTAGTCATAAATTTTCTGCTTAAACGTATACACTCATTGACTTCTTATACAAACGTTTGTTTAGCAATTTGCCAGTTGCACTCAAGAGATTACAATCATCATTTCGTTCGAATGGCTGTTGAAAGACAGCAAAGCTAATGAGACTTTTAATGAAGGTGATTCAATCTCCGCTTTTCACTGCTTCACTTTACGGATTGTTTATTCAGAAAAAAATCCAAGGCAAAAAATGCAAATGAAAGAATCACTTAACAATGGAGTTTTAAAGCGTATTTTAAATCTCGAATTGAATAAAAAAAATATAATAATAATAAAATAGCAAATCAAAATACTGAACAATTGCATTGCTATAAAGTTTTTGGCGACGACAATTTAGCCAAAAATATTTGCGTTAAAACAATTATGAAATAGCTTTTTTTTAATAATGAAGATAACTAGGAAAAACTACAATAATTTAGCATTATTCTTTTTTTTTTTTAAATGTTTCTATAACAAATTCAAAATACAATATTGCCTTTTTAGGTCACGGTCCGCGACCTTATATCATGTGCAAAAATCAGCAAATTTTACAAAAACCACATTTTATAGTTTAACATAAAAATAGCACTAAATAAAGATAATCCAGGCTTAATCAAAAGGATAAAAAATAAATAAAAATAATCTTCTTATACTTCAAACGGTGACCTGCGGGCTGCACTATGCTAAAAGAAATAGGATTAATTGCTTAAACTCGATTTACATAAAGATGATCAGAGTCAAGACGGTGAAAGAATGAAAATGTTTTCTTTCAACGATTTACACTAAGTTGAGTAACATCGGAATAAGTTTGTAAGTTTTCAAACGACAAATGGTAAAGACTGAATGAATTGTTCATTTGTTAACCTCTCAAGTAAGAGAGCGTTTGAAGAAACAATAACAAAAGGTTGTTAGAAAATCAGTGTAGATAGTTGCTGGGTAGTCTGTGAATGCTCCCATTTAGTAGCGTCAGAGCTCATTTGAAAGCCCGCTGGAAAACCGAGTGTAGTTCCTTTTCCCATGCCTCCTTTTCTAGCTAAGCCGCTTTGCCTTGGAATCGGTCGTTCCATCAGATGAGCTCGAAAGTCGATTAAATCGCAGATTCCGCGTAGAAATGATGCAACAAAGGAGAAGCAGAGATTCCGATGAGGGAATATTAATAGTGTTCATTACAAAGAGATGTGTGCTGATAAAAACACGTACAAACACACAGAGCAGCTAATGAAAGACAAAGCGTGATTGTTGCTTTTATTAAAAATTAAGGCAGCTCGGCGGCGGGACAATGGGTCTGCTTGCGGGCGAGCGAGCGAGTTGAGCGACGCCGCCGACAGTGCATTCCACCTGGCGAACAAACTCTAGCTCGGCTCGCTGCCTTTCTGATTAGAGGCCTCGGGCCAGACTGGCGAGAGAGAGAGAGAGAGAGAGAGAGAGAGAGAGAGAGAGAGAGAGAGAGAGAGAGAGAGAGAGAGAGAGAGAGAGAGAGAGAAATGCTTGCTCAGAGAGAGATCATCGCCCCTGTCGGAGAAGGCAGACCACCCGCACAACTCTGCTGCGCTGCCTCGCTCTATAAATCAAGGGGTTATGTGTTTTCCTCCTCTTCCCATTTCTCTCTGTGCAGCTCTTTTTGCAGTATTAATTTATATGAACCGACTCTTCGACTCTTTAATTGCGACGAGATGCATCTCACTTCGTGGCAAATTACGTGGAATTATCTTATTTGAGCGAGGAAAGCAAGCGATGTGCTCTGTATCGCGATCGGGATTTATTTCAACTTGTCGCAGCCGACGATCAAACTTGAATTTCTCATTAGCGAATGGAGACAATGTGGATTTAAATGCCCCCGAGCTCAATAAAGTTTCCAACGGATCCTTCAGAACGGCTCTTTAATTGTAGATTAAGTGGACTTGAATCGAAGTAGCTTTAATTGAAGAAGAAAATATTAAAATCTACCATCAATTAATGAAGAATATACATCTTATTGTTGAAAATGTATGCAGAAATTCTTGCACATTACTAATAATTATCAAGAGATGTGGGAAAAAAGTTAAAACAAATTATAATTATACATTTTTTTTTCAATTTTGGTTAAAAATATCTTTTTTTCCAAAACGCAAGTCCCATTTTTAGGGTTAATGTTTAATTTTTTTGGAAAGGAAAATACAATATAATAATCAATAAAAAAAGCTGTATCAAAATCGAGCAGAGCTCTAAAATTATTTTCTTGTGGAATAAATCCAGAAAACATTCAGATCAGGTTTAAAGTGAAAAAATTAACTAAAACACTCAAAGTTAGTATTAATATATAATATAAAAAATGTGTTTTGTAATTAATATTAAGCATAATAATACGTTTATGTTTATTTTCTTTTTATATTAATTTGATTAAACTTTTTAGTTAATTTTATTTATTTGATATATCTTTTCACACGTTTATTCATTATCTATTATATTTCATTTAATTGAACAAATTAGTCGTTCTAAAAGAATAAATTATTGAAGCGTGCAACCATTGTTGTACTCTTTTGTTAACACCAAATAGATGCTTCATGATGATGGTATTGTAAATTAAAAAATATATAATATATACTCTACAGAATGAAGTTTTCATAGGGAATAATATAATAGCATAATGTAGATCACAATGCATATCTGATTATAACTGTGTTTTTTATGATTTTTTTTTTCAAACTTCTTATGTAAATTTATATTGAATAAAATTGATAGTTAGAACATTCAAATTGTATAATTGCCATTCTCTTACATTTATTCATATAATTAATGATCCTTTCAACAGCTCATATAATTATTATCCCAGCGCCTCCCTGTGCACGCTGCCCGCGCTCCATTCTTCCAAGTGCACTTTCTGCACGAGATGCCAGCAACTTTTGGCATCCTTTGCATTCTGTCCGTCCTGCACATACAAATTGCTGTGGGCCCGGCGTGCGCATATCAAATTTATGATGTTTCATCGTCGCGAATGGCGTGGATTATTATTATTAAAGCCCACTCGATGACGGCTAAAAAAAACGCATTCAAATGATTCATCTGTGCGGCGACTAACACCTGGTCCATATTATTCTTAAGTGACTTGATGAGATGCGCATTAATCACTCCCACGGCGATCTCGCTCGCTCAAGAGAGACGCTCAATAATTCTCTTTGATGTGCGTGGAAAATCGTCGCAGCCTCCGCTCGAATCAATTGAATTCTGCATTTAATCGGCGTGTTTTATCTGTTCATTAGTTATGCGAAAGAATGGAAATAACGCTTGCTTTTCGCCAACGAGCTTAATCACCTCGTATTGAGTGTGAGAAGAATTTAAGGTGGAATGGAATAAGTGTGGTTCACATTATTTTATAAACTACAAATTTTGAATTGTTTTTAAATTTTAATTTTCAGACTGATTTATCCACACTTCAGTTTACGATCTTGTTGCAAAAACATTATTTACCAATATTAAATATCTTTTAAGATGAATAATCTGGAAATAAAATTTAAGAAATTTTTTAGCGTACTAAAAATTAACTTGGGAGTTATTTTTGAACTTATTTGGATTTTGAAATATTAATTGTATTTTGCGGTATTTTGTTTCAATATATTTGAATAATTAAGAGTAAATAAATTTAATATTATAAAATTCAAACGTAAGGAATTGAATGGTTTCTAGAAAATTAAATTTGTAAAGAAGATAATATTGTATATATTAAAAATTATTAAATTTTATTTTATTTTTTACACTCTTGAACACAATGTTGATAGCATCATGGCTGGGCTAATAAATATTTTTTATCATCAGGTCAAAACCGATCTAAATTAAAATAATTTAACAGAAAATTTTAACTTTAACTTATTCCACCTTAAAATTCATGAGAAAAAATGACATTCCAAAATCAATTTGGAGCGTCTGAATGGGAAAGGAAATTGAATTATCCCGCCGGCCTGGTTTTGAAGTGTCCGAAATGTGCGTATATCAGAGTTGAAGATCTCTTTGAACAGAATGCATAAATTTTTGTGCAGAGCTGAAGCTGACTTGAGAGATGTCGGAAGGTGATAAGCTAATAGTGGCCATAAATCGTCGGTCGCATTCGAGTGGCTGCTTATCGAGTGCGCGAAATTCGGCACGGACGTTAATTTATGATAATTGCACGCCAATTAATGGTGAATGAGAGAGAGTGCGTTAATAATGGATAACGGCGCGGACGATTTCTTCTTCTCTCTTCTTCTTCTTCTTCGCCGCGGCTGCAATTCATTGCTCTCGCAACGACCCATTAATTAGAGCAAATCGCTCTTCCTGATGTGATAATTACGCGGCGGAGAGAAAAGCATCCTTTTAATGCACATTTATACAGTACTGCCGTGCTAAAGTAACAAACCACCTCTGAAAGTCTCTTGAATGGCTGTCAGTGCAGGCTCTCCGCAGGTATAGAATACGAAGTGAGAAGGCAACTTGTCTGTCTGCTAAATCGAGCGATAAACGTCGGAAAAACTGACGGTCGTGCTGTTTTTATGGCACCGCAACTCCTTCAATTATACTTTGAGTTATTTTTAGCCCTGAAGGTCCTCGCAGGGTTGAAAAAAAATTATTGACACTCAATATATTGAAAGATTCTCTCTAGAAAAGTATTATTATTCTTAAAATCAAAAGAACACAAAATTCGATAAATGGAATCAAATTTGAGGACTGGAAACTCGAATAGGTGTTAAACAGGGGTTCGTTAACCTTTCTGACAAAAGAACCGTTGGTTGCAAATTCACAAAATTTGATTAAATAATTCAATATTTACTAATATTGATAATTGCAAAAATAAATAACAAGTAACATTGAAATCAACGCAAATTCAAATTCTTTTGCTGGGAAAAAGTGAATCTTTTGATGAGCCTCAGCTTCAACTTTTGACCCTTCGATATGCGAATTTTTAAATTGAGATTTCAATTAAAGTTATAAAAAATTTATTTTATCTAATTCAAGCAAAAACTTTACTGAAAACGCCATTCTGCATATGAATGAATTTATTTTTTTTCATTTAATTTTGAATTTGTGTAGAATTAACGAGGTGAGGGAAAACCACCATAAAATTGAAGCGGCGACGGCTGCCTGCTGAGATTATCCAGCGGTCTCTCTCACAGTTAACTCTACATGAATGAAATGCAGTCAAGCAGCAATTTCGCTGCATAACCGATCAACAATGCTCTCGATCTCAACTGACTTTGTTGCGAAATGTATCAAAAAGCTAGTTTAGCGTGGCAGTTACTTGGAATGAAAGCTATAGTCTGCACATAGTCTGGGGAAACCCACTGCCAAAATATATATTACACGTCATTGTATGTATAACCACAGCCTTTAGCGTGTGAACGAGGTAATTATATTTATTAGGAAATTTTTGAAGCCAGCTAAATTAATCATTTTTCGATATTTTTAATATTTCTATTTCATTATTATAATTCAAATTTCAGTAAAGACTGCCTCCTCCACTATTACTGATAGTTGTATATTTCTCATACATTTAGCGTCATACTTTGCCGCAATAATATTTAAACGTTAATTTGATATATATGTACAAAATGAAAGCTATTTCCTGCCTCAAAATCTTAATATGGAAAAGTTCAAATATTTTTTTTTATTTTTTAATCAGTTTTGAAACATTAAAAATAAAAATAATAAAATTAAAAGCAAATGATATAGAATTTTGCATTAAAAAAATAATTAAATATTAATATTTTATTAACTATTAACATTTTCACAAAAAGTAAAATTAATTTTTTTATTAAAGAATGTCTTCTTAAATGACTACCATTTTTCATTTGACTCTTATATTTTGTTTTATAATAATTGAGAAATCCATAAATTCAATACAAATTTTCACCAATTAAAGAAGATAGTAAAACAACAAACAAACGTTTTCTCGCTTTTTCTTTCAAAAGTAGCTCATTATTTAAGTAAAAACAATATAACAACAACAAGTATTCGATAAATTCATAGATTTCTTCAAGTTTAAAAAAAAAATCAATGTCATAATTTAAATTTATTTTTATTCCTTAAATTTTTTCCACTTAATAATACCAGGGTAAAACAAAAATCTTGAAAGTAGCTGCTCCAGCTCATTTCCACTCGAGCCAACAATAATTCAAAACAAAAGCTGCAGTTTATCTGATCCAAAGAGTGCGCGCACGGCAAAGGTAAAAAGGTTATCAGGCCCCACGACATTACGCTATAATTCAAATTGGTGGTTTAAGTCTGGTAGCCGCGAGAGAAAATTCAGAGAAACGTACGCACATGTTATATGACAAGTGACAGACACGGTTTTGCTTCTCTGCTGCGTGTCATATTTTGAGAGAGTTGACGCCGACCGAGAACTCGAAAAGCGGCAGCCCAACCTGTCCCGACGTAATCTCGTGTGCATATTTAATTTTGGGCGCGCACGCACACTCAAGAATTGAATTCTTAAGGACCAGTAAGGACAATAAAGAGCTGCTGCTAAAAAGAGGAGGAAAGTCTCGTCAAAAATACCAAATTCTTATTTTTTTGTTGAAAATGTATAATGACGAAATCATTGAAAATTGTGATGAATGATAATTCATTTTCATCTAAAATTTATTCTCGTGATTTTTTGTTTTCTTGAAAGTAGATAAAGGAAATCAATAATTTTTTTAAATTAATTTAAAAGTAGTTGAACTAAAATTTTTAAATGATACCTTATTGACATTTTTGATTAGAATGTCCAATTTTTTTCAACGATGTTGTTGTAAAGTTGTGTTTTGACTATTTCTAACGTTTTTTTTTCATACAGTATCAATATTAAGTTTTAAATTAGGGTAAAAGTTAAAATCCTATACAAGAAATAAAAATTTGAAGGAAGCTTAAAAATTAAAATGCTCCAAAAATGTTTCAAATAAAAGTTCTAAATTTAGAAAAAATAATAACAAAATTACAAACCACAACGTTTATTGTTTTAATTATTTAGAAACAGAATGAAACAATTTGCAATTATTCAAATTCTAGAGCGAATTGAAACAGTCTTTTCCGCAGTCGAAAGGTAGCTCTTGAATAAATTCCTACTCGAAAAGAGAATAAAGCGAGCGCTGCGCTCCCGGATCTGGAGAGGCGCATGTTCGCGGCCTTGTGTTGGTGAACACGAAGGCCGCCGGACGCGTGCTTGCTTCTTTGGCGAACCCGCGAGACGCCCCCACACACCACCCTGACTAGCTCCTTCTCCATCTGCTCCAGTTTCGTCTGCTGCCGGACACACCGTGCATATATTAATCATTTTATTCTTTTTTCCAAGCAAATCCTGGTTGAGAATTCTTCATTTTTTACGTCCGACCGCGCTTATTTGTCTCGTTGCTCGTGTTTTATCGCGTGAACTTATCTAATTGCAAGAGAGCTGCTGGTCAGATGTGTTATTGAAAGTATTAGAGGGACGAGCATCATGCATGACGAGCGTGTTTCGATTATTATATAAAAATTTCTATATAAGCGAGAGATCTCGTGCTGTGTAAAATTGAATTCATAAATAAAGTGCATTGTGACTGGGAATCAGATTTTCTTTAACAGTGTGTCTCGAGATTAAGCATCTCTCTCTAAAAATATAAATGTTTTATCCGCGTGCAGTGCGCGTAACTCGAAATAAATGCAAAATCATCAATATAAAGGATATGCGGGCGGACTTTCTGCGCAACTTCCAAATAAGGCGTATGACAGATTAGGCTTGACTGAAATTTGCCTTTCGGCAAATCTCCTTTGAAAATTTATTTGAAAGGGCAGCCAATTCAAGAAGTGCGGGTAAAAAAAATCCGTTTTCATCATATTCAAAACGCAACTCGATTTTTTTGTATGGATCTTTAAAATAAAATTCTTTTATTTATACACATAACTTGGAAGTTTAGTAAAAATAATTTGTTTCAAATTTTTTTATCAAAATAAATTTACTTAAATTAACTTACCTTTTCAAAAGTTAAAATTACTGTTTCAGAAATGATTATTTTCTAGACAATATTTGCTTAACCCAATAATTACATCAATTCAATAATAAATATTAAACCCATATCACTCAGAGCTTATTTTGCTGTTGCTTGTATTGTCATATTCTTGTAATGCTTATCGTTAGAGTAAATAAATTATATTAAATTAATATTCAAATCATTTAAATGCTTATAAAAGCGTTTTAAGAATACTTAATTTAATTGTTAAAGAATTGAAAAGAAAATCAACAATAAAAATAAAAAAATAAATAAAAATATAACTGTATTACAAGATAAAAAAAATTATTAATATAACTATTTTTTTTTAAAATAATAAAATTGTTTTATTTTTTAAGTTGTTTTTTTTTTAAGTCTCGCTCACTTTCTGGAATTCAGGACACCTCTCTTTTGTCGTCCGCCTTGTCAGTCTGCGAGGCATAGTCGGGGCCGAGGATAATTAGCGCAAAATTTATGGCCCAATAAACAGCACGTCGCCTCGTCTGCAGCTCTGCTTTTTCGAAAAGTCGTTTTTGGAGTTACACGCAGACAATACGCGCGCGAGATGGAATATAATGTAAATTCGTGGTGACCGTGCATAGAAAGGAGGAGGCACTCGCAGGGAGGAGGAGGACACACGTCCCAAGTAATAACGCTCGGCCAACTTACTTGCAGACATTTAGCACTTTGCACCGAGACAGAGATGCTGCGCCTAAACGGAGCAAAGGACGCGCCCACTCGCAATAAATATTACACCAGAAAAAAGTGCCACACACGTTTAAAGCGATCTCAATTTTACAACGTGCAAGTTGCGATCATTTTCAGTCGTGATAAATTTGAATATTTTATTGAGAATTTCCCGAACAAAATTGAAAAATCGTCACATAACTTCAAGGACATAAAAACTTTGCCCAAAGAAAACTTCTCCAAATGCGTTTTTTGCTCTGGGCGTGTCCAGCATACATATTTGAAAGTGTGTACTTCTTAATTTGGACGAGAGAGAGACACGTCTCTCTCTTATTAATCCTCCAAATGGGCGCGTTTTTTTTCGCCGCAACTGAAATATTACATGACGGGCGGTAATAACTTAATCCTGCTGAATTCCAAATGCTACATTGTTTCTTTGTACGTTTAATTAAAGCTCTCTGTTAATTGCAGTGAGTTTTTTTTACTTCGCCAACTTGAATTCCGAGAAAACTCCTTTACATAAAATTGCCCAGGAGAGAAATACAAACGACGTACCCTGTGGGAACGTATATTAAATTGACATGCAGAAATCCTGAAATGAAGTTGGTTGCTTTTTTTCTACGTCGAAAGCCGCATACCTGTGGCTGCGAGCCATGCCGTGCAGCGAGTGCATTAGTAGGCGGGCGACTATTCAGCCAGACTCTCTCTGGGTTCGGCCACTCTATACAAATGACAATGTCCGCCTCTACACACAAAAAGCCACGCTCAATAAAATATATATACATCTGCATTCAAATCTTGAAAAAGTAATAAATTATAAATATAAATACTTCTCGAAAATTCTCTATTGTCTCGCAAATTGACGAAAAATATTTAAAAATTTCCATTAAATTCTAATTCCTCGAGCCAGTCAAGTCGTGCTTGTGTCTAAATTGCAATTTAACGTGACCAGGAGAGGCCTGAAAGAAAGAAATTCCTCTTGAAATACCTGGGAAATTTGCCAAGGAAGTAAGTAGTCTTGGTATTTTCTTTTATTCCAAGCAATTGCTTCACCGGTGCTCTCAGCACGTAAGCAAGAATTAGAATAGCTTGTTAATTTTTAATTCTTGAAGTTCATAAATTTGGATAATAATTTCCCCCTGCAGGAATCTAAAAAACTCTACAAGAATTTTCAATTTGAAGCCAAATTGTTAAAATGTAATTGAAATTTTCAGCTGTTTAAAGCCATTCTGAACAATTGATTTTTTTTTTAATTTATCAATGTAGAAATATGTAAATCATATATAATTTAAAATCATTGCTTTTCTCTAATTTCATTAAATTATTTTAAGTTTGAATGGACCAATATCTGATAAAATGATTAAAAAAAATTGAAATGAACATTTTCCTGGTTGATTCCAGTTGATTCTTTATAAATCAAATTCTCATATCTTTCTTTTACTCGATATTTTTTAACTTAAAACTGGATATACGAGAATAAAAAAATTGTAGAAATATATTAATATTGCTATTTTTGGTCCGAAACTAATGATTTTTAAGTATAATTTTTAATATAAATCCAGCCTTACAACTTTTGTAATTTAATGCAAACGCACCCAAGTTGATAATCGATTTAGTAAGGAGCGAGTCAAATCAAAGTGAATATAGCAGCAAATCACACGTTAGTGGGCACAATTGAAGTAAAATTTACGCCTGAAGACGATATCGAGCCTTGTATTATTTCTACAGAAAGCAGCGAAATGAAAAGCAATCACGACGAAGTGCGCCGGCACCGGTGCAGGTGCGCGCCGCTGCAAATGATTGATCCGCGGAGGTCATCCACCTGCGAGGTGGCGAATTGAATTGAACAAAAAAAATGTGTTTTCAATAGATTTGGAGGCGCGCGCGCGACTTATTGATATCGAGATACTGACCAGGATGGAGCGCTGAAAATAGCGCAAATAAAAATACCACCCATTGGGAGCAATTATTGGGTGATTGGCGCTATCTGATAGAGATCGAGACGGATCTAGAGGAGACCAAGGTTGAATCCACCGACTCCTCCCGACACACCCTGACGCGCTCTCTCAGGTACTACATGCTCAGGTTCACTAGCTCGCACAGTCCCCTCTCTCATCTCGAGCAGAGCACTGCCTGCTCACTCTTGAAAAATCACTCCGATAGTTTCAATTGCTCCGAACAAGTGAGTGGTGTTCGCGTCTCTCCTCATCGATCCGTGATATATTGTGCGTCTTTTCCTCCAAAGTGGAAAACTTAAGATAGCACCTCTAGGATTGTGCATAGTTTTAATGCGTGTTTGGAAACAAGGCGAAATTCCAAGTAAGAAAAATGAGAAAAACAGACACTTTGCCAAACTGTAGCCGGCAGACCGCTGCGCACTGAAGCTCGGCCGGTTGCATAACTAGCAAGAGACAGAAATTTTAACCAGACGTAAAAATTAATTCCAATTTAAAGCAGTCTAGTGGCTTAAATTTGTGATTTTATTAATAATTTCATTTTAAATTGTTATAATCAGTCAATATTTAGTGATGAATTGAGTTCAAAGTTTGCTTTTTTGGAGATTTTCTCAATTATTTATTGCCTGACACAAAAAATTAATTATCTGCTCTACTTTTTCCGGCTTTTTTTATGACGATCATCGACTTAAATCACCTCTATCTTAGGAATGTCTAAACTCCATCCGATATTAAATCAAACCTTCTGCAAAACGAGCGTGTCAGTTAATCAAGAGACGCTTCCAAAACTTCTAAAATTAAAAATTGATACAAAAGCTCTTAAAGTTTTAGTTTTAGAACGAAATTATTTTAACGCTTTTATTTTTTGCAAATGGATTTATTGTTTATATCTTGTAAACAATGTAATTTCTTATTAATTTAACTTATTTCTGAGTAAATCATGAAAATCCTTTGGTATATTGTCTTGTCCAAAATCAATCAAATAATTAAATCACGTTTTCGCAATTTGTTTCAGGTTCACTCACCGGTCAGTCCGTCCAGCCGTGCAGGTCGAGTGGCGCCTCCGTCGAGTTCTGCTTGGGGGCCAGGGCCTTGGTGGCTTAGTTTGGTTGCAATTTGACTCCTACTGGCCTGCCAAGTCCCAAGCTCAAATGGCACGAACACCTTTTTTATTAAAAGCCGCGGCGCTCAACACCTCGCCGACATTGTTTCTCACAGGACAACTTGTGCGTGGATTAATTTTTTTGCCCACCGCTTTTTTCGCACACGCCGCCAACAAACGAGTTTGCGCGCCGAAGGAGAATGTTTCTCCGCACACGCGAATTGAAGAATAATTTGATTTACAAAATTTCGTTTTACAATTGATACAAACACACGCACAAAGATAGCGCGAACTGATTACGCGCAGAGAGACCGACTTCGAATGAAAGAGTGAGTGATCTCTGGGCGCCCGTCCTTGCTCCTCCTGTCTACGTAATGCGGCGATAAAGATGGGCCTGGATTTTATATCACTCTCACTCCGCTTGTATATTTATTCAAAATTTCAGCATCTCAATTTTGTTTAATACAGTGAATAATAATGTATAAGCTAGATTTAAGTAAATTGGAAAGAAATTAGTGATTTTTCTTTGTCAATTTTAATTGGAAAATATTTTTGTGATCTCCAAATCCAGCCTCTTAAATGACGCAATAAATTTATTATCATAAAATTTGAGAAAAGTTGGTATAGCAAAAAATTTAAATTATAATTATTATATAATTTGATAAGAATTATTTATATACGCGTTTCCGATCTGTTTTAAGAGGTCACTGACAAGTACGCAGTGCAAATTAATTCTTGGAAATCATTTCACTCAAACTCTACATCCTCAAATTTATTAATAACAATTGGTAATGGTACAGCTCCTGGTAAAATTTACTATCTATGTTTCTAGATCATACTAATAATTTGTCAACAAACGGAATATTTTAATTTTAATGTTCATCAATAACTGACTTTTTAAGAAAAACAACTGCTGCCGGCATTTTTGGCCTCACTGTTCTCAAAAGTTATAGTAAACATTTCAAAGGGACATTCAACCATCAGCAGTTTAGTCATAGATAAACAAGTCAAAAATATTAAGGAAGCTTAGTGCATCATAATCTTTATAAATTTTCATACATGGGTGCGCTCAACAATTTTGCGCTCGCGCTCGCGCTCGCGATCACTGGCAACAGTGCGCTCGCGCTCTGCGCTCGCGATCAAGATTTTGAAAATGTTGCGCTCGCGCTCTGCGCTCGCGCTCAAATTTTTTAAAAGTCTTGCGCTCACGCGTTGCGCTCAAAAATATTTTTATCCGAAGAAAAAGTGCGACTTTTTAGACAATTTTTTAATATAACAAAAAATACATCGGCAATTGGAAAAGATAAAGTTGAAGTTAAATTACCAAAATTGGGATCAGTTTTTTAGTTTTTGGTATAAAAACACTGTTTTTCGTTACAATTTTTGATCAAATTCGGGAATTTTTACTTTTGGTTTGAGCGCAAAATGAGCGCAATTGAGCGCTGCGCTCAGCGACCAATGCGCTCGCGCTCTGCGCTCGCGCTCACGATTTTGAAAATCGTGCGATCGCGCTCTGCGCTCGCGCTCATGAGCGCAGAGCGCGAGCGCAGATCGCAGAGCGCAAAGTGCGCTCTGCCCATGTATGTAAATTTTACTAACTAGCGCGTTGATTTACAAACAGAGAGTGCACCCCAGTGGCCTACTATAAAACGCGCGAGATAAGCTTAAAGCAGCGCACACTTTGTATGTGCATCTCATCGGCAGGGTCATCACATTAAATCATAACATTTTGCCTCGGAAAGGGCAACTGTTGCACTTTTTTTCGTATAAATTACTAATCCGTCGAGTGTGAACTTCAGTTGCACTCTCTCGTAATTAATTTCAGCTCGGGTTACTTCTGCAGGAAATGCGCTGTGCGGTGTGGGGTTTCCAGGTGGCATATGCCCTTTCCAAAGCATGCAATGCCCTTGGAAATCCCAAACGAGTGCAGCGCACCCCGTCAGACTTTTCTCTCTAAGAGACCGAAAGTGCTTTTGATTTTGTGCCTATTCTTAATTTTATTCCACAACACACTAAGGAGATTCTCAAAACAATGCATTCACTTGCATCAATGTCAATTTTTAAAAATTTATTACAGATTCGAAATCAGGGATGAAACTGCATTTAGGAAACCTTTGTTGAACTCTTCAGTGGAGAAACGGCGCACAGATGACCTGCAATTTAAAAGAGACTTTAATAATTCTCATTTACAGCTTAAAAAATTCCTTTTTCTAAATTAGAGGATGACAGCTTGGCATTGGCAAGTAGATTAAATCTTAAAGCACTTGTGCTTTGGAATTTAGTCTGCAAATGTTTACAGCTTGTTGTTTATTTTCTTTCAAAATTGTATGTTATTTTATGAGTAGATAAGTTGATTTTTCTAGATTTGTACCTAGCAGCAGTTCGAACGATGGACTTTTGCTTGTTCGAGAGCATGATGATGGTGTACAAAATTCTGGCGTATTCGAGCTCGTCCGTTGCCAACCATCCGGTTCTGCTTCCCTCGGCAGTTTCGATGATGTCCATCAAAGGCCCTCCCGAGCCGTGCGCCACAGTCAACAAACCCGCTGCCATGCACTCGACCACGCCTGGTGTCATTGAATTGTATTGACCGTGAAAATGAATAAATAAATTTATTATGCGTACCAATTCCAAAGTGCTCATTCCACATTGCATGCAAGCCGACCTTTGCCCTCTTGAACTCATCCATGAGATCCTCGTGGCTCAAGTTTATCTGCACACAAGATACAAATTTTTAATTTATATACAAAGTATTTATTATAAGCGTTTTGCCAACCTTGAATTCGACAAATTCGTCCAGAGCAAGGTGTTTGGCCAAATTAGTCAGGTCTTTCACTCTTTGGTGATCTTCTTCGTTTCGGCAAGAACCGGCAAACACCAATTTCACTTTCTCCCACGGACCTTCGCCGTGAAGAAGTTCCCTTAGAGCATAAAGGGAACGCAGCTGCATAGGGTGATCCTTTTCGGGTCGAAATTGAGCAACCTGAAGTGGAAAAAAAATTTGATAAAATGAACCCAAGATAATCGAGAAAGATTTTACTGAGAGGATTCTGAAGCCCTCTTGTTTAGCATCAAGTTCCGGAGAACGAGGAATGGCCAAGAGATCCGACACTTCACATGGCGGGTAAACCCTGTGAGTATCCAAAGGGCGCTTCCAGACCTATAAAAAAGCAATAAGTACGAAAAAAAATTGAAAAAAATAAACAATTTTGGAGAAAAAAAATTTGCTAAGCATAAAAAGTTTATACCAAAAAAATGAGAATAAAAAAAATGATGATAAAATTAAATTTTTTAGTTAAATAATAAGAAATGCAAATTTATAATTATACAAAATTTAATCTTTTGCAAACTTTTTATCGTTATTTTTCTCTAAATTCGCCTCTTTCAATATTTAGCTTCTTGGAGAGAAGAAAGATTTGAAAGTGCGGGAGTCAGTTGTTCTTTTTTTCAATTTTTCATTAAATATATAAAAAAAAAATTTGTTCATAAAATTTATAAATTCTTACTAAATTAATTTAAAGTGACATTGAAATAAATAAATAAATATAAATGTTTTTAACCTGATCAAGTCTGTCTTGAGTCCACGAAGAGTTGGCCATGACCAAGTCACAGGTCGAGCCTGCTTTGGCGTAGAGATAGGCAAAGAATCTGTAGTAACGAAGCTTGACGATTGCCTTCAGAGAGCCTCTGTGCTTGTTCGAGACGTACTGCAGCATGTCCGGAGTGATCGTGGGGTAGTGGACGTAACAGGCGGTCTTGCAGCCACCTAGGTGATGGAAAAGTGACAGTCCAAACGCGTAGCCCATGGTGTCAATACACAAGTCTGTCCGGAGAAAAAAAACAATGAAACTTTTATTTAAATTAAATATAATAGAAAAAAATACCAGGAACAATTGAGTCGAGGGCCTCGATCGAAAGCCACATCGAGCCGAGACTTTGGCCCAACATGGTGAAGTGAGGCCATCTGGAAGCCTCGACCCAAGGGCGTCTGTGCAGGTAGACGAAATTGACCTCGCCAGGAACTTCAATGTTGAATCTCTTGTGGGCTTTGCGGAGAATTTCCTCCGGAGATGACTCGATGTCTCCGGTGTAAATTACATACTTCACATTTGGAAATCTGTAAGTATTTAAAGACAAAGTTAATTAAAGTATTGATTTGAAATTGGGATAGGCACTTGGTTTGCAGAGCTCGAATGGCACACCAAAGGACTCTTTCGCCGCCACCCCCAGCGTCGCAGTAAGGGTGGAAGAAAGCGACAGTCGTCGTTCCAGCTGCTTCCCTGTGACGCTTCCTCGCTCGGTTGAATCTCTGCAGGAAAAATTTTGTTGCTTTTAATTGATAAAAAATACTCTCTTTACACGATTGTTTCACCTTTTTCAGCAGAATGAAGAGTAGGAAGGCAACCAAAACTAATGCGCCGGAGCAGTAGAGGCCAAACCAAAGCACAAGTTTCATAATCGGAGGAATCTCGATCGCACTGCAGGATAAATAATGGAATTAGAAATGGAAACAAAGATAAAGTATCACGATTCTGTAAAAAATGAAATTATTACTAAAAAAAACACAACTTGAGATAATTTAGAGAGCATAAAAAAATGCTATTTTGCGCTCACCTCATCTTTGTTTCTACTGAAACTGATCTTGGAGCAAATAAAATATCCACATTGATTTGTTATTCTTCTTTTAGATTCAGCACAAATTTCAATGAAACGAGGATACTAAACCCAACTAAATGACAGCATCTCGCTGATCTTGTTGCCGACACGACAGGATTTTTCACAATCAGCTGCTACACGTCAATAAAACGATCGCGGCGCCCCAAGCGTCGAAAGGTGAAGCACAAAAGGAGCATGATGAACATAACATAAAGCCAAGTGCAAGCCGAACCGAGAGGTATATATGTGTATCTAAATGATAAAAATGTGTAAAAAATAATGAAAAAAAAGTAATTAAAATTTTCGCACTGTTTTTTCCCATAAGAATGGATCAAATGGAGGATGGAAAGCAACAGAGTATAAAATATTGTGAAATTCACTTTTAAAAACTGCTTTTCCTGAGAGCTTAATTTATTCCTCATTTTATTGGTTTTTATGATTAAATTAAGATAAACCACATTATGCTCCAATTTTTAAATTTTTATAAATCGTATATTACAATAAACTTTAAAGTTTTACTTTTGAATAAATTTTTGGAGTAAAAATAAAAAATAATGATATTTTTAAATTTTAATTTATTAATGTGTTTTTGCTAGAGACTAGAGAGTATCAATAATAGATTTGACAACTTGCTTCGTTTAAAGTAGTTTGTATCAAACGCTCGGCACAGGCTCCGTGTTAAATGATTTTGCATATTCGCAAGTTACTTTCTCGTGCAAGTTTATCGTCAATTCACTCAAATAATAAGGCATTTCCTGGGATACCTGGTCAGCAGCGATAAATTGCTCTGCATCTCCTGTTAAACCTTTTGACTGTTACAACATCTCGTCTTTTCTGGTCCACAGGACATCAGACGGACGAGCTAGTGTAGCGGATGCGGCTTTTAATTTTCGTGTGCTCACCAATTCCCAAAGCCCCATTATTATAAAGTAAAGCCAGTGTATACGCAAGCGTGCGCGTTTAAAAAATGCCCAATAGCGCTGTGTGTTGCACACCACATTACTAAATAATATATTGGTTATAATTTCAACAATGGCAAATAAATCTTACTGTTAGGATAACATAGACGTGCATATTTTGTAGTACGCGATGATGCAAATTGTATTTAGCTGAAAAATTTGATCCAAAAAATAAAACTGACAAATGTCGTAAAAGTTTTTCTTAATATTATTAAACTATTATATTATACTCTATTTTTATAAGAGTGTACTTTTATTTTTAATATATTTTGATAAATTTTAATTGTTTTAATAAATATTTTAGTTTCAGAAGTTTTTGTAACGGGTTCAAAAAAACAATTTTACAATTTTATGCTGCGAAAATTGAGATGCTTGGATGTATATTATGTTTCATAAATATTTCAAAATAGATTTAGCAATGCACTAGTGTCAAGCAAAATACTTTAAAAAATTATTTAATCAAATACTTCAATCCTAAACAAAATAATTTTCAATTAAAATATTTGAATTATAATTAAAAATAAAAATAAAACTCTGACTGGAGAAAAGAGCTGAGAAATGTATTTTCAATCAATAATAATAAAATTTTGTCCCTAGCGATCTTTTTGATATATATGAAATTTAATATTTTTTTCTTTCATTCTAGCATAAAGGAAATAAGTTAAAAAAGAGAAGAAATTAATTTCTCACGACCCACTCTCTTTATTTCTTTCTTTCGAGTATTGAATCGGCCGTGGTGATATATTATGATATTATGGACTTAGCTAAGGGGGTATGATGAGTATCGCAAACTTCCGTCGAACACATGAGTTGCTGAATCAACGTTTGCTTTTCAAATCCGATCGATGATCCCTAGCGCAGCATTGTGTTTCCTCATATTGCATTATCGCTGCACCAGCAAGCATCCAAACTTTTACTATGTAATAAAATCAAAAGTGGCCTGAAAACTGTAAAATGATGATGGATGTGCCATTGACTCCTCCTTCATTTCAATAATTGCACCAGCTTGCTATACACACTAAAGGTAGAAGTGCAGCGAGCCGGCGGCGAAAGAGAAGAGCTTCTGCCACTGGTTTAGTTACCTCTGCCGCATGGTAATGACCTGCGCCGCCAGATATGATAATTGTGTAAACAAGCCGCACTGGCACCACCTTGAAATTCTTCCTCCAAATATAAAAGAAGATGGGACGAAAGCACTCGCTTTATTCTTCGACAAATCTCGGCACCGCCAACATGCGTCTCATCCTGTTTGGGGCCGTCGCCCTTTTGCCTTTTTTCGCAGAGTTGGTTCACGCCAAACCAGCCTTTGGCCTTCTGAAGCACTTCTTGAATTTTGACTCCCCTGCCAGATTCACCCATTGGAGGTCCAGACCGGTGAGGAACAACCACTTGATGAAAACCCGCGGCCCTCCGAGATTCAGTTCTGGATCGGCTGGATTTTGGAAAAATCCAGCTCCCTACCCTCCCTATATTCCTCGTCCACAGTGGAGTACCCAGGTTGAGACGATCCCCGCCATTTTGGTCTTTGAGGAACACATACCTGCTCTGATTCCACCCCAACCACCCATTACCGACCCTCCAAACCCCATGACAGGCCAACCATCCAGTCCGGCCCCTGCATTGACCACCACAACCCAACCACCTGCATTGACCACTACAATCCAACCCCCTGCATTGACCACCACAACCCAACCACCTGCATTGACCACTACAATCCAACCCCCTGCATTGACCACCACAATCCAACCCCCTCCACTGACCACCACAATACAACCCCCTGCATCAAATACTACTGTCGAACCGCCTGCAACAGACCCTTCAGTTCAGCCCCCTGCATCAAATACTACAGTCAAACCACCTGCAACGGATCCTTCTGTGCAACCCCCTGCATTGATCACTACAATCCAACCCCCTGCAACAAACCCTCCGGTCCAACAACCTGCAACAAACCTTCCAGTTCAACCCCCTGCATCAAATATTTCTATCCAACCGCCTGCAACGGATCCTTCGGTCCAACCGCCTGCAACGGATCCTTCGGTCCAACCGCCTGCAACGGATCCTTCGGTCCAACCGCCTGCATTGACCACTACAGTCCAACCCCCTGCAACAAACCCTCCAGTTCAACCCCCTACAGCAAATACTACTGTCCAACCGCCTGCAACAGACCCTTCAGTCCAGCCCCCTGCATCAAATACTACAGCCCAACCCCCTCAATTGACCACTACAATCCAACCTTCTGCAACAAACCCTCCCGTTCAACCCCCTATATCAAATACCACTGTCCAACCAACTGCAACAGACCCTTCAACCCAACCTCCCACAGCCAACCCTCCGGTCCAATCAACTGTGGTGACATCCACCCCTGCAATACCGGAAGTGCCAACAACTGACCCTCCGGTTGAACCTATAGTCTCAACACCTTCGGTCAGTCCAGACCCCTCCCCACCCACGACTGACACTCCTGCAGAAACCGAGGCCACAACCACGATTGGCACAACCGAACTCCCATCAGAAGTCACAATGACCACGTTTGTGGAGGAAAACAGCACAGAGGTCACTGAACTGCCGGCCGACGACCAACCTGAGCCGTTCCCTGGAAATACAGTGGTGACCGAAATCGAAGAATATAGCACCCCGGGTAATTTATATCTCCCACCGTCTGGAATCAAAAAAAGGGATGTCAGTGAAATTGTGCCGGCTGAAACGACCCAAGTTAAACCGGTGCCTCTTCCTGCCGAATTGGAGCCCACGTCGGTTGCATCTGGTGCTCAAGGCGCGGACGAAAATATGGTCATCGGGGTGGAGGGTGAAGGAGGCAGCGAGCAGATGGGCGGGCTCACCCTGGCTAAATTTGTGGACGAGTTGCTTGCGTTAAGAGCAAAGACCAAAGGCACCGCGTGGTGACCCTGAGGAGGTTATTTTATTGTTGATACTATTATATTATTAATTTTAATTGTGTTGATTAGGTAGAACGTGTAATAATTTGGATTTTAAATTATTTTTTTTCTCCTAAAAATTCTGTTAAACAATTAAAAATTTCTGCTCAATGTAAGGGTAAAGAGGTCAAAAGTAATATCCACGCCTGGATTTTTTCGCGACAGCCAGTGGCTGTGATTTTCTGATTTGTGCATTTTACAGTTCAGTGCAGCTGCCGCAAACAAGTGGTTACGATTTTAAATATTTTTTCCAACTGTAAATGCAGCGCGAGCGTATTATTATTTGTCACCTCGTTAGCAGAGCTCATGTGAATGAGTCAGGGAGACTTGTAGCAGGGAGATTGCAGTACATTTCTCTTATTTCGGATGCGGCGCAGCTAAAAAAGAAGAGTTGAGTGGGATCAAGGAAAGGGTGCAACAGAGTTAACGCACCTGCATTGTTTCCAACCACCCTCGGGTGTAAAATTAATAACCTCTAAATAGAATATAATTTACGAGTGGAGACCAAATAATATATTATGAAATACATGATAATTGGAAACATATTTTATTTTATTTTCCATGTTTACGCCTTACAGTTTTGTTTTGTAATAATAAAAAATTACCAATAAAAATGGATGAACATCAATAATCCATTCTTTTTTTATTTTATTATTATTTTTATCGCCTAATACTATTATTAAATTACAATTATTGTATAATTAATTTTGAAAAAAATGGAAGTTTTATTTATCTCTTAAGTTATATCGGAGACCTTCGATGCCAGATAAATATATAGTATATATATATGTATAAGCATGATAGGACCTCTCAAAAATTAAGTGCTGTACTTATTAATTGTGTGTAATTTTGTTGTCAAGTGCCTGCGGGCATTTCAACCTACGATTAAACACGCAATGACAATTGCAAACTAGCTAAATTCAGTACATTGGATATAAGATATGCAAATTAATATTTAGAGCCAATTCAGCCTTCTCACTTTCTTCCGAGCAATAAAAGAAAAATTTAATAAATAAAGTTTTGTAAAAAAAAAAATTCTTCCAAAGCTCATGCGATCTTTTTAATATAAATTTAAATAGCTTACATTGACACAATGGGCCAAAGGTTCGTTTGAAATTTCAAAAAGGTCAAAATTACTCAGTTGATAAATTTTTAATTAAAATAATAACACAAATATCAATGTCATTACCGCTTAAGTTAACGGCGCCTGACTGAACATGCGAGTGATAAGACGAGCACACTTAATGTGCATCTCTTCAGAAGGGTTTCATCACATAAAATCATAACTCATTTTGCACTTTTTTTTTGCATAAATTACTTATCCATCTGGTGGAACTTCATTTGCATTCTCTTGTAATTATTTTCAGCTTTATTCTTTCAAAAAGTAAGTCACAATGCAAGTTTTATAATTAGATTTGGATATAAATAATAGCAGATTATCTGAGTTTTTAAAGTGAATTATTGCAACAACAACAAATGTTTTGTTACAATTACGCTCCGAATCGTTACAATTTATATTTTCATTGTAATTTTTATAGAACGCGCAACAGCTGCATCCGCTGTCATTTTTGATGAGTAACCATTTTTGTCATATATGAAAAATTTACATTTCCATCAGTCGCGTTGGCAGTAATTTGCTCACCATATTTTACGTTTTTTACGTAATACATGCTGAGCTAAATATTCAAGAATGTTTCTTGAGTTAGTTTATTTTATTCTTGTGCTCACAATTATAGATACGGTATGATTATCAATTATTATATCTGAACAATATTTTAAAGTTTAATTAATTCAAAATTTTATGTTTAGACAGGTTCAAAACCAGAAAATAGAAGTCAAGAAGGTGCAGTATATCCCAACCTCCTTCAACACCGATTAAAAATGTTTTTTTTTAAACATACAAATAAATTGCGCAGATTGGATACAAACGGGCAAGATCCGAGCCTTGAAGAATCAAGATGGGAAGAGAATTAAGAGAATTATAATCATCAAGTGCTGTGGAAAAATCAAGTGCTCTGACGGATTCAAAAGGAACTTGACAAAACTTCCCACATCTACCGTTCAAGTACATATGATTTTTAGTTATTTATAAACATAAAAAAATATCCCGCATCTAAATTTTTAATGGATTAAGGGAAAATTGCAGTCCGAGTTTGAACAAACGGTAAAAGAAAAGATTGATGGTGCATCAAATCTAAACTATTCACCCTGGAATTGGGAATTTTTTGACAAAACCAAACACAAAAATTCTCAAGTCTACTACCCTGGTGTGATTTTTTATCATTTTTTGTTTTAATTTTAACGAGAATAATTTAAAATTAAAATGTTTATAATAAGGGATACCAGCAGCAAGAATTTTTACAAACGATAACAACTAAAGAAATCTTTGATGTATCAACAAATCCAACCAATACACTAGAAGAGGAAGTTACCTTATCAATCGATGACACGTTACCTTCAAAAAAATTTGAATCTCAATCCTCATCTTTGATGACCCCTGTAAAAACTTCGACTGAAGCGAGCTCAAGTTTATCTACATCATTAAAAGCGTCACCCAACTTAACGATGAAAGCGAGTTCATTTTCTGGAGGAAATATGTTAGCAACAGAGACAAAATCCGGCACGCTTACTTCAATAATCAATACCAGCAAAACCACAACCACAACGACGACTACAACCACCACGCCTGTATATGATTATATAGATCAAAATTTGTATCTTAATAATTGGTATTTTACTTCCTTCGTATTTAGCCCTGCTTAAGATCAAGCTGTGAAAGTTTCAATCAACAGCTAACAGTAGTAATGTCTATAAATTTTTTGCCGTTTAAAAGCGTAATTATTGATTTAAATATTCCTAAATGAAAAGGTTAACGCTAAAACACCAAACCGTAAGATAAAAAAAAAAGAAACGATTTTCTTGATTTTGATTAAAAAAGTTATTAAAGTATTATTAATACTTATATAGAGAATTACACCATAGAAAAAAATGATTAGATAAACTTAACTTGTTTTTAATATTTTCTTACCAAATTTTTTATTTAATGATAATTATTACAAAAATTTAAAAAAATATTTAATAAATAATTTTCAAAATGAATGAAATACGGACATTTGAGCTGGAAAATTTTGCAGCTTCCACTCTTACTGGAATTAAATTGACTTCCTGCAGCCGCACGTATTTCCTGGGCACGCAAACAGTATAAAATAATGACTAATATATTCGTTGAAAATTAACAAATATTGTAAAATTTCAGGCCGCAGTTTCATCAGCAGCCGTAAATTGCCAAGCGAAAAATTTGAGCCTGGCCTCCATTGATTCAATCGAAAAATTTCGATGCCTTTTTGACTTGTATAATGGTGAGAATTTACCAATAATTCCAGAAACTTTGGTCAAATTGCATCAGATATTAAAAATAATGCCTCATCCTTCTGGACGAGTGGCTCCAACGAGGGCGATTTTTGTGAGATTTTGGACGTCTACAGTTGGTGCGCCGCGGACAAAGCACCCTTTTCTTTAGAGTTTTTAAGCATAGCGGGCAGGAAACTGTATTGGAGTAATTCATTAATTGTGCAAAATAAAACATCCGACCGGTGTTTGGTCTTTAAGTTCAACACCACCAAGGAAGAACTCGCGGGGTTGCAACTCGCTGGATGCAATACAAATTTCCCATACCTTTGCGAGGTACTGATACTGATTCATTCCGCGGCATCATTAATGATTTAAATTTTCCACAAATAAATTATCAGCCTCATTGTCAAGAGCCAAGCTGTCCATCAAACTGCAAGATAAATGTGTGCTATCATAATTTTATTAGTAGATTGGTAAAAAGGTCTCTTTAAAATTCAGTTATTTTTACATAAAAATTCATTTGCTTCATTTTCAAATGTTTCTAATTTTCTAATAAAAAAAATCCTGCAAACTAAATTTGGAATTCTAAAAAGGATTCATGGAAAAAAAAATTCACAAAAAAAGTTTCAAAATATTCCTGAAATTTTAAAATAAAAGCCTCAAATGAGTTTAACAATCCAAAATATATTTATTTCTTGCGCCAAGAAAAGATCTTTTACGTCTCACATGTTTCAAATAAAAATTAAAATCCAGTCAATAGTAAAAACCATAGTCATAAATAGTTTTGGAGCGAATTTAAAAGATATAAAAAATACTTTTTTTACCAGTAAATTTTGTTTATTGATAATAATTAATAATTTATTTTATTTCTGGCAGCAAACTCTTTTTGACGCTAACATGAAGCTCAAAGGTAGGCTCGTTTATTAATCATGCAACGTTAATTGAAGGTTGATTTAAAATTTCAACATCTAGACCCCATTTCGTATGGCTTTTGGACGCAGAGTTGTGGCAGTCGTTATTTATTTGGAAATAAGCCAGTGAGAATAAGCGGGAAAACGCATCGCAAAAATCTAAATTTACAAATTAATGAGAGATATATTAATATAGGTGACATGGGACGAAAATTATAATCTGTGTTGCAGTATTGGGATGGCTCCTCTAGTTCTTGAAACCAGCGAGGAACAATTGTGTCTGGAAAACATGACCAAAAGTATTAAAAATGTTTTTTTAGGGAAAAAAATAGGAAATTATGGAAAAATGAAATAGACGATTGGAGTCTAAACTTTAATTACTGGACGGCGGGCACGCAGAAGGGTTGCGGCGGTCAATGGTCCTGGTGTGACCCTGATAACAAATATCAGCACCTGGACGACAGTTTGAACTGGGAAGTGGGTCAACCAGACAACCAGGGTGGAAAAGAGGACTGCGTGCACCTTAGATTTGTTCTCAATGTGACTGGCGCAATTTTGACGGACAGAAACTGCACCAACAAATATATTTTCCTATGCGAGGTTCCACATTTTATAAAAAAATTGTATGCATTAATAACCAATGAAATTTGTATAGAGCAAAAATTCTGGAATACTTCCATGCTCGAAACTCGAAACCAGCGTGCCCTAAATCTGTGGAGAGAGATGTATGGAATAGAAACACAAATCAAAGTTTGACTGACAATTTCTATTTACAGAGTAAACTCTTCAGTGGATACGAGCTTATCAGTAATTTGACTTTGAAATATTGCGTGCAAAGTTTTAAAATGAAAGGAATGTAGATTATTACAATTACGGGTCTTGGGTGACATCCTGCGGACGGCACTTCTTATTTACAAACGCAACGGTGAAGTTTCAAAAGTGTTTTCTATAAACAGATTTATCACATCACTCTTTAGGCGAATTATTCTGCAGCATTCCGAGGCTGCAACTTGATAGGACTGGAATTACTCTCTCTGGAATCGATAGAGAAAAATAAATGCTTCACAAAAATGACAAACAGTAAGTTTACAGTGATAAAACATCGCGGCCCTTAACATCGTTGATCTTTTGAATTGCAAAGAATTAACGACTGCTAAAACTGAAAGTTTTGTTTTTGTTACAATCTAATCATTTATATGTATATTTAAAATTCAGCAAAATACAATTCAAATGGCGCAGAGGATTATTGAAAATGAATGATATCGTTTTTAGTACACATAATATTTTTGTGTCATCGTTGAGGACGATTCTAAAGCCTGGGCCACAATAGGCCTTAAGATCACCGTATTATTTACGACAAAAATTAAAAATAATATATGCTGAATACTGAAGAAAAATAACTTTTTTTAAAACGGATTTTTGCATATTTATTTTTTTTTTCCTCACAACTAGCATTATTTCAAAATTTAATGAACATAAATATTTCTTTATTTTTTTTCCTTTCAGAATATGCACGCATGATGATAGACGGAGAATATTGGACTTCAGGAACAAACTCAAACTGTTCCGCAAAGTTCCACTGGTGCTCGAAAAAGTCAAATTTTGCTGACAAGCAGATCTTTTGGAAAAGCAGTGAACCAGATTTGAATAAAGGAGAGTGCGTCCACGTGGAATTAAGAAACGGAACAGCTTTAAATTCGCTGATAGGAGTAAGCAATTGTTCTGTTGAGAAGAGGTACATTTGTGAGGTAAGGCAGCAAGGAACCGCCAAGAGGGGTTTGGAAGTCGAGTGCATGGCGCTCTGGGATGTGTCTGAAGGTTTCTCTTGGAAAATTGCAATGAAAGTTCTTATTAAAACAAAATTATCTAGCCGATGTTGCAATTCTTTTCCTCGGCTTCAAAAATTACACTCAGAAGATAAAAGTACGAATTCTTTAGTGTTGCTTTTTCATTAAACATATAAATTTTAGTGCTTCATTAAATGCTTGGGAGAGGACCAGAAACTAGTGAGTTGCATTTTCTATTAAATTGGTGTTTTACAATTTTCAACAAAAGTTTTTGAACGGCAAACTCGAATCCGGTGATATGTTGAAAATGATGGAATTGGCTATGCAAGAGACGCCGGTCGAGTTGGAAACGGGTTTCGACGGATACTCACAGTGCTCGTCAATTACAGGTACGAATGGTTGTTTTGAACCTTACAATATATGTAGAAGAATTTTTAAACAATTTTTTAGGTTTTATTCAGTTTTACTAACCAATATTTCTTAGTAATTACTATAACTTATTAGTTTTGTTTCCCCATATTTTGCCTTGTTCTCGTTAAAAGTGGATTGATAGAAATATATTCAGAATAACATTTTCCATCAGATATTTTTGATTGGTTCACCAGAGAAAATGATTTTAAAACGCGCGGGATCTCAAATATGAAATTTGCACATTTTACACTCTAATTTTCAATTTTTGGAATAAAAAAGCAGTGAAAAGTCCATTTTCAACAGTAATCGGGGGTTTGATTTTCCATCAAAAAGTCATTTAAAGTGGCTCTTGAATCACTTTAATTTTTTGAGATGTTTAAATGACAAAATTCTAGCAAAACATATAAAGCGAATTATTAATTATGTAGCAAAAAAATTGATCGGTCATTTTCTCCAACCCTTTACAGGACAGGACGAGTGCGAAGTGGCCGCCGCCACTTATGATTGCGGCGTCGAAAAGCTACCCATAATCACACAGAAAATGGTCGACTTTGGAAAAGGGAGTAGTACCATGGTAATTTAGCCGAAATTCAAAATGCTAAATTGAATATAAATAATATTTTTGAAAAAGCTTATTCCACCCGTGCCATGTGTGCCTGCTAGAGTTTGTCAGACAGACACGATGCCCTGCGTTGCTAATGTGAAATTATTTTTTGATTTATAATTATTTTCCAAAGCAAAGCATATTTTCAACTCTAGCAAACTTTAATCGATGAACTTAACAGCACAAATCACAGTAATTTTAAAATTAAACATGCGAATAAATAAACATTCTAAAAATATTTTTAAAGCCTCGTTTGGAATCCTGCTTTGGAGCGACAATAAAACAAGACGAATGTTACATCTGACGTGAGTATAATTATTTTTTGAAGAGGAAGAATAATATATGGTGTGAGCACGTGACTTTTGAAGAATCTCCTCACTACTTCCCACACGAAATGCTGCTCTATTGGAATGAGGCTGATTGAATATGAATCGTACGAAGATATGCAGGACGTCAGCCTGACCATGTTTAAAATAAGGTTGGACAACCACGTTGTAATATCAGATGTGATGACCATGGGTCCGACGATGGAAGTTTGGTGCGGCAGCAAAAAACAGCTCGATACCAGCATGTATACTTTTATAACTGCAATAATATCAATGCCGCCTGCACAGTGTCTTTCTCAGAATTATTATCAATATTTAGATTTTGGTACTTATAACAGTGTTCCCCATTCACCAATACTAATTTTGGTGAACTCTGGTACAACCATGGTCCAACATTTTGCCTGTGCTTAATTAAAGTTGGTCAAATATTTTAGCATCATGAACTAAACCAAATTTTCCTATAATTCGTATTAGTCTTTTTTAGTTTTTTTTTCTTCATGTAACAAAAATAATTATATTAAAGGTTTTCCCAATTTTTTTCATTGAAGAATGTGTTTGAATTAATTAAATATCTTGATATTTCCAGAAAGCTTTTTCAGATTTATTTAACGCGTTGTCTTCTTTCATATGTTTGTAGTTTTCGTTTATAATTTTTGAAAATTTTTATTACGAATCTTGATTTGAGCCAGAGATAGCCTTGTGGTACACCTGTGAATTTAATTTTTCAACTAAATTTGAATAAAGAATTTTGTATGTAAGTTTCATTTTTTTTTTATTATAATTATGTGGGATTCCATAAAATAAAATATTGCGTTAATGTTGCAAATTTGTATTTATGTATGATATTTTTTTATGTGAAGCCATTTAGAAGAATAAACTTCAGAGATGCACTAATAAAAGAGTCATTGCAATTTTAATGAGTGTTTATCACGTATCATTTACTATAATATTACCAGGAAAAAGCAAGAGTATTATTAAAAAATTTCATTTATAAAGCTAAATTATTTTCTCTTCACTCAAACTGAATGGTCTCTTGCTTTTCTGCCTTCGCTCTGTGAACCGAGAACTAGTCTTTGGATGAGGATGCTATTACACTATAAAGGAAGAAGAGGTTGGCATCGTCCCCCGGAGCATCCCGAGAACGGTGATATATAAACGCCACGAAAACTACCCTAGCGGGAATTAAGGGCTGTAAGGGCGTGCGTGTGCCTGGCAAGCCGGGGGCAGAAGTGCGTGTGTCGCTGAAATGAGGTGCGATAATATGTCCCAATCGAGCATCAGCAAAACCGGCGGCCGCTGACTCGTGGAAACAAGTGCGAGTTTTGCTGAATTCACGGATTGGGCAAAAGAAGATTTAGGTTTACACGCTGTTTGTAGGGCAGATTTCGTGTCAACAAATATTTATTTTCAGTTTTTAATTTTCCAGACTGTGAGTTAATCTTGACGATTGAAATAATATTAAACAATATTAAAGAAATATACATTATTAAAAGTTATTAACAAAAAATAAATTTACAAAATATTTATAAATTTTGACTTATAAAATTTTTATTTTAATAATTAAATTTAATTCCTTTTTCCACAATTTAATTAGATAACTTTTAAATTGTCATTGAAAATATGCACGAAAAATAAGAATTCTATCAATCAAGTAATGTTTAAGAAATTATCTTTTATAAATAAACTGTTGCTTGAACGCCAGCATCGCGTCAGCTTATTATTACAAATAATATTTGAATGGGCTGTTGTCTTGCTGCTTGTTTCCATAAATAGATATTACATAATTATCGTTAGATTTTTTTTCGTACTGTCATATTTGTCTTTAATATAAGGACATTAATTTCCTCAATAAAGGGTTTATGGGCTAGGTTAGTGTAAGATGAATAAATTTTTAGAAAATTATTTTGTGTATATATGTCCCGGTAACAAATAAGAAACTCTAATTTCAATTTGCCAAAAATTACTTAAAGAAAGGTGTGCTATAATTATGCTTGTGTATCATCTACAAGATTAGGTTTTAAACGCAATTAATTTTTGCTATTAAATTTTTTTTGTTATTTTTAAATAAATATGAATATGAAAGCAAAATATTAACTTGGTTTCATTTTAATTTTTGATGGCGCACAGAAATTAAGGAGTGCCTCTTTAGATTTACTTAGACTGACCCCAGGAAGCCCATCAATGGCCATTAAAAGTGTACATATAAAAGATATGGATTACTACCAGGAAAAGTGATCGGATAAGAACTCCTTAATATGTTTTGCTTTTTCTTCCCTCATCAGTCAAAATCATGTGTGCTTTCATTCGGGGGACGCACTCTGTTGAGAAGATGCTATTACACTAGAGAGGAAGTAGCGGTCGGTCGGGGAGTGTCACCGAAATGAGAGTAGGTGCGATAATATGCCCCGATCGGCTCCAGCAAAAGCGGCGGCGGCGGCGGGGGTGCACCGAAAAGTGCAGAGTGCGCCTGAGTGGGGCGACCAGCTAGGGGTTGGTGCGTCGCTCGGTGCTTGGCCCGCAGCAGTCTGCTTTCTCCCGGCCTCGTGGTTTGCGTGGTGCGATCATCGCTGCAGGTCGCGCTGTTTGATTTCGCGTCCACACCAAGGGCATGTTCAAAGCGGCGCCGCCGAATCGTGGCATTTAGGTGAGTGCCTGTCAGATTATACATTGGATTGGGCTGAAAGCAGATTTGCGATTTCGGCGCTGTTTGTCAAAGGGATTTCCGCCGAGTCAGAGAAAAATCTTGGCAGGACAGGGATTACTTGACGGAAAAAGTGCATACTCTTTTTTGGTCAACAAAATACATAACTGCCATATACATAGCTGATTTTAATCTTTTAACTTTGACGCTAGACAATTGTTTAATTATTTCAATCTTATTTTGCGTATTCAATTGTACATTATAATTTAATGAATTATCATTTTTCTCATTGTCAAATACAAAACATTTTGCTGAAATAGGGAACATAAATTTTTCCTATTTTTCACGGCGCATTTTTTCGTGAGTCTCAATTATTTACACCCGATCGTTTAAAGCATTTCAAAACGTCATAAAACGATTTTTGCCACGATATTTTGATAATTCAATCCTTTAAATTTTCTATAAAGAACTGTTTAAAATCTTTGTAATTTATTACTTCCGAGTATGAGTTTAAACAATAAATTTATATCAAGTTGTTTTAAAGACATTGCTGTGAATTTTCCCTTCTATATTATTTAAAATTTTAAAATTATAATTGTTACTGAAAAATACAAAAAAAAAATTGGCCGCGAGATAAAGGGAGCTTGTTTGTTCTAGAATAGAATAGTTTCCTCATATGAGATTGAAGGTCCAAATATCTACATATTTTCCAACTCCAAAAAATTTTCTGACAATAAAATAAAAACTTCGACGCAAACTGACGCAAAGGCATAGAAAGATGAAATACTATTTACCAACCGTCACAGGTTTCATAACTCTGGAATATGTTTAGTTAAAATAAATTATATTGTTATCATTAAAATTGATTAAAATGAAGCTTTCCATTGATCCTTTACTTTTCATTAGGTAAAAACACCAGGTGACGTTAATTTCATACCCTCTTAAAGAGTGTGGCTGTCTTTTTCCTTCACAGCTGCTCTTAGAAAATCCTTTCGTTGAAAACTTAATGCGTAGAGTGCCCTCGCAATCTCTGCTGCATTTAATCCCGCACACCGCCTCTTCCATAAATATTATCAAAAGCGAAAGAATACTTATGCAACCGGCTTTACACATCTGTTGAGCTGTTTGCTAAGCATATATGCAGCAGGCGCGCGAACACGCTAAGCACTCCCTGAAATCTGTTCCAACAATTTTTGTGAAATTGCTTTGGGAATTACCTGAAGTTATTTATAGTATTGCTTTTTTTAAATCTAGTTTTATATTTGTTCAATATTATTTCAGAGTAAAAGTACTGTTCACACTGGCTTGGTGAATGATTTTAATTCTAAATTTCATAAATATAGTGCAGAATTTTTGTGACTGAAATCAAATTAAAAAATTTGCACCCCTATAGGTCATTGAAGGTTCTCCTATTTCCATCCAAACCCTTTCTTGAACTTTGAGGGAAGATTCAATGTCCACAAGAAGGATCTTGCTTTAATTAATCAAATTTAGTAATTCAAACTAACAAGACAGAAGTCCATAAAGGTTCATATGCTTTTGGCTGAAAAAGATGAACGTTCAATTAGCCCCTTTTTTAACCTCTATGGAGTGTGAATTTTTCAATCACGACTTTTATGTCATTCATGAAATTTTTTGTTCCTTTTCATATTCAAGAGCAAAATCATTACTGTAGAGACCCTTTCTTTTAGTATTTTTAGATAACATAAAGCAAACCTTTACTTTTCTGTTGAGAGATTTTTCTGCTCTCTCAGCAAAAACTTTGCTGTGTAAAAATGAGGTTTTCCCTTGTTGGAAATGGCCCTGACGCGATTAACCCCGGCTGCTGGATTCATTTAGCTCTACACTAATCTGTAATCTCATCTCATTTCGTTTGCACGCGTCGCTCCGTTCACATTATGCGCCGTCGCCGCAGCACGTTATTAAATTAATCTTGAACCCGCAAGTGTCACATTCGCCCTTCAGGTCTCGTCGGGGGCGGATTACGTTATGTATTTACCTTATCAAAACTGTTCTCGCTCAAAGCGGCTCGGTGCAGCCCATAATTGAGTGCCGCAGATCCCCGTGGAGGAGAAACACATCTCTCGTTCGCTCGGCAAATAATGCTCCAAAGGTGAGTGCTGCGGGCTCTCCAGCTAAAACGCATTACACACATACATATTGTTCTTGGGCCGGGTTTTTCGCTGGGTTTGATCGAAAGTGACAGCAGCCCTGGAAGTGGAAGTGTGTTTGCACGAACGCAGCATATATTGGGAATCTGATAATCTTGCATGCTCTTCCTGTGAAATATCTTTTGCCAGCTAAGGCATTTTATATTCGGAGAGGATAATATTATTCCATTACAGAAATTCGATGAAATTGAGTTGTTTTTATTCATTGGTTGAAGGTGAATTTTTAAAAAACACCAAGAGACAACATAAAACGTATTTTATTTTTAATAAGTTATAAAATACGGTTTTTTAATTAAACTGCTGACAAAAATTTTACATAGTATAAGTTTTTATTTAATTTGAGTAATTTTCTATATTTATTGTTATTATTAACTTTTATTTTTAATGTTTATTTTTTGTTTATTGTAAAATATTTGAAAATATTAAAAAAAAAAACACTATTATTAAATTTATTCGTCCACTTACATGACCTAATTAAACTGAAAAAATTTCAATTGCAACCTTTTTGTTTGACTTCTGTTATCATGGATCATGGAACAAATACAATAAATGCTTAAACACCAAGTTTATTAGTAGCAAAGTGAGTTAGATCTTTATTGTGAAAAGTTAAGTTTCTATAGAGAAAAGCAATAAAAGTAAGAAAAGTGATAAAAAGGAGACGTTCATGCAGTGCTTGAGAAATAATTTTGTTTCACATTGTTTTCATAAAATTTGGCGAGGGTTAAAATGATTTTTGTTTCAATTATTTGGAAAAAAATTTATATTCATTTTTTATCAAGACAAATTATTAAATGCGTTAAAAGTTAAAATAAATTTGTCACAAGTAACCTCTGAGTGACGTTATTTCAATTTTAATGGCATATTTGAAAGTTTCTTTTAACTTCTTCAACACCTGCAAGTGCAAAAGATCAACTCTGCTGGGGACAGGGGAGCTGACGATTTGACCCTAAAACCGTCTTAAACTCTTAACAACTCCTCAACCCTGGCGTTTCCTGCTGCTGGGAGTCGCGCGGGGGGCAAAAAGTCGTGCTGCAGGAAGCGCCGAGTTGAGGTCCCGCTTCCAACTTTCACCCGCACTCGAGAGCAAGAAAACGTCTCGCGTTCTCGACTTTTTGCGGG
This sequence comes from Neocloeon triangulifer, assembly GCF_031216515.1. NCBI lineage: Eukaryota > Metazoa > Arthropoda > Insecta > Ephemeroptera > Baetidae > Neocloeon > Neocloeon triangulifer. Next base: position 3,906,852 of record NW_026775547.1, read on the forward strand.
CATTTCCCTCGCTGGGAATTCATAATTGGGGCACGCGAGTGCACACACCAACACACCATCCGGCCACCACACACTCGCCTTACCTCTTGCTACCCACAGGGCTCAAAAAAGGTGCGGTGTGTTCCCGTTGCACAGTGGCGAAATTTCGACCACAAAGTACACGCGTCACAAAGTGCTGAAAAAATCAGCCCATTAATTTTACTTATTACCTTGATAAGCACATCATAATTCAAAACATAATGAAGTTTACTTAGAAAAAAATTGGAAAATAAAATTTGCTTCCAAATTAATTTAGTTAATTAAAATGAAAAGTTGGCTTTTTCTCATTGAGGAAATTTTTTTTCATTCATCAGCAAAGCAAGAAAAATTGAAACATTAAAAATTACATTCTTTCTTCCTTAAATAATCTTAAAATTTGTAAATCCTAACGCTGACTTATTTCAGAAGCAATCACTTAAATATGTCATTTTTTCTCAAATAGTTAAATATAAAATTTAAAAAGTAAATTATGCTCCGATTGATATCCTTCCACTTGTTTATATAGACAAATATGTTGGTTTTCCAGTCTTTTACTGCGGACTGAATTTTTTAATATCTTTTTACTTTTAACACTATTCAAAATTATAAAAAATAACTTCTCTTTGATATCGTAACTTTAAAAAACAAAACAGTGTGTTTGTGAAACAAAAATCTAAACAATTGAAACTGCCACCGTGAAAGTCGTAAAACAAAGGAGGGAATCCAAACACGCAGTTCTACTTTATCCGCGACGACTCGCACCACCTCGGGCGAGCACACTTTGTTGTCGCGTCTCTTTGGTATGGCTGTAATTCAGGAGCACACGGGAGAACTTGTTGGCGGAGTCGTTGACACGCTATTGTCTCTTCTTAAGCTGCTGACTGTGCCCAACTCACCCGGCAGGAAGGTTTCCAGTCCGGACCATTGTGTCGCCCGGCGTGTTTCATTGTCAGCTCTGCCGACGCAGCCACCGTGGCCGCCGACTTTGGCTATTTGTTGCGTCGACTTCGGAGGAAATTGGATTAATAGTTGGGACCGGTGTTTGTTTGCGCGCCCTTTCGGCAAGAAAAACCGGAACAAAGTTTTTATTGTTGCACACGCACAGGAGAAACTCACGGTGTAAATAATGTTGTCTTATTAGTTATTATCAAATTTGTGTTTTGATTAATAATAACCCCTGCTGCCTTAAGAAATAACACTTTTTCTTATATCGTGAAATTTTGTTCAACTATTGTAATAATTTTATAAACAAAATATTTAATTGTAATTAATGTTTGGAAAGTAGAGATTTAAGAAGAATTATGTATACTTTATTTAATTTATATGAATTAAATAATTAGAGTGGCAAATTACAAGCAAGTTTAGTAAAATTGTTGTACAATTTTGTTAATTTAAAAAGCTGTTGTATATTATTGATTATCAACTAGCCTTTGTTAAATTTTTTTATAAATGTGGATTAATGAGAAGAAAATTAAGATTATAAATTGATGATAACAACAACAAAATTTTGATCAGATTATGTAAAAATTTTGAATAATAAGAAGTATGAAAGTTAGTATCTATAAGTTATGGAAATAGTCATAATGAGGTATGGAAATTTCGATATTTGACCCTTTTTTCGCCTAATCAATCACTCCTTTTTTCTGGAATAGTTTGCTTCAATCAATTTATTTTATTCAAAATTTTATATGCTTTTATAATTGAATTGTATCACTGTATTCCAATATGCGCTTTAATTAATGAAATATCAAAGAACTTGATCAGGTGCCTCAATATTATCTTACGAAAGGCTATTGTTTCTCTGCAATACTCTGCAATATGACATTTTGCTAAAACTGGAAATGAATAGAGAGAAGAACTGGCACAAATAAGTTAGCAAATTCCTGTCTTTCCTTGCAAAAACTGGTAAAAACATTTCTAAATTAAAATTTCCCTGAACTCGCTCAATGCGAGCGTAGCCCGGAGTGAAATGAGAAGAAGTCTTCCTTTAATTAAAAACGCTGCGAAAAAGAGGAGAATTTTCCAGACCGTGAGTTCAAAGGGTGAGAGGAGAGTTGCGGAATGAAGGATTTTATTATACGAATATGAAGAACGAGAGCAAAATTAAATTTTTTCAAGGCGCGCCGAGCTTAAAAAGTAAAATTCCATCGGCCGCAAACTTACGTCGATAAATCAAGTGAGCAACTTGGGCCTAATTGCCGGTGATTAGCAGATGTTGCAGCAAGTTCAGCAACTTCTTCCCTAATGACATATTGCGCGCACCCTCAGGTGCGGCGCCGATTTTGGGAATATCGGCTCTCGGCGTGCGTGCCGGATAATTAATTAATATAACATCGGCCCTGACAGCAGCCGCTGGTTTTAGTTTGAACGGGGGAGTTTAAATTCGCGTGTGGAATGTCGCGCGTGAATACACCTGCGAGCTCATCCATTTTTGATTCCGCCACCTCGGTGTGGTTAATCAATATTGCACGGGCAACCGATCCAATCAAAAGTTTCTCCTTTGTAAGTCGAAAGTGGGGGTCAATTTCACACCCAGGAAGCAAAAGATACTTGAGACTAATTGTTTATCCGTCAAATCCACACAAAGTTGAAAAGTTTCGTAAGACAGAGAATATAGAACATGTTTATCAAAAGAGAAAAGTTGGTGCAGAGGATTCTATTTTGTAGGAAACTAATTAATACAGTTTTAATTAAAGCAGAGAGAGAGGGAATAATTGTAAGATATTTCACTTTCCAACAGTTCAAACAACTAATTCATGATAAACAGTGTTAGCCTGGAAAAGAAAATTATTTTAATAAAAATGCCGGGTGATACATTATTAAATAAAATCATTCAAAACTTATTTAATGTATTGCATCAGAGCTTAATTAATTAATAAACACTGATAAAAAAAATTATAGCAAATTTTTTAAATGACGAATAGTCCCAGTCTCATTCCAACAAACAGTTATTAATAAAAAGGTATTATGGTGAGACATGCCACTTTTTTTCATGTTTAAAAAAAAATTAATTAAAGTTCGTCTCTAAACAGAGAAAAATTTGAAGACAATTAAATTATACAAATTAATTATTATTAATATACTCAAATTTTTACTAAATTCATAATTCCTTAATTATATTATTAGCATATTTTGACAAGGATATAATTTTTTTGTAAATTTTGTCTTAGAAGTATTAAAACCGGTAGCAGGAATATTTTTAAATTTGAACAAAGTTTATACTTTCTCATTTGAAGTCCGCTGCATTATTTAATTATAATTGATTCCCGCAGAAAATTTAGCCGAAAAAGAAAAAAACTAAATTTCTAAAACAAACAAAGCAACGCAAAGCGCTTTTTGTGCGAAATAAACTGCAGCATTTCAGTGCGCGCACTGCTTAAATGGAAAAGCAAACAAACAAAAGCCAATTTTGAAATGAAAAATGGAGCCGACAGGGCAAATAAATTGCTCTTTCGCGCGTGTGTGCCGCCGAGACAGTGGACGAAAAATGCGTGTGCCAGTGTTGGGTTCTCATTCTCTTTAATCCGGACGAGCACTTTTTGTCTCGCTTGCTTGTCGCGAAAAACGTGTCCGCTCCATTGCCGCGCATAAAAAAAAGCGCGACGCACACGGGAGAGATAAAAGGTCCGCTGCGCGAACAACGCTTTATATTGCGTTTTTCGTTTATTTACAGTTCGCACCTAACGCAGTTTTTCCTCTGAATTATGATACAACGACAGAGATTAATTCTTTTCCCCGTCAGCAAACTTTGCTCACTTTTTTCCGCCGTCCGGGAAAATAATAGTTCAGCGAGTAATATGAACTCCGGGCGGAAAAATGGGCGGGAAAAATGTAAATTATCTTTTCCACCCCCAGCGTCTCTTTTCTCACGATAGATTAAATTCTGGAGATGCAAGTAGTCCTTCCTCCTTCATTATCATGCAAATTTTCGCCAGCGAAATGCAATTTCAACGGCCATCTCATCAAATTCATAACTTCGTCCGGCGCAGCTCCAAGGTCCATAAAAATGAGCAGCTTCCGAGTAATTTGGCCGGCCAAATGAAGTCATTATTCATTGCCGGCGAAAAATAACAAAATATAAAGAGCGACGCAGCCAACGCACCACTTAAACTTGTTCTGCGTCAATTTGCAAGACCTCAGCTCCGTAAGCTGGCAGCTTGATTATTCATTAATATTCAAGATTTTCATGAATATTCAACAATTAAGTCAAGGTTTTACGTGGAAAAATAAAGGGAATATTATATTCAAAAGAGATTGCATGAATAGTCAAAACGGTCGCAAGGATCTAAAATGGAAAAAGTTTTTAAATTTGTAATTCCATTCTCTAGTTGCATTGGGTCGAGAAAAGTCAATTCTCAACTTTAATTAATAATTATTTTAATAATTTATTTTAATTTTTAAATGGTGCCATGTACTGCTATTTAATTTTTAGTTAAAATTAATTTTATTTTCTTGAGCTCTAGATTGTATAAATTTAATACATGAATTAAACAATTCCTTCTCAAATGATCTTGTAAATTACTTTTTGTTCATTTTGCATAAGGATAAGGACTTTTACATAATATAGCACGAGAGTTGAAAGAGCGTTTCAAAATACTGTAGTATGTAGTGCAATTATTATTTGATTCTATGTCGCGTATGCTTTCATATCCTGTAAGAGATATTACATTTTTTTCCTTTTCAAGCCTTTGTTTGACATCTGCACTGATTGTGAGTGACGGTTCGTCTTTTCAAACTCGAATTCCTCGGCAGTTGTTTTGCGTCGGAACAGCGCAGGTTCAATCAAGAGTCGCTAGTTTGCTCTTTGAAGTGCTGCTTCACCGTCGTGCTTATTGAAATTACTCTCGCGTGCACGTCTAAGTACGTTGGCCTAACTAGCTAGAATGACAGCTAGACTCACTCCATGCACCTAATTAAGTATGCCACTTGCAGTGTCAAAGGTAGTGGTGCATATTTGAACGATTGTTTGCAGACCTGGGGCGAATTAGGGCGTCCTTTGTCAACTAGTATAAAGCAATTAACTAGAAATTAAGCCAACCGTGTCTATCGGTCTATATTGCCACTTCAAGGTAAGGTGGAATTTGTACTGAATGCATGACACAGGCTATTTGAAGGCAAAAGGCAGACTGTTGCTTATGCTTGAGTTTTCGAGCCCATCTCCCGCTTAAATGAAATTCGAGACCGAAATCAATAACATTGTCAAAATTTGAAAATGATTTTACTACGATTTGAGAATTCTAAATCAAGAGGACTTTTGCTGTAATAGGCTAATAGTCTTTCACAAGTCACATTAACGAATTTTGATCGAGCTGTGAAATAATTTTGATTAGAATTATCACAATAATCAATCATTTAAAAAATATTTTTTGTTTAAATTAACAATTCGGCGTGAAAAATTAAGCAGGATATTTCTTTTTTCTTAAACAATAAACAACTCACAAAACCGAATTTAAATTATAATCACCATCATTTTCATCTTTTTCATTATATTACTGTATTTTTTTTAAACTGTAATTTTGAACTGAAAAATATTTAAATTGCCATAAATATTTTCCCCTCCTTTACGTGGTATGCTTCGATATTAGGAAATCAATGGGGGAGATTCAATAGACTTAGCTCTCCCGGGATAAAAGATATCCCGGGATATATCCAAAGGGATAAAATTTAGACCACTGTCCCAGGTTAAATATTTTTTGTCCCTCCTTCAATTTTTTCTCCCCAAGTCATTGGGGGGTATCTTTTCTTGGCCCCCTCTACGGGATAAATATTTAACCCGCGCTAAAATCAAATGAGCTGGTAAATAAAAGGTCGTCAACATGCTCGCAAACTTTTTAGATTTTGGCCAATTGCAATGAATAAAAAACTTTTTCAAATCAAAATTTTGTGAGGATCATGAAAATGAGGGCAAAATTGAAATCCAAAGGTAACACAAAATTCTGTATCGAACTTAATTTAAAATTGCTTATTTATTTTGCTCAGAAATTTCTAAAGACCTCTTCATCAAAGCGAAATTATGCAAGGATTTTTTTCTTTTCAAATTTTGTGCACATAAAATATCAAATTTCTCAACGCTTAAAAATTAAAATTCTCAAGCTATTTTTTTTATTTGTAGATAAATTAAATTCGCCAATTTTTTTTAATTACACTTAACAAATAAAAAGGAAAAAAATTAGTGAACGTGAAAAAGTAGAAGTAAAAAGAATTTGCTTTTCTTTCATCTTAGGTGTTTCCCAAATATTTAAATACCTTTTCGTCAAAGTTAATTTGGGCAAATAAATCTTTTTCTTATTGCTATCAAATCAAGTATTGAACCAGGAACCAGTGGCTGGCTACGGCTGCCGGCTGTCAAAAGTGCATCTGCAATGAACACTCGGCTCAGCCAATGTCAAGAAAATTTTTGACTGTATTTAATTTTTTATTACTAGCGGCTGACCTTTTTGATTCAAAATTGATAGCAAGGTCAGGTGGTTCAACAGTTGAAATAGTTGACGGCTTATTGATGGTAAAATTGTTGGGATGTTTAAGCAAGGTGGTATATAAATATGAAGGGTGAACGAGCATTGCGTGTTTTAGCGCATTTTGGGAGTCGTATGAGAGTCGAAAACGACTCCAATTTGACTACAAAACGACTCCAAGATGACTACAAATTCACTACAAAACGACTCATTTGAGGTGCTCATATGAGCACCTAAATTGAGCTGCTCATATGAGCTGCTCATATGAGCACCTAAAATGAGCACCTCATATCAGGTGCACATATGAGCACCTCATATCAGGTGCACATATGAGCACCTAAAATGAGCACCTCAAATCAGGTGAACATATGAGCACCTAAAATGAGCACCTCATATCAGGTGAACATATGAGCACCTAAAATGAGCACCTCATATCAGGTGAACATATGAGCACCTAAAATGAGCACCTCATATCAGGTGAACATATGAGCACCTAAAATGAGCACCTCATATCAGGTGAACATATGAGCACCTAAAATGAGCACCTCATATCAGGTGAACATATGAGCACCTAAAATGAGCACCTCATATCAGGTGCACATATGAGCACCTAAAATGAGCACCTCATATCAGGTGAACATATGAGCACCTAAAATGAGCACCTCATATCAGGTGAACATATGAGCACCTAAAATGAGCACCTCATATCAGGTGCACATATGAGCACCTAAAATGAGCACCTCATATCAGGTGAACATATGAGCACCTAAAATGAGCACCTCATATCAGGTGAACATATGAGCACCTAAAATGAGCACCTCATATCAGGTGAACATATGAGCACCTAAAATGAGCACCTCATATCAGGTGCACATATGAGCACCTAAAATGAGCACCTCATATCAGGTGAACATATGAGCACCTAAAATGAGCACCTCATATCAGGTGAACATATGAGCAGCTAAAATGAGCACCTCATATCAGGTGAACCTATGAGCACCTAAAATGAGCACCTCATATCAGGTGAACATATGAGCACCTAAAATGAGCACCTCATATCAGGTGAACCTATGAGCACCTAAAATGAGCACCTCATATCAGGTGAACCTATGAGCACCCAAAATGAGCACCTCATATCAGGTGAACCTATGAGCACCCAAAATGAGCACCTCATATCAGGTGAACCTATGAGCACCTAAAATGAGCACCTCATATCAGGTGAACATATGAGCACCTAAAATGAGCACCTCATATCAGGTGAACCTATGAGCACCTAAAATGAGCACCTCATATCAGGTGAACATATGAGCACCTAAAATGAGCACCTCATATCAGGTGAACCTATGAGCACCTAAAATGAGCACCTCATATCAGGTGAACCTATGAGCACCTAAAATGAGCACCTCATATCAGGTGAACATATGAGCACCTAAAATGAGCACCTCATATCAGGTGAACCTATGAGCACCTAAAATGAGCACCTCATATCAGGTGAACATATGAGCACCTGAAATTGCTTAATTTGCAATTGGCCAAAATGTAAAAAAGTTTTCGAGCATGTTGACGACCTTTTATTTACCAGCTCATTTCATTTTAGCGCGGGTTAAATATTTATCCCGTAGAGGGGGCCAAGAAAAGATATCCCCCAATGACTTGGGGAGAAAAAATTTAAGGCGGGACAAAAAATATTTAACCGGGGACAGTGGTCTAAATTTTATCCCTTTGGATATATCTCGGGATATCTTTTATCCCGGGAGAGCTATGTCTATTGAATCTCCCCCATTAGTTTTTACTTATTTGTTTGTTAATAAAAATTGAGCAGTTAATTTTTGATACTAAACAATTATTAGTATTGTTTTTCATGAGTCAACATTGTTTACAATCCAATAAAAAATTATAAATGTTGGAAATAAAGACACCAATAGCAACAATTTTGCTGAAACTTTACCGCTGCATATTATTTTTAGAATTCAATACAAATGAAGTCAGCGTTTTCAAAAGGCAGATCAATAATTCTCTCGTGCCACAGTCCTTAAATAAGTTTATCGTCACCCGAAATCAGTCGCGTGATTCGCTCTTGCCCCTCATTTTGACACCGTCCAGCTGACGTGCACGTTGATATTTAATATTAAAAGGTCAAAGTTGTTTTTGGAAAAAAATTGTGACGTAAATATCAGGGGGGGAAACATTATTTACAAGCAAATATGAAGGTTTATGTGTTTTTCAAAGAGATTTTAAAAAATTCATTCAACAATAGCTTTTATAAATAAATAATAAATACATTTGAGATTAAATAATAGAAAACGTTTCATTCAGAAGCCAAAAGGCTATTTTTTTTAAGAAAAGCTCAACTGACAAATCAATAAACGTTGCTGCCTGGCTGCTGCATTTGACATATTGAGGAGAAATTTGAAATGCATATTTCCGCTCTCTTTGATAAGGCCGCGCATCGATCAGCACGAGTCTCACAAATACAGGCGTGCACGTCAGCTTTTCATCTTGACGGATTAGCTCCTTGTGCGGACGCATTATTCATGCAAACATCGTGATATATGTGTGCGTCATAAAAGATTTCGATTTTTTTACAACTCCGTCCGAATGCTCAGTGAGAGAAGCGGCGCCAGCATTTACGCTTTGGTCACGCTATTTCCCCATCGAGGACGTGCCAGCCGATAATCAATTTATTTTTACGCCTGGCACAGTCTTTTATGGCACCCAATTATTGGCTTATAGATGAGCCCTGCTCTGAGTAGAGAAATTGCTCCTCCGTACAAATGGAAAATCCAGTTCGACAACCGACGAACACGAATGCAGATGACACGGTGGAAATATTTTTAGGGCCATCCAAAAGCTCTGCTAACTATTGTAGCCGAGATTAATTAATCCTGTGCATAAAGGATAAAATAAAATTTGGGTTTCTACAGATAGTAATTTTTTGTATCAATAAACACAGTAATATATGAGAAATTAAATAATTTTATAACGATCATGCAGGGGAAAAATTGATTTATGTTTATGCTTTTAGTTGACTTATTTATATGTCAAATAATGATAATAATATTTCTAATGGGATTTTATCAATTATTAGTCCCAGATTGTACTCAATGATTTAATGAAATATCCTTACTTGGAGGAATCTCACTGTTAACTTTTTTGTATTGTCGAATACGAATGATCATTAAATTTCATATCTTAAATAATATGCGGATATCATACAGGAATTCCTCCAAGGTTTACTTTACCCTACAGTAGCATTTGAACCTTTGAGGGAAGTGTCGATCTTAATGTCTAGAATTAGATTTTTTGGACAACCAAAAAAAACAATAAAACAAAGTTTAAATTTAAATACTTTTGGTGCGAAAAAGTTAGCCTTATTGTTAGCTGAACCCCTTTTTCTACCCTTAAAATTTAGAATATTGTGATTGCGATTCCTTCGATCATTAAATTTTGTGGCATTTCAAATCCAAGAATAAAAACTATTACTGAAGAAGTCTTTTAAAAAACTCAGTTTTGGTTAAGTATTTTTTTTTTAAATACCCAAAAATATCATCATCTTTGTACTGTGATTGTGAATCGGAATTTAAGAAAAATATTTCAGATTTTAATACCCTCTGAGAACAGTCACAGTGCAGTTCATTGGAGGAAATTGCCAGTTTTCACCGACAGGAAGCTTTGCCGGGAACAATCGGGCCGGACATGCGTCAGTGAAATGAGCCCAAAATGATATATCTCGGCGCAAACTGACGCGCCATCGGGGCAACAGTTGTCGCCGAACAAGCACGTTTTGCGAAGAACACCGCCGCTTTTATGGAACAATGTCGAAATCACGCTCGTCTGCACTCCTAATATTATGAAATACCATGACGGGTGTGTTGTTTGCTCTCCACGGACGCGCTCTAACGAGTGACACGTGCTGTATCGAGATAATCAACAACAGGCACCAGTTTTAATTACAGATAACAAAAATAGAGTTTGATTTAAAATCAATTCTCATTGTCAGTATTTGTACAAAGAATTAATTACAAGGGTACGAACTGCATCGAATATGAATGTAAACGTTAGTAACTGGAGCTGAAAATTGTTTCAGCAGCAGCATGTTTATTTATTTTATTGATTACTTGATTATTCATTCGCAATTATTATTGATGAAGTTGTGTAAAAAATGAAAATAAAATAAACCTTATTGTACAGAGAAAAAGTTAGATAATGATCACTACTAGCTATAACGAAATTTTATTTACCAAAATTAACAAGTAAGCCTATGGGCGCCCTAGGCTTTAGCTCTATTAAATTTTTTATAATTTTTATTTATCATGATTTTAAATTATTATTTCGAATTTTTTTATTAATTTCATATCAAGTTTATAAAAATTATTTAGGACATTTCTAATATTATTTGCAGAATTTCAATTTTGACTGTTTGACTATAATTCTAACTAAGATCAGATTTAATTAGTTTCTTCACTCTCGCGGAGATTCGGTTTTTCTCGTTCTTTGTGGGCATGAAAATCTCGCGGGGAAAAATAAATATCATAAACTCACCCCTGCCGGCCGCCAGCTCGGATGTCCTGGTCCAGGGAATCCAGTTTTGGCCATTTTATCTTCGATTTCCGCAACGTCCGCCGACTTATCATGACACGAAATCAATCCGCAACACTTAAAACACGTAAAAATCACTTTTTCACCTTTTCAAAAGTTAATTGTTAAAAAAATTAGAGTTGAAATGGCTATGTGAAAATATAAACATGCGTTTTTCACGAATTATGTCGTGATTAATCACCGGTTTGGTAAACAACGAACTCTATTGGTTGATCAATCACGTGACTTTTACAAATCATCTGTTTAATTTGGTGGGAAAAACCATGTGCTGGCCTCAGATGTACTTGCGCTGGTAGGAGTGATTGTGGTTTTTGTCAACAGAAGCATCGTTTTTGCCATTTTTTCATGAATTTCAAAAGAAATCTCATTAAAAACCTTGCTTAGAGTCTTGAAAGAGCTCATTTTTTAGTGATTAACTGTGCTGTAGTCGTCAAGAACCGCCAAAAGTGCATTTAAAGCAGGTTGATGTTCGCAAATTCAGAGGAAAAGTGTGAAACTCGCCACAAGGAAGGAGTCTTCAAATTTTGGCCTGCCGTTCATACGGGAATTTTCCTGCTACAAAAAGGGCGAGAAAAACTCATACCTCGTGAGTGTTCGAGTATAAGTGATTTTATTTGTTTGAATTTCCTGGCATTCTTTGAAATTCTGTTTCGCTAAAAGAACATTATTAATTAATTTACATATTTTATTTCCTGTCTTGAAAATTTACAGAATTTTTTCGCATACGCTAGAAACAAGTTTTCCGTATTTTTTTCTTTTTAATTTTGACTATATTATTATATAGTCTTGTTTAACTCGCACGTCTCCAAACAGATTTTCAACAACCCCACGAGTCCTGTTCAACAACCCTTTTCTCTCCGATCGTTTTAATTGACAGCGGCGAAGTTTCGTTTGCCGCGAGCACGTCTGCAGTTGTCACGCTCGAAATCTGTTAAAACTTTTTGACACCTTTGAATTTCGCTCTTAATGAAATCAAATCGCCCAAAGCAGAGCGTTTCTCTCTCTCCTATCGAAATTAAACAAAAAGAAAGTTCAGCCGTCTCAGACTGGAATTAATTAATATAAGAACATAGGCGGAGAAATCAAATGCAAATCGAGCGGCGGCAGCTTTGACTAAAGACCAGATATTGCGGGCGTCGACGCGATTTCGTGTTTATTCAAATAAGACGAGAGGCGGCACCCGCAGGAATAATTAATCCCCCGCAGACGCGCATATCAAGTGGCGCGTCGAGTGAAGGAAAACGCTTCCGCGCCTGGTATTAATGTCGCCGAATTTTCCTCAACGCTCATTAGGGCGCGGGTGTGTGGCTCGTCGAGTGATTTTTTGCGCGCCCTCGGGCTGATGAGCATCCAGAATCGATGGATGAGCCGCCTTCATTAACACTCTCGACGCGCATCAAGGCGTTTTTCTCGCTCGCTCGAGAGACTTAATTTTTCCGCCAAGGGGCGAAAATCGCGCGCGCCTTCCGAAGGAAAACTCGCCGGAGATTATGGCGGCGAGTGTGTTAGAAAGTTTGCGCAGGGCGGATAAGTGCTCGGAAAAACGCTTCTCTCTCTCTCGCGGCACAAAGGCAAGCGCACTCGACATTTCTTTCCAATCTGTCGCCAATTGGAAACGTCATTGTTGCGTGCATCAACAATAGGAGAGCAAAGGTCATTCGATTAATTGGAATTATTTGCTTCTAGAGCTTTCTCAAGAACGGCTCTAATCGACTGTTTTATGTGTAAAATGCTACTTTTCACGGTTTTAAAACGCGTCTTGACACGAAAAAGCTCATGAAAATGGATTTAAATATAATAAAAAAAATAAATTGAAAACGCAAAAGTTAAAAAAAAACACACACACACATAGTGCAAAAACCTTTTCTGGCAATTAACCTCAAAAATAATCTCTATCCACCTTTTTCAAATGTGAAATAGCAAGAATTTTACTATTTCTCCATTTTAAAGAGTAAAATTGAAATTCATTACCAGAAAATTCAAATACATTAAAAATATGAAATTTTTGCCCTAAAACTTTCTATTGAACGCCAATTTTAAATTCCTCATCTCACGATCAGCTATGACTGATGAACAAAAAGAGTGTCTTTTTTGTTAATAGTAAATAACTCCAGAGTAAAATCAGCGCTGATTGTAGTTTAGGTATAGTTTAAAATAATTCCTTTTCATGGGGAAAAACATCAATTTTTCTCTTTATTTATTGAATTTTTATTTGAACATAGGATTCTTTATTATTTCATTTAAATTGAAATTCGTGTTTTTCTTTAAACAATTATATTTTTAAACCACTCACAATCAAAATTAAATTTCCTTCTGGGGTCTTTTACCTTCATTCATTCACATGAGCTCTACTTGCTAGCAATAAATTACTGTGTGTCAATCGCTAGATATGTTACTTAAAATTTAGTTTTTCACGATTTGCACATTTCTCTCTTGGGATCGTTGTAAATTTAGCCACTGCGATTCCATTAGAATAACCGATACATTAAAGTCATCAAGCCCCATGGCTGCCTTTTTGCGCGTTCACATTTTTATACACCGCTTTTACGAGGATAATAAATTTGATGAGGTTCGCGTTGATACTTTTTTGCAAAATAAAATCCCTGCCGGGGATTAATAATCCCGTGGCATAAAAGCATAATGTGCCGTCTCCCCGGAGGCCTCGGTTGAGCCCGAAAGCTTCCTCTTCTCCCCTTTCACAATCCAATTTGATAGAGAGGCCGCCCCGCAATGAAGCACAAAACACACACACAAGCACAGGTAGTTTCCACTGAACGAAAACGGCGGCCCTTGAGCCACTTTATTTGCTTAGCGGCTCGGATAAATGGCGAGGTGATTCATTCCCGCCTACACCTGATGCTTTGCAGTGATAAAAAGTCGATCGATCCCAACGGGGAGTTGGTGGAAAGTTACACAATAACTTCAACTGGCTGCTCGATGGGAATTTTATGAACAAAAGTTTCCTCTGTCCGGAGTGCACTCGAAAGAGTTTTTTAATCACGTTAAAAGGGCGTGTTGTACGCACAGGGAAGACCCGTGTTTGACCAGTTGATTGATGGGATGGTCATGTAAATTTTGCGCTGATTGCTGGAAATGCTGTTTTGTGAACCAGAAATAAAACAGTCCGTGGACGGTCATACGTGTTCAATATTGATGAACATGTTATACGTATTGTTATGAATGTTAATCGGTAGATCGGAAATGGAGTAAATTGAGTTACGTCACTTTTGGTACTTTTTAAAGTTTTTAATTTCATAATCAAATGTTGAGGCTTTGTATTTTTCTATCAATAAGAGCTTTAAAATGAGAGTTGATTCCTACGATACCAATTATAATGATCTCTTCTTAACAATTAATTTTTTAAATAATGAATTTAACAAATAATATTTTATTTGAGGAAGAAATTTATGTTTAGCATAAAATCAAGTGTTTTTAACAAAAAGCATGAAAGATAGAAACTGAACCAGAAAGTATTGATCCTCAATTTGTTTCAATTACATTTTCAAATCAGTTAAGTTAATTATCGCAGCGGTTGAAAAATTTCTGGTATATTTTTCTAACGGTTAAATTTTGAATCTTTTTATTTTGACCTGTTTTAAGGAAAGTATGATAAATTTAACTTTGAAATACAATTCATCGTAACTTCAATTTGGGGATTTTTTAAACTTGTAATATTAGAAATTACTGGGGTTCAGTTAAGTTTATTATTATTATTTTATCTACATTAAAAGTGATTAAAAGAAGGTACAAAATAACCTCATCAAGCAATCAGAGTGAAAGCGCAAATATTATACGCACAATGAACAATCTTTTGTACGCAAAATATCAGAGAATTAAAAAAATAATAAATTTTTTTACTTTCTTTTTATAAAATTGTCACAAATCGTGAATTTCAAACTTCAAGCATAACGTCAATGTCAATAAGTACAATTGCAATGCGCATTTATTGGATACTATCCAAACAAAAGTTAATTTGCCATCGAGAGTTTAATAATACTAACGTAAAGGAACGTATTTTACAAGTAGAAACATTTAAAATATTATCTTTTCCAATAAAAAAGGAAAGTCTGCCAGTTTCGAACAACGTAAACTGCTTTTTTCCCCGATTGGATTGCAATTAAAAAAAGTTTTGATCCAAAGATAACAAAGCAAGTATAGCACTCTCAAAAGTTAAAAGCTTGATCGATTTGTCTTGAAGTGCAAATGGTGTTCGTTCTCTCTCGGAAAGTTTGGCCCTTTCACATTCCAAGGCAGCGCCGAAGGGCGTTCCGAGTTTGGCACTTGTCAGATCTTGCCAATGCTGAAGTTGGTCTTCGGCTGCCACTTTGTTCGTGCATCGGAAAACAAACTGACGCGCAACGTAATCCCCGGAGCAAAGTTATGCAACCGGGCGGGCAGGAATGTTTCGTGCGTGTCTCGCCTCGTCTCGTCTCCTTGCTTGTTTTACGCACACCCTTAATTGGAATGCCTTGTGTTTGTTTCACAGAGAAGCGATGAGGACGGAGGGAGCAGGCCAAGTGGCTGTCCTGCTGGCCGTGGCCACGCTCGTCAGTCTGCTCCTCGTGGCCGCCCTGTCTGAGGCCAAAAATACCAACGGCTCGAGAGGTGAGTGGGTCAACAGTGCTTTATATCGACCTAGTTATTTTTAAGAGGCGCTCTTGCATTGTTCTCCAGCAAAAATGTGCTGCTTCTGGCGGTTTTGACGGAGAACAAAAGACGCTGATTGATTTTAGCAAGACAATAGAGAGTCGTTAACTTTCTAAGTAGATGCTTCGTGAACATGTATGCTTGGCAAATTTTAAAACATAACACCTGAGTTAAAAGAATTGCGTTTTTTAAAGGTCGTCAAATAGCTGAGCAAAAATACGAGAAAATAATTGGAATAATATATATTCAAGCGTTGGAAAATGCAGAACAAGCAAAATCACTGCGTACTGAAAAAAAAAATGCAAACTGTATCATTAAAACTTAAAACCTCATTTCTAGGAATACTTGAATGATCAAATCATATAATAATCTGGTTAATATTTCAAATAAATAATCTAAATTTTTTTAGTTTTAGTTCTCAAGCTTTCAGTGAAGCTAATTTTAGAACATTTCAACAAAAATTCATATTAAATTTTAATGATTTGTGAACAGAAACGGCAAATTTAAAGCCTAAAATTTAGAATTTGAAATAATTCATTAAAAATGCTGAATTTATTTTTACATTTAAAAAATTAAAATATGAGATCAATTTTTGCATAACATGAATAAAAATTTTAATTTAAAATTCGCAACTGTTTGCAAGAAGCGTTTTCCGCACCTGTGCACAGATTAATCAACTCTGATGTAAATAATTTGAATTCAAATTCCACCGGTAAAAGCTTTTAATTTTGCGGTGCGCAATTTACAGAATCGCCTCCCTCTGCTCATCAAAGTCCCAATCACGTTGCACAAATTGCGCTGAGCGATCTGCTTTTGATCTGTTCAAAGTTGGCTGAGCAAAAAGCGATGCATTTCGCCCGCCAGCAAAAACGGCGGCCTGCAGCGGATGGAATCAATCACGATCTCTTTCTCTCTTTCAGTGCACGCCCGATTAATCAATCAATCAGAGTCAATAAAGCGAGCCAGATGCGTTCCAGGCTTAATTTCAGTCGACTGCGCCTCCGTCACGATTGATTTGATTTGTCACTCTCGGCGCCTTTGTTCCCGATGAATATTTTAAGGGGCTGCACACCACCTGCTCTCCACTTCCAGCCGACTTGCCTTCGGTGAATTCTGGAGGGTCCGAGTCAAGTGGTTCTCCGGGGCTTACTTACTTTAGCACCCCCCGGCAGCTTTTAAGACCTCCGACTGAATCGCTAAACTTTGAGCTACTTAGTTTGAGCTTTGTTACGCAAACTGATTGCCGGAGCAGACAAATATTTGACTTTGTGCCTAATTTTTCGCGCTTTTGAACAACACTTTTCACGCTTGAAAAGCGTGGGTTGCATTTTCTTGGAAAGAATTGTACCATATTTGTTCAAACTTTTAAATTTCAATTGTGAGTTCCAGTTGAATGCTCTTCTTGACTTTTTTGACACAATAATTTCTTTTTTTTTATTTTGCAATTTTCCAAGAACCGTGATAATGGCGGGAAAGTGACGAGTTTTGCATTATTCGGAAGGAATCTATTTAAATTTATTACAAAAAAGCATTGGTGATAATGAAATGAATAAAACGGACTATGTCCTCATTAAAATATTCTTTATTTAGTCAGCAAACGGTTTAATTTTATATAATTTTTTCAAACAAGGACCAGTCCCTTTTCTTAATTTACAATTCCAAGAACGTCCCCTTTACTCAAATCTATGACAAAAATATTAATAAAAATAACTCATTCTTATACGCAAACATTAAAGTCAGGGTGAATTTATAATTCTTGATGAATGATGATATAAATAAGTATCAATGCAATTTTGATGCATTGCTTGTTTATACCATTGTTTATAATTGAAAAGTTAACTAAACCAACAAGCAAAAGAGATTCCTGCATCAGTTCTTAAAAAAAATTAGCAATGAGAGTGAAAAAAAAGTAAATATCCATAGCAATTTCAAATCAGAATGCAGTTGACCAAAGAATTAAAGAACTTTTCCATTTTTAATTGAAGAAACTGGTTAAAAAACTGCTCACAAATAAATCCCAAACACATTGCGACAAATTTAACTGCCTGAATCATAAAATGATCATGACAATTTCTCCTTTAATGGTGCACCACCCCTCCGGCGGCACCATCGTTATCTCTTTAAGTCGCTCTCTTTCTCTCTCTTCATCTATCCAGGGTCTCAATTTGGCCTTGTCATCTTAAAGATGAAAGCCGTAATAAATTTTTGCTCACATTACGACGTCGATAGCTCGCAATATTTCACGTCAAATTTGCCACTTCAGTTAATTATAAAGGAGAAAAGCCTTTGCGTGAAAAGGCTGCTCTCGGAGAAAATAAAATAGGGGACGAGAGAGTGGTATTGAACTAGTTAAGTAAAGAGCTGTCATGCTTCATCATATAAAAAGTGGGACGGGAGAAGGCGTTTGACAAAGGAGAGCCTGTCAACTTTGTTCGCAGCGACTTCTTATTGATAAAACTCAACAAGGTATATTGATTTCATAGTGTGTAATAGATCACAGTTGTATACTTACAATTTTAATGATTCCCATAGCACTTTATATCAACATTTGTTTCCTAAAGGAAATAAATTTATCTGTTTCTTGAGGAGTTCTATACATACAAGTTCCTATTTTCTCAATAAGACCCTTGACCATATTTTCAGATAAAATTCAGACTGTTTTTCCAAATCAAACAAAAAATATTTTATCCATCAATTTATTTATTTTTTCTTTGAAATAGTTAGAAATTTAGGACTCCTTTTGCAGATGACTTTTTTTAAATATATTAAATTTTTTCTTTACTTTTAATTACCAATGCAGGCTTACGGAAGCAACAGAGAGAATTATGCACGGCAAACATCATTAAAATTTCATTGAGTATTTCCACGAAGCGCACCTGAGGTAGGCCTGAAGCTGAAAGTGGCTGAGAGCATTTCTAATAAAAGCCGACCCGAAATTGAATTATAATCCAGCAGCCGAGGCCCCAAGATCGGCGCAAACAGTGAAATAAAGCGAACGATGCCAGACAGATTTTGCCGCCTTTGCCACTCGCAGGGGAATCGTTTCGTTACATCCCAGCATGCTCCTGAATATTTCACTCTGCACCAGTTGCTGCCGCCGTGTGTATTCATTAGAACGAGAGAGCTTGCTAAAAGCACCAATTTGGCTTTTAATCGTAAAATTGCGGTCGCTCTAATTGCAGCCGGGCCGGCAAAGGTTTGATTAAAGTTGAAAATGAACGCATATTTCACCACCAAGATTTGAAGGCAAGTTAATAAATTTTGAAAATGTTTCAAGAAATTTTAAAATTTAGTCAACCAATTAATGGATTTTCAGATTTTGCATTAAATTTTGCCTAAATATTTAACCCCTTTGAAATTTCTGCAATAAAGGTTTCAATATTGTTCTATTAACTTCATGTTATAGGAGTAATAGACTATTTTTAAGTTACTTATTTTCTACAGCACTATATTAAATTTTATTTCTTTTCGTGTAATTAAGCTTATTTTTAATCATATAAATGTTTTACCTTTGAATATATGTTTCATTTTAAAATATTTTTAAATCAAGCTGTTTTAAATATATTTTGCTTGATTGATGAAAATTCTATTTTACCAAAACATAATATTTCAGCTTTAAAATAAATTCAAAGTTCTGAATCTTATTATTAAATGACTTCTAATTTTATAATTTAAATTAAATTGTTCTTGGAAACTGGCAGTAGCTTCAAAACTTCCGTTGCTGATAATTTAAAAAATGTTATAATTATATGTTAATTCCAACACATTTATTCACATTTGCACAATACTATGCTTCAACTAACTATGATGAGATGACTATATTCTCAGCTTATAAATATCCATCAGACTTGCATGAAATTAATAACAATAATATAAAATTTTAAGACATGGTTGAAACCAGAACGCTCAAAGAATCGCTGAGGTCGAGCAAAAATTTATTAAAGCTATATTTTCAAGATGGCAAGGCAAAATTAAGACGGAAGGCGTAGATGGATTGAGCGATTTCAAGGGATAACATTGATGTCGCCAGAAGGAATGGTGCATCAATAAAGGCGAAATTGCCAGGGCCTGTTTTTTATTAACGCACTTTTCTGCATAAGGGTGTCTTACGTTTTTTGCCTATTTTTCTCATGATTGATGTGGAAATGAAATTATCTTCAGTTTTTTATTAGTAACAGTTAAAGCGAACAATTTTATGTTTATATGGCTCTGTTTTAATTTGATGAGATATGTTGGCAGTAACTCAAGCTGAGCCCGGGCCGCTCGCTCGCAGAGACAATGATTGAGTTGCCAACGCTCTCACCGCAATGATCTGGCGGCCATTGCCAGTGCTACGGGCACAGGTGGTTTCTTATCATCGCATAAATCACACGAGCTGAGCCCCGGGCCGATAAAGAGCCGCACTGACGCAATCCCCTTACTTTCGGCGATCCAATGCCTGAAACGATCGCGTGCCGTAAAAGGCGTCGTAAACAAGGAAAGATGGCAAGCGATCGCCAAGAAACGCACATGTTCCCTTCAATGCTGTGTTTCAAATTGGACTGCAGTTGAAGAGGAAAGTGTGACAGAGCTGAAAAAAATATAGCAAATATTCCATGTAAGTAACTGAATAATTTGATTACAAATCGAATTTATGGGAAAGCTATAAAATTACGGGTTTTTTTGCAAATTAAGATTTAATTATTTTTTCTTTTCAACAGGGCGTTTTATTCAAACGCCTATTTTTTTTCCAAATTTTGTCCAACGTAGGAATGATGAAAAATGGCTAAACAGCATTATTCGAATTGTTGGTGAAATTACTTTATTTAGGAAAAGAAGTAAGCTTGTTTGTATCTCACTTATTGTTAGAAGCTCACATTGGAGGTGGAATTCATGTTTGCAGAATTAAAACTTGGCTCTAAATTATGTTTGTTTATTTGTTATATTTCTGCTGGTAATAACAATTGTAAATAAATCATACATTAAATTTTGCTATATTTAAATAAAAAAAAAAATTATAAATAGAACAGAAATAGAAATGTTTCAGTAAAGTGATTGCAGATAAAAAAAAAGGAAATCCGCTCCAGTATATTTGTTATCGGAAAAGAGAATGGAGAGCAATTCGAAACTTTCCGTCGACTCTCCGTCTCCAGAGTAAAATTGAGTGGAGTCTGTTGCTGCGAGATAACGTAACGCAATAAAGTGGGAGCTTCCACAACTGTCACGCCATTTATTAAACAATCCTCCGCAGCGCGCGAAAACAGTGGGCGAGAGAAGGAAAAGTTCAAATGCCGGCCGGATGCTAATCCTCTTGTAAAAATGCAAAACGGAAGGAAGCGCGCGTGGACTGCGACGACGGAATAAACAAACAAAGAAAACAAATAAGCTCCGTGCGGAATTAAGCAAGCGCGCTTTTTATGCAAACAGCATCTCTCACGCCAGAATTGAGAGAAACAACGTCGTCGCTCTGGGTAGGCAAGCCCGTTGTGCACATCTGCCCACACGGTTGCATAACCTGCATTTCCTCCCGTGCGTCTGTTCACCGGATTATGTAAAGAAAGAGCGCAGAAGAGAGGATTTTCTTTCCTAAGGCAAAAAACGACCATGGTAAGGTTCGTTGCTTCGAAACAGGTGGTGCATTGAGAAAAACTGTAAGGAGCTCTCTTTATGTTGATTTCCCGTTGGTAGGAAAAAAGGTAGCTTTGAAATGCTTAGGGTTTTCTGTTTAAGCTGTAGACTAGCAACGAAGGCTGCAACCACACAAGTATATTTAATGTTATTATAAAGAGAAAAATAACGTTAAAGGGAACTGGAAATAATCTCTTAAAGAGCTTTTTTTACTCTGGAATTTAGATATTGTGACATTTTGTTCACTTTTATTGACAATGTTACTTATAAAAAATTGATATTATGTTGGAAGAAAAGTGCAATTTATAGAGTGGCAAAAATTTATTACTAGTAAAGTCCTACTTCCTTTTCATAAGTTTTGCATTCTTGAAAATTAATGTGTAGTAAAAGATTGAAATTTGTTAGTTAAAGAGTTTAAAAATAATTACATGAATACTTAACTATCCCAACCCGTGTGTAGGAAATTTCAAAACTTAATATAAATTAAAAAAACAAATACAATTGGGAGTTTCTTTTTATGTGCAGTGTATTTTAAATATAAATAACACTAGAAAAGCGAATTATGCAACAGCAGAAATTGTAAAATTGTTTTGAAAATTTAATTTTGTTTCGGTCAGTTTCGGTAAAGTAAGGATCCAAAAAATTCAATTTTTATTTTTGCGCAATTCACAAAAATCCATTATCTAAATTAAACAGGGAGCAAATTTAATATATCAAAAAGCCTAATTCACTGTTTAAAAAAATTGCTCCTTTCATCATTTTCCGCAATAACGGAGAATGAAGACAACAGCAATGACGGTCGGAAATGAATTTCAAAGCACGAAAGAACACTCCAAGTCAGCATTCTTCCTGTTCCACATTTCTCTCTACTTTCGTGCTCTTTCACAACTAATGTAATTTTTAGCACTCGGCTCCTACTAATGAAAATACGAATCCGTTGCGGCTGTCAGAGCCACGGGCACGCGATTCTCTCTTTTTTAATCAGCTGAGCCAGCAGTGCTTTTTGTTCTTCGCAATTTACACTTAATTTCAGAGCGACCACGCCGAGCGCAATTCACACAGGTCTTCCGACTCTCGCTCGCAATTTATTCATAAAGCCTTTCCCTTTGTTCCATTTTTTGAGGAGACCGAATTATTCTGCTCTACAGGGTTGTGACTGCAGCATTTTTTGTTAACCGCGTCAGACAGAGGATGCGAAATTACGGAAAAACAAAAGCACTGTTGTTCTAAACCGCAGCTCTCGCGTCAGTTTTAATTAGACGTCGGTGTGACCTTTTCCATCCGTTTTAAATGTTTTTAGAATTATTTCAATAAAAGTGAAAAATTGTAGCAAAAAATGGTTTGTCCTTCAATATTAAAGCCTGAATCTGCAATATGTTCTGGCAAAAAAATTAATTAATTAATTTAATTTAATTTTTGGAGGAAAATTAAACGATGGATAAATACAATTATTTGGAATAATCGTGAAATTATAATTTAAATTCTGAAGAAAATAAGCAAAAAGCTGTTTTCATTTAGCTCTTCTCTTGAAAAAGTTGAAATATGAATTAGGTAAATTTCACACTTTCATATTGTGTACAAGAACGAAGAACGAATATGTTCGTCAAATTGAATTGTGGAGGAAAATGTTATAATATAAAAACACTTTTTTTTTCACTATAAACTTTGCATGAAGTTTGAACAAAGCATTAATTTTTGTTAATTGAATTTAGAGAAAATTTCATGAAAACTTGAAACCGGGCGCTTTGATAGCGTGGCAAGAAATTCATATTTTTCAAGATTCATACAAAATTGGCCTTGCAATTTTTTTTACAAGTTTGAATGCCCAAAGAATTTACAAAAATTAAATAACAGTAGCTTTTATAGTTTATTAATTCCAGACTTGATAAATTATTTAAGTGACAGCGTCACAGCGCGACTAGCTAACTTTGTCTACACGGGTGAAGGGCTAATCAGATTTCACTGAAAATAATGTCACTGATGAAAGAGGTCCGTAATTCAATTGCCTTGTTCCAGTGCTAATTGATGTGAACGACGAGAAAGAGCAACTCTCGTGCTAAAAAGGAAGAAGAATTTTTTTTCCTCAAAGAGAACCGGTGAACAAAATAGGAAGTTCTTCAGGGGCGTGTTGTTCCATTAATCGTTAATAAACCAAAAAATATTCCCCTAAAAAATTATAATAATATTAAATTAAACCAGTATAATTTAAAAGTTTGAATTTTTCTCAACATTCGCTCCATTTTTTTATGTTTACTTAAAAAACTGTTGCTTTTATAAACAAATTCTTCCTTGGCTGCCACTGAAATCTAGTGCGGGTCCTGAGGTTCGCTTCTCCAAAAGCATATATTTTATCAGAAGAGGGCCAGTCGACCGCAGACCGCCAGAGCATGGCAGATAAAAGGCAGCCCGCACCTTGCCAAGAATTATTTGTTTCTTTCCACTTGAACGCCCTTCTTGTTTTTTTCGCTCTACGAGAGCAATAATTTCTTTGCACTCGAGTTGCTCGTGTAAAGCGAAACTCAATCCCAATTCGACCATGGGTTATTTATTAACTTTTATCAAATGATTAATAAAAAGGAAAAAGTCCGTTTTTACCAGGGAACAATTTTTTTTAGCGGAAATTTAAATTCCAAAAGCGATCACAGGTGCCGATTCTCTGGGGAATAAATTTAACCCTGTTTCCACGAGGAATTGAATGGAAAATGTATAAAAAGGGTTTTGCCACACATGTGCCAGCAGGTTTATTGAATTTCAATTTCATTCTAATTCGACGAGCAAATTGAACGCTTTGAGCAATTTTGTGTAAATTGCTGCCTCGGTTTCAATCGCGGTGAATCTCTCTGCCGACAAAGGGCGAAATTCAGATTTTATGAAATTTTGCTTTGCATAAAAAACCAATCAAATTACCCAATAGGGATTTCTAGCGATTCTACAAAAGCAAAAAATGAGACATTTCTTTAAATACAGAAAAATAGGAATGTAAAAATTAGTAGATAGATTCAACTTTTTTTGATGCGATTCAAAGGCAGTTTTCTCAGTGTTCGAATAAGTTATAACTTTAATCAAGTTAATTAGGTTCTCTCTTTACATAAACATACAGCAACAAATAATTACAAAATTCCAAGATAAAAAAGCAAGTAATTTTAATCTAAAAAACATAATTGTTGAGTAAATTAATATTTTTATTATAGCTCGCTATGAAATTCCAAGCTTACTAACTTTTCAAACGTTTCAAACATTATTTTGTGGTTGCACTTTGCCCTTTTGTCACAAATATACAGCAAGAGGCGAGAAGTTTTGAATAATAGAGAAGTTTCTCAATGGAAGCATTGAAGCGAGAACGCCAATATTTCTCGAGAAATGCGTCATGTTTTGGAAGGAAACATTCGTTTCGAGGCAGCATATTATATTCCACTAACAGCGAATTGATCGCGAGTGTGCCGTCGGATAAATGTACATAATGCACCGCCAAGATTAAGGGCCTTTTCACTCGAGGCACGCGCAACCTTTCGTCGGGAAATTTTGTTCGCGGCGCCGAGCTGGGATTACGCCCTCTTAAACCTCAAACATCGCGATCACAGGACTTTCTTTCTTATTTTTCCACTCAAAATTTCTCCCGACATCCACTCTGCCGTTTAAATATTTGCAAAGGCAAATAGCTTCATAATGCTTGTTCCAATCCCTCTGGAAATAGTTAAGATAGATAGGTTTTCCTTTTCCAATTTATGTTTAGATCAAGCCACGTGAAATGAAGTTCTTTAAACATTATATTAAAATTTTTATTATTCGCTAATAAATCTTTTTGTAACAACGGCGTTATATATTATTTTAAATCAGAATCAGGATTTAAAATAATTTTAAGATAGAACAAATTTTTCGCTTTCACACTTAAGAATGTTTTGAAATATCCTCTAGAGGTATCTTTTAGCATTTAAAGCAAATCAACTTCTTCAAAATAATGAAATAATGCTTTTGAAAAACAAAACTAGGCCGAAATTTAGGTATTTAACAATTGTGATTTTTTATTATTATAAGAATGAGGGAGTTTAAATTATAGGATCAAGACTTATTTGGACACAAAATAGGCGTAGAAGGCAAATTTGATATCCAAGAACAATCAATTTCCTCTTTTAGATCCAAAATTAAATTATTTATGTAAGTGAAAATGTGATGGAGGGGCTAGTCTTCGTCACAGAGTAATTGGCTACCCAAAAACACATTCAGTGATGTGTATTGATAAACAGAAATTTGGTCACCATTAGAGGCCCGAGGCCGGCAGTCAGTCACTCAACACCCACACTCGCGTGCGTGCAAACGCAGATTGTGTGCACAGACCGCAAACTTATCTGAGCATAAAGTGACTCGTCGGCGCCTATCGATTATGATGATGGGAATGGCGGTTGTTGTGTGCAAATATTTGATTCAATCCGATTTGCCTTTAAAGGGGACGAGGAGTTACAATTTGGCTCCGAATGGGATTATTGTTGACATTGATACATGGGACGGTGTTGCGTCGATGCATTGCATAAATCTGACATCGAGGACTTTTCATGTGATAAAAATCCTTTTATTCATTCGACGTGGATTTCATTCTGATCGTAGAGGGATCTTTGCAAATTTGACATTCTGATTCGAAATATAAGAATAAAATCAAATATTTTGGGTTTTTTCCCAAAACATGCAAACAAATTTTCATATTACTTTGTGACTTTTTTTATATCTGCACCAACTTGATTATTTTTCTTTTTTTTTTAAGAACTGAAAATTGGTGGAATCATGAAATTTTTGTCTGTTATTCAATTTTTGTTATGTTGAAAATCTGGACTGATTATCGAAGACAATCATGCAAAAAAATTTTGTTTTTCAAAACAGTAGCATTTGTTTTCAATAATCAGTTCAGATTATCAACACAACAAAAAATTGAATAGGCAAAAAAATTCATTGAGAAAAGCATCAGTTTTTATTTGATAAAATATATTTTATTTTACTTCAATAGAATTTAAAGAAGCCTATCTTGTATTTTATTGGTGTAAATAAGGCTTTTATTTGGACATTTTAAATTATAACATTAAAAAAAAATCGTAAAGATACAGTATCTTTCTCAAAATAAATTTATTTATATGAATCTGAAATCCTTTCAAGTCTGAATTTGCAAGTTTCAGTGGAATGAGTTTTTTCGTCTCGGACCCCAAGGTTTTTTGTGCTTTCTTTCCATCCAATGAAAGAAACCCTTAGGAGAGTGACTGCGACTCTCCATTGTCGACGTGCCGTCGTGTGGAAATGCAAATGAAATCATTTTGGTCGAGCTAGAAAAGGAGTGGGTGCTGCGACACTGCGAGTGACGGCTGAAGAAATCTTCACTTTGAGGAAAAGTCTGCACACGGCATGAGGGCTGTTGAGCGAAATGCCTCCTCGCCGAGCACCAAATTTACGAATGCTCTGACAATGAGTGAGCAGCGGGTCTCGCACTCATTCTGCCGGCAACACAACATTACGTATCACTCGCTCCAATTACAAGATGAGAGACGTGTGACCTCGGCGTCCTTGTACAATATTTGGTATTTTTAATTTTTCTGTAATCAGGAGACAATAAGAGAAGTAAAATTTACTGTATATTTACTTCTTTTCTCTCTTTTACAAAAAATAAAAATGTTCGTTTGGCAAAAACGTTTCTAACTACAAATTTAAATTTTGTTTAAAGTTAAATAATTTGTTGGACATTTGTAAATTCAGATTCCTTTTTTCATTTTTAACACTATCTACTTGTATTTCTTAGCCGGCTACTTTTTTTCACTAGTGTTCATAATTTGTCCTAAATGTTATATCACATTTTTATATTTAACAATATGTTTCTTGATAAGGGCAATCATTGGGTGCAGGAATAATATATATGATCTGATTTTTAATTTCTCACTATTTGGATAAGAGTCCAAGATGACATTTAATGTGCTGTAATAACTTTGACAAATTAGTAAAGAAACAATGCACATTATTTATTTATTTTTTTTTTTTAAATAAATCGAAATAAATATTATTTTTCAACGTTAATACTGATAAACGTATCAAATATTAAAAATTAACAATTATACTGTATTTAAAATTACAGCCAATAATAAAAATATTAAATAAATGTTTTCATTTTTAAAAAAAGTATATAAATTTTTTCGTGTATATTTTAATGACTTTAACAAAAAATAATTAACTATGTAAATTTTTAATTGCGAATTTTTATTTCTTATTATACAAAGAAAAGGCTGGGCTTCTTGAAAACTTTTTCACTTGAGTAGAAACTGTATCGTGAATTCTTTTACTCTTCAAGGAATTGTTCGGTTCGAAAGAAACTTTTTTCGGTCCATCGGACGGAAATAAGTCTCGTCGCAATATTATTTCCTTGTTACGACGACTGCGAATCATCGACGCACAGATCCTGATCAAATTTGCCGGTGCCGACGGAGCGTACGGGCTGATTGATCGAGCAGCGATTTTCCTTCGTCCGAGTCCCATGTGTGCCCCAAATAAAACGGCCCGTGTAAAATAGTGGGTGGGCGTCTCATCAACTCGATTTTGATGGTTTCCCTTGAGAATGCATTTAAAGGAGCAGAGCAGGGAAGTCTAGAGCAAGGGTTAGAGCTTCTTCCCCCTGGAGGAAAATTTGATTCCGGGACTTAGATTTTCTTTTACAAGAAATTTCTGAAACTTCTACCCTGCTCTTAATTAAAAAGTTTTTTAACAGTTTTATGTTTTGAAAATGTTCTTTATTTTAATCACTGGTGCCTTCAGGAATTTCCCTGTACAAAAAATATGTTCTTGAGTTGATTTTGAGAAATAAGCAATTTTACTTACTATAATTTTGTATTTTTACAATTTCCTTTTATATTGAAGGAAAACAGAAATATCCTGTCCTGGATAAAAAATTCCACTCAAATTGTTAAAAATACAATTTTTATATTGTATTTTCCACATGCACATAAAGAACAATTTAAAATATTCAAAATTGAAAAAAAAAAATGGGAGAAAATTCTTTCTGTTACAAAAAAAATGACCGGGCTGAATTTCCCACGTGATTTAGAAAAATTTCCAACGCTTTTAAATAATTGCGAGTAATGAGGAGCGCTTCAGAATTCGGATAATGCAGAGCGTAATTTAATATCCTGGATGTGTTTGCCGTGCTGAATAACATAAAATTACACACTGTCGGCTCTTTTGATGCGCTCAAGCGAGGCACAGGACGGCGTGCAATTGTGTAATAAAAGTAGCAGCGGAGCACTTGTCGCTGCGGAAAACAGACTAACGTTAATACATTTATGTTGCCGTTGCATGTTGTTGATAAGTAGCAAATCGAGTCTTCAATTTTGTTTGCTCGTTTGTAGGGTATTGTGTGCATCGTTATCCCGCCCCAATGAAGATCGCGCCTCGACTTTTTCACCCGTCATTTCTCAAATCTAAAGAAATCATAGAAAATTCTCTGATTTTAATTTAAAATTACAAAATTAAACTATTTAATAAGATTTTATTCAAACTCGCTGAAAAGATTATATTTTAAGAATAAATAAATAATAAAATTCAGAAAGAAGGTTTGGTTTCATAAAAAAAAAAAAAAAAATATATATACATATAAACAATTCAGCGCTAGAGGAAGTAAATTTTTTGCAATCCAAGCGTGCAAAAATGTGAAATCTATCAGATTAAAAAATTCTTCTTCAATTCTACACAACAATTCTGTAAAACCGTGTGCTTCATTTTCAACTAGTATTTAACCCTTTTGTTATATTTCTCGCCGTTTGATTGTTTATTAAAATAATAATAATAGAATAACTACAATTTAAAGGATAAATAAAAAAAATCAAAAGCTATCATGATATGTGACGCTGAAAATAGAATTATTAATATTCTGTTTAGATAATTAAAGATATGCCCATAATTTAATACAGCCTTTTCACAAGCCCTCATGTGCATTTTTGTATTTAAAATTTAAATAAACTGACATATAACCAATTATAACATTTAAGACCAAGCTTGCTTCATAATATAATTTTGCTAATTTTTTTAGTGATGATCTGAGATAAAATTAATTAATTAATTTTAATCTGGCATTTTTTATTAATTTTTTTTAAGGGGAAAATACAATTTTAAGTTTTCAAAATTATCAATAATTGTAATGTTAAAAAATAGTAATATAAAAATCCCTAACTTTGAATTAAAAGCTATCTTTCTCTAAGGAATGTGTTTTAAAAATATATAAGTTTTTCTCTGAGAAGACGATACAAGTGGCTATATGAGGAAATTTAATTTTAAAGTTTGTTTCAAACTTATAATTTTGTTCACTTTTCCTTTGCTTATGAAATTAAAATTTCTTTTCTTATTTCGCGCAATGCCTTAAAAGTTGTTGATGTCTGTTGCAGATGAAACGTCCTCCTCGGAGGGAGGCGCCCTTTTTTCGGTGCTGGGTCGGCACCTGTCCAGCGTGTTGTCTCAGTCGGACACGGCCGACGTGGACATGGCGTCGGAGAAACAGTACCTGGAGCGGCTGCAACGCGGCAACCGCTTGTCCTCGGGACGCTCGGACAATAACAGTTCGTGGTGGTTGCCGCCGTCGCCGACCAGGCATCGGCACCACCACGGCCGCGGCCGCCCCCACCGCTCGCACCACCACAACTCAACGGCCGCCGGCCACGAAGTGTGTTACGGCCCCAACGAGGTGCTGATCGTGATCGCCATCACCTGCGCCGTCAACTTCGCGTTCATTTTCGGCATCATGACCGTCGTCCATTTCTGCAACATCAGAAACCACTCGCAACTTCACTCGGCCGCTGCGTTATCAAAACTCGTCTCTGCAGGGTGAGTAAAAAATTTGAAAAAAAAAATCAATTTCTTCCAACCATATAAATAGTTTGACCACAAAAAAAACTGGCCTTAAATATATTGAACACTATTTGGGCTTTGTGAAATAAATTTGAAGTTGGCTATTCATTGATGATTTTTTTTTAACTTTTCTTATTTAATTTTTTTTTCTATTGAATAGCAGCACCCTCCTTGCCTCTAATTGTGAAGTATTCTAGCTTTTTTACTTAATTTTACATAATGTGAAACATGTGTATATGTAAGTCATCATTTTTTGCTCTTTCTTATTAATTAAGAAATATATTTCAGATATATATAAAATAAAATATTTGTCATTTCCATTCCTTTACAAAGTGCTTTTTTTCCAAATAAAATAAGAAATAATAGAAAAACGTTCTTATTCTTGATTCAGACCAACAATAAGTGAAGAAAAAACCTTTTTTTATCAGGATTCTCTATTTTGCCTTTTCCTTTTCTCTTAGACACTTATGGAAAATTAGACTGGAAATATGTTCAATTCAATCATGCCAGAGAATTTTTTTAATACTCCGCTACTAAACGTTTCACTGTTATGATTTGTTTTAGTGACACATATATTATGCAAAAATAATTTAATACTACATTCAAGAATCTTGATAATTTTTGATAGTAAGTTGAAGTGTTAAAATTTAATGGATAAGAATTGAAGGAATTTGGAACCACCCAAGTGAATTTTAAGTGAAATCTTTCATATTTCTTTAATGGCCATTAAAGAAATTTCACTGGTGGTTCCACATTCTTTCGATTCTCGTCAATTAAATTTACCACACTTATTTACTTAGTTTCAGTGTATGAGCTTATGAGACTCATTTTTTTTTTAAATATATGAAATATATGATTTATTGCAATTCCATATTCACAACATAATGGTAACGATTGCGAAGTAATAATAAGCATTAGATTTTAGAATAAATTAGTAGCTCATAGAAGACTTTAAAATTTAATTTAATTTTTTTAACATTTTGTGGTTTTCAATAGCGCATTTTTTTAAATAATGGATACATTTATGAGTTATGGAATAGTTTAAATTTAGATATTATTAAAGATATTTTTAAAAGTTTATTTAATAAAATAAATATTATATTTACTCAAAAAAATTAATGATCAAATAATATTCTAAGTAAAATTTTTTTTAAAAAAATAGTTTTTGGCTATAACTTATTTTTGTAAAACTTTTTATCTCCTTGTTGTACATTGAATCATTATTTGAAATATATTTCATAGTAGGTATTATTAATTTTACCTTCGATCTTTGAAAACCTTGTGCTTCCCGATTTTTTGTGACATCCACCGTGCAGAAGAGACGAATTGCGTAATCAGAGACCGCGAAATTTTTCATAAGGACAGGGAGAATTTTTTGCTTCTTTTATTTCGTGTCTGTTGAAAGAGCGCTTCCGTGCGGCGCGAAACACTCTCTGCCTCCGTATTCACAAAAGCCGGTGTTCGCCAACTGATAATAATGGCCGCACCGGTCTCATTAAAATCGATTATCATGATTATTCCGCCGGGTGCTGTTGGTGCGCGGCTTTATTTTTATCTGCGGCGGCTTCTCTCGTTCCTTTTTATTGCCCATTCCTTCGCAACGCTCCGTGCACAGTTTTAATGAAGATGCACGCACGCGCCTCCTCGACTTTTTCGCGGTAATTATCGCCCAGCACACGCTTTTTATTGTTCTCGTGTGGACGATTTCAATATCAAACTGGGACGCGTCAAAGCGTAAAATTTTAACGATTGAGGAAATAAATGTGGCACTGAATAGCATTTTTTGCAATAAAAATATTTTTATTGATGGTGCAAATAAAATTATGGGAAGGTTCAAAATAAAAAAAAAATAATTAATTTAAAAATTTTATTAGAATAATATAATACTGGATAATTATCAAAAAATTTTTAAAGGGTCAAGAGGAGATGAAAGTATTTTAAAATTCATTTTATTTCAGCTTACATATTTTTATAAGAAAATTACCCAAAATCTGTTAATTTTTGTTTTTATACCTTGGAGTAGCTCAAACAGGTTAAATAATTTGAGGTTTGAAGGGTATCAAATTTTTTCTTTTCCTTATTCATAACTCTTCATTCATTTTGTATTCTTATTTAACAAGTTTTTAAGTTGTCCAACAATAAGAATTTTCATCCCTTTAGATGTGTGAAATAAAAATTGCATAAAGAATTTTATAAAAAGGAACGCTTTTAACGATTAATTTTGCATCTCATTAATTCCGATTCATTCCAAAATACACTGTGTGAATTTGTTTGAATTCAATTTAAATCTAACAGGCGTAACGCTGAACTATTTTTCATTCTCTAAATATTTCCATTCGCCAGCTATTCATTTTCATGAAAGCTGTTATGGCTCATCTGAAAGGAGTGCTCTCGTAATTTAATTTTGCCTCAGGAGATGATTTACGTTCAGTTGTTAATGTGTTTATCTTTCATCCTGATTTATAACGAAATCCAGCTAAGCGTCAGGATTTGCATATTTCGTTCAAAACCTTGAAACAGAAATTTATGATGCCTCTTCAGTCAGAGCGGAAAATTAAATTCCAAGAATATGTGAAAGTAAACAAATGTCATCTTTGGAATTATCAATATAAGATAAGGGTCGCAGAAAAATATCATCATCTCCAACTATTTTTTGGTCTTGAAAAAAAATTCAAAAACAATGACTGGTTAAATTTTAGCGGCATTACTTAATGCAATTTCAAGCCGCAGAAAATAATAGATTTTTTTTAATTTCCTGCGAAATTCATTCGGACATTGGTTTGTTAAGACCAAATTTTTTTCAAGATTTTAAGTAATTTTTAATCATTTCCATTTAATGATAGATGATGGTTATTCAGAACTATATGAAAATTGAAGCAAAACTTATTATATTTTTGTGAATAATAAAATCAATCAAATTATAATGCTTTTACGTACTTAAAATTAAGTGCGTTTATAAATTTTGTAACCAATTTAAAACTTTTTAATTGAATTTTACTTACATAGAATCATAATAGATGACTTATTGGTTCAAAACGATTTGTCAAATAAAATTTAAAACCAAAAAATTAGTTTTTTACAGAGAACTACGATTTCTCCGTCAGTCTAACCATATAATATCCATTATCCAAAATATTAATTGTTTGCCAAACTATAAACCCCTTTGGAGGCGCTCAACAGATTTAATACCTGCGCTTACCCAAGACCACATCAGTGCAAATTTCATTCAAGTGCTTTCGGCATCGGCCACAGCTCATATTACTTTAATGGCAGCTTGCCAAAGTTGAAACTTCTCTCCCCTAACGTTAAGTCCGATAATTGGACGTAATTCACTTATTATTAGGCGGTGGAAAGTTGGGCGCAAACAGCGACGGGAGTAATTGGAATGCGGTAGGCAACCCGCAACTAACGCCCGAGTTTCAGGGCAAAAGAAAGCCGAGGTCTGCTTTCTATCTCGGCTGCAATCACTCTGGGAAATTGTGTTCCTTTGAATCTGACAGAGAGAGTAAGTCTCTCTCTCTGCCACAAATGATCCGGCGAGCGGCAATTTGCTCCTCAATTCCGACCGCCTTTGTGTTTCAAATGGCTGCACATTTCTTCTTCCCATTCATCCGCGGCGGCGGAATCGATCTCCTCCCGGCAAAGAAGAAACAATGCGATTGTCTCGCGAATGGAATTCTCAGGACGTGTTTTATTCCTTCTGTGCCACCCGAGCGAAAAGCCTCTGTGTTTCTCTATTATATTTTGTACACATACTTTTGCTTTGAGAGCAAGCAAGTCATTAGATCTCCACTCTTTTCACATACAAAAACAAAGGGCAGTTTTTTTCTACAAAACTACTCCTTTTTCCGTGCAAACATTTTTGATAAAGGAAGAAAATATGGAGGTAGAAATAACTGGAGAAATTTTTTCAGTTCTTTTCACTGGAAAACAAAACAAACTTCATTAACAATCCTTTACTTCAGTTGGAACTATACGGTTTTTTTGCTTTTTCTCTAATATTGCCATTGCTAATAGAAATAAAATCACAAAAATTATATCAAATTTACACTGGGAATTATTTGTGTAAGAATCATTTGTTATTTCAGTTAAACAAATTAGATCTTTTTGGCAGAAAACATAAAAAGGATCTCAAGATTTTCCTCTAGATTTTTATTAAATAAAATGTGCTACTTTTTTTTATTATTTTAATTCCAGTATTACATATTTTTTTGTTTTTATTTGATTTTATGTGGAAATTTCAATAGCCAAAATTTTCAATACCTTATATTAATCAATATCACGTAATTGAGATATAGGAAAAATATTTTAACATAAGTGAAATTTTTCAAATTGACCAGTGGTTCTGATAAGTAATTAGATGCGGAATAATTTACAATTTTTTGTTGAGAATAATGTACTTGATTCTAATTTTATCATAAAAATTTTAGATATTTGTATAGGGCAAAAAGAATTCTTCTGTTAGAAGCATTCAAATTAGATTCACTCTAACATGGCAACAAAATTTTAAATATTACTTAAATAAAATGGTTATAAAAACATTTGCTAAAAACAATTTTAAATAAAAATTTATTATAAATTAATATTTATAAAATAAAATGATAAAAAAAAATTTTTAAATAAAAAGGGACATTATTGTTACTACAAATTTAAATTTGTAATTACTTTTAAATAACAAAAATTAACGTATATTATTTTCCAAACTTGTTTTAATTTAAGTTATCAAAATGTTACGCTATTCTAACGATCTTTCTGATCCAAAATGCACACCAAAATGTAAAAAAAGAAAAATACGCCTCACCAAATAAGCCGTTGAACCGGGCAGACAGATAGCAAAAGGGGTTGAATAGTTGTTGGTTAATCCGGAACGCAAAAGCACACATCATGTCTCACACTTGAAATCGTGCCGACAGCGGCTAACAGGGATATAGAAGGGGTTAATCAGTGGAATTTCCTGCTCATATATATCACATTCCACACGTCACTTCAGAGTGTATGTAAATTTCCCGCCTTTAGTATTAAGGGCAACATTAGTCATGTGAGCAGGGTATCTCATCAAACGGGCAGGGGACTCGGCCCGCGGGCGGTCAGACGAAGTAGACGAACTGAATTTAAATTGGCCCCCGACCTAAAATTAATGGCGGTGTCTCCTAGGGTGGTAATGGCGACGCTTGAGAAACAATCTCGCACTGGGGCATGGCCTGCAATTAGTTTGGGCGTCTCGAGAGAAGAGCAAATTGATGGCATTTTAATTTGTTTCGGCCCAATTATTGCTTTCCTCGCCAACGCGCAGAATAGAAATTTTGCTGAAAAATTATCCTCAACGGTTATCGGTTCACTTTTTTCTGGCTGGGAAATGAAAATATCCGAGAGTAGCGGAAAAAAAACGATACGGTGATTTTCCCATATATGTATTCTCGTTCGCCCTCCTTATTGCAGACACCGCTCTGCTGGCGAGGAAAAACATGTGGCGCGCGCTTGGTTTTTCTCTTCGGAAGAAAAATTGGTTGCGGCTGCTTTTCCAGCTTCTCTTTACGAAATGGCTTTTCTCCGTGGCGTGCACTTCAACCGAGGTCATGAAGGATCGAGTACTCGCGCGGCTAATGGAAAAACAATAATTAACGCGTTCAAATTGAATGTAAAGATCTCCTTTTTTTATTTAGAAATTTTATTAGTCCTACAATCCACAATAATTACCATGCAACTGAATATTTTCTCAAATTAAAAATTAAAACACACTTAATTAAAACGCAAGATTGATCTTCAGTTTCAAATTTATCAAATTTTGAACTTCACAAATACAATTTAATTTAAAATTACAAAATAGGTCACCACCTCTCACAAATAAATTAAGTATATTTAGTAGAGAATCAGATTTTGTTACTGTCGTCATATCTGCTGCCGTTGCAATTTCGTTGCTAACAATTTTGAATTTTATTTAAATAAATGATATATATTCTTCTTTGTAATCATTACATATTGACCACAGAAAATTAGTCACAAAGGAGCAGATCCGTTCGCCTAAAATCAAATCACATGACAAGAAAGTAGCTTGAAAAAAAAAACCAAAAACTTATTTTTCTCTTTTCAAAATAAAATTAACTATTGTTTTTTTTAATAATAACAATTAGCGAATTTTTCATGGCGCTTTTTTTAACTCGTTCACATTTTTGTTTCAGACATGCCGATTCGCTGACTTTAGTTGCTGACGGCCGATGCCCTTCAAAAGGGCGTCGGAATTCGTGTGAGCCGTGCTCGGCGTCGGCGTCCATGACGATGCTGCTGCTGCCAGACGTGGATGCAGAGGAGGAGGCGGTCGCCACCCCCGAGCAGTGGTATCCAGGCAGCAGGAACATCAACTATCAAGCCCTCAGCCAGGCGCACTCGATGGAGGACCTACACATTCTCGAGTGAACTGCAATTAACTTAATTGAGAAAAGCTAGTCGATCTTCGAGTGGCCTTTCCTTGTTGGTGCGAGAAAAATTACTCCGACTCTTATATTATAGACGGTTCAAAATTTCTCATTCTCGTTTTAGCGTCTTTCATTAGTATATATAAATATTCTTGGTATTTATATAGAGAGGAACGATTTATTTGCCGAGTGTATTCGCTCACAGGGTAAATTATCTGACGATGCAATAAATCAAAATCAAATTCTTCTAGAGAAATGTCAGCGTTTTCTTTCTATAGAACTTCAGATCGGGCATAGTGTGATTTGTGATACGCATACTGTATATTGTTTTCAGTGATGAGAAAGTAACACAAAGAATGTTGTAAATAAATATCAGCTGAAGAAACACATAAAAAATATATTATACTGTAACAACTGCGCAAAAGTAATAAAAGCACAGATAGTTGGAGAAAGACAAGACTATTTTTCTAAGGACTGCGAAGCGTTGTACTATAATGTATTGCATAAAAATGTATTTGGTGTCAAGATTAAGTGTGCATTTACCCGTAAAAATACAATATAAATAATGCTATTTCTCGAGCGAACGTCAACATTTCATATCAGAAAAAAATTGCACTTGCTTGTGCTGCTTTCTTTTTTTTATAGTTAGTGATCCATAAAAGTGTGTTGCTTAAAGGACAAGATCATCAATCTAGGCCATAAATTTGTGTGTTCAGTGTGTAAAATTGGTACGTATAATAATCAAATATACGCGTCCTTTCATAATCTGACCCATAGAGAGGTAGAAAGAATATAAAAATTATGAAATGTATAAATGTCACATATCGCATTGATTGAAATAAAATCTATATTCTATTTTACAGAAATGTCCAAATTTGATTCGTCGCTAATCACTTAATACCTATTTGCACAAAATGCGGCTCGCTTTGATTGCAGGATATTTAAATCGATAAATTTCCAATTTTACGCGGCATTAAACGTTCTATTTAGCTGCGAGACTGCGAGTTGTGTTGGTGCGCCACGAATCCCTTCAGACCTCAAATCGCATAATGTAAAAAAAAAAGTAAAAAAGAGGCTTAATAGCTTTGGCACGGTGCACCACCGCAACTAAGCTGATCGTCCTTTGCATTTTATCTCCACCGGTCGAAAAAATAAATTGCAGCCCTTCCCAGCTGCTCCATCGCCTCTTGTTTATAACAGGTCTGTGTTTTCTAGAAATTTATTTATGTGACCCAGTAAGAGAAATTTATTGTTAAATGGAAGGAAAAAATGCAATAATAATTATTTTACTATTGCCTGCCTACTTAATGACAGTATAAATGAACAATAATTACACTTAAATTTGAATAATCATTTATTTTAATAACATCAAAAATTAGTTGAAACTTGGCAAAAAAGCATTTTACTCTCAAACTTGAGGGTGTGAAAGCGTGCCAAAAATACAAATTAACGATGGTTTAACTTTTCAATGAAACTTTGCGCACACATATACGCAATTTCCGAGTTTGGCTAGGCACGCGCGAGTAAATCCTCATTGCGGAGCAGATAAGATTGCCTCCGGCAATTATAATGGGAATTGTGACGACGGATAATATGTAGTGCGGCGAAAACCGAGGCGCTGCTCTAATATTTGCAAATGTAAATTAATGCCGACGCACATAGGCAACTCTACTCGCAAATACAAAACTCCATATACGCAAAGTGAAACAAACTTGTTCTGACTGGCCGGGGAAATGCAAGAAATATTAATTATGAATGACTTCTCCAGCTAAACTTGCAGGTTAACTTTTTGTTTTTATCAAACATTTAATGATTATCAATCATTTGTCCAAATGTACATAAAGAGTTGATAATTATTTTTACGATTTTTACATGACAGAGAAAAATGAAAAACGCGTAAATGGATGTTGGTTAAACAGCAGACAAAAAGACGCCACTTTCAGTAAGAATTTTGCTAATAAAATAGAGTAATCTTTTTCCAAGGTGTGTCGACTTTTTGTTATATTTTGATTATATCTATTTTTTTTGCATCCTTAACAAAATTTAATTTCTGATTTACTCTTATTTAAAAATAAAACAATCGTTCACTAAAAAATAACCTTTTCTTTCCATAGTTCCAAATAATCAAATACTTAAACAAAAAGCATTAAAGAAGTTGAACAGAGAAATGGCCTTTGTATTTTTTTTATTCTAGCTTTATAAAGACTTCTTGTTTCTTGCTACGCAAACTCAATTTTCTTCACGCTGAGCCTCAAAATTACCATATTTATTTGTCTCACAAACTTTGTCTGGATTTCCACCAGCAAACTACCGCCAAAGGTAATACCACCCCCGACATATTCGCTCGCCCACTCAGAATGTATTCCGTCCTGAGCTGCAGGGTTTCGTTGATAAGCTTTAAACATTAACACGCGACCTGTTCAACAGCTCAGGCCTGTATATTACAGCGAATAATAATTATCCCGGCACATTGACAACGCCAGCTCTGCATGGCTGTCTTTGGCAGGTGTGCTGGTGCCAATGTCGACATCAATATTCTGTAGACCGAACGTTTCAACGCCCACGAGATCAGCTCCATTTAGCGCGCGTATTGGGTTCGTATATTCAGCTGGTGACAGCGTCAATTACTCTTTCATTCGTTTTCGCTTCTCCGAAATAATTTCAAACGCAAAATCAATCATTCAACGAGATGAAATTGACGTTGTTGATTACTTTTATTCCATGTGCATATAAAAAAACAGTTGCCTGAAAACAATTCCAGAGAATAAAATTGTTCTCAACTTTTTTTATCCTAACCACTTTTTACGCTCATGGAGTGTTTTTTTCCTTTTTTTAATAAATAAATTAAATTCTTTAAGTTCCTGCTATGTAAAAACTTATAAAAAAATTGAAAGGGTGGAAAAGTTTTATTTTGACGAGTTATTAAAAATAATTGATTACTAAAATACGGGAAGTTCATTTCTTTCGCATTTCCAGAGACAAATTTTCGGGTGCGTTGACTTTCGACTTTTTGCAATCACGAACGCTCACTTGAGAGTTTTCACGTGGGAAGCCAACAAGAAAGGGCATCTTATTTCCTGATGGGCTTTAATGGGGTGTCTCAGGCTCGTTTTATTCCTCCCCACCGTACGAAGCGAAGGGCGCAATGGAGTTTGATGGAAATATCAGGACAATATAAATGCAAATATGCAATCGCCCCGCGGCAAGATGCGCTGCCGCTTCGTGTAAATATGCAGTAGTGGCAAGATGAAAATTTTATAGAATACAAATAAAACTAGATATTTATAAATATTATATTTTTTTTAGTAATACCACACAAAAAGCTATTCTATGTTGACATTTATGGAATTTGAATATTGTTTAAATAACAAAATTTAACAATTTAAAAATTTAAAACCGGTAATTTCGAAATTATGATAAACTTTTAATTACGATTTATGCCCAAAGAGTTGAAAAAATACAATTTTTATAATAAACAATAAGTATCAAATAGTGCTGTAGAGCTGATTTTTAAGTATGAAACAGATTTTTATAATTAATTAAATAATTTATAATAAATTCTAGATTAAATCATTCATAATTTACACGAAATGAAACCATTTCATCAAAAGGAGCCAGCATTAAATTTTACGTGATTTGATTCTAATCCAATTTGAAACATTTCAACCAATGCATCTGAACCATCCGTATAGCTCAGTTGACGAAATAATTAAACCTGGGCGCGTTCCATTACGATGTAAATGAATTTGCGGTAGCAGTTGTGCTTCTAATCTGCACACGAAATTATTAATTAATTCAAATCCCGTCACGGCTGCGAGCGAGCAACACGCAGCACAACTCGGCACACAAGTGGCCAACCCCAGAGTGAGCTTCATTCTCTCGCGAGGGTAATTTCAAAATAATCGCACAAAAGCTCTCCGGGGGGCCTGAAATCCGTCCGACCAAAGTAAGCCCACAGATTCGGATTCGCAATGGAAAATGCATTTTTTTCCTCTCTTTTTTTTTATCACCGAGTCGTAAAATAAAAATTGGCAGTGAAGGGGCGAGAAAGAGTATAAGTAGCCCATAATAAAAGCTCTCACTCGTTTCCTTGTATCAAAGGATAAGCCCACGAGGTAATAACGGCCAGCATTGTGCGCGCCAGATTTCAATCTATCTCGCGGCGAATCGATAGGCCTGCCTGTCTATTGACGAATGCACCCAGCTACTTCTTTTGGTTCTTTTTTTGTAGATGAATGGATGCTCGCCATTATCAAGACCTTCCTCTTTCTTCCAAATCAAAGAACCAACTTTTCAAAGACGAGAGAGCAGCAATTTTATAGAGTCAGAGTGAAAAAGGTCAGAGACGTCAGAGTGCATTAAAAAGAGGATTCACAGGTATTTACACTTCTTCCGTAGTAAATTGAATTGGCATGATGTTTTTTTAAATCTAAATATGAATTTTTGCTGCCAGATTATTCTCGTAGGTACCTGCGACCTGAAACTTCAGCTCCCCAGGCAAGCCAAAAGATTTTTTAAATGTTTCGAACTAAATAATTTAATTAAACTCATTAATGTATGACAGTGAGATTGGTCGTTGAGATGAGACTGCCTTGGCACAATAAACAAAAAAAATAATTTTCTTTCAAAACTTTAGGTCATGAAAATTTCAAGATTTCAAACTTTTTCTGAAAAATTGTATTTCATGCGTTAGCGATTGACTAGACATAGAGACTAGATATTTACAAAAAATTAGAATTTAAATAAACTTTAATAGTTTTATTAATAAAAACACGGAAAAACTTTAAATAAAAAAATCTTTTATTGTAAAGATACTTTTGAATATTTATAAATAATTTAAAAAAAAAATAATCAAATATAATATAATAAAGAGACATTTCACATTCTTTATTATTAGTTTAATATTTTCCCCTTTCGTGATTGTTGATTCACAGACATAATTAATCACGTGTAAAATCTTGTGGTTGTTTCTTCACCCCACTTCTGGGTTATTCAGCTTTTGTTTTCTCTGATTGCTCTCCCTGTCAGCAAAATAAAAATCGCTTGCGTCTCGAAATTCATTCGTGTTTGTTGCAGAGAGAGCCACTCTTTCAGTAGAGTAGGTCGGTGAAATATCAGTCGATTCGATCAGACCCTCGGACATGTTCCAATGAAGCAACCGCTGATGACACACAGAAGCAGCTTCACCCTTAAGAAAACCAGCTAGCACTTCAGCACGACAGCGTTTACGAGTGCAGTCTTGGAAAAAACGGGAATATCTAAGGTCATGCTTTTGGTTAAAATCTTTTTTCCTCTAATTTTAGAGTCGACAAAAGACTGGTGACGTTCGATATAATTCAAACAATTAAAATCTATCGCGATATAAATAATAGAGCAAGAGTAGCAAGGCCTAAATAAAAGGTTTCAGCGGAGCACAAAATATATCGGCGAGTGAAATGTTTGCGTAGGCAGACCCGCATGTCTGGGGTGCACGGCAGAATGCCTATGTGTGCGTTGCGCGTTGTGCGGCCTCTCTAATTAAAGCTGTCGCCGCGAGTAGCTAGTGGTGTTTTGATATTATTATTCGTCAATTACGGCTCGGCGTATCATCAGAGCGGGGCTTGACATGCAAATCACAACGAACACGTTCCGATCTCTGCTAATTAATGAGAGCGATCGCATTTATTAGCGGCAGCGGTGCCAAGGGCGCTACAGCAAGTTCTGTATGTACAAAAATGAGAACAGACAAAAATGAAAAAATTGAACAAGAGAAAAGCATTCATTAATAATAACATATAATCAAGGGAAAAAATGGGAAAAAACATTTTACAATGAAAAATAACAGATAAAACATTGCAAATTTTTTTTCTTTTTTTTTTAATTTATGCATATATAGTTATTAATACTTAAAATTATTAATTCATAATTTATAAACGCAATGAAAATGCGCGTTTACTTTAAATTTAGGCCGTGTACCCAAGCAGGGAGATTGCAGACGTGTATCTAACAATGTCATCAAAAAAAAAATAAATAAAATAAATAAAAAACAGTTATATCAAATTTTGTTTGTAAGAATTATTTATTTGTATTTTTATATCAAAGGACCACTTCAGTAATAAACTTTATTCTTGAATTTTGTATAAAAAAAATCATGACTGTAAATGTAATCAATATACAAAAATTTGCTTTCATTACTGTAAGGCGTGAAACAAGAATTTGTCAAAAGTTATCATTTGATCCTGCCTTTCGATCGCGATTTCGATTCCAGGCATAAAATTTCTTGACTGAAGGAAAAATTGTGAAACTAACAAAAGCATTGCTCGAAGCGCTTTATTTACCTGGAATTTAATTTTAAAATATATTCGTCGCTGAAGTGCCTAAAATTTAACGTTATTAAAATATTCTAGACCTTACGGACAGAGATAATTTGAGGGATAAAATTTACTGAAACTGACTGTAATATTGTTACGATATTTTTATTTATTAAATGGGGCTCATTGTGACATTTACTCATTTTTAATTTTTAATAAACTTACTATATAAATTGAAATAAAATTTTTGAACATAGTGGAATGAACAACAGGTAGCAAGAATTAATGAAAAGGATAGATATATCATCCACCCTTGTCACCAAGCGCGGCAGCCCTGCTCCTGCTGTCATCTCACAGCTGCACACAGCCGACCTCGCCACCTCTATAACGATAATCAGAAAGGGGTTGTTTGCATTGCCTTTGCCTTGGGACAAGATCAGTCAGCTGTAGTGAAAGGGCTGACGTAGGACAGGCGACTCGAGCCCAAACAAGGCAAATTTGCAGAGATGTTTGGCTGTCGCTTTGTGCCTTTCATGCCGTTTTCCAGCAAATGCATAGCAAAGAAGACACGGACGTTCGTCAGCGCTACTCATGACTTTTTCTCTCTCCAGGGAAAAGATGTGCCCGTTGCCAAAAGGCAACATTCTATTCCCAACGCGACTTACAACCTTAAAATTTGCAGCTTAAATTTACTTGAGAGGTCACATTTTAAAAATAACAAATGATTGTTTACTAGGAAAACAAGAAAAATTCGCAATAAAAAATCCTGTTAATGAGATAAATTTTTAATAATTTTTCTGGTAGAACATCTTCTTCTCTTTATTCCAAATAGAGGCAACTTTTAAGGCTCGAAAGGGTCAAACGTTTTATAGTTTTAGTTTCTTTAGCGAGGCCTCTTCATATTGATAGGAAAAAATTAAAAACTAGCATGCGTACAAATAAAAATTCCATAGTAGCTCCACAAGAAACTCTTAAATTAGTTCAAAAATCTCAAAGTAGCCGTTTTAGTTGGAGATTTATTTTAAAAATGATGCAATTCATACATTTTACAGACAAAAAATGGAGTGTATTAAGGAAAATAATTCAAATAACTTTATAACTTTTTAATAGTCTCTATTTACACCATTTGAATATTGGAGACCCCATTGTTTTGGGACCGAAAAAAGTAACCGAAAATCCCTCGCAAATATGAAAGCTTTTTTCCTGAAAACAGGGAACGCGGAGAGGAGCTCATTTGAAAGCGGAAGTTCGCCTGCTTGTGCAACAAAATGAACTCGAGGACCCTCCAGCGGAATAATTACTGCTCAAAATGTATGTATGTGTGTTGCCTTTTTTGCTACATAAGCTGAAGAGAC
Organism: Neocloeon triangulifer; assembly: GCF_031216515.1. Taxonomy (NCBI): domain Eukaryota; kingdom Metazoa; phylum Arthropoda; class Insecta; order Ephemeroptera; family Baetidae; genus Neocloeon; species Neocloeon triangulifer. The sequence goes on from NW_026775547.1 coordinate 3,951,098, forward strand.
GTCACTATGAATTATAATACTGGACACGACGGTCGGAAAAGCAGAAACTCAACAAATTGCTTCCTGCGGGAAGAGCGCACCATGAACATCCGAGTTCAAGAGGCAAAAATTACAATGCAAATTAATTTTATAATTTACATAAGTATTTATCATTTATGACTCATAAGTTCAGCAAAAAACCAATTTTTATGTAACCTTCAATTTTTTTTATAATTTTATGCTTAAAAATGCCCTACAATTTTTGTTAATTTCAAAAAAATTGGCCCGTGCTGAATTTTTATTCAAAAAAAGTGAAGACATTTGGATAAAATTATTAGTCAATCATGTTCAAAATTAGTCGATGTAAATAATTGAAGAAAAACAATTATTTTTTAGTAGCAATTTTTCAAAAGTAGTCCAAGAATCTAGTGTTTTTTTTTTTTCATAGAATACCCCGTTTTTACTCTCATACATACATTTTGAGCTTGAATGGCATATTCCGCAAAGATCGACGGGTGGATTAATTTTGCAGAGAATGATAAAAAAAAAATCTGGAATGTATAACTATGAAACAAAATTATGATTTGACCGTAAGGAATAATAATTAGTCTTGAGACAAAGTATGTACCTGAAGTTTTTTTAATATCGCATTTGTGTAATTATTTAATTAAATCTCATTTTATTTATTAGGTTTCCTCTTCAGAAGTTGTCCCTTTATTGGTACATATATTTAATACTTACACCTTTTGCTTGGATTAAAGATTTGTATCCTGCTGGAGGGAGATGTCAATTTTTACGTTGAAATGATTGCGGAAATGTGTCGATAAGCCTGTTGGCTGTTCACCCCGTCGGGGCGTCGACTCGATCTACCCTTTGAATTTTCCGCTCGCACCTTTTTCTATACACACAGATACTCATCGGCTGACAGGCCGACTTTTCTGCTCTTTGAACCAAAACACACTCAAAATTTGCTTGCAGAGAAAAAGTCAAGGAAATGGAAAGACCACTGCGACGATACGTAAAGCAGTAACCGGTCCTTTCAAATTCTTTCTCTTTTGCCGAAATAACAAGCGTAAAGAACCTTTTTCTTTTATCAATTATATTATGGAAGCATGCAGAAATTCCGCGCGCATAATAAAAGCATTCGAAGGGACCTTTTTATCTGGGCAATTTTTAACAAAAGTGTTCATATTTTACTCTTGATATTTATTTATACAAGACTAAAATTTCTTAGTTTAATTACATACTAAAAGTGAATTTAAATTTTGTTATGTGATTCAGAATTTATTAAACAGAAACCATGGGAATTATTATTCTTTATTATTTTTCAATATAAATCATGCTCTTATTAATTTCTGTATTTCTCTTAAAAGGAAATGAAAAAGTAATCTAATATTTTCCTCAAATATATACAAATTTTCATTTTTCAACGTTTGTGCGGCTTCTCCGAGTTTCACCAGAAGTGGCGTCGTTTCCACCGATATGTAAATTGTGAACTTTCCTCCTCGCTGAATAAACTCGATTGGAAAAGAGAAAAGAAAACTCGCAACGTTTTTGATTTGGCAAACAGTTGAGCACACTTGAGACACATAAAAGGAGACGTCGACTGTGTTGATTTTGTGCGGCAGGCAGAATAAAAGGAGGCGCTGCAGATTTGAATAAATGAATTCGTCAGCTTTTTAGCACACTCTCCATATATAAATACTATTGCCTCGGTGACCATTTTTGCCTCAACTTCTGAATGATGTAAAAGAGGAAAATCTCTAGAACTGAAATCAGAATAAAAATTGAGCCACCCATTTTTCTTCGTGTCTACAAATACCACTTTGATTTTCCTTTGTTGCTTTTCTTACCTTGAATAAATAAATTTATTTTGTGCAAAAATTAATTTTCTTGTGCATGATTGTGAGTTATTAATTGGTTCGTTGGGATTCCAAATTTTCACGTCTCGGTTTATTTTGCCAAAAGCAGAAATACATTTTCAGTCAAACGAAAATAAAATGCGGAACTGTTATTGACTCTGATGTTATCTTTTCCCAGAGGCGCAGCGACGTGAGAAATGGTCAAAAAAGTAGGCTTAAAAAAATGATTCCTAGCTAGCCTATTGCCAGCTGCACATAGAACTCGCATCAATCAATCCGCCTTGTGACGTTGATGCATAGCTACCAAAAAAAAAACGTGCTTGTCATAATTTATTTCAGTACACTGAACAATATTATTGATGATTAAAACATTTAAAATTAATTATAACTTCAATATAAATGATAAAATAAAAATTTAATAAATAATAATGATACTCTGCAAATTATTAAAAATATATATTTAATTGTAACTTTTATGATTTTTGATCAGGCCTATTAATTTTAAAAATAAATAAAAAATTATGAAAATTATGAAATTTTTTGTTTGTGTGTTAATATAACATTCCCACGGACTTTTTGCAAACGCATTGTTGCAACTCTTTGATCTAATGATTTAGCTTTCTTGCTCTTCTCTCAAAAGCAACCACGTTTTAATATTTGATGTAAAAGAATTTGTGAGTTCCATTTTGAAATCAGTTAATTATAAGAAGAAGAAAATTATAAATTTTGTGACAACGGATAAACTTATCTCTTTCGTTTGGCGACTTGCGGTGCATCCTCAGAAGCAATATTAATTCTTTTTTAAAGGTTTCCTTTGGCTTCTACTTTTGTACTTAAAATTAAAATGAGTAATTTTTACTAGAATTCGACAAAACTGCCTCACATCAGGAATAAAACAAAGCTCAGAATTGTTTTGTCTTCTGATAATAAATATGGCTCGAAACGTTTTCCAACATTTAAATATTCAAACACTACAGTTAATTAAGATATTTTTATAAGTAAAAATGTATTACACTTCAAGCATTTTGTTTTCATTCAGAAATGCATGTATATGAGCTCAAAGCACCAAGTGTGTTTTAAATTATTTCATTTAGAGAAGGGAAATTTGATTCAGAAAAGCTATGCAAATATGCTTGTGTATCTGAGTTTATTGCGTCTGTTTTTGTAAGTATACAGTATACATTTAATTTTACAAATTTGCTGCCACGCTAATGTGGCCCAAAAATGGACTCTTCTTGTTAACAACTAATTTAAGTCTAACAGCTCCTTAACCATTAGGCTGAGATCTTTCTTACAGAAAGGAATGTGTTATTATCCAGTTCTAATTGGAATGTTCGGTTCCCGCAGTTATAAGTACATAAAACATTAAAATATTACGTAATAAAGTTTTCGAACGTTGCTATCACTATACAAAGAGAGCGTGTGTGTAAATATAGCTACCGCACATAAATAGTCACATAAATAAAAAATAGCCAACAATGCATTCAGCTGTCAATAGCTTACTTGGGGTACAGTTTAAATCAAGTGTTGTTAAAACAAAACTGGTTTGTCTTGTACAAATATCAGAAATTAATCATTATTGCCACCTCTGGTGGTACCTAGGTGACGATAGCTGCTGCTGAGTGGCTACCGTTGTGTGGCTCCCTTCGTCCGAGTCCGACTCCGAACTGTCAACCACCATCTGAAAACAAAAGAGATTCTGAACGTTAATAAAGGAAGGAGTTTAGTGGGTAAATAAAATTAAAAAAACTCACATTTCCATTTAAGGACTTACGATTTGACACAAAACTAGTGTTAATTGTATGCAAAACCATAACCCAAAGTTATAATTTTTAATTTAATAAAAATAGAGGATATTACCAAATTAACTTAACTATTAACAAACAGGAACAACTTTGTTGGGCTGATTGAAATTTTGATAAATTAGATTCAACCTCAGGTTGTTAAAATGAATAATTACCTCAAACTTTGTTCCTTCCGGCAGTTCCATGGCTCCCATTGCAGACATTTGCTCCAATAAGTCTGGGTTGCTCTCGAGGGTGGAACGGACACTGCCTGGCTCGTACTCTGAGGTGTTTTCTTCATTGTCTTCAGACGCGTTGCCCGCAGGTACCCTGAGCACAACCCTCCTTGTCCTGCAGGGGGCGATCGGCCGCCTGCTGATGCTTCTCCGGCCGAAGGCTGCGTGGTGGTCACTGTAGACAGACCCTTCCTCTTCGGACCAACACAAGTCCTCCCTACTCGACTCCATCGAGTCCTCCACGGTGTCAGTGCTCTCAACCATCCTGAAAGTCCGCTTTATGCCACTCTTGTCTTCAGCAGCGCTCTTCAACTCGTTCAGTTTGCGATCGAGGGTGTCTAGGTGTTCATCGTTGCCATCCGAAGGAGGCAAATTGCTGTTGGCATCCTCGATGGGGCAGTCACTGTCACTTGTGATTTCAATGTTGCCATTTAAGGACTCGATGGTGCACCCTCGGAGGGCAGGGGAGTTCAGGTAAGGACTGTTGGCCAAGGTGTTGCTCTTGATGGTGTCGGTTTCGCTCACCTCCATGGGCGCTTGCTCTGTTTGGGTTTCGCTGTCAACACGCATAGACATCTGAAAATCAAATTAGTCAAAGTCCTTTCATTAATTTTAAGACAAAGTATATTACTTTTCTTTCCTTTCCAGGACTGCTCAGGGTGATGTTGTTTGAGCCCTGACTGTTTGTCCTCCTGTGATGTCTTGCCCTCCTGGCCCTTGTTGAACCCTCTCTGGCGATTGACTGAGGTGTGAGTGAGTTGACGTCGAGCTCGGTATACAAGGTAGATTTTGGGGGGCTTACCTAAAAATTAAATCAAATAATTAGTTTTTGAAGAGATTGTTTTTTATATTTTCTCAGCGACTCACTGTGATTATATCTCTTTGAGGCGTTTCAGGGCTTGTACTTGGGACGTCTGGAGAGGTTGTTTGGCTGTTGTTTGAATTGCGGCGGACAGTGCGAATGTGTTCGGATGCTTTGTTGATGAATGGACGGACGATTCTCCTTTTGTGAGGTTTGTAGCACAGACACTGCTTTTCACGCCTGTAAATAAAGATTTAATTAACCCATTTTATAAAAAAAAGCCTTGACAAAACAATTACTTTTTGAGCTCCCGTTCTCTTTGTTCGATTTGCAGAAGCATTGCATTGACATCCATGTAGAGGTTGTTTGTTCGCTCGAGTTGCCGTTCATAGTGCTTCCGAATGTCCTCGGCATGCTTCAGTTCCTGCTTCCTCTTCTCCACCAATTCATGCTCCATTCGAGGAATGTGTGATCCCTCAGTTTGCATCTTCTTCAGATGACTTCGAATCTCTTCTTTCCAGGTAGCTTGGGTTTTGTAGTACGAGTCGGGCGTCGTCGACCGCAACTCGACAGCTGCGATTTCCAGGTGCATAAGGATGTGCTTGAACGACGGCCTATTTCTAGGTTTTGAACTCCAGCACTGTTTGATGAGCAGCCTGAACCCAACAGGACAGGTTTCCGGAATGGGCAGTTGCAGAGAGTTTGACCCGACGCCCCAAATAATTGCAGACGAGTCAACGTCTTTGTAGGGAACCTCGCAAGTCAGCAGCTCCCACAAGAGAATGCCGTATGACCTGGGAAATCAAAAAAATAAATTCAATGACAATGCACGTTTTTTTAAACAATTTAAATCTTCTTACCAAATGTCAACTTTTTCATTGCAAGGCTCATTCCTTATCACCTCAGGTGCCATCCAAGCAACTGTCCCTGCAAAACTCATTTTGGTGCTGATCTCATTCCACTGCCGACACGTTCCAAAATCACTAATTTTGATTACTTCGTTCTGGCCGATCAAAACACTGAAACAGGAAATTGTAAGACCTTTGAAATCAGAGTTGAAATTTTCTACATACTTAGGGCTTTTGAGGTCTCGATGTATTATTTTGTGTGAATGCAAGTACTGCATTCCATCGGCAATCTGCTTTGCCCAACTGATCAGCCTGCCGGGAGGAATCTTCTCACCCTCTTTGAGTAAATTGTACAGAGGCCCATAAGGACAATATTCCATGACGATACAATAACACGGAGCTTGTGTACAAACTCCCCTGATAAAATGCAAGAAATTGAGTTAGAAAATTGGGAAATTAGTTTTTTTTTAAACTCACTTGAACTGAACGACGTTCTGATGGTTCAGTTTGCGTAGATTTTTTATATCAGTCTCTTTCTGCTCCCTAACCTTCTTGACAGCGACATGCTCATTCTTGTAGGTACCCCTGAAAACTGCCCCTTGGGCCCCTGAGCCAAGCCATTGTAGGTCGCTGATGCTTTCAAATGGAATCTCCCAGTCGTCTGAAATGGATATTCAGCGTTAATGCAATGGGGGCCATTAAGCTGATAATGCCGGCTGCGCCAATTTCACCATATCAGAATTATGCCATATTTCACTTTCTTATTGCTAGTGCAACCAATAATGAACTTATTTAGATCGACAGAGATTTACAGCAACTGCTTTATTTTTAATTGTGTATAAAATTATTATATTGTAACAAAAATTTAATATTTTAAGAGGAATTTAATAAAAACAATCAATCAAACTGGAAGATATCTAAGGAATGTCTGTGGTCAGCGCCAAATTTAGCCAGCGTTAGTCATTTTAGACCAAACTCGTGATTAGCCAGCTTATCTTGCAGGCAACATTTTTTGAAGATCTTAAGTGCTTTTGTCACTGGTGACGCACCACTTGCATATTAACCTTTGTTGGGCGCTCACCTTGTCCTTTGAGTTCCGACGCGGCCGCCTTGCCGATGATTGTCAGCACCGGCCTCAAGCAGCCAAAGAGGCCGTCGAAGAAACCCACGGTGGCCGGATTCGGGAACTCGACGCTGGGACTCGATTCCTCCGACTCGACGATTTTGACCGGGATGGGGCTGAGGGCGCGGGCGTTCTCGTCAGGGCTTTTGTTCTGGATGCCGAGGTTGTTCAACTCCTCCTGTAGGCACAGCATGCTGCGAAAAAGAGCCTGATTAGAAACATTTCGAAACAGGTGTCCAGGAGGGTGATCACTGTCGGTGATGAGGCGCAGGTGGTGCGAAAACGTGGGAAATTTCTGGCATTGTTTTGGGCGCGAAGCTTTGAGGCGGCACGAGATTGGCACACGACGCCGGAATTTTAATAGAGGAAGGAGCACGCCGATTATTTTAATAATTTTTAAACACAATAGGGATTATTTTGTGCGAAAATCGTCGCACCTGCGAGCTGCGAGGCACGCGATTCGCAGGTGGAAAGGCAAATAAACAGCGAAAAAATTAAACGAGAATGATTGTCGGACGGCAAATGGGTCATTGTTGTTGCTAATCTCTGCCAGCGGGCGGTGCAATTTTATTTATTTTTATTTGCAACCAAGGGCGATTTCAAATTCAGCCCTGTCCTGTCCAAAGGAAACAAAAATTGTCACTAACAGAAATTTTTTTTTTTTTTAAATATCACGGAGTTTGAAAAAAAAATCTTTCCAAGCTGGTGATAAGGAATAATTTATTATTATTTTTATGTACCAACGGATGCAAGACTTGCCTAGATTTTAATTTATTTCCATTTTCCTGCTGACGTCAGAACCATAATTTTCAAATTATACTGTTGTTGTGTGCGTTTGTCGCCGGCCGCACGTGGTCAATGGGAGAGAAAATTAATGTTTTGCATCAACCAAAGTCCACCGGCGTGTTTGCTGCCAGCACTCAATCACAACAATCGCTTCGATATAAAAGAGACGGCAAATAGTAATTTACAATTTTATGTTTCGACTGTACAAAGCTGCATAACTTCTAGAGAGATAAGACCAAAGTTTGGGTCGAGAGAATGCAGAGAAAACACCAAAATATAAATTGAATTGAACGCGTTATCTGCCGAGGGATTAAAATTCGCTGACGACAAAAGAGTGACGTTATTTCTGATAACTGCGACTCTCTCTATAATTTCTACAATTGAAAAATAATTTCGCCAAACCGAGCAATGCGTTTTCAAAGCAATCGAAAAATCTAGCGGCGAAGGTCGTTTTTACTACGCGCGGCCAGGAGAGCATGAAAAAATGCATTAAGGTGTCTTATCGTGCAAATTCACCTAACGCAGAGGAAGCAGGTGTCTAATTATTGCTAATTGCGGCGAAATTTAATTTGGCCGCACCTGTTTGTGAATTTATCCTGCTCGGTCTTGTTGTTGATAGCGGGCAATGCGAGTCCCGCCGTCAGGGGCGGTTGGGGGCTGCACATGGTGGTCGCCTCGGGGGTGTGCATCCCTCCTGTGTGCCGCGAGTGCTGAGAGCTGCCGATGCGGATGCTGCTGAAACATGACAATACCATTTGCTCGTTTATTATCGAATGGCGCGTGATGAGATAAGGACAGTCCTGCTGGACGACTTATCAGTAAGTTTTTTTTTCGAAAGCGGCGGCTCAAGAGCGACGAATTCGGGGAATCGCTCACTTGTTTTGCAAATGATTGATATTTAATTACGGAGGTGCACCTCGGTCTTGTTTGATTTCGTAAATTCCTCTCGATTTGTTTGTTCTCCGAATTTGTTTGCGCAAATATTGATTACAAATAGGATTAACGAAGATAAACTTTGCACAAGATAACTCAATTTATAATCATTTTCTTCCAGATTTATGGTTAAATAAATGTAGGGTAAAGAGTTAAAACAAAAATAATAAATACATTTTAAATTAAATCAACAAAAATTAAGGACTGTCCTTCAGTCTTCAGTGTTGAAAATTATAATATAGACCTAAAAATTGCAAAACTAGTGGACCTGGGGATAAAGTTTGAAATTAAGTTCCATTTAAATACGGCAATCGCCTTCTTTTTATAAAATTCTTGTCTAAATAATATCAAAACCGGTGAACCTGCAAGAGAGAAAACAGCTGCGAATAAAAATTTATAACTAAAAATCCGCGTTTTCCTTCTTGAAATTAAACAAATTAATAATTTTATAAAAAAAAATCGTTTATCAAAAAATTTAAATTATTTGTACACCTCATGCCAAAAAGAGAGCCAAGAATAACTTCCTAGACTGACAAGAGGTATGTATGCTGCTCTTGCACTCATTCGACACCAAAATCCTTATCAACAGGACTCTGGCTCTAATTAGGTGCTTTTTTTCTCCAAGCTCTATCATACTCTGCTTTGAAATGTCAAAAATAAAAAAATAAAAAATAATTTTCTTTGGATTCTTTAACAATTAAACACTTTGAATTCAAATGATTATGATCTTATGAAATATTTATAAGTAAATAATTTTTAAAACCTTTTTTATTGTATTGAACATTTATTTTAATGCCTAACAAAATTAACGGCCTCAATTATTCAGTTTTAAATGCATTATTATTTTTGAAATATCAGATGGCATTAAAAAAAATTTAATTGATTGATCACTTGATCAGGACTTTTAAAAATGAATGACCGCCAAATGGAACAAAATTTCATGCTCAATGAAGTAAGCTGAATTCAAATTCGCTGAATTAGCGCCAAATTATATGCTTTTCCAGCGTTGTTTCCGGCCACTTGGACAAAAAATTATTTTCCAAATCGCGTCAGCCATATTGCTGCACTTCCGTTTCGCCAGCGCTCGCATGACAACAATGGACCGGCCACGTTTCGCTCGCTGGCCGGTGAAGGGACGAATCGGCGAAAAGATCAAAGTTCTACTTTCAAAACGCACACGACGCGTGCTTTGTTGAAAATTCTAAATAAAAGCGATGTGAGAAAAATAAATTTTCCTCGCAGCGACAAAAAGGGGATTCCAAACAAGAGAGCCATAAATTTATCTCTTTATAATTCGGAGCTGGTTTTCTCAAGAGAGGCAGACCTTGACAGCAGGGTGGACGCATGACTCATCCAGCCTGGCTGCTTTTTACAGGTGTTTTCCTGCGACCTGCCTCCCCTACCGACAGGTACACAACAAAGCATCTCAATTCTTTTTTTCCTCCAAGAGCAAACAACAAAAGGTTACTTTACAACCCCTGGGTGAGGGTGGCAGGGACGATTTTGAGAGAAAAATACAGAGGGCTGTTCTGAGAAGGGATTTTTGAGAGTTTTCGCTGCTTACAATTAATAGCATTTCTTTCAACAGATTTTGCTCCTTGGACCCAAAAGTGAGGGGCAAATAAACAAGACGGCCAAAAGCACACAAATAACACAACAAGCATTTTGGCTGCTTTCAAAAAGAGGTAGAACTTGTTCAGACTTAAAAGATTTTTCAATAAACAGCAAATAGAAATTATCACAAAAGAAAATCTCCAATGTTTGATAATCTTTTAATTATATTTTACAATCTTTGATTTTATTTGTGTGCTTGATTAGCTGTTAAATTAGAAAATTGAGAAATTATACCGAAAATAATGGAAACTTGTGAACAATAAAAGGAATAATTTGAATGAAAACAATATTATGAAAAATCCGCATTTTTTAAATTAATTTTAACCAGATGTATTTTTACCATGTTTTATTTTTCCAAGACTTAAGATTCCAATATTAATTTGGAAATCACTCGAGGAAAAACCGGTAAAACACAAGTGATTCTTTTCAAAAACTCTGTACCCAAAATTTGGAACTCACAGAGCCGCGCAATGTTTCAGCTCCTTTCTTTTCTCGCCGGAGAATGTTAATTCGCGATTAGCGTGACCGGTGAGCACAATCGAAATGTGAGGTCAAAGGAACTGCGGAATGCGGACGAACACATGTCGGGAGGTGAGGAGCTCCGCGGAAAATGGTAACGTAAACAAGTCGGCGGCGGCATTTATGCATTCCCAAAGTACGCAGCGGGAAATCGATCCGAGGCAAGTCTTAGACCGGCTCAAATGCCAAAGGGCCGCGCTTGGAAAGTCAGGATCAATAAACAAGCGCAAGAGACGAGCGGGACGAGGAAAAGGACAAGCACGTTCAGCTTTAAGTGAGTGAGAATAAAAATGTTTGAATGTTTGAAAGGAAGAAAAAATTGTTTGAATTTAATGAATTGGAAAAGTTACTAAACAAAAATTGAATGTGAAAATCTCAGTTTATTTGATTAAACTTCAAATCACGGAGAATCAAATTTTAACTAAAAACTTTCATAACAATATTTTCTTTTATTAATTTACTATTTTGTTGTCATTAAGTCTTATCGGCCCGTGGCCTTATTGAACTTGCAGAGGGCAAGATCTCGTATTATTATTATTTTAGTATTTTATGAGCATCAAATAAGACAACATTAAATTATTATTATTTTGAGCATGTTTTGTTGGTTTTCAGCAACAATGTCTTAACTTAAGCTTTCATTAGTTAAAAATTACCAAAAGTTAACAAAATATTAAATACAAATTTTCATAATTTTCTTGCAATTAATATCTTTGGTTTAAAATTTTCTCCAATATTCAATCCTATATAATCAGATTTTTTTCTTCAAAGATTTGTTCAACAATGTCATTAAGTTAACGTTTTTTTAAATTTTCTAAATTTCATAGATTACGAAATGTTTAAGACTGTTTAAAAATGACAAGGGCTTCTAGAATCTAATAGAAATTAATTAAAAAGTAATGGAATTTTGATTACTTTCTCAATCAGACTTTAAAATAAGTATAATTTGACCAAAGTGTTCTAAAATTTCATCAGAGGCAGACCAATCAGGTAAGCAAATAGTGCAGCAGGAAACTGCCGTGTCCGTCCCCAGCGGAGAGTAAATTATTCTCCTATTCTTTTCAGACGCAGTGGAGCGTTTCGCATTAACAGGGGGCGGCGGGGTGTCGTGGTGCCGTAACTTTTCGATACGCGTGAAGGGCCCATCAATCACGGCCACGCTGCACGCACGCAGGTATAAAATAATCTAGGCGGGGGAAATTTATTAAATAAATTGGACGCGATCAGGTAGGCCGGGGGCGATGAATTCAAATCGTGGCCTTTCTCTGGCCCAACAAAAGCAGCAAAGCGACGGCATGCGATAAATACATAACGCGGGGGTAGAGACAGTCGTCCTGGCGCCGCTCGCCGCAAATGGGGCAGCCGCTCGTTTGTTTTGGGCCGAGCTATACTTATCACACTATCAAAGTTCGGTATGGAAATTACATTTTAAGTGATTTTAAGTGTTGGAAATCTTACAAAAAATAATGAAATAAGAAAGAAATACAATTTTTTTATCTTTAATTAAATGCTGAAATTAATAAAATGATTGAAATGATCTAAAACAGTAAAATCTTTTTTAATATAAGTTACTATCAAATTTTAACCAAAGATTAAATTTATCTCGCTTTTTTATAATTTTCATACTAATATTTAAATTAAAGTACTGAATTTTGTCCAAGATTGCATTTTATCTTTAAAAAATTGATCATTGTAGATAATAATTTTATTTTAATATGACTTCGAATAGCTCAAATAACTTAAATAAATATTTTGTAATCTTGTAAATCAATTTAAAATCACGAAAGATCCTCTGCAAGCTCAAATTTTGGAGAGAGGAAAAAAATTTATAAAATAAATTAGATAAATTAATGGTAGAGGGAAAATCAGAGTAAATAATTAAATATAAATTATGTCAAATGTGGTTGATAAAAAAATGATGCTTTAATTAATAAAGTTTTGGTTTTCATTCTATAATTTCCCATGGCTATTTTTTTATTTCATTCATATCTAATTTAATATTGACAAAAGGGTTAAAAAATTGTTTCTAGTAAAAAATGTGATCAATGATCAAATTATAATTAGTAAAAATAATTATATTTATTCGGTTTAAATTTTAAATTTCAGTTTTGTCTCTGGATTCAAAAATAAAAAAAACCTCATTTTGAAAAAAAAAATGCGAGATATCAAAAGAAAAAAGTTGCAGAAAATACACTTTGGAGCATCCTTCTTATATATATAAATAATACTACGCAAATCTAGCGCCTTCCTTATCTATCTTGTGCTGATTTGGCAAAAGCGCAGGCCTCTCGCTTTATTTAAAACTTTCAACATCGACGCAGTTTTCCGTTTTAATTTTGAATTGAAATCTAAAATGCAAAAGTGCAGTTATGAATGGAAACTGACGCTGGTCGTCTTGGGTGTCCTTGTGTGCATCCCATAATTCAGTTCAACGTCCTGAATGCATTCAAAAGGGCCTTCAAAGTTCATCAAACTGTTCGGCATCAAAACAAAAACAAAATGATGCAGTTGGAAGGATTTTCAACGAAATGAAGATAAAAAAAACGTACAATTACACACGCCTTTCTAAAAAAAAAAATAGGTGCCTCTGGCATTGAGCGGACGGGCAATAAAGGTGCAGTTTTAAACAAAGGCGTGAGTACTTCAATACAATGGATACGTATACGTATCGACAAGAAATTCCATTTTTGGCAAACAAATGACAAAAAAGAAACAAGGAAGTTTAAATCGTTTAATTTATTCAAATTTATCAATATTTTTAATATTTTTCTATTTTTCTAACGCAATTTCTTCTTGAGTTTACTAATGAACTTTGAAGCAATTTGAAATTAATTAAATTTCAATTAACCCGCCTATAATAATGTGGGCAAGGGCACGCATAAATACCGCGTAACGCAGCAGGTCCGCTATGCAGTCAGGTGAAAATCAATTAGCATAATCATAAAGCACGGTACATAAATATTACATTCAAACTTTTGCTAATTTAAAAAATGATTAAGATATTTTGTCGTGTCTAGTTTATTAAGATCATTAATCAATCAGTGCCGAATTTGCTTGATTTTAAGGCCCCGACCGAAATTCCAGCTCGAAAGAAAGGTGTGCAATACTGCATGGGACCTTCGCGCCGAGATGCACCTGTCACTTGGGTTTCCCGCACCGATTTCAGACACTCACCTGTCGTGGGTGGACGACTGAGGGGCGTCCGAGGTGCAGACCGTCCCGGTGATGCTGCCTGCAGGCCGAAACGAAGTCTTTCACGCTCGCACACGGCCCATTTGAACGTCAAATTCTCGCGATCTCTGCTCACATCCACGGCACTACGGAAACCAACATGGCTGAACAACAGAGAGCGAGGCGTGGGAGGGGAGCGGAGAGGCGCGTTGGAGGGGGCACCGTCTCTCCTCCTAAAACCGAGGGGCCCTGCCGCTGAGGTGAAGAGAGTGTGCGAATTTTTGGCACACGCCGCCGTCGTGCAGGCCCCACTGCGCCGCACAACAAGGAAAAAGCGGCCGAAAAAGATTTCGTCGATAAAGCGATTTCGTGATATACATGCTTGCCAGGGGGTGCAAAATGGAAATTTGTCCTATGGTTTCTCTCGAGGAAGTAAATGACCGATATAGGTTGAAACAAGAGCCTTTTTAACATAATGGTTGTTTGAAGAGAAATAAAATAATAATAAATAAAATATCTTGCAACTACGCCGCTACTAGAGTTATTAAAAAAAACACACACACAGCAGGTTAAAAAAACAATGCGGTTCTGTTCTGTTCGAATTGAAATTTTTATTTTCAAATAAAATTGAAAAAAGTAATAAAATCATAGTTTAAACCACATTTCAATTTTGTAATAGTAAAATTAACTAGATAAATCTGGTATATAGAAGAAATAAAAATTTAGTTAAATGCCACAGATCTAAATATACTGCAATGAAAAAAAATATTGATTAGTGTGCTAAAGATACGCGATGTATGTATTTGAGCAGAAATTTGATAGTAAAGACTTATACCTTAAAATTTATTTGATCAGGGGAAAATAATGATAAATAATCAAAAAGACTCTTTACTTCCTTTATAAATATTTGATATAAAAAAGTACTTTATAATAAATACATTGAAATGCATTTTTATTTTTTCATCTTTTTTATCAGATCAAACTATTTGAGGCTATAGAGCATCGTCTTAACCAACTTTTGTAAATTTCACTGCCTTATTTTGGCAATCATTATTTTTTAATTTCTATCTATAATTATTAATTTCAATTTTCATTCATTGATCATCAATTTTTATAATCAAAATTATATAATAAACAATTTTTTTCCATACTTAATACGGCCGTTGTCCCAAAATTGTTGTACTTCAGCTGCGCTATCTCGTCTCCAAAGTCAAGGCCAAAACAAGGTGCTGTTTTCTCTGGTGTCTTTGGTGAACACAGTGAAACAAAAACCCAAACAAAGGTTGACTCATCATTAAGCTTTGAGCTACTCTGTCTACCGACAATCCAATTACATACAAAGCAAGAGTCTCAAGAAGAGTGACCATAACCAGTTTGCTCACTTTTCGCTCTCAAAAGGTAAGCTGATGACTAAACTGGACTAAAAAAGTCAACTTTTTCAATTAAATTGCTTTATTTATTTTTAACCGTTTGACCCGGCAGCGACCTTTCCACACAGGGTTCAAATAAATTGCATCATGCTTGCAGGAACCGGCCCCCTGGCTTTATGAATGGATTGCGAAATGTCAAAGGGCGCCAAAGTGCGCAGCAAGTTGCCCAAGTGGGGCGATTCTTGGAAATTTTGGCCCCGATCAATAATAGTACGCATGCTTCTGCAACCGCTGGCGGGAGTTATATAACGTCGTGTATAAGGGTTGAATAAATGAAACACGAGTATGTTTTTGGCCTTTTTGAGTAACTTTTTCATTTCATTTTCATTTCTCAAGAACAGCAAAATAAAACAAACAAAGATAAAACTCGATCCCTCCCATACACAATAATGTATTATTGGTTATTAGTTAGAGATGATATTCGCGATGCCATCCGTTACAACAACACACTTAAAAATCCTCTTTTACGTTTTTGCAAAGTTCACAAGTTTCTTATTAATTTTTCCACGTTTGCATTTTTAATTTTTCAGTATGTGTATCTCAGTTTCCTTTTGTTTGTAAACAACATTAAATTTTTATTAATTCTTTCCGCCGATGTCACTGTTTTTTTTCTTTCTTCCATCGCATTCTGTTTCACCAGAAACGAATTTCGTTTTCAGCAATAATAATAGGCTCAATTATAATCTCTCTGATCTGCAACGGCTAGATTATTTAGAACTCTCTTTTTATCATGGCACACTGCGGCACTGATTTTTGTCATAGTTACTTCCACAATTAGAATTATTAGTAGACGAGTGATCTTTTTGTTTTCCAGCTAAATTGCAAAGAAAGGGCTCACGGTTTTTGCACAGAATTCATGCCTGATGAAGCCGAAAGACGGTGAGTCTGCGTACACAGAATCAGAGTCGGTCGTGAAACGTAATCATTCAACACGTGTTCAAATTACAAATATAATCAAGTGTATACAATTGATAATCATAGAGATAGTATTTACCCTTTTTGTGCAAAATTATAAAATAACCAACACGTTTGCCAAAATAATCAGCTTGTATTCGCGTTTCTTTCAAAGTACCAAAATTCACTTCAGCAGTTCGGCTAACTTGGCTTGATTTGTGAGTAGCTACGTTTTGGTGGCTCCTAATTTGGAGTTCACTTACAAACTCTTTGCTTCGTTACTTTTTTTCAACTAGTTTGCTCTTTTCGATACTGTTTCTTTTTTGTTGGACAATTCGCAACAGTGAGATATGCTGGCCTGGGCATTTCATGAGACCAAATGTAGCCAAACAGTGCCAAAATGAGTACAGCCTAATTGAAGCAATGTAATGCCACTATTAATGTATTGTAGTATTTTACATCATTTTTTGGTCGATGAGTTCTTTATGCCATTTATGTATCAATAAATGCCGAAAGCTAACAGCTATAATATTTATTATTTATTTATTTAGTATACCAAGGAACTGCTGCAATTAAATAATTATTAATTATTTAACATAGTTGTAACTTTAAACTTCATTCTTGTTCCACCACAAATTGTGATTTGATAAATAACTTTCATGTCCACATGTTGTGTCGTGTGTGATATTTATTTATTTTTTCCAAGTGTATTCCATTATTTTTCTGGATCATGTTTATACAACCCACAGCCCCAAATGTATTTCTATTTTCTTGTAATCCACTTACTTTTTCCTACACGTGTGTTATCTCTCGCTTTTTTTTAAGTGGCTGTGAAACTCAAAGAGCAGAACACACAACAAAAACAACTCTTAAATAATAATTAATAAACGTAGTGTAATTATAATCATAATAATCCATTCTAGCCTATTTCATTATTATTATCATCATCATCGTCATCTCATGTTAATTAATATTCTGTTTATTTTACAACACGACAACTAACTTTTCATCTTCATTTTCAACATGTTCATTTTGGGGCGGGGATTGAGAGGGGCTGTCATGCATGCCCCTTTTCTGTTGAAACAAAATCGATCAGGGTTGGTTGGATGGTTGGTTAAGCCACCATACAGCATTGTTACACATCATTATCAACGTCATCATCATGAACAAATGGACTTTCAAAAAGTGATCACATTTACTGGAAAATACAAACAGCATAAAGCAAGAGAAACGTACATTGAAGCAAAAATTATTTATTAATTATTAAGGCCTTAACAAAAAAAATCAAGAAAATCCCTACAAATATCGATCATTTTGTGGTCGCGATTAGGTAATGGGTTGTAAAGGTATTCGTCAAGCCTTGCGAGAATTCCCAGACGGAATCTAGAAAAGTGTAACGAGAGGACTTTGATATAGGTTCAATCGCGTCCAATTGTCGAGAGTAAATCGTAATTGGTGTTCCTTGCGCGAACGGATCAAGATATCGGACTGAGGCGCAAACTTGTTTGGTAAAAAGAGCGATCGCGCGAGTCGAGATATTTAAAAAAAAAAGAGTAAAGAGGCGGTAAATGCTTAGGCAAGGACTGTGCATATTTGAAAAATAAAAATGTCAAAAAAGGTCCGCTTTTGGAAGACATAGCCAAAGATGCTGTTTGCGTTCCGACCACAAAATGCCAACAGACCACAAAATGAAGTGCAATTATCACGCAATAAAAACACATACCTAATCTTCTGCGTTAAGTGCATGCCCTCTTTTTGGGTCGTCTGTTAAAAACTTAAAAATTCGGGCGGCTCCGTTGAGAGCTTAGGGAGCTAAAACAAAAGTTGGCTTTACCCTGTGATTATCGATAGGTATTAGAAAGAGAAGAAGTAGCAGCAGCAGCAGCGTTGGTGGTAGTCGTGGTGTCAGGCGAAAATTAAAACAACCATTGATCAGGATTACACACATGGGCTATCACAGTTATTATGCAATCAAGCACTCGGCACCCACATATCTCTTCATCTGGCGGGGATCTAAGGCTGCAAGCTACAATCAAGGGTGTCCCAAAAATATTTGATTCTTTAGAGCCATCCATCTTCTTTTTCACTCCTCGTTGCCAATTGTGTAGTATTCTTTCTTGTTACTTTTGCTTGCAAGGTCGTCTTTAATCAAAAATATTTCGAGCGACACTATTTTCTTATTTCACTTGCGAGACACTCACAGTGTCTCTAGGTGGAGCACCACTGACGGGCGCCGTCAAGATGTCAATAGTTCTGACAAAAGCGAGTGCTACTTGGGTGACCGAGGTTCTCGCATCCGACGATCATCATTGCGGCGATTTCTCTGATGGTACTGGCCTCTGTCGCCCTGCTGATTGGGTCGGCCGCCGCCGCCACGACCCATCCTCTGCCCAATGCCCTCTTTTGTTGCGGTTGAAGTTATAACATCTGCTTAAACAAGGATGAATGGTTTTAGTTCACTACTATTAGCATGCATGAAAAATATTTCAATTGGCTCAGCCAGAGCAAAAAACCAAAGCCGTTAGTCAATTATGGCATTGTGTATTTTTTAAAGGTTCTTTTTACAAAGAAAATTTATCCACATGATTCAAAATTTAATACAAATCCAACTATTATTTGTAACATTAAATTCTTTGGTAATCTACATTTTCCTTTAACTTTTCATAAGATGAGTTTGCCAACAAAATATTTGCAATTATCTCGTCCTACCTCTAAGCTCAGGTTGTTTGTTGCCATTGTTGCTACTGGTAGTGCTGCCTCCCTCTGACTCAGACTTGCTTCTTTCCTCCCTCATTTGCTTCTCCCTGTGGTGTTGCGCCACTTGTGCATAGCTGAGTTTTGAGCCTGGCGGGGGAGACGGTGCATTGGGTATGTTGTCTTGGCTGTTCACATTGTTGTTGTTGCTGCTTGGTTTCTCAATAGGGTTAGTCATTGTAGAGGCGTTGGCCATCACGGGGGCAGGCGGGGCTGCTTTGGCGGCCGCCATGGAGCGGGTGGCTTCGGGAGCTGACTTGGCGGTGGAGCCGCTCACCTCTCCGTTCAGCAAGGCATCATCAGTCTTCGTGGATTTATCGGCCATGCTTTTGACCGACCTGAGGATAGACAGTGAAAATTTTATTAAATTCATTTATAACAACAAGGGCCACAACTCACTTTTCAGGGAAATTTGGAGGGGTGGCAACAGGAGTGGGTGGTGTTTCTGTTAGTGCCTCTTCTACTTTTGCCGCTGCTTTCACTACTTTGGGCTGAGTCGCTGCCACTGCTGCCACAGTCTTCGGCGCCGAAGAAACAACAGAAGCAGCTGTGGGAGTAGGAGGTGGCGGTGGAGTGGCAGTCACTTCAGGCTGAGCTGGGAGGTCTTTATCACGAGAGCTGGACGTAGAAACCTTTGCTTTGGCTGTGCCTTTCACCACATCAGAGAGCCTGAACACAGAAGAAAACATAATTCTTGACAAGGCTCAATACTGTAACTTTCAAGTAAATAAAGAAACGTTTTTCGACAGAATCGTACCTGCTCTCCCAAGGTGACGGTGAAGCTGAGGTCTCAAGCTGTTCAGGGGCAGGCGCTTTGGTGCTTGATTCCTGGTCCAGACCGGGCAAGGGAGGAAAAGCAGTGGCCTCCAAGTCAAACTTAGGGCCAGGCTGCACAACGGAGGCAACAGGAGTCGCAACTGGCTGGGGGCTGTTGGCCATGGCTCGCACCGATCCACTAGGAGCTCTGACGTCGTCCTCCTTTCTGCGCCTCCTTTGCCTGCAAAAATTTGCGTTGATTAGATAAGAATTTCAATTTTCATAATTGGTTACCTCAGAGATCCGGTAGCATCTTTATCACCTCTCCTGTCTTCGTCAGCTCTCATCTCGTCTTGTCTCGAGTCGAGCAAAGCAGTCTTGGGCATCACCACCGGGGCGGCAGCCAAAGGCGTCACAATGGTCGCTACTCTCGACGTGTCGGGTAGACTGGAGCTGGTAGGTGGGCGCTTTTTTGAGCGGGTATTGAATTTTGAGGATGGGGGCTTTGGGAAGGGGCTCTGAGGAGCGAGGCCGTTGACTGTGAAAACGCTGCCGATGTCGTAATAAGGCTGACCATGGCTGGGTGGCCAAGGGATCATGGGCGGGGTGTATCCAAAGGAGGGCTGAGGTGTCGGCTGCTGAGGAGGGTAGATGATTTGCACCGCGTTGGGGAAGTTCAGCGTGGAAGCCGAGGTACCATTGGCGTAGACCATGGTAGGGGTGAAGGTGCGCGCAGTTTCGTAAACTGGCGGACTGCGGAACCCATTCTTCGGGCCGGTGGTTGATGATGGTGTGTTGTTCATGGGTAGCCTGTTCATGGGTTTGGCTTTTATGCGTGCCATAATCGGCTTGCCCTGGAACTCGCGCACCTCCTCTCGAAGAAAGCGGTAAGCACGTTGAGCATCCTCGTCCGACTCGAAGGTTACGTACCAAGCGTTGTTGTGCGCAAACTCGCAGGAGACACATTTGGGGCAGTTTTCACTTGAGAACAAACCCTGAAAATAGTTTAAAAACAAATTAATTCAAGACATAATCAAAAAGTCCTGAACAAAATATAATCAAGGGCCACCAAAGTGTGGTTTTTATGGCAGATTAAAATATTTTGTATGAGTTTTGGGAGAAACCAAGGGATACCACAACCACATCCTTTGGGATTTATTTCCATAAATTATTAAATCTGGTAAAAAAGGAAGCATGTATTGCAAATTCAAATTTTACTGAGATTTTTTTTAACGCTCATTCAGGGTAAAATAAAGAGAATATTTGTGTCTACAGATCCACTTATGAGAAGTGGAAAATATTATGTAATAACTGGAGACTTACTTCAATCTCTTCGGCAGGAGTATTCTCGGAAACTTCCCTCAAAATGACTATGCACCTCTTGTGGTTAGGCCTCACCTTAAGACCTTCCTCGTCCACTTGGACTATCGAAGATTCTGCAATCACATTGGAATTCAGCGTCGTATATTTGCATTAGATAAGGAAAATTAGTACCTCTCAAAACGTCGGTGATTAATTTGATGTCTGTTGTCAATTTTTTAACTTGGTTAAAATTAGCAACAGTCCAAATTGGGACGTACTGGTCGTTATCCATTTGAGACAGCAGATACGTATCACTTGCAAGGTTTTCTCTGGAACAAATAAGTTTGGATGTTACAAGAAGTGATTCATTCCTATGTCGTCAATACTTTGGGAATGCGACGTTTACTTTCTTAATAACACTAACAGATAAAAGTTCAACTGAGAGCATAGATCCCGGTTTTACGAGCAAAACTTTTCTTTTATTTACACAGCTGTCGTAATTGCTCTGTAATTAATATATGTGAGAACTGCTTGAGCGTCATAGCCGCGGCAGTTAATGTTGGGATAGGCGTCAAAATATGAATGGAATTCCTTATCCAAAAATGAACATTTGTACACCTCAAGCCAAACAGAGAGCCATGAATGACTTTCTAGACTGACGAGAGGAATGTATGCTGCTTTCGCACTCATTCGACACCAAAAACCTTATCAACAGGACTCTGGCTCTAATTAGGTGCTTTCTCCAAATTCAATCATCGTTATTTAAAAGAAGTGAATTTCTACCATAAAATAATGTTTTTCTCTTTCTTAAAAAGTAATTCAATTAAAAATGCACACAAAATTTTGCCAACTCGTAATACCATTTAAACAAATAATTACCCAGCAGACTATATTTTAAAAAATTAACGGAAGTAAGTTTTCAGGAAATTCACTCTAGTTTCTAGAGTTTTTAATTATGATGGACTATTCAATTATTTTGCCATAAATATTTAAATAATTTGATCCAAATCTGAAGTACTGACAGACAATTTCAGTAAGTTTTCATAAAAAAATTCAGCTGCTTGTACAAAATTATAAGAAAACTCTACAATCTGTGCTCATTTATTCTCCCAACTTTGATGCATGAACATTCAGAACATACATATTAATATAAAAGGGAATTGAAGAATATTATGTATTTATTTATCTCTTAGGATCCCTTTAGGTCAAAGTCCAAGGGAGCCTTTAAATGAATGATTGAGCATCATGGAATGGAAGTTTTTTGTGTGTAAAGAAATATTTTAAATAAGATAAGTAGTATCAACAAGGAAAATCCTGTTTAACTTTTAACACTTTTGCGAGATAAATATACATTTATAAAATAAACTTGCGGTTCTTCGGTATTTATTAATATAAAGAGGCATCCAAAATATAACAAAGTTAATCAAAGGAAAATGACTGAATTGAATACTTTGAGAATATTAAATGAAAATTTGGCTCACCTCGAGAAGTAGTACTCGAGTTGTGTTGCGAGCAACTGTTTGAGCTGCTCCAGTTCGGCTGCGGTCATGTTGGCCGTGTTAGGGCTCTGGCCGCTGGCCGCCGCCCCAGTCGGCATCGCGTCGTCCCCGTTGACTAAATGCCTGTCAGATTCTGAAGCGCCGGCAGCCTGGAGGTCAGGGGTGGGCGCGGCGAAAGCCACCCCTGAAGGGATCTTCTCAATGTCCCCATTCATGTACACGTAACCTAGGCAGAGGAAGAGAGAATTAATTATTTGGTTTCTCGGTTGAAGAGAATATAAGACTAGTGAATGGAATGGTGAATTTTTTTAACGAAAAAATCTCAATCTAATCGCTGCCTGCATTTTTATCGAATTGATAAAAGCAATTTTCCTCGCCTGCATTACTGTTCGATGCGGCTGGAAATTTTTGGCAATACCGTAGTGTGTCTGTCTTTCATGTCGGCAGTCACTATTGATCACGCCACTACCCTCGAGTGTGCGAGTGGAAAAGTATACACACACAAAACACGAGACCCTTCCTTCCTTCTACGGCACAGCAAAAGACACAATAATATGCAAATCGGAGGCTACTTTGCAAACGCCCATTCGGCAGGGCGGAGCTAATTAGCAGATTAACAAACAATCTTGGCAAATTGAGCTGCGTTTCCGCTTAAAAAGTTTATCTCTTTCTCAGCGCCTGCAGTACATTTAGATAACAACATGATAATTAAATAAAATATTTTTATTTTCAATGCCAAAAATTATATTGGACAAAAGTGCAAACACTGTCTGAAAATGATGGAAATTTAAATATTTCATAATAGTTTAATTCATGGGAAATATTGATCGTTCTAGAAGTAATTTTCTAAAATAAAATCAATAAAAATTAATCAAATCGACTTAATAATTTACAAAAGCCGAAATTTTCCCGAAATTACTAATATTGGGAAAAATTGGCGCACATATGGTTTGAATTAACGAAGTTTACAGGATGTAAACACAGAATGCGGACGGAAAAAAGTTAATTTTAGTTTCAAATTGGAATCTATGATGAGCCTATCATTTATGACGGAGCAATTATCAAAAAGTCCCGAATGAAAAGTTCAGGTCGTCGCAAGCAAACCCCCGCGGTCGGACAGCCGAAGGTCGGAGGGGGATTTGTGAAAGGGCCCCCGAGCCCCCGGTCACGTTTTGGAAACGGAACACACGAAAATTCCATTGTGGCCGACTCGGCCCCCCGCACCACTGCATCACATGACAATTAGCGCCGCTTGCGAGTGCAGAAGGGCTTCCGAACGAGTCGCGGAAGGTGCGGCGCCGACCGTGGCCGGAAGGACGATGTTCGCTGGCGGCCGAAAAACGAGAGGTTCGCCAAAGTGGGCCTGACGACCTGGCACAACGAGGTGCCGTTCACTGCTGGCCTACATTGCGGTCATCCCTGTGACGGGGCCCCGCCCCCTTACGTGGGCCGCCGGTGGGCCCTGGAAGCCGGTTGACAAGATTTGAGTGGCCTTCAGATGCTCACGGGACAGTGGGCGGAAGATTTTCGCTCCCGGACACCATGTGCCCTCGCATCCCCTGCCGAACTGCCGTGGCCCGGCTGCAAAAGAGCGATTCGACGTCGCCGACGGCCCTTCGGCCCGAGTCTCACCGGCTGAAAAACGCACTGGAAAATCGGCCGTGGACCGACCTCAGGATCGAGGTGGGAAAGAGACGGAAAAGGCGTTTCTTACCTAGAGAAGAAGCCCTCAATCTCAACACAATTCTTTCTTAACCTTGCAAAATGGCCGACAACAGCACATGCCAGGGGAAATGTTGCATCACCGTGCGACACCGGTGCCGCCATCTGTCGGCCGCCGCCGCACTCGTCGCTCGTGCAGCGCGAAAAACCACTAATTGCTCCACTAACTCCGCGGGCCTCACACGCACACAGCCGCCGGTGATGCTTTTTGCGTCGCAGGAATGCGTTTCGCGGAAAGAGTTAATTGCACCGTGTCTGTATGAAGTTATAAGAGCTAAATAGAACGGACGAGATGCGGCTCCCCTCTTATGTCTAGTGAATTTTATTCGCTTGTCGGAAAGATAATTAATTGAGTAACACACGCACCGTTGCGTTTGGCAATAAAATTAAGTTCTTCACTCCTATAGCGATTTTTAGCTCGGCAATATGTGCTAATAAAGAACAAAAGTACAGCGAGAAATAATAAAATATCTAATTTTTTTTCTCATTAGACAATTATTTTTAAATGTTTTTTTTATAATTATAATATTTCAGCATGGATTGGAAGAAATTTCCACTTGAGGAACCCATCATGTTGAAATTGAGCAACCGGATTTTCCTCATTAAAATAACTTTTAATGAAAATCTCGGAAAAAAGAGCTCGACTAGTCTCAGCGAGTGTCTGCAGCTCAATTACATGAAAGGAAAATATTTTAATTTGATTCAACGACGAAATGCCTGTTTTTTTTTCAGTGAATTACGCTTCACTTCCTTTAATTACCTATTAATTCTTTCCTCGTTTTTAATATTAATTAAAGGATAAGAAGGGAACCAAATAAATCAGTTTTGACACCTAATTTTATTTTACTTGTATATTTGTAATGAAAGAATATTTATTGATCTTGGAAAATAGACAAAATAATTATTCAAGCAATTTAACAGAGTAGAGAAGCTCAAAGGTTAAATTCGATAAATTTTAATTAGAATATTCATGGTCCGTTTGCAGCGGTTTATAAAACATAATTATTTGCCAACCTGCCAATTTGCTTCCGGTTCGTATTTGCAAATAGCATACATCATCATTATTTTTACCTCTTTGTTTATATTTGCACGCGTAATGGAAAAAATGTCCAAACCGCGCAAAAACCAGAGTGGTTTTAAATCGCGCAAGAGCTGCTTTTTTGTAATGCCATATAATTAAGCTGCGAATTTGACTCACTGAGCAAATAAAAATAAAAAAATGAACGCTGTCGGCGCAAGAGATAAATCGTGAATTATGATTTGTACACCTTAATCTAAAAGGGCGCAATATTAAAAAGTGCTGATTGACGAGTTCAAATAACCCTGGCAACTGATTTGATCTGGCCTTGAGCGTTGATACGACGGCCGTTTATGCACACACAGTCCTCATCGCAGACCGAAGGATATGATATATTACTTTTGGTATTGCACAAAGCAGATAATATAAATCAGCTCCCGTGTGAGATAAATAATGGTAATCAAAATGAGGCAGCTAAAAATCCATTAAATTCGGAGCGATTTGATCGAGAATTTTATTTATGACTTTTCGACCTTTGCTCTCGGCTGGATTCCGGCGGCAGAGGAATTGTTTGCTTTACTCACCCTCCGTGTGTGAAGAGTTGGAAGCAACAGTGTCTGGCGAGTCTGAATCCGTGTCGTCGGTGCCATAGTCGTCCAACTTGTCTTGGTCGGGAAAAAATTGTCGCACACCTGAAGTCACCTGCAACACAAGTTGAAAGGAATGCGATTAAAACAGGATTCCGAAGATGCTCTGCGGGATGTAAATTATTAGCATTGACGCACGAAAATTCCAATCCACATTTATTTAGGTGTATATTGGTTTAAATAAAAATTAATACTGAAAATTATAATGATCCGAAATGGCGTTTATAAACATTATTAAAATTCTTTGAATTTTAACTACAAACAAAATTATTATTATTTACAATTAAACAATCATGTTGAAAGAAAAAAATTATGAAATCAGCTAAGAAAAAATTGCATGATAAAAAATTTTTTGCTTACAAGCGGCTGATTGAGAAAAAATAGTCTAATTTTGACCAATCGGGCCATGTTTAATTTTAAACAAAACTAATTAAACTCAGTTCTATTATTGTGATGCAAGGACGTTCACAACTTATATAGTAATTGTCTAATTAAGATAAATGTATTCAAATACATTCAAATTAGTAATTAATTAACCAATGATGATTTAATGGCTCAAAATATTTTGATTTAAATAACAAATGAAAGCATTATCTATGAATAATAATAAAATAAAAATTGAAAAAGGTATTTTAAATTTTAATAATGCTAACAATGAAATTTAATTTTCAGTTTTAGCACTTTCCCCTGGCTTTCCACCTTATTAATTTTCAACTCTTACAGGTTCCTTCAATTAGCGCCTAACTAAGTTCGCCTTCTCTCTACATACGAGTTTTTAATTAATATACCACTGTAAAGGGCAAGAGAGTATAGCACGCCGCGTTTGCACTTGACGACGTTAATGTTTGCTCCGGCAGTCTCCAGTGTGATAAGTTCAATTAAGTTTTATGCGGCCTAATGGCACGCATATATACACACACACTTCTCTCCGGTCGACATGTGCGCGACACACCACCCTGTCATTTGCAGAGCGGCGCTCTCGATATAATTTGACGCGCGTAATTACATTCAGCAGTCGCATTTCATTGCAACACACAACAAGTCGCCGGCTCATTAATTACAAATCCCTTATACTTGTAATCAGAGGCGTGTAATTAGCACGGAGAGATAAATCAGGGGTGGCTAAAATTAAATCTGATCAGGTAAAAAGGAAATGGTTAAAAATTGTTTTCTCACTATTTTAATAATTTTTAATCAAAACGTTAAGAAATTAATTAGAGCAAATTTTTTATTCAATAAAAAAGTATTGAAATTAATTTTTAACTTACAACGTTCCAAATTATTCAGTTTCTTATCACAAAATTTTTAAATAATATTTTCCCAAATTTTTTCTGCAAATTATGGGGCAATTTTTTTATATGTGAACACAGAAAAACCTGACATTTAAACATTGTTCAACTCACAGGTGAAGTGCAGAAAATGTGAAATTCCGGAGGCGAACCGGCGCATTTCACGAAAAAGTCGGCGAAGTACATCGATTCCATAATCGAATTGAAGTAAGCGTCGGGGTAGCAGCAGATGGTCTCGGCGACCAGGTCCATTTTGGACGGTCGCTGACCACCAACTGACCCCTACAAGCGAGAGCTCGGCCACCGAGAAAGCTGCTCTGCTCTTCTTTTGGTGCAACGCAGCATTTCACACCATTGGCTCCACCTACACTAAAAATGCAACAGCTCTAACGCAACGCATTTCTGCAATGATCGTCTTTGCAGGCCGTTAGGACATTCACCAGCAGCCCCGACCGGCCGCCGCGATTCTGTTTTTTTATTATTTGCTCTGCGCGCTGACGTACGGCGTGCCGCACTAACTTAAGGTGAAGTCAAGGATGTTTGGCAACGATCACGAGGCGATTTAACGCCGACACGACCCGCTCTGTTGTTTTTGCTCCGCCGTGCGAATGTTCTTGTTCTTATCCCAATTAATGAAAATTTTCGTCTTTTTATTAAAAAAAAAAAAGCAAGTCTTCTGCAATAGGGACGCAAACCATAGCAAAAATTGGCTGAGCTATTTTGTTTTCCACCCATAAAAATAATAAATTAAATTTTTGAACACTTTAAATTTACTTTTCGAATAAGCCATTCAGAAAGATTGGAAACTTTTCAAAACTTAAATGATTCAAAACATTGTTCACTTTGAAATTTTCTCCGGAATACCCATTTTTATAGCCTTCAATTGTAATTTCTTCTATTTGATTAAATTTCACAGAGAACTTAAAACTAAATCAATTAAATAAAAAATATGAAAAGGTATTGATTTGTTTCTTACTTATATTTTTTTTTTACCACAGGTCTTATAATAAAAATTTGAATCTTGATTCGATCAGAGATTTCTGGTGGAGCAGCAACACAATTTAATTTTAAAACTAAAGAGCATTAAAAATAATTAAATTTGCCCCAAATTAATATAAATAAGTTATATAAATATTTATTTTTAACTTTTTGCTTATGTATTATAAAATTTATTCATTTGCAAACAAAACTGGATTGCCAAAGAAAATGCTGCTCTAAAAGTTCCTTTGACATGCTTTTACACGTTGAGTTTAATGAAAGAGAAAACGTGAACTTTGAAATGCAATACGAATTTGAGAACAGGTATGGTTTCCGCAGTGAAATATCATAATTATTTTCCTCCTCTGGCCATTCCGTAGCGCAAACGAGGGTGCATTTGGAAAGCACTGCAAAAGCTTTTTCGCAGAAGCCATGAAACTCTATCTTTGAAAAATCCATTTGTTTGTGTTTTTCCTCAACTTTGATTGAACTTGTGGAAATCTGATATCGCATGCCCCAGCAACAACTTCCTCTCTAAAATATAAACGTAAAGGAGACAGAAATTTTGTTTATCTTTCCCTTTGACATCATTTACACGTGCATACACATTTTATAACCTTTTCACTAAAGGGAGAGAAATTAAGATTTAAAGTAAAGATATTGACTTTTTTACAAAAATCAAATTGCACAGAATTATAAAAAAAATGATTATAAAATTGGCGTGCATAAACAAATAAACCTAAAATTTTTTTCTGAAGTATATATATAGAAAATAAATAAACCAAACACTCAAAAATTGTTTTTATTTCATGTGTATATTTTTGGTAAGATCATTGAATTTAATTTGAAGTTTTTCTGTATTTCAATGTATGTAACTATTGAATGGAAAATCAATAAAATAATAAAAAAAAAATTTGCACAAAATTTAATTGTATTTTGAGGCTTACTTTTCGGAACAAAATCAATTTTGTAACGTTAAACGTTATTTGTATTTAGAGTAAAAATAGCCTCCAGCGGATCATAAATTTAAATTTCCTGACACTGCTTCCGCAGTTTGTTTTGTCCTGGACGTCAAGCTTAAATGCGAGATGTAATACCTAAATCGCGCGAGAAGCAATTTGCGAAATGACGCGTTTGCGTGGGCGGGTGCGTCTCCTCTCGTTTAGCCTGCCCAGTTTTATCGAATCGCAGACGTCATGTCATACAGCTTTTGCACTGAGAGAGTTACGATTTATCTTGCCGCAGATAAAATTGCGTGTCTCTGTGCTTTCTCCTACTTTTTCGCTTTATGACAAGAGTGCGCCACATTCAACTTTTTGGCCGTGCGCAATTCGCAAGCAGGCCCTTCCAGGAAGCTCATCCATAAATCTCGTGCACACGCTCTTGTTTGTTCGCCGCAGCACATCATTAACTGGGACGCAAACAAGATTTTCCATAAGTTTGAGAAAAGCAGCTTTTCCTCGCACAACTTTAAATAATACAAAAAAGCTTCTTTTTTTTCGTCGGCAAGATGTTTGCAAATGATATGCGTATGAGAGACAAAAGAAAAGCATCGGTTGCTTGTTTCGCGTATTGTCGACCGCGACATGGAAGCGCCTGGAGAAGAAGGAGGGTATGCAACACGCACGCCTCCGCTCTGCTGCCAGTTGCAGCGATTCGTCGTTGCGCCTACTTATTTCCAGACACTGGTGTGTACCGCCGAGCGAGAAATCTCACCACATCGACAAGCCGCAAAGTAATTTTCGCTGGAAAATGAGAAAAGCCGTCAGAGGAGCACGAAGTAATAATTATACATGTGCACCTTTCTATACAGCTGCGGGTTGAATGCGTGTGCTGATTAATTAAAACCCGCGCGAGGCCATTGCACTCATTAGCAGCTTGCCAATAATGAAGCTATTTTTGCAGCCGCATTTTGTTAAATATCTCAAGAAAATGAGCTCACAGAAATAGATTTCACTAATAAGCTGATAGAGTAAGATGGTATGGTAAGAACCAATGCAACCGGCAGTGCAATTAATATTTCCAGGGGCTACAATTAGTTCACACAAAGATTAAAACAAATTTATCTATTTGGCTGAATAAGATTAAAGGAAAGGAGCAATATTTTCTGGTCGTAGTTGTTAAACTTTTGCAAATTATTATTATTATTATTTTAGGCTCATTTTCCTTATCGTTAGTTAGAATTATGGTAAGTTTATTGGTATATAAAAGAATAAAAATACAAATCTCTGAACTCTAAATTTTAATTTATTTATAAAATGCATACTAAAACAATGTGTATATTTATTGAATTATTTCATTCAAGAAATTAGGTAGCATAAAAATTTTTGATCAGATTGATTAAATTTTAAAGTTAGTAGAGTTATATTATGATGCTTAAAAAAATCTATGAAATGATGAAAATAGTTTGCATTTATATATTGAATATAATATTTTTCATGTATAATTTAAAAGTTATCTATTATTTACCTTGAGATCAAAATTATTATATACCAAAGTCCTTAAAAACCTTGAAACGTAGATGCATGATGAATATTGACATTTTTTTGTTTTTCTTCATATGCAATATATTCAGGTATAAAATCAGATCAATGATGGGTATTCGCATGCTAAGTTGCAGGTACTAACTTAGTGTGTTAATATTATCCCGCATTCTCTCCTCAAAATAATAATCAATCAAGTCCTAAAATTCAGTCGAAATAAATATCACGTATTAAAGTTAAAATATTCAACAATCAATATTTTCTTGTGAAATGAAAAGGGAAAACTTATTTTATATAATCCGCCTGAAGGATTCACTTTTGCCTTTTAAAGAGGCATCAAACTTTGGCCTGTGTGTACGACCTTTAACTTTTCTGAGAAAAAATGCGCGCGATGGTGTGGTTTTGCCACAACGTCAAAAAGTTGTGGGGCAAAGAGTGAGAGCAAAAGGAGTCGAGAAGGGTGGGCGCACCGAAAATCGAAGCGTTCTTTCCACGTCGGCGAGAGAGAGAATAGCGGCCGCCGGCCCATTAATAGAGTGAGCGGTGAGCAGGAAAATATCAATGGAGCGAGAAAAGATGCGTTCAGGCAGACCGCCGCCGCCGCCGCCACACCACAGCAAAAAACAAACTCGATAAAAAAGCGAGCAGACAACGAGCGGGACTTTTATGTGTTTCGTTGATTAAACAATTTATCTCTCGGGACCGCCGCGTTAATTCATTTCTCGCTGACCATTATTCCTAATTACAATGAAGTGTTGCAAACAAAAAATAATAACAACAACGAAGGGTGCGAAACCGCAGAGCAGCACACAAAGGAGATGGCTCGGGGTGCAAAAGCGGCAGTAATTTCGCGAGAAGAGAGAGTCGCGAATCTAAAAATAGCCCCGGCCGAGATAGAGCGGCCCGCGCGCACCTCTCCATCCGCACCGATCATTTCCATCCACCCACGTGTTCTCCGCTGACGTCACCCGGCTGCCTTCCCGCGCGTTCGTTCGTCCAAGATATATACACAGCATCAGCGCGAGAGGAGCAGAGCAGCCCCTTCCCTCTGTGCGAGGCGAGAGAGAGAGATGGGTGGGCACTCGCGGCTCTTGTATTGATCCAAACATGGCGCGAGAGACTCAACCCTGGGCCCAAGACGTACCAAGTCATGGGCACACGTCGTGCATGTTCACTCCGGCGGTGGCGGCCCGACAGCCCGCCGACCGCCCGCTGCCCCTCGGGAAAGGCCCGGCCACCCCCGGCGAAGGCACCCCCGCGCCAAACCACCCTGCTCGGGCAAAGCGACAAGTAAAATCGCGGCGAACGGATATTCTGGATGGAACAGAATAAAATAATGTGAAAAAATAAGGTACCTTTTGAACGACGAAGCATCGCGGGTTGAAGGCCGTGCAGACGTAGGTGCCATTGGCGTCGAGGTAGGCTGCGATCGGCTCGATGAAGGGCGTCACGGCAGGTGTTGTTGTTTTGGCCCGTGTGTTTGGCATCGGGACATGCCCGCGTGGCAGCCGACGGCAGCTGCGAGCACCACACCGTGGACCTGTTGAGTGCGACTGACTGAACTACACCGACTGCCACACACCGAGCTGCGCGCCCGTGTGCGCCTCTCCCTCGCTGACGCCGCGGCGCCATCGGGGGTTCGTCTCGCGCCACACCCGGCCCGTCAAGCCACCCTCGCTCTACTATATTATCTGCGTGCAGCCGCCGTTATTTAATTATTGTCGGCCGATGGCTCGGCTGATGGGACACCCACGTAAACGACCGTGACACATGTGGGGCGTGCTTGAGCCATATTGTGTCTCCTCTCTGTTCGCGCATCCCCCGCTCTTTCACCCCCTTTTATCTTTTGTGCGATTATGTATTCGCACTAGTCTGGCTAACAAGTTGCTGCCTATTTTTGGAATCCGTGTATAATTTATTTAACAAAAGTGAGACTCGAGGAATAAAAACAACGGTTGGAGGAAAAAATTGATAAGATAATAAAGGAGGTATTTTTTTGGTAAAGTCTCTTGAAAAGTGAGACAAGCCATTCATTCTTGTTAGCGACACTTGTCTAAACATGCCATAATCCTGATTCCTTCTCATATTTCATTTTTGCATATGAAGTGTAGAAACGCATGTTATACATTTGATGGGGGACCAGAGACTGCATAATATGTGATGATAATAATAAGCAGCAATATTTTTATTTTTACAGATATTTTGAGCTAATTTTTTTTCGCAATTGTTTGTTATATCTGTTCTTTTGATCTTTTTCAATCAAAGTTTTATATTAATTGAAACTTGGATATTAAATTTTTGAAAAAAATTATTCCTAAATATCAATTAAATATTCTAATTTCGTGATAAATGAGAACAAACAATATATTGAATGATGACAAAAAATTATGATTAAGTTCTTTAAATTATTTCTAAACTAAAAATTTATTTTAATTTTATATTCTTGCACCGTAATTAAAACTGATTATAATTCAAAAAATAAATATATGAAACCGACTATATAAAGGCCCAAAGTTTAACGCCCCCGCTGTCCTGTCGCGAATTGAAAGGAAATATATAATTCATATAATTATAATTGGAACCGATTTGTCGCAATCCCTATTTATCCTGCATATCAATATCACAGAAATGAACAAAGCGAATAAGCAGGAGACTTTCTCTTCACATTGCGTGCCAAAGAAGCTGTTGGTGTAGTTATGAGCACCCACTGCGTGAAGAGAGGGGTTAAATTTGGGGCTGCCTCAGCAAGCGCCTGCTTTATATGGCTTATGCAACCTGTGGCAGTGCGGCGTTGAGCTGGTTGCATAACTATAATTATATTTCTGATATTTTATTGAATTTCTGTATCATGATCTTTTCACATTAAAAAAAACCAAAACATTTAATCAAATTCATTCCCATGTAATTTTGATATAAATTTAAAAAAAAAATACATATAATGTATTTTTTTAAGTTTACCTCTAGGAATGAAAAATGAGTTTTAAGAAAGGTATAAATTACCCATAGTAATAATATTCGCATCTGTAACTCTGAATAATTATTGTTTCATTAGCATGTATGTTTAATTTTCCGGGCAATTGATATCCCGTTCTTAATATTTATTTAAACAATATTCCTAATCTCGTTACTGCTGCTTTCTTTCTGATTAACCTTGTAGTTTGATTTTTTTTTTATAAATTTTGAAATCAAAACTGTCTAATTTCTTTTAATAATTTTAATAACACAGGGAACCATTTTTTTAGAGGAAGTGCCTAGCACTATTAACACAATCATAATGAAAAACACTGATTTGTGTGTCATGTCATAATTAAATTTTATTTTAAATTTTGTTATCTCCTTCCAACGACAAGAAAAAATGAAAGTTGATCACTTAAAATGATATCATTATTTAATCCACTTGTTTTTTATTTTTACTTGCATTAACTGTTAACATGATTGGTTTCAAACTGTTGCGTTGGATCCACTGAGCAGAGAGGCACTCGGGTTGTATTTCGTATTGTGGCATTCAAAGGTAGATGATTCAGAGCTAACAGTGGTGTCGTTTTACAAAAATAGCCCCAGAGTCCTTTTTAGACACTCTCTAAAGACATCAATGGCGCCCAGATACATGTCACCTGCTGCAGTGGATTTGCATTTCGGTCGTGCTTAGAAGCCGTGCACTTTGAGCTGGTCCGACTTGGCCAGGCCGCACCGAGTCAGCCACTGGCAGATGTTCTCGCGCTGATCTCCCTGCAGCTGCAACACCTCGCCGTACTCGGGGTGCTCAATTACGGTGCCATTGCATGCAAATTCCTGCAAGCGAAAAAAAATTAAAAAATCAGTTTTATATTATTTTCACCACCAGAAAGAATGAAAATGGATAAGAAATGTCAAATATGTTGTAAATGGAAGATTCAAGAAATTTTCCAACTTTTAAAAAGATAATCTTTTAGATGTTAAATAACAATTTTAATGAGAAGAGTTCAAAGCTTTAGTTATGAAAAAGTGATATTGGGGATCTCCAACCTCGAAAACAGAACAGAAAGATAAGATTTTGTTGTTTGGTACTTTATCTTATTGATATATCATTAAACTGGACTTTAATTCCGAAAGAACACCACTTTATGAGACGATTCGAAGTAATTTGAAAATTCAGTAAAATCGATTTTTCTTGAATTAAATTACCTTTTTGCAGGCACGGACAATTTTCTTCAAATCATACTCCGCCGAGAGACCTTGCACTGTGGTCAGGGTTTTGCGTCCGTTCCTTTGCTGGATCCTTATATGTACGAATCCATCCTGTACGCCTTCGTCAGCACCCTTGTTTGCGTCCGCAAAGGGATCTGTAAATCAAATTTGCGTCAGCGCGCTTGATTTATTTTGTGAACTGGGAGAAGTAAACAGACTCGAGAATTTATTTTCTGGCACCAAGAGCAGCTAAGTGGCTTTGCCGAGTACTTTCAACATCTCTTTGCGAGATTGGCACTGCATCACGGGGATTTCAAGCGCGATGTACAGTTAGGACAATGTGCGAATTCAAGGATGAATTTACAAAAGAACAAACGGAATGGTAAAAATAAAATGAAAAATAATTGTAAAATTTGCATTATCGTCTGATAGGAGCGCGCCATATAGAGTAAAAGGACCAAACTGAAAGAATGGAAGCCATGAGACACTAAATAGGGAAGGAAAGCTTTCAAAGCTTCCAGAAGTTCGGTTTGACAGATGTGGGCCATGATTGCGGAAATGCGTTATGCAAGCATTGCGGTTGAAATTGAACCGGTGAAATTGTCACAATAACCATATAAAATACAATTTAATTTAATTGAATTCGACTTAGATGCAAATATTTGATAAGGAGCTCGGAAAAACTCGTGGGACACTGGGAAATTTCAAAACATTGGAGCTGCCATCTTAGAAATTGAGGAGTGAAAATTCTCGACAGAAAGGGTGTTTTTGTTTGACGTTTTTTCCGCTTACCAAATGTGGTGAGATTCTGGATGGACATATACGACAACAAGGAGAAGCACTAGCTTTTATATTCCTGCGAGATGCAATCGAAAATGTCAACCTCGGTGGAGATGATCGACGATTCGTTCACGAGAGTCTACGACCAAGAAATGACTATTTCGCGAAGGAATTCAAAGACGGATGTGACGTCACAGTGTGCGTCACGTCGATGCTCGCTTGTTCGATTTCAACTACTTTTAGCGCGAAACGTGTCGTGTGCACAAAATTTTATTTTTAGCATTCGTCGAATTAAAAAAGATATAATATGGTTTAATTTTTTTTACAATAATAATTTATAAGAGCGCTACTGTGCCATACAATATGAAAAAAAAATGTATCAATTACTCTCTGTAAGCAAGCTTTTTACAAAATATAAAAATTTGGTATTTATTAGCTTGGGAAATAATGAAATGCAAACAGATTAGCTGCGATAAAATTTTACTTTCAATAATTTGGATTATTGAACACATTTTTATCTTGAAAGATATACAATTGAAAATGTAAACAAACTTAATTAACTCAAAAATATATTTTATTTTAGGAAAAAAATCAAAATATGGTCAAATCAATATTAATTGTGCTCTTCAACGCAAAAAATAAATCACAATTACACGATCTGTTCCTGAAATACAAAATATTGTCGGAATGTAAATAAACCTAACATAATATAATGTTATAAAATACTTCTTGTGTCTGCTCAGTTTCCAATTCAAGTTTGTGATTACACTATAGATTGTGAAAACATAAATAATTAAAATTAAACACTGGCAATGATTTTCCGTTTAGGTTTCACCACGTTCGACTTGAGCTTATTGATGATCACCACAAGGTCTTTTGGTCCAAAGTCCTTGTGCTTCTTGCTGAAGACATTTAAGTAAATGCCGAGTACGACTATTGATCCAGCCCAAAAGTACCTTCGAATTTTAACATTAAATAATTTTTTCATAAGTTAAATAAATGCCGTGGACTTACTGCATAGTGAATGGTTTGGTGAAAGCCAGAAACGAGAGGGCAATGGTGACAGCCTTTCTAGCCGTGGTCACTGTGGCTGCAGCAAGCGCACCACACGTCCTCACCAGGGTCAGCACCACTTGAATCCCCAGATAACCCGTAAGTGAGAAAATTAGGGCATATCCATACGTCTCTACAGGGTGCTTTTGGAATAGAAGAAAATCAGTGACAAAATTATATCAGGCTAAAGGAATTTGTACCTCGGAGAAAAAAGCAAATCCTCGGAATAGATTTCCGGTAGTTAGTAAAATTAGGAACAAATAGACAAATCCTATTCCGTATGAGTAGAGGACAACCTCGGTGTTAGAAGCCTTGTGGCTTTTCATCGATTTCTCTTGCAAGTTACCAATAATGGCATCACAAAGCAGAGCACAAGATATCATCACAACACCTGCACACCATTTTGCGTTAAAATTGTAAAAATAAAAGCAGCATAATATATTATGTTTCAGCGTTAAGAGCTTTAAAATAATTTAAAAGCGTAATTTACACACCTATCACATTAAAATTAGGGGAAACTTCTGTGTCTGCCAGTGTGAAGAGAACCAGTCCCACACACATACAAATAACAGCAGACACGTCTAGGAAGCCGTATCTCTTTGATTGCAGCAGCACGCTTCCGATCATCACAGGTATCAGTTTGCAGCATTTGAAAATAACTTGTGTGGGATAATTTAAATATCCCAAGGAAGAGTTGGAGAAACCCATGGTTCCAAGGGTCAAGAGTGCAAGAACGCAATATGTTTTAAACGGAATTCTAATAAAAAAATAAAATGGAATTTTTGTTTCGATTAATAATTATTTGCACATTAAAAAAATTATACCTTCTTATCGTGTCATCTTTTATTCTCGTTTCAATTACTCCAAATATTGTGTAGTATCCGAATTGTACCAGTGTGAGTTGCCATCCCATTGACTTGAACCCTTCGAGGGTGAAAAGGAGCTCCTTAGAAATGAAACAAAAAATTTAAAAGACTTTTACATTATTTAAATTATTCCATACCTGCATGTATCCATAGAGTAAGTAAAATGCAAAAACAGCCACGCTGCACAAAAGGAATTGGACTTGCTGAGAGAAGTGGCTGATGTTGAAACATACAATTTTAGTTTCATTATCGTGATCTTTCTTGCGGATTGATTTTTGGTCCTCGTCGCCAATCAGAATTTGTGTTGCGGACATTGTTAGGCTCTTAACGTCAAAATTCTCCGACCTCACGGTGCTGTTGTATCAAATTCCTTCCGTAAGATTTGTGCCGAATGCTTCATTATCATTTTTAAACAAATTCATTAACTTATAGAATTCCGTCAGAAATTTTACACATAAATGAAAAACGACTGATCATAGAGCTGAATCACTTGAATAGTCTATTAAAGATTAAAAGAGGATAAATGCATGAGAGAAATTAGTGAGCTAAAAATATGTATGTAGTGTGTGTAATCGCTTTTTGCGGACGTGGATGAAAAAGTAAACAAAATTCCAAAATCGCGCCTTGACTGTCGATTTGTGATTGGCTCCGTAAACTTTGCGGCCTGTGCGCACCAATCAAAGCTTTGGGATTCTAAAAACAGCTGGGAAAACAGATTGCAGCTCTCTGATTGGTCGTTGGCACAGAACTTAAAGTTCTCCAAAAACTAAAAATTTAACCAAAGGACACAATAACCACGCAGATTTGGAAATTTGAACAAGTATAGACTTGTAAGAATGCCTTAGGTTTCATTAAACGGCGCAACAAGAACTAATGCGTTCACTTTTCCTGACGTCCGATCTTCCTTGTCAAGTGAGTCTTGTTTGTCGGGTCACAAAATATGTGCATGCTTGTCGACTCTGCAAGCGATTTCATTTTTATTTATAACAAATAATTTTTTAGTGAGCGTAGATTACCGCATACATGTACTCAAATGAAATCTGATTCTCTTCTCATCGTTAAAAATTTTCCCTTTATAGTGTGATGAAAAAAATCGCAATTCTGCTCTTCTTCTTTTTAGATATTGCAGGACGTCACTCCCATTATTGCAACCACAAATAATGGCTTCCCATAAACAGTTAGGCAGCTTTTGGTCCAGTGGTTGGAGTCCAAACTCTACCTCTGCCATCAATGAGGCCGAGGTGAAAATTTGGTGTTCAAATTTGCAAAGGCTGTGGAATATGTGTAAGTTTTTATATTCAAAATAAAACTCTATGGTATAAAATATGTCTGACTTCAGCACATCAATAATTAATTATTACTTTTGCAGACAAAAAGGATGAGCAATTCTTCAGTCTCATGCAGAGCAAGCTGGACAGTAGCCCAAACCCCTTCCTTGAGTCGCTCATGATTTGTAAAAGCTGTGAAGATTTTGGCATTCCTGGAAGGATAACATTGGCTCATGATGGTATTATTTAAATATTTAAAACCTAATAATTGAGTCATTAAAATTTGTGTACTTTCAGTGATGATGACCTTTCGATACTGGTTAGCCGATAACCAGCAAGCGTACCAGTGTCTAGACCAGGATGTCAAACTATCTGCCTGCAAAGTGATACCTTATTGCAACGACACAAATTTATCCCAGACCATCTATGCTGTCTTCAACATTGCCCAGGATCCTCAACTCGTAAAGAAAGTGGTTGATGATGAACTGGCTCGTAGAAAGTACAAAGAGGCTTGTCACTTGGCCTCTATGGGGCAAATCTACTCTCAGTATAGTGTGGAGCAAATTGTCGTGCCTCTTATCCTCCAAGACAAAGTAAATGTGGCTGAAGTATTTCTCGATGGTAGCCCCGAGCATCAAAAAGAATTAATTGTACTACTTGACAATATCCTTGGCATGAATGACATCAGCCAATTGCACCAGCTTGGCTTGTGAGTTATTTGGAAATTTAGTTTTTCAAATTAAAAAATTTTTCTACAGGAATCTCCAAGTACCTAACATGAAGTTGGGCAACTTCAACCCCAAAACCTTCAAAAAGTTGGTTTCTCGTCTTTCGAAGAAGTACAGACTGGCCGACCTTTGTCCAAACTTGAATAAGAAGAACAAAAAAGGAGCTCTTTTCTTCATGCTGAAGAAACGTTACATCGAAAAGACCATTGGTTTGTTCGATTTGATCTTTTTATGTGACCGTGTTTTGAAATTGCCACTTTTCAGGCGAGGAGAGTTGGCAAGAGATGGCTCACGAAGCCGTCAAAGATTCTAGAGAACTGCAAATTGAACTGATCCAAGGAGTGCATGGCTACGGTGCCCACAAAGATGTAGCATTCTGGGTGAAGCGTTACAACATCCTGGTATCGGACCTCCCAGAGCATGTGCAGGCCAACATTGATTTGAACTCCGGCAGGTATTTAATATAAAATTGGAAAATAATATTTATCTAAATAAAATTGGTAATTTTGTGCAGCTCTCTTGTGCCTTCGGAGGAACCAGTTTCTAAAAGAGACACATTTCTGCAACTACCACTGCCCTTTTCAAGTATTCTAATTTTAGACACTGCAAAAGGATTGTCCATGTTCTTGGATGAGAACTTACAGGTTTCTAGTTAAATTTTTCGTTCAAATGTAATAAACTGTTCAATTTTTAAATCAGGGCATAAGTATAGTTGGAATTGATGCTGAATGGAAACCATCATTTGGAGGGAAGCCTCCTGAACTAGCTCTTATCCAAGTCAGCTTGCCAGACAGAGTTTTCCTGATTGACATTTCTGTTCTGAAAGGACAAATGAGCAGTGAATTGCTGGACAAGTTTGGTGCTAAGTTTTTCTTCAATAAGAACTTGCTAAAACTTGGTATATATTTTCAAGTTAATTTTTTACAAAACATAATTTTGAATTACTTGTAGGATTTGGATTGAGCCATGATCTTAAAGCTATTGAAAATTCCCTTCCCCAAATTGGAAGCCCTTTGACAATGAATGTTGGAGGCTACTTGGATTTGCAAACTATGTGGCACATTTTGGCAGGCATGCACAATATTGTACTTCCTTACAAAGGTAGCTTAAAAAACATCCTGACACAATTAAATAATCACTTAAGATTCTGCAGCTAACCAGGACAGTGGACAAGGCTTGTCAAGTCTTGTTTATCAATGTTTAGGCAAGCCTTTGAACAAAGAGAATCAGTTTTCAAACTGGGAGAGAAGACCATTGAGAGAAAATCAAATCATCTATGCAGGTAAAAAAATAAAATATTAAACCGTGCAATAATCATGAATACTAAAAAAATATATACATTTTAGCCCTTGATGCGTACTGTCTTCTACAAATTTTTGACATCTTAAAGCATTGCTGCAGAGAGCAAAACATTGCTTTTGAGGATGCATGTCGAGAGTCCGTCCCTCATGCATTCAAGCCCTTCGTAAGTTATGTGTTTGCATGAGGCGTGCTTGGCTATCCCAGCATCTGTGCTTCCTGTTTTGACTGAAAGGACTAATTTGCTTTAGATTATAATATGCGTTTGAGTCTAAATTTCTTTTACTGGATGTTTGGCTTTTCATTTTCTTTTTTAAATGCCTTAATTATTGGATATAAGTGGCTTAAAAATAGAGCATGAAAGGTTGTTAAAAATCTAAAAATTTGGTTTTTCTCTTTAAATTGAACCTACGGTTGAAAGATTAAATTTTTACAGTCTCCTAGTAAACCCGAGAGTTCGTGCGTTGCGATACCGAAAAGTCCGAATCAACTTTCTCCTAGACCAAAACTACA
This sequence comes from Neocloeon triangulifer, assembly GCF_031216515.1. Classification (NCBI taxonomy): domain Eukaryota; kingdom Metazoa; phylum Arthropoda; class Insecta; order Ephemeroptera; family Baetidae; genus Neocloeon; species Neocloeon triangulifer. The sequence goes on from NW_026775547.1 coordinate 3,992,198, forward strand.
TGCAAAAGATGCAAAACTCCTTTGTGATATAATGGTACAAGGTCTTGGGAAGTATATGCGTAAGCTGGGTATTGACACAAAGTTAGTATCTAATCCAGTTCAACACTCGTACTGTGTCCGAGTGGCACTAATGGAAAGCCGATATGTAATTACTCGCGGAAAGTCATTTCAAGAGGTAAACTGTTTGTTAATAATGAAACGACAGAAATGCTTACTTTTATATTTAAAAATTTCAGTTTGCTAGTCAGCTGCCAGAGGGGCATGTGATAAATATTTCTTCCCATTATGTTGAAGAGCAAGTCGATGAGGTTCTGCGCTTCTTCAATATTCACGTGAGCCAAAGTGACATTTTTGCAAGGTGCATGGTAAGTGGATAATTAAAATTTAAAAATGCAAAAGTAATTGAAGGCATGAAAATATTTATCACAGGGATGTAACGGAGGAAATTTCAAGGAATTAACGTGCAGCCAAATCGTGTCACTGATTGATGCAGACATCCATGAAATAGATGGTATTCCAGTAAAGCACCAGAAAATCCCTCGGGCTCTGCTGGGTAAGATTGAAATCTTTCGAGTCTGTCAGGGCTGTGGTCATTGTTATTGGGATGGGTCGCACATTGAACGTTTTCTTAGGAGCAAGGTCGCTAAACGAATTCTTCCATCCAATTAGATATAATTAAGGCTATTTTTGTTTTAAATATTAATCTATGACAATTTAAAATATTACATTTATACCCTTATTGAACGTCACCCCAACAATAACCTTTTGAGTTAAGTAAGTGATCAGTATCAAGTATTATAGCAACATTTATATTCACCATGTTACTCATAAAAAGGCGTACCAATAAATTTACACTGTTTGGTAAACTTTACAGAATTGAATTTGACTCCCAATGCGATTGATTATGCAAATACTTATTTTTTATTTTATTATTAAGCGGATAACATCTTACGGTCGTTGAACTCTTCTTCGACAGCTTTTTCCAAAGCCTTCAAATATGTGATTGTGTCAGGACGTACAGTGGCTATATGCTTTGCATAGCCTAAGAAAGGAAGTTTCCTAGCATTCCGTCCGCTCAGCCCTTGTGATTTCCTAATAGCAGAGTTTCGTTATTTTTTCTCTTTTTTATAACTATAAATCACCAACTTACTTGGCAATTTCCATCAGGAAATCATTTTCGGCAGCCTCCAAAATGGGTTCATCTTTTTGCGAGAGTTGTTCATAGGCAATAAGCCCTTTCTAAAATAATCAATCGAGTAACAAAACAGTTTGTAGGAACATTGAAGTAATTCGTTATTTACCTTAATCAACTCTTTTATGCAGCTCTTGTAAATTTTGTACAAAACTTGGGCAGATGGAAGACCGATATATTTTTTTATGTCGGCTCTGTCGACAAAAGCTAAGTCAATGGCCTGCGTCACATTTGAAGTGGTCAAAATTAGCACATTTGGGAACCTATAAATATTTAAATATAAAAAAGGCCGAGATGTTAAAATTCTAAATTTTTACTTCCTGATGCTATCAATCTGGGTCAAAAGAGCATTTACCACTCGCATTGAATCGGCTGGCTCAGCGTCCGACGACCCTGCGTTCCTTGCGTGAGCCAAAGATTCAACCTCGTCAATCAAAACGCACAAGAAATAGTTTGGCTCCATGATGAGTTCCCTGATTTTGGAGAACATCTGCATGACCAACTTTCCTGACTAAATTCGAGTAAAATCAATCAATTTCTTGCATTTATATTTATAGGAAAAAATACTACCTCACTGAACCACTTAGAAAATAGAGAATGAGAGTTGATTTCAATCAGTTGACCGCAGTCAAATGATTCCGAGAGTCGAATAGCCAGCTTGTTGGCAAGGGCTTTGCAAAGGGTCGTCTTGCCTGTTCCTGGTGGGCCGTGCAAAAGCACGACCCTATTAATGGCTATGATGTCTTCGCAAACATTGTGCTTTGCAAAGAGCATAGCCGTCTTTGTGAAATTGAGCAATTCTTCCTTGACATCCGAATCATACTCCAGTGTGTCCCATATGTTGTCCAACTCTTTGCAAGGCAGCATGTAGTGAGTTGCTGATGGAATGGACTCTTCGCCTTCAATGTAGTCCATTTGCGGACCTGTGTCGTCCAGCTGGTATACATGGCATTCAACTGCATTCTTTTCTTCCTGAAAATTTCATGAATTCCGTTTTATTTAATTTTTATAGACACATAATATTAAGCGCAAAATTAAAAATTACATTGTATTATTAAGATTTTTACTTCAATTTAATCCCGCAAAAGCTGAACATGCAAAGGCAGATAAAATTTATGTACCTTGATTCCTTGCTGAAATATCCGTATTTTTGTCACATTTTTGTGGAGCACCTTGTCATCAAGGATATTTTTTTCTGGAATTGTCGATACATCCTGGGAGAGAGTCATTGATGGAAACCATTTGAGGATGTAGTTAGACAGCTCTTGTTTTGTCAAAGTGCTGATGTGAAAAAGGTAAAATATTAGCTCACTCTTGAAAAAAATAATACATAAAATAAGTTTTGCACATAAAATAATCACGCACCTTTGTGGATCCTGCTGGATTTCTAGATGAGTAACTCCCATTATGAACAATGCGAATAGAATAGATCTATCCAGAAGTCACAGAAGAATTAAAATGAAAATATAAATCGACAGAAAGAAAATAAAATCTGCCAAAAATAATAGAAAATATAAATCTGTGCAACGTCTCTGCCGCAAATCAAGTTTTAGACATTTTTTTACACATTCGCGCTATAAAAAACGAGATTGCAACTTGGCAAAATTAAACGAATCAAAAAAATTGTCAAATATCTTTCGATTTTCAGTAAAATTTGATTTAAAATGATTTAATTTAAAACTAAATGACATAAATAACACATATTTTGCAATAATTGTATCAGGTAAAATTAATTCAATGTAATATTTGACTTCATCGTGTTGGCTAAAATGGCTTTCACTGCCAATAACCGGGAAAGTCACACATGACAGATGTAAACAAAGTGCTGCTTGTATCTCATTTGGAATTTGATCTTAGTTTTGGAGCGATTTTTATGTAAATGTAACGTAAATATAATCAAGAATATGATGTTAAATCATTAAACAAGACTAAACTGAAGTATGGACTTCAACAAGCGTAAACTTCCGAGTTTGTACAACAAAAACGAACGCACAGTGCAGACGTCGATAAGCAAGTTCTTTGAACCAAAATCCGCAGCCTCGAAAACTGGTTCATCCATTAATTCTTCTGCGAAACCCGTCGCAAAAGTGTGAGTTTAATATATTTTAGCTTTTTATATTTTTATTTCACCCACAGATCAATAGTGTTATTGAGGATGTTTCTATAAATTATGCTCCAAATTAAATTTTTGTTTTCAGTCGACCCCATGGAGAAGTTCAGTTGCCAAAGTCAAAATCGCCTTTTGATGACGAAGATGATGATATTTTTGAATTGCCTGTGCAGCGTGAAGTGAGAGGTATGCTTTGTCTTCTTATAAAGTAAACATAATTATTTTTAACTCTTTTCATTTAGGCGTCAAAAATGTTTTAGATTTTCGAAATGGACAAAATGCCCAGAAGTCTAGTACTAGTAGTGGTATTAGTGGAGCAAAAATGGCCCAACGAGGGCACATTGCTGCTGGTTTGTATTATATGTTTATATTTATTAAAATTTAAAATAATAATAATTATTTTTAGCTCCGAAGAAAAATAAAGAAAACCCCTTCTTATCATCAAGCAGCGACGAGGAAGCAACAGATTTTGATCCTGCCCTTGTGGTTAGTAACGCTAAGAAGCTTCATTCAATTTCAGAATTTTAATTTAAAATTTTCAGATCCAAGATGCAACGAGTGACGAATCTCCATCCAAGTCTCCTGTGATAGAGAGGCGAAATCCAATGTCTCTAAGTCAAGCTCGTAAACCTTTGTTCATTCCTCGGCAGCCTGTAGCCAGCACCGCCAAATTTGTTGACGTGAAAACGGTAAAACCAGGGCAACGCAAAGAGGAACCACAATTTGAAGAAGAGGATTTTGATGACATTTGGGATGATGTGCCTAAATTCAAAGTGAAAGAGCCAAGCAAAAAGTTTGCCCCAGTGAACTCAACTGGCAATGCTGAATTTGAGCTCAAGAAGCCTTCCATGTTACAAAAGAAGCAGGAGCTGGTCAAAAGCGTTTTGCTAGGCAGCGAAAAGCCAAATAGAAATTCCATCAAAACTGAAGAACTCTATTTGAAAAATTCCAACGTCATGAAAAGCATGCCAAAAGCTGTTTCCGAAAATGATTTACGACCTTCCAAATTTTCAACCAAAGAGGGTGGAGATTTAGCACCAAAAACCAAGGCTCCAAAACCTCTAGTGGAAGCTGCTAGAAGTTTTCAGAAGACAAGAAGTGAAACCAACGTAGAATCTGCTGGAAGCTTCCAAAAGACAAGTAGCGTTACCAACGATTTCTTCAATTTTGACACGGACTTGCTCCTGCCCGATGATGACGATGATTTCGTTGATGTTACACCTGTTTCAAAAAAGACTGCTCCTTCAACCTCTACTTGTAATATTCCTAAACCACCTGCAGATGTTATTCCAGGTATCGTTATTATTTTTTTTAAATGTTAATAATGTAATAAAAATTTGATTTTAGAATCAAAATTAGTCATGTTTGAGAATGACGTCAACAAATGGGCTGCCAGTGTGGATCTTTTAAAGTCAAACCCAGATGATGTAAGTTTGATCACTGAAATGAAAATATTATTCATCGCAATCATTTTAATTTTAGGACCAATGGACACTTTTAGAGACAAAGAAAAAGTTGCAGAGTGTGTACAACGAATTCCCAGACCTGTGCATTATGATGCTCTCGCTTGACCTAAAGGAAATCAAACCGACAACAGTTTTTAAAATGAGGATTACTGCTCAGCGGGCCAAAGCTAAAATTATATTGTTAGAAAAGAAGCTGGCAAGTTTTTCTCAAGAAGATGTCATTCCAATCTCTGCAGCGCCCAAAGAGCAATCAACTTTTGTAACTCCTCCACGTAGGGAAAGTAACCAGAACACAAGTGGCCATGCATCCTCCTCAACTAGTGGCTACATGTCTGCCAATAGAAATGATTTTTCTGAGGGCTTCCAGGACAACCGGAACTTTGATTATCAGAGTAATGGAGGTTCTGCCCTACAACGTAATTATAAATTATTTTGTTAGAAATTTGAACTAATCCCAAAATATAGCATCTACGAAGCCACCAGAAGAAATAGATCTGATGTCTGCAATCTTCCACAAGCAGTCACCTGCGTCTCAGAAAAAGCTTTCTCTAAACAAGGGTCAGTTTCATGGGCGGCTGAAAAATGATGCGGACAATCCTTCTTTCCAAGGTTTCAACCACTCCTTCAGTGATCAAATGAAAAGAGTAAGTTTTTTAATGACAATATATTTAGATTTGAGGCTAATTTTTCCACTTTTTCCCCAGCTTTTCAAAGAGAAGTTTGGCTTGTCCACATTCCGCACAAATCAGCTCCAAGCAATCAATGCTGCTCTTCTCAATCATAACTGCTTCGTTTTGATGCCTACCGGAGGAGGCAAGTCACTCTGCTACTAACTTCCTGCCCTTGTAACTGGTGGAGTGACTATCGTTGTTTCTCCATTAAAGTCCCTCATCCAAGACCAAGTCAACAAGCTCAACACTCTTGGGGTAAATTTTTAATGACATGTAGCATCTTAAATTAAAATACTATCATTTTTAGATTTCTGCTGCTCACCTCTCAGGGGATTTGAACTCCGACAAGCACAATTCTATTTATAACCAACTCAGCTGTAATAATCCTGGTAATTGTTATAAACTGCAAGGAAAAAAATGTAGCTTATGCTGAATTAATTTAAGGTATCACCCTTCTCTATGTGACACCTGAGAAACTGAGCATGAGCTTCCGCTTAGTGGAGGCCTTGAAAAAACTGTACAACCGGAATAGGCTGAGTCGTTTCGTCATTGACGAGGCTCATTGCGTTTCTCAGTGGGGTCATGATTTCAGGTACATTTGTGATTTTATCAGTTCTGGATAAATCTAAAAAACAAACCCCTCATTTCAGGCCTGATTACCAAAAGCTCAGTGCATTAAGAGAACAGTTCCCAGACATTCCCACCATGGCTTTGACTGCAACCGCAACTCACGTTGTCCGCACAGACATTCTTCGTCAGCTCCGAATGAACGACCCAAAATGGTAAATAATTAATTTGTTCTGTACATGCTCTTTGATACATACCTTGGATGTAGGTTCCTGTCGAGCTTCAACCGTCCAAACTTGAAATACACTGTGATAGAAAAAACTTCCAAAGCCAAGACGGGGGAGGACCAGCTCATCAAACTGCTGCTAACACCAATTTGCAGAAACGTTTGTGGAATCGTGTACTGCTTTTCGCGCAAAGACTGTGAAAATACTGCAGAAAAACTCAAGCAGCACAACATCAAAGCAGGAGCCTATCACGCTGGAATGACTGACAAGCAGAGAAATGACATTCAGCACTTGTGGACTGTTGGAACTGTGAAGGTATTTTATGAAATGTTAGTTAAACTGAACTTTTTAATAAAACTGAAAACTGGATGAAAAGGTGATTTGTGCGACAATTGCATTTGGAATGGGCATCGACAAGCCTGACGTTAGATTCGTCATCCACAATTCACTGGCAAAGTCGATTGAGGGCTACTATCAAGAAGCAGGCAGAGCTGGCAGAGACGGAGAAATTGCTCATTGCATCTTGCTTTACAGCTATGCAGACGTGAAGAAAATCATTTCACTGATTGAGAGTAAATTCAAAGAAAAGACCAATTTCTAAAAAAAAAAATATATACTTCTGCATTCCAGGTGATGGCAAGAGTCGAGAGTCCATCCAAGTGCACAGAGACAATGTGTACAGAATGCAAGCATTCTGCACCAACAAATTGGACTGCCGTCGAGTTTTGCAGCTGAGATACTTTGGTGAAAACTTCAATAGAGAACTCTGTTTGAAGGACAGGCGAACAACTTGCGATAATTGCTTGAACAAAGTATATATTTTTAAATCTTCTGTGTAGCAGAAACTGCAGAAACTAATTAATTTGATATTTTAGGGAGAGTACATTGAGCGAGACTTCTTAGAGCTGGCAAAGGAAATTGTCCAGTGTGCCACTACTGCTTGTGGTTACCCTGGTAGCGGTACTCGAATTACACAACTTGACATGGCCAATATCTTGAAAGGCTCCAAGTCGCAAAGAACCCTCAACTCTGGTACTAATAAGAATTCCAATTTTTGCATACAAAAATTAACAAATATATTTTAGGGCACGACCAACTGTCAGTGTACGGAAAGGCAGTAAACTACAATAAACCAGACATTGAACGTCTGCTGCAAAACCTTGTTGTGGAAAACTATCTTTCGGAAGAGTACTTGGCAACCGTTGAGGACAGAACCGCTGCATATCTGCGTCTCGGTCCTCAACACAACAAAATTTATTCCCTTGCCAAGGTAATTTTTTTTTATTTGGATCTTTCCTATATGATAAATTTCTTTTCCAATATTATATAGTTCACGTTTGCTGTGAAGAAGCCAAAAGACGGAACATTGCCTGGAACTCCTGTGCTGAACAAATTGAGTCACGATGAAGAAATCTTGCAAGACATTCAGACCAGTTGCTTGAAGGCCCTGCAGGAGAAACTTCGTGAAATCGCCACTTCAATGGGAAAATCTCCACACACCATTGCAAACCCTCAGGTAAAGAGATGGAACCTAAAAATATGCTTGGAAACATATAAAAATATTCATCATGCAGGCCCTGGTTGAAATGTCCAAGAAATTGCCAGAAACTAAAGAGCAGATGTTGAACATTCCTCATGTGACTCAAACAAACTTCAACATCTTTGGGCTTCAAATGTTGGAAATCACAAGAACTTTTGCAGCTAACCAGCAAGGTATGCATTTTTAAATTATAGACTCAAATCACTATTTATTGTCTTTAGAAGTTTTTGCTGCTGTTGCGGCAGACCTGTGCGATGATGATTTTGACGAGAGTCAAGATCTCATGGCAATCAATGCTCCGTCTACTTCTGGCATGCAAAGCCAAGGCAATTACAGCAGGAGAGGCAGAGGAGGATTCAGAGGAAGAGGGGGATTTGGAGGGCGGAAGTTTGGAAAAAAGAGGAGAGCAAGAGGAGGCGCAGGAGGTCCTGCCAACAAAAGACAGAAGACTGGGTAATTTCAACTAAAAAAAAGTTGTTTTACGATAATTAGTTTGATGTTGAATTTGCAGTGGACAATCTGGTGGCTCGTATGGGACATCCAGGGGGCCGAGTGGAGAGACTGTGACTACCAGGCCAGGAGTGAATAGTAGGATTCAGAACATGCCTATTCCTGTTGGCCGTGGCAATATAAGAAATCTACGAGTGTCTATATCATGAATCGCAACTGTATCATCGCATTTTAAAATAAATAATTTTAGGAAAACATAAACTGCAACCACTTTTTCATTTACAAACCTATTATTTTCAATGGAAGTTACAGCAAAAGATTGGTTTTTTCATAAAAATTTGAATATAAAATTTATTAAAAATGCATAAACTGAATACTGGTGATAAAGTCCAGAAAAAGAATATAAAATTTGAGTGCCGCAGTAAAATTCAACCAAAAAACCACCCCTCCTGCTAAGATTGGTGATTCTGGCTGCCCCATGACCTGCCGAGGTCTCGGTTAAGTCTCTTGCCAATAGTTTGCACCTGGAAGCCCAGTTTCTGTAGATAATCGTGATCCAGAATTTTTCTCCCGTCAAAAATGTATGCAGGTTTCATCATGTCCGAATGTATCTTTTCGTAATCCAGAGACTGTAAAAAGATAATTTTATACACAGAAAATTAAGCAATGACAAGAAACTTACAACAAACTCATCCCATTCCGTGCAAATAACTAATGCATGAGTATTCTTGATAGCAGAATAGGCGTCTGTGTGAATGATTACATTCCTCTTGATCTTGTCAGGATCCAGGGTTGAGCTGTTCAATTCGTCAATTATCTGCGAGTGCTCCACCTGGATAAACTTTTTATTATTAAAATCATTCCGATTATTAAAAAATTGTTCCTACTTTGGGATCGTATATGTGAAGGTGGGCACCTTCAGCTAGCAAATGAGTTGCAACGTGAATTGCAGGCGACTCACGAGTATCGCCCGTGTTCTTTTTAAATGCAAATCCAAGCAGCGCTATCTGCTTGCCTGTCACAGTGTTGAACAAGGAAGCAATCACTTTTTCGGCAAATCTTGTTTTTTGATACTCATTCATATCTATCACCTGGAAATTTGGACATAATTATTTTATGAGAAGATTGATTGATGATGAAATGAGTACCTGTTGCCAATAGGCAGCTACATGAGGCAAATTAAGGCATTCACAGATGTACACCAGATTAAGGATGTCCTTTTGGAAACAGCTGCCACCAAAACCTTGCAAAATGAATTGGAAAAAATTGTTATTTTCCTTTTGATATTGATTAATTAAAAAAAGCTAACCAACAGAGGCTTGTAAGAATTTTGGACCGATCCTGCTGTCAAGTCCGATGGCCCGTGCAACCTCCGACACGTCAGCACCAGTCGACTCGCATACAGCAGAGAGGGCATTGATGCTCGAGATCCGCTGGGCAAGGAAGGCATTTGCAGCAAGTTTCGAGAGTTCCGACGACCAAGTATTCATGGTCACAATCTTTGAACTCGGGATCCAGTGCTCGTAGACCCACGACAGCTCGCGAATCGCATCCTGGCCCTCGGCAGACTCTTCGCCACCAATGAGCACCCGGTCAGCGTTGATCAGATCTTCGACAGCAGTTCCTTCGGCCAAAAATTCAGGGTTGGACAGAATCTAAACTAATTTGATTAAAATTTGCTTTTTATTCATATTCTGGCTATCAGTACCCTGTATGAGCTGTTTGGTTTGTTATTGGCCTTCAGTATACTCATGATAGATTCGGCCGCTTTGACAGGCACCGTGCTTTTTTCGACAACTATCTTGCTGCCTTCAGCGTTTTCCGCTATCATACGGGCGGCACCTTCAACGTATTTCAAGTCGGCAGCTCGGCCCTGCAACAAAGCAAGTGTTTTATTGACGCACGATCTCATTGATATTAGTCGATTAATTTTTTTTCTTTCAATTTGGTTATCTTTCAGAAGAATTTACTGCTGATAAGAAAGAAGTGCAAGCAAGGAAAAATTTATGACGGCAGTAAAATATTAATCACTACCGACTTCTGATTTTGTAGCATTACTTACTTTCCCTAAGCCGAAAGTTTTGGTTGGAGTGTTGACAGATATAAAAATGAGGTCTGCCTTCTTGATTGCCGAGACAATATCATTTGAGAAGAAGAGATTACGTCCTCGGCACTTCTGCACTATTTCCATCAAGCCCGGCTGCAATAAAAATTATATTACCCTGAATTAAAAAAAAATCAGATTTAAATTTTTAATTTCACCTCGTATATCGGTAGCTTGTCGTTTGAATTCCACTGGGAAATGCGTTCCTTGCTGAGGTCAACCACGGTGATTTCAATGTCAGGGCACTTGAGGGCCATCACCGAACAGGTTGGGCCACCCACATAGCCGGCGCCAATGCAGCAGATTTTCTTTATGACCATTGTGTCTGGGCAGCGGTCTCCAGTCTGAAAGCAAAGAGCACAAGAAAATGAGATTTTATAAATGAAATTGCGCTGAGAAAGCAAAACATTGAAAGAGCACTGCACTGTACGCATCACAAAATCAAGGCTATGTTTTTTTCTCGGTCTTGATTTAAATAATAAAATGCTATCGTGAGTCGTGAGCGCATGTTAAACAGGAGAAAAGATATTTCATAATTATAAACACGCCGGTGAAATTAAATTAAAATTATTATAAAAGTAAAAATTATACACTGCATGTGTACATAAAAAAATAAGAGTTTTCCAAAACGTAAAAGTACCACGATAATAACGTTTTGCTAAAGAAAAATTTTAAATAGAAATGTTATTCCACTTACAAAAAAATATAAAAGCAAAATAACGTGCTCAATGCGGCCGAAATTTCATAATACAATACACGTGAAGGTGTGAATCACAGATATAATCGCAAAATCGTGGCTGCGGTGCGTCTGATGTTTAGAAACGTCACAAACAGCTGGAGGGGAGGGGCGGGGCTCAAAAAAATAGCCGGAAGGCCAAAAATAAAGTTTTCCCAGGAGAAATTTGTTAAGGTTCTGATTTTTTCACGCTTTTCTACTGCTATTCTGCTTTCAAAATTTCCAAAAGTATAATAATTTGCGTGTAAAACTTTTAAATCTAGTAAATATTAAAATTTTTTGATAATCATCGATCAGCATTGCTGAACTGCTTTGTGTACAAATAAAAACATTGATTATTTTTATTCACATCACAACAAAACTAGAAAGAGAGGCACAAACGGCAGAAGTGCTTCAGATTTGCTTAAATATCGGCCCGTTTGTCTTCCACGAGACTGTTTCGGAATGAAAAGGGTTGTCCTCTTTAAAAATGGCACCGAAGTGGACGGAAAGGTATGTTTTCAGAGCGAAAGAAAAAAATTAAGCTGGGAAAATAAAATAACGTTTATTTTATAGGTTTTCTTGGTCACCCATTCCTTGGAAGACCTTCTAACCTCGGCCAGTGCCAAATTCTCGATCCAGGCCAAAAGACTTTTCACCGCACAAGGCGGGGAAATTGACGATGTGAAACTTCTGAGGGACGATGACGTGCTCTACGTGTCCGAGGGCGAAGACTTCAAAGGGTCAACCGCCCGTCCAGTCAAGAGTTTGAAAAACTCGTCAGATTGGCTCGTGCTGAACGTCGGCGGAACTCGATTCAGCACCACCAGATCCACCCTTGTGGCCAAAGAGCCTTCTTCGATGCTGGCTCGGATGTTCGGCTCAGGGATGACCCCGGCCAATCAAGACTCTGAAGGCGCCTATCTGATTGACCGGAGCCCCCAGTATTTTGAGCCAATTTTAAACTATCTAAGGCACGGGAAATTAGTCTACAACTCAAACGTCAGCCCTGAGGGTCTCCTGGAGGAAGCCAGGTTCTACGGGGTTGAAAGTCTGATTCCCCAGCTTGAGAATATTGTTAGCCAAATGCACAGGTCGCGTGACCTGGCACCTTTGGGCCGGAGAGATGTAATCAACGCCCTGATTATAACACCCTTCACAACAGAGCTCAGGTTCCAGGTACCTTTTTGTCAAAATAATAACAATAAAATTTTAATATTAAAATTAATTAATGAATTAATTTTCAGGGTGTTAATTTGGCAGGATCGGATTTGTCGAGGTTGGATTTGCGTTACATCAATTTCAAGTACGCCTGTCTGCACGGTTGTCGCATCATGGGAGCCAACCTGAGTTGGTGCTGCCTCGAAAGGGCCGACCTGAGCCACTCGCAATTAGATGGAGCCCAATTGTTGGGTGTCAAAATGCTGTGCGCCAACCTCGAGGGTGCCAACCTCCGGAGTTGCAATTTTGAGGACCCAGCAGGCAGCCGTGCCAACATGGAGAGCGTGAACCTGAAAGGTGCAAACCTGGAAGGGTCGAATATGGCTGGGGTCAACCTGAGGGTCGCCACCCTGAAAAATGCCAACCTGCAGAATTGCGTCCTCAGGGCGGCCGTTCTGGCAGGGGCCGATTTGGAAAACTGCGACCTGTCAGGGTCTGACCTGCACGAGGCAAATTTGAGAGGTGCCAATTTGAAGGACGCGGCTTTCGAGCTCATGCTGACGCCGCTGCACATGTCGCAGACCATCCGTTAGTGATTTAATCATGTGATATCATTTCGCAATTTAAATAGTAAATTAGAACTGCTTGGGTATTTCTTTGGTTTAGAACCAAACCCTCTAAAAATTTTTTTTCCAAATTTCGACCGTACAATGAATGTTGTAAACATGTTCTTCTGAGCCTTCAGAATCTGAATCTTCGTGAATCTTAAAAACTTTTTGAACAAAGAATTTTCATTTTTCGCATTTTTTTAATTCAACATAGAGCAATTCAACCTTAACATATAAATCAATATCGTTGAATTTCTGCTGTTATAAGAAATAATCCCAGTTGTATGATAATGTGTGATGAAGATGGAACGAAAATACATATTTTGTTGTATTTGAAAAAAAAAGAATAATTTTAATTTTGTAATTATTAGTAAGTTCTTCTCTCAATATAATCCTGTATAAAAAAAATGTACTTTCCAACTAGTCACATTTCATCTGGTTTGAATCTCTATGTACAATGTTGGAAAAATTAAGAGATTTTATTGAAAATTTAAATGAACTTTTAAATTTATATAACTATATAAGTATGAAAATATTGTACTATTCCAATGTATTGTTTATTTTTGTAATCTCGTGAGTTTGAATCTTTAAACAGAGCGTGGAAACAAAGCAAAAGATTAAAATTAAATATGTATCTTCTGAGAAGTTTAGGCTCTAAATGTATAGCTAATGAAATAAAAAAAGGAAATAATAATGTTGAACAGAAATAAAATGTATTTCAATTAAAAAACCTAAAACAATAAAAATAAAAATGATATAAGTATAACAATTTTCAAAAGCTCAAAGCAGCATAAAGAACTGTTGAATTTAATTTTAGTACATATAAGTTAAAAGTGACATGATTACAAGAAAATTAGGAATTTAAAATTTAAATCTTTTTTTGTTCTTGTTTTAATCTCCACTTTATTTATTTAACTCCACAACAGACTAATTTTCAGAAAATAATTTAACAAATCTAAAAATTTTAATTTTCTATGTACATTAGCTGAGAATTAATGGAATTAATGTTGTTGGTAATATTCCATACGTATTGAAAGATTTACTAAAGAAAATCGTTGTTTAATTTAAAATGAATAATAAAGTATGTAGAGGCTTTCTTTCTATAGTAAGCAAATAGCCGAGATATGGAATTAATAAGAGCCGGCTAGGTAACGAAATATCGTCGGTGCTGCTAGGGTTACACACACATTGAACTTGGTTTGATAGAGAGTGTGGTGCCTCAAGGCAAGCTGGTGTTGCTCGAGAGGAGAGATCAATGACTCCGCGAGCCAGGAATGCCCCGACATGCAATCATCCAGCAGCCGCCGCCACCGCAATACAACAACGCATTCATCAATCAAACGCGCGGACTTATGCACAAATGCGCCCAGATTAATCATGTCAAGCGGCGCACTCACGTCAAAACGACGGACTCTCCCCATAGGGCACCAAAGCCGCGGGTTGATCGAAAAAAAAATATTATCCCTCGATTGGCTAATTACATACATCGTCGGAGACAAAATTTTATTCCAAGAGGGCAGGGACCTTTCGGGGAACGAACCGGCGTAAAACACCGCGCCACGGGAAAGAGATTGATAGATATATTCCAGAATAGTAGTTTTCCTCTCTTTTTCTGAGGATCAAGAAGAGTTAAGTGCTTTATAACTCGGAAGGGTCTTCACTCGGAGCGGACGCGATCAACGGGAAAAAGGAGACGAGGGTCTTCGGAAGGCGCGTTATTTTGAGTATATTTTTCTTTCTATAAAGTCCAAATATATCCACCCAATATCGAAAGGAGAGGGAAATAAAAATGTCAATAGCGAAAAAAAAAAATGAAATAATAATAATAATAAAAAAAATTTGGGTTACTATTGAATTTAAATATGAGGAAAATGTTTTGAATACGCGACACTGTTCAGAAAGTCATGCACATGAGAAAAGCGAGCTACGAAGTCTGCTGGCGAAAATGCAAAAGCTGCAAAAGTGACGCAATCTGCAGGCTCGAAACTCATCTCGCGTGGAGCAGGACGCGAGGGAATGCGCGCAATGGAAATTAATTACGATCTTGCCTTTCGTGTTGTCGCGTCAAAACGGGTTGACAACTCACCAAGAGGGAAGAGCGGCAGCCAACAAAGGACGCGCGGCGTGTCTCGCGCGGACGGCGAAAGGATTCGAGTGCGTGCTGGCTCGTGTGTGTTGTGTGCTTTATAATGCGCGCGCGAGTTGGCTCCAGTGATGCAGGCAAACACGAGAGTGCCTCGATGGCAAGAGCTCTACGACCGACCGCCAGCGAGGCACTTTCCGCGACGAAATAAATTAACGTGCGCATTCCCTCGCGTGCTTGTACGTATCTCACTTTCCGGCGCGATAGCACACCGAGAATTTAACTTAAGATGTTACAAAAAAATTTGCTCTTAATTTACAAATTATTTAATACTTACAAGGAAACGATGCCAATGTGCAGTTACAGTTTAAATTTTTTCAGAGGGAAATATATTTAAAAAATAACAGAAACCAAAATGAATTGGGGATGTGACCCTATTTCACCAATATTTATTTTACTAAGGATGGGAAAAACAGGTGATTATTAAGGACAAAATAATTTAATATTTTTAAATGAAATATGCACTGACTTGTTGAAATAAAACAAAGACGGGAATTTTATAATTATTTGAATCAAAATTTTTAAAATTACTTTTTTTCATAAGATATGATAATTCATTTTCATTTGATGTTAAATTTATTTCTGTCAAGTAACTTCATTATTTTAAGGAATTTTACTCCAAGCTGCTAAATTTTTTTTTGGAAGCACAAAGTAAAATTTGATTTGTGTTTTTTTCAAATTTTCAAATTCATTCATTGATAATTTGAAATTCTTTAAATAATTGACAATTATAAACCCCCCTTCCCTACAAAGTAATTATTTTGGATGAAAAA
Source organism: Neocloeon triangulifer (assembly GCF_031216515.1). Taxonomy (NCBI): domain Eukaryota; kingdom Metazoa; phylum Arthropoda; class Insecta; order Ephemeroptera; family Baetidae; genus Neocloeon; species Neocloeon triangulifer. The sequence goes on from NW_026775547.1 coordinate 4,007,925, forward strand.
TATTTTATCCTCTCTTTGGTTTTTATGAAACATTCTTTCTTTTTTTTATCTTTGTCGCATTATTGCTTTTCCGTTTGTTCGCCTGTCACGGATGCGGCTGTTGTTAAATCGCGTGGGTGAAAGCGACGGTCGGAGTCAGTAATTAAAATTGAGGCTTGCGAGCTTCCGATGCAATCATGCTGATTGTAAATGCATGTTTCTGCTCGTACATATTCCAAACCCGTCCGTTTGTCATGGATGTTGCGAATAAGGGTTGGCATGTATCAGAAGTGTTTGGCCGGTGCTTCACTTTCCAAGTGCCAGAGCTCATCACGTTGGGCAGCCCGGAAATTTATGAGCTGCCCTGCGTCAAGTTAGATTAAATTCAAACCGGCCGACGCGCTCATCAAAATAATTACTGGCAATATGGAACGTTTACGTTATACGTTCCTTTATTGCCCACCATTACGACATAATGACTTTAATATAGAGTTATAATGCGCAGAAATTTTTGCAAAATAGAAGAGTCAGCCTTAATTAATTTAGTACAAGAGCGTACTGACACATTAAATGATAATTTACATAAATTTCTTAAATGAAAAAATGGCTCTTGAATTAAATTGGAATATTTAATACGAAACAAAAATTCACGATTTAGGGAAATTGCCACAATTGGTGTTGGATTGAAATTTTGATTAAGAAAAAATTGCAAAAAGGGGATCACAAAAAACTAGTTAAAAATTGGCATTACAAAATTATAACCAACTGAAAATAAAATGATAACTCTGGATTTGCATGCGTGTAGCTTTAACGAATCAATTTTATTTCTGGTTTCGAGGTAACTTTTCAAATTTGAAGACCAGAGCTGAGAATTACGAGCTTAAAATTCTACACGAAACAAAGTAATTATTTAATATATTAGTTTAACCGCAATAATCTTTGGTAATATTCGTTGGGAGATGTTTGTAAACATAAGAATGAAAATTATTATTCAAAGCAAAAGAAACCGCTAGACTAACAACTAACGGACTTTCTAACACAACTTGTGGTTGCTTTGAAATTACAGTTTTTGGAAGTACAAATACAAACATGTAAAATTTACTAAATGTATAAAAAAAGATTCAAGAATAATTCTTATTAATATAAATTTTATTTCAAAATAAATATTGAAATTTTGGTTTAAAAGCGAATACTAAATTTACAATTATATAACTTGTTACGAAAGAGCAACACCATTTCTGTTACCGACGGAATTAAAAATTTACTAACTTTTCAACGTCACAATCTGAGCTTGTCAATATGCATGCGTCATTCGGCTAATTACTTAATGCTCTGCAAACACGCACTTGCAAATGCGAGAAACGCCGAAATAATAAATGCACGCGTGCAAACATTAGTCCGAAAAACACACCAAGCAGTAAAGGAAGACAAACATTTCGCTTTCCCACAAAGAGAAAACGTCGCACGCCGAATAAACAGGCAAGAAGAAGAAGAAGAAGTTCAGCCCACGCCAGAGAGATAAAAAGAAAAGACGCAAAGTTCTTCTTTTTCTACCTCGTTTGGTGATTTCGCATAAAATATGCAGCAGCCTCGCATAAATAATTCACGACCGAGGACCAACAGAGAGAAAAGCAGCGAGCCGTGGAAAAAATCGGCAATCGATGAACCGAGAATGAATGATTGATGCGCATTGAATTCACCTTGTGACATATTCGAGCAAACAAAACTGCGAAACACGCGTCCGAAAGTTGAGTTGCTGAATAATTTATAAATCCACTCGGCGCGCCACTCGCGATAATTATATATGCGTCGGCGCTATTTCGGGACTTGCTCGGAATTTTATTGTGTCAAACGAAATAAAAAAAGGGCCTCATTAAAAAAATAATAATGCTGGCCCCCAGGAGGGAGAAATTATCCTCTTAGGTAAATACGCGCGCGCACATTTATGCGAGCGGGGACTTGTTTGTGTATTTGGGCGGCCGTAAATAACGGGGCTGTAGAAAGGGTGAGAGACACTACAGGGCAGCACTGTAGAGGTCGATAAGGGATGATGGTTCAGTCAGCCAGAGGCATCGGTCGCGAGCAGCAGCACGCTGGAGCTGCGCGAGAGCAGCGGCCCGTCGCACAGTCGCCACACGTAAGTGCGATTGCATTTCTTTCTTGTCCTTTTCTTTTCCGCGAAACCGTGTCATGAGTCGCGTCGCGAACCCCCGAGTCAGGCGCCACCTCTTCCCGGAGATGTCATTTCGTTTTACTGTTGCGAACAAAAAATACGCAAGTCGTATAAACGCTCGTTTCGTTGATTAAAAAGCCTTTTCCCTTCAACGCTCATTAATTGAGGATGCTGAGCGTCCTTAAATTTTTCCACCGATTCCCTCAACAGTAAACGAAAATCCTGATTTAGTAAAAAAAATCAGAATTTGATTTTTTTTAAATTATTAATGATTGATAATTATAATAAATACTGGCTTATAGAATTTGAATATTTTTATTGGCTTAAAAATTGTAAAATTTTTTTTTTAAAGAAGCTAAGCATGGATTTTTTTTATGAAATTCACTATTTATGATAATTATAGTGCATCATTTTTTTTTTTCAACTTTTCACTTTCCACAAGCAGGTTTTAATTTATTTTTTTAAACAGTTAATGATATAATTGATATAAAAAGAGTTTTATTTAATATTAAAATTCCTTCACAAACTGTTGCTGGTGTTGCTCAAAATAGTACTCACAAAGTGAGTTTCCTTTGAGAGTTGCTGCCAACCGCCGTTCCTCCCATCAAGGCTGATTGCTCTGGTGGAATATTATACATGCATTTACAAACAAAAAGCGGCAGCTCAAGAGTTTATGTTAATATCAGTTGTGCTCTTGAAATTTACTGCTCTCTGCGACAGTTGTCACAAAAAGGTTGCTGAGAAAAAAACTCAACGTTCAGAAACTGAAGCAAAACTTCATAACTTAAAGTAGAAAATGTCTGTCTCGTTAATTTTTTTAAATATTTATTTATTTAACTATTCAAATAAATTTATTTTTATTCTGATGATTCAACAGCGAGTTATGCAGATGAAAAAAAAGATTTTTTATGCCGAAAATATACCATATTGATTATTCATTGCATTGGCAATAAATTTGAATAATGTCAGATTTTTTTGCAGACACCTTTCAAAAACCAATTTAAGCACGCCGTCGTTTTTTATTAACTAAATGCCAAGCTGTGCTAATATTGGCTGACGGAAATAGCTAAAGACCAAAGCCATTTATCACGGCGGCCGAAAATCTGGCTCGCGATTTATTCCTCGAGTCTAATTGAGACCTAGAAAGAGTTTATTGGATTACCTTTCCTATCCCGGGAGCTTTTCAATTTGGTTGACATTCTTGGACTTGACAGGACCCAAGTGGGAAATTTATTGGATGGCCACGGAAAATTACGCCCTCTCGTCCAGCGTTTCCCCTTTTTCTATTTCTTTTCTGGCGAGAGCGCGAGAAAATCTAGTGCTTTTTTTCCAGACAGCCGCTCTTGGTTGGGCAAAACGTCTGCGGGTGTCGTGTCAGAATTAGAGATTTCAACTTGTGTGTGGTGGAATGGGATTGGTGCTGGAACTCAAGCGTCTCTCAATCGTAGACCAAATTGAGTGCGGCATGGGTTTGAAGGTTTTACTGCTGATTGCAGCCTAACTTGGTTTGGCACTTACAAATCTAGTTTTATATTGGAGAATTTTCTAAGGAAATTACATTTGTTCCAATCTGTTGAATTTATATAGTAAACAGTTTTGTCTTACATTGAAGGTTCGACAAAATATTTTTTACAGTCCAAGATTTGAAATATTTGTTAAGTTGATTCCCAATTTTTTCATTAAACTGTCTTAACACGAGCAAGTTTTCAATTCTATAAAATCACAGGGAAATTAAAATTAGGGAAAACTTAATACTGATATCTCAAAATAAATGAAGACGATATAATAGTCAAAGGAGTAAATTTATTAATTTTATGATCTTTATGGCTATGGGTATTGTACTGTTTAAATAAAAAATTAGAATAGCTTTTTAATATAATCTAAAAAAAAATTTATTACATAAAATTCCAATTGTCTATAAAAAGGTTTTAAAATTTTAAATAACAATTTAATCAATAATTTATTTAATGTGTCAAAATTATTACAGCTACCGTTTAAAACAGAAACTAATAATTTATTTGATAATTAAAAAGATGGTGTAGAAAATTATCGTAATCATTTTTATTGATCCTATGGCTAGCTAATTCGACATTAACATCAAAGTTTCATTAAATTTTGCAATTTGACTAAATTATTGCCAAAAGAATGAAAAAACCTTTATTCTCTTTCTTGGCTGGTGACGACGAAATATGCGCGTGGTTGAGTTTAGCGCGACAGGCGTTTACGCCTCAAATTAAAAGTTTGCTCAAAGCAAACCGCGAATTTCCAAGTCCTTTTAATAAGGAAAAAGCGTTCTTTCGGATAATAAATGGCAGGCGCAAAGTTTCGGCAAAGCCCTTTGCTTCCCAGCTGGTTTAATAATTCCGCCGCTCTCTCCACAAGAGAGATATATATTTTGAACACACACGCACGCAAACACCGCCACCGTTTTCATAAACATAAATCACAACAAAAAGCCGCCGCCGCGAGTGGAGAGAGCGCCTGACGCGGCTGCGGGTATGCAACCTGCGCTTCTGCCGCGCCCGCCGGATTGCATAGCCGACAAGATTGATTCCGCTAATATTCCAAATATTTATAGCTAGAATCTCTTTCCTAAAATACATTACATCCACACAATGTGTATTTTCCCCATGAAAAGTAGATCTCTGAGCAGAAAAAAAAATAATAACTAGAAAATTAATTCTTTAAATTTTTGATAAGTTATCACATGACGACAAAAGAGCAATGAATTTTTTTGTTAAATTTAAATTATTTGTAATTGCGATTTTATTTTTGTACAAAATTGAGCATCATATTTTTGATCTAAAATTGTTTGCAATGTTCTTTATTCACAAAAATTACCACGGAAATAATTTTAAATTTTGTGGCAAAAATTTGAAATTGATTATTAATATCTATAACAATTAAAAGACGAAAATATATTTAGCTGCGGAAGAATCAGATCAATCTCTCGTAAAGTGATAAATATTTTTTTAAATTTTTTCAAAAAAATAAAATACAAGGAATCCTGTCTGAATCTTTCAATTAATTAAAATGCACTGTATTCACACAACATTATATTTTCATCAGCTTTATTTTAATTTTTTTATACCACATTTTTGAATGATTTTTAGACAGAGTTAAAATTTGCACTGTTTTTATTTAAAAATTTTTATTGTTTCGTAATATCGTCATTCTCAACTTCTAGATTTTTCCTTGAAATTGAAAATATTAGTTTGATAAATCTGCACGAAAAATTCGAATCTCTGATTTTCAGCCTCTGGCAAAAATTGAGCGGCTCAGAGATCTACAGCTAAGTAATTGCCTCGGCGAATCGCTTCGCTCTGCGGTCGTGCGATATTTGATAAATCGACTCGTATAATTCGCCGATTGTGGTTCGCCTCTATTTTTTCGGGTGAAACGGAAAAAGGCGAATCGACCGTTTTCACAGTACCTTTGTATCATCCTTGCACGTATATTCGTGGTGATGATTTACGCGTTTCAATTTGTTAAAAGCGCGTGCATCCGCGGCGAGGCTATTTCGCGTCACTTATTTATTGCACGGCGCAGATTAGCTTTTTTTCCGAGCGCACCGAAAAAAACACCAGGCATTTTTAATAATTCTGACTGAGTTATGAAGAGTGGAAAATTCCCCCGCTTGTATGTACAGGCGAGGCGGAACTCGTGTAATGTGCGTGCCCTTCCATCCCTAATATGAAGATATTTAATTTTTTATAAGAAGGGAGTGCGCAGACATTATACACTCTTGAACGCTCACTCGTGGAATTTTGATGTTTAAAAATTTATAATATATTTGTATGGATAAAATGTAGTACTTTAAATGTTTTCTTTCATATTTTATGAAAAAATGATAACAGTTGATAAAAGTAAATACCGAACACTAATTTAATTTTTGCGTTATTCCATTATTTCTTCCCAGTGCGTTGAATGAATACGTCGATGTTATGAACCATTAAAAATTGAATACTCCTAATTATAATGAAACAAATTTTTTTGGAAGAGAAAATAAACTTAAACTGTTTATGAAATGCAAATTAATGTTAAAATTAAACTGTAAATTTTTCAGAGCTTCTTGTTGTTGTTGTTTTTTTTTAAGTCCATTCTTATATATTTTTTTTTAATATAGTTCATGTAATTAATGTTTTGGAGTCATAGAAAGTATTATAATCAATATAAAAGAAAATAGTTTCTCAAAGCAAGCTTATTTTTGGAATAATTTTATAGTTGTTGAAAATTTCATTTATTTACCTCATAAACTTTAGGTGTTCTTAATGAATCTCTTATTATAGTAATTGATAATATAAAATCAAAATAACGCACCTTACTCAGGAATGATGGTTCAATAAGCTTTCATTGTCAGAGGTGAGTTCGTGGCCCAAGGAGGTGGGTTGATGCTGCATTGGTGGCCACTCGAGGTGGCATTCAAAATCTGAAATTCAACCTGGAATTAGTAAAAAGTATAGAACAAAACTGCTTAATTAGTTTTAATATGGGTATGATGAAATATTTTCTGAGCCAATGAAAACATATAAAGGATTTTAATGGATTTTAAGAAACTAAAATTAGCTCATTTTAAAGTTCCTCTAAGCAACCTAATTATTTTAAAAAAAAAAAAAAAACTAACAAAATTTGAGTTTAAAAAAAAAAAAAATGAAAAAAATCATTCATTTTCTTGAAAATTTTAGAAAAAAAAATTAAAATGAATGCTACATACATATTTTTTGAAGATAAAAATTCTAAGAGCACTAAATTTAAAATAAATGTGAATTTCAAACTTTCAAACGTTAAAATTGATGCATTATTTTCTGATACACACTTGAATTTTGTTAGAGACACTTGACAGCATCACTGCGATTATTATGTCCGGTCACTGACACAATCATGTTCCTTCCACTTGTCTTGCCAAAAGCCATTCATAACTATATAAATCTGCACATTATTATAATTCACATCACATCACGTCTGTGCCTGTTGCTGTTTGTTGTCTTTCGTCCAGCCACTCCCACTTCTTACACGATTGACACACGCAGTTGAGCAAACATAAAAATAAATGCTTATGTTAACATCGCAATAAAATCATTTTTCTAAGTTTTTATAAAATTCGACTTTTATTTAATTTATTTAACTTTTATTTCTTTATCATGGAATATTTTTACACCGTAATTATTAGTTAATGTAAATTATTTATAATTTGAGAAAACATTGCAAGGTTGGCAAAACTAATTCATGCTTTGTTTAGCCGAAAAAAAAACAAACCGGCACCGGCAGTCTTTGACTCTTTGTGTGTTGATTGTCGAGTGAGAGCTGAAATTGCTGAAAAGGATCACAAAATTCGAAAATGAGTCGCAGCACTGTAGTCCACTGGTTTCGAAAAGGGTTGCGAATTCACGACAATCCTGCTCTGATAGAGGCGATTCGTGAGGTATATTTAAAACAATTATTTTTATTTGCATAATTCGTACAATATTATGAAAAGTGTTACATAACACTTTAATAAAATAAACAAAAACAAAATAATCTCACGAGATTTATTTTTATTGATCAGTGTGAGAAGCACGGGGGAGGCGCGTGTGAGCTGCGACCAATTTTCATCTTGGACCCGTGGTTCGTGAAAAACATGAAAGTCGGACCGAATCGATGGAGATTTCTGCAGCAAAGTCTGGCTGCTCTGGACGAGAGGCTGAAGGAATTGGGCTCTGCCTTGTTCGTAATCAGAGGAAAGCCGGAGGAGGTTTTTCCCAAAATTTTCAAAGCCTGGAATGTGAAATTCCTCAGTTTCGAGCACGACATCGAACCGTACGCGAAGGAAAGGGATGAGCAAATCGAGGCTTTGGCCAAGACCGCGGGTGTCAAAGTTGTTCAAAAAGTGTCGCACACGTTGTACGACCCGATGAAGATCATTTCTGCCAACTTGGGCAAACCGCCCATGACATACCAGAAATTCGTCAGTGTGGCCGAGGGTGTGGGGCCGCCGCCCCAGGCAGTGGATGCGCCTCAAAAAGTGCCCAAAGGCTACAGCAAGGTCGATGAGGAGAGCCACTTAAAAATTCCCTCCGAAGAAGATATTTTCGGGCCCTATAAAGTACCAAATTTGAGCGATTTTGGATTAGATGAAAATATTTTAGAGCCCTGCATTTTTCTCGGAGGCGAAATTGAAGCTCTGAAAAGAATGGAATCGGTTTTGGCCAGAAAAGTATACAAATTTTTTTTATCAATAATTTTTTTTCACAAATGATTGTTGTTTTTTAGGCTTGGATTTGCGATTTTGAAAAGCCAAATACGTCACCAAACAGTTTGTCTCCGAGCACAACCGTACTTAGCCCATACTTGAAATTTGGCTGTCTTTCGCCAAGACTGTTTTTCCACGGAGTTAAAAAGGTGCCTGTTTAATTTTAAAATCGATATTTTAATTTTTGAAAAAAATATTTTAGACTATCGAAGGAAGAAAGCACAGCAAACCGCCAGTTTCACTAATTGGGCAGCTGTATTGGAGGGAGTTTTACTACGTCGTTGCCACCGCAACGCCAAATTTTGATAAAATGGAGGGAAATCCAATTTGTTGCCAAATCCCCTGGGGAACTAACGAGGCCCACTTAAGAGCTTGGAAAGAGGTACTTAAAATTAATATAAGTTTTGAAATCCTTAAAGTTTTATTTGAAAAATAATTTTATTCTTATTCAAAAATAAATTGAAAGATAATAAGCATAAGTTTATTTATTAAAATATTTTATTTTTCAAACTTGATTTTTTTCTCTTCTATCGGGAATTTAGCCGTTATCAGTTTTAATGTATATTTATTTCGAGACAATTTATATTAAAATAAATTTTTTATAAAAACAGGCTCCTTTTATTGGTGCAGTTATTTCTTTCATTAATTAAAATCGATTTTAATGTTTTGAAAATTAATTTTTTTAATAAATTTTAAACGGCGCGTTTTAATTAATATTTATTAAATAATGTTGTATTATGATATTGAAATTTTCTATTTACTCAGGGTCGAACAGGATACCCTTTTATTGACGCAATTATGACTCAACTGAGAAAAGAAGGCTGGATTCATCATTTAGCAAGGCCTGCTTTTTGACTCGGGGCGACCTGTGGATTTCGTGGGAAGAGGGACAGAAAGTTTGTTGACTAAACTTTTTGCTGCCTTCTCGGTGTTAATTAATGTTTTCAAAGGTGTTTGAGGAACTTTTGCTAGATGCGGACTGGGCATTGAACGCGGGCAACTGGATGTGGCTTTCCGCGTCGGCCTTTTTCCATCAGTACTTCAGAGTTTACAGTCCGGTGGTTTTTGGCAAGAAAACCGACAAATTTGGCGAATACATCAAGTATAATATTTTTTCTCTTTCCGTTTCAATGATACATCCAGTGTTTTGATATAGAAAATACGTCCCTGTGCTGAAGAAGTACCCAGTGGAATATATTTACGAGCCGTGGAATGCGCCCTTGTCTGTGCAAAAAGCAGCAGGTTGCATCATCGGCCAGGACTATCCACGGCCCATTGTAAAGCACGAAATAGTCCACAAGGGGAACATTGCCAAAATGAACGCTGCGTACAAGAAAAATAAGGAAGGAAAATCTGGCGGAGGTGGGAGTTTGACACTTGAAAGAAAAGTGATTTTAATAAATTTAAATTTTAGATAAAGGGAAAAGACCTACTGCAGGAACCAGTTCACAAGCAAAGAAGCCGAAGAAATCTTAATTTATTCACTACATTTGTTCGTGATCATAAAAATTATCTCTGATCTGCATGTTAATTTTTAAGTCTTTATTTATTACATACCGACAAATTCTGAAAAAACATCAATACATTATGTAATTCTCATTTTGATATGCAAAGAAATAAAAAACAAGGATAAAAATAATCATTGCGTACATCAATTAAAAAAAATATTCCCTATAAATTATTTGAAAAAAAAAATGACAAATTTGGTTGTATTAGGATTTTGAATTCTGTTTGATTTGGAAATTAATCGCTATTTTCAAAATACAGATTAAAATAAAACCCCGCTAGAATTCGACACATTTCAATAATATGGCATGGATTAATTTATGGAGATATTTTTTAACCCATTTAATAATTTCAATACATTGGCCACACCAAATACGCAACCAACAGATTAAAATTGATCCCTGCTTCTCTAATACTGCTTTTGAAATTAAAAGCAAAAATTCAAATGAAACGCTTTTAAGCTCATTTCTGGCGATTTCTGGTTTAATAAAAATGCAAAATTATTCTATATGGTTGGACGCGTTGGTGGAAAACTCACTCTCTGCCGTACAATTAATTCATCTCTCCAAACATAAAAGGGGCAGCGAGCAATGCGAAAATTCAATTATCCCCGACAAAAGCTCAGCCGATATAAAGTGAAATCGAGTTATATGTTTCAACGCGAAGGATTGCGAACATAGAGAGACTTTTGCTCTTGCAAGGAGAAAAAGCTTTTTCAAGAAGTCGGGCTTGCTCAGTTGTCAGAGACGCGGAACCGGCGGCCAAGAAATCAATTGGCCCACGCGGCGGCGTATCTTTTGTTTCCATCTGCGAGCAGCCAAAAGTGTCAAGTGCAGTATTTGGATCAATGGCCAGTCGTACATGCAAAAGCAACTTGAAAGGAGCTGCTGAAGTTGCCAACGACACTATTAATGCAGGCAGCGCGGCCATCAACGCTTCTTTAAACAACCGTTTGCATGCAAATTCCGTCGAACAGCCGCATAATTCAGAGGTTTTCGTTTTTCTCCCGGTGCGTTCCCATGAGAATTTCCACGTCCGACACAGAATTCGAGCAGTGCATGAATTTTGAAGGCGTGAAAGTTTTCAGAAAAAAATAACATATTTTTCATAATATCTTGCGATAATTCTGAATTTAACAAAAATTTCCACTGTATCTTGAGATTTTGGTTTGCACAAACTTACAAATTTTTTTTTAATTTTTTTGTCAATTTTTTTTCAAACTAGTAAGTATAATGGACCATCCAGATGTACAATCGTAGTAATAAAAATGTAAAACAATAATAAAAAAAAATTTGATTAATATTTTAATTTGCTTCTTATTTAATTTTGAAAATAAAAAATTTTCATTGAGAATTTTGTCATTATGAATTTCATTTTCAAATGACATTTTGGATGTACAATTAATTTTTTAATTGAATATTGAAAATTATTAATTTTTCACCATTACCAATTATATGTAATTATTAAATTGAATATTGTTTGAATTTTCAGAATGCACAACAACCAGGTGGAGCCGGAGGGGGACTTTTCGCCGCCAGTCGGTTCTCCACACACTTCTGTCCAGATCGTGTCCCAGCAGCACAAACCTGTGGCTGCCACTTCTTCGAGGAGCGACTACCGCCACTCCATTATTGGAGGTGAGTAGCGATCCCTTTATAATTTTGCTTTGTGCTGCTGGCTCCGCTCTCTCGTTGGCCTCATTACGAGAGAACGGAGATGATCGTACGGCTCTCGTGCCAGCCAGCATCCTCGGCATGGCGGAAATTTGACACAGTCGCTGGAATTTGGCCAATATCGTGCAGTTTGCGACGCTGCTGCCATGCGAGCACTACTTTTTGCATATAATCCGGCGGATTGGGCGCCTGCTCTGTGTTTGCGCCACTTTATTTCGCCGGCAAATTGAATTAAAGCAAATAAAAAAGTCTGCTGCAACCCCCTTTTATTATATGCTTGCGAGGGGTGAATTTGTAGTAGGAATTCATATATACAAGCGCGCGGCTCTTCTGCTTTTGTTAAGTCGCTCAAATTCGAAATTATTGTTATGTTAAGTGGGATTCTATTCTGGGCTTGGTGACGTTTAAACTGTAAGGAATAATTTATGATTATTACGATATCATTTCTCAAAGCTTGGAACGAATCAATAATTCAATTGAAGTATAATTTTGGTAATTATTCTCAATTGTTAAGGAACCAATTCCTTGTGAAATGTCACGGAAAGGGTAATATCTGTGTTTCTCATTAAAAATGAAAGAACATTTGTATTCACCCTAGTGTGTGAAAGATTTTGTTTTAATTATTTATAATAAATACGCAATTATTAAAAAAAAATAGCTCGGTTAACTAAAACCAAAGGTAAAAGTACGGTTTGCTGAAAATTATTCTTGTTTATTTGTCTAAATCGTTACATCACATTGTTTACATTTTACATTCCAATGTTGATATAAATTTATTTAAATAATTATGAAATATTTAAAGTTGCACTATTCATCGCACATTTGCTTGTTCTCCGAACAGACTAAAAAAATTAAAATTTAGAACAAACATGGTAAACTTATATGAAATAAAACTTTGTACATGTTCAGCCGAAAATTTTGCAATGTTTGTGAATTTTTAATATTTTAAATTGCAGTTCGCATCAAATTATTTGCAGTTAGAACAAATGATAACAAGGCTTTGCCTTTATAAATGTACTAGTTTTTAATTGAAAAATTTTAATTATGAAATCCATTTCTAAGATAAGTGTAAAATTATTAAATTATTTGAAATGATATTTGGTGGCTGTAATTAATTAAAAAAATATAATAGGAACGTTTTACCATGAATATTCAATTTTTTATAAATGGCCGGAATCACTCAATAACAAGACATAACTAATTACATCATCCAGAAAGGAAAAGCCTCAATTTTTCCCATTCCGACGTTTACCAACAGAGTTATTCTCGCCTTGTCTAAAAGAAGAGCGATTCGAGATGATAACTAATGGTCATCGGACCGTTCAAGATGAGCGTCCCCTTATAACGACCATTTCTCGGAAGGGCAAATAGAACGAAGAAGTTGTATTTAGCTGGGCAATAACCCGATAACGGATACTTTCATCGCCCGAGCCGATTCGGCGTAAAAAGTAATGGTCAAACCGCGGCAGGAACATCAATAAACGCCCGGAGAAAGCACGTCATCAATTCTCACCCGGCGGCCGCTATTGACGGTTAGCAGTACATTTTCCGCCAAATGGGGCTCTGGCGCGAGAAAACAAGAACGTCTTCATCGAGCGAGATAAAATCTATTAGCGAGGCGGGTCAAATCGCTTTTTGCTCCCACAGGCGTTTCCTCCTTAAGGCCAATCTATATGCAAGCAGAGTATGTGTTTGGCTGAAGAGATTTTAAGCGAAACTTGATTGAGGCCCAAAAGTTAATCTGCCAAACTTGCTGCGTAATTTTATTATGTACTCGCATCTCGAACGTTTTAAAACTTGCCTTTCGCTCTCTCTCCGACTTAATTAGTGCGTGTGTGTGTCTGTTCTCGTCGTCAGCAAAGGAACTGATGTAATTACGTAGCCGACGTTTGCTCTGCGCCGTCGCTTTCTGCACGAGCCACCTCATTTGCAAACGAAATAATTTATTGCAATAAGTCACCCCCAACCGACGGCGCGCCAATATTATTTCAGCTGCACAGCGCGACACAAAAGGCTGCCGCGTTGTTGCCCTTTATTCCGCTCCAATTATGAACGAATTGTATGCTCAATTCAATTGTGGTGCGGTGCAAAAGTTCAGCATTAATGGATCGTAAAAGAGATCAACGGGACATTAATTTCACAGATTTGAATTCAAACTCAATGAACTTTATTTTTATCATTACGTTTTTATAAATCAAACCGTAATCTAAATTTTTGATATGTTTCATTTGAAACAAAAAGTAATAAATGCTGGTTTTGGCATGGAAAATTTATAATGGAAAGGAAAAAAACCAAAATTTAGAATGCAGGAATAACCTAGAATTATCTGTTTGTATTGAAATATTTTAATTTCATTTTGAAACATTGTATTTCCTCCATTAGAAATTTGCTCTATATTTCAAATAATATTTAATGCTGAAATTTTAAATGCAAACAGCGGACAAAAGAAAGTTCTTTAAGACCTCTGATATCAGTTTAAACCAAAAGAAAACAAAACGTTTATCTTTCAATAAACCTTTGCAATCGCTCCTGTAGATGGTTGAGAGTTTATTTGCCCTATTGACAGATTAAAATTTGCTTGGCTTCTAATCATTGAACTTGTTGGTCGAGGAAAACAAACACGTGTTGTGCGCGTTGCCTAGTTACAATATTAAGTAAGCGTTCAATGTAGCACAAAGTTCAGATCTTTATCGCCTACCGTGATTATCTAGATTTTTGTAATACAGCAGTTACCAATATAAGTCAACAATTAGCACATTGTCCTTGTTCAATTCATAGAATGTTCTAGAGTTAAAGATAAATATTTAAAAAAATGCAAACTGCATAATATTCGGTCAAAAGTTAAAAAAAAATTGAAAAAATATAGACAAATAAAAAGGTTAAATTTTTTTATTTACTTATCAATTGAGACAAGCCTCATATTTAAGTATCGGGAAATTGAAATTTGAAATGAATAAATTACAAAATTATAAACATTTGAATGAAATTTTCAATTGAGAGATTCACATAATTCAGCACCGCTGCAGTTTTTAGGAAGGGTTATAATTTTTCATTTTTAAATCTAGTTGGCCGACTTTTTTCATGAAACTCGATGTTCATCTTATTAATAATTCAAAATAAACGCAGTCAGGCGTGAAGTTTGCGATAATAACCCTTTCATTTTGGGGTACACCAAAGAGCAAAAAGCTGCTGCTGCTGCTTTGAGCCCCGCAGCCTTTGAGCGCAGAATTAAAATTATGTCCGTTGAACCGCGTGCAATGAACTCCCATTCAAAGCGTGGAGTTCAATTCCGTATACCGTCGCCGCTGCTTTTGTCGCTCATTTGAATTAATTAAACTCATGAGAGAGATCGGCGCGTGAGAGGTGCTTTGCTGCAATTGGCGAAACAAGAGCACACGCGTATTAAAAGCCGTAAAATTAAACCGCTCTACTGGCAATTCAAGTGTAAAATTGACTTTTGCTTACTTCGTTCGTTCGTTCACTGACGCATTTTTTTCCGCAAGCAATAAATGAAAAATGAAGAGCAAAAAAAAAACTCATTTTTCACCCCTGCAAATTTCGCAGCCAGTTGGAAATTCGTCTCTCTTTTTTATGACTTTCGGCACCCCTTTGAGAGTGCGATTTTACGGCCACATCAGGAAAGTTGATTTTGATGTTTATTATAAGCAGATTCACGAGCCAAAAATCACTCGCAACATAAATTTTACGGCCTTGGCACTGTGACGCGGATTATTACATCAGCGCCAAAGAAGCCATTAATCTTTTTGAATTTAAAAGCTTCCCCTCGCCCCACAATGGAGAATGGGTTTGGCCGAGCGATTTTTTTGCAACCCTTTTTCTTCCTGGGGGCTTTTTCGGTGGTTGAACACAGATAAGCCGCGGACCGCAGGCTCACCCCTGCGTTTGCCGGTTTCTTTGTCGGAACTTCATAGAAAAAGTGGAAAAAAAACCGAGCTGTCGGCTGCACCGTCGACTTGTCAAACTGGGCGCTCGTTAACTTCTCTAGATGTGAGTACTAAAGACACGTAGAAGTACGACAAGAGTTGTTCAGTGGTCCATCCATCGACCGCAATTAATTATTTCCCTGATGGAGTTGGAAGACGGAGAAGGATGGAGAACAGCTTAAAAGAATACCTGTCTATAGAGAGGTTCCCATCTTTTATTATCAATTTCTCTCATTTCAAACATTTAATTTATATTTAATTGCTTTCATCAAAGTGGTTGGAAAAAATATATACCCACCTTTGTCAATCCTCTGACCCTATTGTTAAGAATTTAAGATCACAAAAATTTCAATTTTCCTTAATACTTTGTCCCAATTCATTTGTTTTTCTCTCTGGAAATGTTTTGATGGAATCATTGAACAATATTTATATTATTTTTTATTACATATATCAAAATTTAAGAAACTTTAGTTTGAATTTTAGGAATCTAAGTTGCCCAAAAATATAAAAAATTCTTATTTTTTTAAGCTATCATGAGCTAATTTGTTATCCTGTTGATCACTGTTGGTATGAATTAAGCTCCTTATACGTTCAAGATCTAGAAAAATAAGCTATTGGTGTTTTTTAATGCAAGATAAATACGTTTAAAGAATTTAACAAATTCAGATCAATTCAGATGAAGTTAAATATAATATAGTTGTTTTTTCCTCAATAAGAAAAAGAAATTAATTGATCATAAGTCGAATTATTTTTATTTGTTTTTATCAAATCTATATCAAAATATCTATAAAAACCATTTTTTTCTGACATTAATGTGGAAAATAGAGCGCTTGTTCAAATATCTAATTTTCCTTGCAATAAACGGAACAAGTCATTCTGAAAAACGCAGAATACTGTACATGAGAACACACCATAAGGATTGATGTGACATTCCCTTTGATGTTTGATGGGAACGGACAGAGCGGTGGCATGACATTTTCGTGTTACATGCCTCTATTTTCACCATTGTTTCCAGCCCGTAATTCCCCGAGCAATAATTTACTCGTGCTACAACATCCTATTAGTAGAGAGAGCGACCGGAGTGATTTGCCACGGCAAAATTACAACCCCTCAACGTTGGGAAAGTTTATTTTTCCAGCTGCAGCCTTGATTTCTCGCTCTAACAAAGATTGGCAACATCACGGCGAAAATTGCTTTTTCGCCGACCGCCAGAACGTGGCAATTTATTTAGAAAGAACGGGCGAGCAATACCGAAACCTCGACTGCAGGGCAGTTACAATCCTATATACCCTTGTTCTGAAAGAATGAAAGAAAATCTCACGCGATTATCTTCACCAATATCTGATATTGTGATATTTTTGTTTCTCTGTCGATTCTTCTGAGAATGCTCGGATTTAAAATTCAATCTCTTTTCACCAAAGAGCGGAGGAGAAATAAAAGGAGCGCATTGGCGATGTATTTTTTATCATCTTTCCGAGATTGGTCTGCCATCAGCACTCGCTTACACATTATTTTTTCTGCTCCGTCTAGAGAGAGAGAAATTGCGAATTCATTTTAACGGCGCGCAGTTTCCTACTCGAGTATGGATATTATATATCCGCCTCTGTTTTTGCTCTTCGGATATCCGATCGACGCGTGTGTGAAATGAGATATGGCTTTTGTGCTGCGGCATCTCGAGTCTAGATCAAAGGCTGATCCAATTTGAGCCTAAAAAGAGAAATCAGTTTTTCCCCAAGTGTCCTTCACCGCGACTGGAATTTTCTGCTAGACTCGATATTAAATTTTGTCAAAGGTTCGTTGGAAATAATCAAAAACTCTCTTTCTCTCTCTCCTGGTGTGCAAACTTTGCCGCCGGATAGGCGGATAGTGATTACGAGAGTAAAGTTTGCAAGCATTAAAAGCTCACGTTGCAAAAGACGCCAGCTACTCCAAAAGTTCTGGATTTTTCCCTGTGGCAGTGATAAATTTGCAACTTAGATACAAAATGAAATGCATGGGATAAAAAAAGTTTTAAGAGGGTTAAATTTTTGTTGTGTCGGAGAATATCTCAAAACCGGGCAAAGCTCTTAAAGAAGATTGATTGTTGCCCGATCTATCAGGGTCCATTAAAAGGGGGAACTAAAATCAGGCCGATAAGTATAATGTAGGCTTGTTTGTTGGAGATTTCGGCTCCCCAATACAAAAGTATAAATATGTATGAGATTTTTTATTCCTTTAAAATCTTCCTTGTATTGATTAATCAAAGATTGATTGGTTATCATTTTTCCAAAATACATTTTATATCATCAAAATTTCATAAATTTGTAAGAGAGTTGAACTATTCTAGGGTTTATTATTGAAAAATACTTGTTTTCACCCCACATTCCAGGTAGAATTGTGTTTACGCTATCTGAACCTTAAAAGCCGTTTTGAAAGTGAATAATATTAATATGAGCTGTGACCCTTTTTTAATAGAACGTTTTTAATTTTCTGGACAGATTCTCAAGGAGTTTTTAATGTGGATTAATAAAATAGTCAACAATTTAATTGCCGTACAAAAATTTTATACTGAAGCAATGATTTTTTAGGCGGGAGAATAGAGAGGTGTCAAGGAGTTCAACAAAGAACTACTAAAAAATATTGGATTGTTACTATTTTTCAAGGCTTGGATAGTTTGGAGTCTAAAAGCAACGTGATGAGGCAAAAATAAATTATTTTAATTATTCAAAAAAATTTTAATTCCCAATAGTTTAACTGTCATAGTCTGAATTAGAGATTAGAGATCTTCAACTTTAAGATCTGAATCATTTTTTATCCATGTAATCATAAACAATATTCTATGAGATTTTGTTGAGTGCTTACGAAGGAAAAAATATACAGCTCAATGTGAAACCCATCATCATCAATCATCCTACATTCCAGGAGACCTTTTCTTGGCTTCTTTTATTTCATAACTATGAGGTTTGTATATTGAAATTTTTCCTTTTCTCCGCGGAGAGAGCTCAATTTATTTTATTTTATGAAGTAATGTGCGAAATAATAAATTCTAAATTACAAAGAAAAACAGAAAGGCTTTCTCAAACCATATCAAACACAACTAAAGGTCTTCATTACAAGTATACAATATAAAAGAGCTCATAAAACAAACCCAGGCCTTGCGGGAAAAATCTCTTTCCTTGAACTCCAATCAAGAGGCATTATTTCTTAACGAGAGGAAGAATTTTTCTCAATTTGGAAGCCTTGAACAGTCATAAAGGGCAGGTCGCTTTTAATTACACTAATCAGCGCGATAATGGTGTGTGTCAGTCAGAGGGACGTCAATCGATCTGCGTTCTCCGTATCGGTGGGGGCCAGGGTGGCTTAGGGAGGGTAGCCATGGAAACCGCGAGAGCTCCAGATTCGACGCACCTGCCTTGACGACGAGCCCACGTGGAGGAAAAAAAATGAAAATGACACTCTTGATGTGCAATCTTTAATTATTTCCAGCGGAAATATAGCAAAGATGGAAAATAGTCCCTTTCTTCTCTGCGCATTATCAACTTACCCATTTCGCCAGCAGCGTCAAAAGAAAACGAGCTCGAGATTCTGCAACACAATAGACGGGAAAAGAAAAGAGCAGTGCGCGTTATTACACGTACACAGTGTATCGATAATACACCGTCGTCGTTCAAAGCCGCGCGGAATAATAATAACTCTGCTCGTCGTTGTTGCGAAAAACAAAACAAAACCACGGGATCGAAATGCAGCTCGTAGCGAAAGAATTATTTTCCGCTGGTTTTGTTTGAAAAAGAAGCCGCCAGCGAAAAATTCCGCCAAAAGATTTGGTTTTCGGTGGGAAATGCGGGCAGACCGCATTTATTCATGCGTGTTTGTTTCCTGCGGATTATGCGCGCAGGGCTTGTCGAAAAGCTTTTTGCGCCGGCCTCTATTCATACTCAGTATGTCACGGAAAAAAGCTTTTAAAATGCAAAACGCGCCGGTGTGGCACCAATGAATGTTGAAAATTCGAGATTTGAACGCGGAGGGTCGTAAATTAATTTGACGCGTCAAAAAGTGAGGAGAGAGCGAGGCTGTTTAGTGCAAATTACTGCGGATTTAGGTGCAGAGACTTCAATTATATACGTTTTACCGAGTTGAAACTTTTTATCAACTGCTTGAATGTTTTAAATTATGGAAAATCATCGCTGTAAAAGCAAATGCCATATAAATCATAAATGAAAAGCTGAGTTTCAAATTTCCAATTCAATTAACATGATTCATCATTCGTCCCTCTGAAATAAACTTTTTCATCAAATAAATTTAACTCTCTACCCACAATTAATTTTAAATATGTATTTATTATGTGAGAATGGTTGACAGAAATTATTCAACCTGCGAAACAGTGAATATTGTTTCATTGTCGAGTGGGTTGCATAAAAATGACAATATAATCAATTTTTACAAAATCAACAAGGTAATGCCCATCTTTCAGCTTGGGCTAATAATTGTAATTTTTATTCAATTCGCTTTGAAGCTCCTTCTGACTTTGAAATTCTCCGAGTCATGTCATTCCGATTTAAAATAAATAGTTTTTGAGATTTTCAGAAAACGTTGAGACTTTCTTTTTTATTTCTACATTATTTATTTTTTACTTTTTTGTACAGAATTTTAAGCATTTAAAAGAAAATGAAATTTAAAGGAGCAAAATCTATATTTATTTTATTACAAACAGAAAATCATTCATTTTTAAGTGGAAAAATTGATATTTAGTTCTGTGTCTACTTAAAAATCAGTCTTTCTTTTACGTTATACTTAATAATATAATGTGAAAAATAACTAGAGTTAGAGAGCTCTAATTGTAATTTTTCAAGAATTTTAAAACATTATTATTGTTTTTTTTTTTTTAATACTTGTATGATTGGTCTTTTTTTCACGAAACAAACTATACTTAACCCAGCATTATAAAAAAACCTTTATTAAGGAGGGAAATTTTATAAATATAAAACACCCTGCGCTTTCCTAGAAATCTCCATAATCTTGTAATTATGGGAAAATTTCCTGGAATCAATTATCGGATTTTTGGCGAACTTTGTTAGCGAAACAACGCGTAACAAAACTCTGAAATGTCAAAAGTCACCGGCGGAGATTAACAATTAAAGCGTTGGACCGGTAAAGCTTCTCTCTAAACGCCTGATTGATTTTTCGCCCTGTTTACACGGCAGAGGTGGAAACGAGGAAAGTTTATGTTGTTTTTGGTATGAGTGACACGCGTTTAACAATTCGTAGCATTATTAATGAACAGTTGTTCGCCCCCAACTCATATTTTGTATATGTGTGACGCACGAATCGATGTCATTGTGAAATGGGTCAAGAAAGTCGCTCTTCATTATGCGGACACGTGCGAGAGCAGCGAGGGGGCGAAATTAGCTGCGGAGGCGACATGGCAAGGGACGTTCCTTTCATCAAAAGACGGAAAACGTGCTGGTTGAAAGTTGATCGGTTCATCTGCGAGGCCGCGAACTCGAGACAAATTGCTCCCGGGAAAAACTTTTCCTGCAGAGAAGCAGCTCTTCTTATTCGTTTTGTTCGCGAATTCATTTTGTGCAGAGTTTTCGTTCGAGTGGCAAATAAAGTTTCGACGGCGAATGAGCAAAGACGGAGAAATGCTTTGCATGTCGTCGTCTCTCAAGCCGCGTTTCGTCTTTTTGGTCGCTCTCGGAAACGCACTTTATTGTTGGTGGGCTGTGCCATTGTCAAAATTAAAATAGGAAAATTCGCGGCAAGGCAAAATAAAGATAATACCGGATAATACTATACAACTTAAAAGAAGTTCGTCCTGGTTTCATAAGAGTTAGTTTGAATGTTTAGAAGAAAAGATAGATAAGATTTAATTTCTTGATCATTGTATTTTGTAATTATGCCCCAATCTGAGCAACTGAGAGGAGAACGAAAATGGTTGTCAAAATTTTGTTTAAATTATATACCATTATGAATGTCTGATGAAATTTATTTATTTTAATGAACATAAAATTATTATATTTTTGGTGTTGTAAATCGATTTAAATTTATACTGTAAAATATATTAGCTAATTTAAAAGAAATAAAACAAACATATAATAAATGGTTTGTAAAATTAAACAAAATAATTAATTAATATATTCTTTTTTAACATTTATAATAAGAATCAAATTTATGTTATTTAGATTTAAAACTTAAAACAGATGCAATTAACTAAAAAAATAAAATTATAAATCATTAATATTTTACACGATCTTATATTTATCACTACACTGACGTTTATCCGGCAGAGATAATATTTATAAGATATGCTTAAAAATTAAAATAAGACTACTTGTTCTCATAAACAAATCTTTTGGCTTGCTCAGATTTTGCAATATGGTTCTATTGAAATTCCCAATGAATAAAAAAACCTTGCTGAACTTTGTCACGAAAATCTCCACCCCCTGCTGATCATTGTCGTTGCGGACAGCTTTCCAATTTGCTTTGACGACTTGCCTCAAAAAAGAGGAGGGATCTCTACTTTTCAACTTTGAGCCTCATTCCGCCGCTGCCGTCAAATCCCTCTGACATTTTTTCCTACGGCACGCACGTTCAGCTTATTTGAATGGCAAAAAGAATTTCACTAATAATCACAAAAAGCGTCAGCTGTGTATTATATGTTTATGGTCGGCTCAAATGGAGCTCGAAAAGTCCCATTTGGAGCCCTCAAAGGCGTTTTTTTGCGGTTCGGAAAGTTCTCAGCCCTTGCGTAAACACATCCGAGCAGCTCCTGGGCCAGCCGGGAGAGAAACACACAGCAGAAGCCACTTTGCAAAAGAGAGACTGATTGAGCCTCATATGTGCGAGTTTGTATCGAGGGAAGCAAATGCTTTGAACTCGGCTGGACGCCGTCCAAATACCCTTTTTTGCCTTTCATTTCCTTAAAATTCTGGCAGAAAAATTGTTTTGGCTCCTTTGCGCGACGGGCTGCCGCTTTTATTTGCGCGCCCCTCTGTGGAGAATCGGAAACAGCAAATTCAGCACAAGCCCATGCTTGTGCGATAAAAATTTCCTACTGCCGGAATTTTTCATTTTATTCATTCGTCTCTTGTTGAATAAAAAATGAAGAACGTACAAAACCTCCGAGCTTGATTAAATTTTGCTCGACGAACGAAAAACACCGTCTCGTTAATTAAGATCAATTTAGTGGCTGGAACACAATCCCTAAAACTCCCCAAGGCCCAAAGGGTTCTTTCTAATTGCCGTCCATTAGTAGCACGGGTTGCATACCTGAAGATCAATATACCGACAGAGGAGTGCCCCTTATTTTCCCTAATTACAAACCTACTAAAAATTCCAAAATTTATTCATCTAAAAAATATTTAATCATAACCATCTTTCAGGAGGTGTCCATGTTAAAAAAAAAATCAAAACGTCCTTTTTTTTTTAATATTTTCAAAATAAAATTTATTTTTCTTAAATTTTCAGTTCTAAAGCGTTTAAGGATTAAATCTCATACAAGACTTCCTTTATTACTAACAATAAGATGCCAATCAAGACAATGAGACAGTTTTTGGAAGTTTCTACCTAACGAACAGCAGGACAGAGAACACTTCTAGATAATAAAAATATCAGTTGTACCTTTGAATTTTGTTGACTTGTACTCTGACTATTTTTAATATTTGATTATTAATAGATATAACGGAAAGGAATTTAGGGGAAGTAACGGCGACCCCGACACAGTCGACAGACTCTGAGCTGCTATTATTTGCGGTTGGCCGTTTTCGATAAACCAAATGAGTTTTGGAGTTCTCAGGGAGGAATTATGGTCCTTGTGTAACTACCGAAACCAGCCAACCGAGCACAATAATAGAACTTGCTTTGAAACTTGTGACAATTCTAGTGAAATGTCTGACTCTGCACTTGAGATTTGATTTGCATTACGCTGAGTGAGAGTAGATTTCTCCAGCAAACAAAAGGTATTGATTTTCGTATCGTCGCTTGTGTTTGTAAATTTTTGAGCTGGAAAAATATTTGTCCTGCTATGCAGCGGCTTAGTAGATAATGAGGTTGTTAGCTCGGCGGACCAAGCATTAAAGTCGATTTTTCCTGGTTGACAACCCAATTTGCGCTGGGCGGTGGATAAAAGTGCTCGATGTTTGCTGTGATTTGGTACAATGCTTGCATGTGTTTTTGCTCACAATACACGGCCGAAAATTGGCTGGTTGAAAATTTTATGACATGTTGTCATCAATCTGTTTCACGCTCGGTTGCTTTTAAAAGGCGAAGTTACAAAGCAGAGTTCTGAAAAGAATATCTTCTGGTGATAGTTTTAATAAAATGATTATAAATTTTGGTTTACATGTATGTTGAGACTTAAGACCTCAACTTCAAACTTGGTAATGGTAAAATCGCAGTAAAAAACGATAATTTTTCTTTAATAATCTTTCATTCCATTTTTTATTTTAGAATTTTGAATTTGGCTAAAAAATAATAATTTTTCCCCCGTTAAAGGTGCATATTATTTTAAATAAGTTTTGTGTAATTTTTCATTGGAAACTTATAAAATATTTCATTAATTTTTAATTCAAAAAATATGACTTGTCTTAACCTGTCTTCTTTGAAATCAATGTCTTGATAAACTTCAAATCGAAAGTAAAATAAAAATATCCTTAAAATTATTTTTATCCTACAAAATTGAAAAAAAAAAATATTTCGCTTAGAAATTTCCAGCCACATAGGGATTTTTCCATATAATATCGAGACTTATTTTTCATTTTGGCGACACAATATAATTTTCAGCCCGTCTTGCCTTTTTTTATTATTTTTTATTTTTTATTTGAAAACTTTATCAGATCATCAGGCAAATTATAAGAAAATGCACTTTTTCCTCAATAGATATTTTCTGTTACAAAATTTTTCATTATTAGTTAATGTGGCCTGATAAAAACGAAATCTGCTGACAATACGTACCGCACCGAGTCGCCATTAGCATTAGTCTTTCGGAAAAGCTTCTCTTCCACAAAAAAGCGTTTTGTCTCCAAGACGGAAAGCGCCTGGGCGTCTGGAGAGCTTAAGTGTGTGTATGCCGTGTGCGCACGTGAGAGAGAACGAATTAATTCTGCTCGTTCCGCCGGCGAAATTTAGCTTTTGTCTTCTTGGCGCGCGGAGGCACTTTTAGCTTCTCTGGTTTGTTGCTTGACGCTTCACGGCTCGCACATAAATTCCTCCTAAGTCGTGCGCATTTCCGAGTTCAATGGTTTTCCTTTCGCAACGCAGCACACTGGCAACTGCGACTCGGGTGATTATGAAATCAAATCCGGGGTCGGAAAGCCAGGATTAGTTCATTCGAGTGCGAAGTGCACTTAATTAGTTGACTCGTGCCTTTTGCTCGACTTTCTGGCTCAAGCGTGTACCATTTTTGATAAAAATCGAAGAAATTTATTTATTGTTTTTGAATTATTTTTCTTCTCACTAATTTTGATACAAAAAATGCACAAAATAAGTTAACTAAACCAAAGATGAAGTAGTATAAATTTTTAATAATTGAAATATTGAATATATTTTCCAAATAAGAAAAGTTTTTTTATTTTTACATTTGTAACATTTTTTTTTTGCAAATTGACAATTAAAAACGTCTTAAATTCCTACTTATTAACCTTTTTACTACCAAAAAGTCCAGTAAGTTGGCAATTTTGTCATTTTCTTCCCCGAATTAAAAAAAGACATTTTCGGTCGTTTTTTAAATAAATGCCAATTGGTATAAAATCCCCTGATTCATGCAGAAAATACATTTTTTTTTTAAAAGCGCGGAAAATATTTGATGGACTGACCAAAGCCAAAGCCCTATTAATTTGGTCTCCCACCCAAAATTGAAAAAATGATTCAATGCTTGTCCGTTTTAAATGGAAATCGCGAAAATGTGTTTGATTTGCAATCGTCAGAATAAATAACGTCCACCATCCAGGGATTGGATTCAATGCAAACAATTTTTCACCAGAGGCCCTTTTATTCCCTCCAAACATTGACAAGCTGAACAACGCGCCACTTTTAGGAGAGAGAGAAAAAAAAATCACGTGCCACGAACAGAGACCGAATAAAAATACACATTTTGATATTTCCGTTCAGGCACCCCTGCCGGCGCAAAATGGGCGTTCTATTGTAAAAATACACCAAAAGCTGTACAAACAAAACGCGAATAATTTCAGTTTCGGAACCGTGGATTTTCTCCTCGTTAATCGCGACGAGCCGTGGACCGGCACACGTGCGGCTCCGGCTGTTTGAACATGCAAAGTGTACGAGCGGCACTTAACGCTGTTGTTGTTTTGTGTAAACCAAAGTCAATATTTGTCTATGTTAAACAGCAACGGGTGTGGATTTAAACCAAATTAAGATGTGTCCTACACTGTTATACGCGTTATACATTATTTCGCTAGCTCGCGGCGCTCTCAATTTTGCGACTTGTGTTTTTACAGCGTGGCTGGCGAGGCTCACGAGCTAATTGAATAACCACGCCGCTGCCAGCTCGACTCGCGCAAAAACATAAACGCCTAATTACTGAGGTTGCGGGAAAAACTCATAATTGCAAACCCAGTGGAGCTGAAATATTATGTCCTGCTGCTCACTATTACTTTTTTATCTCATTTCGCCCGGAGTGATGTAAATTTTACTATGTCGGAGTTGACGAAAATTGAGTATTTTCATGCAATAAAAAGTTTCAAAAATATATCAGCAAATTTCGTTTTCACTAAAATTTGTTAATAATAAAAGACAAAGTGTGAAGTGAGAATTGTTTCTATAGAAAGGTTAATAAAAACTTCTACAGTCTTGAATTTAAACAAATTTTATATAAGAAATTAAAATTTAAGTGTTTGCACGAAGTCTGAAGAGTTCAATTTTCACTAAAAGTTTTTTAAAGGAACTAAAATGAAATAAATATTGAAATAAAAATTTATGAGGGTATTTATTTTTAAAAAAGTTTCTTAAAAAGGAATAATTGATAAAATATTTAACGATATTTTGAATATTGTTCTATTTAATTTATAAGTTTGAATTAAAATCATGCAAAAAAATACTTGATAATATGACAACTTTGATATTTTGATATTTATTAGTTACCAAAATATAAAAGTAACAACATAATTAGGTCCATAAAAGAACAAAATTTCTTAAATTCAATTTAATATTTTAATTTCGTCAACTAAATTTTTAGATTTTATTTTCTGCTCCAGTTAACAAGTACAAGTGGCTCAATTATCATTATTTGCAAAGCTAAGAGGATGCCAGAGAACTCCTCTGTGCCTTTTTTACTCTTCATTTTGAGCCGGAAAATTGGCTGGGCGGACAATTTAAGCCAGCAGCACACATTATGCAAATGGTTTGCACTTTGCACGTTGTGGAGCTGTGAGGTTTCAGTGTGGAAGGACGATGGGCGGACACGGGTTCGCGTTGGGGCCGGTGCCAAATAGTTCACAATCACTGCAAAGCACTGCATCTGCACTCGCAAAAAGCGCATGAACCGACCGACAACAAGTACCGCCGAGCATAATGGCGGTGCAGAGAGGCTTGATCGATAAGATTGAAATTGCACAGTGTGGACATCAACAAAAACATCTCATACAGATCGTTTTGATAGAGGGAACAAAT
This sequence comes from Neocloeon triangulifer, assembly GCF_031216515.1. NCBI lineage: Eukaryota > Metazoa > Arthropoda > Insecta > Ephemeroptera > Baetidae > Neocloeon > Neocloeon triangulifer. The sequence goes on from NW_026775547.1 coordinate 4,035,033, forward strand.
TAAAATCAAAGGGATTGCATGAGAAATTAAACAAAATTTAGTTAACGGGAATCTCTAGGATTATTTGTTTATTATGCTACTTCCATCTGGTAAAAACTTAAATTCAAGATCCGTTGACAAATAAACAATAATAGTTAAGTATCAAGGTTTCTTCACACACACAAATTGCTACAAAATTTCGTTTTCAAAAGTCTTTACTGGAAAGGAACTTTAATTAAAAAATTAACGCAAATAAAAATGGGTAAAAATGTATAAAATTAAAATACGTATTATTTTATTAGTTTCTCGTAAAAAAAATTGTTGGTGAATAAAATCTTTAATATAAAATATAGTGTTGGCATGGTTGTGATGCCTTTTGAAACTTGAGCGATATTGGCAAAATAAACAGCGCCGTCTCTCTCTTTTGGGTTCCTTTCTCTGCTGCTGGGCACGTACATAGACTGGTGTAAATTGAGAGCTTTTTCTTTTGCAGCTGAGGAGATAACGGACGTGGAGATTGGTGTTTGCGGCTGGATCCTGACAGTGATATCCTGGATCATCGTCTTTTGCACGTTGCCCTTCTCCCTCTGTGTGTGCTTCAAGGTGAGATCATTTTCTGCATCAAACCCTCTCCAAAATATTGCCTCGCTGATCATTGTTAAAAGAGTTTAGAAGATTTTCACTTTTTTTTTTTAACTAAAAAAATTTGATGAATTATAAAATAAAAACTCAAAATTTGTGTTGGAAGTAACTTTTTACAACAAGGAAAAAGAAGAAATATAAGGAAGTTCAATTAAAAGAAGAAATAACTTTCTCTTTCATTGCAATTTATCAGTTCTTATTCAAATGGTCAATTTATCGTTTATAATAAATTTAAGTGGCATGAATTCAAACATGTTATGTTATTTTCCCCCAACATTAAGTATCTCTCTTCCTAATGAATCGAAATTTTGTTTACTTTTTCCTAATGATAATATAAATTAAAACCATTGCTTTGCAACTCATTTATGTTTTTCTTATGATGCATGCATAGGAGAATTTTTGTTTTTGCAAAACACAAATTTAAAAATTTGTCTGTTTGTTTTTGTTTGCTTGTAAGGAGTAAAAAGGGCGAAATTGGAAGTCACGAGTTTTGTCTTTTTATCTTCCTTTCTTCTTACACTTGCCTTTTTGCTCCAAGTAGAGGGTCTTGGTGGTGCCTGCAGTGACACATTTATTAGCGTGCAAAAGCAAAAGGCGTGCTGGAGGTGCTGCAGGCGGCGGACACATAAATTCGTCGGCGGCACCTGCAGGCGGTCGCGCGATATTATGGTACTGAAATTGAATTTATTGGCCGCAGGTGGTGCAGGAGTACGAGCGGGCCGTCATCTTCAGACTGGGTCGCCTCCTCTCCGGCGGGGCCAAAGGACCAGGTAAGAGAGAGGAAAAAATATACATATCCTCTTTTTTTTTATCTCCGCCCGCCTTCCGTGTATATGCAAATCCGTCTTTATTCACCATTCAACTCGATATTCGTGTCGAAAAACGCAAAAGATGCATGGGAGGCGGAAAAGTCGGTTGGGGTGGAAGTGGGTGGAAGGAACGTAAGATCAGCACAAATGAAATCGGACTCTCGCGCGCACATATTTCACTGGCTTTGGTATATGGCGTGAGATCGCGATTTGGGAATTGAAAAAAAATGTGAATACGTTTTCTATCTTTGGAATGTATGCGTATTTCTAAATCACTTGACAATGTGGTTTTTGTTCCTTTTTATTATAAATTTTCCATTTAGTCCCCTAAAGGCCCTAAATTGTTTTATGTGTAAACATATCATTGATATTTTAAAATTTTAACTGGTGAAAATGTCTATAAATATTTCCAAAGAAACAAATTTTCAGGCTCAAATTTTGGATGTGAAAGTCCCAGGTGAAGACGTTTGTAAGAAAAAAAATTATATTCGTCTTCTTTTATTTTTAGCAAGTATTTTTTTTTTACAATTTGAATGAAAATAATATCATTGATATTTTAATAATGAATCTAAATTTATCATGGCACTGAGTATTAAAGTATTGAATTTTTTAAAAAAGAATCTATAATAGAATGTTCTAAAGAAAATTTGATTGCAAACATACTGCAAATGTTAGTTGTGAAACGTTAAAAAAAGTCCATACAACTCTGTTTTAATCCTCTCTATTCTTTTCGTGCAAAAAGTCGGACGTGCTTGCTTGTCGAGCAATAATAAAATCTGCACAGCTTGAAATCCGAAAATTCTTTGTGCCGAAAAACACATTTCTAACGCAACCTGTTGCCAAAGCTGTGTTCCCGGCTGCCTACCTCGCCAGGGGGCGAATAAGCGAGCACAGTGAAATGTTGATTTCAACACCACCCACGCGCTCTCTGTAATTAGCAATTCAATTAGATCAATGGCCGGATCATCCCTGTTGGTTCAAAGTTAAGGTTGCCAGAAACTCGAAAATGCCAAAAATCGAGTCGGTTGGAAAATCTTTTCAGAGATTGAAAATTATATCAAACGAATTTTCTTTCTTGATATAAAATTGCATTTGATGGTTGAAAAAGTCATATTTCTTTTGGTGCAGGTTGGATTTGGCAATCCTAATTGTGCGAACCGCCACGCGTGAGGCCTGAAATTGAAATGCTCGCTTGTGCGTGGGTGCCGATTTGATTTGCGTCGGTGGACTCGCCTTTTTGTGCTTTTGGCACTGTTTTGGCCAGATGTTCCATCTCTCCACCCCGCAGATCAATCATTGGCCCTTTGTCAAGATGGTTTTGGCTGCCGGTCATCCTCCACCCCTGCTGTTTTACGGGGCCAAGTTTGTGGAATTATGTGAGACCAAAGTGACGATTATTTTCACTGCATAGATGATCCCAGCTTAGTGTTTTGGTCTTTCCGGAATCCGCAAATTGCACCATTTTTTCTTAAAATAAAAATGTATGTCTTAAGATTTGTTTCTTCAGTGAGGAAAATCGTCTTAAAAATTTTTTTTGCGGGTTTTGAGAGCATAAATTAGTATTGATTTATTTAAAATCATAATTTCGTGATTACATAAAAATTTAAATTTTTAGTAAATTTTCTAGAAATCTATCATATTTTCCCCTATTTCTTAAAATATTTTCCGAGCTACTTTTTAAGAAGAATATTCTGATAGAGCAAAAAAATTTGCATGGAAAATGTAGAAAAAAAATATTAAACTTTTCTGCTGAAAAATAAATTCTAATTAAGAGGAATTTTGAAATCCATGCATAAATCATTTAATTAAAGTGGTAGTAATAAAAATTAAATAGAGAGAGCAGTTTTGCGACTCACAAAGAAACAAGTTAAATTTTAATTAAGTCGGCAAACGTGAGCTTAAAAATGAATTCCTATGTTAACAAGCTGCAGCAGCAGTCGGACGTATTCCGCTGCATACTAATTTTCCAGAGCATCCTCGTGCAAAGATCAAAGCGGCCTTTGAAGTCGCATCGCTGAAACTCACAGAGCGCGAAAATTAATGCTCGGATATCTCTCTCTTCAAAGCAAATTTTTTTATTCGGATCGGGCATAAATGAATTTTTCCACGAATCGTCTTCGTCGCCACTGAATCCTCGCTTGAGAGGTACAAAATGAATATGCAAATATTACCTTCGCTGCTGGCGCTTTTTCGACTAACTAAATCAAGATTAACCGACGCGCGGTCGACGAGAGCTGCTCTCTTCCCTAGATACACAGGCGTGAATTTTTGGGTGTAGCTGTTTTCCGCAAATTAAATTTGCCTCTCGCGCGCACGCACGTGCACGCATAAATCTCATTTCAAGCCCGAATATGGAAATGAGAAGCTCGGGAAAATATTCTGCTCAGTTTCTTTTGGTATGAAATATATTTTCTCCAAAGCCTGCTTTCCAAAGCAAGCGCATTTGGATTTTCAGTAGAGTACATAGATTGGTAAAAAGACTGAAAGGTAACTCTATAGGCTTAAATTAATTGAAAAAGTCTTATAAAAGACATTTTTGAGATAAAGTCTTTATCAATAAGCAATCATTTCATAATTATATTGAAGTAAAATAAAATTCAGATATTCTATCTTCATTTTTCTTTTGGCAATTATTGTAATTTTTAAATAATAATAATAACTTGTATCAAATATATTATTTAAAAAACAAACAAATCATTTGATATCTGTTTCAATTAAAATTTGATGTAAATTTTATACAAAAGGAAAATTTATTATAATATAACTTTGCAAAAATTTTAGAAGAAAGAGCAAAAAAAAATTGCTAATAAGTCATTACTTAAGAATTTTAGTACTGAGGTCATATTTTGTCTCACATATTTAATCACAACCAGAATGAATTAATTCGCAAAAATTCAGTGTCTGAATGAATTTAAAATTCATAAAGAAGAACCAAATAGCTTTTTTCGTCAGTCTTCATTTATGAATTACTGTATTTTTGTGATGATTTGTCATTTTTACAGTTTTTCTCCGGAAGTGCAATTGTCACTGTTGTGACACGAGAGGGGAAGAAACGGAATTGGGCATTTCTTTTTTCTTTTATGATGTCTTCCGCTTCGAAAATTAATTTTTAACTTGAGTTCCCCTCTTTTGACAGAGTTGGGAAATGAAATTCGCAGCGGTACTTGAGCTCCACATTTCCGTGCGCGCCCTTTGAAAGCTTACTTGAGCAAAGAACGCACTCGCGTTCACGACGAAATTCAATTAGCTGGAATCGATCCGGGGGCCCAATTCCTCCGCTGGAGCGCAAACAAAGCCCCAGAGTTTGCAAATCACCCTCGTGCTTGAGCGACAGGAAAGACGTCTCTAGTCACACAGACCTGTCAGCAAGCAAATCCCGGACACGTCAAGTTGCAAGAGGGATCCGCGTGTGCGATTCATTGAATTGCTAATGATCTGCTCTCGCTGGCACTTTTCCGCGCTCTATCCATATATGTATGTCCCGGTGCTGCATGATTTATGGGGATCAAAAAATATTTCGTTTGAAGATCAAAATTTACCGCCATAGCTCAACATTTTTTTCTAATTATTGCAAATATTTAAAACTGAATATTAAAATTTAGAGAAAAAAAATTCATTTTAATGTATGTTACTCAATTTTTAGATTGAATTTCAAATAATAAGGTATTTTTTTTTATTCTTGGGAACCTGGGATTGGAAAAAAAGCATTATTGTAGAAATTTTTTGCAGCAAATTAAAATTGTTAGTTTTAAGACAAAATTTTATTAAAATAAATGGTTTATAGTAATGAATATTTACTATGCTTTATCATGTTTTTAGCTTTAATTTGGAAGAAAGCATAAAAATATTAAATAGATTTAATTTTGACAAATTAAAAAACAAATTTATAATTAGTTTTTAGTAAAGTTTGATGAAAAGTGAAGGAAATTCCTTTGTTAAAATACTTTATTTTGGTTGGGTTTGCCAGTATCCATAATTCAACAATTGATAATTGAGTTAGTTAAATTAAACATTATCTATTAAATTAAATTCAGCATTGTTCAAACCTTTCAAACAAAAATCCCAGTTAAGCATAAATGAAGTGATAAATTATTAAACTTTTATTTTTTTATCTGTTTTTTCAAATATACAATTTTGGTGAAAACCATATTTTTCATTTAATAAAAGCAAAGTATTTAAGTATTTTTAACTGAAAAAATTTATATCAGAATAATAGAAACCAAAATAATAAAAATAAATTAAAAATAAACCTTAGATAAATCAAAATTGCATACTTATCTGACGTTCAAAATCTTATTTTCTAGAAAAATTATTAATAAAAACAATCTTGCCCACTTTCTACTGACACACAAAACTGCGTTCTCTCTGTTGCAGGCATCTTCTTCATCCTGCCGTGCATCGAGACGTACACCAAAGTTGACCTAAGAAGCAGCGTTTTCGACATTCCGCCGCAGGAGGTGCGTGCGTAATTAATTAATTAATTGCGCAGTTAAGGCTGCCACGCAAATTAATGAGGGCGCGCCTAATAAAGTTTGTTTGCGGCTTGCTTGCTACCCCGAGTGCTAACTATGCACGCCCAACTTCTCTCTTGATTCCGCAAACAATGGCACTTTTGAGACAAAACAGGCGCGTTAATCCGCCCGAGCAAAAGTGAAAGAGCCGCGTGTGTGTTCGCAAATGAGACTTTTGCCCTCTTGTGCATGTTTTGGGTAGGCAATCGGGCGCGAAATGACTTTGACCCGCTTCGGTCCGCGCGGCTAATTGAACGATTTATTATTAAAACGAGGGATTTAATGCATTAATGCGACATTGCCCTGATACACTTCCCACCAATAATTTATTCCGATCGGTATTGATTTAATCAGTTTGATGATGAAATTATGAACTGCGCACTGCTGCTTTTTTAAAGGTCGCGTAAAATGAGGTTTTTTTTAACCGTTTTGCTTTGTTTTCTGTCATAATATTGGAAATTGGAAAACACCAATGAAATGTTTTGCTTTGACAAAAAATAAAAAATTGGCGCTCGCAAAAAAAAATGGTGAAATGCCACTTGTGAAAATAAAGGGAACGGAAGAGGGTTTAATTAAACGAAACTCATTTTTTTACATTTGACAAAATTGAAATTTTCCATATAAAAAGCCTTTTTCAATTGTTTCACAAGTGCGGGAAAAACCAAATATATGATTCAAAATTTATTTCCATCAAATTTGATTTGTTAAATTGAGTTTCAAATTAATACCGTTCTACACAATAAACTTGTATATTTTACCATTACATTTGAATCCTCATAAATTTTAATCACTTTTACTTTTTCCTTTGCGCCATTTGTTTTTAAAAATCAGTAAAAAAATATCTTTCCATTAAAAAAAGAAATTCAATTAAAATAATGACTCTGAAAAAATATTCACAATTTAGGATTTTTCAATTATTAAATAAGTTAATCCTCTGATATTAAAATCTGACCGACCTATTTAAGAAATTCACAACGTTTGTTCCAAAATCAGTCCAAAAATTAATTATGGTGTTAAACGTGTTAAATAAGGCGCCATTCTAAATTCACTAATAAAAATGCTTGACATTTGTTCTCAAAATTGACTTACAATTAGTAAACAACACAATATTATCACATTTTCAATTTTTCAGATTTTGACACGTGACAGTGTGACCGTGTCTGTTGATGCGGTGGTCTACTACAGAGTGTCAAACGCCACCGTTTCAATCGCAAACGTAGAAAATGCTCACCACTCGACCCGTCTCTTGGCTCAAACGACCCTCAGGAACATCCTCGGCACGCGCCTGCTCCACGAAATCCTCTCCGACAGGGAAAACATTCAAGCATCGATGCAGGTCCTATTTTGTTGAATTTTGATTTTTTTTTTCTATTTTGATCATTTTACAATTGAAAGAAAGAAATTCATCACCTGATAGTTAACAAATATCTTTCTGTGTTTCTTCCACGCGAATTTGTCCAAAGTTTGAAGGCAGGTCATTAATTTTTAAGTCACTCAGCAGAAATGCAAACTTTTTCATTATAAATCCTTTTTTGGAATACAGATTCACGCCAAGTTGGCTTTCGCTGAAAAGTCAAACTTCAGCGAACTTCCCTGCCTTTTTCAATTCTCCTTCCCTGCGCACCAAACTTGTTACTCTAGTTGGTCTCGTATTCCTTCAGATACAATATTCACGACTCGGCACCGTATTAAGCCTAAACTTTTGATTAACTTGGTTAACTAACGCCAGAGCAACAGTGCGCGCGTTGGAAATTTCACCTCCGCCTTTCTCATCCGTGCACCTGATGAATTTTGCAGAGTTCGTTGGACGAGGCAACTGACGAGTGGGGCATAAAGGTAGAACGAGTCGAGATGTAAGTCTTTAAACTTCAATCAACGCGATCCCTTATTAAAGGCCCTCCTCAGTAAATCTTTTTTTCATTCAAAAGAACACTAAATTTTACGCCTGAAATGGAAATTGATTTTAACACAAATTCGCACTCTTTAGTGATTTATCAAAGGTTAAAATTTTCCTGGCTAAAGCATTTAAAACTTAAATGAAGACTGTTGATGGTTTTCTAAATTAATAAAAAGTAGATAATATAAGAAAAGGTATTAAATTTAGATCAACGACCTCCTGAAAAGGTTAAAATAAACCTCCAATGAAACATTTTTTCAACCTATTTCCTATTTTTTCAACCGTGATTTCAATTTCAGTCGTGAAATTTAGCGTTCTTTTAACTTCTAGAATAAAACTCTTTACCGCAGGGTAAAAAAAACACAAAATTTTATAAACAGATAGAAACACACTTATCATAAAAAATGCAAATCTCACTCAGAACAGTCAATTCAGAAGCCGCTGCTGAGTGCTTGCGGCTGAAACGCACAAACCGCACTCACTCTCACAACCAGTTGAATAATTTTAATGAAACGCTACTCTCGGTGAGCCACCCTGGCACGAACTTTGGAGGAAGCGAGTGCGGGGGTGGCCATTCGAGAGAGTGACCGCCGGTCGTCTCTCCGCAGAAAAGACGTGCGCTTGCCCGTGCAACTGCAGAGAGCAATGGCGGCCGAAGCCGAGGCGGCTCGCGAGGCGCGGGCCAAGGTCAGTCCTACCTGCTGCTCACCACCTGCGCCCCTCGCACCCTCCGCAACCCCCAATGCGACCCGATTTATTGGCACTCGGTGCACGCCAAAGCAGAGAGTTCGGCGAATAAATACAATTGCAGTAGATTTCCGGTTTAAATTATTATTCGAATTTTTTGTGTGCTCTGGTATTGTTTGACTTTCAGTCTGTGCAGCAGTTTAGATCGATGCGACAGTTGTGTAAATACCTGTTGGCAGTCGCGGGTTGACGACCCCTGGCATTTGGGCAACTCGTAAGCTGCGTTTGTTTGCTTAATCCTCTCCTTTTCATATCTCCCGAGTTTTCGATATTGATCCAAGCGTGTGGTTTTCTGTTTTCCCTGAGAGGGGTTTCTCCTTTTCCCTGAGTGCGTGTGGGTGTTTGCCATCTCACGATGACAACTTTATCTTTCCTGCTGTGGGCGCATTATACGCGCATTAGAAACCTACCCTCTCATGTTGCATTCTAATCCGCACTTCATTTTAACATCACCCGTTTCTGTAGCATTATAAAAGCACTCAGGCTAAGGTTGCACCTCAGAAATAGATTAAAAAAAAAAATACTTTAATTTTTGGTCTATGAAATGCTTTAAATTTGTAATTTCTTTAAATTTTTGAATATTTATTTCGTGAACTTGTTCTAGAATTCAGCTTGATTTTGTCACTGATGCAGGTCAGAATGCCTAAAACAAGCAGGATCTTGAACAAAAAATGTTTAATTTCACGTGTTTTTTTCATTTTCATTTAAAATATATTTACCTTTTCAAAAACAAGTAGTAGAAATTAATTCAAAATGTTCTATATTATAAGAAATAATTATAAAATTATTTTTTAAAAAGCCGTATTGATCTCAATTGTTGAAAGACTCACAATTAGAAATTGGACATCACCAGAGCATGCTTGCAAATATTGTACCAGGATAATAATAAATAATTACATAAACTTATTAAAAAAATCTACTAATCCTCGCCAAATCGAAAAAAAAAACATAAAACTCTAAATCTACGCCTGCCTGCGAAAATAAACAAAAAGAAAATTGCATTGCGATAAATTTGATATAAAAACCGTCCAACTGGGAATTCACCAGTAAAACCCGCAAACGTAACCGCTGACAGATAAGGAGGCGCTAAATAACACTACTTCTTGCTTAAATAACCAAAGACGCTCGGGCGAATTATCGCGTTCTAAAGCTCCGACGGTTCCGGCGGGACGATAAAAGCAGATCGATCACCGTTCGCGGCGATAAACGCAAAAGGATACGATCGCGGTGGGAAAAAACGTGTCATTTGCAGCGCCAGCGGCGACTTGTTGGCAGAGGCGTCATCCTGGAAATTGATGCCTGGCCGCTTTTTTTGCGAGAAAAAAAACTCTCTCCCTCTCTCTTGTTGCGAAAAGAGACATTAAAAATGAACGAGCCACTCTCTGCGTGCCGCTTTTATAGCGACGAGTGTGGGGGTTGCGGGGGGTGCGCGGGGCTGAGACAGGGATAAGGTCAGTCCTATGGGTCCATCACCTCTTGGTCACTCATCAATCGGTCTTGTTGTAGCGAAAATAATAAAAAATGCACACGCCCGACACAAGAACGAACCAACGGCCCTCGAGTTATTTTCAATCCGGTCATGCAAAATTCACTATCGCGGGCGGGATCGCTCACGAGACGGCGCCTGTGCACCCTTAAGTGTTTGAACTTCTGCGAGTGCCTTTAGTAGCCAAGGGAATATTGGAAAGTATTGGGGAAGAGGGACTGCATCGGTAAGGCTGGTGAAAGGAAAAAGAAGAAGCGTCAGCAAATTCACTCGGAATCGAATAAAATTCAATTTTCTTTATTTTAAATGTAATTCTTTGTAAAAGCTATTCTTATTTGATTATTGTATTTCGTAAAATTAATTCTGACACTAGATCTTTGATAACTATTCATTCTGATTAAAAATATATATTTTTTTTTTAAATTTGGAATATTTTGAGACCTTTTTATTGTTCTTTTGTTACGCGTTCTACTGCCAATTTAAAATTTATTGAACTTTCCTATCTTTTTGCTATCTATGCTGTCGTAAATTTTAGAACAAAAATAAAATTTAAAAGATAAGATTTATATAATTAAAATCGTGTATTTCTGCAAACTTTGCGAAAAAAGCTTGTGTACGAAACGACTTCTACAGGAATTTGTAGTCTAACAAATTGCCTTATCTTTAAATTAGTAAAAATGTTATTGCGAGTCTGTTTCTTTAACTTAACAAAATCTTGAAAATTTTCTATTGATACAAAATTTCGAATCAGATAATATTATTATTTTTAAAGAAAAATGCTTGAAGGCACTCAGACTGAAATAAAAAGGGAACAAGATTTGTAATTAATAATAAGTTTTATGTTTATTTTTTTACGAATTAATGCAAATTTTTGCTTGCAAAGACAATTTCATATATGAAAATAAAAAAGGAATTTATTGTGTGATTTCCTTTCTAAGCGAAAACAATATGGGGCAAATAGTTTAAAAAACGATTAGCCGGCATCACTCGCTTAATGTCAAAGTCGATCACCTGATGATAAATTGATTATGCAACCGGCTGGGCACGCCTGTTGTGCGCTTCGCCTACTTTAAAAATATCGATAAAAGTCGTTAGGGTCGCGCTCTCGTGACTATTGCGAAGGAAAACTCATTCTCTTTTCGCGCAGAATAAATATTTCATAATTTCCGCCGACGGTGGGATAGAAAAATTCAAGGCAGGTGAGGCAAAGACGAATCATTTCCATATTTTCGTGCAGTCGCCGCAGACTTTCACAAATCGCGCGTGAATTATGAAACGCGGTGTGGCTATTAATCGCAGAAATTTATGGAGCTGAAAAACGGTGTGTGTGCGGAGGGAAAAAAGCCAAAAAACGGACGCATTATAAAGCTGTTAGCTTGATGAGGCAAAAATCGCCGAGTGGCAAAAAGGCGCCGTCTCGTGAGCTCCACTCTCTCTCAGATAAAAAAGTGATCAAGCAGGCCGAATGCGTCGCACAGATGGGGTGGGTCGTGACGACGGACGGGGTGGGTGGGGTGGCCAGGGTTTTTGCTGACGAATGTTTTTGTCGCGGCTAGGTGATCGCCGCCGAGGGTGAGCACAAGGCGTCCCGGGCCCTGAGGGAGGCCAGCGAGATCATCGGCAACTCGCCGGCGGCGCTGCAGCTCCGCTACTTGCAGGTACCTGTTTTTCCTCTTATCTCTCTCTACGGGGGTGGCCGTAACTCTACACTTTTGACAGTTCGCAGCAACTTTTTTCCCGGCCGAAATTCGAGTCTGTGTGCTTTCGCTTTGTTTATTTGCAGAGGAGGAAGGATGCTGCGAAAGCAGGGAGATAAACATTACACAGTAGTTTTCTGTCGTGTTTTCTTGCTCGCCACTTTTGAGGTGAGGTAAACAAGATTGCTGCCAGCTGTTACTAAATTGGGATGGAGCAGGATCATGTTGCTTCAAATAAACATTCAATTTATTTGGAGAATTTCAATGAAACAAGAAACAAACAATTATTTTTTTTTTTAATATTTTTTAATTAAACTAAAAACTTTTAATGATTTTATTTTTTGTTTGTCAATTAATATAAATTTATTTTATTTATTATAGACATTATAAAAATTATCATCATATTGCTATTTTTTTTAAGTAAATTTTTTTTTTGTTTTTTTTTAAATAATATGTTCAAAATTTACTCAAATTATATTTAGTATATATTCATGCGGTACCTTCAAATGCAAATGTTTTCCAGTCAATGGAAATTTTACGAAGGTGTCTCTGGTTCTGAATGGAGCCGACGGTTATACATGATAATAATATTTTGGTTATTTTTAGACTTTTATATTTTTTTAATAGAAAATTTTTCAATGGAGAAAAAGCTTGTTATGTCTCTTGCAATTTTTTAAGATTCGTTCACCTAATGAAGTGATAATCTTTAGCATGCTTTTGTCTTATTGTAATTGATATAAAGTTTATTTTTTTATTTATTTTTTGCTTACAATTAGTTGCTTTTAAGCTTCAATTAAAGTTTAAGTGAAGAAAAAAATTCATTTCTTTTTTAACGATTCAATTCTGCGAAAAGAATACTAAGCTTCACCATATCATGATTATAAATCTTCTTTTTTTCTGTAACAACCATATTCTTTGGTTTTCTAAATATTTAGGTTCCTGCTTCAAAACTGCATATTATTTGCATAACTAATTAATTTTTTTATTTCTTTTATAAAAATTGAAGTAAGAATTTTCTCAAAAATCGCAGAGTTTTGTTGGAAATAATGAATTTTTGCTGGTTCCACACTTAAAAATTTGCCAAATTTAGTTTATCATTTGTTTTTCCACAAAAGTAGTTGATTTCAGTTTATTATTTCTGTTTTGATTGATTTTTAACATTTAAAAAAATTTCATGATTCATTCTCGCTTGATGATATAAGACGTCTTCCAAAAACAAAAAAAAATTGACTAAAATTTAGTTTTATTTTTCCAATTTTCATGACAGTAATGTATAAAAAAAAAAAAAAAAACTAGTTGAGAGTTTCCCAAATAAAAAAATCCCCCTCGCCATACAAAATACTTTGAAACTAAAAACATGGGCCTGAAGCGTATGTTTCCTCCCTCTCAGTGGCAAGCTGGGGCCGAAATCGATCTTTTATGTATTTATTTTGGTCCGATTCTAAATCTAATTTGTCTGGAAGCGCCTGAAAAACCGCACGCCGTGTGTATGCGAATGTGAAACTTTCACTGATGAAAATTAGTATAGCCGTGGCGCTTTTGGCAGCTCGAATATTTTGCACGCAAAAAGGGCGCGCGCGCGTGAGGATCAGACGGCATGCATGAGTGTGTTTTTCCGCTCCACAGTCATATTTTAAGCAGGCCGCTTTTTGCTCTGAATTTATTTGCAGACCCTGAACACGATTTCGGCGGAGAAGAACTCGACGATAGTGTTCCCCCTGCCCATAGATTTGCTGACGTACTTCATGAGAGCGCGAGGAGGAGCCGACTCGGAACCCTCCGCCGCCAAGTAGGGTCGAGCGCTGCAGAATGGGCCTCGCCAATTATAATTTCCACTCGGCTTGCTCTCGCTCGCCAAAATGTGTCGTCGTCGAAATCGTCTCTCTCGTCATCGCCACTCGCGTGCGCCAATTACTACAAGATAGAGCCCAATTAATTTCGCTCCCCGGAAAACAACGAAATTTCTGATATAAAAACTGTTTTGTTCTCCGTCTTCCATTGTTGCTCTCTCACAACGATATTGGCAGGGAGCAAACTCATCTTTTCACACTTTCATTCGCGGCGAGTTCTCATTGTTGTACATGTAAATTGTAATATTGTTGCGCGTCGTTTCATTGGTGTTCTCTCCTTTGTATGTATTGCAAGTATAAAAGGAGGCGTTTTTAATGTAAGATGAGAACAATTGTTTTGTGCTAAAAACGAGACGAAAACTATAAAATGTTGCGTGGGTCCATTTCCGATACACTGTGTGTTATTATTCACAAGATTTATGCGTGTTGTGTGAGACCAAAATCACAATTCAATTTAAAACTTATGTGTGTATATCTCTTTGAGTGTCAAATTACACGTTTTGCAATTTTTCATCGTGAATGGTATAAAATGTATGCTTTATTCAAATGTGACGGGACAGTGGCAGAAAAAAATCCATTTCAACTCATCAATTAACAACAAAAAATTTTATGAAAAATTGAAAGCAGATTTTCCTCGTTAAAAAGGTGAAAAGTAAAAATGAAGATCCGCGGACTGCAGGTAATTTCTGATAAAAAAGGACTTCAGTCAACGAGGTACAAAAGCACACTTTGAATTTTTTTAAGCTAACTAAATCGGTCACGAAATTTATGCTTAGATTTATTTTAAATTTCCAGCGCAATTAACCCTAAAACTGATTAGGAAAATTGGCAAGAATTTGGATCATTAATGCAAATTAGCGGGGGGAAATTTTTGATTAATGACCATGAAACTGTTGACCTTCTCAATCTTCAAAATTTTTGAAATATTTTTTTGGGTTCAAAATTAAAATTTATATTTCCATAGAAATTTCACTTCAATTTTATTTAAATTTCAAAAGAAATCTTATTAGGATCGTAAATTCCAGCTGACTGCACCGCAGGTCTTCTTTTGTGACCACGTGGGTGTCACATTTACTTGATCATTGTTTTTTTTAACGAGGATACGCCCTGCTTCAATCTTTCATAAAATTCACCGTAAGTGTTAAATTTAAAAATTACATTCCATTTTGAATACTTTATTACCTGTTTCAGTGAAAGTATTTTGAACAAATGAACAGACAATCAAATTTTAGAGTCGTCTAGAAAAATTCAAATTTATTTAAAAATTCCGAGTTATTCCCTCCCGTCACTAATTTTCAATCTTTTTCCTTCTCACGCAAGACGTTATCTCACTATCATACATTATTAAAATATACTCATCGGTGTTTCGGTGTAATCGGCACAATAAATGATCTCTCAACTGAATGTTCAAACAAACAAATACCTCGGAAGAATAAAAGCATAATACAAGGAGCCGGGCTCTCAAACCATTTGCAGGATGCGTCGGTTCGGCCTTGAAGGAAGACGCAAATGTAATTTCCCGAGGGGCCCCGCGAGACATTATCGCTGGCACCGCGACCGGAATTCATATTTACTCAAAAAGGCATTGGAACAAATCGACCCATTATGTAAAAATATGATAAAAAAAAACGTGCAGGTTCTCAATTATTTATACCGAAATGCGCACTCCTCGATGTGTTGTATTACTTGAAATATTTATTACGTTTGTGTTTTTCATTTTTATTAGTGTCTATCTCACGGTTTAATCATGATCAACATACAAACATCAGAGTCTGCGTGTGTCCCTTGTTCTGCGGAAAAAGAGCTCTCTCGATTCTACTGCAAATTTCACTTATTTAATAATTTAATTAATATTGTATAATCATAAAAAAAGTTCTGATTTTCTTTTTTAGAAAATAGGTGCTTTTTTCGAGAGCAGGGGGCAGGCTTTGACTAAATTAATGGGCTGTGCAACCGTGAAAAATGAAAAATTAACTGTTGGTGTTGATAGATATTTATGCTCTATTAAAAAAATAAGTATATTCAACTGACAGAAAGAACGAGTTTTACTATTTTTGATAAAAAAAAAAAACCTTTTGAACGGACAAAAAAATACAAAAATATTAAATCATAATTCACCGAATTGAAGTTCAATTTGGAAACTGTAAAAAAATTGTTCATTACATTATAAAAATTTTTTATAATTAATTTTGATGAAAGTAATAAAGAAATTAATCCTAACATTGTTTGCTCAGTCTCAATAAAAACTATCTATGCATTAGACATTTTTTTGAAACCCAACAATTTCTGTTATAAATTATAAATAAATTAAGTTAAAATTTACAAAAACATTAATCGTCCAAATCAATTTGTGGATCATTGAAAAATAATCACTTGAATAGGGCAATAATTTTTCATTGATTTTTGATCAAAATTATGGAAATAGACGAGATTTTTAATTATTAATTTATTATCAACTTCGTCGTATATTAAGAAGGAACGGAAAAACAATGATATTGTGTCAACTGCACGCGTCTTTCGCGGCATTCGGATTCAAATACGACCACAGAGCGATGGCCTCTCCCTTGCTGAGCGTTCATTGGTCCGATTCGAGGGTCAACGACCAATCGCATCCGAGTCAGCTGTAAATGAAAGAAAGCCTCAAAAACAACAAACACACAGCTTGGCACAAGGCATTGCATGCAATTTTCTCAAAATCCGTCAAAGACTTTCGGCCGTGATCAAGTCAGGGCCGAGCAGGAGCCTGGCTGCCGATTTTGTCACTGAGACTTTCCCGGTTGGAATGAGAGGAAATCGAAATGGCCAAGGCGAAGACGATGTTTGCGACGCAGGAGGGGCCGGCGAACGCTCTTGCCCTTAACAAAGATTGCAGCCAAGTCGTGATAGCAGGCAGAAATGGTTCAACATAGGCATTAATTCGTTCTAAATCGTCTCATTTGATTATCATTTTCTTTCAGTGTTCAAAGTTTTTAACATAAACGCCGAGGAATTTGTCGAAAATTGCAATCTGCGGGTCGGAAAAAACATCAACTTGAATTTTTCCTGCAACGATGTCGTGTGGAACACTTTTGATGGTACGTTTATTTCCTTTAATTTTCAATCAGGGCTAATTGAATTTGAATTTCAGACAGCATTTTGGCGACGGCAGCCACAAACGGGGCCGTCGTCGTTTGGAATCTCAACAAACCAACCCGGTCGAAACAGGAGCACGTCTTCAACGATCACCGCCGAACAGTCAACAAAGTCAGTTTTCACCCCACTGAGGCGGTGTGGTTGATTTCTGGGTCGCAGGACGGCACCATGAAGTGTTTCGATCTCAGGATTAAAGAGGCAACCCGAACCTTCATAAGGTTTTTATCAAAAAAGAATTGAAATCTCAACTTTTTTGCTAATTTATTAATTTATTTTTCATTTTAGTAAAACTGAGAGCGTGAGGGACGTGCAGTTCAGTCCGCACCAGATGCACACCTTCTCGGCCGTCGCTGAAAACGGGAATGTCCAGTTGTGGGACCTGAGGAAGCCGGACAGGTGTCTCTCCCAGTTTACAGCACACAGTGGGCCGGTTTTTGCTTGCGACTGGCACCCAGAAATGTGCTGGCTTGCCACTGCCTCCAGAGATAAAACTATTAAAGTATGAAAATTAGTTAAAAGCTATTTTTTTTTTTTTACTTAAGTTTTAACATTTCTTTGTGCTACCTGATCCATTCCTGATCAATTTTAGATTTTTTTTCTCACATTTAATGTTTAATAAATTTATTTCATGTGCTTAAAGGAAAATGATTTGTCATAATTTTTGTTATTCTGATGTTATTTACAGGTTTGGGACTTGACGAGCAAACCCAGCCTCGAGTACACCATTCCAACCATCGCCTCTGTCGGCCACATCAAATGGAGGCCACAGCGAAAGCACCACATAGCAAGTTGCGCCCTCGTCGTCGACTGCAGCGTCAACATTTGGGACATCAGGAGGCCGTATATTGCATTTGCCTCGTTCAACGAACACCAGGACGTGGCCACAGGCGTTGCTTGGAGGGGCGACCCTCACATCCTCCTTTCGACCAGCAAAGTAAATTTAAAACTAAATAATTTTTCAAAAGAATTTTAACGTGGATTCAGAAACTGAGCGAGAAAACCAATGCTCGGAAAAACGAATTAAAATGTCCAAATTTCAACTTTTAATTGGAAATTTTAATTATTTTTAAAACAGATTAAAATTTCTGTTTTAAAATAATTAATATTAATTCGTTTTTCCGAGCATTGGTTTTCTCGCTCAGTTTCTGAATCCACGTTAAAATTCTTTTGAAAATTTAATACAGAAACTGGAATACACTTAACAACGCAAACACGACACAAC
This sequence comes from Neocloeon triangulifer, assembly GCF_031216515.1. Taxonomy (NCBI): domain Eukaryota; kingdom Metazoa; phylum Arthropoda; class Insecta; order Ephemeroptera; family Baetidae; genus Neocloeon; species Neocloeon triangulifer. Next base: position 4,053,005 of record NW_026775547.1, read on the forward strand.
TCTACATTAAAATTTACAAAAAAAACACACTCACACTAACAAATTAACAATAAATATTTTTTATTGAGAAATGGATAGAAAATCAAACATTTGTTTTTTAGGATTTTACTTTGTATCAACATGTGTTCAAAGACGCAGCTCGGCCCGAGAGCAAAGCAAATCCACAGGGCATTTCCTTCAACAGCAAGGGAGACATGTCTTTCTCATGCAAAATCAACATCAACCCTGCCACTTTGTCAAAACTTCCAGCACTTTTAAGGTAATTCACAATTTTGTTCAAGTTATGTAGTTGATCATTAATACCAACAAGGCAATAAAAACGATGGATCTGATTAATTTTGATCATTTCTCATTTCCTTTAATTTAAAATGTTAAAAAGGAAACTGCTTGGTTTTTTTTTTAACATTTAGTTGAGACACAGGAAATAAAAATATTCTGATTTATTTTGAATTCATCCATGAAAATGAAATACAAATGGAAATAGCACCATTCTTTCTGACAAAATTTGACCCCTGGTTCAGAACGGGAACGGGTGAAGAACTGGTGTAGAACTGATGCAGAACAGCTGCAAACCGGTTCTGCACTAAGTCTGTACCATTTTTGAACCATGTCTGCACTAAATCTAAATTTGAACAATTTTTATACAAAAAAAAAATTAAAATTCCTTAAAAAATTTAAAAAAATTATAAATTCATAATTACATATATATCCATGAAAATGAAATGTAAATGGAAATGGCACGATTTTTTCTGACGAAATTTGACCCCTGGTTCAGAACTGGCGTACAACTGATGCAGAACAGCTGCGAACCGGTTCTGCACCAGTTCTGTACCATTTTTGAACCAGGTCTGCACTAATTCTAAATTTGAACAATTTGAATGTAAAAAAAACTCCTTACAAAATTTTAAAAAAAATATATAAATTCACAATTCATTCCTTTTTCCAGAAAAACCCCACTGCACAGTGACCAGTTTTGCCAGGTTACTAGTTCGATGCACACATTTGTATCAAAGGCACAAAAAGAAGTCAAGTGTTTTTTGGAGTGTGCCAAACGTTATCAACTGTCGGGGAAACCTCTCGCCGAACTTTGTGATCACAATGCTGCTGTTGCAAAGCAGCTTGGGAGGCATCAGGTAAGGGAATTATTAAGAAAAATCCTCATTTGATCATAAAATTTGTAATTATGATATTTAAAAAAAAAAATACAAAATTGTATTTTCTAATGGCAAACAAAATTAAATGGAAACACTAACTAAAGGTGGCTAAATTCCATATATTCTTATTAAAAAAATGTTTATTTTCAATAAAAATATTTTTATAAAATAAACTTGGCTTAAAATACTGAAATTATTATTTTAATGATGTGTGAATTTTAAAATCAAATTAACAAATTAAGAGATTTATTAACAATTAATCTCTTATAAACAAATTCTTGAAATTCTACTTTTGTTGCTTTTATTGCTTTTTTTTAAATATATGAATTTTGCAGGTGAGTCTAGTCTGGGGCATTGTGAAAACTTTGTACTGCACAACAAACACCAGCAAAGTTGCCGACATGCAGCAAACTCCGTCAGGCAAGGACTCGCGAGATGACCCCAACATCACTCCGGGTGCCAATTCCGAAGCTCACAACGGCACTGACGGTCGTCACACCGACAAAACCGACAAGGGTGACACAAATGGAGTCATTCTGAGCGAGGACAACGACACGGAGACAGACGAGGCGGAGCAGCAGGACCAGAATTTGACAACAATTGCCACCGGGCTTGCCATCAATCAAGGCGATTTTTTCTTTGGCGACGGGGCTGAGGGTGAAATGGACCAGCTGCACGTTGACTATGAACAGATGAACACTTTCGACATGATGCAGCAGGACTGGACACTGCCGAGTGAGGCGTTCAACTTGCGGCACGAAATCGAAGACAGGTCTCCACCTCCTGAACAGTTTCCGAATCACTGTTCTGTTGACATGATTGATGGTAATTTAAAAAATATATTTACAAATCAATTGTTATTGCCATTTTAATCAACAATTAGAATTTCAAATTAGGAAATAATTGTAATTAAGATAAAGTTGTGAGCTTTAATTATTTTTCATTTCTTTGTATCTTTTGCAATTATTTTACAATTAATTATATAATTTCCACCAAAAAACCAAATTTTGCACTTTTCTGATCAATTTTTTTTTTAATTGTGTTCCAGTTACTCCTCCAGAGGAATCCAACTTAATACTACCCCTTATCAATGTTTCTGGTTTGCCCCGCATGAGTCTGTTTGACCCGAGTGAGGTCGTAGCGTCTGCACTAAACAGGCACGCCGAAAGTAGTGATGTACAAACCGCAGCTTCTGTTCTTCTAGTCCTAGGAGAGAAAAGGGCAGCTCACATTGAGGAGTGTAAACAGGAGACGTGGTTGCTCGGATACTTAGAACTCCTCGGCAGACACAAATTGTGGAACACAGCCACAAAAGTAATAAATTCTTCCACTCAGTCAATTTAATGTAAAAATCAGCTTTTTTAATGTATTTATCGTCAATTATTGTTTCTCGAAAAGAAAACAGAGAAAATTATTATTCTGAAGTACAATTAGCAATAATATTTGACAAGGAGGGGAAATTATGTTGGAAAATTTTTGATATCAATGAAATTATTATTATTATTATTTTTTAATTTGAGGGCTGAAAACATAACAAAATTAAATCATTAGCTGGTTTAAAGTAAATTCAGTTTCATTTTAAATTATTACATTATTATATTACATATTTTTTCTGATTTTTTCCTCAGGTCATTAAGTTGAGTTGGTTGCCGAGCATTCACCAACTGAACCAGCAGAGCACTACCCTACCAACGAACTGTGCCAGTTGCAGTCGACCTCTGCGCCGGAGTGGCTGGCAGTGCGACAACTGCCACCACCCTTGTGGCAAGTGCGCCGTCTGCAACGAACTGGTCAAAGGTATTTACTCCTGGTGCCAGGGCTGCTCTCACGGCGGCCACTTGGCCCACATGCAGGACTGGTTGGCCAAACACAGGTCGTGTCCCGCTGGTTGCGGACATGCCTGCGAGTACGACTGAACGAACTTGTTTTAATTTGTCCAAAGAGCATGTTTTATAAAATAAAATATTATACAAGGCTGTTAATGTACGAATGAACAGTTTTATTTTTATAATCCTCCTCTGCGCGCGAAACACTGTCCAGGTTTTCAAATTCTACAGTTTCTATTTTTTTTTATTCCTTGGTCAGTTTTTTTTTAATTTTTGTGTGCAACGTTTATTTGAAACAAGCTGTACATCACCACAAGCACTCTATGATTAATGCGTTTTGATAAACAACCTCACAATTTTTAATCCTTAGCAAATACTCTCATAAACGGATAGTTCGAAAAACAGAACAAACGCGCTCGCTTCTTTTTTTCCTGTATTTACACGATGGCTTTTCGAGTATATAATTATATATTAATTATGTACATTCATTTTCGGGGAAATTATGCCAACTAAACAGGAACAAAGATAGCTAAAAATTAAAAACTCTATAAAAATCTAGCCGCTTTAAAATACTATTGGCACATTAACACTAATAAGTAATGCATGACGTGTGTGAAATGCTTCAACAGAACTGGAATATCTGGACGGTGCTTGGCTATCTCTTGAATGGTTTGTTTGTTGGTTCTGCATGATGATGCGCTCGATACTTGTCAGTTGCTTCAGTATTTGACACAGCTCGTTCTGGAATAAAGTAGAGATTCTCGGGAGCAATCGAATGCTTTGCTGAAAGGCTGCTGCTCTCTCATTGTCAATCGCAACCTGTCAATGACAACAATTTTAGTCACAAAATCAAATCAATTGAATAAAAACTCACGAAAAGACATCGTCTAATTGATAATTCACAACTTCGTCCATGTCTTGTTGCTGAGGAGCTGCTTGAGAGCAGGTCATCTTACAAAATAAACATTTTATAGTGTAAAAATGAGTCAATTTTTCTTTAAAATAAGTACCTGTGTATACGAAATGTAAAATAGGGCATCATCCTCATAGGTCTCCAATGCTGGCTGGTGCACATGAGGCAGCACACTTGACGTCCTCATCATTGTCTAAGTAAAAAGATCAAATAATTTTTAAAAATCAAGTTACAAATTTAGAATAGAATTTTAAAATTACTTATAAAATGACACATTAAATTTTCATAAGCATTATAAATTTCAAATAAAAATAAGATTATTTGAAAATACCCTTTAATGAATAAGTGTTAGTGTAGTTAATTTTGAATATGTATTTCATTGAATTTAATTTATTTGTGTAAAAAAGCATAAATAGTAAATAAACTTACTCTGAATGATAGGGACACCGCATTGATGTTTGTGTTGACCTGGTGGGCTGTTCTGTTGACCCTGATTCTGTCAGTCTCACTTTCAGTGCTGGCCAGCGAGTGCACAAGACACAACTGCGCCCTCCTGGCCGTCGCCTTGGCCTGGGCGTGGATGCTGCTGGGCATCGAGCTGCCGTCCAAGTTCATGACGGGCGCCTCAGGGAGGAGTAGCCTGCCCTGAGCGTCGGCGAGTACTCCTCCGTACAGGGTGGTGCTTGAAACTATTGCGCTGGCCAAGCGAACTCCAAGCGTACCATACAACATTGCTCTGTAATAAAGATTCAAATTTAATAAAAAAAAATTTATACATTTAAAAATAAACACTAAACTTAATTTCAAAATTTACAAATTAAAGCTTTATAATAAGATATTTTTTGTCAATAATGAAATTTTTATATTTAATTTGTTTTATTATTTTAATTTAATTGTAAAATTTTATTTAATATTCCAATTGATAAATTAAGCCAGATTTTACTATAAAATTTTTATCTGATTATAAAATTATTATTTATTGGTTAGAGGTTAAACTTTAAAGACAATAAGATTTGAAAATGAATTCAATGAAGTTGACATTTTTGAGAATTTCTCATCTTACTATTAGAAAAAAAATAAAAGAAATAAAATTAACTAGTATAAAATACTCAAGTGGAGCTTGCCTTTGGGTACAGGCCGACAAGACATTTTCTTTTGGCATGATCCCTTCCTCCCAAAAAAAATAAAGGTTTGAATGGTTTGAATTTGAATAATTTTTCACCTTGAGAGATTTCCCTGAAAGAAGGGAGGCTGCAGGAGGGACAGGGGCACAATGATCCTGTTTGCCGTCGGCTCGTAGGTGACCTCGGAACCAACCAGGGCGCCCGCCCATCGGTTCTCTTCTGAAGGTGACTTGTACCTCCTGAGCGCATCGTCCCTTCTGATGAACACCACACCGTATTTGATGTTTGTGAAGAAGTCCTTTTTCTGGATGTAGAAATCGTAGTAATACGTTTCCAAGTACGAGTTTTCCAGCATGAACTGCGGGAAGCCCACTTGGATTCCCATGACCGACACCTTTTTAACCAAATTGATTATTTTTTTATTTTTTATGTAAGCATTAATTTTTCTAATATACCTTTTGGAAAACGTGGTCCTTCAGATCTTCAGGCATCCAGTTTGAGTTTGCGATCTCATCACTGGCAACTCCTCGAAGGTCCTCAAACATTTCTGTGACCTATTGAAATTTTTATTTTTATTAAAATAAATAAAAATTCCAAAATATAAAATTTAGCAGCAAAATATACAGGTTAGTTTTTATAAATTTCAGGGAATTATTATAAAGAATGAATTTTAAAGTTAATTTTTCAATGAGGGGGTTCTTTGAGATAATTAATCAGCCACTTACAATTTTGCGTTTCTGTTCAGTGTCAGTCTCTGATTTCTGGTACATGGCAGCCACTGCCAGTCCCATGAACTTCTGCAAAGTGCTCACACACATTTCCCATCTTGGCACCGGTTCCGCCAAACCTTTTGGAATAATAGCAAAAAGAAATGTTTTAATTATTTAATTACTCCATAAATTTGGATAGTTTAAGTCGAAGAATTTAAATTTATTAAAAATATTAATTTCAAGAAAATTATGACAGCTTTTTTTACTATTATTCTGTTTAAACTTGTTCAGGATTGCTTTTTTTATTTCCCCATAACAACTGCTGTCTGACTTCTGTTTGAACCATGATAATGGATTAATAGATTTTGAAAAAAGAAACCAAGACTATTAATTGTACCTGTGAGCTCTTTGTTGTATTCGTTGACAATGTCAGTGAATTCCTGTGACAAGTAAGGAAGGTAAGCCGAGGCAAAAGTCCACAAGACGTAGTTGTTCAACGCGCTAAAATTGCACATTAAAATTGATTAATTTAATTAAAATTATTAATTTTTAAAGACAACCTTCTGTCAGTTGTCGAGATGATTCTGGAGATGGTGCTCAAGTACTGCTTGGAAACGACCAGAATTTCGGTGGTCTCGGCGATATTCTTCTTCGGGAACATGGCGTTCAGAATTTGCAGCAGCGGAATCTGCGATCAAAAGCCGGTACTTGACAAATTGCGCACGATTGACAGATACAAATTTTTGCAGTCCAAATAGAGGCAATAAAAATTGACCTCTGCGTCGGCAAAGGTTAAGTTGAACGCTTTAATAATAGAGAAGAGCTTCTCTCACCGATTGAGCGTGGCTCTTGAGCGCCTCCAGTGTTATCCTATTGTACGTCGTGGCCGGGTCCTGCAATTCGTCCAATGAAGGCGTAATCTCGGCGATACGCTTCTCGAAATGGAACATCTCCTCGGCGAAACTCGAAGCGTCCGGACCAGTGGCCCCCAACAGCTGGACCATGTCTTTTAAGTACCGCTTGTAAGCAATCACCACCTGGACCCGACGGAGAGAACAACTTAATCATTTTGGCTCGTGGCCACTCATTTCCGTGACATTTACAGCTTTTTAAAAGCTACGCCAGTCACAAAAAATGCAGAGGAAGAAATTTAACTTACGGGATTGTTCGTCCCTCTGTAGTAGTAACTCCTGTCAGGCAAACCAAGACCCGCCGGACTCACCTAAAGATTTTTTTTTTTTAATAATAATGTTTATTTTATTTTGATGTGAACTCACTTGGATGATGTTTTGACTTGGGTCTCTGGCGTCGACTACGACAGAAATCTTGAAAAACGGACTCACTCCGTAGTCTTTGTGGAGGATTTCGAGGACTCGAGGGAATTCCCAGGAGAGCATGTCAAAGTCTCGCAACACGTGCCAGCCACCTTGTCGAAGATTTTAGTTTTTAGAAATAAAAAAAAGTAAAAATGCGAAAATTTTAGTTTTACCTAGTTGTGTGATGGTTTTTCTGAGGGGCTGTGCCTTGTCCGCTTCCAGGTTGTCCAGAGACATGCACGACTCGTAGAAGTGTTTGATTTTCCACGAGACTGAAGATATTCTGTTTGCGTGAGGCATTGTGTTTATCAATTCTCGTATCCTTTGCCGAGCTGCAAAATATTTCAAATTAAAAATAAAACATGAACAATTATTTAGAAAACGTCTACTTTACTTTAAATTACTTAAATATTGAAACATTAAATATTCTAAAAGTAGGTTTTTTTGTATTCAAATTGACTAGATAAAATAAAATCAATCAATGTGTTCATTTTTTTATTATTCCTTTTTATCAATTTAAATTATATTCCTCAATTCTAATAAGCTTTATGTAAAGGAACATCACATCAACTACAACAATTAGGCGTTAAGCTAATTCATTTATTTAAATTGAAAGTGCAGCACCAATGATAAATATAAATTTAAAAAATTTCAAATCAAATGATTAGTTTAGTAGAGAATATATCCACAAATTTTATTAAAATTAAACGTAAAATAAAATAAGTTAGTAAGATAATCAGAAATATTTTTTTTTAAATAAAAAAAATATATTAAAAATAAACACAATATTTAAATTAAAAAGACTATGAAGATAAATAAAAATTTAATAGTTACAAAAATATAAAAATTACTCTTACTTGCAAATTCGAGCTGTCTTTTTTGGTTCCAACTCGATCTTGTTGAGGGCAATGGATGGTCAGAAAGCCAGGCCCCGCAGGAGAAACTCCTGATGTCGTCGCACGGTGACACAGTCTCGTTCATCATGTGCAACATCTGTGAACAAAATTTAAAAGAAAATTAAGTAAATTTTTAATAACATTCAAATTAAAACTCCAAAACAAAAAACAATAATTTTTTTCTTAAAATATCCCAATTTTCTGAATCAATGAACGCATTTGTTTTCCTCCGTGGAAGTGAAAAACTACGGCGCCCCAAATTAAGAGATAATTAGAAACGTAAATCTGGTGCGGCACATCCGATTCCACTTGAGGAGCGCTCGTTCAGCGTAATTACACGGCGAACTCACTCAAGACGCGCGGGTGGAAACGTACCCCGCTCGCCTATACATCTAAAAACAGCAGCCCTGCTTTGAAAGCTGCATCGTTTTGTTTTTATGTGCGTTGATAAGCATTCCTCACTTGTATCTCAAAACTTTGGAGAGGACCTATGAACCTGCTGCATGTGTGTGCTTTGGAATTTTATACATACAAGGGACGGAGCAGTGAGCCTTTCCGATTAAAAAATTTATATCCAAACCACGTGTGCAGTGCGCCTCTTGGACATTAAATTCTGAATACAAATTTTTCGAGTAAAAGTAAAAAGATTAAATAATATTTGTTAGTGGAATCAAATTTTAACAAGTCCAAGCCCACAAAAATTCAAAAGTTTACACATTAACAAATCTCGTTAGCTATAAAAATCTGCCTAAGTGATTTTCATGAAAATTTATTTCAGCACAAATTAAAACTTTTAAAGGAAATTTCCATTTAAGGTCACAGGGTAAATTTTAGATTTGATAAATATCGATAAATGAATTTTATATAAAAGAAACATTTCTTTCATTAAAAATTTTTATTTGATCTAATAAAATTAATGATAATTCACAGAATCAATTTTTAAATTTGTTTGCAACATAAAATTCAAGCACCCCTATTGCTTGCAAACAATTTTTCAACCACATTAGTTCAGGAACTATTTAAAAATAACAATTTCTTTATGTTAGTTTTGAAATCAAGGATTCACCAAAATTAAATAAAATTTAATGAAAATTTTGAGAAATTATTATGTTATTAAAAAGATTAAAATAAATAATATTTATTTTTTACAATAATTCTTAGCTGACCTATAAAAACCCCAAGTGTTTTACCACCATTAAAACAAAACTTACTAAAAAATCTCATTGCTGGTTTTTAAATTCAATTCATCAAGAAGAAAATGTCTAGTCGCTTTTCGGTTTAAAAAGCTGTGCTGTGCATCTTCATCATTGAGGATCCGGCCAGGCCGAATGACAAAACAACCAACACCAGTTAGTTTTAAAAATGGAAATTGTCGTTGAGAATAATAAGCACGAGCAGTGGGAGGACAGAGCAGCACCCATCCAAAAATAAACAACACGCAATTTAACACAGCACGCGAGAGCCACCCTCTTAAAATTCTCCAAATGCGACGTCGCATTAGTAGTGTTTTCGTCTCTTTAAAACACAATTCGATGCGCTCAAGGAGGGAAAAATAAGAGACGGGGGTGAATTTAATTTGCCTAATTATTTATTCCCCCAACTTGCCGGCTTAAGATTTTTTCACTCTGTACCCTTCACTCATTTTTATATTATAAGCTTCTCGGACAAACAAGAAGTTTGTGGTTTGAGAAATAATGCTTGATCACTTTCCAGTGCGTTCGCTCTCGCATCTAATCTCTGATATCAAATATTGACCCTATAATGCTGAGATATTGAATTACGCCACGCACCAACAAGTTAATTGATGATCCGGCAGCACAGTCATACTTTGTTTGTAAGACTTTGTTTATCGCAAGGACTGACTTTCTTTCAACAATTTTTCAAAATAAAATTCCTTATTAGATATAAAAATTGGCAGAGCGATTTTTGAAGGATTTTTCCGTTAAAATTAATATATTTGAAGCTATGGAATCTGAAGTGAAATGATTTATTAATATAGTTTTATGAGATTTTTAAGTTTTCACAATTAACAATAAATTGGGCCAAAAGTTTCTGCTCAAATACGACAATTTATTGCAAAACAAAACTGCAAAATTAAAGAAAATATTATGAGGCGCCCATATTTCCTTGGGTTTCTAATTTTTTTTAATTACAAATCATGGAAACAAGAAACAATGCCTGCACAATAAAACTGAAAACAACAATGAACAGAGTTTTGTAGTTCTGTTGGCTCTCTGATTTAAGTAGATACGAGAAATACATAATTGTATTCATTCAGAACGCCATGAAAAAATCACAATTTACTGTAATTTAAATAACTAATTAACTATAATTTACAATTCATAATCAATAATAAATCTAAGTTAAAAATTGTGTTGAAACAATATCTTTTCAGAGCAAGATTAATTCACACCGCCCAGGCTTTTACATCAGCTTAATAGTAAAAAAATTTTTTTAAACTGATGTTTCAAAAAAGAAAATAAGCATACGGCAAAAATAAAAGTAATAAAACTAATAATGATTTAATCTTGATCATGTAATAAATATATATTAAATTTAAAATAGAAATACCTAAAAGTATTTTATTTTAAGCAAAGTAAATAATTATAAAATTAATAATAAATTACTTTTAAAATATTACTTTACTGTTAATATTACTCAAAATAATTTTTTTTAGCAAATTCACAGTTATTGTTTAGCACCCGCGAGCAAGAAATAAAAATCGTCATGTCACAAGCGAAGGAGACAAAGTACAATACAGGATGAAACGCGATATACGGGGACGTGCATATTTCTCGCCGACATTATTTCTTCCCAGCACTTTTTCACGTGTGTTCATTTACACGCGCCGTGGTGTAATTAAAGATGTTCTCTCTCCTCAAGCAGCGGAAGAGAGGCCGTTTTACACAATCTGCAAGCGACGAACACACAAAAGACAGAAGCAAAAATAAGAACCACCCCCCGTCTTTTTTATCCGCTCGCGAGACAAATTAGCATAGATTTCAATGCGCTTTACATAAATTTGTCTCCAATGTCATCCGTGAGGTTTGTGTGAATAATTTTGAATCGCTTTGCATGCGATAATTTGAAAACGTCACGAAAATTCCCCCAAAACGCCAATGATTATTTAAATTCTCAGTTTGGAGTCAAATTAATTTTTAAACAATTCACTTCGATAAGAGTGGATTTAAATTTTAATTCTCATTTCAACCGTTGCCGCTCGAATCATAATGGAAATCGTGCATTTTTTTTCAAGTCATGAGAATAAAGAGAGGTCGTCCGCCCGAAATCAATGGCGGTGAAATTTGGCACCGGTGCTGAATCACGATCTCTCGGCGCCTTCTTCTGCGGAGGGCAGAGGAGTTTGCACCTGAAATACCTGCCTGCCCATCAGCAGAAGACCTGATTTCGCGGTCTGTTGGGGACACGCGAGAGCGCCCTGTTTGACAAAGGGCCCGGTTTCCAGTTGCAATGATAGCGAAAAGAAGGAAAAGCTCCTCCGTCATGCCGACTTGGCCCGACACAAAGCGCCCCGCGTGACAAGATTTTAATAACGCCTCTTTGCAAATAGTCCGCGGGTTGTTGCCTCACCCCCTCCCGTTCTAATGAAAAAGCACAAACCAAGAAAAGATGAAATTGTAAGAAAAGTCGGAAAACAAATTACCGAGTTGAAAAAAATTCCAATTTTGTTAAAAGTTGTCGTGAAAAAATAGGCTGGTTTTTATTAATCAATGTTTTTTTTTTGCTATTTTTGTATTATTTCTTGCCGTGATGAAATCTGATAGTGGGGTTAATTTATTTTTAATTATTTATTTATTTATTTACTTATTTTATTTATTTTTTAATTATTAATGAAAAATTAATATTTTTTTTCACTTCACCAAGTGACAAATTTTGCATTTTTCTTTTCAACCTTGAATTAAGAAATTTGCAATGTTTTCTGATCAATAAAATTATTGTTTTAGGATTTTTGTAAAAAAAAAACTGAATCATTGTCAGTTTCTGTATCTAGAAAACTATAAAAATAAAATTTTTTATGGAAAGAACGTAAAGGAAATCCTACATAAAAATTTAATTTGCATTTCAATATTCTACATTATTTTAGTGTTAACGCCATTTAAAATTTATTGAGAGCAACAGAATTTCAAAATTGTGATAAAATGTTCCACGTTACAAAATTAATTATACCAATTAAAGGTTTACATTTAAATAAAAATTTATTTTATATTATTTTTTTATTTTTTATCTACGTTTTGTAACAAAATGTCTTATTTAATTTATTTTCCTAAATTTGATAATTTAAAAAAATTGCATAGCTTGAAGTTGTTTAGCAAGTTTTATAATTGTTACAGTTATTAAATGATTTTTTTTTTATAAGGGCTCAACTAATAGGCAGCACACTGGACAATTTAAAAAATTAAATTAAATACCTCGTTTCAATGGTTTTAATTTCAAGTTATGATGATAATGACCGCTAGAAAAATCGAAAATCCCAAGGATAAGAAGTTTAGAATAATTCCTCTGTTACGACTGAAAATAAAGCAAATTGCATTGAAATGAAGGCATGGAATTCTAATCCCGAATTTCGTCATAGGCTTCGTGACCGGCAAGCATAACCGCGTTGGTGCACCGCGTGTGTGCATCTCGTCCTGGCAAAGCTCCACGGACGAGGCAGGAAATCTGACCCTGGAGTCAAATAGAGCTCATCTTTTTACTCCAGCCAGAGCCAGCCTATTCATTATATTATTATATTTTCCCCTCGCTTGGTGACTGACTTAACTGGTCGCCACTAAATCAAGCTCCGTGACTGTAATAATCATTCGGTAGGAAAAGCACCGGCATAAATCACACCACGGCAGCAATCGCTTCATTTTTTTTTCTACTTCTTCGAGCTGTTCGAAATCGCATCTCCTTAAAATTGCCGCGCGAAGGAGTGCCGCGCTAAAAAGGAGAGTCTGAATAATTCTTGTTTGGCAGACAGGTTTGCTCCAAGGTTCAAGACCAAATGAACAGACAATTTAATCTACTCAAAATTTTTAATTAATCATGTAGTTAAAAAATATGATTGTTAAATGACAAATTGAATCTTATTAAACATTCAACAAAATAAAAAGTAAAATCTGCCTTTGAATTATTTTCCAAAATTTATTTAAAAATCATAAATTTTGCGTAACTTTTTCTAAATGACAAGATTAGATTATTATTTATTTGAGAAAACCAAAGGCCAAAATTAAAAGTTTGTGGTTTGTTCTTGAAATTAAAAATTAGCTCGACATTTTAAAAACTTCAAAATTCCAGTTCCCAAACATTATTTTAATCTTTCTTTTGCCAGCTCATTCTTGCATCAATTAGCGAGCAGTGGGATTGCTCATACCTCATGAAATTTGATCGTACTTGAAATTTTCGCATTTTTCCTTATTTATCCATCTTAATTTAATTTTTAATTTTAATTTTGATTGTTTTTTTTTTGCAATTCTAATGAAAATCGTATGAAGCCAATTGCCCATTTTCTTTGTTTAATTTAATTGTTGAAAGTATGTCAAGTGAGGTATTATAAATTACAATAATTAATTTCACGTTGTATACCAAAAAGTAAATTATGCATTTTCACAATTCAAAATTATTTTACCCAAAACCATAATTTTATGTGTGTAAAATAAGAGGTAATTTTTGAAAACTAAATTCGTCTATAGATGAAGAAGAGCGGATGGCTGTGGAGGCTATTTAAAAAATTCATTTCTCTTTCCATCAACGGAAGGGTTCGAAAAGTGGCGGTGCACGCGTGTTATATCTCACTGTGGAGCTGCCACAGGAACACGGTACACGCATTTAAATTAATTGACGAAATGAGTGACACCTGGGAAGCGGCAGGCCCGAGTTGTTATTTATCTTGGAGGGTTGCGAGGGTGCCAAGATCTTGCAGGGCGCGCGGCTGCTGAGAGGAAAAACAAAATCTCACGCTGATAACGTAGGCGCAGGAAGAAGGAAATGTGTTTGCATTCGGGGCGGTGCATTCGTCGGCCGAATAAAAAATGATGGAGATTTACTCGGCCCGTGGGCAAATGTGCAGTCGGGGGTGCTGCGAGCGATCGCAGGACACCCTGCGAGCGCAAAACCGGCCAAACCGCGTGGACAGCAGCCAATTTTTCTTGGGGGTTTTGTTTGTCTTTTGCCGGAGAAATGCCAACAAAAAGAATAATAAAGCACAAGGCATAGCCCGCGCGTGATAAATGCACTTTTAAACATCTCTCATCGCCCTCCATCGAGAAAATTTATACGAGTGCGGCTTGTCGTCTGCATATGGCGGCGAGTTTTTTTCCTTCTCGCTATATTAATTTTTATGATGATCTCCAGAATTGCTTCAAATTCACTTTCTTTTAATTGTGAGATTACATGGATATTTCGATACTTAATATTGACACTAATTGTGAGCTTTGAATAAAACAAATTTGAAAAACATTGTGAATTTTTTTGTTTGTTAATATTCATAAAGGAATGGATAGTCCATGATTTTGTGTAAATTGTGCAATTTTGGACTCATCACAATAAAAAATAATGCCCAGAATTAGAAGAACTTCAAGCAAAACGTAGGAATTATAACTTTATATAATTACACTTGATATCTGTTTCAAATTAGATTATTTATATTAATATCAACCAAGACATTTTTCAATTCGGTTGATTCAGCAAGTTTTAATATTATTGAAATTCAATGATAAATAATATTAATTTTATTTTTAATAAAATTGTAAAAATTTCAATAATATTTATTTGAAAAAAAAAATATTTCTTATAAATTTTAATTAAAAAGAAACGAAAACAAAATTAAATGCATTTAAATAATAATTTAAAATTATAGAACTTGAATATTTTTTTGGTTCAAAACTTTGTGTGATATGAGACATTAAATTTGAAATGTCAAATAAGGATTAAACAATAAAAAACTAAATATTTCTCAATTATTTAATTATTTTACAAAATACCTCAAGAGGAATTAACAATACTGCTATTGTATCAGAAATGAAAAATTTTAATCCTAAAAATTTGAGAATAATCCCTCCAAATTGACACGAATTTGTGAAGAAAATCATAATAATGAAGTGTAAAAACAGACTACCAATTAGTATAATTGTCCACTGGAATTTTAAACTGCGCACAATTTTAGTCCACTTGCCGATAATTGTAGATAATAACATAATTGCACAAAACTCTCTACGCATAACTCTTTGACGCAATAAGTAGTGCTTTTGCTGGTTAACTGACAAAAGTAATTGCCAATAATTCGTTGCAGAAAAAAACGTGAGCCAAATAAATCTGGACAGAGGAAGAAGAAGCTTTGCATAATTTTTTAGGCGATCGCATTAAAGTGGCGCGCAAAAAGCTCAGAAACATATAAAATTTGATTAAATTCGTCAAGACAAATTTGAGCGCCATAAATCGTGCGCAGTCGTCGCTTTTTGTCCTTTTGAATACATTTTTCGTCCTCAAGTCTCGGCTAATCCGCGAGTCGTGATGAAAAGCTTCACTTTGTAAGCGGCACAGTCGGAGGGAAACATAAGAAAAGAAGCTCGCGACGCGTGCGATGATGACCGAAATATTAAAACAGGGAGAAATGTGGGCGCAGCTGTTGTGATTTTAGCGCATCCAGCAGCGCCAGTTTGCAGAGATAAATATAATAATGTGCCTCTCCCCTCGTGCGGTTTCGCTGCGATTTGCATGAACAGGCAATCAAATTTTTCCCAAAAGTTATTTGGAAATTTTCAGTTTTCAAGTCTGATGTGACTTTCAGCACAATTTCTTTTATTCACGAGAGGTGCCCGCCCATTCAAAACGCGAGCTTTTGTTTGTGCGTGTTGCTGCCCGACTAGTGCAGACAATAATAAAAGGTTTTAGTTCAGAACAAACGGCACCAAGAATAGAAACGGAAAGTGGTTTGGGAATCGTCCGAGTGCCTCAGTCAGCAGGACGATTGTCATTCGTTTGGTGACCCCGCCTTTGTCATCGGCGATTTATTCAACGGGATTTAGGATGCATCGATGGGCAGGCTAATAAATGTCACTTCGACTGTCATTCTGACGCCAAAGCTAAATACTCTTTATTCTCGTTTAAAATTAATCTCGATCAAAAGTGCTATTTTTAATTCTATATTGTAAACTCATTCCATTCTTAAAACACTAAAAGTCTTCAATGCGGATATAATAATTTGATAACAAATTGATTTGATGGTGATTTGAATTTAAAATTGGCTTTTCCTCGATGGGTTTTTGCGAGTTGTTTATTGTTTCAGAAAAAAAATATCCTGCTCCTGTTAAATTCGTGAAATTCTACCGCAAAATTGATTTGAATTTAAAAGTTACTTCCTTTAGAACATTACATTTTGATTCATACATCGACTGGTGAAAATGAATATAATCGTTGAAATTATCCACAAAACTCGACACCCAAAGAAGCGTCAAATTAATTTAGAGCAAATTAAAAAAAGTATACTTTTATTTTTTCCCGGTTTATTTCGAATTGAATTTCAAAATTGGAGGTTTCGAATTTCAGAAATTTATTGGGCTATTTATTTAAATACTGAGCATCTGCTTAATAGATCAATTTTTTTACCAAAAATTTTTACTATTAAGAATTTAGCTGCACCAGCTCATTTTGTAAGGTCAACTCTTGGTGTACCGACAAGAGACATAATTCACCTGCGTGTCTCTTGCCCCGGTAATAAAATTGGTGTGTACCAGAAGAGGATGTGGGTAGTAATCAAATGCGCACGTACAAGTTGAAAGGGAGCTCTTCCTGCTGCTGTCTGTGTCGGTGCCGCCGAAAAAAGTTTTATCCGAGAAAGGGCAATAATCATTGCGGGTGGATGATTCGATGCGGGTGGCGGGCGGGCGGGCGCGTGCAGCACTCTGCATGCGAGCTCCAGTTTAAATGGATCAGTGCCAACAGCAAATAGTATCAAGTAACGAAAACAAACAATTAAAAAATAGTTTCCTCTGACGACGAGGCTCACTTTTACTGCGCTCACTCTCAAAGTGTTTACCGACTGCTTGGCCGTCGGCCGTGAGTGCAATAAAAAATAGACAAAAGTACCGCCACGTGCTGCACCACTTTTTGCTCTTTATTGCACTCGCGTTAACCTGCCAAAACGGTGCAAATGAGATTTTAATCTGAAGAGAGATATATTATTTTATTCCATTTGGGGATTTTTATGGTCACAAATGGAAGATGTTGAAAAATACTACCAAATTTTTTCCTTGCAATTACTTAGATCCGGCATCAGATCTTAATTTACAATTCGGGATTTATTTTATTCACTAAAATTTCCAAAATATAATTAATTAAAACCCAATCATGAAAAGTTTTAGTAAATATTCGTGGACAAAAATGTAAAATCTTGACCTGCAAAAGTGAAATGTTGTCATCTGAATTTGAAGCAAATTTTCCTTAAAATCTACTGTGTAACAAAACGTAAATGAGAATAAAATAAAAAACTATATAATTAGATTAGTCGCATTGAGGGTCAGGCCTAATTCAATTAAAGATTCAACAAACAATTCTTTGGATATGACAATTACAATTAATTAAAAAAATCCATCATGAATTTCAAAAATTTCTATTAATGATTTAATAAAAATAGTTGATAAGCCACAAATTTAAAGGTCTTGTAATTTTTTCCTATTACCAGCAATATTTTGTTACATATAAATTTTGTTAGCTCGGCTTTTACGTGTCAACGAATTCATTTTCCAGTGGATGAATAAAAAATTATTCAAAATTCTTTATTCGCCCGCAAAGGGTCATCGAAAGAGAGAACATCTTGTTGTTTGTGCTGATCGGAGCAATTTCGTGCCCGTGAATTTATTAGGCCACTCTCTCTCCCAGTAAAAAATACCCGCCAGAACGTGAGTTTGATTTGCGTTAAAGGGGGAGAGTCAATTTAAATGATTGATTGTTCAAAGTTCCACTTGCCGGAACACACTTTTATTTTGTCAACGCAGTTTCAATAAATCACAAACACAAAAATTTTCATGTGGATTAGTGTCCTTTTTATTTCTCTACCAATATTTAAATGTTGTAATAATCAAAAGTTAATTTATAAGATTATTAATGATAAAAAATAATGAAGAATAATCATCAAACGTGCGACTCAAGACATAGGCAGCTTATTACAAGGGGAGGGATATAATTGTAATGGAGTTCATTCAATAATAAATAATTAATTAAAACCGTGTTAATGAGAACCTTAATTGGAAAAATATTTATTTTTTTTATTTACAAACTCTTTAAACTTTGCTAAAATACCAATAATATGAATTAATTTGAAAAATTACCATAAATAAAAAAAAGAAAATTTTGTTTAGCTTAATAAATAATCATAAAATGATGGAAATTAAAAAAAAAATTATAATGTATAAATTTTATCACTTTTATATTTCACCATTGCAATTTCCTAAAATGTGCCCTTAATTAGCTCTGTCCACGCAAGCGACGAAAGTTTGTTGCACAGTTCGTGACTCCCGAAATCTGGCCACATTTACTTTTACTGCACTTTTATTATATTCAAGGAGCGGCGGCCGCAAAAGACCGGCTGCTGGCTTCGGGGGCCTCTTTCTCTCTCTGTTTGCCGAGACACATTGTCAGGTTATTGACGCACGCGAATAAGACCGGCCCTGACTGACGGACCAAGAGCATAATTCGCGGCGTGGAGAGAGAGAGCTCATTACTCGCAATTCATGTGTGCGCGCAGGTGATTGACCCGTCCGGCCACCACAAAGGATCGAAAGGCCGCTTTACTCCGCAGAGCCCACTTTGCATAATTCCGAGAATCTGGTCTGCAAAAATCAACGAGCCAGCGAACGGACAATGAGGTGGAATTAATAATTAGCGGCGCCCCAGATGCAGAATCAGAGCAGGGAACACCACGATTGAACAATGAAAATTTAATACCTTGCATGAAAAAAAAATGTAAAATGTAAAAAGTGACTTTTTTCAAACTATGCACAAAATAATTTATTTTAAGAGACCAAATTTCAATTTTAATTCATTATTGTCACAAACATTTTATCATTTTGTGTCTCAAAAATTGAAAGCGTAATCAAAACTCATAAATTTATGATTATTTAGTTTCAGTTGAATAAATTTATGTACCTGATAAAAGAAGCTGAGGATAATCTTTAACATCCTTTATTGTCCTTGGGGATAAAAATTTTTATTTTGCAACCCGTTTTTGGCGTTCCCTATTTTCCTGCTACTTTCCAAGACGCAGCTCTCTCGTCTTTCAGCTTCCAGTTTTTGCAATTAAAATTTTATTCATGAGACGAAATTAAAACCGAGCCAGAGGCCGCGCGCGCTCGGATAATTGACAAATTATGCAGATCAAGAGGATGCATGTAGTGGGCAACCCTTCAAATCCACCCTTGCCCGGTTTCCTGCCCTCTTTTACGATTCGCGCACATCAGATTTTCCACCATTCTTCTTTCTTTGTTGTTTATTTTCCGCTCTCGATTTTGGACTCGTTCGCCGGCGCACCAAGGAAACTTTGCTCATTTATCAAATTATACCGAAACCGCACCGAATCGTGCGCGGCCCAACGAACGATCATCTTCCCTTTTCTCGGCTGCTTTGCATGTGAAGGCGGCGAGGGCGTGCAAAAAGCGAGCAACCCTAGAGCTGTTCTCAATCATTAATTTCGCGGCGAGCATCTTCTTTCTGACAGTTCTCAATTAACGACTGGAATGACTTTGATTTTTGGCACCATGCCTTGTAGCTCGACATGCTTCTTTGGTGAACAAAAGTTTGTACACTGTTTGCCACTGGAATCAAGAAAAGAACAACGAAAGAAGAAGAAGTTATAATAATCTTGGCCTTTCTGCAACTTCAAAACACGACGAAGTTTTTTTTGTTTAACAATAAAAAGTCAGAGAGATGTGAAAGAGAATTAATAAAATAAAAAAGAGCTCCAACTATTCATAATTGAAATTAAATATCATTCTATGATCTTTTTTCAGCTACAATTTGATACTGTACATTTTGAGCAATTTTTTTGTTCTAATTAAACTGGCAAATGTGAATTTTTTAAAGTGGCATTGAAGGCATTGAAGGAGCACTTTTATTTCTTATTAAAAGTCCCAAGTGAAGTCGCTCTTATGAAATAAATTTTAAAAAAGCCTCTTTTGGCTTAAAATTGATAAATTCTACATGAAAAATAAGCCGAAATAACCTTTCATTATAAACTTTTGGTATTATCGTAGACCTATTTAGGACTAACATAGACGTACATTTGTAAACATTAAATTTATATTTGAATTTAGTTTCATTTCATGTTCATAGGACAATTTATTGATTATAATCAGTCGAGCTTAATAAAAATTTTGAAAAACTCGACTGATTATAATCAATAAATTGTCCTATGAACATGAAATGAAACTAAATTCAAATATAAAATTAACAAATGAATACAAATAAAAAAAATGTAATGTATTTCATTTTTTGTACTTCATCTTGAATGGCCGACAAGTATGGAGGTGGAGAACGGCCTTAATTTATTTCCCGAGTCTTGTGCAGCGATAATGGTCTTACTAATATCCAAAGTCGACGGGAGCCGGTTGTGTTGATGGTCTCCCGAAATAAAATTTTTCTCGGTTGAGCGACACAATGCTCTTTATGCGGTACACGAGAAGCACATCTCTCTGCGCGCAGCCAGCGTCTCACGAATTCCTTTTAAGGATCACAAATATATCGGCGGCGATTCTTTTTCCTTCACTCTCGCATCTTCTCTCCAAGGCGATTTATATATATACTTTTTTATTCGTGCTGCATCAGCAGCCGAAAATCTCGAACACTCGCCGGTGTGAGACTCCATAAAATTCAATACACAACTCTTCAATGGTCTCATCTTTTGTGTGCTCGGCCCTTTTATTTTGATCTGTTACAAGAAAAAAAGTCCGACTCTCAAATGCTTGGGTGTTCCGAACCAAGAAAAAAATGTGTGACGAAATTTTTTCCCCTGAAGTAACTTTTTTACGGTCAAGTGTAGACAATTTTACGCGACATTAACTCGCTGCAGCTGCGTTTGTTGTTAAGGAAATTTGCATTCTGGTGCATCTTTTCTCTCTCCTCGTATAAAAATTACGACAGGCACTGCAGACCGCGAAATTTGATGCAAGCCCGCGTCGCTCCATCGAGCTTTATTTTACAACGCTATAAGCTTTTTTAAACAGAAACACGCGTCCCTTGATAAGAGCTCCTTTGAAGGCGGCCGAGCACATATTTTCGTACACCCTCTCTTTAATTATGATATGGCGTGTGAGTGGAACCGAATCGCTCGTCCTTGTACCTCAACTATATTTAATATGGCAATCGCGCCAAACTGGAGCTCATTTGTTTTGGCTCGACTTTTATTGACGTTTACTTTGTGGTTCAGGGACCTTTTTCTGATTTTCATTCGATGTGTCATAATTATTTATTAATTATTATGATAACATATTTATACAAATTTGTGATATGCTCCGAATCCACACAAAAAGGAAATCTTTTCAAAGTGTAAAATCTCATATAAAGTTATGTGGTATGGAAAAATTGTTATTATAAAAAAAACCTTTTTTTAACAAAATATTTAAATTTAAATAAAAAAATCTGAATATCAATTTAAAAGATAATTTGAAAAATAAGCAATAAAATCAACAATAATTATTAAATTATTATACCATTTAAAATTAATCGTTTTTAATTTAATTTTTTTAGCATGTTCAAAATGATAGTATTATTTGTAATTTTATAAATAATTAAATTCGTTTATGTTGCAACTTGTTTTTTTTTTTTTAAAGCAAAAAGTCTAAATCAGCAAATCTGTTAGTAGTGCTGTCAAACTTTCGCACTCAATCCTTTTATTATGGGGTTTTCTAATAAACACAATTATAATCAATATATCCACACTAATAAATATTTTCTCGCCTTATTTTTCCGTTTTTCTTTAAGAAATCAAAAGATGAAAGAAATCTAACTTCTATGATTTTTGTACATAGTTGTAGTAATCACAAATAAATTATAAAATTTATTGCAAAAATCATAATGGATTTCTGGTGAAGATTACAATTTTACTTAATAATAATTTAGCTTTTGTTTTACTGTATTTCATTTTCTAAGTAAACCAGTGGTTGTTCAGGATCTCAATTCATGTAATGTGTAAGAAATATTTAAAAATGAATTTTTTTATGGATGTGCTACTATTGGTCTCCTAACCGTAAAGATCGGACCGTCGATAAAAATATTTTTCTTCCTTGACTGATTATTGCGAGGTGCAATATCGCCGAGGGTCGCGGGTCGACAGTCACCTTAAATCCACCCACTAATTGCCAAAGCACACAACGAAATGTGTGTTTTTTTTTAAGACAGGTATAGGGCACGCGATCTGATGATTATCACCTCGCGTAATGAGCACCGCAGTCTGAAGCGCAGTTAATGCAAATTTTTAGACCAAAGTCAACCATCATCAAAACTAATTTCGCTCCGGAGGTGCTGGAGAGATTCATTCATCGCGGTCAATTATTTTATTGCAACGCCCTTGGACCGCTAATAAATATGGAGAGCAAAACAAACGGGGCGAAAACAAGCAGCGAAAAGTAGCGCCCGGCACTTTTAATAACCCGCGTTCGCCATAAACGTTAACGCGAAATTCCGCATGGAGAGCGAGTTTAATTTTAGATGCTTTTTAATTTTTTTTCTCCGTCGAGGAAGAGCATGGGGCGATTGTGCACCGATAAAATAGTCGCCATCGCGAGTTGAAAAAAAAAAGATAAAAATTGTGGATACAGCGGAGGGCTTACTTTTATTGTTGTTTGGGAATCGCCGCCTTTACCGCCAGCACACGGCTCTTGTTTTATTAATAGAAGTTTTATGAGGTGTTTAAAACGCGATCGACTCGCACAACATTGACTTAAGATTCCTGTCCGGTGACAACTTAACGGTCCCATATTCCATCCACAATAAACACCAGACATTCCCGACATGCCATTTTTCACTGGATTTCCTCACCTCGTCATCAAAGGTCCTCTATTTCCTTTTTTTCAATTAAGTTCCTATTAAGGGATTGATTCATTTAATATATATTTGATTATGTTAGTTAAAAAGAGGACTTTTAATTTTTATTTTTTAAATTTAAAGATAAAAATTTTGTACTTTCTGACCGCAGATTGCTTATTCGTGATTCAAAATCATACAATTCTAATTTATGAAGTTGAGGACTTTTCCAGAAATTTTTTCTGCTAGCTTTTGACTTTTTTAAATTTATTTAAATTTCTTGAACATTTTTTAACACAATTTTAATATAATTGGAAAAAACTGACTTGAAAACAATCATTTTATGACACTTTGGCTTAAAAATGACTTCATTTAGGACTTATTCAGTCATAAAATTTGAGCCAAAACTACTTTTCTTCACTTTTTTTTTTAATATCTTGTTGAAACATTTTTTTTTAATTATTGCTTTTTTTATATACTTGGATAACATTGAATTTTTTGCTCCGATTATTTTTTTCTTCACTTTTCTAGCCTCAGAGTTTGGCAAATATGGGCAGCACCCCTGAATTTGCAATCACCAAAATGCAAATATTTAACCCAATCGTTAGCATTTTATTGATTCACTCAAAGTCAGCAAGCAACGCAGGCTGATTTTTTTTTGTTTATTTTGTACTCTCCGGCGTGCCACTTCGCAAACAAGGTAAATTTTACTCTGCTGCACTTTTATCGCGGTGCTAAAATCAGAGCCAGTTTGCTGCGAACAGGTTCGCGCACTTAAGAGTTCAATTTGAGGATTGCTGTCCCCGCGCGGCTGCACCGGATGTTCAAAATCCAAGTGATCTTATCGCTCAATCCCGATTCCAGCCGTTTATTTTGCTCTTGTAATTCGCGCAGAGTCGATGTGTGCCCGCGTCCACTCCTTATAATATATAAATGACAATCACGTCTCTCACTTGCCTGGAACGACGGATTGATCGCGTCAGACAAACTTTACTTGACCGCAGATGAACTCGCGTGAAATCCTTTCGTGTGCCAAATGCTTTTCGCGCGCTAAGATGACGAACAAATAAACGCTGGCAAAATAAAAAAGGTTTTCTGCAATCGCTTTTATTGACTTGAGAAAAATTTGGCAAACAAAGCATGCAGAAGGTGCTTCTGGATATTTCTATTTTCCAACGCATTATAATTGAAATTCGCAACTTTTGAAAATAATAGATTAAATAAATTAAAAATTTTATAATTGCATTATTACATATAGGATTTGAGGTCAATTAAAGGAAACTGCACTAGAAAAACTTGATAATAAAAATGGGAATTAAATTTAAATCAGTTTTTACTTCAAAATAAAAATTCATCCCCTACAACAGCCCCCCCCCCTCAATAAAACATTATAAAGTCTCAAAAAATTAAAAAATTTTAGTGAAGAAACTACATTTCGCCAAATTTTTGTAAAATCAAAATTTGAATATCAAATTTACAATTTTTTTTTTGCACAAATTTGACAAACTTATTTAATTTTAGTTCCTTGATTTTTTTAAAACCAATTTTTTTTTTTAAAAATCACTATTTAACTAAAAAAAAACCTTTTCAAACAGCGGCAGCACAAGTTTCTGTTAAAGATAATTTTATAATTTTCATTTCCTTACAAAATATTTGTAAATCAAGAACTATTGTAATAAAATTGTATTTTCATTTGAAAATAACATGGTGTTTAAAAAGTTGTAAAAATTACAATCACAGATCAGTAATGATTTGAGGATATTACTTGGTACTGCAGGGACAGTGGAGAAAAAATAAATTTACTCACAAAAATTTACAATAGCATTAATGAATAATTGAATTGGGAGAAAAATTTTTATTTAAGACACGTTGTCAAATAATTTATATCTTTAAACTACAATTATAATAAAGTTCAATAATCTATGATTTGCATAGTTTAATCCAAAATATCATCACACCGGTTACCGAGTAATTAATTCAATTTTAATTTATGATAACAAAAAAATATAATGTCATGCATAAGTAATATAAAAAATTTATGTTTTACATTAACAGCCTATCGGTCATTTTAACATTTTTTTCCCAATAAAACACTGGAAATTAATCAATTTAAACATATAAATAATAAAAAAAATAATGTAATTTTATTTGCATAAAAGTAAACTGTTTAAAATTATTTAATGATAGTTATAATTTTATTAAAACAAGTCAAATTTTAATTTTTGTTACTTTTAAAGGAATTAATATCCAAGTTTAAAGCAAAATTGAACAAAAATCGCACCCAATCCTTCTCGCCGGAAGAAAAAGCGTCGAGCCCCGCTTATGTGTTTAGCATGTAAAGCGCGTCCAAAAAGTATATCTCTGCATATTTTCGGTCCGTCACACGCGTGCCGCCGCGATATTGTTGTCGTTGAAGCGCACGCAGTTTTGTTCCGGGTGTTGGCTGGCAGGGTTGGCACCACCCCAGCCATAGCAACCCTTTCTTCGCGGCCGTTGTGTATTACAAGGTGGCACCGCGCGACTCTCGTAAATCTTGGTGAAAAACGACTCGTCTTGCCGACGCCCCCGAAAGTCGGCTTATCGCGCACTCGAAAAAGGCGAGATTTTGACTTATGTACGCAGAGAGTGGCACCTTTTCATTCGTCTCTGCTCTGATTTGTACTTTTATTTACTTCGGCGACATGTTTACGGCTTGCGTGGCGTGAAAAAAAGTGAGAGATTGTGGCTCCTCTAGTTTCTTTTGCTCTTTTTTACTGGCACAGAAACAAATATCCACTGTGAAAAAGGTTAAAAATCTTAGACGCACAAAAGTGATTGGTAGGAAATAAAATTTAGAAGCCAATTACTGAATTTATTCTCAAATTCAAAAGAACACAAAATTCATGTATGTGCTGAGCTAAAAATTGCGAAAAAAATTTGCATCAAAGTTTAATCATTCCAATCAAAAGCATTTGTACCTTGTCACAACTTTTGTTATAATAACTGGCCAAAATAAGCAAATTAATTTATTTTCCTGTTTCAACCTTAACAAGTGATAATTCTGCAATCAAATTTTTGATTTCAGACGAGAAATGTTTTGCCCTTTCGAACCCAAAAGAGTTAAACTCCTTCTCCAAGATGCCTTTTAAAACAAATGATTGGAGAACTCTGGTTTACCTCCTTTTTGGCACATTGTTTCAAAACTCAGCTTACGCCAATCCTCGTTTTATGTCACCTTTTAAGCACGATAAAATAAAGACCAGGGCGTGCGTTTTTGTAAAAGACGAAAAGAGTTGAGAATAAAACGAAGCCCTGCGTGAAGTGGAATATCAAGGCTCAACCCTAGGCCAGGAGCCAAACTGGTTTATTTGAGACTCAACTTAAAACCTCAAACAGCTTTTTGTAGTGAAAATTTTATTCAGCAAATTGAGCTGTACATAAGTCATTCTAGAGGATTCGCTACAAAATAATGATCTGAAAATACTTATAATTTCAATGATTCTAAAAGTAATTATGACCCAACATATACACTTACTTTTAATCAGTATCTTATAATTTAATAAGGGATTTCACTTTATTTATAAAAATTTGACAGACAATAAAAAAAATAAAGCCAAATTAGTTTAACGTTAAAGATACCATTTCAATGATTGAAATATTGTATAACAGAATAAATAGAATTAAGTTTATTTAACTATTAAATAATGTTATTATGTTTAAAAATAGGAAATGCTGAAATAAATTTTAAAACTTATGCTTATAAACATTTTAAATTATTTTAGGTTTATATTGTTTAAATACATTTATAGCCCTGCAGGTTAAATTTTTATTTCATATGCTTAATGACGTGAATGAATCTTCTGTACAAAATATTCTTTTTTTCTAACAATATTTATTTTCTCAAAAGTTGACGGAATGACATATAAAAATTCACACCCAAACCAAATAATTATCCATTAAAATAATTGTCTATTCGATACCTGAACTTCAATTAATATCACATTCAAGCCGAGTGGTCGTAGCTCGGGAATGTAATTCGAGTCAGGGTCTTGCGCAACAAATTGAGACGTAATACCCTGCATATTATATACCCGTTCACTTATCTCCACTTGGCGCTTCATTCATGCATTAAATATGTGTATCGGCGGCGTGCATGTATTGTGATGCGGTGCATTCCGAGATGCATTTGCTGCAACCGCAATATGTTGATCATTATTAATACACGGGGCGTTGTTTGCACGCGGCCGGTCAACTGCGGCAAATTTATTTATCGTCGCTCTCTGAAAATTGGTCTGCTTATTTATATCTGCCGCATTCGATTTCACAGGAATGTGCGTGTTTCGTGCGCTCAGGTTTTTATTGACAGGGGAATTTCTCTCCTATTCCCAGACGGAAATCTCGAAAGGGTCATAAAGAAATTTAAAAAAATTGGCTATTTTATAGAAGAACAAAAATGAAGAACCGCTTAAGGCACCAAATGTCTATTTATAACTATAATTTTTCAACTAAAACATATAATTATACATCGAATTTCCTTACAATTATTTGGTTGTTTTTATAATACTCCTTTTTTAATTGTCTTGTGAAAGGAAAAGAAGAAGCTTTTTTATTCGTCTGAAACCACTCAGAAGTTAATTTTGACAAGGCGAAGTAAATTTTAACATATTTTTGCAAATTTTTAATAATTCCGTTTTTATCTGTTTGCCAATAACTCGCATATAAATAATAATATTTACTTAGAAATGATTTTGTTTGTGTGCTTTTTTATCTACAGTTTTGAAAATTTTTGTAGAAAAATCACTTTTTTCTACTAGTTCATTATAATTATTGAAGTTTTCCCTGATGACACGTAATCAAAATTCCTTCGTTTATTTTTAGAATTACCCAAACCTGATCTTCCCTGCACCTCCAAATCCCCATTAGCTTGAAATTTGTCCTCACTGGGCGTGACAGTGCCGTTGGTGACTCTTGAAATCGGATCCGCGCGGGCTTGTCTGCCCCAGAGTTAAGAAACCTTTTCATACAAATAAGCTGCCATCCTTTTGAGTGCGCGACCTCTGCTCTCTTCTCTTGTAGAGACGCAGCGAGAGGGATTTTGACTATTAATTAAGCGCCAAGGACAAAAATAAAACGTGTCCTTTGATTATTCCTTAAAGCCATGAGCCATTTGCGGTCTAGGGAGCAATTACTGATATGATGACAGATTCGTCCAAAATTGTCATGTGAAAGCCATACAAGGTTTTTATATTCATTTTATTTAAATAATAAATTTAGTTCTAATATGTCTCTATTAAAAAAAAAATACTAGAGGAAAAAATTATGTAGAAAATTTAATATAAATTCACAAGTTTTATCAAAACGAAAACAGACAATGTAATGATTGAATAATTTAAAAAAATTTAAAGTAACAAATAAATTTTATTATTTTTTAATATTACAAATTAGGAATTTTGATCATTGAAGAAATCTAAATGAACTTTTCAAAAATTTTGATTTAAACATAGGTTGATAACGAACTACATCAAAATTGTTTTTATCATTTATAAAATCTTAATAAAAAAAAGGGAATGATTCCAAATTATTTTGATTCCAGTAAAATAAGATCAAAAAAATCTTGGATGGAGTTAGAGAAAGACAATTTCGGAATAGGCGACTGTAGTAAAATGTGTTCTGTGGGGTGCAGATGGTGCAATTATCCCCTCGAGTGCTACCAACACACAACACGCCCCGAGCCACCATAGGGGTGATGCCACAGGAGGTTGTTAAAATTTAAAGATTGCAGCAACAAAGGAGCATTAAAATAACTCAGCAATCGATTCGAAATGGAGCGCGACAGAATTTCCGAGTCACAAAAAGCGCCCTTTGCTTTTGCTTTCAAAGAAATACGCGTTTGATCTCGTCGTCTCTTTTGAATTTATTAGTCCGAGTGTTGATTTTTGTCTACAGATTGGGAGATTTTTCTTCTCAGATAGTTGGAATAATTGTTGGTGATCTGGTGAGTTATGGCGCGGGCCTAGGTTGAAAATAAAAGCGTGGGAGTGGATGGCAAGGAGAATCTCACGGACAGGGCGGACAATGGATTTTGGGTTCAAGAACCATGAAATATGGCCACGACTATTATTAAGAGTAAAAATGATACCCGCGCTAAGAGAAAGAAATAAGGGTATCACTTTGAGAGACAGAAATTGAAGGTGACGCGTGTTTAACAATGGAGTTAACAACCATTTGGCCGCTTAATTAAAATCTGTCTTTTATTCTTTCAGTTTTCACACGCATGTTTATTTGCCTTTTGTAAAAGCAGAGGTTTCTGACAATTCTCTCTTAAGAACTTTGCTCTGCAGCTACCCTCGAAAACGTCCATCGATATCTTTTGGTTTTTTAAAATATTCATTGATTTTTATTGCCATTTCGAATCTTAATTCGTTAATTTAATCCATTTTCTTTTATTAAATTCGTTTTGTATTTAGTAAATCCTCGCTTATGCAAAATTATCAGTGTCTAAATTTTTAATAAAAAACCTACAAGTAATAACTATCCTTTGTGTTTCATTTAATAATACAGCTTTAATTTAAGGCGAAATTTGTGAACGATTGAATTTTTCAATAAAAAAACATTCAAATTTTTTAAAGGGGATAAACTGCTGCAACAAAATTATGAAATCTAAGCTTTTCCTTGTGAAGAATTGACTCAACTGTGATATTGAATTGTACAAGACTCGCAAAATTTTGATGCATATAGAATTATAAAACGTGATGCTCCAATTTAAGACAAATGACGAAACACCCGCCGCGTATTATTCCTATAGCGCTGATAAGATAAAATTACAGTGATAATGGTAGGCCACTCTCACTTAAGCGAAAAATGAGACCGTGATAGGGATATTATACGATTCCTTGTGCTCTCTGAATGGAGTTTTATATTTCTCGTGCCAAAGGAGAAGGAAACGAGAGCCATAAAATATTTCTGTCTCATCATTATTGGCAATAGGAGGAATGTTGAGAGGGCAAACTTAAAAATTATATTATGCGAACATTTTTGTATATATAGAGGAGCCCAAATTATCATTTTCATAATAATGGTTAAAAAAGTTTAAAAACAGACTGTTCTGCATTTCTTTCTGTTTTAAGCTTCAAATTTATATGTTAAAATGAATTTGTTTTTATTTTCACAAACTTGTATTCTCAAAAATACAATTGTTATGAGAAAATTGAAATATTCTATACAAATAATTTATAAATTTATAGCCAATGTTTTCAAAAAAAAAAAAAAAATCACTATATTAAAAAAGAAATTTTCTGGTAAAGGAAATTTTAAGCACTTTTGAGCCCAAATATACATAAATAAAAACAAATCAAAACTCTACGTAATAAAAAAACAAAGAATGAAAAATTTCTGGATGAAATGATCAGAGCAAACTTTTTTAATTATAAAAGTTGTGTTCAGTTGATACATTAATTAATTATAAAATCCATTGTCAGACAATGAATTTTGCTGTAATAATTTATAGAATTCAATAGCTAAATAAAAAAAACAGCATTTTGCACTTCCCTAGCAGGGCGAAGAGCTTCTTCTCATGTATACGAGAGATTCTCCTTTCGTCATCCTGCAATGTTTCATTGTGCAAAAACACGCCCGCCTCTCGACTCTGCCAAAGAGGAATTCGCGTGCATGGCGTCAAATCTGCGAGACTCATCTCTGAAAACAAGTACTTGATCCTCGGCAGGTACGAAATTATATTATGCCGGCGTTTACAGTTACATTCGTTGCGGACGAGAACCTCCCAGTTAAAATTCCGCCGGCCGGCGAAGAAGATAATACGTTGGTACGTGAAACGACTCGTACTGCGATCGCTCTCAGGAATGTGCGCGGCTAATTGGCCGACGAATCCATTGCATGCAAATTTGGCACTCGACCGTTTCGGCGCCGCTTCCAGCCTGTCTAATTTGCGAAACCACATTTTCATCAAGTGTCCTGTTTGTCAGCAGGGATCGAATTTCAATTGGTTTTTTTCCATCAAAATTTGCGGTTTACTTCAAGGTGGAGCTTTTCTAGGGTCAATTCATTCAAAATTTGCAGAAAATCTTACAACATTTCAAAAGTTTTTGATAAAAATAGCTATTCAAATTGATATGACCCTCACAATATAAGAATTAAAATTTTCTTCACAATTTGGAAGTTTTGAACGATCAGGCACAGCCGGTGCAACTATGTAATTGTAATTACATACAATACGCCCAATTCACTGCCACTGCTAGTATATTTTTATGTTCATATGATCTTAGATTAAAGGTTTTCAAATATTACAGTAAAACTTTAGTTACTTTAATAACGAAACAAAAAATTATATTTAAATAATTATAATGAAAAAAATTTAAAAAAAATTAAATTGTTTATTTTGTGCTTCTAAATTATTTACTTTAATATTTTTTATGAAAATAATGTGCTTAAAAAGTTATTGTACTTTATACATATGTTTGCATTGGGATCGCGTTTAACTCTCATTAAAATGTTCCAACGTCATGCATGATAATTACAGGGCTCATCAACGCTCGCCTCGCTTTACCTGCCCAACAAAAAATCTAAAGAAACGCGCCTCTCTTTCTGATTGCGCTGAAGGGACTACTACCGGTGTTACCCGAGGGGTCTGACTGACGATGAGATTCACAATGAAGAAAAGAAGGAGCAGCAGCAAGGAGAAATATTAGGAGGAAACGAAATCTACCTGTGAAAAGCTGTTCAAAGGGGGAGGATGGAAGATGCAGGCGCAGGGATGAATGACGCGGGCAGATGTGAAAATCTTGGGTCTTTCTTTCGTGTCGCACGTCGCTCGTTTGTTATAAAAACCATCCAAAATGGATCAGTACAAAATATTTATAAATTGATTTTATTTTTAACTGAATTCCAGTAAAAGATTTCTAAATTTTGCCTTATCGAAAGATTTGAGAGGAAAATACGTGCGTAATTCTAAAAAAAATATTAAATGGATTTACTTGGTTACGAACTAAAAGTTATACCTAATTATTTACAAACTGCTTTCAACTTCGTGTGATTTTAAGTAAAAATAAAAATTAAATGGGAAAACGTGGATTTGAAGAAATTTTGTGAGGGAAGCTTGAAAAATCTATTACTAGTCGAAAATTAAATTGAAGATCAACTACTGAATTGCTTTTGTTACTCAAAAAAGTAGAAATTTAAAAAATATGGTATTATTTTAGGTTTTCTTTTTTTTTTTTTTTTATTTTACCTGATTTCTATTAAATTTTTGGCCTGAATTCCTTTTACAATTCACCTTTACTAAATTTGTTCTTAAATTTTAATAAACCTACAATTTGTAAGCGCACCACCTTCATAAACTGAATGAATTCTTCTAGAATTATTTTTCTAAATTTATAATAATATAGCGGAAAAAATATTAAAAAAATCTGACCTGTGCTGAAGCCTGGAGGCAGGCGGGCAGTCTGCAGACGGGGAAGTCCTTGGCGTGGGTGGAGCGCGGCCAGCAGGCGGCCAGCACGATGACCACGATGAGGAGGAGGAAGGCGGCCACGGCGGTGGCCAGCACGAAGATCAACTGGCGCCGGTTGAGGGCGCTTTTCTCCCTCAGGTACGTCTCAGCCCTCTGGAGGGCGCTCTTCTTGGCGATGCCCTTGGCGGCGGCGCCGTCCAGGTCCATCGAGGCGCCGTCTTCGGCGAACTTGGCCTTCCGGTGGCCGTCCAGCATCAGACACGGGTCCATCTCGGAGCCTCCGTTCATGTCGTGTGGCTTCGCGGCTGCCATAATTAATATTTGACTTCGAATTAAGTGCGAGAATTTGATGAGAAATGAGAAGAAGTGTCCCGCGCTTTAAGGCTCGTCTGCGGACATCACTCTTTGCGCGGCGCTTCGTACCTGCCGAGTGAGTGGCGCGCCTCGACTGAAGAAAGAAACTCGCGCGCCGACGCCTGCCCCGCTAGCCTTGAGAGAGTTGCGCACAGCGGCGTTGCCAGGCAACCGACGGACGCTCTTTTTTCATTTCGTCTTTCTTTGCCGGCAATAAAAATACCTGCCTGCCGGTCCAGGTACGGCCAACAGGTGAGATCTCGCGCCGGCCGGCAACCCCGTGTGCCCGTCTGCAGAGAGATTTTGTCTCGTTTTCCTCCTTTTCGCTCCCTCTGTGCGTTGAGATTCTCATTATTCTTTTCTTCGGGGTTGACAGACGAAAAGTAGTGAGATGCTTGAGTTGATCACAACAACAAACACCATGGGGAGAACTGGTGAGTGTTCTAATATTTATTTTAAAGATTCTTGACGTTATTTGTTCAATTTATTTAAATTTCTTATTAAATGTTAGGAGATTTCTTGTGCTAAATCATTCAAAGACTAATTAAATTATTTTTATCCAAATTTTAAACAAGGTTCACACCTTCACAACAATAAGAGCAAATTCAGATAGTTGCAGAGCAGATAAGCGTTTTTTCTTTGTACCCAATCCAAAAAATGAACTGAATCCCTGAGAACTTGTACAACAATAAAATCAGATCAAATTATGATTTTTCGTTGACGTTGAATTTGTGGATAAAAAAGTAGCACAATTCATATTTGCCGTAAATGAAAATATGCAAGAATTAACAGCACTTATATTATCCTGTATTTAATTAAAAAAATCCAATAATTCAATGCTTTACAAACATATCCAGATATTTTTAAATTTTACTTATCTTCAAGAATATAGCACGCATGACGCATAATAATTAGTTAATTAGAGAGTTTTTTAAAGAAAGATTTTGGTATTAAAAGCCAGATTTATCAAAATAATTCATAATTATTTTGAAAGTATAATAAATAAATTAAAATATTCTGGTAATGATGTAGTTGTATATTTGAATTTTTAATTAATTTAGAATTTTTTAAATGTCTAACTAAACAAACCAAGTGTTCGAAATTTAAAAATCGGATTATTACACAAATATTTAATAATCTTTGAAAACTTATTTATTTACAATAACAATTAGGGATTAATAATAGCTTGATCATAATAATTATACGTTTCTAAAATGTTTGTGATGTCGGCAAATTTAATCATAAAACAGATAAACGGAATTAATAAAGGTTGTGTAATGCATTCATCGGGAATGTCCTACTGGTAATTTTAAAAAAGAATTCCTCTTTCCTACAAAAAAACACCGGAAAAATAAATCTCTCATCTCGCTGGCCCACTTACGAACACTCTCCTTTGAGTTTATTTATCCTTTTGTTGAAAAAAGCATATAGGATCAAAAAGAAGCGCGGAAAGGAAATCTTGACGCATTCAAAATTAAACGACTTCCTATCGGCACATACCAAATAGAATTAGCAGGTATTGATTTACACACATCCCCTTTGTAAAATGAAAATCCTGCCGTAAAAAAAAATCTTATAGGCCATAAAAATAAAATTACTGCAGATATAAAAAACAGCCCAAAATCTCGTCAACAGAAAATTTTCCATTCAGTATTTCACATTAATGTTCGCATATTAATCTAATAGCAATGTTGAAAAATTCCAATCAATTTCGAAACGTTTTGTAAGTTATAAATTTTACCTTCGGAATTGTGAAAGCGGCATATCAATTTCGAAAAAAATGTCTCATTTAAAAATTGGTAATATCCTTTTGCATCACCGGGGGGATGATGATGGGCCATAAAACCCATAAAATTGCAATCTTTGATGTGCGATAGGCAACCGGCACTGCTCGGCGTACCGCCCGGCTGCATAGGCTCGAGCCAGAATCTGTTGAGATGCTGTTAATCCCGCGAGATGAGAAAAATCCCAAAAACGACGTCCGTTTTACAAGGGGCGCGTGCAGATTTTATTGCGGCGCGAGCGATAATGCAGAACGTCAGCCGGTATGTGCCACCCTATGCATACTAATGCCGACATTTGCACCGTCCTTCCCGAAAATGACGCACTCCGAGTGGAAATATATTGGCCGGCTTTTGCGCATTTGTTTGCGTCTGAAAAATTGAAATGAAATACTAATATAATAATTTAAATTATATTAAACAATAATGAAGAATAAATTACAGCGTTGTTTTTATCAAGATAAAATCCAAGGAATTACAATTTCACAATCAATTTTTTTATATCCTTTCAATATTCTAAATTTTAAAAAAGTAGTAATAATTTCTCCGCTTGGATTGATCCTATGCTCAAAACTGGTAACATTATTTGTCTTTGAATTTGAATTACAAATTTAAAAAAAAAACTGGATTGTTTGTATAGATCGAAGGACCAAGAGAAGCCGAGTTTTTTACAGCAACATTTCGCGAAACCCGCGAATTCCAAATAAAATTCCTAATTTAAAAAAAGTGAATCACGGGTTTGGAAATTATGAGTAATAAAGTCTAAAATCACTGGATGCCGTGGAGTCGGAAATAAGAAACCATCTTGCAATTTGTCTTTGAATCTTTGAATATTCCAAAAGTTATTTTTGTATATTATTAATTTGTTTTGGTTTTGCCAATAAATGTTTTTTTAACGCTTCAGGAAGGCAAAACTTTATTGAGTCGAGAAAATTTCCGATGGGAAATCATCAATTCGAGCTTCGGCGCACTTCCTGCAGAGTAATTTTCCTCTCTCGTCCCGCCCCGCACATCAAACGACCAAGTCTAAATTTAATGTTACGCGCCAAGTGAGCTGTGGAAAAGTAATGCCTTCATGGCGCGGAGACAGCGAGCTCTTTTTTCCCCGCTTCTGCATGCATACTTTACTTTTTAGGCCGTGGTGTATTAGTTTTTGAGCACAAGTAAATTATTTACAAACGAATCATGCGGCGCCGTCCCCACATAAAAACGCCGCGGTTGAGCTCAAGTGCAGCGAGGACTTCAAGTTTCCGGCGCTGTTTTCAAAAATAAGTTAATTCGTCTTGTTCAGTTTAAATGAGGGGATGCAAAATACCGAAACGATAGCTTTATTTTGAAGGCCCGTTCTTCTCAAGAGCAGCAATTTTATGCAGCAAAGGAGAAATAATTTATAAATATTTTTTATATTTTACACTAGCGATTTTTTTTTATTAGATTTGTTTGCATTTTTTTTTTATTGTAAATTGCTCACAATCTGATTCAAAATATTTTAAAGTAATAATGACCATTTTAAATTTTTTGGCCATTCGTGGAATCTTATTGCAGGAAAGCAAACAAAACAATTGAAAATGCCATAAGTCAACTAATTTTGAGAAGAAGAGATTTTATTGCCACTCTCGCAATTTTTATAAAACAAACATCAATCTGCTGGTCTTTAAAGTTCCCCTTTAAAATTTAATGAAATTATTTCTGAAAAGCTCAAATTGGTTTGAATAATACAATAATTTTATTAGATGATTTTTCTGACGTTGATTCTCAGTTTAGCATTTTTCCTTTATTTATTTCATAATGTATGTTAATCGCAGTTTTATAAGCCAACGCTAACAAGAATGTTTAGTAACTCGAGTGGCAGCAGCGCTGCTTTTACTCATCCCCAAGAGATGTGTTTTAATTACTGCCGCTCTCCACAAAAATAACATCACCAAATCACCCTCTCTCGTAAGTTGAATGAACACGGCCACTTGTCTTCTGGGCGGTGCTCATCAAGAGGTTCTAAATCAAGTTGATTACCATTGCATGCACCATAAACAAAATTATTGCTCGCGCGCGTGTTTATTTTTTCGTACGCAAATGCGTCTAATTAACTTAATTGATGCACTTTAAAAGTCTCAAAAAATCTAAAAAGTCATACAAATTTAAGGACAGTGATTAATTTTATAATTTTGATACTTAAAATTCAGCATCAGCTTATGAATTGTGTTTGAGGGAGCTAAATGGTTTAAAAATATCTTAATTTTTACTTTAATGATTGAAAATATTTAAAAATAAATAAAATATGAAATTATTTTATTCCAAATGTATTCCTATGAAACATAATAGAGAAACTTATATTTCATTCTTGGTCTGATTGACTTCAAGGTTGCTGCTTTTTAAGTAAATCCACTTTGAATTATACAACCTGCCTCACTCTGATGTATCGCTTGTTGCATAACAGTAACCTGGAGTGCGTTTGTAGTATGATATTTTTATTCTCGCAATGCACATAAAATTTGTTGATTGTTGCAATGCAATTCATGAACAATTAAGTAGGAAAATGTACGTAGATAAAACAAGTTTTTTTTTATATTTGACTAATGCTTTGTAAAATCCAATAATTCAAAACCCTGATTTATTTACTGATTTTCTATTTTTCTAATATCCTCCAAAATTGTATATTTTACTAATGAGAGAAGAATGAATTTTTTTTTCATTTTCATTTTACTTCATTTATAAATATCCTTCCTGAAGAAAAAATTTAGAAGTAAAACCTTCACACATCAACCATTTTTAAATTATTATGCTCAAGAGACACACTTCAAAAAGGTGCGATAAATTTAAAACGAACACAAAAAATCTGACAATGAATATGAGAGTCACCACCTTTTCATAGTCTTGACGTCATAGCTCGCGGCTCAAACCCAAAATCACAACGTAAAAACAAAAAATACGAGAAAAGTGCACTCGTCATTGCAGGTCTCCTGATTTTCTGCGCAGATCTTCTCGAATACGCGCGGCGAGATAGACAGGAATATAAATTTAACATGCAACATCAAAGCATATTCGTCCTTCACTTGACTTGGTATATGTACAAAATTTCACTCTATATAACATTTTTTTTATTGAATTGATTGCGAGTCCAATTTTAACCAAAAAATGCCCTTGAAAAATGCAAGCTTTTTGTTATATTGAAACAACCAAAAATGTTATAATAATTTTAAATTGAATTTAACAAAGGTTATAAGTAAATAAAAAAGTTCACTTGAATTATAAATTTCACGTTTATCATAATCGAGAGCATTTACTATTAATAACATTACATAAATTAATTTTATTTCTTTTTCTCCATGTTGATTATTGTTGATGCTGCTGTGTTCAAATCAAATATATTTTTTTTAACGAGCTTCATATTATATAAATAATATTCAATAGTGTAAAGTAGAATTAATATTGGAGTAAATTTTAAAAAATCATGCAATCAAGGGCAACTCTTGTTTCTTATTGTTTGAGAGTTTTTTTTTTTTAAATAATTTTAATTAATTTGTATGTCTTATATTATGAAGCAGAAAATCTGCAAGACTCTGCTATACTTGTTAAATTTGAGAGGCGAAAATAGGTATGAAAAGCTGAAACATTTATTATAAATAATAAATTTCTACTTTTAAATTTCATTTAAATGAGATTAAAACAAGAAAAAAATTTGCGGAGTCGTCAAGCTCCTTGCGTGTTGTCACGTGTGTCATTGACGCAGCTGTGCAGCAAGTTAAAATTGGAAAAAAAACGCAAGTGTTTATACGAGACTGCAGCGATTCAGATCACCATGCGACTGTTAAAGCCATAATCAGAAGTTCCTGATAACCTTGTTGATTTGCACATCTGATGTACCGATCCATAAACTGCATAACCTTCTCATTTGGGTCATAAGTCAGAAAATCACTCTTATTTTATCAAAGAAATCTAAACCATTGCGACATTTAACACCAAAACTGAAATTAATCAAAGAAAAAAAATTAGTGCTTCCTCAAGATTTGTATTCATGAAATAATTTAAATTATAAACTTTGCCAGTTTTATAATCAAATTTAGAAAATTTTGAATTCGAATTTAAGAAATTATTATTCTGCAGTAATTATTGTGTAATAAAAATGCTTGGCAACAGAGACCATGTGAGACGCGGCGTGTTTTACAATCGTTGCCCTGTAGCCGCAGCATTCACGTGTCTGTGGCATGAATCGTGTCGTTGGCAGTGAAATCGCGAAATTCGACATCACCAGCGGCCAGCGTGTGCAAACTTTTATCTCTAGGGCCATGCGTAGCTAGCATTGAGGAAGGTCCGGTGTTTCCTCGCGTGTTTGTTTCGCCAAATTTTGAATCAACTTATAAAATAACATCTTAGAGAAGAATAGAAGTTTGCTCTTGACATTGACATAGATAAGTCTGATGGAAAAATCTGAGAAATCCAGATCAATGACCTCTGAAAATGCTACACTTACAATGAATAATAAAACTTATAAAAATTAAAATTAATTTTTCTGTGCCTTTCTTTCATTTTTCTGGCAATTAGTTTTCATTAATGGTTTATATGGTTTATATTTAAATTAACTAGAATTAAAACCTATTTGATGCTGCTAATCAACTAAAATTTGCATTATTTTGAATTTATAGTATAGGAAAGTCGTTTGTAAGTTCTTCTTTTCATTTTTTTTTTCATAATATTTATAGGAAAAGTGTCACCAGAAATCAAGTAGTCGTTTTTATTTGAAAGTAGCCAGACGACTGCATTATATTTGCATCACTTTTACTTCACTTTTTTTAGGCCATGCCTCTCCCAATATTACTCATTTTACCGAATTAATAAAAAAAGGTTTCTAAATTATTAATAATAGTAATAAATTTCAGATAACAAATTAAATTGTATTTTCTTCTACTAATATTAATTGTTCATTCAATTATTATTTTTTTTATTCTAATTAACATGTTTTGCAAAAAGGACTTATAAGAAAATAA